>NW_023416324.1:151261223-152580539 GCF_014108235.1 Myotis myotis
TTCCAGTGCAAAGTGTCTTCGGAACACCTAGGAAGAGTAAATATGAAATTAACCAGTATTACCCCCAATAAATTCAATACAAAAATATGCAATTGAAGTAAATGATGAGGTGTTAGGATAGAGTAAAAAAGATCACAAAGAAAAATATTACCTGTGTTTGACCCTGTTGGTGAACTGCCTGTAGTCCCTAACCTGTCCAGCTCATCCATCCTCCAGGTGAGTGTTGGATAAAAGAGCTCAGAGCAGCACATTCACACTGAAATGCCACAGCTGGCAATGCCTGGAAGGTTAGGCGCTGTGTCTGCCCCCACACCTGGCAGTGGTCACAAGACATTCTGAGAGTATCAATGACCAATCCTCCTGCCTCAGGATGAGACAGTCTGTAATGGCATTCATGCTGAGCTCCCGGTGGAATCAGGCTGAGGACAGACTTCAGCTGCCTCCACATCAGCATCTACTTCTCTCCTTCTTCCCTCACTCCCTTGTAAGTTTCACCAGAACTGCACTCCCTCAATAAGTCACTTGCACAGGAATCTCTTTCTCAGGCTCACCTTCGAGGGATCTGAACACATTACCATCCACTTCCTCCCTCTGTACCATTTTCTCTACCATAGAAACCCTCACTGTGTAGATATAACTACTCTTGATTTTTCCAGCCATGTTGAATAGGGTCAGACAAGCATCTTGTACGGAGAAGTTTTCACTAAAAGAAAGTCTTCAAATTGTAGCCTGCATTTTGAGAGAATTGAAAATTCAAGTCCACATGTGTTCTTCTATGCCTTTCTTTCGTCCTAGGATCCGAATCACATGTAGATGCTCTTTTCAGGGGCTGTACTTTTTAAAAATGCACTGTTGGGCGGTCCAGCGCAAGATACTCACTGACATTAGTATTCGCTTCTCTGTTTCCAACAAACATAGCTAATAAAAATATACTACAGATTTTACAATTTATATATACTTAGCATTGAGTTCTACTCACAATGAGCACAATTTCTATTCTTATCTTTAGAAGGCAGAATTAAAGCACTTACCCATGAATTACAACAGCTAAATTGTAAATGATCTCACTAGAGGTTTAAAAAAATACTCCTGTGGCCTGTTAGATTCAATAAAATAGATAAGTAGTATCTAAATATGTCTAATTTCCAGGAAGAGTATTACATAAGGAAAAACATTGTCTCAACATGTTCGATGATCTCTGAATTTAATTACACCATCTACAGTCTATTAGAAAACATTGGCTTATATCTTTGTAAAAGTCAAGGCATTTCTACTTAAAATAGCAATGCTCAAATTGTGAGGTTAAATTAAAGCAAAGGGGTGGGGAGGGGTCAAATTTGGGTATGTTTATTTATTTAACACCATAGGTTATAGTGCTACATTAGATAATATAAGGCATTCCATTTTAGAAATTGGCTCAGGGTGAATTTAAATAATTCACAGTTTAATGAAATGAAATCTAGAAACACAATACCTTTAGCAAGTGACATAAGCACTCTATCAACTTGCGCCTCTCTCTTTTTACCCCACCACCAGCTTCTGCTTCACATGGATCCTTAGCTTTTATGAGTCTATAGTTACTTTGTCCACTGGATCTCATCCTGCTCTCCCAAGAAATGTTACCCCTTTATCTTAGACCTCTTTTTCTCTTTCCAACATGGACCACTCTGTGTTTGAACTTGTGCCACTGCAGAAAATAAAACCACACCTGTGCAGACTAGTTTCAATTTCTATTTATTTTTATTTATTTATTTATTTTTTTAAAATATATTTTATTGATTTTTTACAGAGAAGAAGGGAGAGGGATAGAGAGTTAGAAACATCGATGAGAGAGATCGATCAGCTGCCTCCTGCACGCCCCCTACTGGGGATGTGCCCGCAACCAAGGTACATGCCCTCGACCGGAATCGAACCCGGGACCCCCCAGTCCGCAGGCCGACGCTCTATCCACTGAGCCAAACCGGTTCGGCCAATTTCTATTTATTATATTCAGAGTAAAATTGAGCATCTTTTTATGTTTTTTAAGAAAACATTTGTATTTCATTTTCTATGAACTTTCTGACACATACTTTACCAATTTTTTACTTGATTGTAGTTTTTCCATTAGAATTTCTAGGAGTTCTTTATATATTAGTGTGGTCTCACTTTAGATACAGGGTCATGAATCTCAGGAATTGCTGTTGCCCAGCAACCCTACTGTTTCTCTAATACATTCATCCTTTCATTTTCCCATGGTCCCAAGTAAGCATTTCATAATTTCTCTTTTCTCCTCAATCTTCCAACAACTTATCCTACATACTCACTTTCAGGCTGTATTCTATTTCACTAAGAAATATCAATGCCCTTCAGCCAAGACCACCGGCAACACACCTGTAGTTGAACAACATTGGGTTTGTTGCGTCATTGCAATGAGGGTGAAAGCACACCAAAGAGAATCATGCAGACACCTCAGTTAAAGGGTGTTAAAAAGGATTTACTATAGGATTTGGGTTTGTGTTAGCTAATTTGGGGGGAGGATTCTAGAAGTGGGGCTTTCTTCTGGATTATATGTTGTCAAAAAGTTGCAGTAATTCTATGATTGGGTGTGTTAATAAATTCATCTTATTTAAAAGGTGGGAGGAGCTAAGTGATGCTAACGTTGTGATTGGGGAAGAAAAGAAGTCAAGCATATTAGCCAGCATAGTGGGGGGTGGGGGAGGGAGAAGGGAGGGATATGTGGTCACTTTTATGCTTTGAACTATGTCCACATTTTTGTCTCTGTTTAGACATGATTATGGAATAGCCTTGATTTTTGTCTGGCTCTATCAAGTGGTGGTTTTTTCTGTTTTAACATTGGTGTTGCGTGAAATTTTGTATGTTTGACAGAACACCATGGTCTGGCTGTCAAGGTCTGCTTTGAAGCAATCAGAAGAGAACTTCCACAGACTCACCTCACCACATCCATTCAAGTACATGCACTAGTGCCCATATTTTGTTTCTTGATACTAAGGATGAACAATCCATGCTCCTTTCCGAGGCCAGCCTATCCAATTGCATATGACATCCTACCCCTTTTCCTATTCAAGCTCTTCACTCCTCTCTCTCCTGTATCAGTAATTTTACCTCTCATGAGTACTCCCATGAGTATTCAAACATGCTATTGTTGTGCCCATCTTAAAACACACACAAATTTTTTAAAACAAAGCGAAACAGAGGACAAATGACTCCGCCTGCATCTTAAGCGTCTCCCTTTTCTACCCCCTCCCTGTCCCCACATTATCTTTACCTTCCTCTCTACTAATTTCCAAGGGCCCTTTTGCCTCTGTAACTCATTTCCCGAACCCGTTTCCTCTAAGACTCACTTCTACCTCTGTGACTTCGTAAATAAACTTTCTCTTATAAAACCACAACGACAAAAACAACAAAGCAAAGCAACTAGTCCTGTTTTGATTCTACTTTCCCCTCTAGCTACGGTCCTATTTAACTTCCTCATTTAGAGCAAAACTTAATTGTTTCTATATGCTGCCTTATACTCCTTCTCCTTTCTCTTGAATCTATTCTCTATTGAAATTGTTATGTCCAGTTCATTAATGACACCCAGATTGCTAAATGCAGAGTAACACAGAACCGTTCTCAGTTCTCATCTTACTTGATCTATTAGCATCTTTGATTTTCCAGCCTCCTTGAAATCCTCTCTCTGGCTTTAGGGTAAAGTCCTCTATCTCATTGACCATTCCTTCTCAGAGTCTTTGCTGTTTCCTTTTCATGTCCTCACCTTCTATATCTTGGAGTGTTCCTGGGACAAGTCATTGGATGTTTTTACTACCAACCTTTAGTCACCTGGTGACCTCACCCATTTTCATAGCTTTAAAAACCATTGTTATTATGATCATTCCCAAATTTACAATCTCTGATTTTCAGGCTTATATATATACAAGTTCCCACTCCACATTTCCTCTCAGACATCTAATTGGCATCTCAAACTTAACATATTTAAAACTCATAGCTCTCCTAATTGTCCTTCTCTGAGGCATTCTTATCCCAGTAAATGGCTGATCTATCCTTTCAATTGTCCAAGCCAATAGCTGTAGAGTTGTCCTTAACTTTACTCTCTCATACTGCACAACCAATCCATCAGGAAATCACTTTTATTCTTCTTTCAAAATATTGTACATGCAGAATCTGACCACTTCTCACCACTACTGTTACTACCACACCGGTCCAAATCATCACCTCGTCTATGAGTTATTGCAGTAGGCTTTGAACTGGTCTCTTAGATTGTATTATTTCCCCTTTATAAGCCCTGCTTCTAGCATTTGTGGAGCGTGGGCCAAGAATACAAATGGATGCCCATGTTTGCATACATTTTTAAAAATTATAAATAACAAATTCAAACATCTTCTACTTTCCTATCTTGGCAAATATACCTCTTCAAAGACCTGAGAGACCAGTATAAATTTAGAATTCATGGGCTTCTCAGAGTTCTGTGTCAGGAAGTAAGTGATGTAGAGAGAACTTCCCTGACCACCAGCCTGCAACCTGCTCTTCTTCTATTCCCAGCTCTGGTTCCACTCCCCACCGCAAGGAGCACTGTGTTCATGTATGTGGACACCCCAGTCTACAGGTCCAAGCTCCGTCCTCACCCATTACAAACAGCCACCTGTTGGGAACTCCACAGCCTGAGCATGTGCACACCAGTGATGTTATCCACTCATGGAAGAACAAACCCGTGGAGGAGGACTTTGAAGTTCCTGGAAGTGGATTTGGGACAGGTTGGGCAAGGAATTCCAGGGTTCTCACTATTTGGAGTGTGATCTTGAAAGGGAGGTTGTGGCCAGAGGAGGCCCAGAATAGAGCCCTCTAAAATAGTTCAAGGCAGGATCTTTCTTATCTGGATGTTAGGTAAACTCCCTTTTACTGTCTGTAAGGGGAAAGGACACCCCTCTGTCTACAAGCTCCTTATCCCAGTAGAGGTGGCACTCGGAGGGGTTTTAGAACCTGAGCAGAGTGAAGAGAGTGTAGAATGGGGGGACTGCGATGGCTGGGCAAGGGTGTTAAGGTGGGGTGGATGAGGAGGGAGCCTGTGCAGGGGGCAGAGTTTAACACTGCACACTGAAGAAGATAGGGCAGCTAATTGTAACGAGATTTGGGACTAAATTCTCTTGCTATAAAGGACATTATTGGGACAATTGGTGGAGCTTTAATGGGGTGTGATAATTAGAAGGTAGTGATATAATGTTAATTTCCCAGTTTTGTTGGTCATATGATTTTGAATATGTTTTAACTTATTTATATATTAGGAGAATGTCTTTGTATGTAGGAAATATTCACTAAGGTATTCAGAATTGATAGGGATGATGTTGATAATTTGCTTTCAAATGGTTCAGGGGAAAGATTGTTGTAACATATTTGCAATTTTTCTGTAAGTTTGAATTTGCTTCAAATTTAAAAATTTTCCTTTGAAATACTTTAAAAATACTTTACATAATGACCACATTCAACTTGAAGCATTGAAAAGATACTGGCAATATCCAACTCCTTCAGTCCAAAGTAGAATTCTTGGTGTGGCTTCCAGTTCAAAGAATAGGTAGTCATTTTCTTCAGGCTATTCTTATACATGATAGTGAAGAAAAGCGCAGCTTGTGCTAAGTTTTGCAGGACAAGACCCTATCCTTTCTTGAATATATTATTAGGTAATTTGTCCTTTAGCATGCAATATATATTATAAAAATATACTCCATATCCGACTTTCTGTGGAACTGGATTTGACTTTCTCCCTCCCCATCAAACAAACAACAACAACAAAAAAAAAAAATAGAAAAAGAATCATTGAACAGTGAGTGGTATACCCTCTATATAAATGCAATAATTGTTAATATTTTGTTATCTATCTATCTATCTATCATCTATCTATCTATCTATCTATCTATCTATCTATCTATCTATCTATCTTAGTCTATTCAGGCTGCTATACCAAAAATACCATAGACTGGGTGGTGTCAAACTTTATTTCTCAGGATTCTGGAGTCTGGAAGTCTGAGATGAAGACACCAGCAGATTCAGTGTCTGGTGAGAGCCCACGTGCTATTGGTAGAATGCATCCCTATTTCCTCACAGGGAGAAAGGGGATTAGGTGTCAACATATGAATTTCCGTGTGTGTGTGTGTGTGTGTGTGTGTGTGTGTGTATGTGTTTGCCCGCGCCCCATAAATATTCAGTTTATGGCATTTATCTTTGTTGAAGCATTTGAAATCAAGTTGCAGACATTCGTAACACTTCATTCCTAAACACTTGAGCACAAATTTTCTAATAATAAAAATATTTTCCAACATAACCGCAAAGTATTAATTATTCATAGATGAATATCAATAAATGTATCTACAAATAATTAATTATTTCAACAAACTAATATACAGCTCATATTCAATCTTCCTCAGTTGTTCTAGAATGTTTTTCATAGCTGCATTTTTGGAAGCCAGGATTTGTAATACTCAAGTCGGTAACTCCAATCCCTTACTTGGAGGAACAAAACTTGGTCATGCAATTCACTTTTGTGCACATTGGAGCGGGGTATGTCTTGGAGGTACGGGAGTTTGAGGTTGGTAGGTAGGGAGGACCAGGCTCCTCCGGATCCGGATCCCTGGTACAGACTGACTTCCAGGCTAACAAATCAACATTCCATCTTCAGGGACTGGCCGGAGGCAGGCGTCCTCTTCTGCCGCCAGAGGGCGCGCAGCGCAGGCAGGACCCGCGGTGGCCGGGAGACGGGCCGGCGGGGCGGGGCGCAGGGGGGCGCGGGGCGCACGGTTGGCGCCCCCTCCCCGCGCGGGGCGCGTGCGCGGTTCCGCGGCCGGCGGCAGAGGGAGCCGCGATGGAGGGTCCTCCGAGTGTCCGCCCGGTAAGTGGCTCCTCGCAGGGTCGGTTCCCAAAAGGCGGCTTACCAGCCTCCTTTGCGTTGGCTGTTGGAACCCGCTCACATTATGATAATTAGTTCCTGCCTCCCCTTTTCTTGGTGCTTTTTGGAGAAACGGGGAAAGTTGTTACCAAGGAGAAGGTTTCCTGTGCTTCCTGCGAGCCTGTCCCCTCCGGGTCACGGTGGAAGGTCTGCTTCTCTGTGGGCGCGGAGTGCAGGAATTTGGCCTGAACTGCCCCATCCAGATGTCTAGCCTCAGGCCCCCTGCACTCCGGCTCCATTGTCGCGGTTCTGACCCGATGTCACATTGACCCAGCCTCATCCCCTTCCCTTAACTATCAGCTCCAGATAAGGGGCTCAGACTAGAGAGTTGAAATCACTGTGCTGCCAACCACGTTTTTGCTTTCATCTAGTTTTGTTTAGCATCTTCTTTGGTAAATGGAAGAACTTGTGGATTAATTTTAAGAGTGAAAGCCTGCTTTTGTTGCAGGAGTACCTGTATTTCTGAACACTATCCTCACCCTGGGAAGGAAGATGAAGGTCCCATTGAATACCTTGTTCAAAATCCCAATGAAGTGTGTTTTGAGAAATTAAATGAGTAATGCTTGGAACTCTGATGGGAATAAGGAGTGTCTTGGCAAGGACTATTATTATGGCTTTAGTATATGTTGAGACATGTGTGGCCTTAATTTATATTCTGAGTATCTGGGAAGCAAGAGAGTTCCAGAGTTCTTTACCCCAAAGGGCACAACTCTTAGGCAGTGGCCCAAGCGTCGGTAAAAATGTGCAGATGGCTCCGATTGTTGACTGGAGCATTCACTGTTAAGACGACTGTGGCAAGTTCAGCCAGTTCTGATCCTTGGGTCCTTTCCTTTGTCAGGAACATCCTGGGCAGGATTTAGGAGTAGGTCTCTAGGGAGCCTCATCATGTGCAATGGTGGTGATGCTGTCCACCTAACAGCAAGTTTGTCCATCAAACTTCCAATGGGTATTTGAAGAACTCAAACTCCTATTGCTGTTCACTCAGTCGTACCCAAGTTGCTACCCAGGTGTTCAAAGGGTTTTGAAGAGAGGTGACCTCTTCCAATACCATGACATCTGATAAAGGAGTGCGGGCAGGGAGGCCATGTTCCTGCAGGCGTGATGTGCCAGAGGGCCCAGACTTGGCTCTATTCTACAGAAAGGAATTCTTGGTGGCTGTGCTGAGCTTGCAAGGTGTTTCTTCTAGGACCCAAGGCATAACTGGCAGCTGGGGATGGAGAGTCACAGGTTCCCTTTGGCAGAGAGTCCAGTATGCTGGCAGTAATTGCTGCTCTAATGGCATAGAGTATGGGGATAGTTTCTCGCATCAGAAGGCTGTGGACAACTTAAGGACGTTATGGTTACTTGTCGAGCTTAAGAACCCCAAGGTTAAGTTGAGTTTGATTTAACCCTTTGCTGTGCCACACAGGTGCCATGGGAGCTTTTTCCTGTAACCCTGAGGATTTTTGTTAAACAGAGACCTGGGTGGCAGCAGCAGCAGAGGTATTTTAAGAGCTGTGTGCGCTTATAATGGCTGTGCCCCCTCCCCCTCCACACCTCCTCTTTCTCTCTTCTCTCTTCATAATGACTGCTCTTTCATGAGTGACCCACCTGACAGGCCCATATCTTGCATAGGTTATAACCTTTCCCCTGAGTGCTCTATAGGTTGGGGGCCAATGCCTGGTTGAGACATCTGATCCATTTATTTTAACTCAATCTTTTGAGTAAACCAGAATTAATTTACCAGTTTTCTTATCAGTGGACAGTAAGTTATTTGCACTTTTTTAGTATTACAAACATCGTTGACTCCATGCGCACATTAAATTGCTGGGTTATACCCATTTTAGTCTCTACTAAGCATCAAACATTATTCTCCCAAGAGGTTGGACCAATTGTCATTCCCATTATTATTGTTCCTATTATTTTTTACTGTTTAACTCTTCCTCTAGTTGACTGAAGTGCTGGAGACTAAGGACCTTGTTTTATACACTTTTGAATCCCTAGTGCCAACTAAACTACCTAGCAAATAGTAGTAGTTGGAAAATATTTGTTGTACATGTAAGTGTATGAACTATGGAAGCAAAACATACTAATTGCTGTTTTTCAAAAGCTTAAATATTATCCTTTTCAAGTTAATTGACATATTTTGAACATTACCTCTTTTCTTTTTAAAATGGACATTTCTCAATGAATAATTTAAATTGATTGATACTTATTTCCAGGTAATAAATGAAGGAGAGTCAAACATTGCCACCGAGTCACCGGAAGAATTAGAGGAAAATCCTAGTCCAGTTGCGGATGAGAATAATACAGTGTCAGCTAAAAAACCGGGGCCACATGGGCATAACTGGAGTGGTGACTGGAGCTTTTGGGTAATATTTTTTTCTTCTATCTTCATTTTAATCTTAAATGCAAAATTTTATAAGTTTGCAGCAATTCGTATATTATTTATAGTATTTTTTATTCGCTTCTAGATTTTAGATATTTGTTTTAGCCTTTGAATCCCAAAACCATTTCCGAGTATGCCCTCCTTTGGCCACTAGAATGCACTGTTGTCTGGTTTGATGGAGTGGAATTATCTGCTTCAGTTTTCTTGGGAGAAAACTACACCACAGAATTGGATCCCACTCACTGTATTGGCAAGAGTCTAACATTATATAGAAATCGTATTTCTAAATGTTACTGAGAAGCCAGCTATTTTACATCATTTTAATTTAAATAATTAGTTCCTGTACCCTGAAGGAAATGTAACTATGTTTGACCTGCAGTGTATAATGATTTTGAGGTTGGTTTTAAGGTTTCGTAGCCTGTCTGCACTGTGATCACTTGGTTGCATAACCTGGATCTGCTTCAGGTTTCCCCACTGTAAACTGAGACTGCGGCTCCTTGATTAGGTGCACAGAGTCTTTTGGTAAGAACATTTCTGTTACCATATGAATGCTAGCATTTATTATATTAAAGGGCGCATTCTAAATCTAACAATTCCTGTGAGAATTATGAGTCATTTGGTAGACTAATGCAGCAATAAGTGAATTTTACATAAGAGTATAAGGTATATATAGTTCCAATATTAATTTATTAGGAAGCTGATATCTTGAGGATTAGGTATATGTACGTGATAGCAGAATTTCTAATAATTTTAGAGTAGACCAAAAAAAGACATATTGTTAACAAGTTATAAGGATTAGTACAAGTACCATCATTCTGTTCATAATTAGCAGCCCCGTTATTGAATGTTATCGAATCTTCAGGTTAATAACAGGTTCTTACTTCCTATTAAGAAGGAAAATATTTTATTGCTAAGAAATATATCAAAATTACCACATACCCTAAAAATTATATCATCTACATTTGATTATATTATTTTTGGACACATTTAGAGAAAGTTTATGACTGTTGTGCTTTGACCCTTCTGCACTCTGCTTTTTATATTATAGATTGGGAACCTTCATAGTTCCAAGGGCTATGTATAGGGCTAAAGAATTACTGTGGTTACTCTTTGCAGATTTGATGCAAGAAAAAAGGATAAAGTAAGAAAAGGAAAAGGCAGGGAATAAGGATTTAGAGAGAGAGGGTGCGGGGGAAAGAGGTATGTAGCTTTTCACCGAAAAGTGGAGAATGTGGAGCTGGAAGATTTGGCATCACATGTCAGTTGATTAAACATGCAGAATCCTGGGCCCAACCTCAGACCTACTGAGTCAGAATCTTCATTTTCACAAGATTTCCAAGGGATTTGTATGCACATTCAAGTTTGAGAAGCACTGCTTTAGAATGTTGAAGGTTTATTTTGCTCAGTTTTAGTTTTCTTTGATGATGGCAAGCACTTTATTTTGAGCAATTTTAAAAAAATATATATTTTTTTTATTGATTTCAGAGAGGAAGGAAGGGGGGGAGAGAGATAGAAACATTAAAGATGAGAGAGAATCATTGATCAACTGTCTCCTGCACATCCCCTCCTGGGGATCGAGCCTGCAACATGGGCATGTGCCCTGACCTGGAATCGAACCCTGACCTCCTGGTTCATAGGTTGTTGCTCAGCCACTGAGCCACACCAGCCAGGCTTGAGGAATTTTTATATGGATTCACATGAAATAGACTTAAAGACAAATACAACATCTCAGAAGTTTTACTGACTTTTCCAGAAGTCACTTACACAGAAACCAGAACTATCAGAACTCAGAAGCAAACAAAAATAAAAAAGAACCTGGATAGCTAAATCCAAGCTCATGGTGGTATATATTGCGAGAGGAGAATTCCTCAAGTCTTCATTTGGAATTTCTTTAATATATTTTTGACATATTTTTATACACCTAGTAAATAAGTTGGTCCCTTTTTTTTTAGTTGAATAGAACGTTGGAAATAAGGGAATTGCTTTGGGATAATACATAGACACTAGCAAGAAATGACAGCAGAAGCTCAAAAGCTGTAGCAGCCTTAGCCTCTTAACGTGGAGGACAGAGGTCTGTGTAGACGAGTGGCTCTAATGTAGTACAACTATAACGCTAAAAATGATGGTTAAGAAGTCTGCAAAATAATGCACTTCTCTGCCACTTTATTTTTTTTTCTCCTCTATAATTTTAAATCCATCTACCTCTACCACTAACTACAATAAAAACCTCTGAGCATGCTCAACAGGAAGATGCTACATGGCAACACCTTTCCTTAAGACGGTCCCAGTGATTAAAAGGTTGAAAAGTGCTGAATAAGAACACTTTCATTTGTAATATTGGAAAATGTATTTTCATGATTCCTCATAATTAAAAAATTGTGAAAACTTAAAAGGATACAAGAAAGTGAACCAAAGTTTATTAAAGTTCTGTTTTGTTTTGTTTTTTGCAGAGGTTGACATCTTTTAGACCCTGCCCATTTAACCTTGTGCTACTTAACAGATTGGCTACTGTCGTTATGACAGTAGGACTTTCATTTAAAGGAATATGATTAACTTTTCATAGCAATTGATAGTGAGCCCCCTAGCTGCAGATTTTCTATTTCAGTCCTGTAATATAAAGATAGGAATATCTCCCTAAACGGTTTGGCTCAGTGGACTCAAGGGCCCCGGGTTCGGTTCCGGTCGGGGGCATGTGCCTTGGTTGCGGGCACATCCCCAGTGGGGAGTGTGCAGGAGGTGGCTGATCGATGTTTCTCTCTTGTCGATGTTTCTAACTCTCTATCTCCCTCCCTTCCTCTCTGTAAAAAATCAATAAAATATATTTTAAAAAAGATAGGAATATTAATTGTTATATTTGTTTTCTTTTTTATTTAAAAATGAACATATTTAATTCTAATGTGTGGGAAGTGAGTTTCATTATGAATTTTTAAATCCTAATGTCACAATAAAAATTTTGTGAAATGAAGAAATGAGATTTAAAATGAAGTAATGGCAAATAAATATTCATGCTTTTGCCCTTTAACTGTTAGTAAAAATACATGGCAAAAGAAAGACAAAAAACCTCCAAACCAAACTTTTGTTTTCCCAATTAAAATAATGGTATATTCCTGGTGGATTAAGGTCCCAGAGGAAAAGCTTACAGAGATCTGTGGCAGATACATTTGTTTAGTGTAACTTCTCTTAGTAACTTCTCTAGCAACTGTTGGGAGGAGAAAAAGCCTTTGAGATTTTCTGTTGTGTATGTTTAAAAGACGACATACTTAGCTATGTATTTCATAAAAGTAAAATGCTTTGGGTCAGGTACTTATATTAAACATTCATTTATACCTACAGGCCCTGGTTGTGGCCAGGCTTAGGGACCCTTCCTGAGGGGCCCCGGATTGCTGCCAGCTGGGTGGCCTAGGCCTCCCTCTGTGGGGCGGTCGTGGGGCAATGGCCGGGCCCCCCAACCAATCACATCACACCCGCCTTGGCTGGCCTGGCACCAGTGCGTGTCATAGCATGGTCGTCTGGAAGGTCGTCCGGATGGTGGTTCTGCTGTCCGGTTGTTCAGTCGATTTGCATATTACACTTTTATTATTATAAAAGTGGGGATAAAACTTGCCACAAACCTGATTTAGAGGTACATCATGAGGATTAATTCATGTTGCACTGTTAAATTAAAATTAAAAAGTTACCCAAGAGGATTAATTAGTATGTTTGTAACATACTTTGGCAACTTTGGAGAAGATGCTTTCTTGAATCATATGTTGTCCTCCACAACATATCTTGAATTTATTCAACCTGAAAAGGATATTTCAGATTTTCGCTTTGGTAACTGATAAAAAAAAGAATAAACTCATTTTCCAATGTCTGTTTGATTAAAAGAAATGTTTTATCCAATTTAAATTTTTAATACAGGTAAAAATTGTTTGAAAGCCCAGGTATCTTTTGATACTTTCAGATTTAATTAAGAGGGAATAGCAACTAACATTTTTAGAATATGAAGACAGGACTATTTAATGTAAAAGCTCTTCTGCTCCTAAGTCCTTAGAAAAGCTGGATAAAATGTTATAAACATCTTCTTGAAATGCATGTCTGGGCTCATAAAACAGCAAGGGAAACACCTAAGGGCTAACAAAGAAGAAGGGACTGATTTCCGGAGATGTTAGCCCATAAGCTCAATGCTGAAGCAGCCCTGAGGAGTTTATTAGCCTCAGTGACCAAGCTTTAATGGCCACCTTGGGATTGGAGATGGTGCCTGGGACTTGTATGAATTGGAACTGAGAACTGTTTATAAAGCCACGACTCTTGAAGAGTTATACTCTCTGGAAAAGGTAGACTAGGAAAAAAAATCCTGTTACACATGCAGGTTGAAGACAAGGAAGCTTATCTGTTAAACTTGGGTTTAGGGTGGTGGGTGGTGGGAAATTTCCTCAGAGCACATAACCTGTAGTTCATCTCTCATGAAGTTTTGGGACTTGAATTTAACACTTTATGAGGAAGGAGAAGGAGATTAAATAAATAGCACATTAGACCCTCCAAAACTTCAGATAAATTACCAGATAAAGACTATAAAACAATCAGTTGATATTATCACAGACTTAATAGAAGGCATTAAAATATGATGCATGGATAAGACATTCTCAAAAATACTGGGCAGATTTGGAAAACAACCTAATACAACTTCTAGAAATGAATACTATGGTGTTGAAATAATAATTTAAAAATACACTGGACATGGGAAAAAGCAGCTAAAGAGAAAATCAGTAAATTGAAAGATATATATGAGGAAATGATTGTACCCTGAGAGATAAAGATGGAATATTTGAAAGAGAATGGTTTAAGATATAAGAAGAAAAGTAGAGAAGTTCATTATGAATCTAATAGGAGTTTCAGAGGTGAACATAGAGAATGAGCAAGAGGCAATATTCCAAGAGAGGATGCATGAAAGCTTTCTATTTTTGATGAAAGACTTTAGAATCAGGAAGTACAGTGAATCACAGGATTAATTAAAAGAATATATGAGCAGAGACATTGTAATAAAAGTGGCAAAGGTATGCCTTTTTCTTTTCTTTTTTAAAAAACTATATACATATAATCTTAGACACCATAATCAATATGAGCCAACACTATTTAAACATGATCCAGGCCACATTCAGACATTTACTCTTATTTAAAAATATTTAAATTAAATACAACCTGAAATGTGTTTTGTTACATACAAAAAAAAAAAATTATACAACTCAGAGTAACGTTTGTTTTAAATGATTATATTTACACTTAAACTAAATGGAAGGTGCGCAAGTTTTTTATCACCCCTTCCAGAAATTCTTTTTCTACCATCTCTTCTTTTTTGCCTGGATTTGGTGGAATAATGTTATTTATGTCGTTGATATTACTACAGATGCCCCCATTTTCCCCCTTTGCCTGCCCTGCACCCCTTTCCCTCTGGCCATCACCACACAGTTGTCTGTGTCTATGCAATATGCATATATGTTCTTTGGCTAATCCCTTCACCTTCTTTCATCCAGTCATCCCCCTGCACCCCCCTCTAATAGCTGCCAGTCTGTTCCATGTATCCATACTGCTCTTTCTATTTTGTTTGTCAGTTTATTTTGTTCATTAGATTCCCCATGTAAGTGAGATCATATGGTATTTGTCTTTCTCTGACTGGCTTATTTTGCTTAGCATTATAAATTCCAGGCCCATCCATGCTGTTGCATAGGGTAAGAGAGTCTTCTTTTTTATAGCTGCACTAGAGGCCCGTTGCAGGAAGATTCCTGCAAGAATAGGGCTTCCTTGGGCCTACTCCTGCAAGAATAGGGCTTCCTGAGACTGGAGTGAAGCAGAGAAGGGAGCGAAGCCCACCGAGGCGGGCTGCCTCGCTCCCTCCCTTCACTGCTTCGCCCTTGGCTCCCTCCCTTCTCTGCCACCTCGGCTCTGTCCCTTTGCCGCCACTTTGCTCCCTCCCTTCTCGGCTTCCTCGCTCCCTTCCTTCTCCGCTGCCTCACTTCCTCCAGTGTCCGCCGCTTCGCTCCCTCCCTTCTCTGCCGCTTCGCTCCCTCCCTTCCCTGCCACCTCGGCTCTCTCCCTTTGCCGCCACTTTGCTCCCTCCCTTCTCGGCTGCCTCGCTCCCTTTCTTCTCCGCTGCCTCACTTCCTCCAGTGTCCGCCGCTTCGCTCCCTCCCTTCTCTGCCGCTTCGCTCCCTCCCTTCCCTGCCGCCTCGGCTCCCTTTCTTCCCTGCCACCTCGGCTCCCTCCCGTGTCCTCTGCTTCGCCTCCCTCCCGTGTCTGCTGCCTCAGCTCTGCTCCCGTCTCTGCTACCTCCGATCCGTTCCCTTTTCCGCCTCTTGGCTCCCTTCTGCAGTGCTTGGCTTCCTTCTACACTGTCTTCAGTCTTCGCTGGGCATCTGTGTATGCAAATTAACCACCATCTTTGTTAGGTTAATTTGCATACTCTTCTGATTGGCTCTTGGGCATAGCGAAGGTACGGTCGATTAGCATCTTTGTCTTTTATTAGTGTAGTTAGTATTCCATTGTGTAAATGTACCACAGTTTTTTATCCACTCATCTACTGATAGGCACTTTAACTGTTTCCAGATCTTGGCTGTTGTAAATAACGCAGCTATGAACATAAGGGTGCATGTATTCTTTCTGATTGGTGTTTTGGGATTCTTAGGGTATATATCCAGAAGTAGGATCACTGGGTCAAAAGGAAGTTCCATTATTAATTTTTTGAAGAAACTCCATACTATTTTTCACAGTGGCTGCACCAGGCTGCATTCCCACCAGCAATGTACTAGGGTTTCCTTTTCTCCACTTCCTTGCCACCACTTGTTTGTTGACTTATTGATGGTAGCTATTCTAGCAGGTGTGAGGTAATATCTCATTGTCATTTTAATTTGCATCTCTCTGATGACTAGTGATGCTGAGCATTTTTTCATATGTCTATTGGCTATCTGTATGTCCTCTTTGGAGAAGTGTCTGTTCAGGTTC
Source organism: Myotis myotis (assembly GCF_014108235.1). Lineage (NCBI taxonomy): Eukaryota > Metazoa > Chordata > Mammalia > Chiroptera > Vespertilionidae > Myotis > Myotis myotis. The sequence goes on from NW_023416324.1 coordinate 151,277,504, forward strand.
TTTGCCCGTTTTTTAATTGGATTGTTCGTCTTCCTGGTGTTGAGTTGTATAAGTTCTTTATATATTTTGGAAATTAACTGCTTATCATATATATCACTGGCAAATATGTTCTCCCATATAGGGGTCTCCTTTTCATGTTGTTAATGGTTTCTTTGGCTGTGCAGAAGCTTTTAGTTTGATGTACTCCCATTTGTTTATTTTTCCTTTGTTTCCCTTGCCGTAGGGGATGTATCTGTGAGATGTCTGAGATTTTACTGCCTATATTTTCTTCTAGGATTTTTATGGTTTCATGGCTTGCATTTAAGTCCTTTATCCATTTTGAGTTTATTCTTGTGTATGGTGTAAGTCGGTGGTCTGGTTTCATTTTTTTTTTTTTTTGGCATGTATCTATCCAATTTTCGTATAATGGAAATTTATATAAGTATGCTATCAATGTTCTATGTCATAAAGCAAGGCTCAAAACATACTAAGAATATTATTTTTACGCTTTCATTTTCTAACCCAAAAGGAATTGTTATAAGTCAATAATAAAAAAGTTAACACAAAAGCATATATTGGGAGATTTTCAAGACATACTTCAAAATTACACATGGATACAGAAGTGTTCTACTAAATTTTTTTTTTTTTTTTTTTTTTACAGGAATACTGATAATATTATAGTAACTTGAAACATAAACATATACTTTTGTGTTCAAATTGGTCAACATTGGCAATTTCATATGTCCACTGGTTATGCTTCTATGCATGCATACAATTCCTTTAGTTGATCTCTTACCCCCCTACCTCCTGCCCCGCAACCCTCCCCGGCCTTCCTGCTGCAGTTTGACAATCTGTTTGAGGCAGCTCTGCCTCTGTATCTATTATTGTTCAAAAGTTTATAATGGTATCTGTGAGATGTCTGAGATTTTACTGCCTATATTTTCTTCTAGGATTTTTATGGTTTCATGGCTTGCATTTAAGTCCTTTATCCATTTTGAGTTTATTCTTGTGTATGGTGTAAGTCGGTGGTCTGGTTTCATTTTTTTTTTTTTTTTTTTGGCATGTATCTATCCAATTTTCCCCAAATCATTTCTTGAAGAGACTATCTTTATTGTATGTTCTTGCCTCCTTTGTCAAATATTAATAGACCATAATGGTGTGAGTCGATTTCTGGGGTCTCTGTTTTGTTCCATTGTTCTCTATGCCTGTTCTTGTGATAGTACCAGGCTATTTTGACAGACAACATACTTTGTATGGTTTCAATCCTTTTAAATTAATTGAAACTTGTTTTGTGACCTAGCATATTATATATTTTGGAGAATGTTCTGTACTTGAAAAAAAGTACAGATTCCACACTGGTTGAATGAAGTGTTTTATAAGTGGCAAATATAGTTGGTGGATAATGTTTCTTCCCCTCCTCTCAGTTTTATTGACATACTAGAGGCCCAGTGCATGAAATTCATGCAAGGGTAGGGTCCCTAGGCCTGGCCGGTGATCAGGGCTGATCAGGTTCCTTGCCTCCCTGCCTCCCCACCTCCCCACCTCCTCCTTCCCTTGCTCCTTCAGAGCCCCACCACCATCGCCGCTGGTTGTCCGCCATGTTCTGCGTTGCCCCCTGGTGGTCAGTGCACATCACAGCAAGTGATCAAACTCCTGGTCTCACGGTTGAACTCCCGAGGGGACACTTTGCATATTAGCCTTTTATATATATAGATAATACAATTGACAAATAAACTTGTGAACTATTTAAAGTGTATGTTCTGAGGGTTTGATATGCACACACATTGTGAAAGAATACCTTCCACTTAGTTAATTAATACACCCATCGCTTTACATATTAATTCTATTTGGGACAATATTAAGTTCTTTCTTAGCAAATGTCAAGTTCAGTTACACAGTACAGTGTTATCAACTATAGTCATCATATCCTACATTAGTTCCTCAGAACTTATTAATGTTATAGATGAACTTTTGTGCCCTTTACCAATTTCTCATTATTTTTACTCCCAAGCCCCTGGCGACCACTTTCTACTCTGTTTCTATGGGTTTCTCTTTTTATTTAGGTTCCACAGTAAAGTAATACTACCTAGTGTTTGTCTTTCTTTGTGTGGCTTATTTTACTTAGTATAATGCCTTCTACATAGCTGTTGTAAATGGCTAGATACTGTTGTTAAAGTCTTCTATATCCTTGCTGGCTTTCTGTCCAGTCATTCTATCAGTTATTGAGAATGGCTTAATAGTATATCTAACTTATGTTGAATGGTCTGTTTTCCAATTGTGTTGTCAGTTTTTGCTTCCTAATTTTTGGGGCTTTGCTGTTTGTTATATATACATTTAAAATTGTTGTATCTTTCTCATATATTGATCTTTTAATTATTAAAAATATCTTAGTGTCTATTAATTTTTTTGTCTTTAAAGTCTATTTCAGCGTATAGTAATATAGTCACTCATATTCTCTTAGGGTTATTGTTTGTATGGTATATCTTTTTCCATTCTTTCACTTTTGTGTGTGTGTTTAAAATATATTTTTATTGATTTCAGAGAGGAAGGGAGAGGGAGAGAGAGCGATAGAAACATCAATGATGAGAAAGAATCATTGATCGGCTGCCTCCTGCATGTCCCCCACTGGGGATCGAGCCTGCAACCCAGGCATATGCCCTTGACTGGAATTGAACCTGTGATCCTTCAGTCCACAGGTCAACTCCCTATCCACTGAGCCATGCCGGCTAGAGCTTTTGATTTTTAAAAATAATTATTTGTTGTTGAAAGTATTATATATATCCCCATTTCCCCCCATTGGCCCCCTGCAGCCCATCCCTGCCCCTCCACTCCTTTTGGATTTAGGGTGTGTCTTTTGTAGACAGCATATAGTTGGGTTTATTTTTATCCAGTTTGTCAGTCTCTGTGTTTAGTCCATTTATATTTAATGTAGTTATAATATGGTTGTATTCGTGAGTAGCCATTTTGCTATTTGTTTTCTCAATGTTTCCTATCTTTTTTGTCTTCTTTTCCCCTTTTAATTCTCTCTTTATGTGCCAAATATTTTTTAGGATACCATTTAAAATTTTTTTTTAAATTTCAATTACAGTGTGCATTCAATATTATTTTATATTAGTTTCAGGTGTACAACATAATTTAGGATACCATTTTAATTCATTTTGATTAAAAATATAGCCCAGGCTGGTGTTGCTAAGTGGTTGGAGCGATGGCCCATGCACTGAAGGGTTGAGGGTTTGATTCCTGGTCAAAGGCTTATACCTGGGTTGCAGATTTGATCCCTGGCTCTGGTTGGGAGGCAACCAATTGATGTGTGTCTCTCACATTGCTATTTCTATGTCTATCTCTTCTGTCCAGTCATTCTATCAGTTATTGAGAATGGCTTAATAGTATATCTAACTTATGTTGAATGGTCTTTTTTTCCAATTGTGTTGTCAGTTTTTGCTTCCTAATTTTTGGGGCTTTGCTGTTTGTTATATATACATTTAAAATTGTTGTATCTCTTTCTCCCTCACCCTTCCTCTCTGAAATCAATAAAAACATATTATTAAAAAAAATTAAAAAATTTTTTTTTATTGCCTGGCCAGGGTGGCTCAGAGGTTGAGTGTTAACCTATGAACCAGGAGGTCACAGTTCAATTCCTGGTCGGGGCACATGCCTGGGTTCTGAGCTTGATTCCCAGTAGGGGCCATGCAGGATGCAGCCGGTCAATGATTCTCTCTCATCATTGATGTTGCTATCTCTCTCTCCTCTCCCTTTCTCTCTCAAATCAATAAAAATATATCTAAAAAATTTATTTGTAGAAATTATCTACTTGTTGAGTCATTGTTGCCATACTTTCCTTTAATTCTTTAAGCATGGTTCTCTTTAGTTCTTTGAATATATCTATACTAATAAAAAAGTAATATGCTAATAGACCAGACATCTTTTGGGCGACCTTCCGGATGTCCTTCTGGACAAAGCCACGTTGATGGGGCTGAGGCAGAGGCAGTTAGGGGTGATCAGGCCAGCAAGTGAGAGCAGTTAGGGGTATCAGGCCTGCAGGAGAGAAGTTAAGGGGATCAGACTGGCAGGGGAGAGCAGTTAGGGGGATCAGGCCGGCAGGGGAGTGCAGTTAAGGGGATCAGGCAGGCAGGCAGGCAGGCAGAGCTGGTTAGGGGCGATCAGGCAGGTGAGCAGTTAGGAGCCAGCAGTCCTGGATTGCGAGAGGGATGTCCAACTGCTGGTTTAGGCCCAATCCTGCATGCATCGGGCCTAAACCGGCAGGGTCCCGGATTGGAGAGGGTGCAGGCCGTACTGAGAGACACCCCCTCTCCCGTGCATGAATTTTGTGCACCAGGCCTCTACTTTATTTATTTATTTATTTATTTTTAAATATATTTTTTATTGATTAAGATATTACATATGTGTCCTTGTCCCCACGTTACCCTCTACCCCCCCCCCGCCCCCCCCCCCCCCCGCTCATGCCCTCACCCCTCCGTTGTCCATGTCCATTGATTAGGCCTATATGCTTGCATATAAGTCCTTTGGTTGATCTTTCCCCCTTACCCCCACCCTCCCCTACCTTCCCTCCAAGTCCCGACAGTCCATTCAATGCCTCTCCGTCTCTGGATCAGTCCTTGTTCATCAGCTTATGTTGTTCATTATATTCCACAAATGAGTGAGATCATGTGGTATTTATCCGCTCTCCAGTTCCATCCATGCTGTGGCAAATGGTAAGAGTTCCTTTTTCTTCTTCCTCTTCTTAAAGAATACCTTTCAGCATTTCATATAATGCTGGTTTGGTGGTGATGAACTCCTTTAGCTTTTTCTTATCCGTGAAGCTCTTTATCTGACCTTCTATTCTGAATGATAGCTTTGCTGGATAAAGTAATCTTGGTTGCAGGTTCTTGCTATTCATCACTTTGAATATTTCTTGCCACTCTCTTCTGGCCTGCATGGTTTCTGTTGAGAAATCAGCTGACAGTCGTATGGGTACTCCCTTGTAGGTAACTGACTGTCTTTCTCTTGCTGCTTTTAAGATTCTCTCTTTATCTTTTGCTCTTGGCATTTTAATTATGATGTGTCTTGGTGTGATCCTCCTTGGATTCCTTTTGTTTGGGGCTCTCTGCGCTTCCTGGACTTGTAAGTCCATTTCTTTGACCAGGTAGGGGAAGTTTTCTGTCATTATTTCTTCAAAAAGGTTTTCAATATCTTGCCCTCTCTCTCCTTCTGGTACCCCTATAATTCTGATGTTGGTACGCTTGAAGTTGTCCCAGAGGCTCCTTACACTATCTTCATATTTTTGGAATCTCTTTTCTTTTTTCTTTTTCGGTTGGGTATTTTTTGTTTCTTTGTATTTCAAATCTTTGACTTGATTCTTGGGATCCTCTTGTCTGCTGCTGGATCTCTGTAAATTATTCTTTATTTCAGTCAGTGTATGCTTAATTTCTAGTTGGTCCTTTTTCATGTCCTCCATGGTCTCACTATACTTATTGAGGGATTCATTAAATTTATCGGCGGTTTCCATAAAATTCTTGAAAAACCTTATAAACGTCAGGCCTCTACTTTATAATAACTGCTTTGATGTCTTTGTCTGCTAAATCTAGTATCTGGGGACCCTGAAAGAGCCAATTGCTTGCTTTTTTCTTTCCTTATTATGAACCACATTTTTCTGTTTTCTTTTGTATGTTTTATACTTTTTTTTATAATTGTACAATTTAGATAATATATTGTAGCAACTCTGGATTCTGACTGCATCCTCTCTGCCCCTAAAGCTTGTCATTGCTGATTTTTGTTTAATAACTTACCTATTATAAATCTGTGAAATCAGTTTGTCCTGTGGCATGTGGCAACAAATGTCTCTGCCCTGTTTATTATTGTTTTTATTTAAAGATGCCTTCCCAGGAGTCATCCTTTATGCCAGTCAATGATTGGTCAAAACTGTGCTCAAATACATAGAGCCAGTAATAGGCGTTTTTTTTTTTTTTTTCTTCTGCTGACAGATTTGTGTGTAAATTGGGGAAAGCATTTAAAGTTCAGACCATTTTCAAGTGTGCCTCAGCTTTTATGTTCCCCTGGGGCTTATTATGAGTCTAACCAGGAATGTGTGGATAGTTGGGATAGTTGGGATCTCTCTCATCTCTGCTGCATACCATGCAGCCCCTGCTCAGCCAGAAATACATTGAATGTTTATCAAGCCTACTTATGGCTGTCTCTCCCCCAAGATCTCTTTGTTAAGTCCCCTGCTAATCTGCCAGTCTGCTTGTTTCTTGCCCCCATTGGCTCTACAATCTACATTCACTTTGATAGCTTCAGAGTTTTCCTTTGCACTTTTGGGCCTAGGTTTTCTGCTTTTCACTCAGAATGAACTCAGTCCACTCTCTCAGCTAAGCTGCTAGTTTTCATGAGCTGTTCTACCCTCAGAGAACTACCATACTGACTTAACTGTTAGGGTAGGAGGAGGAGTGGGAGCTGGCTAATGAAACAGTGCCCCAGACCTCTACTACTAGTATTTCCAAGTTCAGTAGATTTTCATGAACAATTATTTTTCAGTTTATTGTATGCATTTGGTCAGTTTCCAATAATTTGAGGTGATTTTTTTTCTTAATCATCACGGTGGGGGTATGTTTCCATTGATTTTTAGAGAGAGAGGAAGGCAGAGGGAGGGAGGGAGGGAGAGAGAGAATGAATCATCAATGTAAAAGAAATAGCACAATTGGTTGCCTCCTGCACGACAGATCGGGGATCGAATACACAACTTGGTTACCATATGTGTCCAGGGAACTGAACCCTCAACCCTTTGGTGCACAGGATGACGCTCCAACTGAGTCACACTGGCCAGGACTGAGGTGATTGTTTTTTGACAGTTTTTTCCCCAGCTATAAATTTGCTTTTGCAGAGAGGATTTGCCAAACTCTTCACTCCATCATGCTGGTAACTTCCTTTCCTTCCTTTTGGTGTTTTTTGAAATGTTTATTTATGTGGTTTTTCATACAAAGACATACAAAATGTTGCATCAAAAGCATATTATTTTAAAGTTCATTTAAAATGTATTTTTAAGATGCTACATTTCAGTTCCTTTAATGAGAATAATTAATCAAAAATTTAATCTTTTCATTGTTACAGATTTCAAGTTCCACCTATAAAGACAGGAATGAGGAATACAGAAGACAGTTCACACAACTACCTGATACAGAGAAGCTGATAGCAGGTAAGAAAGACAGGAAGTTGCAGAAAACCACTTTACTACCTCATTATTAAAATAGAACTGATGAGTGACAATACTCTAGAAAATTACAGCTTTTGTGCTAGACAGAAAATGCTTTTCAATATAAGCAGCATGTTATTCATAATTACACAATGTAAAAACTAAGTTGTAATTTGAGGAGGGGTGATGTCTGACTTAGAAAAATATTAAATAATGGCTAAGAAAATAGAACTAAAGGGAAATGATTTGTCACAATTTCTACTGGTGCTTCTTTCAAATGGTTTTGTAAGAAAAATTTAAATTTGATGTTCAATATATATTATCTTTCCCCAAATAAAAGATACTCCTTAACAGGTTGTAGAGCAATTTTATAAAATTTTCTAGGGCTATATCATTATTCGTGTAATCTTTCAGATAGATGTTTTAGGAGCAGATTTTAGTCATTTTTCTTACAAAAGTGCATTATTTTTTTTTTTTTAATTTCAGAGAGGAAGGGAGAGGAAGAGATAGAAACATCAATGATGAGAGAGAATCATTGATCGGCTGCCTCCTGCATGCACGCCCCACACTTTGGATCCAGCGGGTAACCTGGGCATGTGCTCTGACCCGGTATCAAACCGTGACCTTCTGGTTCATAGGTTAATGCTCAACCACTGAGCCACGCTGGCTGGGCAAATTTTGCTAGCTTTCAAGATCATTCTGGTATGAGTGTAGAAGACAGAATAAAGGTTGAAGAGATTGGAGGCTGAAGCTCTGTCAGAGGATGGTGAAGACCTGGTTCTGAAAGCTAGAAGTCTAAGTTTAAGGTGCTATCAAGGTCACTTTCTGGTGAGAGCTCTCTTCCTGACTTGCATGTGGCCGCCTACTCACTGTGTCCTGACATAGCTTTTCCTCTGTGCATGTGTGCACAAGGAGAGAAAGAACGGCTATTTTTAATATAAACTTAATATAGGTATTTTACAATAAAAATATAGAACTATGTTTTTGTTTTAGTGTATATTTTATTTAACCATTTATCCACTGAACTTTCTCAGATTTCTGATACTCTTTTGCAGTTCTTAATACAACATAACTGAATTTCTAGATAGCTAGAGTACTTTAAAGCCCAGATTTTAAAAAATCGTAACAGTAAATTAAAGCAACTTTTAAGAAGAACGTTTAAAAATACTACATTCTCATAATAAAATGTTCGAATTCTACAAGAGGGTGTATAGTGAAGGTGAGTGGCCCTTCCAATGAAGATCACTCCAACCTTCTTCCTGAGGGATAACTACCTTTAGTAATTTCTTATTTATATTTCCAGAAATTTTCTGCTTATATTCCCAGGGGAATATACATATATTCCTAAGAGCACTCAAATGGGAGCACACTGTGCTTGCTTACTCTTTGAATCTTGTTTAGAGCTCTTTCTATTAGCACTGCTTATGGACCCACTTTCTTCTTGTAATGGTTGCTTAATATTCAATATGAATTTTGTACCATAATTTATTTCACAAATCCCCTAATGACGGAATTTTTATTGGCTCCTGTCTTTTACTATTACCACTAATGTTACCTTGAATCTTCTTTTACATTTGTTTTATCACACATGTGCACACATTGTAGGATAAATTCCATGAAGTGGAATTGTGGCAAAAGGGTAATGAACATTTAAAAAGTTTACTGTTGCCAAGTTATCCTCCAAAAGGGTTGTACCAGTGTTTATTCTCATCAGCAGTGTTTCTAAGTACCTGTTTTGCCATACCTCAGGAACTTTGCTTTAGCAGGATTTAGTAGATAGAAATGGTGCATAGTCATTGTTTAAATATGTATTTAATTAAGAAGGAGGTTGAGGATCTATTTATATATCTTTTTCTGTGAAGCTTTCTCTTCAAAAACTTTGCTTATTTTTCTAGTGGTTATTTGTCTGTCTTTTTCTTAATTTGAAGTAGCTTATTAGATGTTTAAAAAATTAGATTTTTTCCATGTGTGTTGCAAATGTTTCTTGCCAGTTTGTCAACTTGAAATCAGATACTTTTCATGGAAACCTGTATGCTAGCATGAGTATCATACTCATTATTGCTTTATTGAAATAAATTAATTTGATGACACAGTGTTGTATAAAACATGAAAGCTTTACCAAAAAAATATTAAATCATTGGGGATCCTACTACCTATAAATAATTTTGGTTAATATTTTATGGGCAGCTTTTAGATATTTTTTTCAGTGTGTATATTTGCTTTTCCTGTAGAAAATCTCATTAAATATCAGATAATCTCGATTTGATGGGCGAGTTTAGTAAGGTCACAGATTGAAAGTTAATTGAAGGTAAAAGAATCATATTAATATATAAATTCAATAATTTGAATTTGAATTTTACAAATACCATTTATATCAGAGCCTCCTAATAATGAGGTACTTATGTATAAATTTAACAAACGTGCAGGCTTTCTATGCTGACAACTGGAAAACATTAATAAAAGAAGATCCAATAAATGTTTATGGATCAGAAGACTCAATATTGTTAAGATCTCAGTTCCCTCAAATGAAAATCCCAGCGAGCTTGATGAAACATAGATATTAAGAAGTTGATTCTAAAATTTATATGGAATATCCAAAAAAAAAAAAAAAATAGAATAGCCAAAATAATTCTGAAAAAGAAGGAACAAAGCTGGAGGTTTCACACTACTTGATTTCAAGACATTATGAAGGTAGTGTAATGAAGACAGCATGAGATTTGCCAAATAATAGATACTTAGATTAGTGGAACAGAAAGAAAAGCCCACATAAAAATTCATGCAAATATTGTGAACTGATTTTTGAGAAAGGTGTATATTCAATGGAGATAAGTTAGTCTTTTCAACAAATGACGCAAGATGATTATTTTGCTTTTAAAAAGATTTGTACACATCCAGTCCTGGCTGGTGTGCTCAATGGTTAGAGCACTGGCCCTCCCACCAAAGAGTTTCAGCTTTGATTCCCTGTCAAGGGCATGCACACAGGATTTAGGTTCAATCCCAGGCTTCAGTTGAGGTGTGGGTAGGAGGCAACCAATCAATGTTTCTCTTTCCATTTTCCTTTCTTCCTTCCACTTTCTCTAAAAAATCAATGGAAAAAACATCCTCGGGTGAGAATTAACAACAACAAAAAAGATTCACACACATCTCAAAGGAGCTGAGAATATATTTACAAGTTTTCTAAAGAGAATACTCTGAGAAAAGGGAATGGGGGTCTTTTCCCTTTTTCCACTGGAGAAAATCACTTTTTTCCCCCAATTTGTATTTGTCTCAGGTTAAAAAAAATAACATGAAAAATGTAAAGTGTGAAACATGACAATGGTTATCTTTTGTAATTTAAATACGAAATCTGAAAACAATCCTAAAAATGTTGTTCTAAGGTCGTTTTAAAGCAATGTTCATATTATTGGGCTCCCAAAAATGATTGCTGCTAGAAAAGAATACTATTGCATGTGTACTTCCTGAATGATTATTTAAAAAAAACACATTTTTTTTTTTCCTTTTTTAAATTGGGGTGACAATGGTTAACAAAATTATACAGGTTTCAGGTGCACAATTCAAAGACAGTGACTCTGCCAGGACTCAAACCTGGAACCTTTGAATTAGAAGTTCATTGCGCTAACCACACTCTTTTAATTCACTGTCATCTTTCTTATGGATAGACTAGGGGCCTGGTGCATGAAATTTGTGCACTGGGGTGGGGAGGGAGGGTTCCTCAGCCCAGCCTGCACCCTCTCACATACTGGGAGCTCTCAGGGGATGTCCTACTGAAGGCTTAGGCCCGCTCCCTGCTCCCCTTGGGGAGCGGGCCTATGCCACAGTCTGGCTTCCCTTTGTGGGAGGTGACTGGACTGATCAGGAGAAGGCACCAGCCCCATCACCCTGCTGCTGCAGCCACTGCCAGTCACCGCAGCCACCAAGGTGTTTTCATCAACACGGACTCCAGTCCCTTCACCATGAAAAATGACAACTTTCTTTAGGCATTTTCAAGATGTGTCTTTCATAGGATATGACATTTATTTATTATTATTTTTTTATCCTCACCTGAGGATATATTTCCATTGACTTTTAGAGAATGGGGAAGAAAAAGGGAAAGAGAGAGAGAAACATCAAAGTGAGAAGAACACTTTGATTGGTTGCCTCCTGCACGAGCCCTGACCTGGGCCCCAGTCAGGGAGGAGCCTGCAACTTAGGTACATGCCCTTGGTCAGAATTGAACCCAGACCCTGCGGTCGGCAGGCTGAGGCATTATCCACTGAGCCAAACCGGCTAGGGCAGGATATGACATTTCTTAGCCCTCCAGCAGCGGACCTTCATTTTTTTCTCCAGGAGTGTGGTGAAAAACCCTAGATCACCTTTTTGGATTCTTATTACCCAAGTTACTAAGAATATTACCAGTGGCATACAGGGAGCTTAGCCAATGAGTGGTCAGAAAAGGTGTTTCCTCTGTAGTTCACACCGATCGCCGGCTCGGCCCCCCGCCCAGGCCCGACGCCTCGGCCAGAGGCATCGACCCCCATCACCCTCCAATTGCCGGCTCTGCCCCCGCCCAGGCCTGACGCCTCTGGCCAAGGCTTTAGGCTTGGGCAGGGGCCGCCCGCAGCTCTGATGGCCAGCTCTGCCCCTGCCCAGGAGCCGCCTGGCTCAGGCCCTTCCTACGCTGCTCAGGGCCCACACAGGGCCTACCTTGGAGTGACCTGGGTGCTGATGATGTTCCCGGGACCCAGGCTGCTGGGCACCTATGTATGCAAATTAACTGCCATCTTTGTTGGGTTAATTTGCATACTAATCTGATTGGCTGGTGAGCATAGCGGAGTAACACCCATTTACATGTTTCTCTTTTATTAGTGTAGATATGCCTAAATTCTTTGGTAAAACTAAATAGTACATATTGTTTATTTAAATATGTGCATACTACTTATAATGCAAGCTTATTCTAGAAATATATGGTTCACTCCATCTGTATTCCCATAAAACTGTACATATTTCCACTATATACATTATATCATTATAGTTATTAAAATAACCTTTGAATTGGAATCATTCAATTTTGCCAAAATTGATCATATAATAGTAAGTTGATGTACCACATATCAAAATGACTTATGTTGCTTATTGAATTTACTTAATTTTATTCTAACTTTCTAGTAATCAATTATAAAGTAATAAAAACCCATAAAATGATTTTTTATTTTTGTTAATCCTCACCTGAGGATATTTTTCCATTGATTTTTAGGGAGTGTAAGGGAGGGAGGGATGAAGGAAAGGAGGAAAAGAGAGAGAGAAAAGGAGGAAGAGAGAGAGAGAAAGAGAGAGAGAGAGAGAGAGAGAGAGAGAGAGAGAAATCGACATTGATTGGTTGGCCCTTGCAGGAGCTGGGAAATCTAACCTGCAACCCAGGTGTGTGCCCTTGATCTGGAATCAAACCCTTGACCCTTTGGTGCTAGGACCGATGCTCTAACCATTGAGCATACTGACCAAGGCCATAAAATGATTTTTTGAAATTTTTTTTATTGATTTCAGAAAGGAAGGGAGAGGGAGAAAGATAGAAACATCAATGATGAGAGGGAATCATTGATCAGCTGCCTCTTGCATGCCCGCCCACTGGGGATCAAGCCTGAAGCCTGGGCATGTGCTCTAGCCAGGAATTGAACCGTGACCTCCTTGTTCATAGGTCGATGCTCAACCACTGAGCAACACTGGCCAGGCCATAAAATGATTTTTGATAAACGTTACTTTCTTATTCCATTATATATGAATCAGATTGTTAACATGACTCAAATCAGGTAGACTATTGCTTTCTGAAATGCTGATAATTACGAGCTTGTTTATCAGTAAGAAAACTGGTAGCAAAAAAAAAATAAAATCCCTTTGCTTTTAAAATATTTTGGTCATTTCTCACATAGAATATATTGCTAGAAAGCTATTATATGAAAACTAAATTTTATTGAGGTACAAATTTATTAAAATAAAATATACCTGTTTTGGGGAAACCATTTTTAAAACCATTGTAAAAAGCCTGTCAATCTATATTAAATAATCTCCAATTAAAATAATCCAGTTGCTCACTGTGGCTTTGTACATAGTTAATGTGGTCCACAGAGCAGCCATGTTGGCATCACCTGGGAACTTGTTTCACATGCAAACTCTTCATCCCAGCCCAGACATTTAATCAGAAGCTCTGGGGGCGGGCCCAGCAAGCTGTGTTTTAATAAATCTGCCAGATATTTCTGATGTGAAATTTGAGAAGCATGTGTCAGTGGTTTCGATAAAAACTTCAGGACATCTCAAGGTGATCTTTAGCCCAATCTCTGTTTTAGAAATGCATACTAGTAAATGAGTAACTTAATCTGCTTAATTATTTGCTAGGATTTTTTGTTTGGTGGCATCTCAGTTTTGTTTTGCTGAAGGAAGCATTTTGAAAGAGTGCATTACTTTGCTCAATTTTCAGTATTTGCTTAGAATTTTAATGACTAAACTTAAATATTTTGAGGTTTATAACCTCCACAAGTTTTCCTAAAATTCCTAATCACTGTATATATAGTTTTAAAATTTATCAGTTTAACTAAATCTCCTCATAGCAGCCTTTTATATCTTGTATAATTGGTAATTTAGCAATACTACTAGTATTTACATTTGCCAAAGAGTCAGATCGTAATCTTAGAAGCATGGCATTAACTTGTTATAGGCAGTGGCATTTACCAGTACTCTTGATTTTGCTGGATTTTAATGCTGGTGTGGAGAGGATCAACTTTAAAAAACAAACTAACACACACACACACACACACACACACACACACACACACACACACTTGTTGGAGTTATCCCTCCCTCCCCTTTGTCCAACATCTGATTAATCACCAATTTTCCATCAGTACTACCTCTTAATATTTTTGAATCTACTTACTTCTTTCTCTTAATACTGTCATCTTTTGGTCTGGGCCACGGTCAGTTTTCCCTTGGATTTCCAACTGATTTATCTGAATCTATTCTCCCAGTGTGAATAAAGATACAACTGATCATGCCCCTTCCACTTAAAACTTATCAGGGGCTTCTCATCAGGTCCACAGCTCACCAGGGCCTGAGACACCCTCCCTTGCCTAGCTTCTTCAGGACCGAGATCTGTCTTTGTATATAGTAGCTTAAATGTGCTGTGCTTCTTTCTACCATGGGGCCTTTGTAAATACTGTTTGTTCCCTCATGGTCTCGCTGACCCTTTATTGATCTTTAGGTCTCAGTTTAAAGATTACTTTTTCTGGAAAACTTTTCCTGATTAACCTCCTACCTGCCCCACCCCCCATACCTATGTATGCCTTGTTATATTCTCTCAGAGCTTTCTCTACACTTTGGTCATTATACTTATACATTTATTTGTTTATTGTATGCCTTCCCCTCTAGACTGTGTTCCATGAGGCCAGGGTCCTTTTCTGGTAACCCTAGTGTCTGGTGCACAAAGAATACGAATGAGTAAATGAATAAATGAATGAATGAACGCATGAACTAATGAATGAAGAGTGATGATTTTCTGTGTACTAAAGTAGTATAAGATTTGTTAAGTTGCCATGTTTTTGTGACTAAGCTGTTCCTTATTTGTGTAGATTATGCTTGTGCTCTTCAGAAAGACATTTTGCTTCAGGGACGACTATACCTTTCAGAAAACTGGCTATGTTTCCATAGCAACATCTTCAAATGGGAAACTACAGTAAGACATGTTTTGATTTGATATGTTGATACAAATAATTGCAGATAGAAATGTATACAGAACTCCTAAAAGTAATGTACTTTAAATCCTAAAGTAAATTTTTATATATTTGTATATCTATATTTGTATATATGTAAACACAATATGTGCTGTAGAAGTGTGCAGTATATTTTTCTTAATACTTTGAGCTCCATGTGTACATATGTAATACAAGATTTCAGATTGAAAAAAGCTTGATTATACTTCCTTTTGACTGCCAAAATCATGTCTTATCACAGTCTGAATTTTGTGTGTGTGTGTGTGTAGAACATGAACACCCACATGTCTTTTCACACTTCATCCTAATGTTAGAGATAGGAGTTGAAGCGGGAAATTACTGAAAGGAAGAGTGTCTGACTGCTGACTCTGTTTTTCTGAGAAAAAACAAACATGTAATTAATATGAACTCCTTTAGGTTTTTCTAGTTTGGGTTAAATTGATGTAATACTTGGTGTTTTGTGTTATATGTATTATGAAAAAAAAATCCACTTTGAAATTTTTTTCCTTTTGTGTATTTAGATTTCTATTGCTTTAAAAAACATAACCTTCATGACCAAGGAGAAAACTGCTCGACTCATCCCAAATGCTATCCAGATCGCTACCGACAGTGAAAAGGTGAAAAACTTTTCTGCCTTTGCCTTATTACATAATGTGGAGAAAATCTGCCTATACTAATCATCAGTGTTAGGAATATAAGCAATTCTTCTTAGAATTATGGATATCTAATAATCAAATACATTGAATTTCATGCTAGATTTCTGTATACTTAAATACTTATTGATGGTTAAATGACTGCTAACATTTTTGTACTTTATAGTTAAAGAGAACTTTATTCCATATTTATCATTTCTTCATTATAAGAAATAGATAGATTAAGCATTAGCAAACCATCCTTATTATTTCTAATACAGTAATAATTCTATAATTGTTTTTTATGCATAATAGCAAGTAATACAAACAAATGATTCTGGTGAACAGAGGTTTGGGTAGCATACAATTAAACACAATCATTTAAATAATATTTTAGGATGGGAATTATCTTTAACCGCCATCATTTATATTATCCACCTGTAATACCTGCCATTTCTTAGTGGAGATATATGAAGAATCTTTCTATACCCATCTGGAAAATTGATTAGGGCTCTGTGTGTGACATTAGGTCACATGTTATGTATGTAATCCTGTTTGGAAAAGTTCCTAGCTGTGTTCTTGTTATAAAAAGTTTGCTTTTTGGAGACTATTATATAGCAAGGCTTCAATTTATTAATTAGAAAATTATACTTTAACATCTTTGTATGAAAAATGTAACACCTGAAATATTATTAGTTTGATATTTTATTTAACAAATCAAACAGGACTGAGCTTTCTCATTCCTGGAAATAAACATTTAATCATAAAAAGTCACAAACTAGGGGAAGGGAAGAGATGATACACAGAAACTATAGTTAGTGCTGCCACTTGTCAGATTTTTTCATAAGAGCCTATATTAAAATGTGACTACAAAAATCCACTTAAATGCATAGGAAGAAATGGGGTTACATGCAAACATAGACTTATAGGTTGAAACATGCTATTTCTCTCTTACAAAATTCAAAGCAAAGTTTATTGTTAATATGGGTGTTTTATATGTATAATTAGCAGAGATTAGATATTTCTAGATATTTGAGACTATGAAAGATGATATAATTTTAAAAAAATGTATTTTTATTGATTTCAGGGAGGAAGGGAGAGTGAGAGAGAGAGAGAAACATCAATGATGAGAGAGAATCATTGATTGGCTGCCTCTTGCACACCCCACACTGGGGATGAGGGCACAACCCGGGCATGTGCCCTGACCAGGAATTGAATCGTGACCTCCTGGTTCATAGGTCAATATTAAACTACTGAGCCTTGCCAGACAGGTGAAAGATGATATAATTTAAAATTACGATCCTTAAAAATTAATTTATCTCTGAAATCCACTGTATTTTTTCATATTCTTTGTTTATACTTGTCTCAAAGGACTACCAAATCACATCTCTTTGCAAAGTTTAGAATAAATAAAATTTTAATTTTTTCCATAAATTTATTTAGATTGATTTTCATAGTTAAACTACGATGAACATAAATAGCAACCTTTTTCAAGCTCCTTTCCCAAGTAAATATTGATGAAATTGTGTTTGCTGTAAGATACAATGTGAAAGACACCTTGTCCATGCACCAATTACCTGTTTTTCATCTATTGTAACAAAAAGTCAGAAAGAGTGTATAAAGTGGGCGGTGGTGACTCACTAGTTTGCTTTGACCATAGCAAATGCCAACAGAGCTTCATGACAGATACTTTCCCCCTTTTTAAAATGTCACTAAAATTATCCTACTCTTTTTATTTTCAGTTTTTCTTTACATCTTTTGGCGCCAGGGATAGAAGTTACCTCAGTATCTTTAGATTGTGGCAGAATGCACTATTAGACAAGGTAAGTGTTCATACCAAAGGCAGGTACTTATTATCACAGCAGCTTCCCAGCGTTTACCTAAACAGTGTTTGTGAGTTGAAAAGTTCCTTTTCATTTTTCTGGACTTATTGTTGACTAGACTATTTAAATTCCAAGAAGAAACTCGTAGTTATGAGTTAAGATATTAATTGTAATCCCCAGGGTAACCACCAAGAAAATAACTTTAGAAGTAAATAAAAGAAACTTTAAATGACTTTAAGTGGTACACTAGCACTATCTATAACACATAAGAAGGCAGTAATGGAGGAATAGAAGGGCAAAAAAGACATGACATAGAAAAAAATAGCAAAATTGCAGATAGTACATTAAATTGTTAAATGGATTAAAAACTTCAATATAAGATAGAGACAGGCAGAATGAATAAAAAAATATGATGCACCTATATGGTGTATATAAGAGACACATTAGATTTAAAAGCATAAACTGATGAAACATAAAAGCATGGAAAAATATATACCCTATAGACAATAACCAAAAGAGAGTTATTACTATAGTAATATCAGACAAAAATTAATAGAGACAAGGAAGAATGCTTTATAAAAATAAAAGGATAAATATGTCTGGAATTTATAATAATTATAGACTTATATGCACCTAGTAACAGAGCTCTAGAATACATGAAACAAACACTGTCAGAATCAAATGGAGAGAAAAAAAACCCTGGGGAGAAACCAAGATGGCGGCATAGGTTAACGCCGGAGATCGCTGCCTCAAACAACCACTTCAGAGATATAACTAAAGGACAGAACGGACATCACCCAGAACCACGGGAAGGCTGGCTGAGTGGAAATTCTACAACTAGGAGGAAAGAGAATACCATACCCAGACTCAGAGGAGGCGCAGTGCTGAAGTGAAATACTCAGGTGCGGAGTACGCGCGCGGAGCGGGCTGGCGGCGGAGGGCGCGGTTGTTGTTTTCAATCGGGAGGGAGTTTCAGACTCTGAGCTCCAGATCCGGGCGAGTCTCTGGGGACCGAGACTCAAACGGGAGAAACGGGACTGTCTGGCTTCGGTCGGAACTCGAAGGCAGCTTTCTCTCCGAGGTTTGCAGCCATTGCTGGGGCTCTGAGAGGCAGAGCCCCTGGGGAAGGAACTGAGAGTCGCCATAACTGCTTGTTCCACCCGCCCTGTAGATCCCTGGGGACCCGCCCCGCCCAAGCCCTGCGCAGTGCCATTTGCCGGATAGCCTCAGGCAAACGCTAGATTAGCACCGCCCTAGAGATCCAGCACAGAAGCCCTCCCACTACAGACACAGCAGACTCTCATAGCCAGTTAGCCTGGAGGTCAAATCACCCCGGTATTGCCGACATCAATAAAGGCTTAAAGGCAACAAGACTGCGGACAAAGACCACTAGGGGGTGCACCAAGAAAGCATAAAAAATGCGGAGACAAAGAAACAGGACAAAACTGTCAATGGAGGATATTGAGTTCAGAACCACACTTTTAAGGTCTCTTAAGAACTGTCTAGAAGCTGCCGATAAACTTAGTAAGGCCCTCGAAAAGACTGGTGAGACCGCCGATAAATGTAGTGAGATCCTCAAGAAATCTAATGAGACCCTCGATGTTGTGATAAAGAACCAACTAGAAATTAAGCATACACTGACTGAAATAAAGAATATTATACAGACACCCAACAGCAGACCAGAGGAGCGCAAGAATCAAGTCAAAGATTCGAAATGCAAAGAAGCAAAAAACACCCAACTGGAAAAGCAAAATGAAAAAAGAATCCGAAAATATGAAGATAGTGTAAGGAGCCTCTGGGACAGCTTCAAGCGCACCAACATCAGAATTATAGGGGTACCAGAGGATGAGAGAGAGCAAGATATTGAAAACCTATTTAAAGAAATAATGACAGAAAACTTCCCCCACCTGGTGAAAGAAATAGACCTACAGGTCCAGGAAGCGCAGAGAACCCCAAACAAAAGGAATCCAAAGAGGACCACACCAAGACACATCATAATTAAAATGCCAAGAGCAAAAGACAAAGAGAGAATCTTAAAAGCAGCAAGAGAAAGAAACCCAGTTACCTACAAGGGAACACCCATACGACTGTCAGCTGATTTCTCAACAGAAACTTTGCAGGCCAGAAGGGAATGGCAAGAAATATTCAAAGTGATGAATACCAAGAACCTACAACCAAGATTACTTTATCCAGCAAAGCTATCATTCAGAATGGAAGGTCAGATAAAGAGCTTCACAGATAAGGAAAAGCTAAAGGAGTTCATCACCACCAAACCAGGATTATATGAAATGCTGAAAGGTATCCTTTAAGAAGAGGAAGAAGAAAAAAAAAGGTAAAGATAAAAATTATGAACAACAAATATGCACCTATCAACAAGTGAATCTAAGAATCAAGTGAATAAATAATCTGGTGATCATAATAGAATCAGGGACATAGAAAGGGAATGGACTGACTATTCTTGGGGGGGAAAGGGGTGTGGGAGATGCGGGAAGAGACTGGACAAAAATCGTGCACCTATGGAAGAGGACAGTGGGTGGGGAGTGAGGGCGGAGGGTGGGGCGGGAGCTGGGAGGAGGGGAGTTATGGGGGGAAAAAATGAGGAACAAATGTAATAATCTGAACAATAAAGATTTAATTTAAAAAAAAAATGGAGAAATAGATAGTTCAGCAATAATAGTTGGAGCTTTCAATACCTCACTTTCAGTGATGGATAACACAACCAGACAGAAAATCAAAAAGGAAATAGAAGACTCGAACAAAATTATAAGCTAACTAGAACTAATAAAAAGATATATTTGGGACATTCCACTCAGAATACACATCCTTCTCAAATATACATGGAACATCCTCCAGAACAGACCATATGCTAGATCATAAAGCAAGCTTTAATATATTCAAACATATTAAAATAATATAAAATATGCTCTCTGACCACCAAGGAATGAAATTAGAAATCAGTAACAGAAGAAAATTTGGGGAATTCACAAAAAGTAGATATTAAACAGAACACTCCTAAATAACCAATGGGTGAAAGAAAGGGAAAATTAGAAAATACTTTGAGTTAAATGAAAACAAAAACACACATACCAAAATTTATGAGATACAGCTAAAGCAGTGCTTAGATGGGGATTTATAACTGTAAACACCTATATTAAGCCCTGGCTGGGTAGCTCGTTTGGTTAGAGCATTTTCCCAGTATGCCAAGGTTTTGGGCTTGATCCCTGGTCAGGGCACATAAAGGAAGCAACCAATGAATTCATGGATAGGTGGAGCAATGAATCAATGTCTCTCTTTCTCCCCTTCCTCTCTCTCTAAAATCAATTTAAAAATTTAAACTCCCCCTATATTAAAAAAGAAGAATGATCTCAAATTAATAGCCTAACTTTCCACCTTAAGAAAGAAAAAGGAGCCCTGGCTGGTATGGTTCAGCTACTTGGAGCTTTGTCAGGTAGGCCAAAAGGTGACGGGTTCCATTCTTGGTGTGTGTGGGAGGCAGCAAATTATGTTTCTCTCTCTGTCTCTCTCTCTCTCTCCTCTCTCTCTCAAAACAGAAGCAAAGAAATGACAAAGATTGGAACAGAAATGAATGAATTAGAGAATAGAAAAATGAATGAAATAGAGAATAGAAAAATAGAATCAACAGAACTCAAAGTTCTTTATTTGAAAAGATCAACAAAATGGACAAAACTTTAGCTAAATTGGCCAACAAATTAGTTAAATTAAGTGGACAAAAACCTAGAAAGTCACAAACTGTTGAAACTGACTCAAGTAGAAATAGAAAATCTGAATAGACTGATAGCAGGAAAGCGACTGAATTAATAATAAAAAATCTACCTACAAAGAAAAACCCAGACCCAGATAGCTTCATTGGTGAATTCTGCAAAATGTTTACAGTAGAATAGACACCAATCCTTCACAAAGTATTCCAAAAATATAAGAGGAGGGAACACTTACCAACCCACTCTGAGTCCAGTATTACCTTGAATATCAAAATCATACCAATAATATCACAAGAAAACTACGGTGTTTGTGTTCATTATGTCTATGAATATAGAAACAAAAATCCTCAACAAAATGTTAGCAAACAAAATCCAGCAACATCAGTAAAGATTATATTCTAGAACTAAATGAGATTTGTACAAGGTTTATTCAACGTATGAAAATCAATCAATGTAATACACTATATTAGTAGAATAAAGGACATGCCTGGCTGGCGTGGCTCAATGATTGAGCATCGTCCTAGGAACCAGGAGCTCACGGTTCGATTCCCAGTCAGGGCACATGCTTGAGTTGTGGGCTCAATCCCCAGGGTGGGGCCTGCAGGAGGCAGCCAATCAATGATTCTCTCTCATTGATGTTCCCATCTCTCTCTCACCTTTCCTCTCTGACATCAATAAAAATATTTTAAAAAACAAAACAAAAATCATCTCAATCAATACAGAATAAGTATTTGACAACATTCTTTCCTGATGAAAAACAAAACAAACTAGGATTAGCAGGGAATTTCTTTGACCTGAAATAGCTAACAGCTGATATATTTAATGGTGAAAGGCTAATGCTTTCTTCCTAAGGTCAGGAATAAATCAAGGATGTCCTTTCTAGGCAACATTGTATTGAAGGTTCTAGCCAGGGAAATTAGGGAAGAAAAATAAAGGTAAAACACATCCAGATTAAAAAAATGAAGAAATAAAACTATCTCCATTTGTCAGATGACATATATATATATATATATATACATATATATATATATATATATTTCTAAGGAAGCCAATATATACCTATTAGAACTAATAAGTTCAGCAAGGTTTCAGGATACATTATCAAAACACAAAAATCAATTATATTTCTCTATGCTCACAATGAACAATCCAAAAAGAAAAACAAAAAACAAAAAACAAAAAACAAAAACCCCACCCCAGTTTATTTACAATAACATCAAAAAGAATAAAATACTTGGGAATAACTTTAAGAAAAGAACTATAAGACATGGTTACTGAAAGCTAATAAACACTGTTGGAAGAAATTAAAGAAGACAAGTAAATGAAAAGAATCTTTTGGATAAGAGATTTAATATTATTAAGATAGCAATACTCCCGAGCCCCCAATTGATGTGCAGATTCAGTGCAATCCCTATCAAAATCCCAACTGGCATTTTTGTAGAAATTGACAAGTGGAGCCTAAAATTCATATGGAAATGCAAGGTATCCAAAAAAGCCAAAAACCATTGTGCAAAAGAAGAATATAGTTAGATGAATTAGTCTGTTAGGGCTGCCACAACAAAATACCACAGACTTGACTGAGTGCTTTAAACAACAGTTTATCTTTTCACAGTTCTGGAGGCTGGAAGTCCAAGACTATGGTGCCAGCAGGGTGAATTTCTGGTGTGACCTGACCTCTCTCATTAGCTTGCAGCCTTTACACTGTGTCCTCACATGGCTTTTTCTCTGTTCACCCACACACTCAGTGTCTCTTCCTCTTTTTATATCAACGCCAGTCCTATGACACTTGGGCCTCACCCTTATGACCTCTGCCTTAGTCAGCTCAGGCTGCCATAACAAAATGCCATGGGCTGGATGGCTTAAACATCAGAAATTTATATTCTCACTAGAGGCCTGGTGCACAAAAACTTGTGCACTCGGGGGGTCCCTCAGCCCGGCCTATGCCCTCTTGCAGTGTGGGACCCCTCGGAGGATGTCCACCCCAGTGGGGACCCTCACCCCATGGAGGTTTGGCCAGCCTGGGTGAGGGGCTGATGGCTGTTTGCAGGCTGGCCATACCGCCTTTAGGGTGGGGGGTCCCCACTGGGGTGCCTGGCCAGTCTGGGTGAGGGGCTGAGGGCTGTTTTCAGGCTGGACAAGCACCCTGGTGATGGAAGCTCCCAGCCTCTCCTTTTTTTCTTTTTCTTTTTTTATTCTGGGATTTATTTACCTTCTATAATTGAAACTTGGTTGCCTTTAGCGGAGGCCTGAGGAAAGCTTGGCTTCCTCCATCGCCAGGGGCAACCCACTCCTGCTCACTCTAGCTTGGTGGCCACAGCTGGCTGAAAGCAGGTATCTGGGGTTTGTTTACCTTCTATAATTGAAACTTTGTTGCTTCCAGTGGAGCTCAGAGCCGGGCCGTGGCATGCGGGGAACCTTGGCTTCTTCCATCACTGGAGCAAGCAAGCCTCCTGCTTGCTCCAGCTCCATGGCTGCTGGCCGCCATCTTGGTTGGGTTAATTTGCATATAGTAGCTCTGATTGGCTGGTGGGCATGGCTTAAGGGGTAGAGAAAGTATGATCAATTTGCATGTTTGTCTTTTATTAGTATAGGAACATTCTGGAGTCTGGAAGTCTGAGGCCAGGATGCTTGTATGGTTGGGTTCTGGTGAGAACGCTTTCTGACTTACACATGGCTCCCTTCTCCCTGTCGCTTGACATGGGGAAAGAGAGAGAGAGAGAGAGAACAAACTCTGTGGTCTCTTTTTAAATACAGTGCTAATCCCGTCATGAAGCCCTACTCTCATCACCTCATCTAAACCTGATCATCTCCCAAACGCCCCATCTCCAAATACCATCACCTTGGGAGTTAGGGCTTCAACATATGAATTTGGGGGGGTGGGGATACACACAATTCAGTCCATTACATTGGAGGACTTGCATTTCTTGATTCCAATGTTTACTACAAAATGCAGTAGTCAGGGCATAGATTTACTGGTGTAAGTCTAGACATAGATTAATAGAATAGAGTTGAAAGTCCAGAAATACAATCTTACACTTATCGACAAAGATGCCAAAACAATTCAAAGGGAAAAGAATAATCTTTTCACCAATTGGTGCTGGAACAATTAAATATCCACATTCAAAAGAATGAATTTTGACCCCTACTTCACATCATATACAAAATATCACTCAAATTGGATCATAGACCTAAATGTACGATCTTGAAGAAACTCAGAAGAAACTGTAGGTGTAAATCCTCATAAGGTTTGAATTAGGCAGTAGTTTCTGAGATATGACACCAAAAGCTCAAGTGACAAAAGAAAAAATAAATTGGACTTTATCAAAATAATGAAAACTTTTATGCATGAAGGAGTCCATCAAGAAAATGAAAAGACAAATCATGGATTGGGAGAAAATATATTTGATAAGGTATTTGTATTCAGAATATATAAAGAATTCTTACAACTCAACAAGAAAAAGACAAATAACCCATTAAAAAATGGGCAAGGATTTGAATAGTGTTTTCTGCAAAGAAGAATGGTCAGTAAGCTCATGCAAACATGCTCAGTGTCATTAGGCATTAGGGAAACAAATCAAAACCACAGTGAGATACCACTTCCCGATCACTGGGATGGCTAAAATAAGAAGACAGACGCTAAGAACTGTTGTTGAGGATGTGGAGAAACTGGAGCCCTCATTGCTGGTGGGATTGTAAAATTCTGAAAACCATGAAAAACAGTTTGGCAATTTTTCACAATGTTAAACACATGAGTTACTATATGACTCCAGAATTCCACTTCTAGGTTTACTAGTATGTGCAAGAGAATTGAAAACATACGTTTGTCAGAAACTTGCACTCAAATGTTGCTATTCATAATAGCCAAAAAGTGGAAACATCCAAAATGTCCTTCAACTGATGAATGAATAAGCAAAATGTATATTCATCCAATGAAATACCATTCAGTTATAAAAAGGAGTGAAGTGCTGATACATATTATAATGGAGGTGAACCTTGAAACATTATGTTATGTGAACAAAGCCAGCCCCAAAGAAAACATTATATTTTCTTTGATTTAGTTTTATGAAATGTCCAGCATAGGTAAATTCATAGAAATTGAAAAAAAAAATTTGTTGCCAGGGTGAAGGAGGAATGAGGAGTGACTGCTAATGGATTTGGGTATCTTTGGGTTGATGAAAATGCTCTAAAATTAGTGGTGATAGCTGTATATGCTAAACTCTGGATATGCTAAAAGCTTATGAATTTTATAGTATGTGAATTACAGCTCAATAGAAGTGTTACATTAAAAAATGGCTGGGGGAGGGGGGAGGAGGAGAGAGAGAGTAGAGATTTCCAGCGGATGTGAAAGGCTCCGTCTTTGCAGCGGGAGCTTAACCTGAGAGGCCTG
This sequence comes from Myotis myotis, assembly GCF_014108235.1. Lineage (NCBI taxonomy): Eukaryota > Metazoa > Chordata > Mammalia > Chiroptera > Vespertilionidae > Myotis > Myotis myotis. Next base: position 151,302,966 of record NW_023416324.1, read on the forward strand.
CACTTTCCCTCCCCGCTTCCCCACTCCCAGCCCAGCCCCTCCGCCAGTGGACCGATTTGGCTTTCGGGCTCTTCGGCTGAAAGACTTTATAACGTCTGGCGGCGTCTGGGGACCGGGTCTTCCCTACTCAGATACTTGCTTCCACTTTCCGGGAGAGTGGGGAGCGCAGAGTGGGCCTGGAAGTGCAGAGATGGAGGGGAGAGCAGAGAGAAGCGGGTGGAGCTGGGGGACCTTGCCAAACCCTGCCTGTCTTCCCTCCCAGAGGGAATAGACGAGGCTGGCAGGGAACCCCCAAATCCAAACGCCCATTTTCCCGGAGACCCACCGCCCATTTTCCCCGGAGGCCCAAGCGCAGCCCCCCCCCCCCCACCCCCGGCTTTTGGGTGATGCTGGGCACTGGGGGCTCACGGTGGCGGGGCAGACACCTGCGAGAGTCTGTGGCCGCTGCATGGAGGTGCGGCCGCACTTCCTGGTAGTGTTGCGGGAAGCCTTCTACCCACCACGCAGCCCCGCCACGCTCAGATGCATTGTCACAATTACTGTGTCCGCTCTTACTGGCAGGCTGGAAACCAGTGCTGCCCTGGCCCTGGCTTACCCCATCCCCAAACGCCACGCTTTCAGAGTGCTTGGGAACCCCCCCCCCCCCCCCCCCCCCCCCCCCGCATTCCTTATTCTAATCAGTAACCCAGCACTGCAACCTACATTTGGTTCTGCAGATTCTGTGTCCTCCCAAAATCAGATTTGCGCTAATCACATGAGAGTTAGTTGGGACATATCCTTATGAAAACAAATACTTGCAGGGAAGTCATAAAGTTCAGGTTTACAGATGAGCCACTGGAGAAAGTGCGATCTGAACTTCAATGTAAAGAGCAGGTAAGTTCTGCCCTAACTGGTTTGGCTAAGTGGATAGAGCATCAGCCTGGGGACTGAAGGGTCCCAGGTTTGATTCTGGTCAAGGGCATGTACCTTGGTTACGGGCACATCCCCAGTAGGGAGTGTGCAGGAGTCAGCTGAATGGATATTTCTAACTCTCTATCCCTCTCCCTTCCTCTCTGCAAAAAATTAATAAAATCTATAATAATAAAAGCCTAATATGATAATTAGTTGGACGTCCTCCCAGCCGACCAGGTTTGGGGTGCCAGAGAGAAGCCAGTGCTGGAAGTGGGGGGTGGAGGGAGGAAAGCCTATTCCTGCACCAATTTCGTGCATCTGGCCTCTAGTCCTATCTAATTAAAGAGAAACATGGTAATTAGCGTACGTCCGCTACCCTTCCCATTGGCTAATCAGTGAGATATGCAAATTAACTGCCAGCCAAGATGGTGGCCGGCAGCCAGGCAGCTTGAAGCTAGCATGAGGCTTGCTTGCTTCAGTGACGGAGGAAACCAACGTTCCCCGCCTTCCTTGCCGGCCTCTGAGCTTGCAGTTTGAAACATTGTTACAAATATAGAAGCTAAACAAAACCCCAGAAACCTGCTTTCAGCCCGCCGGGATCTCAGAGCTGGAGTTGATACAGTGTTTCGATTATAGAACCCAAACAAAGCAGATACCTGCTTTCAGCAGCAGAGGCCTCAGAGCTGGAGCCAGAGCTAAAGCTGGCCCAGAATAAAAAAAGAAAAGAAAAAAAGGAGCAGTTGGGAGCTTCAGTCACCCGCCAGCCTGAAAACAGCCCTCAGCCCCTCACCCAGACTGGCCAGGCACCCCAGTGGGGACCCCCACCCTGAAGGGTGTGTGACCAGCTGCAAACAGCCATCATCCCCTCACCCAGGCTGGCCAGGCACCCCAGTGGGGACCCCCACCCTGATCCAGGACACCCTTCAGGGCAAACCAGCCGGCCCCCACCCGTGCACCAGGCCTGTATCCTATATAGTAAAAGAGTAATATGCCTCCCAGCACCGGGATCAACGGAGCTGCGAGGCCTCCCAGCACCGGGATCAGCGGAGCTGAGAGGCCTCCCGGCACCGGCACCGGCACCGGGATCAGCGTGACAGGGGGCAGCGCCAAACCCCCTGATCGCCCTGCGGCTCTGTGTATGACGGGGCGAGGCCACAACCTCCCTATCCGCCCTGCTCTGTTCATGACAGGGGAAGGTGCCCTAACCTCCTGATCGCCCTGCGGCTCTGTGTGTGACAGGGTGCGGCACCCCAACCCCCTGATCGGCCCTGCTCTGTGTGTGACAGGGTGCGGCGCCCCAACCCCCCCCCCCTCCCACGGGCCCTGCTCTGTGTGTGACGGGGTAGAGCCATAACCTCCCCATTGGCCCTGCCCTGAGTGTGACAGTGGCGGCGCCCCAACCCCCTGATCAGCCCTTCTCTGTGGGTTTTAGAGGGCAGCGCCCCAACCCCCTGATCCGCCCTGCTCTGTGTGTGACTGGGGGGAGCTCCCCAACCCCCTGATGGGACCTGTTCTGTGCGTGACAGGGTACGGAGCCCCAACCCCCCTGATGGGCCCTGCTCTGTGAGTGACAGGGGGCAGTGCCCCAACCCCCTGATTGGCCCTGCTCTGTGCGTGACAGGGGGTGGCACCGCAACCTCCCCATTGACCCTGCCTTGAGTGTGACAGGGGGCGGTGCCCTAACCCCCCAATCGGCCCTACCCTGAGCGTGACTGAGGTTGGCATCGCAACCTCCTGATCTACCCTGCTCTGTGTATGACAGGGGGCGGTGCCCCAACTCCCCAATCAGCCCTGCTCTGAGCCTGACCAGGGGCTGCACCTAGAGATTGGGCCTGCCCTCTGCCACCCGGGAGCAGGCCTAAGCCAGCAGGTCGTTATCTCCCGAGGGGTTCCAGACTGCGAGAGGGCACAGCCCGGGCTGAGGGACCCCCTCCTCCCCCCGAGTGCACAAATTTTTGTGCACCAGGCCTCTAGTATATATATATATAAGAGCAGTAAGTTCTTGAAGTGGGAGAAAGGGAATTCCAGGCTAATTCTGAGGGCACCATAGCTGAGCAATCTTGCATCGACTGGCTCGGAGGCAAATATAACCCTCTTTGAAAATCCTGACACCGCAGCTGTGTTCTTGATGTGTACCTGAGGAGTATCACCGTTTGTACTTTCAAATCTTTGCATATTTTGGTTATCTTTAACACTAAACATGCAACTATTTTTATGGGACACTATACTCTCGTTATAATAAACAGAATGGTGACCATTTCTGCCCCATACGAACAAAAATGAATATGTTAAATATATACAGAACTTAATAAAAACTGAAGGTGAGATCTCAGTTTTAAAACTGTCTTAATTGGAATTTTTTTTAACATATTTTATTGTGTGTATTTCTCCAATAAAATGCATCCACAATAGGGGGAAAAGCTGGAGGCAAATATGGGGCATTTGAAAGAGAATGCTTTTAAAGATGCCTTTTTTTATTCATAAGGTTCCACTGATGCATTGCTTCAGGAAGGATAGTTTATTTCAGATATCTGAATTAATTAGCTTAACATTAGTAGATGTGTTTAAACTGTCACTGTGATCTTTCAAGCAGTAATTTATAGCACTTAAGCTCAGTTCACAGCCTTTAAGTTTATCACCCGTTTACTAGACACTGAATATCAGATTTGTGACGCCAGAGGATAGTGGCTGCTCCAGTCTTGGATACAAACAATTGATATTTTCTCTTTTGTAAAGAACTGTGCAACCATAGTTTAAGAGAAGTCTCTAGACCAGTGGTCGGCAGACTGTGGCTCACAAGCCACATGCGGCTCTTTGGTCCCTTGAGTGTGGCTCTTCCACAAAATACCGACTTCTGCGAATGGGCCACGAAGTTTCAATTGCACTGTACCTGTGTGCCTGCACGTGATATTTTGTGGAAGAGCCACACTCAAGGGGCCAAAGAGCCGCATGTGGTTCGCGAACCGCATTTTGCCAATCACTGCTCTAGACCCTTCTCCACCCCATCTCATCTATTTTGTTTAGTGTAAACCATGTCCCACCTCTATGTTCTGTACCAGAGCCAATGTCTTGCCACCTGTCTTTGTATGGTTTGCAAAGTAGGAATGATTTTACATTGAAACCGAACCCAGGACCCTTCAGTACGCAGGCCAACACTGTATCCACTGAGCCAAACCATCTAGGGCTGAATTTACATTTTTAATGTGTTTTTTAAATCAAAAGAAGGATACAAGGATACTATCACAGAAGGACGCCTCAAGAAGTTGAATTAAAGAGTCACATTTATTGCAATTTGGGACTATGAGGGGCCATTCCCCAAGTCTCATAGTAGTAAGATGGTTGCAAAACCAGACTTATATAGGCAAAGATCACAAAGATATTGATTACATCCAAGGTTTGGAATGAGGAACCTGATTTGCAAAAAGCAGTTTACAGAAGCAGAAGCAGCATGTTATCTAAATTTCAGTTGGGTCTCTGGATCACTGAATTGACAGAAACACATTATCTAGAGCCCTCGGGTCTGGAATGAGGAACCTGGTCAGACTTAAGCATGTTACCTAAATTACAGTTTCTGGGTCTCCGGAACACTGAGTCAACAGGGACACGTTAACTGGAGCCCTCTGACCTTGGGATAATCGTGCTGTCCTTCCCAGGTAAAGGAAAAATGTGCTTTCTAAGACCAATATGACCACAACCAATGGGATTTCACATTATAATCAATAGGGTATTTAATCAAATGGGATGATTTATATAATTCAGATAATCAAAATAACTTCTATTGTTAAACAAAGCAAATAAGTACAGAAGCCAAACAGCAGGGTTAAAGTTAAACTATAGTTTCTATCTGAGATGATTGCTACCGTACTTCAACATAACTATATAAAATTCAAATTTCAGTGTCCAATAATAAAATTTTATTAGAAACACAGCCACGCTCATTCATTTGTGTATTGTCTGTGGCTGCTTTCACACTACAACAGCAGAGCTGAGTAGTTGCAACAGAGACCCAATAGCCCACAGAGCTGAAAATATTTACTATAAGTCCTTTTATTTTTTTTACTAGGGACCCAGTGCATGAATTCGTGCACCTTGAAAGATACTGTGATTCACGAAACTGTGGTGGGCACAGGGGCGGGTCTTGGCCCATCCTCCATGCCCCCGCCTGTCCCCTCCTACCACGTCCCCAGGCCCCTGTCTGCTAGCAGCCCCTGCTCACACTCGCTGACTGCACAGAGCAGTTGGGGCCGGCACCAGCAGCGGGTGTGAATGGGGCTGGTGCCATCAGTGGATGCGAGTGGCCCTGATCACCCCTGATCACCCCTCAGGAGCAGGGAGAGGTGAAGAAGCCCTCAGGGGTGATTGGGCTAGCAGCCACCGCTCACACCTGCTAATGGCACCAAGTGATCGGGCTGGCGCCAGGCACCAGCAGTGGGTGTGAGTGGGGCTGATGCTGGCAGTGGGTGCGAGTGCTAGGTGGGACTGCGGTGCATGGGAGCAAAAAATTTTCAGTAACCACCAGAGGCTCAGCCTGATGATAGCGACCAGTGTCCCGCCTTGGTCTGGCACCCCCACTCATCTGCTCTACCATCCCACCATGGCCAATGCCCACCATGTTCCTCACATGCCCCGTGGTGGTCAGTGCATGTCATAGCAACCGGTAGTTCGGTTGTTCCACCGTTCAGTCTATTTGCATATTAGCCTTTTATTATATAGGATTAAAATATATATATATATATATTATTGATTTCAGAGAGGAACAGATAGGGAGGGAGGGAGGGAGAAAGAGAGAGAGAGAGAGAGAGAGAGAGAGAGAGAGAGAGAGAGAGAGAAACATCAATGATGAAAGACAATCATTAATCCATACTGGCTGGGCTTTTTTACAGAAACAGGTTTTTGACCATACATTTTTCTATGTATACTGGCCTGGCCAATGTGCCTCAGTGGTTGAATGTCAACCTATGAACCAGGAGGTCACGGTTCAATTCTTGTTAAGGGCACATGCCCGGGTTGTGGGCTCGATCCCCAGTGTGGGGTATGCAGGAGGCAGCCAATCAATGATTCTCTCATATCATGAATGTTTCTCTCTCTCTCTCACTCTTCCTTCCTTCCTGAAATCAATAAAAATACATTTTTAACAATGTATACCTGCTAATATTAGCTTTCTGCTTAATACCCATTTCCCTTGGAATAAAAATCTAAAATTTTGTATAGGGATCAGCCTGCCACTCCAACCTCATCTCAGTGCACCTTCCCTGTTCTTCAGTGTTCTGCCCCCCCGCCCCCTGTCCCCTCCGGGTACTAGGTCTTCAAACATAACCTTTCTGCCTGATTCTTCCCCACCCTGACTTCTAACGGAAACTCATTAGTAAAACTGAAGTCAGGTCCATTCTTTCACCTTCCTTTCTCATCTTGGACTTCTCCTTCATAACACTCACTAGAGGCCTGGTGCACGAAATTCGTGCTTGGGGGGGTCCCCTCAGCCCAGCCTGCACCCTCTGCAATCTGGGACCCTCAGGATCGGGCCTAAACCGGCAGTTGGACATCCCTCTCACAATACGGGGCTGCTGGCTCCCAACTGCTCACCTGCCTGACTGCCTGATCGCCCCTACGTCCCCCCCTGCTAGCCTGATCAACCCTAACCACCTCTGCCTGCTAGCCTGGTTGCCCCTAACTGCTCACCCTGCCAGCATGGTTGCCCCTTACTGCCCCCCCCCCCCAGCCTGGTCACCCCCAATAGCCCCTCTCTGCTGGTCTGGTTGCCCCTAACTGCCCCGCTGCCAGCCTGGTCGCCCCTCACTGCCCCCCTCTGCTGGCCTGGTCACCTCCAACTGCCCCACCCCCACCCCGCTGGCCTGGTCGACCCCAACTGCCCCCCCCACCCCACCGCTGGCTTGGTTGCCCCTCACGACCCCCCCTGCTGACTTGGTCATTCCAAACTGCTTCCCTCTGCTGGCCTGGTCGCCCCACCCAGCCTGCTGCTCAGTCGTTTGGTCATCCCTCACTAACTCCCCTGCTGGCCTGGTCGCCCCACTCAGCCTGTTTGGTTGTCTGTTTGGTTGTGATGGCCCCTGGCTCTTTATATATATAGAAGATTACAATGATAATACTTTGTTCCAGTTTTTTTTTCTTTTTGCTTCACAACAAATAACCCTGAGGGTAAGGACCAGATCTGTGTATGTCCAGTGACAAGTTCAGTGTTCACTGCATAGCTGGTTTGGCACACAGTTCGGTTTACCCAGTGCAGTTTGGGACTGTCTGGGTTTAAGCCTCTGTCAATGTAAATGTCAGTAGGGCTCCTTTTATTCTCAGAAGTGTGCCAGTTTGGACAATAAGTTATAGGGTTATATTACACATAACCAGTGCTCAATAAATAGTTTTTGAGTGACTCAGTTTAGTGAAATCTCAATGACTTAGATTCCAGATAATCATTTCACTTAAGACATTTTCAATTCTCTGCTCAAGCAAAAGGCAAAAGATGGGGAGAAAACAGACAGGAATTTAGTTGCAGAAACAACATTGAGGGTATACCCTAAGCTTATTGTTCATTTAACTCAATTTCTTAAACCTATATGTTCCATGAGAACAAATGATTATCATGAAACACTAAACTATCCTCAATTGCCAAAGAAATCTTATTTTCTACATACTTGAATTACAAGAAAATAGGATGTATATACAACATAAAGTTACTAGTTTTAACAAGGCTTAAAATGTAAAAGTTTTTTTTTTTGGGGGGGGGGGTTAAAGCTCAGTCCTTAGTATGACTCCATTCATGTTCCTAGTGGTATTATTATTGGATTTAGGATTTACTGATACTAATAATATAGGAAGGATGTGTAGAAAATCAAAATGTTCTTTTTGCACTATTTTTTCTCTCTCTCAGATAATAGTGGCCTCTCTTGCCAGTACATGGGAGCTACCTGGAAATTTGAGAGTACATTTTGAGAGTGAATATTTAAATTTAGAGTCTCACAGAGCAGAAATATGCACTCATTTTTAATTCTAAGGCTTAAAGGGAGAGAGTGGCTTTCAGAGTCACTCCCTAAGGACAGAGGGGACATGTGTCAGAATTAGGGATGAGGTGATGAGGGAAGCCTTTTTAATGTATACAGACCCACCTTCTTCAAATTCTGATACATGCCACTCCAGCTTCTATTTTGGGAATTACTAGCATTCCTCAGGTGTGTTGGCAAAAAAAAAAAAAGAGAGAATTTAAAGAGTTGATTGATTTTAGTAGTATAAAGAAAAACTATGTCTGAGAAGGCTTGGCCAGACTTAGGCCAAGAATTTAGGAGTTAGGACAGAAAAGTAGTCACAGAGGCAGACTTTGATCACTGGAGAGATGAATCATTGGGTGCCACCAATGTGAAAGCAATTGTCCCTTAAAACTGTCTACCTTTACTCTGGTCCTCTGCTTATCATGCAAAGTTCTGATTGCTAATCTCTGACTTCCAAGATATTCAGGCGCCCTGGGTGAATGACGTGGAGTGAAAGATTTTTCATGACTAGGAAGGACTGTTCCTCTACTATGCGTTAGTGTATTTACCACTGAGTGAGTTTATACAGTTTGTGAGTGTGGCTTAAGGAAGCTACTCTGAGTGCAATTCTAGGACATTGGCAGTGCTGAGGCCATTCTCCAAATAGTGGTCAGTCGGCAAAATTAATGTCACCTTTGGAGACCTTTTGGAAGTGTCATCCAGCTGTCTCCTCAGACCCCTCAACCTTGTCAAATCCCTTTAATCTTCCTTATGCCCGTACCAGTGATGACTTCTTGGGGGGTTACCTGGAAATCCAGAAGTGCAACATTCAAACCTACCTGGGGAAAATACATGTTAAATTGCTATTTTAGCCACATTTTCCATATAATAACCTGGCAGTGTAGAAGTATTTGTATTCTTGTATTGTTCCCTCTTTTTTACTTTCTTGGTTTGCAGAACTCCATCCATTTTCCCTTCGTTGGTGAATATGTCTCCTATCTAGTCACCCAAGCCGGGAACCTGGATGTACCCTTGTTTCTTATCCCTTCTTTGACAGCCATGTCATACTGGTCACCAAAGCCCTCATCTTTTTTAGCTTGAACCATTGCAATAGTTTCCTACCACTTTTTAACACACGAATCTGTCCTTTTAAGTTGTTACCAAAGTAGTAGTAGCTTTAAAAGTGTATATTTAATAAATTCATTCTATTGCGGTAACATTGCTCAGTAATATTACATAAATTTCAGGTGTACAACGACATAATTTTATATCTCTACTAGGGTCCCAGTGCACAAATTCGTGCACCTTGAAAGGAACTGTGGGCTGCGAGGCTGCGGTAGGCACAGGGGTGGGTCTTGGCCCATCCTTTGCACCCCTGCTGGGCTCCTCCCACCGCGGCCCCTGGTCCCCTGTTTGCCAGCAGCCCTGCTCCCTCCACCGCCGCTCCTACTCTCTGACAGTGCCAGCAGCAGGTGTGAGTGGCCGTCAGCAGGTGTGAGTGGGGCCAGTGCCATCCGCGGATGCTAGCGGCAGCTGCTGCCCCAATCACCCCTCAGGAGCAGGGGGAGGTGGAGAAATCTTCAGGGGCGATCAGAGCCAGCAGCCACTCACACCCGCTGATGGCGCTGAGCTTTTGGGACCACCGCTGGGCACTGGCAGCGGGTGCAAGAGGTGGCTGCTGGCCCCAATCTTCCCTCAGGAGCAGGGGGAGGTGGAGAAGCCTGCAGTCTCTTATGGCTGTGACTGGCCCTGGCAAAGCTGGCCCAGGTCCTGGGTGCCTGCGGCTGGCAAGAGGGAGGGAAGCCCAGGTCCTGGGTGCCTGTGACTGGCAGGAGGGGGGAACCCTGGGTCCCAGGTGTGGGGTGAGGCAGAGGCGGTTAGGGGCAATCAGGCCAGCAGGGGAGCAGTTAGGGGCAATCAGGCAGGCAGGCAGAGGTGTGTAGGGGCAATCAGGCAGGCAGGCAGAGGGGTTGGGGCAATCAGGCAGGCAGGCCGGCGAGTGGTTAGGAGCTAGCGTTCCGGATTTGATAGGCAGTTGGACATCCTCCGAGGGGTCCCGGATTGGAGAGGGTGCACCGGGCCTCTGGCATCTATTCATCTGTCGCGGGACACTTAGGTTACTTCAATGAATACAGGGGTACATACTGTATATCTTTTTGAATTAGTGTTTTTATATTCTTTGGATAAATACCTATAAAAAGTGTATCTTTTAAAAATACAATTCTGAACTTGTTACTTTTCTGTGTGAAACGAGTAAGTGGCTTTTTTGACAGTGTAAACCCCATATTCTTTAGCATGGCATATGAGACTCTTCACGAGGTGGCTGCTTCCCCCTTTCCCACTGACTCTTCTCTGATTTTTCCCCCTTTTCCCGCATCCTCAGTGTTAGTCATGGTGAACTGGCTTGCCAGGCTGCTCCACTCCTCTGCATTGCCAGTCATGTGCTTATCTTCCTCGATCTTTCAGTAGCATCTCACCATCTCACACCATTGCACATTCCCTCTATTTTGCACACCTTCTTTCCTTGATTTCTAAGACATTCCTTCTGGAACTTCCTCTTCCCTTTCTGGTATTTCATTTTTTTTAATTTATTTTATTTTTTGCTGGCCACTCCTCTTCTACTCAGCCTTTGCATGCCAGGCTTTCTTGAGGCTCAGTCTTAGGCTCTATTTTCCCTCTTACGGTTACTCTATATTTAATTCTGCTCTATATACCAGTGGTTTACTATAAGAACTTTTATATTTAGTAAAAATATATACAGATCATTTACAGTATAGTTAATATACATTTTCTCATAGCTGATTGGTTACCATAGCACTAGTAGAATAAGGGTATCTGTCTACAGTTTCAGCCAAGGAGAACTACCATAGTATGTCCCATGCCCTGGGTTTTAGACAGTGGAAGCTAGTCCCACGACCCTGCCCCTGTGTGCTTTCTTTAGCTTGAGCGAGTGCTATTCTCCACTGTCTCTCTGGTCCGTCATTCTGCTATTGTATAAAATGATTAGGTTTTAGCACCCGCCTCCCCCATAAAAAAGTAGATCTTTTCAGTTCATCAAGTAGCATTTGTCGTGCCATGCACCTTACTAAATTAAATGGAGCAACTAGGTAGAAATTAGGGCAAGCTTTGATTTTTCATTTAGAAGAAAAATTTTCTTCTGGGAAATAAATTGGAATTATTAGATGAGACTCTCTATAGTGTTTATTATAGTCCAGGTCCTTGACAGGAAATTATTTTGAATAAAGTAAAGAATATTTTTAAAGGAAAGAATTGTTGAGTGATCAAGATGTAAACTTTTCAGTGATGAAAGATGTGCTGTGTGCTCATTAGAATTGCTCCATTTGATAGCTCACTCTTCCTGCTATTTCCTGACATTGCATTTCTGTTACTCAGGAGACTCAATCTTTGATAACTGTGAAGGGTTAATGCAGGAGTCTGATGGGGCCACTACATCAGTACTGAAGAAGTGGTACATGAAGTAATGACATTGCCAGAACTAAATAGAAAGCATTAGCATGGAGAAGAAAAGTTAACCCTTAATATATTTAATTTTTAAAATGAGATTACAATAACATTGCAACAGGCATTTTACATAATTGAGTAATAAGTAAGATAGCTTCATTTGCATTGTATTGTTCCTAATCTGAAGAAATAGGGATCTGCCCCTTTAATGAAACACTGTTTACCTATCTCTTCTAGTAGGCGTGGCTTAGGAACCTGTAGAGTGAGGTATAACTTCCAATTCTGCATTCTGACCTGCCACTTGGAAAGAATGCTCATACTACAAACCAGGAAGTGACAAATAATGTGCTTTAAACTACAATACAACTTGTCTTTTTAAGGAAAAGCTTCTCATAACAAAGCTAGAAGATTGAGGCAGTGATTTTACATGGTTGTCATTAAATATTTGGAACTCTGCTGTGGGAGAAAGACTTTGCAGCGTACTTAGAATACAAAGGTTTCTGGTCCAGAAATTGATCTCCTGACTTTTGAGCCTTATCTGGTTACTGCTTGGTTCATGTTATTTTGTTAAAGTACTTACTCTGCAGCTGAACCGGGAGACTCCGTTGTTTGCAGGTAGGTGGTCAGCCTTTGTTTAAAATTGATGTTGTGTTTTGAGGTTACTCAACCTTAATTCTGCTGCTGATTAATGAAATAACCATGAATCTCGGTAGGAAGTATGTTTGAATGTTTGAATGTCCGGAATGTTTCAATCACCATATTTTTGTGACTTCTGGTCAACTTTGAAGAAAGTGTCATTTTTAACAAATTAGCAAGTCTATAAGCTAGTGAGTTGTGAGTTCTGTTTTGTTTTCCATTAACCTTTTATATATACATATTTTTAAAATTAATAGATTAAAAACATACTTAAATTACAAATTACCCTGCTATTAACTTCCTGATAGTATTTGATAATATATTAAAATCATTTATTTATGTAGTCAAATAAAATTGAATTTTTGTTGTTAACATTTTACTTATAAGTTTTATTACTTTCACTCTTAGGAAGCTGAATATTTATTATTTGTTTATTACTTGCTTTAAACTCTTTTGGTGTCATTTAATATCTCTTATTTCAGAAGAGTTTTTATAAAAGGTTAATATTCCATAAGTACTATATTGAAATATTGCTTGTTTCTCTTTATAATGTTAACCATCTATTTATGACACTAAAAGTATTTCAAAGATAATGTCTTTAGACGAATGGGCTAAGTTTTAATATGAACTAACTGCTGTTGCGAAAAAAAAGTAAAAAATGGCTCTTCTGGAGTGGAAGTAAAAAAAAAAAAATGTGTGGGGTACTTTTAAGATCAAGGACAGTGGTTCCTTAACTTTCTCTACCACCAGTGATCCTTTTAATTTTTTTTAATGGACACTATACTTCAAAAGACTTTTTATTCACCAAATAAATGGTGTATATTAAATAATAAAATGTTAGAACATTATTCTTTATTAGTCATACATTATTTCCAATGAGAGTTTATTATATCTGACATAACCACTTTAGATTAATATAATTCAGCCCCAAAGAGGCCTGACATTTTACTTAGCTTGAATAATTTCATTGTAGGTAACCGTTTGGATATTTTTGACTTTTTAAATATTGATAATATTTTCTAATTTTCATCAACTACTCTTGTGGAATCCTAGTAGTCTGGGCACGGCAAATTGGGAACTATCGGTCTAAAGTGCAGAAATTTTGTTCTTAATTTCTTTGAGGTTCCACGGAATGTAATGAAGGTTATCCAGTGTAACGTAACAAACAAAGATACCATAGCTTCTAGACAGAAAGAAGAAACAAGGAGAAAGAAAAAAAAAAAAAAAAAAGCAAGTGGTATTTGTCATAGGGAATATCTGGGAGGAATTCAAGGCATCTGTATGTTTTGGACCCATTAAAAATATACTTATTCCTACTTTTCCCAACTTAAAATTTTTATTCCACTTGGGCTGATAAACTATTAACGGATATTACTTTGGTTCTTCATGTATTAGTTATATATTTGTATGTTGGTTTTCCTTGCCAAGAGTTTTCTCATTTCTCCATTTTCTCTCTTCATGTTCTTTTCTCAGCTCAGCTGAAGACCCTTCTCTTGTCTGAGCACCCAACCCACGTAGTATTTACTACAGTGTTAAGTACATATTAACATTACTAGAGGCCTGATGGGCAAAATTTGTGCAAGAGTAGGCCTTCCTTCCCCTGGCTGCCAGCACCGGCTTCCCTCTGGCACCTGGGACCCGGGCTTCCCTCGCAGCCCTGACTTTGTCCAGAAGGATGTCCGGTCTAATTAGCATATTACACTTTTATTATTATAGATAGTTTGTCATATTTAATTTACTTAAAAGTCTTCTGTGTTTCTTCAACTATACCGTAAGTTGTTTGAGATCATTTTATCCTCCTTAGCATCTAGTGCAGGGGTACACATTTGATAACTTCTAAGTAATTACCTGTTGAATGGATGAGAGAAAGAATCTTGCCAACGGTTGCTTCAAGTATTATGCTGCCTCCTTCTCCCTTGCTTAATCATGTGATTACCATCAGTAATGTTTCTAGAAATGAGACCATTGGTTATCACACTGTTATTGTTTTTGTCTTACTGTGTAATGTGAGTTTTTTTGTATTAGATGATTTTAACACTGATATGTGTTAAAGAAAGAATGAGCTGGGCTTGATTATAAATAAATCAAACAAAATATTCTTAATGCCAACCTATTGCATTTTGTGTTTTAGGAGGATATCATTTAAAGTCTACTGCTACGTGAGGTTTTTAAAGTGGATATATTATGGGTTAAGAGGATGGGTTCTGTTCAATGGTTAGAACTCTGAATGGCAACCCAGGGTCCTGGTAGACTGGTTGGATTGCAGCATTTAAGCTGCAGGTTAGTAATTGCCAGAAACCATGGACACATTGTTCTCTAAAAAGAAAATTTCAAACATCTTTCCATTTACAGTAGCGATTGTATTACATACTTTAAAATTGTTACTTTATTTATTCCCAGTATCGCCTCTGCCAGATAAATTCTGTTAACCCATATTTTTTATAGAAACAGAAAACTGACATCTATAAAGGTCAAAAACTACCAAAGTCATACATCTAGTAGCTGCACATCAGGTCATTTTGACTTCAGAATTCATGTTTGAATCACTATATTACACTATCTTACATTTTCCGATATGCAGTGTAATTTTTCTGTCCTTTTAGAGCTTGACCAGACAGGAATTCTGGCAGCTGCTCCAGCAGAACTATGGAGCTGAGCTAGGCTTAAATGCTGAAGAGATGGAAAACTTGTCCGTGTCGATGGAGGATAATGTGCAGCCAAGGTACAGCAATGTTTTGAAATGTCAAGATTTCTTAATCATTAATCAAAGCGGAATTATTTTAAACTTTACTAATTCAGAATTTCTGTTTACTTGCCCTGGGTGAAATTTGCCTTCGTCCTCTAGTAGAATGGAATGAGTGGTGAGGACAGTGAATTGTTTACTAAATTGGTAAGCAAATACAAAACATACAAGGAAATATGTCTTTGTAACTATGTCACCTAGGATTTGCTTAAAGTATGATTTTAGTAAACTTTTTTATTAAGAATCTGGAGAAGAAAAAAAAAAAAGAATCTGGAGAAGTACTTAGTGAAATCTCTGTGCTTATAGGTAACAAGAAAGTAAATTAACTGGTAGGTACTTTGAGGGATACAAAGATAACCACAACTTTTCCTCAAGGATAACCTAGCATAAAAAAAAAAAAGGATAACCTAATATAGTGCTTGAGATGTAGTTGACACTCAACAAATATAGAATGCATTACGTAGGGGAGCTTACAGTACTGTGGGGAATGCAAATAATTATAACACAAGGTTGAAAATGGTAAGGGCCAAGAGGAGTAATAGATAATGTGATAAAGAAATTCAGAGTAGAGAGAGATTATTTTTGACTGATGGGAATTCATTTGGAAGAGTGGGCATTTTTATTAACTTGTAGAAGTAAAAATGCATTTTGTGTAATGATAATTGCGGTCATAGCAATAAAAACAACTGAGTATAATACATTAAAATTCTAAAGCAAACATTATGTTAAGTGAAAGAAACCAGTCACAAATGACCATACTGTATGATTCCATTTATATGAAATTGAGCCTAGAATAATTAAATCCATAGAGACAGAAAGTAGATTAGTAGTTGCCAGGGGCTGGAAGGAAGGGAAAATGGGAGTGACTCTGATGGGTACAAGGTTTCTTTTTGGAGTGATGAAAATGCTCTAAAATTAGATAAACCACTGTATTGTATGATTTTAAATATGGTACATTTTATGGTAAGTGAATTACAACAATAGAACTGTTATTTTAAAAATTCTATAGCAAATAAATCTTAAAATGGAAATCTTTCCAAAGCCTTGATTTTCACTCCATCTAGGGTTCTAGTCATGCTGATCCTATTTATAGGGTTTCAGTTAAGCATAAATATTTTACAGTCTTTTTTTACATGGTTACACATGCATGTTTTATTAGTTTTCTGTAATGTTAAATTTTTTTTTTTTTTGGCTCCAGTTAACGTGTCCCTGTTGACTCAGTGTTCCGGAGACCCAAAAACTGTAATTTAGGTAACATGCTTAAGTCTGACCAGGTTCCTCATTCCAGACCCAAGGGCTCTAGATAATGTGCTTCTGTCAATTCAGTGATCCAGAGACCCAACTGAAATTTAGATAACATGCTGCTTCTGCTTCTGTAAACTGCTTTTTGCAAACCAGGTTCCTCATTCCAAACCTTGGATGTAATCAATACCTTTGTGATCTTTGCCTATATAAGTGTTTGCGACCATCTTACTACTATGAGACTTGAGGAATGGCCCCTCATAGTCCCGGATTGCAATAAATGTGACTCTTTAATTCGAAAAAAAAAAGTAAATTTTTCTATTGTACTGCTCTCCTTGTCAAGTTAATTAGCTTCTTTCAGGTACTGGAGTTGGGTAGAAAAGCAATTGATAACAATGGAAAGAGCCTTGGATGGCGGTAAAGAAGATCTGGATCCTACTCTGGACCTGCCACCAAGTAGTTGAGCAACCTCAAGCAAATCACTTAGCTTTTCTGATCCTCAATTTTTTCATCTGTGAAGTGGGGCAGTTAAACTAGATGATCTCCAAGGTCCCTGACAACTCAAAACATTTATGGTCTTTGAAGAAAGAAAGAATAAATAATTTTTGACTAACTGCTATATACACTCTAAGGTGCAAGTTCTTGAAGTCAGCAGAAAAGTTGCTGTTTTCTTGGTGATTGAGTGCTTTCTGAGAAAGATGTGGCAGGATCCTCATTCCCTTTTCTGCTCCTTTTCCCATTCTTCCAGTCTCTGAAAGAAGCATATCTGTCTCAAATGTTTATTTCCTCAGCTTTTCCATCTTCTTTCTCTTCATTTTCAACCTCTCCTTCACTCTCCATTCTCCTTTTTTCTATATTTCACAACTCAACTCCATTCTTAAAATCCTGAAGTTCAGACACTCAGGTGATGGGCTAGTCTCAAGGAGCCATTTTTTCTTGCTCAGTTCCCTTAGAGCCCAGCCATTTTGCGGGACCAAAGGTGACTTGGTAGCAGACCTCAGTGTTATTTGGATGGAGGAGAATAGAGTTTAGAGGCCCTTTGGCATTTCTGTTCCTTCCTCAGGATAATATGGCTTCACAGGTCAGGCTGTTTATTTTAGAAGAGCTTTAAGTCTATACAATGATTACATGGGAGTAATAATTTCTCAGTAAGGTTGAGTGCTGGAGATTAGATCCGTTGTGTGCCTTTTGTATTTAATAGACTTCCCTTTCTCTTGGTTCCCTGAGAGAGGAAAAGCAGGTCCCAGGACATTTAGTGTAGTCTTGTCCCGGTGACCATTTGAAAGCTGCTCCTTAAACCTTGTTCTTAGGAATAAGACGAGCAAGAAGGGGATATGGATTAATGGGCTCTGGGCTCAGACCTCAGGAGCTTCCACTGCTGGGGAGGATCCACCATCTCAGGGACTGAATCAGAAGGCAGGATATCACACTGCCTCTGGTGCTGACTGGCATCCACCGTGTATCTTTTGGAGCTTTGTGGTTGCTCACAACTGACATGCAAACAAGCACTAATTATTTTATTGCTGTTACGGCCACCTATACTTGGTTAATTTTTTAATGGTTTCTGAAATTTATAAAATCTCACGTGAGCATTATCTTATTTTCAGATATAAAGCCAATTTGCATGTGATTTAAGAAGATAGCTGTGTTATAAATAGAGGCTTATTTGTTACATTACAAAAACCATTTTTTTCAAAGTGCTTTATAATAGAAAAGGCCCTCAGAGAGGAGCCAAAATCACATATCTGTGTGGCAGTGACCTTGTGTATATTTCCATAATGATGTATGTGTTTCTTACAGAAGTCCTGGAAGAAGCAACTTGGATGACTGTGGGGAGAGAGATGAAAAATTATCCAAGTCAATCAGTTTTATCCCTGAATCAATTAATCGGGCTTCAGAAACAGAGTCAATCGATGGAACTCTATCAAAAGCGGTTAGTGTGTGATACCTCTTTAAAAATATATTTGATGCTGCCATGTGTTAATCATGATATAAAGTAAAATGAAAATACAGTATACAAAATATTTAAAACTTAAGATGTCAGGTTGCTCCTTTGTTTTAGGAGTGTTAAGTGTGTAAGTAGCAGAGGTTGTATACATACGTGGTTCTGTTCAGAGCTGGATATGGTGCAGAGCTGTCAGACAGAGCACCAGTCTAAGAGGGGGTAGACATCACTAAAAATATAATAAGATGGTCCGGCCAGTGTGTCTCAGTGGTTGGGTGTTGACCCATGTACCAGGAGGTCATTATTTGATTGCTGGTCAGGGCACTTGCCCAGATTGCAGGCTTGATCTCCAATGGAGGGTGTGTAGGAGGCAGCCAGTCAATGATTCTCTGTCATCATTGATGTTTCTGTCTCTCTCTCCCTCTCTTTTCCTCTCTGAAATCAATGGAAATATACTTAAAAAATATAATAAGACGGAGCAAGTCATAGCAGAATTTTCCCCAGAGTAGGTAGAGTGTGTGGTAGTCTGTTCTGAAGGGGGATGAGCGCCCTGAGCAGCGTGCTTGCATAACAGGAGCCGCTTCTTAAGCTGACGGCTAAAGCAGGCACATCCAGCTAACCCCTGGCTTTTGAGTTAGTTAGTTCCTCCCTTAATTTTTCTCAAGCATCGTTATAAGCCCATTGCTTTTTCCATGAGCTTCTATCACTTGGAGTCATTATTACTTTCAATACTCAGTTTGTCCCTTCTGAGTCCCTTCAGATTGGCTCCTTTGTCCTTTTTAAATGATGGGTGATTTCTGATGGTTTCCTTTCTTTCTGGTACAAGAACATGTCCCAGGCACATTTTGTATAATTTCGGTCCCAGACTTAATATCAGCCATTTTCCTAATCAGCTATAGAGTTCTTAGTGAAGAATGGTGCTTAGAGACCACATTCTGAGTGCTAAGACTGTGCCTACCCTAGAGCTTTTATTCTGATTGGAACTGCAAGTTCGGGCCTAAAGCGGAATTGCTTGGTTTGGACCAGAGCATTGGCTGCAAATCCTACCTCTGCCATTTGCTGTATGACTTTAAATAAGTTAACTTAATTACTTAACCTTCCTCTGCTTTTGTTTTCTCAACTTCTTGATGATGAGGACAATGACATCCCATGGGGCTATTTATAAGGATTGAATGAGTTACTATATGGGGAAGTGCTTTGAGCAGTCCCTGGCACACATTAAGTGTCCAGTAACCATAAGATGGGATAATTGAAGGCGAATCTGTGTGTGGCCAGCAATGGACCTTTTCTACCTTCTCCCATGGAGCTCCCAGCGTCTCCTGTGAATAAATGTTAGGAAAACATTGAAACAGACTGTACTTATGTGAAAGCCCACCAAGGCATCAGCTAGTTTCAGGCACCTGTCATGCATCTCTCTTGGTCTGATTTTGTGTTGAGGGTTTCTTGCAAAACTGACCCATCTGGAGTCCCTGAGAAACTTCCTCCTGGTACAAGGAAGGGCTTCTGGATGCTGCTTTCTCTGTGCGTTTTCCCTGAGAAGACCAAACCACTCAATTTTCAGGAGGTAACAGGACAGGGGATCTCTTGGAGTCTCCTCATCCTTTTACAAAAGTCTGACTTTGAGGACTGGGTTCTCAGAACTACCAATCTTACTTGAGTCTTTCCTGCTGCCCCCTTTATAAGCTGTAGCTGCTCTTGGAAGAGTTAACCCCTTGGTTCTTCTAGTTTTATCCCTAAAGGAAGCCATATTTTCTCTAGTGAAAGGGAATGGAATGCAGAGGAATAATGTAATGTTTTAAGATTGATCATACATTCATTGATGTTATTTAGATGTTTTCAGGTTATGGAATACAAGTAACATAGAAGCTTAGTGCTTTTTTTACCTTTGCATTCAAGAGCAGTATTGTGAGATTCTCAGATTTCAACAAATATCATGTCACTTTATTTCATTTTTACTGCCAACAAAATTAGAAGTAACAAAAAGTCAGAAATAATATTTTTCCAAGATGAAAGTAGATATTTCTTAAGTTATAAAATTAATACTCTGTAAAAATTCAGGAAATTAGAAAAGTATATAAAGAAATAAATTGTCCAGATGCCAACTTCTCAAAAATAGTGACTATTGCTTTTCCTACAAATATCTATTTATATTATTTATAATAGGAGCTGTATCTTAATTAGTGACAACAGAAGAAATATGTGTGGAAACTTACTCTACCTAGCATCTGTTACGGACACTCTGGGTTAGCTAAATAGCATATTGTTTTGCAGTGTGGGACTCCCGAATAAACTAAGTCTTGATTTTAGCAGTAGCCTCTTCTTAAGAATCAGTCCTCTGACTAGGATAGGCTAATCCTTTATTAAATTGTGTCCTGAGTCCCCGTAGTTATTCTGCCTTCTGAGTGGCCAATGGAGCCTGTGTCTCATGGGCAGGAAGTGTAAGGATTGTATCTGTGTGATTTGCTTTCTTTCATCTGCTTACACACAGACAATGCAAGGAAGTACTTTGCTGTATACTTCATTTTTTTTTACACTGTTTTATTAAGCCTAATTATAACATTATTCTACTTGAATACCAACGTAGCAATAGCATTCATACTTTAATGCCTAATATTTAATTTTTATAGAAATGATATATCTTTATTAAACCACTCCCTGAAAATATAGATAGCATCATATATTGAATATATTTTAATGCCCAATCCCTTAACAGCAAAGACAACTGTGTTATGAGTTTGCAGTGAAATTAATCTTCCCTTTTAAGCCTCTCTCACTTATTGTACTCTTATGTGACTTTTATCTCTCTATTTTCTTTCTCTTTCCCCTTTAGTTACTGGTCTTGAGAGATGGGTGAGTTTTCTTCTTTGAGATAATGGGGCAGGTATTGCCTGGGGACACTAGCTGGGTTTTACCCCTCTCCCTTGTCCACCCCCATAGAACCGAATGTTCCATTATTTTGTCCTCTGCCCCCTTTCCCTTTTGCATAAGTGATTCACATGATGTTACCTCTCTGCGAGTTATTTATATGATGTTCTTCATAAATTTATTGTTTGTTACTGCTTAAGAAGATGACTTTACAATGATATATATTATTTGCCAGTGTTTTATAGACTATGAATTGGAAATAGGATGCAAAGATAACAAGCACATTTTTCAAAGTGTCCTTATCATTAAAGACTTCTCTGTGAAATCTAAGCCTATAATATATATATATTTAAACTGGATTGTTTGCCTTTTAGGAGTTAGGGAAAGAGGAAGCCCAAAGTGAGAAACAGATGAAAAAGAGTCCTTCACTAACTTCAGAAAAGAGGTTAAGCAGAGTACCACCAAAATCACTGGACTTGAATAAAAATGAGTATCTTTCTCTGGACAAAAGCAGCACTTCAGATTCTGTTGATGAAGGTAAAGAATTTCTTATAAATTTTAATATCATTTCAATTATATCTTTTAATGTTAATCTTTGTATTAGGTGTGTGCAGATGGAGAATTTAGTTGCATTAGGTACAGTCTCACTCTACAAAGAACCAAAAAAGGAAGGAAGTTAACAGAATATAGGGTGAAGAGGCTACTAAACCTAACTCATCTTCACTTTCCAGAAGCCGAATTTGAAAATCTCCATCACATTTAGCTTTTTAAATCCCAAGCCTTCAGTCAATGGAGATGGAGTAGCAGTGGAAAGCAAATCTCAATAAAAATCTGTTACATTATAATTATACTTTCTTTTAACCACCAAGAATGAGAGGGGTGGAGGGAGGAGAGAGGGAGAGGGAGAGGGAGGTGGAAGTAGAGAATAAATGTAAAAAGCAGTTGCTTAAAGGAACGATAGCAAATCATGTTCTCTCTGCTTTCTCTAGGTTAGTATCAATAACTTGGGCTTGTCATACTTATTAAGTGGGCATTTTAAGGATTTAAAAAACAACTGTAAGATTATTGATATTGAAGCCAGTGGAGTAGGAAAGCACTGGGGAAGGTTCCGGGTAGTGATTGCTTTCAAGTTGAGGAACGGGAACAATGCCTGGGTTTTTCCAGACCCGCTTTCCTACTAGCAGTGCTCAGAATAGTGCTGGGGACATTGCCGTGGTTTGGATCTGTAGGACATATGAATGTGCTAGTCTAGTTGCTGTTTAGGTGAGACCTGGTTTGAGAACCCCTGAAATCTTTTACTATCATGAAAACCAAATCCATGAAAATCCACACTAAATCCCAGTCAAGTCTAAATCCAATCCAAATTAAATCCAAATCTAAAGTCAAATCTAAATTCAACCAAACCAAGGCCAAGTCCATGAAAACCCAATCCAAATCAGGTTAGACCTTGGTTTGGGAACCCTGAAGTATCTTTAATAAAACTAAACCCATGCTCTTAAAAACATAGGTAAAAATCCACTGTTTCCTAGAAAGTGCAGGCTGCGTTAAGAAGACAGTTGTTGAGTTCTTTTTGAAAAGACAGTTGAGAGGAAGTATTTTAAAGACATCCGGCCCCTAAATGATGGGATGCCTGGTGTTCTTACCTTTCATGCTTTGGTAGACAGCGGATATGAATTAGTTATCCCCTGCCTGGCTGAACCTCTGACTTTAGGAAGATCTACTCTGGCACCCAGTGGCCAGATGGGTAAGTGACACCAAAACAAGGATTCTTTTTCCTTTTTCACCCGCTCTTTGTAACAACAGTGCTTCAAAAGTCGTTTCCTTATTGAGCTCCTATAAAATTAAGATTAATGATAAGTTACATAAAGGATACCACTACAACTCATATACACTGCGTTCATATTTAGAAATAAAGAAAGAATAACAGTGGCATGGTTGCTGTATTGCATGTGAGCCCTGATCACATTTTGCAACTTGCTGGCACCAATTGAAAGATACCATTGGGCTTCTCTGCAGCAAGGCCTTCCATGCAACATTCGGCCTCTGTTTGTGCAGGTTTTCTTTAACGTGTATGGGATAACTTTTTAATTAGATTATCATTTGCCAACAAATCAAGTACTGCTATTGCTTTCCCTAAGCAGGTTCCAAAATCTTGGGCTTATCAAATGTATTACATGAGTTTTAGAATGAATCTATTTTTTGTTTGTTTGTTTGTTTCTGAAAGTTGTGAAGTTATGAAGACTCTTGAAGTCCATGAACTGCGGAGACGATGGGAAAGGTCAAAGGAGTAAACCATCCCAAGAAATTTGGAAATATGTGGGGATTTAGAGGGAGCTAGGGAGATGGCAGATTAAATCAAGCCTCACTTTATTTAAAATGATAGTTTTTTTAAAAATCTATTCTGAGCAGGTTGAGTGAGAAAATGAGAGGATTTCTTTTCTACCAAATATATCCTATACTCCTTGGGAAGGAGGCACTGGACTGTTTTATTATAGAGATTCCTTCTAGGCCCATGTAAACTTAAGAGGAATCAACAAAGCAGAGCATCATAAACTACCTTCCGAGGGGCCTGAAGTACTTCCAGCACAGTCTCCTTGCTGTGAGTTCACTGGAGCCCCTCTAGGGAGAGCCTGGAATCTGCTGTGACTGGCTTCTCTTTCAAATCTCTTACTCTGCACTAGGAAATTTAGACCCCACCAAGAGTGAAGGTTCCCTTTTTGGGGATATTCCTGTATATCCGGAAGCCGGTTCGGGGCTTTCAGCTGCTGAACAAAAGGCTAGCTAGGCATTGTGTTTTAATCTGTTAAACCATATCAGTACATTAAAACTTAGATATATAATAATTCACAGACAAAGCTACAGAACTTTGTTTCTTTAGAGGGCTGTTGCTGATAGACTTTCTTAGCTCACTATTTGCCCACTTTTGGGGAGGAGTTCAAACCATCTGAGAAGCTGCTGGGAGTTTCCTGGCAAATGAAGGTGAGTGGACACCATGTAATGTATCCACATCCACAAGTACTAGGAGATTATGGCTGTGTTTTCAAGGCTCTAATATTTCTGTTGCTTTCAGGATTTGCTTCTTCCACATGCCCTGCTCTGTCATGCCAGGGGTAGTCTGTGAAGCATCTACCAGGAGGTGGAGCCTTGAGTGGGAGCAGACAAACTAGCTCATGGCCTGAGACACCTGCGCTGTGTCATGTGATAGAAGCTAAATTTAGTTTTGTATAGCGGAGGCTTCCCTAACCAAAGTGACTTATGCCGAGAATGGAAACTAAGGCAAAGATTAAGTGGGGGGAGGAGCGCATAAAAATAGCAAAATTGGAATCCATGGTCTACAGCTGACAGAACAAGACGAGTTAGAGGCAAAGCCATGCAAAGAGAAACAGGAATCAGAATATCGAGTGATGCTTATTAATTAATAAAGGTGAGGACAAGTATACCTCTGGGGAAAGCCAAAGAAAAAGCCATGACATAGTCTAGCATGTCAGGCAAGCAGCTTAACGGGGTAACCCTGACACCGTTACCAGAGTCAGGTTTTTGAACAACACTATCAAATTAAACGTGGCTTTTCAGGTGTAAAGAAAGCCCTCAAACTGAGCCAAGAAGACGCAGGTCACCAGTTTTTAGAAAATGGAAGAAGATATAACAAACTGTGTCCTCAGTCCCTCAGTGAAGCTCCGAGTCACTTGCTTTTCTTGCATGCCTACTTTTATGCTCCTTCAACACACTGTCAGCATGTTCCAGTTTTATTCATGTCCATGTCCTTTTCCGATCTATCTGTCCCACTTTCCCCACCATTTCCACTGCCACTTTCAAACTGGTATGTTGAAGTGATAGCTCTTCTTCATTGGAAATGGTGACCTGCTGCGACGTTGAGCAGTGTTCCTTTCCCCATTTAAATAGCAGCTGCCAGCTCAGGAGCAATGCTCCATGGTGATGTTACTTGGATAGGAGGCTCTAAAATACCATGAATTTCATACATAAACTAGAGGCCTAGTGCACGAAATTTTGTGCACTGGGGGCGGGGGGTCCCTCAGCCAGGCCTGTGCCCTCTCACAGTCTGGGACCCCTCACTCCTTACCACCCACCTGCAATGGAGGCAGGAGAGGCTCCTGCCACCGCTGCTGTGCTCACCAGCTGTGAGCCCGGCTTCTGTCTCAGCGGCGCTCCCCTTGTGGGAGCGCACTGACCACCAGGGGGCAGCTCCTGTGTTGAACATCAGCCCCCTGGTGGTCAGTGTGCATCATAGCAGCCGGTAGTTCCTGCTGTTCAATCAATTTGCATATTAGGGTTTTATTATATAGGATAACCCCAGGTGGAAATAGTTGATTTCATGTACTTACTTCTTCAAACAAATTTACATACCAGAGGTATTATTGTTAATTTCCTTTAGTGTTACCACAGATTCTGTTTTTATCATTTATGATACAGAGCAATTTATCTCATAAGGGAGCTTAAATGAACTATGAAAATATTATATTGAAATGCCTATATGAGAGGGATTTGTTTCCTCCTTAAATGTGAACAAGAACTTTACTTGTGAAAAATTATAGCTCCAGGGCTCCTCAGAGAAATGGCTGCTTCTAGGGCTGGGATGAGGAATATACACAATGAGCTTGGAGCGTCTCGTAGTGCCAGAAAATAAAGTACCTAAAATAAAAGGGAAGCGCAACCAAGGGACACAGGAGTCCACCTGAAAGAGCTCCTGATGGCCACATAAAAAAGTTGGAGCAACAAAATAAATAATTCTCATGGACTAGAGAATAGAGTAAGTTCACACTGATATACATGATTGAATAAATATACAATGGAGGAGAAAACACAAATCTTCTGCACAGAGTTCCAAATAATGTATGTAGATACTCCCTCTTCCAGGAGGTGGAGGGTAATTCTCTCCTTGAGTGTGGGCTGAACGTAGTGACTCATTCCTAACAAATCGACTGTTGGAGGGGGAATATGGTAGCTCTGCAATGGAGAAACCTGCCAGACACAACCTTAAACAAGCGATCAAGGTTAGCATCATCACAAATCATGTTGACATGTCTACCGCCACCTCCCCAGTTTGATGTGGAGGGCACTTCACCTTTGTGGTGTTCTTTCCCCAAATCCACAGCCCTGGTCTAATCACGAGGAACCCTCATGAGCCCAGAGTGAGTGACATGCTATAAAACATCTCACCAGTGCTCTTCAAATGTGTTAAGGCCATAAAAAAAAAAAAAAAAAAAGGCAGGAGGCGGGACTGTCATAGATTGGAGGAGATTAATGAGTAAATGCAACATGGTATTTTGGATTGGATCCTAGTTCAGAAAAGGACATTATTGGCTGGGGGTGGGGCGGGGGGAGAGTATTAAAGCCTAGTTTAGTTAATTGTACATCTACAATTACTCAAAAATAACATGATTAAAAGTATGGTTGCAAATTCAGAGTTCTATAAATAAAAATAGACCCTAAGATATTTTTAGTGTTCTCAATAGCCACTAAACATATTTACATACCAGAGGTATTATTGTTAATTTCCTTTAGTGATATCACAAATTCTAAATTTGTTCAATCAAAAGTAGTTATTTCATACTCATTGTCAAGCATTATGTCAAGCACATAATGTACATTGGTGTTTAAAGTCAACACGGTCCCTACTCACATGGAACTTAGAGTTCAATGCAGCAGAGAGACAATAGGCAAGTCAATAAGCCAACAAAAATATAATTACAAGTTGGGATAAGTTCTGTGAAGAAATGAGCTGGATCAAGAGAATCACCTGTACTTACTTGTATTCTTTGTGAATATCTGAATTATTTTTACAATGAACATATATTACTTCTGTTGTCAGAAGGGCTATTTATCCAGCCTAATTGGGAAGCTGCCTCACAAAATCTTAGCAAGTTGCCTTGTTTCAGTGATTCATTTCTATGCAGAAGGAGCCATTATTTGAAATTGCAGTGGAGAGCTTTTGCCTACAAGACTAAGTCAATATTTACTTGACATCTCTAAGTTCTGTGCATCTGTAGCAAAGTAGAGAGACACAAATCATTTAATGATGGAGAAAAAGCAATAGTTGGGATGAAGACAGAGCTAGAAAAGGTTTTCTGATTCTTAGACCAGTCTTTTACTTTCCCAAATTGCTTCCTGTGGTGTAATACTGGTGGATGCTCTACACAGACAATTCTTAGAACTTGATTTCTGAAATATAGGGAGTCATGGGCACAGTTTCCATTTTGTATTGATTGGGCATAATCCTTGAAATAATAAATAACCCCAGTCCTGAAATCGTTAAAATTACATATTGGATTGCTTGACTCTATTTCCCTTACTTTACCAGGCTCCTATGCCTAGCTGTCTTTTCTTTCTGATTATTCTAGGTTAAACTCCTGGAAGTATAAGTAGAGGTTAAGTTTGTGTGTTTTGGAGCTGTAGTGATTTCCAGTTCCAATTCGGTCACTCCCTAAGTGTGGAGCTTTGGCGATCGCTCCGTGCCATGGAAACGATGATGACACCGCTTATCTCGCACGATTGCTGTGAGGATGAGTGAATATTTGTAAGGTGCTTAGCACCATGTATAGCGTATAGTAAGTGCCGCAGTAGCAGGGCTGTTTTATACAATGTTCCCTAGGACTATGAGGAGAGGCGAGCAGATACTGCTTCTTTAATTGTGGCCAGTAGTTTTCAACCTCATTATCATTATTAGGTTCCCAGAAAAACATGTAATATTTCATTGGACATTATTTAGCTTTGAAGCATACTTTTCAGAAGGATTTCTTCTTTTAATGTGTGGCATTAAGAATAGGATGTGAATACAGTGTTACCTGACTTGGGGGGTCAGCTCTGAGAACGTATTCAGGCTAGTGAGCGAGTCAGTGCAGCAGGTACTAGAGCCATTCACACTTTATATGTTTGCTGACTGCAGGAGCACTCAGAAATGCGGCCTGCTAAGTGCGGTGCTATATACTGCTCCATGCATCTCAGTTTTGCCCTTGAAACCTTTGAAATACTCTTTTGAAGGATACATTATGGGAGTTTGATATCATTCAAAGTTAAATATTTCTCTATCTTTTGGGTATTGACAATTGAAATATTGATCATTATAGTTTAATTAACTATATACTCTTATGTATAGTTATACATCATGCATACGTATGTACACCAATTTAGAGTTTTTAATAGTGCCCTGAATGTGCTGATCACTGTAATCACATTTAAAAACTATTTTGTACCACAAATAAGCAAACAAAACAAAACCTTAAAATTACCTTTCCTTGGTTTCTTCTCTTATGTTTCTGTTTTTTTCCCCCCCACAGAAAATATTCCTGAGAAAGATCTTCGTGGAAGACTTTATATCAACCGCGTTTTTCACATCAATGCTGATAAAATGTTTGAATTGCTCTTCACCAGTTCACAATTTATGCAGAGATTTACCAATTCTAGAAATATAATAGGTTGGTTTTTGTGTTCTTATCTGACAAATTTGGAAATATTTTATTCTCTCTAGAAGGTTGAGCCTATATAAAGTGATTTACATTGTCAGGGGGGAAATTAGGTTCTGACATTACTATTGTGATATATAAACTAGTGTTTAAGTGTTTTGATTAAATTCACATATAAACAGTAGTTGTCCAATTAGTCAGATCCTACCTACGATTCCATTCAGACCCTTTGAAAACTAAAACTCTATTTATTTATTAATGTAGCAGTTCAGTTGAGTTGAACCCATTTTAAAGGGGTGATTGTGGAACAGCTGGATGCTAGTAGAGTGTAAATTGGTACAATCACTTTGCAATATGGTTTAGCAGAATCTACTAGAGCTGATCCTGTACCTTCTCTCTGACTCAGCAATTCTACTACTAGGCGTATATTTTTCAGAAATGGGTACATGTGTACCATGAATGACATGGAGAGAGAGGAGAGGGGAGAGGGGAGAGGGGAGAGGGGAGAGGGGAGAGGGGAGAGATGTGACAGACACATTGATTGACTAGTTGCCTCCCGCATGTG
The DNA here is from genome assembly GCF_014108235.1 of Myotis myotis. Taxonomy (NCBI): domain Eukaryota; kingdom Metazoa; phylum Chordata; class Mammalia; order Chiroptera; family Vespertilionidae; genus Myotis; species Myotis myotis. The sequence continues at coordinate 151,331,713 of NW_023416324.1, forward strand.
TCCTGGACTAGGGGCGGGGAGCGAACCACAACCCAAGTAAGTGCCCTTGACTGGGAATCAAACTGTGACCCCTTGGTGACCACACTGCCTAGGACTGTTTCCACTTTTTGGTTATTGTGAATAATGCTGCTGTGAGCACTGATGTACAAACATCTGTTTGAGCCCATGCTTTCAATTCTTTTGGGTATATACCTAAAAGTGAAATTTCTGAATCATAAGGTAATTCTTTGTTTAATTTTTTGACTGTTTTTCATAGTGGCGACATCGTTTTACATTCCCACCAGCAATGCATAAAGATTGCAGTTTCTCTACATCCTCACCAAAACGTTATTTTCATTTTTGTGTGTGATAATAGCTATCCTAATAGGTGTGAAGATTCACCAATTTTAAACCTTATTAATCAAAGGATTCTTAAAGTATTTGTTCTGAAATTCCTGATTTTTATTATTTCAACTCAATAAATTAAAATGGCTCTCTTGCCTTTTTTTTTTGTATGCTGTTGCCATTTTTCTTAAAATTTCATCCCCAATTTTTTATACCTTGAGGTATTGGGGAACTTTACTTTTCCAAGATGTTGTGAGTTAGATGATGTCATGGCACATGAGATTCAGTAGGTTTGTTGGTAACATTGGTGAAAATACAAGTAGAAGACACTTTTTGTTATCCTTGTTGATGGCTGCTTTGTTGAATAGTTTTAACAGCAGCATTCAACAATATCTTTCAATTCTATTGCTGATTCACAATGGATTATTTGTATAATTTTTCTGAAACAGGCTGGCATATGACCAAAGTAACCTTTGAATAGCATTTTAGAATTTTACAGCTTTCATGTAAAGAAATAATTTGTATAGCAAATTCTGGATGATATATTCCATGGTTTGTGATGTTGCTTTTTTAATTTAGTTGTAAGATTCTTCCATATACTCAAAAGGCAGCTTCAGGGTCCCTCTTTAAATCCCTAGACCTAGGTGTATGAAAGAAAATGAGTAAAATCGGGTAGATCATAATGCCTGGCTTCATTCCTCTGATGATAGGTATTGGGTTAACTAAAGGCTTCTGTATCTTAGGATGCTGATGAATAGCAGCCAGACGACGAATTGCCCAAGTCCATTTGTGCTTAACAGCATTAGATGACTGAGTCAGATCTTTGAATAGTTCCTGATGCTGTTACCTCTACTTTACTAGTCTTTGGCTTCTAAGATGACCTTGCTGTGTAGTGCTATATTCTAAAGGTACATTCGGTTCAAAGTGTGTTTCTACTCACTGTGTTGTTGCTAAGCAAATAAAAGAGAATTTTGACGAAGGCCTTGCTATAAATACAGAGAGATGATCCTGTAGCGCGTGCTACATAGGCGACATAGTTATTTGTATTCCTCCACCCCCCCCTTATTTAAAGATTTCAGCAGCCAAGCCATTAACATGATGTGCCTTCTCATTGACATGATTTCTCCACGAGCTGGGATCCAGGCCACATTGTTGTATAAGGACACAAGGCTTTGTCTTAAATGATGGGAATGCTGAGTGTTTTTTGGTCTCTGTTTGAAAAGGCTGGTGCTATCACTTCTTTTTGTAGATTATGGGGGAGTTATTTATTTTTAAATGTTTTTATTGATTTGAGAGAAAGAGAGAGAGAGAGAGAAACATTGATGAGAACGAGAAACACACTCCCTGCACACCCCCTCCTGGGGATCGAGCCCACAAACCTGAGCATGTGCCCTGACCCGGAATGGAATCAGCGACTCCTCGGTGCATGGGATGACACTTAACCACTGAGCAACACTGGCAAGGGCAGTAACTGGGGACTTTAAAAAGCAGCCTACAGATGAACCAACTTTTACTTTATCTTAGAAAGAAAAGTAAAAAAAACGTATTAATAGACAACACTTACAGAGGAACCGCTGGCCCGTGGGCCATGTGAGGCCCGTGGAATCACATGGTCTGGCCCTGCCAAGGCATTAGGGGTGAGTTAATGTTTGACCAAATGTAGCAGGCTAGTTTTTAAGTTGACAATTTTGTTTGGTCTCCGAATGATGTTATAAATATCAACTGGCCCTTGGCAGGAAAAAGGTTCGCCACACCTGATAGAAGTAAATAGATCTTATATGTCACATATAAGAAGAGTGCCTAACAATGACTTTTACTTTTGGATTGGTCAAAAATAAAATTTAAATAATTCAAAAACTACCTCTTTCGTTCATTTCAAGTCACACCCTTCAGATTTCTAGAACTAACTCACTTATGCTTTGCTGTGAGTAGATGTAGTATCTACCCCTTGGAATGTGGAACCTGGAGGCAGTCAACTGAGAACCATGACCTACACCATAATGCTTAATAATCCGCTTACCGGGAAGTGCACCACCGCCACAGAAAAGCAGGTACGTCCCCTCCACAGAAAAGCAGGTACGTCCCCTCCACAGAAAAGCAGGTACGTCCCCTCCACAGAAAAGCAGGTACGTCCCCTCCACAGAAAAACAGGTATGTCCCCTTACCAGTATTCCAGAAGAATCACACATGTGGGAAGAGAAAAAAGGCCTTTCTCAGTCACCAGTTCGCAAAACAATGTCAACCAATAAATGGCAAGAAGAAAAGGGAGCAGAAACTGTTATAGATTAAAAGAGACTTAAGAGGCATTTCAACCCAATCCTAATTCAAACAAACCACCTGTAAAGTACTCATGAGATTTAAGAAATTGTTAACTTTTTGTCTGTAATGGTATTATAGCTGTATTTTAAAGGAAAGAATATTTATCTTTTAAAGAGACATACTGAAAAATTTATAAAGAGATAAACATATTTATGTGTTTACTAGAGGTCCGGTGCACGGATTTGTGCACGGGTGGGATTTGGCCAGCCTGCCCCATCAAGGCCAATCGGGCTGGGCCAGCCAGAGGAAGGGGACGCCGAGGTTGGCCCTGTCCCCCAGTCAGGGTGGGGGGGCCGATCGGGGCCAGTGGGAGGGAGGGGTCCTGGGCAATTGGCGGGCCACCCCCCCCCCCCACCCGATTGAACTATGGTTGAACTTCCAGTCAAGGGGACAATTTGCATATTACCCTTTTATTATCTAGGATGGATGAAATTCTATTGATGTCTGGGATATCTTTTAAAAGTAACTAGCCAGGCAGAGGATGGTGTGTGTATGTGTGTGAGAGGGATTGTGGGACTGGGGTATAGATGAAACAGGACTAGGCAGAGTTAATGTTGTTGAAGCTGGTTGATGAGCTTATGAGGGTTCATTATGCTTAATTTCTACTCTTGTGTATGTTTGAACCTTTTATTTTTATTTATTATTTTTTAAAATATATTTTATTGATTTTCTACAGAGAGGAATGGAGATGGATAGAGAGTTAGAAACATCAATGAGAGAGAAACATCAATCAGCTGCCTCCTGCACACTCCCTACTGGGTATGTGCCTGAAACCAAGGTACATGCCCTTGACTGGAATCGAACCTGGCACGCTTGAGTCCGCAGGCCGATGCTCTATCCACTGAGCCAAACCGGTTAGGGCTGTTTGAACCTTTTAAAAAAATAAGTGGGTTTAAAAAAAAAACAAAACTCTAATGGCAGGGCTGGAGTGGCTCAGTTGGTTGAGTGTTGTCCTGTGCACTGATTCCGTTCCCATGGGGTACATATAGGAGGCAACTGATCAATCTCTCTCTCTCTCTCTCTCTCTCTCTCTCTCTCTCTCTCTCTCTCTGTCAGCATGTCCTCAGGTGAGATTAAAATAATAATAATAATAATAATAAAATAAAAAGAACGCTATTGGAATTTGATTTGCAGAATCACGCCAAGGGTTAGGGTCAAATAACTAGAGGGCTGCTGCGACATGGGGAAGAGATGATAAGATATTTAATACCCCGCTCAGTGCCAGCATGGCACTGTTTTATAGCAGAGCTTGTGTTTGGCCAATTTGTGTTGAAGTATAGTGCATCTGTTGTGCAAATAGTTTGAAAATATCTGTTAACATCTGAACTAATTATGCTATTGCAGTTTTGTCCATCAGTGTTAAAAATGTCTTAAATTTTTTTTTTCCAAAAGAATTTCAGACAATTAAGAAAAGTTTGGTATTTTGGTATGAGATGCTTTGATAACCTTAGAGAATAGGTATAAAAGGTATGATTGCAGTAAGAAATTTTTGGCCAGCAACCACTTCAACCTGTTTAGGAAAAGCAGTTTTTTGTTTGGTGGGCTGCTTTTTTGGTGAAGGGGGGTTTTATGAAACTTTGATGAATTTGGGGATGGGGTCCTTAATTTGTTCAAATGATTTTTGAATTGTTTCCTAACAGGAACATTTAAAATTCTTTATAAACTAATAATATACATAAGAGATTATATGGTTGCTTTCTCCTCCTCATGTCTAAAAGGAAGAAAAATAATTACACTATGAAATGGCGGAGAGGCAGCAAATACCATTTCGGCAAGTCCCTTCTTCTCAGTTCACAGACAGCACAGCCAACATGGAGGCTCTTCTGGCTTTGTACATAGGCTTGGCATGTCTTTTGTAATTTCTGAAAAAGAATTCTAATATATATATGTTCGGAATGGGCAAGGAATCTGATATATTAAACATGCACATGCAAAATAATTTTTTTATCGTATTTTGGCAGACACTGTATAAAGAAAGTCGGGAAGCACAATTTTATTTGGTAGATGCAGAAGTGGTGACGCACGATGTCCCCTACCATGACTACTTCTATACCGTGAACAGATACCACATCTTCCCATCTTCTGAGCAGAAATGCCGGTTGAGGTGAGCTACTGCAGATGAATGTTTTAGTCCGGAGAGATAGGTTAGATTATGTTCTGGTAACATAGTAGGAGTCCTAAGATCTTAGTGGTAGCTTTCCACAACAAAGCTTTATTTTTCATTCAAATTACACATCCACCATTGGTCAGCAGAGGGGGCTCCTCCCTCCACATCCAAGCCCATGGAGGTTCAGACATCCTGGAGCTACACAATCCAAGAGTATGTGTCATTTCAGCTGCTACAGAAAGAACTGTGCTCGCAATTCAGTAGCCAGAACTAAGTGCGGGACCCTGTTTAATGGCCAGGGCCCTGGGAGTTCTTGAGGAGCACATGGTCGCAATGGGAAAGAAGAAATGTCGGTGCATTAAAGTTAACGATGTGCCATCAGACACTTGGCCTAGTCTTAGCCAATGTACTTATCGTCAACTAATTTATGAGCACTGGAGATTTTTTATACAAGGCGCTTAGAAAATTTAGACTTTATTTTGAGCTTTTTCTGCTATTTAAGTAAAGGAACTTCAGGATGAGAGAAAGGAAAGAAATAAAATGTCAAGTACTTAGAAGGAAAATTTGATGACGTTATTAATCATACATAGTAATTTTTGAAAGAAGTCATTATCAGTGAACACATTTTCTTTTATAATCTAAATGACTTTAAATCCTTTCAGTTCCTCACGGAATACAATCTCATATTTAATTGTAATGTTAATATAACTAAGTTCTGTCTTGTAAATAAATATTATTCTTATCCTGTTAGAGTTTCCACAGACGTGAAATACAGAAAACAGCCATGGGCCATTATCAAATCTGTAATTGAGAAGAATTCCTGGAGTTCATTGGAAGACTATTTCAAACAGCTTGGTTTGTAAATTTCTTGATTTATCTATTTTTGCAAAGATAGCATTTATTAACAAAATGGACTAATTATTAATTTGGATTCATAGCAGAAACTGGTAGATGATGTTGGAATGACTCCCACTGAAGTGTGGTTATGACTACCCCACTTGGAATTTCAAACTTCTAATTTTCATTGGTCTAACAAACACTTAATATAATTCTTACTGTAAGCCAGATATTGCTCTGTGTGCTTTATAAATATCAACTCATTACAACCTATGAGGTAGGTATTATTATTTTTTTCCATTTTACTAAACAAGAAGTATTGAAACACAGAGGAAGAGGTTAAATGATTAGCCCAAGATCACAGTTAGGAGATGTCACACTTGCCTGACTCTGAAGGAAGCTGACTGCAGTGAGGGCCTACCTACTGGATCACACATGTGCACCAGCGCTTGTTAATGTATGGACAGTTCTCAGCCCACATCTGCCTTACCAACGCAGCTTTCCTGGGTTTGTGCAGGCCCACTACGCAATGGTATAATGTACATGCGTGAATTTTGTGGAGGCGGGTACTAGACTGGGGGAAGTAATACAGTAATTCTGCTCGGATATTCCTTAAAATATACACGAGAAAAAAATATACCTACATGAGCATAATTAGTTTTAGTTAAAGCAAAGCTGGTGGTCAGTCAACTCGGGTAATTTGTCTGTCATCCTCTAGATTATGGATTATTTTATTTCCTCGCTTTTCTTTCTTTGGTTATTTCATTATTAAACTCCTAATCAGGAGCAAAGAAAATGAAAATCAAAAATTAGTTTGGCCACTGGATAATGAGCTTCTAATGAAAAAACCTTGTAAAGGTAAAGGTTGAAACAACTGACAAAAATGAGTTTTTTAGGCTGTTTGCAGATTTTCTTTATTAGGGCTTCCTTTTTTTGCAAACCCTTATTGTAAATTAGTACGATTATTTGCTACTCCTTCCTTTGAAATTGGCCATCAGGTACCATAATCTATCTTGGAAATCTTTCTAATGATCTAATATTAGTGGGTAGCCTGTTGTTTCTATAACTGAAATCGTTACATTAATATTTAATATAGTACATGGCAAATTTGCTCTGATGATCCCATCATTTATTAATAGAGTTCATTCTTCCTAGAATAATGAAGCCTTATTATGGGATCACTGTACTCTCTAAAACTTTTCATTAAGAGTAAGATTTGAATGTAGGCCATAAGAACCCAAGTAATTGTTAAAGAAAGTTTCTAAGGCTTAAAACAAACAAACAGAACACAAAACAAACACCATATCCACTGTATCTTACAGTGGAGAAGCTTTCTCTAATACCTAAAGATTTTTTTTCTTCTTAGAATCAGATTTGTTAATGGAAGAATCTATGTTAAGTCAGCCCATTGAAGACCCTGGAAAACTTAGTGGCCTACGAAGGAGAAGGCGGACATTCAACCGAACAGCAGACACGGTTCCTAAACTTTCTCCTCAGCGTTCTTCTGGAGACGGGGATTTAGACGACAAAGGGGATACTGCAGGTAGCTATTATCTGGTGGAAGATTTTAGTTTGCTTATATGAAGCAGAATATGTCTTTTGAGCAGTTGCAAAATAGCAGGCGTATGGTCAATAGGAGTATCTTATTGGATCACATGGCATTTTAAAAAATGGACATTTTTATAAAAACTCATACCTGACAGCCCTGGACCAAATCCTTTCATAGCAACAGTTAGTTGGAACTTAATAGTAGCTGCTGCATTAGACCATGTCCCCAGTCACCAGTCCCCACCATTTGTCCCGGCTGCTGGACACTTCGCTCATTAATTTCCTGCTCAGCACTTATGGACATTTGATTTCTACCCTTGAATGTACTACAGTGATTATATGTTTTAATTCTTATATACTGTCAAGGCCAGTCCAGCAAAATTACAAAGATGGAACTTCTTTATTTTTTTAATCCTCACCTGAGGACATTTTTCCATTCATTTTTAGAGAGAGTGGAAGAGAGAGGGAAAGACAGAGAGAAACATCGATGTGAGAGAAACACATCGATTGGTTGCCCCCTGCACACACCCTACCAGGCTCCAATCTGGGGAGGAGTCTGCAACCAAGGTATGTACCCTTGACTGAGATTGAACCCCAATGCTCTATCCACTGAGCAAAATGGGCTAGGACGGAATTTTGGCTTTATTATCCTCACTGCTCTCAATGTTGAAGACATCCTGCCTGTACTAACGTTATTTCCTCCCTCTTGGAATTATAAAGCTGCAATACCTTCTCGTCCTTCTACATTATAAAATGCTCTTCTAAGGCTATTTTCCCCCCTCTTTTTAAAAATAAAAAATATTTAATGTTGACATTGCAGGTGTTCCCTTTCCTCCCCTTTGCCCACATCCACCCACTCCCGCCTTCCCCTCCCTTGGCCTTCTTATTTCTCAGTGTGACTATGTTCAAGCCAATGGCCCAATTTTGGAATTTCAAAGTATGGGCAATAGAGAACAGGCAAAGATGACTTAAAATTTTTTTAAAGGAGGGAAGTATTATACATAAACCTAGCTCAAATATTGTTTGCCGAGATAGAATTCAGCTAGAGATCATACATGATGTGTTGAATTGCATATTTAATTTTAGAGCAAATTAATTTGTACTATAGGCCAAATTTGGAGGATTCATGTAAGTTTTCTTTTTGTAGATGTGTTTCATATTACTCAGGATATCAGAGACCACGAAAAGGAGCAGGGAATTCACCCTAAGTCACTTTGTCTTTACAAATAATTTTTAAAAATCTCTTTTCTAGTTCTTTTCAAATGAAATTAAAATTTGATTGGTTGTAATCATCATCCTGATTTTAATGCAGCCTTCTTTGTGTGTGATCTGTAGGAAAGAAAAAAGAAACGGAAAGCTATCACACCGCCCTTATTGTGGTGATGAGTATTTTGTAAGTATTTATTTTGAATACTTATTTAGTTTATGATTTCACTTTTAACAGTTTACAAAAGGATTGATGCATTTGTATATTATTATGTAGCACTTGCCACTATTGGACCAGTTTGGGCCTACAGATACAGTAATTTTATTTATTTATTTTAAAATATATTTTATTGATTTTTTACAGAGAAGAAGGGAGATGGATAGAGAGTTAGAAACATCGATGAGAGAGAAACATCGATCAGCTGCCTCCTGCACACTCCCCACTGGGGACGTGCCTGCAACCAGGGTACATGCCCTTGACCGGAATCAAACCTGGGACCCTTGAGTCCGCAGGCCAACGCTCTATCCACTGAGCCAAACTGATTAGGGCGATACAATAATTTTATAGTCTTCTGTTTCATAGTTGTTGATGTATGATTTTCAGAAGAATTATTAAATTTATAAATTATAAAATAAAATGTTTTTATTTTTTAAACTAATTTGATTGACTTCTTGTATCATAAGTTTTTATGAGATGTTCCATAAATTTAAACGGAATATCTATATATATATAAAAGCCTAAGCAACCATTATGATGGAATGACCGGAACGACCAGTCCACCAGTCACTATGATCCACACTGACCACCAGGGGGCAGATGCTTAATGCAGGAGGTGCCCCCTGGTGGTAAGTGTGTTCCCACAGGAAGCTGGGCTCACAGCTGGCGAGCACAGCTGCAGTGGCGGGAGCCTCTCCCGCCTCCGCGCAGCACTGCCGAGTGGGGAGCGACGGCAGCAGGCGCAGCAGGCCAGGATGAGCGTGCGCGGCGTGGCGCCTGGCCCTGGTATGGGCTCCTCCCTGGCCGCCTGCTGCTTGGCGCACTGCTACATCCCTTGGGAGATGTCTGACTGCCATGGGAATCAAGCCTAAACCGGCAGTTGCACATCCCCCAAGGGGTCCCAGATTGTGAGAGGGTGTAGGCCAGGCTGAGGGGACACCCCTCAGTGCATGAATTTCTTGCACCAGGCCTCTAGTTTATTTTTATATGCAGACTGGTGAAATCCCAATAATGCTATATTACTCTTTTTTATTAGACCAGTAATCCTTGCCCTTTACTGTGAATAAGAATCACTTACTAAAATGTAGATTTCTCAGTTCCAGTTTCAGAGACTGTGTGTAGGTCTTGAGTAAGGATCAGGAATCAGTAATTTAAAACACTGCAGGTTATTCTGATGAAAGTGGTCTGAGGGTCACATGAAGAGAAATATGTAGTGGGCAATTAGTGTGAATCTCAGAGTGTTCTACAGGAGTCCATTTAGCCTGTCATGTTTAGAGTACTGTCATCTACATGGCCATATGTGAACCTTGAGGTAGTCCATTAGATTCTATTTAATTGGTTCTGACAGAGTGATAGACTCTGGAATTTTTTTGGAATGAAGTTCTTATATCAGCTGTTTTTTCTAATTACAGATTTCAGAACATAGGAAATAATTGTTGTGCCTTTGAGTTTTATAAAAAGGATTTCATATTCTGGTTAAGTCAGTTTGCCATGACAATTTTGAATAGTAAATATTATTAATGGTCTTTTGTATTATTACTTTGCAGAAGGTTTATACTCAAAAAATTGAAATGTTCCTCTATGTATCATTTCAGTGTTATAATAATTTCATAATTTGATTTTCTTGTTACTACATAAGTTTTCATTTTAAAAAAATATCCTCTTCTGGATGGATAAAGGAGAATACTGTATATTTTTAAGGGCAAATCAATTTTAACAGAAAAAAAATGAGATATGCTACCTATATATTTGCATATATGTGTAATAAGAAATATATCCACTTACTTGAAAGGCTGCTGTGAGAACCAACAGAGTAAGTTCATGTAGCATGTAACATTTTATATCTGATACAATTAATATATATTTCGGATATGATACTTTCTTTGTCCAAGTTGAACTTGTGGAAATTTTTGCTGAATGGTTATTTTTAAAAATTTATTTTGGTTTCCACTGGGAATAACAGGTACATCATGATCTACCTAAGATTAGTCCATATTGATCTTCATTTTCTGTTTGAAGTATAGCATTATGGGCTTATAACTGCTTAAGCCAAAAAGCACCCAAAAACCGATATTGAAAGCTTGCCTGGTAGAGGTCTAAGCTGGGGGTCACACCTCAGCACGGAGAGATGTCAGGGACTATTGTCATTCCAGTTACTTTCTTTTTTCTCAGTGTCCATTTCATACTTAAAAGTAATGATGTTAGGTTATAGGGATAACTGATTTAAATACCAACAATAATTGGAAATTGGTTGGGTAATGTACATCTGTGAAGGCTTGGCCTGTTTTCTCTGCATTAGCAGTGCTCTAGGTCTGGATAAGAGGGGATTGACCGGGTATGCTTTGCTCTGCCCAGCTTGCTGTTCCTGGTTTTGTTGAATGTGACACTGTTTATGAAGCTGTCAAGGATAGAATATGCTGCTCAGGCTGTTTACCGTCTCCACCTCCAAGAAGAGAAATCTTTAAAGTAAGTTTTTCCTCCCTCCAAGCTGTTATTATTTCAGTAATTCCTTAATGTAAAAAACAATTCCCATTTTAGAGATTTTGGCCTGCTAACTTTTCTGTAGTCACGCTGTTTTTGTTCCTTAATTTCTTGTTTTGTTTGTAAATTTATGGAGCACTAGTGATTTCTAGAAATAAAAGATTAGCAGGTATTCCCCTGATGTTTAAATGGTCTTCTTCTTTCAGTTTAGCCTCTGACATGGTGTCAAGAGCAGAAAACAATCAAAAGCATAACGATCAGGCCCATCGCTTAAAAGGAGTGCTCCGAGACTCCATCGTGATGCTTGAAGAGGTAGGCAGCTCTGTGTCTGCTTGTATATCTCTGGTTGTAAGAGGATATTTTGTATGTCATTATTTGAAGAAACTTCCTCCTACAGGTACTACCCTTGCCAGTTTCTGGATTTTGCATATTACATATACTAGAGGTCCGGTGCATGAATTCATGCACAGGTGGAGTCCCTTGGCCTGGCTGGTGATTGGGCCAATCGGGGGGGTGCTGGCTGGCTGTGGGGAGGGATGCGGAGGTTGGCCCCAGCAGCAAGCTAACCAACGGCTGATTCCGTGAGGAATTGGGCTCCCTTCTCCCTCCTGTCTGGGTCCAGGGTAGGGGTGAATCAGATTCGGGGCTGTCAGGGCCCCGGCCGCTAGCTAAGGCAAGGCCCATTCAGTGAGGAATCAGGCTCCCTCCTCCCTCCTGTCTGGGTCTGGGGTGCGGGTGAACCAGATTCGGGGCTGTCAGGGCCCCAGCAGCAAAGTCTGGGTCAGTGCACGTCATAGCTACTGCTGCTTGTCAAGTCACAGTCATAACGGTCCCTTAGGCTTTTATATAAATAGCCACTTGTATTTTTTTTACAAAATGGAAGCATACTACACACACCATTGCATTTCTTCTTTTTTCAATTGATAATATATTTTGAAGATGTTTCCATATCATCATATATACACCAACCTGAATCTTTTTATTAATCCTTCTATATGAAATTTTATGCTTAATATTAACTCTTGGTTAATAGATACTGTATACACTGTCATTATTTTATCTATTGACCATATATCTTGGAGATACTTCCATATCAGTATATAAAGCACCTTCTCTACTTTTCACAGCTACACAGAATTCAACTATATAAATGTGCCCTATTTTTACCAGTTTTCCACTGAAGAATGAATATTTACTATATTTCAGTGTTTTGCTATAAACATTCTCTCTCGAACACAGCATTATTGATATATGCCACTTAGTTCCATGAACCAAAATTTAGGATTCCCTTTGAAAAATAAAGATTAATATTTCCATTATAATATATATGCTTACTTTTCAAAATTGAAAAATAGAGAATAGAAGAAAACCTAAGTTTTAGCATTCAGACATAATTACTTTTAACATTTTATTACCTTTCATCTTTTTATTCTATGTGTAAGTTTGTTTTTTAGGAAATTCATCTATTGAGCATTTCTTTTTTTTAATATATTTTTTTTTTGATTAAGATATTACATATGTGTCCTTATCCCCACGTTACCCCCAACCCCCCCCCCCCCCGCTCATGCCCTCACCCCCCCGTTGTGCATGTCCATTGGTTAGGCCTATATGCTTGCATATAAGCATATAAGTCCTTTGGTTGATCTTTCTCCCTTACACCCACCCTCCCCTACCTTCCCTCCAAGGCCCAACAGTCCAATCAATGCCTCTCCGTCTCTGGATCAGTCCTTGTTCATCAGTTTATGTTGTTCATTATATTCCACAAAAGAGTGAGATCATGTGGTATTTATCCTTCTCTGACTGGCTTATTTCACTTAGCATAATGCTCTCCAGTTCCATCCATGCTGTGGCAAATGGTAAGAGTTCCTTTTTCTTCTTCCTCTTCTTAAAGAATACCTTTCAGCATTTCATATAATGCTGGTTTGGTGGTGATGAACTCCTTTAGCTTTTTCTTATCTGTGAAGCTCTTTATCTGACCTTCAATTCTGAATGATAGCTTTGCTGGATAAAGTAATCTTGGTTGTAGGTTCTTGCTATTCATCACTTTGAATATTTCTTGCCACTCTCTTCTGGCCTGCACGGTTTCTGTTGAGAAATCAGCTGACAGTCGTATGGGTACTCCCTTGTAGGTAACTGACTGTCTTTCTCTTGCTGTTTTTAAGATTCTCTCTTTGTCTTTTGCTCTTGGCATTTTAATTATGATGTGTCTTGGTGTGGTCCTCTTTGGATTCCTTTTGTTTGGGGTTCTCTGCGCTTCCTGGACTTGTAAGTCTATTTCTTTGACCAGGTAGGGGAAGTTTTCTGTCATTATTTCTTCAAATAGGTTTTCAATATCTTGCCCTCTCTCTTCTTCTGGTACCCCTATAATTCTGATGTTGGTATGCTTGAAGTTGTCCCAGAGGCTCCTTACACTATCTTCATATTTTTGGAAACTTTTTTCTTTTTTTTCGGTTGGGTATTTTTTTTTTCTTAGTATTTTAAATCTTTGACTTGATTCTTGGGATCCTCTTGTCTGCTGTTGGATCTCTGTATATTATTCTTTATTTCAGTCAGTGTATGCTTAATTTCTAGTTGGTCTTTTTTCATATCCTCCAGGGTCTCACTAAATTTATCAGCGGTTTCCATAAAATTCTAGAAAAACCTTATAAACGTGGCCTTGAACTCTATATCCAGTCGTTTGCTTTCCTCCATTTCTGTCATTTGTGACCTGTTTCTTTGTCTCCGCATTTTTTATGCTTCTGTGTTGGTAGAGAGGTTTTATGTGCTAGGTGTCCTGTAGGGCCCAGTGGCTCAGCCTCCCCAGTTACCTGAGGTGGACACTCTTGGTGCACCCCCTTGTGGGCTTTGTGCACAGTCTTGTAGTTATGCCTTGATTGTTGTAGGATCACTGGGAAGAATTGACCTCCAGGCCAACTGCCAGTGAGAATCAGCTGTGTCTGCAGTGGGAGAACTTCTGTGCTGAAGACACCCTTCTGGGGCAAGACTTGCTTCAGTGGGGCTTTGGTGCTCACTGAGTCTGCGCCCTGAGTGTGTCCCTTATGGATCTGAGGAGTTGTAATCCAGATGGTCCCCCTCTGACAACTGGGTACATTGGCTCTTGGATCTAAGGAGGTGCTAATTTAGCCTCTGCCTGAGGTTACCCGGCAGGAGCTACGAAGAGAGCTGCAGATTCCCCTTCCTTTTTTGGAGTTTGGAGGTGCCCTGATGAGGCCCAGCTGTGAAGCAATGCAAGCTGCTGTGGGGCCTTGGGCCTTCTCTTAGAAGTTCTGGGTCTGTCTGGCCCAGCTGCACTTTGTTAGGTAATTTTCCGGTTGCAAAGGGCTGGGGCATTCATATGCAAAAGCCTCTGCCGCAGCCTGGGTGGGGCGGGGTCTCAGGGAATCAAAGGGCGGAGCAAGCAGCTATGGCAGATCCTCAGCCCTGCCCTAAGGGGCCGCATGTCTCAGTGTCCCGATAATTGCTGCAAGCACCTCTGAGGGAAAGCCACCCTCAAGTTCAGGGTTCTGCCTGCTGCCAGACAGTCCAGTTTCTCCCCGTATGAGTCTTGGGTCCCCAGAGACTTCCCAGAACCAGAGTTCAGAGCAGTCAGGAGCCTGTGACTCCCTCCCGATTCAAAAAGACAGCCGCGTTCTCAGGTGCCAGCCCCTTTCCGCGCGTGCGAGCCTCCGTACCTCTGCACTTTACTTCCGCAGCTCCTCTGGCTCTCAGTTTGCTTTTCTTTCCTTCTAGTTGTAGAATTTCCACTCAGCCAGCCTTCCTGTAGTTCTGGATGATGTCTGTTTTGTCTTTTCGTTGTATTTTTGGTTGTTGTGGGAGGCAGCAATTTCCCGGTGTTTACCGCCATCTTAGTTTCTCGAGTTTTCCTTCTTCTATTGTGCATTTCTTAGGATATCACTCAGGACACTGAAGGTTACAACTTTAATGAAGTACTCTTCAGATGCACAGTATCTACAGCTCCTTAGCAACTTTCTCCTTCTACTCTCAGCAGGGAGATTATATTCTCACTTTTCTCCTCCTCATCTCCTCCCATATCCCCCTCGCTCTCAACTGATGACTACGCGTTAAGGGAAAAAGAGACTTTACCTGTCCTTCTGTAACCAAGTCTAGAGACCCTGCTATAGCTGCACCCCTATCTTCTCCACTCCTATTACATTCATTCCTCAGCCTATGGGAGGCAAGTCCCAGCACACGTTAGCAGGTGCCATCAGCACATGACTGTGCTCTGTTATCTCCTACATTAAAAAACCTACACCATGCACATCCTTCCCTATCTGCTCCTCATCTCTCTACTCCCTTTCACAGCCAAACTCGTTTAGTTGTCTACTCTGGCTGTCACTACTGTATGCTTCATAACTCATTCACTTTTTTAAGTTTTTATTTTCTCCAAAATAACTCGTTCACATATTTTAAAGAGTTAACTTGTTCTACAAGGTTTGTTGAGAAAATACCAATCCCGGCACCCTCATCCCTATTTCTTTCCTAAAGACAATAGTCTTTAACTTTTAGTTTATACTGTTGATGTGTACCTCCACATTTATAAACAACATGTATTGATATGTCTTGATTTTTCAGTTTTAGACATTTCCCTTTGACTTCCTATTAGGAAAGTCAAAAAGAAAACAGGGATTTTGTTTTCTTTCCTTTCACCACATCTTGCCCCCGTTTCTAATTACCCCATTCTCCCAAATGAAGTTATAATTTTGGTTAGATCAATATTTATTTACTGTTTGCTTTGGTTTGACCAATTTTGCTATTCTGAGCTACATCATAGAATACACCATAACTACTTCTTATTTTCTGTGCTTATTCTTATCCCTGAATTTCATTATGATTGATTAGTTTACCAATATTATTTATGAATATTTCATCCCCTGTCGTATAAATCTGTTATAATCTTCCTTCACCTCAGGCATTCCATCAGTGGAGCCTCTGACTGGCTCCAGTCAGGTCCGGTGGCCCTCTGCGTGGGTGCACAGCTATCATCCAGGGGATTCCTGTTACCCACCTCTATTTCCTGTAGCCCATGTTTTCTGCTTTCTTGATTTATGTCCTTTTTTTAGTAGAGCATATCCTTTAGAGGCTGCCTAAGAAAAAGTATGGAGGTAAATATTTTAAGATTTCACCTGTATGAAAAAATTTTTATTCTGTCCTTTGATTACAGTTTGGCTGGGGATAGAATTCTAACTTGGAAATAATGTTTTCTCAGAAGGTTCAGTCATTGCTCCACTGTCTTTTGGCTTTCAGTGTTACTATTGAGAATTTTGGAGGATGTTCTCATCCTGCCGTTTAGTTCTGGGAAGTATTAAGTTAGATAGTTGAGGGTTTTCTTCCTTCCACTTTCTGTAGCTCCTAAAACTCAGATGTTGGCTTTCAGTTAATTGGACAGGTTGTCTAATCTTTGTAACCTTTTCTTTCCAGCTTCCATCTCTTTGCTTTTTTAAAATTCTGCTTCCTTAGTGATTTAATCTTCAAATTCTTCTGTTGAGTTTTTCAATTTTTGCTAACAAGTTTTTAATTTTAAAGAGCTATTGTTCCTCTGAAATTTTTTATGGCATTGTGATCTTTTTTAATAGCTATAAATTTATCTCTCTGACCATATTACTAATAAACAATTTTTTATTCTTCTTGCATACTCACTTTCCATCATAATCCTTTCCCTTCTGTTTTGACTTCCATCCTTAGTGTTAGAGAATTTCTTTAGATGTCTATAGTCCTTGGTTGTCTGCTTGTGTGGATCAGAAGCTCTTAACATGTGGGTCATATTGGTCTACTCTGAACTTTTCTGTAGATTTGGCTGGGCTGCTGGTTGAGAAATCCTGATCTCAGTATTTTTAGGTGTCTCCTCTTGGATTGGTCAGTTTCCACAGATAATTCTCTTCTAGTCTTTCTGAAGGATTTGAGGGCCGGCTGCCAGCATTTAGGAACTCAAATGAGTGAGAGAGGAATGGGGAGGTCAGGACAGAGGAGATGGTTTCAATATTCAGTATACACTTTTTCCTGTAATCCCCCTGCTTTTGGTATGGCAACACTGTCCTTAACGAAGTCTTGGTGTCCCCTGAGCCAGACAGCCAGAGAACCTCTGTTTTATCCTGTCCAGAAAATACAATTGTAGACTTCTGCCCAGGTAGTAAGAGAGGTCAGATGCCCAAAGGTTCATCCAATCCTTCTTTTAGCTCCTTCCTCTTAATTCCCACTTCCAGAGATTCCTGGCCATCAATTCATGAGGCTTTTGAAGATTCTTCAGGGTAAATCTGGTTGGTCTCAGCTTTCTCTAGTATTAGCTTAGGATTCAGCCTTTTCAGGACTGTGAAGTCATCCTTCTGTTTTCTAGGTTCCCAAGTTGTGTTGCTGATGTCACTCTTTCTGTTCTCCCAGCCCTTGTGGTTTATGTCTTTTAAAAACAACAACAATAAATCCTGCCCTGGCCTTTGTAGCTCAGTTGGTTGGAGCATCGTCTGGTACACTAAAAGGTTGCAAGTTCAGTCCCGAGTTGGGGCACATACGAGAGCAACCACTTGATGTTTCTCACATCAATGTCTGTCTGTCTATCTCTCTCTCCCTTCCTCTCTCTAAAATCAATAATTAAAAAGAAAACATATTCTCGGGTGAGAATTTAAAAAAAATCCCCTAGTAGGGTTTCAGAAGGAAGCAGAACTGGATGCATGTATTTAATCCACTTCCTCGCTGTTCAGCTCACTCCTGCCTTGTTTTCCTCTCCCCTGCCTTCCACCGATATTGCTTGAGCTGAGATCCCTAGTGACCTCTAGCTTTTAGTGTAAATGCACCTTTCTTTAGTTTCCATTTACAGTGTCAACATTTTGAGAGCTGACCACTCTTTTCTTGAAATGCATCTAAAAACCTCCAGCTTTATTGTGAAATAATTCATGTTATAAAATTTACCCTTTCAAAGGCTTTTTGATATATTCACAAGGTTATGCAACCATCACCACTAATTCCAGAGCATTTGCATCACCCCAAAAAGAACCTATAAATGGAATCTTTTGTGACTGGCTTCTTTCATTTAGCATAACGGGAAACTCCTTTTTGCTGTAAAACCTTCTCCAGTACCTGACCTCTTTCTGGCCTAGTGCTCCACGCTGTGTTAGATTCTCTTCCCTTCTCCTCTGCTTCCCCTTTAGGCGGTCACATCCGCTCCCCTGGCTTGGAATACCACATGTGCCAGTGACTCCCAAATCCGTCTCTTACCCTGATCTCTCCTCTGAGCTCCAGGCTCAGACAGTCATTTGCTGACTTGGCATCTTCACCTGGATGATAACAGGCATCCCAAACTGATCATGTCCAAAACAGAATTCCATTTTCATCCTGAGCCAAACCCACTTCTCCTCTAATTGACCTAGTTTTAGAAAATGATAGTACCATCCTCCAGTTGCTTAAAAAACTTAATACAATGTGTAAGTATATTTTGTGTGGGTGATTATGTGTTTTAGTTTTGTATTGCTTACTAATCCATAAGCTGCATGAAGGCAGAGACAGTGGCGAGAGTGGCTCTTTGGTTCACCACTGATACCCAGTGCTTAGCACAGTACATGTAATAAATAATAAATATTTGAATGAGTGAATATAAAGAAAAATAAAACTTAATTCTTGCTTTCAAGTTGCCTATAATTTTATTAGAGAAATCAAAGGTCCGTGTGTATTGTTAAAGACTATAAAAAAGTACAAAATTAAATGTCAAAGTAAATAGTAATGCATTGGGAGTTTAGAGGCAGGATGATTAGGGAAAACTACATGGAGACAGGGGGATGGGTCCGTTTTGGATGGATGAAAACAATAGCAAGCACAGGCCTGGAAGTGAAACCTGAGTTGTTGAGGAGATGGTGAGACCACTGCAACTTCAGAAGCCATTTAAGGAAACAAGCCAGCCTGTCCCTTTGGATAATATGATTGTGGACCTAATGGGAGATAGAATACACAGTACGTAGGAAGAAGTGCAATCCTAGAGCAAATGGGAAGAACTCTGTAGCAATCATACTGACATAGATACGCTAAGGAATCCGGTGTTTCATATTCAGTCTTTTATTTGGACATTAGTATAAACAAAATTATGTCAAATGCAAATGTGAACTTTGGCATAAAAATGAACAGAAATAATGTAAATAATCTATTTTGAAAATTATTTTGTTTGCAGTTGAAGAGCTCACTCATTATGCTTCAGAGAACCTTTGATCTACTAAATAAAAACAAGACCGGCATGGCTGTGGAGAGCTAGTGATCTTAAGGACTGACATTGGACCGTTACTTAGAAGTAAAAGAAAACATCTAGGAGAAAACCAGAGGATGAAGGATTTTCACTGTCATACAAACATTTCCATATTCTTTTCATTATTGGTATTTCTAATATGAACATTCATAATTAGTTTCCGATGGCCTTAAGAATCCATCCGTTTGCTTCTTGTACGTTATTCTAAGCTGTGAATTTCTCCAGTGAAGCATGAACTACATTGTGGAATTGAATTTCTGTGATGCAAAAAGAAAATGGGACACTTTGGCCTCATTTTTACAGGGAGGTTTGAAGTTTGATGCTTTTTCTGTTAGCACAGAATCAGTATGTATCCAATTGGCTGCTTTCACAGTTGATATACATTCAACAGGCTAAAGACAATCAATATAATAAGAAGAAACCTCTAAGCCATTACGAATTTTGAAGGATCAGTTTCCAGGCATATACATTTCTAGATTTGCATACTGTAAACATTACAATGTCTTCATTTATTTAGCACACAAATTCAATAGATGTTTTGATTCTGCACATTGATGATAATTATCTGAAAAGTTCTTCAGTCATATTGTATCTTCATGAAAGAAAGTTTTCTCCAAGTAGCTATCAGAGGTGAGATTATCTTGCCTCTTCATACATCAAATGAATCGAAGAGTCAATTTCAGAAAAGGAAATATGTAGGATACCAACACTCAAAATGAAGAATCATGCTCTGAGTTTTAAAAACCAGATTAGGTTAAAATCTGGGCATTTAGTAATCTAATAATACTTGAACTAAGTGTGGCTTCAGCTTAGCAGTCTAATTTGTGGATTCGTTTTTAGTAGCCACCGATAGCTTCATTCATTCCTTCATGTGTGTGGCTTGTTTTAGTCAGTTGTAAGACACAAACTTTAGCTTTTTAATAAAACTCTGGGTACATTATCTCCCAATACAAGTATAATGACTGAAGTTGTAAGTCAGACACAAGCTTTGGCTCTTTCATAAAAAGGTTTTAGGCATATATGTCTCAATACAAGTGATGTCTCTGTAACAAGAGCAAGACAGTGCAGAATAATGTGTATATATTTGTACTGTTTTAACAACTATTGCCTTTAAATTTCTTTTTTCCTCCCAGAGTCACCACATGGGATTGCTAAAGTTGTCTTTGAGATGCCTGTAGAGAATCAAAGTACTGACTCCATTAGAGGGGAAATGGGTTTCCTTGAGTGAATCCCAACTCAGCTACTTTAGGGAACCAGTGTACCTACCTGGGTTTGTTTTTGTTTTTTTAAGAAATAAGGATTTATGAAGGGTCTGGCTGTGAGCAAGAGTGACTGGATTATAAACTTGAAACCTTGTTCTCTTAAATTCACAAAAATGATCAGTGACAAGCTGAATATTTTTGAGATGTTTCTGTAAAACTTGTACTTCAATACATACCTCAAAGAAAATGACCAAAGTTGCTTTATAAATTACGACTAAGCACGTATGTAT
This sequence comes from Myotis myotis, assembly GCF_014108235.1. Classification (NCBI taxonomy): domain Eukaryota; kingdom Metazoa; phylum Chordata; class Mammalia; order Chiroptera; family Vespertilionidae; genus Myotis; species Myotis myotis. Next base: position 151,352,465 of record NW_023416324.1, read on the forward strand.
GCAAAATTCATTCAGTTGTATTTGAGTGTTATATAAAATGAATATCAATAAAACCCAGAATCTGAGTTATCATTTTTCTTCCTTTTCTGTTTGAAAAAACACACACAAAACAAAACTCAAAAAGTACGGTTTGCTGTTGTGAAAAACATGTGCATGGGCCTACACTCTAAAAAATGTGTTAAAACCAAAGAGGAGGACGCCTTACATCAATTTCATTTCAAATATGCATACTGTTGGAACAAAAACACTAGATAGGCCTGCGGGTCTAATGAAGACTGCTCACTAGAAAAAAAAATAAAAATAAAATACAGAAGTTAGGTGGTCACCAGATCGGGGCAGTTACGGGCCTTTAGGGGAAGGCTAGCGGATTCGGAGCGGTACCTCGGTCACCTGAGGGCAGGCGGTGAGAGCGCCCCCGACGCCTGTTGCGGGCGCTGCAGGAGGCCGGCGGACCCACGGGTTTCACGTACTTGGAAATCCTTGGGGTTCTCGGGTTTCCCCCATTTTCGTCTCGCCCCTCCCCGGCCGGGGCTTTGGAGGCTGCCCCGCCCACGCGCCGCCCGCAGGCCACGGAGGGGTCGGGCCGGGTCTGCGCGGGGGCCTGGGGAGGGGGGAGGGCGGGCCATCGGGCTCCCCGCCGTGCGGACCGCTCCCGGGAGCCGGGGCTCAGGTTCTCCCTCCGGGCCTCCGGCTGAGGGCGGGGCCTCGCGGCCGGCTCCGCGGGGCGGTGGGCGGCGCACGGGCGGGCGGGATCCCCGGCGCCGGGGGCGGGACGCCAGGAAGCGCGCGCGGACTTGCCGCGCCAGCCTGGCCGGCCGTGGGGCGGCGGGGCGCCGAGACGGCGTGGGGCGGTGGGCGCACCCCCGGGCGCGGCGGCTGTGGTCACAGGTGGGCGGCGGCGAGCGGAACCGGAGCCCGGGGACTCCAGCGATCGCGCCGGGAGCCCTGCGGAGCGGAGACCGGGCACGCGTCCGCGCCGCTGGAGGGGCCGACCCTCTGCCTCCGCCTCGGCTTCCAGGGCTGCAGCCGCACCTCCGCCCGGAGCGCAGGTAACTTCCTTCCAAGGTCATTCTCCTGGCGGCGGCGCTCGGGCCCGCCCACGTCCTCGCGTTGGTGGGGGCGGAAGGGGCGAGCCCTGCGCGGGGCTGGAGGAGCGGGACTGGACGGCGACCCGAGGGCCACCCGAGCTGCTGGTGGGCTTTCCCGGGGCCGGGTCGTCGGCCCCTGCAGCCCGGAGCGTTCGCCGGCCCAGCGGATGCACCCCGCGTCCCTGCCCGCAGCCCCGAGGGTGAGTTTCCCTCGGCGCCCAGGTTCGGGCGGGGACCGCGCAGCCCTCCTCAGCCCGCACCGGCAGGGGCGCCCAGCCACCCGCGTCCCGGCTGTCCCGGGGCGGCGTGGTCGACTGTCGCCATGGGAACGGCTGGACCCCAGTAGCCTGCCCTGGATGGGATGGGGCTCCACGCCTAGACTCTTAGAGCCTTAGTGCTTTCTATCTGGCCAACCCGGGTCAGAAAAGCCTGGTGAAAATGGGACCCTCCTCCCCCCTATTCTCATTTTTGATTTCTCAGGCGTTGGCGTTTGATCAGAGAGCGGCGTGAATGTGTTTAGAAGATATGAGTTGTGTGCTTTCCTCCTTCACCTGCTGAGGGCTCATAGTGACAGGTGGCAGTCATGACACAGAAGGGCAGTTTGAAGTCCGTGAAGAAAAACAAAGCGGAAGAACCTGAATTGGAGCCCCTGTGCTGCTGCGAGTACATAGATCGAAATGGGGAAAAGAACCACGTGGCCGCTTTTTTGTGTGATTGCCAAGACCTGGATGAAGGGTGTGAGAGGTAAGGGCAGAGTGTTTCTCCATGCCGACCCCATTGACCCTTTTGAGAACTGCAGTGTATACTTTCAGCTCAGCCACCCAGAACCCTGGGATTGGCTCTGGTTCTATTTCCAAGGATCTAGCATTGAGAGTAGTCTTCTACGTCAAGGGTAAGGATTTCATAAAGATGAATTACTCGGTCCTGCACAACTGTCTGTTCAACTCCGTTTACTAGGACCTTATTTTTCCTTTAAAGGGAGAAGATGGAGAGAACAGGCCGATAAAGGGATAGAAGGCAAATTAAATGTGTAAAAAATATAAAATGCAACCCCGCAGAATCTGTGATTTTAGAAGGAGCACTATGCCAGAAAGTTCCTACGTTCTCAGGGATCTCAGTGATTGGAGACTGACTAGGTGGGACCTGGCGCAGAGGGCCTTGAGGGTGGACAGATCATTTTCCTGCAGTTGCAACTGGTCTCACCCCTTGTTATTGGGGAGGAGATCCAGCTAGGAAACACCTCCCTCTCCTGCACTGGCTATTTTCAACATGAGCGGCAGCACTGTTTTGTTTGATGCTATTGTATTTGGCTTATTTTCACCATTAATCCAAGTGATGAAAATTACTACCCAGAACAATTATTTTTAACATCACTGAAAGAATTTTGCATCAAACATTAATAACTTGGCTTTTTCCCCCCTTTTTCTAAGTAATATATTTAAACATTGTTGCCATATGGAAAGCATAATGTGGGAAGAATGAGAATGTTGGAAACTTGCTTTTCCTATTAATAATAACTCCTTCTGTGTAAAAAGTCATTGCAGTGGCAGATTGCCTATTTAAAACTTTGTGCATTAATTTAGCATGAAAGGCATCCTTTGGGACCACTGTGGTCTAGTACCAACCTTGACACCTGAATACCTTATACTTCTTACTAGACAGTGTCCAAAACCTTTTTTACAGTCTTTATAGTTTCTTTAGACTTAGTCTAGAAACCCATGAGAAAATGGAGCACTTTGTGCTAATGAATGGAGAAGTGCTGCTTCCATAATCTCCATCATTGAAGATCGCAGCTCTTCTATTAACCTTCTAACTCTCCGCCCTCCCAGCCTTGAGAACTGGGCTGTGTCTGAATTCTCTGCTCTCTCCATATACTGCTCTGGAGATAGGCTCCCACTGCTCTGTATGACTCCCTCCCATATAGTTATCCCGCTTCCAAGTTCTAGCCCTACTTTTTTTTATTGTCTAAAATCAGTATGATCGTTCCTTAAACTGTTCCTTGCCGTACTAGCTTAAGTATGCAAAAAAAAGTCAACAATATACCATGTGTCCTCCAAGCTTGGGTCATTTGACTCATACTAGTTTGATCTCCATTCTCCACCATGCAGACCCCTCCCCCTGATGAACGGGTTCACTCCCGGGGCCCAGGACGGATTGTGTGCCTTACACTGGAAAGCCTCCCACCCTTCCTCCTCCCATGTACAAATGCTAGCCAGCCGTCAAGGTCGAGTGCAGATCCCACCTTTTCCACAAAGACCCCTCTAATGACTCCACTCAGATTGTTCACTCTCCTTTGAGCACTGCTTTTGATGTTTGGCCATCATAGTTCACTGGGTGATTTTGCTGCTTTGTCACTTACCTAATAATTCTTGAGTTCCTGTGTTGTCTTGTCTTTACAACTGCCTTGTGAATTTGTTTGAGACTTTTATGTCTCTACACCCACCCAAGTCTAGACAGTATGTGTATGGAATGTGCATATTTATATGTATTTGTTGCAGGGAGAAGTCGTTTTAACTGTTAAGTATCTAAACATTATATTCTGGTTTATATTAAAAAATGACACATGATTTTGAAAATAGCATATGCAGTAGTCAGGCAGTAGAATACTTGGCCTTTGGCCTCCTTTGTCATTTATCCTGCTGCTTGACCTACAGTGTTCATTGGTTTTTAATTCCACAAACCCACATGAAGTGCCTTTTCTTTGTGTTCTTTCTGAATAGATGGATTACGTGTAAATCTGTGCAGCCAGAGACTTGTGAAAGAATCATGGAAACAATCTCTGATCGCCTCCGAATTCCTTGGCTTCGAGGAGCCAAAAAAGTTAACATTAGCATCGTTCCCCCTCTCATCCTCCTGCCCATCTTCCTCCGAGTGGCCTCCTGGCATTTCCTCCTGGGGGTGGTGGTTCTGACCTCCCTGCCTGTGCTGGCCCTGTGGTACTACTACCTCACTCACCGGAGGAAGGAGCGCACTCTGTTCTTCCTGAGCCTCGGGCTGTTCTCTCTGGGCTACATGTACTATGTGTTCCTCCAGGAAGTGGTCCCCAAAGGGCGTGTGGGGCCCACCCAGCTGGCTCTTCTTACCTGCGGGCTATTTCTGATCCTCTTAGCCTTGTACAGGGCCAAGAAGAACCCAGGCTACCTCAGAAATCCAGCCAGCGAGGACACATCTCTGGGCAGCCACCGAACCGAGTGCCTGAACAGAAAAGGGCAGAAGACCAAAGGGTTCCCTGGCGCGGATGTGTCGGGCATCCTCAACAACCGCACCCCGAGGGATGATCAGAAGGGCTCTTCCAGGTCGTTGGCTGGAAGCCCCACGAAGGCGAAGGAAGATTGGTGTGCCCAGTGCCAGCTCGTTCGACCTGCCCGGGCATGGCATTGCCGGATATGTGGCACCTGTGTGAGGAGAATGGATCACCATTGTGTCTGGTATGTGGGAAAAAATTGGAGGCTTGCCAAGTGTAAATTCACGTGAGACTCTAGCAGTGTTTGATCGTCCTTTGTATCATCCTAAAATCTCTCTCCTTCCCAGCTTTACATCTTGTAGATATTTGTGGGCTGTTAGGATGTTCCCACTTAGTCATCAGTTTTTCCTAGTTTCACAAATTTAGTTCTTTCACAGTCATTTCCTGAAGGTGTTTTTTCTTTTTCCTTTTTTGCCATTCTCTTTTGAACTGCCCCTCATTTATCTTCTTTCTAAAAGAGAAGCATCTACAGTTGAATGATTTTTTTTTAAAGAATTTATCAAAATCAGTGTAGGCTTATTTTCTCTGGAACACAGAGTTCAAGCAAGTGTTTCCATATTTTCAGGGGATTTTTTTTTTTCTCCTCTCATCATTACATCCTTTATCATTCTGAAGTTACTAATCTACATTATTGAGGTGAGGTCTTGCTAGATAACTCCCTATTTGGTTATTGGTGGAGAGATAGGCTTTTTGGGTACCTACCCACTGGCCAATGACAAATGGGGACACATAAGGCCTATAAGATAAGATGCAAAGGGCAACTCTTAAAAGTTAGCGTTGCAGCTCTACTGAGTAAATCTTAAACTAATGGGGGGGTAAGTAATTCAGATGTGATTGCCCTAAGTAGCATGTTTGCAACTCTATTGCTCTTAAGGCATTCGAGGTCAATGAATTATGCTTTTTAGGACTAGGAATCTGGTTACCTGGCACACCTTCAGAAGAGGATGTTCCAGAGGATAAGGTGTAGGAAGTCCAGAGGCATTGGGTAGACCTCAGGTATAGGGACAGCTCTTTTCTGGGGCGTTGTCTTTAGGCATAAACAGGTACTTTCAATTTTAGATTTTCTACTTCTCTTTGTCATTTCTCTCTCTCTCTGGCCCATTTACGAGTTCTGGTTTGCAGAAGGCCTGACATTCTCGCCCAAAAGAAGATTTCTACCTACTGGGGCATTCCGGTGTCCTTGTACATTCTGTCCTACATGTTCTACAAATGGCTGTGACACGGACTCTCTTCTATCTGACAAGTAGTCTGCATATCATCGAGTAGTTCTTCATTCCACACCAACCAGATCTTTTTACTAATACATTTTTAACATATAATTTCTGATGCTGTGTAACACTTCTTGATTTTTTTTTTTTTTTTAGAGAGAAGGGAGAGAGAAACATTGATTTGTTGTTCCACTTATTTATGCATTCATTGATTGATTCTTGTGTGTGCCCTGATTGGATTGAACCCGCAACCTTGGCACATCAGGGACGATGCTCCAACCTACGGAGCTACCTGGCTGGGGCCTGTGTAACACTTCTGATCTAGCTTTTTTAAGTTTACTATCATCCTTTCCGTATCATGGTAATTATAGTATTCAGTCTCTTCATAGCTGGGTAAAGACTTCACTTACTAATATTTAGAAAGATTAATTAGCCAGGTTCTGCGTTTTACTTAGTCTTGTACTTAAATGAATGATAGGATTTCACTTTGTAAAGAGCAGAGATTGTAAGACTGCATCTCTCAGTGGACAAGTTTTTAATTCTCTATAATTGAAAAGTAAGATAGCTTTTTGATGACTGGAATTCAGACTATTTCTGTTTTTAAAACTTTTTTGTTTATTATTTGAGTTATATAGAGAACTTTTAAAAACATGTTTGTTTTCCCCCATGTGCTGTTTTGAGGATAAATGGCTGTGTCGGAGAATGCAATCATCAAGCATTTATACTTGCCCTTTCGATCTTCTTGCTCACCTCGATGTATGGGATCACGCTGACCTTGGACACCATTTGTAGAGACAGAAGTGTCTTCACAGCTCTCTTCTATTGTCCTGGAGTTTATGCAGATTACAGGTGAGCTATGGACACCCCAGCACGGAGGCCCAGGAGGAGGGAAGGAGTATTGCCATTCACTGTAAGGGGCTATGATTTGCTACTAGGTTAGGGACAGGTTATGGGGCTTTTGAGTGTCCCTGAAATTGCCAACAAAATTGTGCAGTGGATGGATAGGTGTAGTTTTCTAGGGTGATGTCAAAAGGATCATTGACCCTTCAAAAGGGAGGAACTAGTACTGCAGAAGTAAGACCAACCAGCTTAATCAGGGACTTCCAGGGTCAGATGACTACTCACATGCACAACCAAGTGAGGGTGAAACTTGAACAGACAAACTAGCAGTCCCAAGGTGTGTATGTGGTCCATTTGGTCACAATCAGTGAACGCCTCACTTTACTGCTATTTCCTAGAGCTTTTTGGCCCAATATTAATTTACTGCTTCGGACCCTTTTGTGAAGTGTTTACAATTTCTATGACCTTCCTTTTCTATTTAACCTCTATTGCTTTTCCCTGTTCTACTTTTTTTTTTGAATTACCACTCATGATTACTGTGGTATCTAGGTCAAAATTTCCTTCAGCTTCATTCGTTTGGGCACATTTCTAGATTGTAAAGATTTCCATGCTTTGGAAGAAGCTGGGATTTTTCGGCGTTGGCTCGAGCCACTCCCTCCCCTGAAAGCTGCTCCCTCGCCCCTCTAGCCTGTTCTTTGTTTTCAGAACAATCAATCCCTGCTTTATCTGCATAGTGTCCCTGTGCAGGTATTTGTTTGTATTAGTCCGTGGACAGATCTCCCCATTGCCATTACAGACCTAGACATTTATGGGCTTTATTAGAATAGATTGGTCCTCCTCCTCAGGGGTAATAAGTTCCTTTTTTCCCCCCACGTTGAGTCTTTGTAGGTTGTGAAATTCTTCAGTGACTGCTCTTCTGAGTGGGCTGTGACAAATGTCCTAAAGCAGAGCCTGTCTGTTACGGAGCATGAGTTCTGTAGCCTTTCTGTGGGCCACTTAACTAAACAGCCCAGCCATTGGTCCTCCCTGCTCTGGATGGCCATTCGTATCTCCCAGCTGAGCCTCGGTTTTTCTCATCTTGGTGGTGATTTCATCATCGCTCAGGTCCTTTTGGCTTAGATGCTGAATGAATTTATTTCCATGTAACTCATTTGCAAATGTTTGAATGAAAATCATCAGTTGGCAGACGTTGATCAGTAGCCTCTCCTCACAGTCTTGTAGGAGCTGAAAGGAGCTGTCTTGTCCTGTGTTTGGCTGTAGGAAGCAGAATTTGAAATTCTGGTGCTCCTACACATCGTACATGTGGAGGGCTTCTGGCGTTGGGCGTTGTCTCTGTATTTGTATTCAGCAGCCTTGGACTGAAAAAGCATGGAAATTAAAGAACTTCCCACCCATGGCTTCCTTGAGGGTGTCTATAGCCATCTTGTGGTGCCTTCGTTTTCTCCTGAGTTAAGAACAAGTTAGGAATTATTCATTCAACAAACAGATTTTGGATCCTGTTATGTCAGGCACTGTGTTGGTTGTGTTGGGGATACAAAGTGCAGGAAACAGTCTTTGCTATTCTAAGTAAAACATACTGGAAAAAGAGGCACTAATAATTAAAAACTAAAACAGAACATGTTCATTAATGGTCATAATTTAAGCAGGTTATTGGTACTTTGAGGATAGAAGACTGTTGTCCAGTGGGATGATTGGGGAAGGCGCCAAAGTCCTCGGTAATAAGTATTGCATGTATAAAATGTTGGAACGGGGACAGCTTTCTGAACGTGAAAGACTGGCAGCCCTGACCCGCCCACTCCCCTTCCCAGCTCAGCGCTGACCTTCACCTGCGTGTGGTACTCTGCGATCATCACCGCGGGCATGGGCTACATCTTCCTGATACAGCTGATAAACATCAGCTACAACGTGACCGAGAGGGAAGTGCAGCAGGCCCTCCGACAGAAGACGGGGCGCCGGCTCCTCTGTGGGTTCATCGTGGACACAGGCCAGTACAACAGGGGCTTCCTGCGGAACTGGCACCAGTTCTCTACCCTGGGCACCGCCCCGTTCCAGCACCCTGCCGAGGACATTGTCTGATGTGCCTTCTCTGCGCTCAAGGGGGGGGGGGGGGCTCCCCCTGTTCCCCTCCATCCTACACTTCAGTGTGCACTTGGGATGCTCGCTTTTATCCCTAGTTTCTTAAAGGCATTATAGGGCCACGCTCAGGTTGAGACTGGACTGGAGGAATGAATCTTTCTGACTTCACAGCCTAAGAGATTTTTATATCGAAGCAGTAAAAGTAGAGCCATTCCTTTCCAGGCGCCTTGTTAACTAACTCAGTCACCAGAAGCTGAAAAGGATGTGGATTGCTAATGCACAAATTGATCGAAGCAATTCCGTCCCTCAGTGTGGGAGGAAGAATCTTGGATTAGGATAGTTTCTACTCCCTCTTTTAATTCCTAATAGCCATGTGACCCTTCTTTGAGTCACTTCCCCGAATCTCAGGTTCATTGGTAAAGTGGGGTCCTGATGTCTGCCCTGGCTTCCCCCCAGAGCAGCTGTGAGGTCACATGATGGATGAGATATGTGAAAAGCACTGGAAAATAAAGCACCAGAGAAGTCTGAAGTATTACTAGGAAAATCCCAGACTGAAAGAAATGTTTGTAGTTCCGAATATTGGAGCCATTATTATTAGAATAATCTCTTTTTAGGCATTTCAGAGTGAAAAAACAATCCCCAAATACCATGCTGTACAGCTATGGGAGTTTCTCTTACAGTGCCTACTCGGACAGTGTAGCAGATGACCAGATGGATTTACAGTTATCTGGTCGTAGAAGGAGAGTTGATACCAATTGCGAAGCTAATTATTGCTGGTGTAATGCACAGTGGTCATGAGTTTGGGTGATGCATCTTACTTCTTAGGTATTTGTTGTTTAAATTTACTCTAAATAACTCCAATAGGCATTAATGTTTCTTCCTCTTCCCATGTCTCGCGTGGTAAGGTGCTAGCTACACTGTGACGATGGCTGGAAGAGGAAAACAGGCACTCCTGCAGCGAACACTTTACCTTTCCTGGGTATGGTGGCCAGTTAATATTAAGGGCTTGATTTTTTTTGTTTGTGTAAGTGATTTGAATGCGGTCAGCTCTAGCACTAAGTTGCAATAATCCGTCTTCCGGCATTCACATAATTCTGGCATGGACTCTCTTCGAGGGGTTGATTGGCATCTCCCCCCTTAACTTGTACATTCTCGTTCACCTTTCCCATATAAACGTATCTCACCAAGAGAGAGAAAACAGGGTATATGTAGTTCCCACTAATTAATGGATTACTATTGTTCCCTAGTTCTTCCTAAAATATCAAGTTATTTCTTTAATCATATCTCAAAACTGAAAATGTATGGAGGATTAAATATTTATGTATAATGGGTCTATTCTGCCACAGAATTAAGATGAGGCAGTTTAGGCTGGGGGATGGGGAAGAAACCATCTTGAAATATTTGGTTTTGTACCTGTAATTTTTAAATTGAATTTATTGGGGTGACACTGGTTAATAAAATTATATAGGTTTCAGGTTATACAATTCTATAATACATCATCTGTATATTATATTGTGTGTTCACTATCCCAAGTCAGGTTTTTTTCCTTAATATGTTTTTATTGATTTCACAGAGAGTTAGGGAAAGAGAAAGAGTGATAGAAACATCAATGATGAGGGGAAATCATTGATCGGCTGCCTCCTGCATGCTCCCAACTGGGGATATAGTCTGAAACACGAGTATGTGCTCTGACCGGTAATGGAACAGTGAACTCCTGGTTCATAGGTCGACGCTCAACTACTGAGCCACACTAGCCAAGTCAAGTTTTTTTCTTTTTTTCAAAGGTAATTCATTAGCTCTAAATTCACCCTGATTTATAATTTAATATAGGGAAGATATCGTCAGGTTCAGTCTTTTTGCATGCTGTGTAACAAGAGGTTTATAAATGTTAAGGGGAAATAGGACTAACTTTCTGCAGCTCTACCCTTTGAAGCTAGCACCATCCCTGGTACTGCCGTTGATCGAGGCTGTCCCTAAGACAGCTTGTTGTTGCTCTTCCCAGAGGTGGTTAACAAATGATAGGCTCCGTATTCCCCTGGGATGAGCCAAACAGCAAATCTGGGGGTGTTAGCAGAGGCTGTGGTTTCTACAGTGATGCATTCTCCCCGGCCTAGTCAAGTATTCATTTGGAATTATCATTAGATCTGATATAGCTAATTCCTTCTGTGTATATTTGCGATAAGAGAGACAGTAATAATGTCATGGACAGCACATGTAGTTGGAAATCTCTAGTTCATGTCTCTTGAATGCCAGATGGATAGCCAACTCTGACTGTCCAGCAATCCTATATCATAAAAAGCCTGTGGTTGTGACGCCCTCACGCTGTAATGACCGATCACCAGGAGGCTGCGTGCATGTCAGGCACACATGGATGGGTGGGGCTGTGTGCATGGTGAGGCACACGCGGGTGGGCAGGGACTTGCCACGACGCTGGCGGGGACTTGACCAGGAGGCGCGTCGGGGGAGTCCCACGGCGCCGGCCATGGGGTGGGACTGTGGGATTCAGGGGAGTCCCATGTGGTGCCGGTGATGGCTTAACGCTGCATCCCCACGCGCGCTGGCAGGGGCTTGACACTGCATCCCCGCGGGCGCAGGCGGGTCTGGGTCTCGTGCGATTTCAAGGTGCACGCAGGTGGGTAGGGCTGTGTGTGTGGCGAGGTGCAAGCGGGTGGGTGAGGACTTGACTTTGGGTCTTGTGATGCCGGCGGGACTTGACGCTGCATCCCTTCAGGCACCAACCCAGACTCTGACAGGAGAGAGGAGGGAGCCAGATATCCGCACCCAGGACTTGACTCTGGGTCTCGCGGTGCTGGTGGGACTTGACACTGCATCCCCGCAGGCAATAAATTTATATATTATTTTCATATACATTTTACTAATTTTTTTTTCATCTCTGATACTTCTATTATAGAGAAAGGGCAAATAGCAATATTAAAACATTTCCTCTAATTCCCTTTTAATGTGCATGAATTTTGTGCACCAGGCCACTAGTCCTATCTAATAATAGACAAACATGGTAATTAACCGTAACTTCGCTACGCTTCCCATTGGCTAATCAGGGCAATATGCAAATTAACTGCCAACTAAGATGGCGGTTAATTTGCATACTGCAGGCAGGATGGGACAGTGCCCCGACGCCATTCGGGCCTGCTATCTGTGACCCGGGTGGCGGGCTACCTGTGTGCGACCCGACCCAGGGCTGGCGGGCGTGACCACAGCGATCTGCCACCGGCCAAGCCCCCAACCAGCTCTCCCGCAGGAGATCGGGGCTGGTGGGGCGACTGCAGCGGTTCGCTAGCAGTCACGCCCCCAACCAGCTCTCCTGCTGGTGATCGCCATAGGAAAGCCGGACAGCAGGCCAGGAGACACCCCCCCGCCCCCCGCGGGGGGTGCTGGTGATCGCCATGGCAATCGGAGGAAGAGAGAGCGAGGGCGCAGGCCAGGCGGCACCCCTGGACTCCCGGGGCCAGGGATGCCGGCTGGCCTGCGGCCCCCGGATCTGCAATCGCAAAGGGAGGGGCGGGGCAGCAGGCACGGCAGCACCCTGGGCAGCAGGTGCAGGCCCAGGGTGCAGCCGTGTCTGCGGCCCTCTGATCTGCGATTGATCGCTTAGGGAGGGGCGGGGCCACAGGCATGGCTGCACCCGGGGGACTGGGTGCAGCTGTGCCTGCGGCCCCTGGATCTGCAATCGCGAAGGGAGGGGCAGGGCAGCAGGCATGGCAGCACCCTGGGCACCCCAGCACCTGACATGCAAAGGTCGGGGATGAAATGACTTTTCCCAACCACATCTGCAAATATCCTGGGGAAGGCATCACTGAAGAGTTCACAACAACTCTCTTACTTGGCAAGGAAGAAAAAAGTTGGCAAGGGAAACAATCCCTTACATTAAAGTTAAGGTCCCTCTGAGTGAAAAAGAGTATTTCCAACGTAAAGGAGGGAGCAGGCAAAAATAATAGGTTCTCATGACTTCCACTGAAGTTTGAACATAAGACAGAGTCAAAACGAACATACAAATTAAAACAGACAGTGGACATTCAGATGACCCGAATCAACTGTCACTGTTTGTCCCAATAGCAGCAATGCTTATGTGATAATATAGTTTAACAAACAAACAAACAAGTCACATGATAAGAGAGGTTCGGCTTCTGAAGTAAATTGAATATGTTCTTTAAAAATTCTCATGTCCTCCCCTCTGACTATAATTCTTGTTTTTTTTCCTCTTTTTTAAAATATATTTTTTATTGATTTTTGACAGAGAGGAAGGGAGAGGGATAGAGAGTTAGAAACATTGATGAGAGAGAAACATCGATCAGCTGCCTCCTGCACACTCCCTACTGGGGATGTGCCCACAACCAAGGTACATGCCCTTGACCGGAATTGAACCCGGGACCCCTCAGTCCGCAGGCCGACGCTCTATCCACTGAGCCAAACCGGTGCTGGCTGACTATAATTCTTAATTTTCCAATCAGAAAATTACCCCAGGTGATCCAGTAACATGTAGAACTTCAGTAAACTAACTTATTTTTAAAAAACAAACATTCCAACCATTTTTAAAAATATATAAATTGATATTTTAGGGTTAAAATTATAGAAGATATTTAGATCCAAATATATTTGCTGAATAGAAAATATTTCAGTTTTTGATTTTTAAAAAATAAACATAAAAAAATAAGCCATGGTGGCGGGGCCGAGGTAGAGGTGGTTAGGGGTCAAGAGGGGAGGGCAGTTGTGGGTGATCAGGCTGGCGGGGGGCGGGGCCGTTGGGGGTAAGCAGACCAGCAGGAGGGCCAGTTGGGGACAAGCAGGCCATCAGTGGGGGTCAGTTGGAGGTGATCAGGACAGGGGAGGGGGGCAGTTTGGAGTGAGCAGGCCAGCAGGGGGACAATTGGGGATGAGCAGGCCAGTGGGGAGGAAAGGTAGGGGCGAGCAGGCCAGCAGGGGAGGCAGTTTGGGGTGATCAGGCTGGCAGAGGTGCAGTTGGGAGCAAGCAGGCTGGCAGGCAGAGTAGTTAGAGGCAATCAGGAAGGCAGGCAGGCAGGTGAGTGGTTAGGAGCCAGCAGTCCTGGATTGTGAGAGGGATGTCTGACTGCCGGTTTAGGCCCAATCCCTGTAAACTGGCAGTAGGACACCCTTCGAGGGGTCCCAAATTGGAGAGGGTGCAGGCCAGGCTGAGGAACATACCCTCCCCCGTGCACGAATTTCGTGCACCGGGCCACTAGTCTACACTAATAAAAGAGAAACATGCAAATTGGTGTCACTCCACTATGCCCACCAGCCAATCAGATGAGTATGCAAATTAACCCAACAAAGATGGCAGTTAATTTGCATACGTAGGTGCCCAGTGGCCTGGGTCTGGGAACATCATCAGCACCCAGGTCACTCCGAGGTAGGCCCCGTGTGGGCCCTGAGCAGCCTAGGAAGGGCCTGAGCCAGGGGGCTCCTGGGCAGGGCCGAACCTGCAATCGGAGCCAAGGGGGCCCCTGCCCAGGCCTAATGCCTCAGCCAGAGGCGTTAGGCCTGGGCAGGGGTGAAGCCAGCGATCGGAGGGAGCTGGGGGTCCCCTGCCTAGGCCTAAAGCCTTACCCAGAGGCATTAGGCCTGGGCAGGGGGCCTAGCCGGCGATCGGTGTGAACTACAGAGGAAGCACCTTTTCTGACCACTCATTGGCTAAGCTCCCTGTATGCCACTGGTAATATTCTTAGTAACTTGGGTAATAAGAATCCAAAAAGGTGATCTAGGGTTTTTCACCACACTTCTGGAGAAAAAAATGAAGGTCCGCTGCTGGAGGGCTAAGAAATGTCATATCCTGCCCTAGCTGGTTTGGCTCAGTGGATAATGCCTTGGACTGCCGATGGCAGGGTCTGTGTTCAATTCTGACCAAGGGCATGTACCTAGGTTGCAGGCTCCTCCCTGTCTGGGGCCCAGGTCAGGGCTCATGCAGGAGGCAACCAAAGTGTTCCTCTCATTTTGATGTTTCTCTGTCCCTTTCTCTTCCACATTCTCTAAAAATCAATGGAAACATATCTTCAGGTGAGGATAAAAAAAAAGGAAAGAAATATCATATCCTATGAAAGACACATCTTGAAAATGCCTAAAGAAAGTTGTCCTTTTTTCATGGTGAAGGGACTGGAGTCTGTGTTGATGAAAACACCTTGGTGGCTGCGGTGACTGGCAGTGGCTGCAGCAGCAGGGTGATGGGGCTGGTGCCTTCCCCTGATCAGTCCGGTCGCCTCTCATAAAGAGAGGCCAGACTGTGGCATAGGCCCGCTCTCCAAGGGGAGCAGGGAGCGGGTCTAAGCCGTCAGTAGAACATCCCCTGAGGGCTCCCAGTATGTAAGAGGGGCCAGGCTGGGCTGAGGGACCCCCCCACCCCCCAGTGCACGAATTTTGTGCACCAGGACCCTAGTTGATAATAACATTCATAGAAACGTTAGTATGGTCAGTAACTTTAGCCTCCTGCCATATCTTTAAAAACAATCAAAATATGAGATGATGAAGATGAGTCCTACAAAAAAGACTAATCATTTGGGAGAATTAGGAATGATCACCATCTTTATAACCACACTAGAGGCCTGGTGCACAGATTCGTGCATCAGTGGGGTCCCTTGGCCTGGCCTGCACCCTCTTGCAATCCGGGACCCCTCAGGGAATATCAGATCCAATTTAGGCCCGATCCCCGCAGGCCAGGCCGAAGGACCTCTCTGGGTCCAGGGTGCAGGTGAAGCAGATTCAGGGCCAACAGTGCTCCAGCAGCAACCTAACCCAGGGCTGATTTGTGAGGAATCAGGCTCCATTCTCTACAGTCGGAGTGTCTGTCCCCTGGTGGTTATTGCACGTCATAGCTACTGGGCAAACGGTTGGATGGTCGCTTAGGCTTTTATATACTGTATATAAGACTGGAGATCTGGTGCATGGATTCGTGCACTGATATGGTTCCTTGGTGTGTGTCCTGCGGTGATCGGGCTGAAACTGGCAGACCACCGCCTCCTGCCGCTCCTACTCATCCTGGCCCTGCTGTGCCTGCTGTGGGGTCATGCCCCGTCAGTCCCGATTGGGAGAGGCTTGTGCCACCACAGCGGTGCTCACCAGCCATGAGCCCTGCGTCTGTCAGCTGAGTGGCACTCCTGAC
This sequence comes from Myotis myotis, assembly GCF_014108235.1. Taxonomy (NCBI): domain Eukaryota; kingdom Metazoa; phylum Chordata; class Mammalia; order Chiroptera; family Vespertilionidae; genus Myotis; species Myotis myotis. The sequence continues at coordinate 151,368,050 of NW_023416324.1, forward strand.
CACCAGGGGGCAGCTCCTGCACTGAGCATCTGCTTCCTGGTGGTCAGTGTGCGTCATAGCGACTGGTTGACCAGTCATTCAGTCGTTTGGTTGTTTGGTCACTTAGGCTTTTATATATATAGACTAGAGGCCTGTTGCAGGAACATCCCTGCAAGAATAGGGCTTCCTCAGGCCTATTCCTGCAAGAATAGGGCTTCCTGAGACTGGAGCAAAGCAGAGAAGGGAGCGAAGCCTGCCGAGGCGGGCTTCGCTCCCTTCTCTGTCACCTTGCTCCCTCCCATCTCTGCTGCCTCGCTCCCTCTCGTCTCCACCGCCTCGCTCCCTCCCTTCTCCACCGCCTCACTCCCTCCTGTGTCCGCCGCCTCGGATCCACTCCCGTCTCCACTGCCTCAGCTGCCTTCCCTTTGCTGCCACTTCGCTCCCTTCTGCAGTGCTTGGCTTTCTTCTACGCTGTCTTCAGTCTTCGCTCCGTGCCTGTGTATGCAAACTGACGGCCATCTTTGTTGGGTTAATTTGCATATTGCTCTGATTGGTTGGTGGGCATAGTGGAGGGATGGTCAATTTGCATGTTTCTCTTTTACTAGTGTAGACTAGAGGCCCGATGCATGAAATTCAGGCACGGGGGAGGGGTCCCTCAGCCTGGCCTGCCTGCTCAGTCCTTAACACTTGGCTCACCGCTCCTTACCACCCACCTGCTCGCTCCTTACTGCTTGGCTCACTGCTCCTTACTGCCTGCCTGCTTGCTCCTTACCGCTTGGCTTGCCACTCCTTAGTGCTGCCTCGGATGCGGAAGAGGCTCCTGCCATCGCCGCTGTGCTCACCGGCTGTGAACCTGGCTTCTGGCTGAGCAGCACTCCCACTGTGGGAGCACACTGACCACCAGGGGGCAGCCCTTGCATTGAGTGTCTGCTCCCTGGTGGTCTGTGTGTGTCATAGTGACTGGTTGTTCTGTGTAACGATTGCTAGGCTTTTATATAGAGAGACTAGAGGCCCGTTGCACAAAATTCGTGCACAGGGGTGGGGATTCCTCAGCTCGACCTGCACTCTCTCCAATCCAGGAGCCCTTGGGGGATGTCCAACTGCCAGTCAAGGATTGGGCCTAAACTGGCAGTTGGACATTCCTCTTGCAATCCAAGACCTTTGGCTCCTAACAGCTCACCTGCCTACCTGCCCTAACCACTCTGCCTGCCTGCCTGATCCCCCTAACTGCCCTCCCCTGCCAGCCTGGTTGCTATTAATTTTTTATTTATTTTTATTTATTTATTTATTTATTTTTTAAATATATTTTATTGATTTTTTACAGAGAGGAAGGGAGAGAGATAGAGAGTTAGAAACATCGATGAGAGAGAAACATTGATCAGCCGCCTCCTGCACATCTCCTACTGGGGATGTGCCCGCAACCCAGGTACATGCCCTTGACCGGAATCGAACCTAGGACCCCTCAGTCCGCAGGCCGACGCTCTATCCACTGAGCCAAACCGGTTTCGGCTAATTTTTTTTTTTTTTTTTTTTTTTAAATCTTATCCCCTTCACACACAATTGTATTTGACTTCCTTATTGGCTTCTCCCTTTCACACAATTTTTCTCTCTCCTTTATGTGACACTTTTTCCTACTGACTCATCATTTGTAAACACCTTTCTTTCCTCCTTATTTCCTACTCTGTTCATCATCCTTCTTCCCATCTTTCTCCTACCCTCCCTCCCTCCCCACATTCCTTCTTTCCTTTGTCTTTACCCCTGCTCTCCCTCCCCTTTTCCTTCCTTCCCACCTTAATTTTTTTCTTCACTTCCTCCCTCGGACCTACTTTGCTCCATCCCCCATTTCTTCCTTCCCATTCTCCTTTTAAGCTCTACCAGCTCCCTTTTAAAACTTTTTTCCCCTCCCTCTCTGTCTCTCATCCTACCTTTCCCATACATTTTTCTCTACTTACTTCCACTATTTTAATATCTATCCATTTACCTGCCTAATTATTCACTATCATTTATCTTTTTTCTTTTCTGACTCATACTTTTAAAATCTGTCCCCAGTACACAGCTATACTTGCTTTTCATTATAGCTCCTACAGTTCACTCATACATCCTCTTTCCTTCAACTCTGCTGTCTACTGACTCCTTTATAAAGTTCTTCCCTCCCTCCTTACCCTCTTCCCCATTACCCCCCCCCCCCACACTCTTTTACTCTTTACAGGCTAATTAAAAATTCTATGCTTTTTGTCCTTAGTACTGACTTCTTTTCTCTCTGGGACCTGTAGCTGCCTCTGTTTGGGCACTTGGGCCCCTCTTGCAGTGGCTGTGAGCGGTTGAGTGACAACGCAGCTGTGTCTTGCCTACTGTGGCCCGTGCCTCCCCGCTCCGAGTCGGAGGTGGGTCCCGCCAGGCCGGGGCTGGTGTCCATTGTGGAGACCGCTGCGTTACGTGTACGCGTGTGTGCATTTGTGCGTGCGCAAGGCTTTTCTCCCGTTGCATGACGAAGGGGTGGGGAACGCAGAGGCCTTTCCCGTCCCCCCGGCGTGCCTGCTCCCACGCCGCGAGCGGCTCTCCGTTGGCTCCCATCCCGAATTCACAGGCGACGGGTGTGCTTGCACAGGCGTGGTCGGGGCATGGCTTGTCCTCGGGGGGCATTCTACCCAGGATGCGAACCACCGTCTGGTCAGACCAGGCAGATGAATGGATGGACGGCTGGAGAAAGCCGTGGCGGCTTCACTGTGGTGTGACAGTCGCCTGTGGTCTCCACAGTGGCGGGGCTGGGTCTGCGTGGCAGGAGGAGGGTTTGAGGTGCGCTTGGGAGGGTCGACCGGCATTGCGGGGCTGCCCTGTGTGTCTGTGGCGGTGGGATCCCCACATTGTTTACTGGGTGGCCCATCCAGGTCTGCTGCCTTATCTCGATGTCCACTCTCTCTTGTAGCACCCAGGCCCTTCCTTTGTGTTGGGTCCACACCCTCTTGATTTGCATGTGCGACCCCTCCTGGGGGTCACTGCTGACGCTTCTACCCCCCGGTTGGCGTCTGCTGACCGTGCCCTGAGAACCGGCCTTCTGCCGTGTGGGTGTCACCCCTTAGCCCTTCCCACCTCAGGGGGGCTTTGGTGGCCTCCCCAGGCAGAGTGCTCTTAGACGGGGCACGGTGTCGCGGGGGTGTTTGTTGGGCGTGTGCACCCGGGAGAAAAAGACTGTGGCGGGGGACACAGCCTCACTTCCCTGGCCTGGCGCCAGGGGCAGGGAAGCGAGCCTCACACAAGTCGCCCTGCTGCACTCTCAGCCTGTTGAACGGCTGTTACTGTGATGCCATAATAACCAATTTGCATATTACCTAGCTACACTAATAAAAGAGAATGATGCAAATTGACTGTACCTTTGCAATGCCCACCAGCCAATCAGGAGTGAGTATGCAAATTAGTGGGACAAAGATAGCAGTGGTCACAGAGTCAGCCAGAGCGAGCGAGAGGCTTGGGTTGCCCCTGGCAATAGAGGAAGCTAAGCTTCCTATCTGCCCAGGCCGGCTGCTGAAGGAGGGGCCTGTGGGCGGTGGACACGGAGCCGACCCGGGTAGGCGCCAAAGGAGGAGCCTATGAGCGGAGGACACGGAGCTGGCCTGGGGGCGCAGGAGGCTTGGGTCACCATCACCCGGGCTGGCTGCCGAGGGAGAGGCCTGCAAACGGCCCTCAGCCCCTTACCCAGGCTGGCCACGCCCCCATGGGGTGAGGGTCCCCGCTGGGGGGCGTGGCCAGCCGGCAAACTGCCATCAGCCCCTCACCCAGGCTGGCCAGGCACCCCGGCAGGGACCCCCGACCCTGAAGGGGGTGTGGCCAGCCTGAAAATAGCCCTCATCCCCTCATCCAGGCTGGCCACACCCACCCAGCAGGGACCCTCACCCCATGGGGGCATGGCTGGCCTGCAAACTGCCTCAGCCCCTTGCCCAGGCCAGCACCATCCCCAGGGGGACCCCCATCCCATTGGGGGCGTGTCCGACCTGCAAACCATCACAGCCCCCTTGCCCAGGCCTTCCTGCCCCGCAAGGGAACCCCCACCCTGATCCGGGACACCCTTCAGGGCAAACCAACTGGTCTCACTGGTGCACCAGGCCTCTACTATCTTCTATACTAATAAAAGGGTAATATGCTAATTAGACTGGGAGACCTTCCAGGAGACCTTCCAGACATTCTTCTGGACAAAGCCATGGTGGCGGGGCCGAGGTAGAGGCGGTTAGGGGCCAAGAGGGGAGGGCAGTTGTGGGTGATCAGACCAGGATGGGATGGCAGTGTGGGTGATCAGGCTGGCGGTGGGGGGCAGTTGGGGACAAGCAGGCCAGCAGGCTGAGTAGTTAGGGGCAATCAGGCAGGCAGGCAGGTGAGTGGTTAGTAGCCAGCAGTCCCGGATTGTGAGAGGCAGTTGGATATCCCTCGAGGGGTCCCAAATTGGAGAGGGTGCAGGTCGGGCTGAGGGACCCCCCCCACCTCCAGTGCATGAATTTTGTGCACCAGGCCACTACTTTATTTTATAGATATCCATGTTACCTGGATGGGGCAAGTCAGTGTCCCTCACTAGGATAAGGACTCCTTGTGTATTGTTCTGGCTTATTGAAATTAAAAGGCTTTTTTTTCCCTAGCTGGTTTGGCTCAGTGGATAGAGTGCTGGGTCTCAGTGGACAGACTGAAGGGTCCTGGGCTCGATTCCAGTCAAGGTCACATACTCTGGTTGCTGGCTCGATCCGGTTAGGGTTGTACAGGAGGCAACCAGTTGATGTTTCTCCCTCACATAGATGTTTCTGTCTCTTCCACTCTCTCTAAAAACCAATGGAAAAAATATCCTCCGAGAGGATTAACAAACACAAGAAAAGGCTTGTTTTAAGTTCCCTGAGAACGTCATGACTGGCAGTTTACAGAAGAAAGCCCAAACCTTTGAAAGCTCAGTGGTTCTGTGGGGGTGAAAGTCTACTCAAGTATTTGTGCTGGGAGGAGAGCAAATAAACGGCTCTCCATGAGCAGTGCTCTGTGGGCTTTGGGACGTCGTTGGCCTGGACTCCTGGATTTTTAACGCTTTTTATCCTCTGAAACTATTGGAGGGATTTTGCCCTTTAAAGGACAAAGCCTCTGTGAACAGATGAGTCCCAGAGAAACTTTTGGTGGTGGTGGCCATGGGATACTGCCTGCAAACCTATACACCAGCAGTCTTGTGGCCATAGGAGCAAGCCACCCTCAACATAATTCCAGACAGGTTGGCCCCTTTCCTGCCCCTCACATCCTCAGCCTCTGTTAATAAACACACTGGATGTGGAGCTTTGGAAATGATCTATATTCTAATCAGCATTATTGTCATGCTGGATGTGCTATTCCTGGGGAAGAGAAAAGGGCCCATTTGAAAGATTCTGCGGAGAAATAGTTAAGGGCCAGAATTGCATAAAAGGGAAAAAAATCCTTCGATATATTTTTTTCTTTAAAAAATATTTTTATTGATTTCAGAGAGGAAGGGAGAGAGATACATAGAAACATCTATGATGAGAGAGAATCATTGATTGGCTGCCTCTTTCACATCCCCTACTGGAAATTGAACCTGCAACCTGGTCATGTGCCCTGACTGGGAATCGAATGAGAAACTCTTGGTTCATAGGTTGATGCTCAATCACTGAGCCATGCTGGTCGGGCAGTCCTTCAGTATTTAAAATGTTTCTTGTGACACCCCAGAGTATGTTGTTAACTGACTGTTAACAACACCTCTTGGGTAGGTTTCTCTGATGCTGCTCATTGAGCCATGAGTGTGTTTCAGGGACACTGTGCGCTTGTCTCACTTCAGTCCCCTATGTGTCTCTGTGTAGCATATGGTAAACCTGTGCTATCCGAGTAATGTTTCCCTTCGGTGAATGAAGTAATTGTCGTCTTCCACTGTACCATCTGCCTAGCAGAAAGACTGCTACAAACTTTCTCTTATGCAATAGTTCTTGGTACTTCGAATATTTTTAGCAAGAGAAAATTTTCTATACTAGAATTTTCCACTGCCAGAAAATACAAGGTCCTTTGTAATACTGACCATCTGCTTAATAGCGTATATTTCCATTGGGTAGGACACTAGACTTTTATTCTAAAACTCAATTAATGTAAGCAAAAATATGACATAGGAGCACAGTTTTAACTAGGATGTTTAAAAATTAATGTTTTATTAGGTTTAAGGGTCTCTTTAACCTAGGCAAGAAGGTTTATGACTTGACTTTATTTTAGCCGTATATTGGTACCCTCCATTATAAAAGAGAATTTCCTCAAATAAGCAATGGATGAGAGAGACTTTTGCTTGAGGCACCTGTTTGGAATCTGGTTTTCACATCAGGAGCTTGACAAGCGTGCCATTTTATATTAAACATTGCGGAGGTGCTGCAGGGCGAGGAGAGAGCTGTGCTTGGCTTAATGCTGGAGAAAAATCCAGTGTGCTCTTGTAAATGTTTGCTGTGACTAATAGCAACTTTTTGTACAATCAGCTAAATGTGGTCCTGTTGCTAATGGACAATTATCCCACTTCAGTGGGCACTAAGTGTCTCACTGTAGCAGCAGCAGCAGCAGACCAAAGACCTAGTGCTTAATGAAGACACATTTCCTAGAGGTTGTGGCTGTTTTCGAGCGGGGCTTGGGACTCATTACTACTCTAGTCTTCCTGATGTCACCTTCCACTTCTAGGAAATTCATGCTTTAAAGCAGGGGTGGGGAACCTTTTTTCTGCCAAGGGCCATTTGGATATTCATAACATCATTCGCTTAATAGAATTCACTTAAGATAAGTGTACGTTGCTATGAAAAAAGCTCCTAGATTTATTGAATTTTGAGTCCCGCCTGCGGTTGCCTTGGCAGCGTCAGACCAAATGATTTCTCAGGCCTTATACGGCCCGCGGGCCAGGCGTTCCCCACCCCTGCTTTAAAGGCAAAGCTTGAAAACCAGATCTATTCTAGTTACTGACACAAATAAAATCCTGCACTTCTTCAGGTGATGTCACTGACTAGATGCAGGTAATAGAACTTGCGTGAAGCTCAACTCGTTGTGATCTGTGGTTGGGTGATGTGACGGTTTCAGTTGTTAGGGCTTTTGAGCCTTTTCAGTTGATTAGGTTTCTGGGTCTGATGTAATCGACTAAAGGAAACCCAGGTATGCTTGTTTAATATTAAACTTAATATTTAATGTAACTTGCCCAGCAACATTAAAGGGGATTTCTTAAGCCAACTCTCGAAGCTGTGGGCTACACATTTTGCACTGTTTTTATCCTTGTATTCATCCTATCACCTTGGACTCAGACACAAGGCCTTTCAAATGGAGATTTGAAAAAATTACTGCCATTTATGTAAAATAATGTACTGTGACCAAGTTATTATTTTTTGTGACCAAGTTATTTAATTGGGAAATAAAGTGCTTTATTTAAGGAGACTAGTTGGTGTTTCTTGGTGTGCCTCCTGAACTCCTTTGCTTTAAGAGAAGCCAGCAGTGTAGCTTTAGGTCCCAGCCTGTGGACCTAAAACTATCATATTCCTGGTGGTTACTTTTCCAGTTTTGTAGGCCAGGGATACTGCTTATTGGGCATTTTGTTAGCAGTAAAATTTCAAATCATATTTTTAAGATAACCCAGCCAAGGCCTGGCTGGTGTGGCTCAGTTGGTTGAAGTGTTGTCTCATACACCAAAGGCTGTAGGTTCAATTCCCAGTCAGGGCACATACCCATGGTTTCAGGTTTTACATACACACACACACACACAGATAGCCCAGCCAGAAACATAGGTCATTTACTAATTTGTTTTCCTATGTCTACTTAGAAGGTTCTATAAGTAGGTAAAAAGTTCTTGCTGGCTCAATCAGAATATGGGTTGCTAAAGACTCAATTTCTAAATGATGCTTGAGGTGAAATAAAAATAAAAGAGTTTAAGAGAGAAAACTTAAGCTCTACGGGTGAAACCCTGCATGCTTACTTAAGGGCTTCACCTATACGTATAGGCTTGGGTGCTAATATAAGCCAATAGTCTATAACTTACTACAGTTATGAAAACAGTGATTTAGATGGAAAGAGATTAAATATGAGTTACTTTTATTCCCATTTTCTTTGGTGGCCATCAGTCTTAAAAAGTTTTTTAGAGGATAACTATGGAGACAGGGATATTGTAGAAGAACTAAAGTTTGACTTAGGGTGTTTTGTCATGTCTGAGTAAGTCACACATCTTCCACAGAGAAGGACAGAATCATTTTGCAGGTGGTATAGCTACAGCTTGGTATCCCTTCGAAGAAGTAAGAGATGATGACAGAATTTTACTTTACCAACTCATATTTTCAACCTACCAAATAACAGTTACCTCAGGGTACAAGGGACTTTCTCATTTTACTCTGTGCTTTTTTTTTTTTAATATATTTTATTGATTTTTTACAGAGAGGAAGGGAGAGAGATAGAGAGTCAGAAACATCGATGAGAAAGAAACATCGATCAGCTGCCTCCTACACATCTCCTACTGGGGATGTGCCCGCAACCCAGGTACATGCCCTTGACCGGAATCGAACCTGGGACCTTCAGTCCGTAGGCCGACGCTCTATCCACTGAGCCAAACCGGTTTCGGCTACTCTGTGCTTTTATCTACTACTTGCATTTGTTGTAATAAATGTGTTTTGTAATGAAAAAAAAATTCTAGCAGATAATTCAGTTCACAGAAGGGATTGTCTTTATAGTCTTTAGCACCTTAAAGATTAAAACATTCTTTGAATGAAAGATAAACATCTTGATATATAGATCAAATTGAGGTCTAGAAGCAGATCAAATATTATTTAGAGGTAGCAGTTGGGAGCATGACCAGATATTTTAACAAACTGCTGGACTTCCCTTCCTGCTTATCAAGGCGCACTGAAGAAAAATGTGTTTGGTGCCCCACTTTCTCTGAAATTAGGATACGCTGTTATCCATTGCAGCACTGCAAAGACTACCTTTGATGCGTGCCTTTCCATTAGGGGTGGGCAGAAAGGATGGAGTCCGGCAGAATGCTTGTTGCAGATGCTAAGGTACTAACTAGGTGCCTGGCCACATATGACTCCTTTTCTAAGTGCTCACTACTTTTAATTTCTTTTTAACTAAAGTTACATTTGCTAACAACTCACGTTAAGCTATAAGGACATTTTCCTCCACAAGCTCAGGCAAGCAAACACGTCCTTTTTAAAGTTTATGATGCTAAAAATACAGACGCTGCATTTGAACAGTGGAACAGGAACAGTTCCTGTGGCTGATCCTGCTGGGATAAATGCTTTAGTGAACTGATTAGCAACCCAAGAGAAATAAAAGAAGGAAGTACAAACTAAAAAAGAAGTCCTTTAATCCAAGGAATACCTGACAGAACCACCATGTAGATGCATGTGCATGTGGGTGGGTGGTGCTAACACCTGTATGGACCACGGGCATTCCATCCTAAGCATGGCGCTGGCTTGTGTTCCCTGGACACCAAGGACCCTTACATGAGGGCGGGTATCTGACGCTGGACAACCAGAGTCACGGTGGGGCCAGCGCCTGGAAGTCCGGAAGGATTTCAGCTACCTTCTTACGGAGTTGCTCTCGCCTTTCTTCTCTTAATCTTTCCTCTTTCATAAATTTTGCAAACTTCTTCCATGTCTGAAATGTGATCCAGAGAATCCTCCTTTAAGAATAAAAAGGGAAAAAATGTAAAATATTAAGGATAAGTTGACTTTCCATCTGAAGTACATGTAAGAATAATCCTTATGTGACTAAAACATTACTAAGGTATGTAAATCACAACTGGAATTCAGGCTGAGAAATGCTGTAAAGAAAAGAAAGCCACAGAAGTGGATGGGAGTGACCAACAGGTTCTTTTACTTTCCCTTAGGTAGCCAGGGAAGGCCTGTGTGAGGAGGTGACACTCCTGTGCCTACACAACAGTCTGTACGCCACAGAACGTGGCGGCATCTGCCACATTAAGCTCATAGGAAATGACAGACACCCAGTCACCAAAGAAGGACAGACCATTTGTTTACTCTCAAAGGGAAGTGCGTAATAAAATTTAGGGCATTTCTATCCAAAATGCTTACAATCACACAAAACGAAGGAAAACTTACACCTTATTCCTCAAGGAATTTAGATTAAATAAGACATCACTGTATTACAAACATTAATATGGCATACTGTGTGATTTGAATTACATAAAATTCCAAACCAGGCAAAACTAAACTATACAGCCTTGAAGGCTGCATGCTTGGAAGGCAAAAGTGAAGAAACAAAAAGGCAGGGACATGCTCCGCACAAAGCTCAGGAGGAGTTCACCTTGAGGAGGAAGGGCTGGCCCTTGGGCAGAAGCCAGCGGGACCCTGGGGGCCATCAGTGTCCTACTTCTGGACCTCAGTGGTGATGACATGGATGTCCCCTTTATAGTAATTCATTAAGCTGGACTTGCATGACTTAAGCACTTTTCTGTATTAGTGTTATATTTCACAATAATGTTAAAAAATTGAACTTACAAACCTATGTGACATAAAGAATACATACATTTGCTTAAGTGTGTTCATGTACTTCTCATAATTTTATTCTCCTGCCAGTCCCTGTGAAGCAGAGAAGACGGGCACCCTCCTCATTTTAAAGACGGGCCCTGGAGTTCCAGGGGGGTGGTTACTATCTTGTTTTCATCACCAAGTCAGTGGGTGAGCTGGAACACCTCTGCTGGTATCGCTGAATGCCCAGCTCTCCTAGCCTCCACTTCCTCTTTCTGGACATGTTCCAGGTACAGAATATATTGCAGGGCAATTATGCAGTCAAAGAGTGACTTTCCTCAGAGATCAGACCCTCACCTGTCACTGTGCTCCACGGCAATCTTGTGCTTGCTCTGAGAATCGATCCGGGCCTCCCTGACCATGTTAAGCCAGGCCCTGCAAATCTTCTTTTGAAGAAAATGCATACACAGTGTTTGTACTTCTTCCTCCAGGTCAGTCAGGTACTGGGGATAAGGAAAGGAACAGAAATGAGTCAAATAATGTCACAGACAAAGAATTAGAGCAAATAAACAGTACAAAAGAGAAAGAATAGAAACAAACACAAGACAAAGGAACAAAGGACACTGGAGGCAGAAAGAGAAAATGTGGCAGCCAAGCAAACAGCATTATTTCCTTGTCTGAAGGAAATAATGGAACCAGAGGGGGGGAAAACAGTAACAATGTCAAGGGGGTAGATTTCTAGTAAAATCACTTGAGCAATTATGGGATAAGAAACAAGTATAAAATCAAAATTTGATATAATGACACATAATTTATAGAGACAAACAGTGTGAAAAGAAATGGGCTTAAGATTTTATATCAACAAAAAGTTAACGACATTTCCACATTCATTTCTAAGCAATGCATTAGATTGACTATTTTACATTGTTCTTGAAAAAACAATGACTGGACATTCTGGATTGCATCTAATTTTCTTATAGGGATTAAGTAGAGACGTATTCAAAGCTCCCTTCCTGTGCCTTACCCGCTGCCAGCTCCGGAGGACTCTCCTAAGCAACGTTTGGGAATAGCATTGATCGGCCTGGGCCGTCTTCCTAGCCAGGCTCTCCTGACTGCAACGGAGCCAGCTCAGCAGGCACTTCCTCTGCAGGGCCAAAGAATGATGTTCTTCGGCCACCTGGATCATTTTATAAATAAGAGAAGGAAATTATTCCTTGCATTGTAGATCACTTAAGGAAACACACATTCATTCCCTTGGCAAATGATGCTTCAAACCACATGTAGTAGAGAGAATATCTTAAGGACATTCAGCCTATGTCCCTAAAGCTTTGATTACTGACTCTATTTTATGGAGGTTTTAGATTCATCGCATGCATAGCCTTTCAGTGCTGACTCCCTGAAGACCACAGTGACTGGCTGGTTATCAGGAAAATGGAATAAACAGCCTCCAAAGCCATTATTTCGCTTGCACCGAGTTTTGAAGTGGGTGGCTGGCAATGTTCTCAGTTTGTTCTGTTGGAGCTCAGACAGCAACTCCATAACAAACCTCTCTTTTTTTATGTACTTAACGACTGTCTAATTGAGGAAATGCCAATACTTTCAATTAGTTTTGTAGAATGAGCTGTCACCAGCACTGAAATTTAGACATTATCAATAAACCACAAAACCATCTGATAGAAAAATAACATGATGAATAATTTAATGTCTTACCAACTTAAAAGGTCAGAGCAAAATTCTTTCAAAATAAACAACTCCGTTTATAGATTTTAAAAAGGAAGTGTTATATTCTTTCAAGAGGTAAGAGGAAAAAATCCTTCCCCCTTTGTTCTCTCCAATTACATATTTTTCTAAGCCTGTCTAGCTACCCAGCATTATGAATGTGATTGACCCAAACCAAACTCTTGGCAGTCATAATTCTTGGTCAAAATGAGCATTACAAGAGGTCTCTGTGGCACCTGAGATGCTGCCTGTCCTGATTTCTGTCTGGGGACCAAAAGGCAAAGGCAGCCAGAAACCGTAGCCTCCTCCCCTCCCTTCTCTTCATCCTCTGGGAAAACGGAAACAACCAGAAAGAAAACGATTCTCAGAAGGCTCCTTAAAAGTTCTAAAAATGGTTGTTGGAATAGTTGGAATAAATGGAATATAGCATGAGAAAGAGAAAATTCTGAAATGTCTAAATTAAATTACAGTGACCGGGAAGTGAAAGAACGTTAGCCTGTTAATGACTGCTCATATTCCTCCCATTGCCTGTTGGAGCTTCAGGTTAACTTCCAGGTGGCTATTTCCACAGGTTATTTCTACCAGCACCACCTAACTCAGTGGTTCTCAACCTTGGCTGCACATTAGAATCACCTGGGAATCTTTTTAAAATCCTGATTTCTGGGCCTCATCCTCCGGAAATTCTGTTTCTTTGTTACTAATGTTGTGGCCCCACCCCATAACAAAGAAACAGAATTTCCGGAGGATGAAGCCCAGAAATCAGGATTTTAAAAAGATTCCCAGGTGATTCTACTGTGCAGCCAAGGTTGAGAACCACTGACTAACTCCAGGAGCCTCGGCTTGTTAGCACGTGCGTGCACTCTCCAGACTTGCCCACAGCCAATCCACAGGAGGGAACATTTCTCTATGCTGGCCCCGCTCCCCCTTCTCCCCCTTCTTTGCCTACAGCTAATGAGAATTCTTCCAGATTACCTTTCTTCCACCTTCCCTCTGCTCCATGTACAGAAATGCTTGCAAGACTCTGGGACCATGGGCACACTGTTCTGCTCAGCCATGCTCCTGGTGATTTAGAGTCTATGCTGCTTTTGGCTAGCATTTTGGACCAATAAACCTTATTTAAAATCACAGTTGTCATGGAAGTTAATTTTATTTTATATTTTTTAAAATTGTTTTATTGCTTAAAGTATTACAAAGAGTATTATATATGTCTCCTTTTTTTTTCTCCCCTTGACCTTCCCCTGGCCTCTCCTACCCCCCCCCCCCCCAGTGTCTTGTGTCCATTGGTTATGCTTATATGCATGCATACAAGTCCTCCAGTTGATCTCTTACCCCCCCCCCCCCCCCGAACCCTCCTCGGCCTTCCCGCTGTAGTTTGACAGTCTGTTCGATGTTGCTCTGCCTCTGTATCTATTTTTGTTCATCAGTTCATAACGGTCTTTATTATCCATGAATGAGTGAGATCATGTGGTATTTTTCCTTCATTGACTGGCTTATTTCACTTAGCATAATGCTCTCCAGTTCCATCCATGCCGTTGCAAATGGTAAGAGTTCCTTCTTTTTAACAGCAGCATAGTATTCCATCGTGTAGATGTACCACAGTTTTCTAATCCATTCATCTGCTGATGGGCACTTAGGCTGTTTCCAGATCTTAGCTATGGTGAATTGTACTGCTATGAACCTAGGGGTGCATATATCCTTTCTGACTGGTGTTTCTGTTTTCTTGGGATATATTCCTAGAAGTGGGATCACTGGGTCAAATGGGAGTTCCATTTTTAACTTTCTGAGGAAACTCCATACTGTCTTCCATAGTGGCTGCACCAGTCTGCATTCCCACCAGCAGTGCATGAGTGTTTCTGTTTCTCCACGTCCACTCCAGCACTTGCCGTTTGTTGATTTGTTGATGATAGCCATTCTGAAAGGTGTGAGATGGTACCTCATTGTTTTGATTTGCATTTCTCAGATGACTAGTGACTTTGAGCATGTTTTCATATGTCTCTTGGCTTTCTGAATGTCCTCTTTTGAAAAGTGTCTATTTAGGTCCTTTGCCCATTTTTTGATTGGATTGTTTTTCTTCCTTTTGTTTAGTTGTATGAGTTCCCTATAAATGTTGGAGATTAAACCCTTATTGGTGATAACATTGGCAAATATGTTCTCCCATGCAGTGGATTTCTTGTTGTTTTGTTGATGGTTTCTTTTGCTGTGCAGAAGCTTTATATTTTGATGTAGTCCCATTTGTTTATTTTCTCTTTAGTTTCCCATGCCCTAGGAGCTGTATCAGTGAAGAAATTGCTTCGGCTTATGTCTGAGATTTTGTTGCCTTTGGATTCCTCTAGTATTTTTATGGTTTCCCGTCATACATTTAAGTCCTTTATCCATTTTGAGTTTATTTTTGTGTATGGTGTGAGTTGGTGGTCTAGTTTCATTTTTTCGCATGTATCTGTCCAATTTTCCCAACACCATTTATTGAAGAGACTGTCTTGACTCCATTGTATGTTCTTGTCTCCTTTGTCGAATATTAATTGAGCATATTGGTTCGGGTTGATTTCTGGGCTCTCTATTCTATTCCATTGATCTATATGTCTGTTCTTGTGCCAGTACCAGGCAGTTTTGAGAACAGTGGCTTTGTAATACAGCTTGATATCTGGTATTGAGATCCCACCTACTTTGTTCTTTCTCAGGATCGCTGCAGCTATTTGGGGTCTTTTTTTATTCCAGATGAATTTTTGGAGAGTTCGTTCTAGTCTGTGAAATATGCCATTGGTATTTTAATGGGAAGTGCGTTGAATTTATAGATTGCTTTAGGTAGTATGGACATTTTAATGATGTTGATTCTACCAATCCAAGAACATGGTATGTTCTTCCATCTGTTTATGTCTTCCTCTATCTCTTTTTTCAACGTCCTGTAGTTTTCTGAGTAGAGGTCTTTTACCTCCTTAGTTAAGTTTATTCCTAGGTATCTTAATTTTTTTGGTGCGATGGTAAATGGGATTGTTTTTTTAGTCTCTCTTTCTGTAAGTTCACCATTGGTGTATAGAAATGCCATAGATTTCTTGGCGTTAATTTTGTATCCTGCTACATTCCTGAATTCATTTATTAAGTCTAATAGTTTTTTGATGGAGTCTTTAGGGTTTTTTTATGTACAATATCATGTCATCTGCGAATAAGGACAGTTTTACTTCTTCTTTTCCAATTTGGATGCCTATTGCTTCTTCTTCTTATCTAATTGCAATGGCTAATACTTCCAGTACTATGTTGAACAGGAGTGGTGAGAGTGGGCATCCCTGTCTTGTTCCTGTTCTTGGAAGTTAATTTTATTTGTTTAACAAGCACATGTGAGTTTAAGGGAAAATGCTAAATAATCCTTCTGAAGAAAGTGATAGAAACAAACGAGGAATTGTGTAACTGGACCCTTCTCCTTCCTTAATTTTTTCTATCCCTTCCTGGAAGCCAACTCTGATGGGTGAAGAAGCCATCCCTTCCTCGTACTGCCCTCCAGAACTTTCCATTTTACTTTTTATTTTTTTAACTTTCAACTGGTGCCTGGCACCTACATGACCCTCCGATTTCTACGCAGCACAAAGGCTGCCAGAACGGGCAGGATTCTTGGAAGATGGTGATGAGCTCCTCCAGCTTTGTAACCAATGCGCTGTGACTCTGAGCTAGCAGCTCTCTTCTCTAGGGCTTAGCTCCCTTGTCTACAAAGTGAAGGAGATGCAGAGGGCTGCGAATGTTCTAAAATTCTATCTGGCTGTGATAGACTGAAGAGTGGCCCTTCAGGGATAGCTTTGCCCTGATCCCTGGAACCTGTAAGTAGGTGACCTTACATGGTAAAAGGGATTTTGCAGATGTGATTAAGTGAAGGATCTTAAAATGGTGAGAATATCCTGGATTATACGGGAGAGTCCTAAATATAATCACAGGGTCCTTATAAGAGGGAGACAGGAGGATCAGGAAGAGATTAGAGTGATTTGAGGAAGAGGCTGTGAGCAGTGGAATGCAGGTGACTGTTAGACACTAAAAACGGTAAGGAGACATTCTCCCCTTGGAACCTCCAGAAGGAACTTGCCCCACTCGCAGTTTGACCTTAGCCTAGTAGGTCTGGTTTTGGACTTCTGACCTCCAGAATTTTAGGATAATAAATTTGTGTTGTTTTAAGTCACTAAGGTTGTAGTCATTTCTTATAACAACAACAGAAAACAAATACACTGGTATGACTAGAGAGGTGACTCTCAAAATATGGTGCTCGGACAACTTGTATCAAAATCCCCTGGGCTACCTTTTAAACATGCAGAGTCCCTGATACACACTCCCCTTCCCACTCCCCACCCCAGCCAACAATCCAGACTTACTGAAAATACTTGGAGGTGGGACCAGGAAAGTGCATTTTTGTAAGTTCTCCAGATGGTTGTATGATCAAGAAATTTTAGAAATGCTGGTTTCAGATCTGTGATTTTCTGTTTTTATTTTAAGTGGGTTTTTCTCTATTTAAAGCCTATAATTGTTATTTTGAGCTCAAATTCCTGTTTCTATTTTTACATTCTTCTGCATAATTTTTAAAAATATTAATTTACCCATAAATTCTATTTTGTTTCTAAATTTCATACCTTTCTTGATTTTACTCCATCAAAAACAAGGACCAAAAAAAGAAGAGCTAATCCTTGACTACCTTTCCTTTGTGTATTATAGTTAACAATAAAGAAATAGATAAAAGCCAGATAAAACTAGGAGCACTCAACTGGATAGCAAATTATCTGATATGACCAATCTTTGTGGTTATATATTACTAGAGGTCCAGTGCACAAAATTCATGCACAGGTGGGGTCCCTAGGCCTGGCCGGCAATCAGGGCTGATCAGGTTCCTTGCCTATCTGCCTCCTGTGTCTGTCACCACCCACCCCCAGTTCCCCATCCCATCCTGGGGGGAGGGACCTGGGAGGTGGGCCACCAGCCCCAAGGAAGGAACCAGCCCTCGGCCCCCCCTGGGAAAGGGGCCATGCCCGCCGCCACCCACCCCCAGTTCCCTGTCCCAGGTGATTGGGGCCTGTCGGCGGGGGCGGCGGGGAAGGACTGGGAGGTTGGCCTGCAGGCCCCATCAGCAATCAGGGCCTGTCGGCTGGGGCAGCTCCTGTGTTGAGTGACTGCCCCCTGGTGGTCAGTGCGCACCATAGCGACTAGTCATTCCAGTCACTTAGGTTTTTATATATATAGATAAGAAGCAAATTTTAATTCAAATTTCAGATTTCATTTCCAGATTCATTCACTCAGAAGACTGAGGAGTCAGCTCACCCATATCACTACTAGAAAAGCCAAAGCAAACTAGCAATGGCTGGGGGCACAGATGGGTCCAGGCCTCCAGATAGGATGGATTCCCCTGCGCTCAGGCCTGACCACCACAAATGTGCACCCTCAGGTATGTTGGAATACTCAATAGTTCCAGAGCCACTGGTAAGGAGACTGAGGACAAAAAAAGTCAGGGACAAAAGAAAGATAGTGGGAAGGGCATTTGGGGAAAACAAAAAGAAGGAAAGAAACTGTGAAAATAGGAAGAGAACAAGGAGAATGAAGGGTGAATAAACTGGTGAGGTAGGATAAAAAGCAGCCTAAGTCACATTCACAGAGGTATAACCTGCAGCATTACTTGATTTAGTGGGACTCTTATGATATGAAGCATTATTGTTCATCTTTAATCCTGGTTTTCACAACCAAAACTACTAGTCTTACACTGGTCAAATGTGTAAATAAGAGTGGTTATCACTGGTACACATTACTGAGCTTATTATTAACTAGAATTCTAAAGGCAACATTTTATGCATTTTGGGCTTCATAATCATTTAGTTGAATGATCTATGCCTAGATAAATTTGAATTTCGATGATATTTGATTTAATATATCTTTGTGTGGCAGAGTGGTTGCTATTCCCTGTAATAGGATTATATACCCATACTAGAGGCCCGGTGCACAAAATTCGTGAACAGGGGAGGGCCCTCAGCCTGGCCTGCACCCTCTCCAATCCAGGACCTCTCGGGGGATGTCTGACTGCCTCGCAATCCGGGACTGCTGGCTCCTAACCCCTCTGCCTGCCTGCCTGATTGTCCCTAACTGCTCCCCTGCTGGCCTGATCACCCCTAACCGCCTCTGCCTCACCCTGCACCCAGGACCTAGGATTCCCTCCTCTGGCTGGTTGCAAGAACCCGGGATCTGGGCTTCCCTCCTCTGGCCGGCCACAGGCACCCAGGACCTGGGCCAGCTTTGCCCAGGCTGGCTGCAGCCACAGGGGACCGTGGGTGGGCGGCTTTGCCCAGGCTGCAGCCGGAGGCGCTGGCGCCCAGGACCATGGGGCAGGCGGTTTGTCCCTCTCCTGGGCCACAGGCACAGGCGCTGGCACACAGGAGCGCGGGGTGGGCGGCTTGTCCCTCTCCCAGGCCGCAGCCTTGCTGGTCCCCATTCCTCTCTCACGAGCTCATTTGTGCCTGGTTGGTCCCCATTCCTCTCCCCCAGTGTTCAGTGTCTGAGCCGTTACGGCATGAGGGTGTGATGACCATTTGCATATTAGCTCTTTATTATATAGGATTCTTTGTGTATGATTTCATAGTATCTCCCAATGGAGTAGATGAGCCTCTTTCACTTCTTAGTGACTTTTAGTTTAGCGCTATGATTTGCTCTGGCCAACAGAATGTTAGTAAACACAATACAAGGAGAGGTTTCACATGGGTTTACAGAAAAGGGTTTGGCCTTTGTACCTCAGACATTTGCCAGGTGAAAAGCATGCCCTGAATAGCTGCTATAGCCAGAAAGACTGGCTGTGGAGAGACCTGAACCCAATCCACAACTGGTCCACAGACGTGAGTAAGAAATAAATGCCCGAATTATATATATGCCACTGATATTTTGGGGCTGTTTGTTATGTAGCTTTACTGCAGCAGGAACCTGACTAACAGACCTATGGTAATTATTTTTCTCTTTATTACACATAGTTAATAGTGAGAGAGGTCTCTATTTGTCTTATCTGTAAAAATTTAGCTTTTTTCAACCTAATCAATTACAGAAATCTTTCTTTACCTTGGAAGACCAAATCTAAACTCTTACACAAAACAAATAAATACAAACACTCACTTCATTTATCTTTCTGGCTTTTCAATCACCAAACAATACCCAAATCTAATTTTATGCTATTTGAAAAGTCAATTTTCTAATTTTGAGGGGTAAGAGTATGACACTATACCTGGATGTTTTGCTTGCTCTGCATTCTCAATCTCTTCCAAGGCTCCAGACCCTTTTTCCTTAGCAATACCCTTTCATAATGATCTTTGGCTATTGCTTCCAGCTGCTGGTTCCTCTTAATTCTCTTCTGCTGCTCCAGTTCTTTCTGAAAAAAATTAAAAAGTAAAAATGGTGAGGAGGGACCAAGACGACAGCATAGGAGGCTCCTCAACTTCCTTTTTCCTTCAGATGCACTGGATATACAGCCACCCACAGAGAATTGCCTCTGGAAGAAATCTAGAAACCAGTTGAATGACTTCCATACTGGGCGAGTAAGAAAATAAAGCTGAGAAACACTTTTGTCATAAACTCATAGTTGGCACAGCACCATACAATAGGGAGGGAACTCCCAACTCCCAGCTTGCATTTGGACTGCACATCTAAAACCCCAGTTTTTAAAACAACCACCCAAAACACCTGGATTTGAAAAACACTGGAGCTTATGTCCACAAGACACACAGAACTATAGCAAAGAAACAATTCTTACTGGCTGAAAACTTCCCTAACATGGGGAAACAGATATCCAAATCCAAGAAGCCCAAATAATATATATGTATATGTATGTGTGTATACATACACACACACACACACACACACATACACTAGAGGCCCAATGCACAAAATTTGTGCAAGGGGCTTGGTCCTGACAGCCCCAGCTGCCTCGGCCCTAGCAGCCCTAGCTGCCCCCACCCATTGGTCGTTCAGAGAGGTCGTTCCAGAAGGTCGTTCTGCCATCCGGTCTAATTAGCATATTAGCTCTTTATTATATAGGATGACTCTAAAGAGACACACACCAAGACACATTATAATTGAATTGTCAAAAGTTAAAGACAAGGAAAGAATCTTAAAAGTAGCAAGAGAAAAGCAACATGTTACATATAAGGGCAATCCCATAAGACTACAAGTGGATTTTTCAGCAGAAATCCTGAAAGCAACAGGGAGTGGAGTGATATAGTCAAAGTGCTGAAATAAAAAGGACTGCCAACCAGAAATGCTCTACCCAGCAAAAGTGTCCTTTAGAATTGAAGGATAAAGGGTTTCCAGACAAACAAAAGCTGAAAGAGTCTATCACCATTAGATCAGCCTTATAAGAAAGGCTAAAGGGACTTCAAGTTGAAACAAAGGATGCTGATTGGTAACATGAAAACATATGAAAGTATAAAATTTGCTGGTAAAGACAAATTCAGAACACTCTGACTTTGTAAATGGTAGTAAATGAATCACTTATAACTCTCGATTGGCGGTTCTCAACCTGTGGGTCGCGAACCCTTTGGGGGTCGAACAACCCTTTCACAGGGGTCGCCTAAGACCATTGGAAAACACATATATAATTACATATTGTTTTTGTGATTAATCACTATGCTTTAATTATGTTCAATTTGTAACAATGAAATTGAGGATCACCACAACATGAGGAACTGTATTAAAGGATCATGGCATTAGGAAGGTTGAGAACCACTGCTTTAGATAAAGATTAAAAGACAAAGTGTTAAAAATAACTATAGCTATGATAAGTTGTTAATAGATAAACAATGTAAAAAGATATATATTATGACATCAAATATATAAACAGTAGTGTAAAAATAGAGCTTTTGTGTGCATTAAAAGTTATCAGCTTAAAATAGACTATAGCTGCAAGACATTTTATGTAAGCCTCATGGTAACCAAAAAATATAAACCTATAGTAGATATACACACACAAAAAAGAGAAAGGAATCAAAGCATAACAACTAGAAGAATCATCACATCAAAGGAAGAAAGAGAAGAACAAAAAAACTATAAAACAGCAAGGAAATAGTTAAGACAATATAAGTCTACACCTATCAATAATTACTTAAATGTACACAGACTAAATTCTCCAATCAAAAACATACAGTTGCCCTAACTGGTTTGGCTCAGTGGATGGAGTGTCGGCCTGCGGACTGAAGGGTCCTGGGTTTGATTCCGGTCAAGGGCATGTACCTGGTTGTGGGCACATCCCCAGTGGGGGGTGTGCAGGAGGCGGCTGATCGATGTTTCTCTCTCATTGATGTTTCTAGCTCTCTATCCCTCTCCCTTCCTCTCTGTAAAAAAATCAATAAAATATATTTTTAAAAAAAACAGTGGCTGAATGTATAAAAAAGAAGACCCAACTGTATGCTGCCAACGAGAGGCTCACTTCAGCTTTAAGAACACACACACAACCATTTGCAACAGCATGGATGGAACTGGAGAGCATTATGCTAAGTGAAATAAGCCAGTTGGAAAAAGATAAATATCACATGATCTCACTCATAGGTGGGATATAATGATCAACATAATTTGATGAACAAGAATAGATCCAGACACAAATGGCAGGGGAGGGGTGGGTTAGAGAGCAACTAAAGGACTTGTATGCATGCATATTAGCATAACCAATGGACACAGACTCTGGCGCGGTGGGGGCTTGCCTGGGGTGGGAATGGCTGGGGAGTGGGGGGGGGGGTCAATTGGGGAAAAAGAATATCTATGTAAAACTTTAGACAATAAAAAAATTCAATAAAATATAAAACAATGAAGAAAAAAAGAATACATACAGAATGAAAATGAAGGGGTGGAAAAAGATATTCCATGAAAATTTAAACTAAAAGAGAAAGGGTAGCTATACTTATATCAGACAAAATAAACACTAAGCCAAAAACTTAACAAGAGACAAAGAAGGTCATTATATCAGGATAAAGGGGTCAACTCAAGAGGCTATAACAATTGTAAATATTTATGTACCCAACATCAGAGCACCTAAATATACCAACATACTGAATGGAGAAATAGACAATAATACGATAACAGTAGGGAACTTCAATAACTTACTTTAAACAATGGATAGATCATCCAGACAGAAAAAATCAATAGGGAACATTGGACTTAAACTACGTGTTAAACCAGATGCACCTAACAGACATACACAGAACATTACATCTAACCGCAGCAGAATGCACATTTTCTCAAGTGCACATGAAACATTCTCCAGGATAGATCATATGTTAGGACAGAAAACAAGTCTTAATAAATTTAATAGATTAAAATCATATCAAGTGTCTTTTCTGACCATAATGCTATTGAATTAGAAATCAATTATATATTCATTCTTTATACAGTAAATCTCCCAAATTGATTTCATTCACTTTCAGAGCAAGAAAAATATTGACGTTTTTGACTCCCAGATTCCTTTCTATAATCTTGATGTCTAGACTTATATATTCACCTGCCTATCTGACATATTTATTTGGATGTCTAATAGGCATCTCACATTTAACATGTCCCTCTTGTAGAGGCCTTTCCTCCTCAGCATCCAGCAGCTCAAATGTCACCTTCCAGAGAGTCCTTTCCCATCTTGCTTCCCCTATCAGACCTTCCCTTCCCTACTTCTTTCGCTGTTACGTATTACCTGTTTTCCCAGCTAGCATATACATTTTTGAGGGCAGGGCTTTTGTTTGTCTTCTACACTGCTCTATTCTAACACCTAGAACAGTGGTCGGCAAACTGCGGCTCGTGAGCCACATGCGGCTCTTTGGCCCCTTGAGTGTGGCTCTTCCACAAAATACCGACTTCTGCGCATGGGCCACCAAGTTTCAATCGCACTGTCCGTGCGCGCCCGCACGTGGTATTTTGTGGAAGAGCCACACTCAAGGGGCCAAAGAGCTGCATGTGGCTCGCAAGCCGCAGTTTGCCGACCACTGACCTAGAACAATGCCTAGTACATAGTAGATTCTATAAAGATATTTGTTAAACAGACAAATATGCTTGTTAAGAAATTATGGAAGACTTAAAATCTTACCTGGTCTTCTCTGATAAATTTATCTTTTTATCCACAAACTTCATCAACTGTCTATCAATCAAAAGCATATTTATATAGCCATAAAAGTCATTGTCTGATAAGGGTTACTAGAAAGTAAGCTTTTAACAAAGATGCGCACTGAGATGTTAGGAGGGGTTTAGATTTTTATTTTTAAAAGGTCCTTGTGTGAGACCTGTGAATGGCCAGGTTACTGCTGCACCTGACACTAAAGGACACTAAGCCACCATTGGACTATCACTGACCATCCTGTCCCAGGTGGTACTTCCTGCCATTACCAGTGGCTCCCTCTCTGAAGAATGAAGTACATCTAGGTCCAGGGGAATTTCAGGTAACAAGGATCTTTCAGAGAGGACAGCCAAATCTTGATCCTGACCCTGGAGGACTTTTTCCTCAATATGGAGGACAAATAGGTCATGAGCTTTTTCCTGAGGAATTCTTCCAGTTCTTTTATCCTAAAACTGATATCGCAGGACTTATCTTGCATTTTCTATCTAAAGAAATATATGTGAGTTCCCTAGAGAACTTCTTTACCATATCAACAGTCGGGTTGAT
This sequence comes from Myotis myotis, assembly GCF_014108235.1. Taxonomy (NCBI): domain Eukaryota; kingdom Metazoa; phylum Chordata; class Mammalia; order Chiroptera; family Vespertilionidae; genus Myotis; species Myotis myotis. Next base: position 151,391,834 of record NW_023416324.1, read on the forward strand.
TATCTATGTAATTAGAAATTATGGTACCACTTTTGCACAATTTGCTGATAAACTTGAGCAAAAATGTACCCAACTAAAAGAGGTGAAGCAGGCTTCCATCAAGCACATACAGAATATGACTGACTTTGAGACGTCAGGCACAGGTTCAGAAATGTAATTATCTTTTTTCTTTTTTTTTTTTAAAAAGATATATTTTATTGATTTTTCACAGAGAGGAAGGGAGAGAGATAGAGAGTTAGAAACAGCGATGAGAGAGAAACATCGATCAGCCACCTCCTGCATATCTCCTACTGGGGATGTGCCCGCAACCCAGGTACATGCCCTCGACCGGAATCGAACCTGGGACCCTTCAGTCCGCAGGCCGACACTCTATCCACTGAGCCAAACCGGTTTCGGCTGTAATTATCTTTTTGATGTCCAGAAGAATAACAATGCTATGGCCTTGAAAGTCGCTGACTGTGAATGGCTCTATAAAGTATAAAGGAGGTAAGAATCACCTCAAAAAAGGAATAAGACCACAAAAGATAAACTGGGTGGAGAAACATACTGTGTGGAGCATCTATGCTAGAGCAAAAGGAGATAAAGGCCCAGGGCATTTTAGAGCTAAAGCTCTTGGCAAAGAAAGCTCAAACACAGCCAGTCTGTAAATGCATCTATCTCAATTGAGACAGCTACCAACAATTGACTTAATAGAAACTAGTTATGTGACAACATCTTTTTGTCTATTGTTGGGGACTGAAATTATATTTCATGTTTCCTAAAAAGGAAAGATTTCAGCTTGGTATAGTGAGAGAAATTAAATAATTTATTGGTCAGTAATGTTTTTCTCATCCTTCTTGCCTTGCACAAGCTGTATTCTTCCAGCAAGAAAAAGCTGGACAAACAGCAAATTAGTAACTTTTTATGAACCAATCAGAGAATTGAAGCCATTACAAATCTGGAGAGACAGGCACCTTTAGGGAGACATAGGGCCCAAGCATTTGCTTATCTGAGGCAGAAGCCACCATACACCATATGAGCCAGTAAGACAATTAAACTAGAAATTTTGGCGAATTGCTGGAGGCCAAGAGTAGGCCAGCATGAGAAAAGTGAAAGCTCCTGGGGTCATAGTTATAGGGAGGTTCCCCCCCTTTGTGCAGGCCTTTGTTCTAGGAACTCCACCAGGCTCTCAAAGAGAGGATCAAGGAGAGTCCAGAGAAGTTCCCACCATGGTTCCTCTGGCAGGGAGAAAAAGCAACCACTGCAAAATCTGCCCAGACCATTCTCCCTTAGGAAAAAGAGACTTCATCTGCAAGTGGCACCACCTGCAGGCACTGGTGGAATGCCACTGTAGCTGTGGGAAGGGGACTGTCTAGGCCACTGCCCTATCTCACCTAAGTGGAGGGGGAACCTCACAGAGTGATGGCCTTTCTGGTCACAGACTGTACACTGGACACTAAAAGAAGGGAACAGAGGGCAGGGAAAACCTCTACTTCTAAAGTAGGAGCAGAAATTCTCCTGAATGCCCAATACTGTGCACTCCAAAGAGTGAGATTTAATCAGAACATTAGAGAATGCTACCCCTTGTTCATACCCTACTCAGCATGCTAACAAACCTCCAGTAATAACAATGGAATACAGCTGAGAGAGCTGCTAAGAGACAGATTCTCTCTGGAGAATAGTACAAAGGGAAGACCTAAGGCCAAAAGACGAGACAAAACAAGTCACTGGAGGAAACTGAAGTGTATGGTACCCACAGCAACAACAAACCTCAACAATAGTAATCATTAACACACTTCAAAAACAGCCCTACTCTTGGCTAGATTATCACACATCTCCACACTAAAAGCCTGTTTATCTCAGTTTCTATTGTCCTGTACAACATGTCTGGCTTGCAAATATATCCTATCTAATAAAAGAGAAACATGGTAATTAGCGTACGACCGCTACCCTTCCCATTGGCTAATCAGGGTGATATACAAATTAACTGCCAGCCAAGATGGCGGCCGGAAGCCAGGCAGCTGGAAGCGAACATGAGGCTTGCTTGCTTCAGTGACGGAGGACTCCAACGTTCCCCGCCTGCCGCTGCCAGCCTCTGGGCTGCAACTCTAAGCAACTATGTAACAAATATAGAAGCTAAACAAAACCCCAGAAACCTGCTTTAGTCGCTGGGCTTCAGCCAGCAGGATCGCAACATTGTTATAAATACAGAAGGTAAACAAAGGACAGAAACCTGCTTTCAGCAGCGGATGCCTAAGAGCTGGAGCCTCAGAGCTAAAGCTGGCCCAGAATAAAAAAAAAAAAAAAAAAAAGGAGCGGTTGGGAGCTTCAGTCACCCACCAGCCTGAAAACAGCCCTCAGCCCCTCACCCAGACTGGCCAGGCACCCCAGTGGGGACCCCCACCCTGATCTGGGACACCCTTCAGGGCAAACCAGTCGGCCCCCACCCGTGCACTGGGCTTCTATCCTATATAGTAAAAGGGTAATATGCCTCCCAGCACCAGGATCAGCGGAGCCACAAGGTCTCCAGGCACCGGGATCAGTGTGACAGGGGGCAGCGCCCAAACACCCTGATTGCCCTGCGGCTTTGTATGACAGGGGGCGGGGCCACAACCTCCCTATCCGCCCTGCTCTGTGCCTGATAGGGGGGAGCTCCCCAAACCCCTGATCGCCCTGCGGCTCTGTGTGTGACAGGGTGTGGCGCCCCAACCCCCCCACCCCACGGGCCCTGCTCTGTGTGTGACAGGGTGCGGCGCCCCCCCCCCCCCAAGGGCCCTGCTCTGTGTGTGACGGGGTAGAGCCATAACCTCCCCATTGGCCCTGCCCTGAGTGTGACAGGGTGCGGCGCCCCAAACCCCTGATCCGCTCTGCTCTGTGTGTGCCAGGGGGTGGTGCCCCAACTCCCCTATCGGCCCTACTCTGTGAGTGACGGGGGGAGCTCCCAAACCCCCTGATGGGCCCTGCTCTGTGCGTGACAGGGGGTGGCGCCACAACCTGCCCATCGACCCTGCCTTGAGTGTGACAGGGGGCGGTGCCCCAACCCCCCAATCAGCCCTACCCTGAGCGTGACTGAGGGTGGCATCGAAACCTCCCGATCCGCCCTTCTCTGTGCATGACAGGGGCGGCACCCCAAGTCCCCAATCAGCCCTGCTCTGAGCCCGACCAGGGGCTGCACCTAGGGATTGGGCCTGCCCTCTGCCACCCGGGAGCAGGCCTAAGCCAGCAGGTCATTATCTCCCGAGGGGTCCCAGACTGCGAGAGGGCACAGGCCAGGCTGAGGGGCCCCCCCTTCCCCCCAAGTGCACAAATTTTTGTGCACCGGGCCTCTAGTATATATGAATTTGTGCATGGGTGGGGTCAGGCCAGTGGGAGTGGGGTGGGTGGGGGGGGAGGGTGCAGGGGCACTGATTGGGGCCAGGCCAGCTGGGTGGGGCCGCAGTATGCGTCACAGTGACTGGTCGTTCCAGTCGTTCTGGCGTTCCAGTCACTTGGCTTTTATATATATAGATACATTGGTATGTCAAATATATACAGGGTTCCCCCCCAAAGGTATACACACTTAAATAGCTGATAGCTCAATTTTGAAAATAAATTGTATTTTAATAAATATTGCCTTTATAATTATTAAAAGTTTGTGTATATCATTTTTGGGGGGGCACCCTATATAGATGACATACCAAAAGACAAAAAATAAAGCCTGGAAAGGTAAAGCAATCATCATCAGAAGAATCAGATATGATAAAGATGTTGGAAATATCAGAGAGAGGTAATTTTAAATAATCTATGATAACAGTGAAGGCTATAATGGAAAAGGTAGTCATCATTCAATATCAGACAGGTAATTTTAGCAGAGACATGGACAAATATAATAAAAGTAAAATGAAAACATCAGAAATTAAAAACAGGGTAACAGAAGTGAAGAGAGCCTTCAATGGGCTCTTCTCTAGATGTTACCCAGTTAAGGGAAGAATCAGGTAACCTGAAGTTAGGGCAATAGAACTTATACAAACTGAAAAGCAAAGAGAAAAAAGACTGAAAACACAACAGGTCATCCAAAAGCTGACCAAATACCAAACAATGTAACACAAGCATAAGTGGAATCCCAGAAAAATGGAGGTGAAATATTTGAAGAAATGAGTAAACATATTATAAAATAACTGACCACGTATCTAAGAAACGTAGAGACCACTAAGCAGGGGAAAACAAACAAACCATACATACAAATATTATATTCAAAGTGCTGAAAGCCAAAGGTAGAAAAAAATCTTGAAGGTAGCTGAGGGGGAAAAACTCACCTTACCCATTGTTATGGACTGAATATGTATGTCCAGATAGATACACTAAAGCCCTAACCCCCAGTGTGGCTGTATTTGGACATAGGGCCTCTAAGGAAGTAATTAAGGTAAAAATGAAGTCTTTAGGGTGGGATTAGTGTCCTTATATGAAGAGAAACCAGAGAGCTCACATGGTCTCTCCCCCTCGATGTGCATGCACTGAAGAAATGCCATTGGTGGACACAATGACAAGCTAGGAAGAGAGCCCTCACCATAAACCAGCCATGCTGGACCTCTGATCTCAGACTTACAGCCTACAGAACTGTGAGAAAATTAATTTTTGCTATTTAAGCCACCTACTCTGAGGTATTCTGTTATGGTAGCCTGAGCAGACTGACACCTATAAAGGAACAAAGCTAAGAATTAAAGCAAACTTCTTGGTTTTCTTGCCAGAAACCAGCCAAGCAAGAAGACAATGAACTAACATCTTTAAAGTGTTGAAAGAAAAAACTGTCAACCCAGAATTCTATATCCAGCAAAAATACCCCTCAAAAAAATGAAGGAGAAATAAAGACGTTCTCAGATGAAAAAAAATAAAAGGGAATTCACTACTAACAGACTTACACTACATGAAATGTTAAAGGAAGTTCTTCAGGCAGAAGGAATAAGATATAGATCTTATTTAGATCTTAAACTTAGATCTACACAAAGAAATGGAAGAAATAAAGGTAAAACATAATCTTCAGCTTATTTTTAATTACACTAAAATATAACTATTTATTTTTTTTTTATTTTTATTTTTTTTAATATTTTTATTGATTTTTTTTTTACAGAGAGGAAGGGAGAGAGACAGAGAGCCAGAAACATCGATGAGAGAGAAACATCGATCAGCTGCCTCCTGCACATCTCCCACCGGGGACATGCCCGCAACCCAGGCACACGCCCTCGACCGGAATCGAACCCGGGACCCCTCAGTCCGCAGGCCGACGCTCCATCCACTGAGCCAAACCGGTTTTGGCAATATAACTATTTAAAGCAATAAAAGTAACAAGGTATTGGGCATATGTATGAAATATATAAAATACATGAAATATATGACAATAATGGTGAGAGACTGCAAGGCAAGGATGTCTCCTCTCACTACTCTTACTCAACCTTGCACAGCAATACCTAGCTAGTGCAATAAGGCAAGAAAATAAATAAAAGTCATACATATTGGAAAGGAAGAAATAAAGGTGTCTTTATTAGCAGACTACATGGTTGCCTATGTATAAAATTCCAAAAAATCCACAAAAACCTCCTAGTAAGGTTGCAGGATACAAGGTCAATATATAAAAATAAATTTTATTCCTACATGCTAGCAATGAATAAATAAAATCTGAAGTTTTAAAAAGACACCATTTACAATAATACCACAAAAAGGAATACTTAGGTATAAATCTAACAAAAAATATGTAAGATCTGTGGGAAAGAAATAAAAACACTCATGAAATAAGTGAAAAATCTAAATAAAGACTCAATATTGTTAAGATGTCTATTCTTCCAATTTGATCTATAATTCAATATGATCACAAACAAAATTTTAGCAAGAGTTTTTATACATATCAACAAGATTAGTCTAAAATTTATATCAAATGGCAAAAGAACTAGAATAGCCAAAACATTGTATAAAAGAATAAAGGGGAGAATTCACATTTAATATATTCAAGATTTACTGTAAAGCTACAGCAATCAAAGACAGTGTGTTACTGTTAAAGAAATATACATAAAGATCAACAGAACAGAACAGAGAGCCCAGAAATAGACCCACATAAATACAGTCAATTGATTTTTGACAGAGGTATAAAGGTAATTCAAAACAACTTAATATTAGAAACCACTAAAATTACATGGAACACATGTTGGAAAATGCTACTTCAGAACCCTTATGTAATTTTTAAGGGAGGTAACGGGGCTGTTTCTAGAGATTTCTTAGGCTGTCTTAGCAAGGGATGAATTATAGTACATGCCTTTTGCTCCATGGACAAGCTGAACCATTCTGTGGATACTCAGTCAGCCTCTTTTCCCAGCCACTCCTACCATTACCCAATGGGCGCATAAACAAAGTGGCCATGGTGGCTATACAAGGGCTCAGCAATGCAGACTTCCATTCCCCAAGGCTGACTGGCTATGGCCACTGCTGATTGCCCAATCAGACAGCAGCAGAGACTAACACTGAGTCGTCAAAATGGCACCATTTTCTGGGCTGACCAGCCAGCTATCAGATGGCAGGTTGATTATATTAGACTGTTTCCATCACAGAAGGAGCAGAGTTTTGTTTTTAGCGGAATAGACACTCTGAATATGGATTTGCCTTTCCTCTAGACAATGCTTTTGCCCCAAAATACTACCCATGGACTTACAAGGTCTCATTTATGGACTTACAGAAAGTTTATCCACCATTGTATTCCACATTGGCATGGCTTCTAATCATGGAGCTCACTTTACAACAAAAGAAGTGTGGCAATGGGCCTATACACATGGGACTTGTGTGTTCTACCATCCTGAAGAAGCTGGCTTGACAGAATGGTGGCATGGTCTCTTGTAAATGTTTTTAAATTGATTTTAGAGAGAAAGAGTAAGGAAGAGGGAGAGAAACATTGATGTGAGAGCGAAACATCAATTGGGTACCTCCTGTACACCTGCTACTGGGTATAGTGCCCGAAATCCAGGCCATGTTCTTTGACAGGGGATCAAATTGGTGGGTGTAGGGCTGGCATGATCTTGTGAAGACTCAGTTGCAGTTCCAGTGAGGTGGCAATACCTTGCAGGTTTATGGTAAGGTTCTCCAGAGGGCTATATATGCTCTGAGTCAGCATCCAATATATGGCACTGTTCTCCCCATAGTCAGGATTCACAGGCTCCAGGAATCAAGAAGTGGAAGTGGGATTGGCACCACTCATGATTACCTCCAGTGATCCACTAGCAAATTTTTTTCTTCCTTTTCCCACAACTTTATGTTCTGTTAGTCTAGAGCAGGGGTGGGCAAACTTTTTGACTCGAGGGCCACAATGGGTTCTTAAACTGGATTGGAGGACCGGAACAAAAGCATGGATGGAGTGTTTGTGTGAACTAATATAAATTCAAAGTAAACATCATTACATAAAAGGGTACAACGGTCTTTTTTTTCAATAGTTTTATTCATTTCAAATGGGCCGGATTCGGCCCCCGGGCCGTAGTTTGCCCACGGCTGGTCTAGAGGTCTTGGTTTCAAATGGGGGAATGCTTCTATCAGGAGACATAACAATGATTCCACTGAACTGGAAGTTAAGAATGCCACCCAATCATATTGGGCTCCTTATGACTCTAAATCAACAGGCAAAGAAGGAAGTGCTGACTGGGGTGAATAAACCTGACTACTAAGCGAAACTGGAGAGTATACTGTTCCACAGTGGAGGTAAGGAAAAGTATTTCTGGAATACAGGAAGCCCCTTAGAGTATATCTTAGCATTGCTATGCCCTGGGGTTAAGGTCAAAAGAAAACAACAACAGCCCAATCCACACTGGGCTACTCAGGAATGAAGGTTTGGGTCACCTCACCAGGTAAAAAACTGTGATTAGCAGAGGTGCTTGCTGAAGGCAAAGAGAAGAGTGGGTAGTAAAGAACATAAGTTATAAATACTAGCTACGCCCACTTGGCCAGTTACATAAATGAAGACTGTAATTGTCATGAGTATCCATTTCTTATTTTGCTATGAATATATTTATCTGTGTATGTATCTTTGTTTTCTTGCCTTTCTTATTCTATTATTATGTAACATATGATGTATTGGCTTTATATCACGGTATTTAAGTATTATTCATTTTACATTATAGTACTTAAGTTATGGGATATCAAGGAGAAGAAGAAATATCACTCAAAGACTTTACCTCATCTTCTGGGGCAGAAGTTAGAGCATTTCTGATTGTATGTGGGATAGTTGTATCATGTTAGGCAGAATTATAATGTTGTTATTTCCTTTTTTGAAGATTATGTTGGTTTCATATGTGTATGGATAACAAGTTGACAATGAGGTTAACTCAGCCGTGGGCAAACTACGGCCCACGGGCCGGATCTGGCCCGTTTGAAATGAATAAAACTAAAAAAAAAAAAGACCTTACCCTTTTATGTAATGATGTTTACTTTGAATTTATATTAGTTCACACAAACACTCCATCCATGCTTTTGTTCCGGCCCTCCGGTCCAGTTTAAGAACCCATTGTGGCCCTCGAGTCAAAAAGTTTGCCCATCCCTGGGTTAACTTGTGATGGTTAATTTTGTGTGTCAACTTGCCTGTGCCACAGGGTACCCAGACTAAGATTATTTCTGGGTGTGTCTGTGAAGGTGCTTTTGGATGATATTAATATTTGAATCCATGGACTCAGTAAAGTAGATTGACCTCCCTAATATGTATGAGCATCACCCAATCCTTTACAAGCCTGAATAGAACAATAAGGCAGAAGAAGGAATTTGCTGCTTTTGCTTCCTTCCTGCTTGAGCTGGGACATGGTCTTCTCCTGCCCTTGAACCGGGATTTGTACCATCAGCCTCCTAATTTCAGGCCTTCAAACTTGGCCTGGAATTATATCACTGGCTTTCCTAGGTCTCCAGCTTCTGGATGGCAGGCTGTGGGACATCTCAACTTCCATAATCATGTGTTGATTCCTTATAATAAATAAATTTTTGTATATATATATATACATATATAATAAAGAGGTAATATGCAAATTAACCCTCACACTCTCACAAGATGGCTGCCTACACCAGGCTGGCTGGGGGGTTAGTGAGGGACAACCAAATGACTGAACAAGCAGGCTGCGTGGGGCGACCAGGAAGGCAGGGGGGTTAGTGAGGGATGACCAAACAACTGAACAGCAGGCTGCGTGGGGCGACCAGGCCAGTGGAGGGGGGGGGGCTGTGAGGGGCAACCAGGCTGGCAGGGCGGGGCAGTTAGGGGCAACCAGGCTGGTGGGGGGGGTGCAGTTGGGGGCGACCAGGCTGGCAGGGAGGGGGTAGTTGGGGGTGACCTAGCCAGCAGCGGGGGGCAGTTAGGAGTGATCAGGCCAGCATGCAGAGGCAGTGAGGGGTGATCATGCCAGCGGGGGGCGGGGCGGGGTGCGCGTGAGAGCAGTTAGGGGCGACCAGGCAGGTAGGCAGGTGAGTGATTAGGAGCCAGTGGTCCAGGATTGTGAGAGGAATGTCTGACTGCCAGTTTAGGCCTGGGGTTGGGCCTAAACTGGCAGTCGGACATCCCCCAAGGGGCCCTGGATTGGAGAGGGTGCAGGCTGGGCTGAGGGGGACCCCCCTCTTGTGCACAAATTTCATGCACTGGGTCTCTCTCTCTCTCTCTCTCTCTCTCTCTCTCTCTCTCTCTCTATATATATATATATATATATATATATATATATCTTTCTCTGGAGAACCCTAATATAATTTCCCATTCAAATCTCTTTCCTTTGAAAATGCCTCTAATTTCTTCCAAATCTTCATGGATCTTGCCTGCACAACTCTCTTGATCTTGTTTGGTCTGGGTGGCACAAAAGAGCATATGCTATACTATACCATTACTATACCATCTTTGATAGGTATGTATTTTAAGGACATATGTTTCCAACTAGAATTTAATGACCTTGAAAAAAAAGAGTTTTATCTCTTACTTTTTTCTCCATCTATTTTCTTCCATTTGTTCATTTATGCACTCATTCGACTCATTTGCTGAGTTCTTTTTTTTTTTTTTAAATATATTTTATTGATTTTTTTACAGAGAGAGGAAGGAAGAGAGATAGAGAGTTAGAAACATCGATGAGAGAGAAACATCGATCAGCTGCCTCCTGCACATCTCCCACTGGGGATGTGCCCACAACCCAGGTACCTGCCCTTGACCGGAATCGAACCCGGGACCCTTCAGTCCGCAGGCCGACGCTCTATCCACTGAGCCAAACCGGTTTCGGCATCATTTGCTGAGTTCTACTATATGCTCAGTACACTGCTAGCCAATACAATAGTGAGCAACTTCAGACTGCTCCTTCTACCCTTATGGAGATTACAGCTTAGGAGATGCAGATACGAAAAAAACAACCATGGAATAGATGCATAATTAAAGCCCTAGTAATGCTTTGAAGGAAATATACTCAGAGTCCACAGAGAGTGACCTAACCTAACCTTGGGTGAAGAGGAAGGTGGGCAAGACTAATCTGGAAGAAGTCATATCGAGCTAAAATGTAAAGAAGAGTAGATTTTCACTAAATAGAGAAAAAGGGTGCAGGTGAGAAAAGAGTGTTCTAAACAGAAGGTCTAGGGTGGGGAAAGTGCACAGGGTCACACAATTGACCAGACAGACACGACTAACCATTTTCTTCAGTCTCTTCTCTTCTCGTTTTTTCTCAAGTTGAGCCTCCTTTTCTTCTGCCTCCCTCTTCTGCCGCTCCTCCTCTTGGGCCTTTAACTGGGCCTGATCAAGATTAGAATTTGTAAAAATCAACACCCTCGATTTGTATGGAAATATGATCCTTAAGTTGAGACTGAGAGAAGTATCTACCAAAGTGTCCACCCCGTCTCTGGAGGAAGCTTGCACTTTGTGATAAAAATAGAAACCCAACCAACAAGTGGTCAGTTGTGGAACTTGAAGGTTTCTCCAAAGAATCGTCTTCTCCTTGGGAAGATGAGACTAAGCATGAATAAGACCATTAACTTTTTATCATAAAAATGATTACTTTCTAGTTCTTCTTTTCATCTGTGAAATACTAAGTCCAAACTATATATAATGTGGGAAAATTTGTTCTTTCATTCATTTAAAAAACCCTCAAAACTGTTAGTAGTATCTATTTTTTCTTAGTAGCACAACATTTACTTCTGAAGTCCAGGTCAAAACTTCGAAAGATAAGAACTCTCTACTTTTGCAAACCTGTCAGGTTGGACATCTACCTGTAACACACTAGTCTTGGTTATCTGTCAATCTTCCAATGTGCTAGTTCTCACTGACATCTGTAACATTTCCTGCTACACAAATGATATTGATGTTTTCCCCTTTATTTTCCTAAAATTGTTACAGAGTTCAGGCCCGTAGGCCAAAAGCCATTTCCAAAGTTGGTATAATTCTATTGCCTCAATAAGCTTAAACAAGCTAGGCTTAACATTTTTTTTTAATAAACACTTATACAAATCCTTTCTCTTGCCTCAGTTTGCATTCTTGATATATTACCAATTTTTCCTCTTCTTGTTTTTGTTTCTTCTCTGCCAAGATCCGCCTACGTTCAGCTCGCTGCGCTGCTCTCTCTTCCATGGCTAGAAAATAGTAAGAGTTCCAATATAAAAAATATAAGGAACACTGAAAAACAAATGTCTCCATTTTACAGTAAAATTTGGTGTTATTAAGGTTTTCTTTTAAGTTGAGTGTTCACAATCTCAGAAATATATGTATAAAATTTCTATAAAATACAATTATATAAACTATAGGTATGTATGTATATCCCCTGTAAGTTAAAGACCTATGATCTCATCCTCAACAATAATGAGCAATTTGCAGATTATGTTTTTAGTTACATTTCTATTAGAATAATGTTTATTGGTTTAAATTAGATAATGTGCCTTGATGATACTTTTAGTATATGAAACTGAGAAACCATAATTTTAATTTGATAATTCCTTTAATGAATGTAGAAGGTGTTAATTATACTTAACAAATACTTTGAGAAAAGAATTACTCCCACTGAATCCACTAATTTTTCCCAAGTCATGATACATACATCTGTATATGTAACAACAACCACCACAAACTAAAGTTTAGGGTCACAATGAATACATTTTAATCTAGTTTTAAGGCCTGGATATCCAGATGGGCAGGAAATGGAACTGTACTAAGCATTTGGAGAGCTGGCATCTGAACGGATTTGAGTGTCAGACTCCTGTTCTTGACAGTCTATTAAATATCAATCCAAAAGAAGCAAATGTGCAAGATGGCCTGATAATGTGACTGTCATCAGCCAGGACTTTCACAGGAAGTGGAGCATGGGTGGGAGGAGTACCAAGTTCTGCTCACCCAAGTCAGCCAATGGTTACTTTTGGTTCCTTGTGTCATATTATAGAGGAAGAACATTTAAGTCCAAGTTTTAAGAATTAATAAACAAAACACTCACCAGGCTGTCTTACAGATATTAAGTGTCTGCTTTGCTGGAAAAGAATAGTGGGGTGCCACAGATGGCAGGAGTGAGGATGCCTTTAAGGAGGCAGAAGCAGACTAGAGGATTAAAGTGAGAGAACCCTGAGAAGTGGAGCCTCTGGTAATATGTCCCTTCCCATCTTTTCTGGAGCTAGACAGTCATTAAAGACTGCATGCAAGGTAGCCTGAGGTGCTAACTTGTTGATCAAATAATAAGAAAAGTAATAAGTGGGCATTTTTAAATCATCCTCAGTGGACACAGATGGCATAAACTGCTGTCCTAGCAGTCAATGCAAAGACTGCTAATTTCTTCATTACAGGAATGAACTTCAGGCACAGTGTCCTTCCGATGACCTCAATTTTGGTTAGGGCAGCAATCTTGCCATAGGTGAAAACTCAGATTTATAAAACACAATCTAATTGTCAAAGTGCCTACCACACATACAAACACATGTACAATGGTTGACTAAGTAGACAGTGAAAACAATTAGCAGATTCATTGCTGGGTTCTAAGGAATGCTTCTCTTCCAACAGTATTGTTTGGTTTAAATAACGATGTCTATGTTATCAACAATTCTATTAAATTAAAATGTGTGGTTTACAGATTTCATTACTAAAAGCCTATCATCAAGGCACAACTCATTATAAAATGATGTACTAACTTAACATAAATTGCTATAAATTTTAATGTTAACAAAATATAATGATAGGCGATCTTGATCAATGTTTATTCTAGGCAGCTACTCAGAGTTTTCTCATTTGTGTATGTGTCCCATTTTTTAAAAAATCACAATACAAATCTCAAATTAGAGGAAAATGATACACCGCCCAGCAATTTTTTTTTATTGGCCGGAAAGGCCCAAAGTTTGGCAGAAGAGGCAGGAGAAAAGTTGTGGAACGCTCTGGTGTATTCCAGTTCTCACGCGTCTCCCCACCTTAGACCGACCAGGTTCTGCCAAGCTCAAAACCCAAGAGTGGCCTGAATTCAATCCCAGCACACTCTACTCCACCAGGGAAGATAACCACCACCAAGACCAAACCAAGACAGCCCTGCCTTTAAGTATGGGATGGGGTGATATCAGCTTCCTTGGGTTCCTTCTGGGTCCAGAAAGATAATTTTGGGAGTTGCTTCTACTACCGTCAGTCCCAGGGGAAGCAACAGGAGAACTAGAGAAGGAAAAAAAAAAAGAATTCAGACCAATAACCAGTGTTGTTCAAAGCCCTTGCGCCTGAGGAACTCAAAGAATTTTAAAAACTGTAATCCTTTCTCTCTGAGATAACCACGCATTATTACACCCACTGGATAAATTGGTGTAATAAGGCATGGAAAGGTTGAGTGACTGGCCTGCACCTCCAGTGTGTGAAGCACTCCCACTCTCACCCCAGTACTTCAAATCAATAGTGTCACCCACTTATCCTACCATCTGTCACACATATTGAGTATATCTCAAGCACCTCTGAAACCATCCTAAATGGCTTTTAAGAAATTTGGACTCTTATTTCAGGCTCAAAAATGTTTACTTTTATCCAAAACAACTATAAATTTAAGCTAGATAATTGACCATCCTGAGGGACTGCTCCATTTGGACCTGATACTGTCTGAACTGACTTCTCAGCACTTAACATGATCAGAAACCCATTAAGTCAAGCTAAAGCAAGTAGGTATTTTTCTCTTTTATTGGTAAAAAGAACTCCTAGACCAGTGATGGCGAGCCTTTTGAGCTCGACGTGTCAGCATTTTGAAAAACCCTAACTTAACTCTGGTGCCGTGTCACATATAGAAATTTTTTGATATTTGCAACCATAGTAAAACAAAGACTTATATTTTTGATATGTATTTTATATATTTAAATGCCATTTAACAAAGAAAAATCAACCAAACAAATGAGTTCGCGTGTCACCTCTGACACGCGTGTCATAGGTTCGCCATCACTGCTCTAGGCAGTTGCTTGCCTTAAAGACCTATTTATATCTGCCATGTACCCATCACAATGCATGGGCCTATTTGATCTGAGAGGGCACAACAAAAGGAAAGCAGAGATCACGGAGCCTGGAAGCCAGGTAGAGTTCAGGAGCCCGTCTACCACAAAGTGAAAAATTCCAAATAATGAGTCCAGAGAGTGTTCTGATGCAATGGACATACTTTGAAAGCACCTGGCAGGTTCTTTCAGGTTCTTCTTCTCTGGGGTTTGACAGCAGGCGGCTCTGTGTGTCCATGAGGGCTGCATTGCGCTCTGCTGCCCACCGAGCCTGTGCCAGCCTCTGGCTTTCCTTCAGCTCCAGAATTGTTTTGTGCTGTTCCTGAAGTTTCTTCTTTTGCTTCTCAATCAGCTGCTGCTGGAAGACATGGCGATTGTGGAAATGACCCATGCAAATGGGCTTTGCTTTCTGGCTGGTGGTTCTGAGCTTCTCGTCGCTGTCAGGCTGCTGGGAGGCCTCAACATCCAAGGTCTTATGCGGCTTATTGTCAGAGGTATTCAGAGGGACATTCTGGAGGGGAACTTGCAAGGTGCTCTTCGTTGGTCTTCCTAGGTGGGGGCTAGGCATGCAATCACTGCTCTCTGAGGGAGGCTTTTCCCACAAAAGGGGCCCGGCAGTCACCTGAGAGAGAAGAAAAAGGTTACAGAGCACAGCTGTTTGAAGGACTGTGCTGCTGAGATCCAACTTCAGCCAGTTAGCATCGTTCTGTTCAATGGCACAACCACCCCACACCCCAGTCAGAGGTCCTGTGCAGCTGGCCTGGCTATCTCACAGGCCGTCAGTCTTCACCCTGGGAGCCACTCTTAGAATGTGCAATGCTGTTGGCCAGGAAAACTGTGTGTGTGTGTGTGTGTGTGTGTCGGGGGTGGGTGGGGGTTGGGTGGGGGAGGGAGGGAGAGAATAGCTACAGCTGTACAAACCACTGACATGGGCCAGAACATTTGTAATCAGAAAAGTGTGCTCTCATAGATATCTAATTTGGATAGTTCATTTGTAAATTAGACAAGATTACTCCAGATATATAACACAGGAATTTTAATCTGCATGAAGTAACTGAATTCTGCAGAAAATTGAAAATTCTGTGGCAAAGGATATAGTTTTTCTCAAGAATATTTGAAAACTAAAGAATCTACACTAATAAAAGAGAAACATGGTAATTAGTGTCACTCTGCTACCCTTCCCATTGGCTAATCAACGAGATATGCAAATTAACTGACAGCCAAGATGGTGGCCGGCAGCCCGGCAGCTTGAAACTAACATGAGGCTTGCTTGCCTCAGTGACGGAGGAAACCAATGTTCCCCGCCTGCGGCTGCAGGCCTCTGAGCGGGCAGTTTAAGAAACTATGTAACAAATACCGCCGGACTTCAGCCAGTAGGATCGCAACATTGTAAGCAAAGGCCAGAAACCTACTTTCAGCAGCGGAGGCCTAAGAGCTGGAGCCAAGCCTCAAGCTGGCCCAGAATAAAAAAAAGGAAAAAAGGAGCGGTTGGGAGCTTCAGTCACCCCCCAGCCTGAAAACAGCCCTCAGCCCCTCACCCAGACTGGCCAGACACCCCAGTGGGGACCCCCACCCTGAAGGGTGTGTGACCAGCTGCAAACAGCCATCATCCCCTCACCCAGGCTGGCCAGGCACCCCAGTGGGGACCCCCACCCTGATCCAGGACACCCTTCAGGGCAAACCAGCTGGCCCCCACCTGTGCACCAGGCCTCTATCCTATATAGTAAAAGGGTAATATGCCTCCCAGCACCAGGATCAGCGGAGCCGCGAGGCCTCCCGGCACTGGGATCAGCGTGACAGTGGGCAGCACCCAAACCCCCTGATCGGCCCTGCTCTGTGTGTGACAGGGTGCGGCACCCCAACCCCCCTCCCCCCCCACGGGCCCTGCTCTGTGTGTGACGGGGTAGAGCCATAACCTCCCCATCAGCCCTGCTCTGTGTGTGACAGTGGTGGCGCCCAACCCCCTGATCCGCCCTGCTCTGTGGGTGATAGAGGGTGGCGCCCCAACCCGCTGATCCGCCCTGCTCTGTGTGTGACAGGGGACGGTGCCCCAACTCCCCTATCGGCCCTACTCTGTGAATGACAGGGGAGAGCTCCTCAACCCCCTGATGGGCCCTGCTCTGTGCATGACAGGGTACGGAGCCCCAACCCCCCTGATGGGCCCTGCTGTGTGCGTGACAGGGGGCAGCACCCCAACCCCCTGATTGGCCCTGCTCTGTGCGTGACAGGGGGTGGCGCCGCAACCTCCCCATCGACCCTGCCTTGAGTGTGACAGGGGGCGGTGCCCCAACCCCCCAATCGGCCCTACCCTGAGCGTGACTGAGGGTGGCATCGCAACCTCCCAATCCGCCCTGCTCTGTGCATGACAGGGGGCGGCGCCCCAACTCCCCAATCGGCCCTGCTCTGAGCCT
The DNA here is from genome assembly GCF_014108235.1 of Myotis myotis. Taxonomy (NCBI): domain Eukaryota; kingdom Metazoa; phylum Chordata; class Mammalia; order Chiroptera; family Vespertilionidae; genus Myotis; species Myotis myotis. The sequence continues at coordinate 151,408,654 of NW_023416324.1, forward strand.
GAGCAGGGGCTGCACCTAGGGATTGGGCCTGCCCTCTGCCACCCTGGAGCAGGCCTAAGCCAGCAGGTCGTTATCTCCCGAGACTGCGAGAGGGCACAGGCTGGGCTGAGGGACCCCCCTCCCCCGCGAGTACACTAATTTTTGTGCACCGGGCCTCTAGTACCTTTATAAATTTATATATATAAAAGCCCAGCAACCAGAACGATGGAATGACTGGAATGACCGGTTGCTATGATGTGCACTGCAGTGGCCAACCGGCCCAACCGGGGCCCCAACTGGCCCCGCCAACATCTTGTGGCCCCTCCCCCTGGCTGGCCTGGCCCCCTATCAGCCCCCCAAACCCCAATCGGGACTGGCTGGCCAACCTCCCTCATCCCCTCCCCCACTGGCCCGGCTCAATCGGCCCCATTGGGGTGGGCTGGTCAGACCCCACTCTAGTCAATAATACTCATTAAAATAGCTCTTTAATAATAGTTATTTCATTGCTTCTCTTGCCACTAGTAAATTAATCACAGGGTATTTGTTTTCAGACTAGAGGCCCAGTGCACGAAATTTGTGCACTGGGGGAGGTGTCCCTCAGCCCAGCCTGCACCCTCTCCAATCTGGGACCCCTCTGGGATGTCCACCTGCCTGTGGGATCGGGCCTAAACCGGCAGTTGGACATCCCTCTCACAATCCGGGATTGCTGGCTCCTAACCACTCACCTGCCTGCCTGCATGACTGCCCCTAACTACTTCTGCCTGCCAGGCTGATAACCCCCTAACTGCTCCCCTGCCGGCCTGATTAATATCTAACTGCTCCCCTGCCGGCCCGATCGCCCTCAACTGCCCTCGCCTGCCAGCCTGGTCGTCCCCAATTGCCCTCTCCTGCCAACCTGATCTCACCCCCAAGTGCCCTCCCCTGCCAGCCTGATCTCGCCCCCAACTGCCCTCCCCTGCCAGCCTGATCTCACCCCCAATTAACCTCCACTGCTGGCCTGATCTTGCCCCCAACTGCCCTCCCCTGCAGGCTTGACCCCCACCCCCAACTGTGCTCCCCTGCGGCATGGTTGCCCCCAACTGTCCTCCCCTGCTGGCCTGATCTTGCCCCCAACTTCCCTCCCCTGCCATCCTGATCTCGCCCCCAACTGCCCTCCCCTGCCAGCCTGATCACCCCTAACTGCCTCTGCCTGCCTGATCGCCCCTAACTGCCCTCCCCTGCCACCTGATCTCGCCCCCAACTGCTCTCCTCTGCCAGCCAATTTGGTTCTGATTGGTTGGTTTCTATGCCAGTCAGCGTCTCTGGGCCTATCAACGGGGCCTGATAAAAAAGGCGGGGCTGATCAGCAGCCCTGGTGGAGGCCTGGAGAGAAATGGAGGCACAGCTGCTGACCAGGCCCAGAGCTAAAGAGAGAGGCAAGTGCTGATCAACAGCTGCCACAGAGGCTACGGATTAGACCCTGCTTCTCTCTTCAGGCCTCTCTCTGGGCCTGATTCACAGCCCCCTCAGCAGTGAGTGTTGGGTCACTGTGCCTGCAGCCATAGCAGTCAGTGCTTCCAGTTGGTCGAGCCTCCTAGTTGTTGTGGATGTGATAGACCCAGGGTTTTTATATGTTAGGATTAAGGCCTGGATTAAAGTTTAGAGTCCTAGTTATTCTAAAACAATCTATTTGTGGGAAATATTGGCACACCCAGGATCAATGGACAAATATCTGTGTTACATAAGAATAATGTTACCTAATAATATTTTGTATTAGCACATGGCTTAATGGTTATCAAAGCTTTATCATTTATATCTCATTTACTAGACTGAGGTATTACAATTACAAGTTCTATACAGAAGGAAAGAAAACAGAATTTTTAATCAGAAAAATTTATCCTAGCCAAAATAATGTCATAGTTAAAAATGTCTTTTCTAGAATGGTTTGATGCCATGGTCTAATTTCTAACCAGTTTTTGATTTTACCATCTGCAGTGGTATAAGGATAAAAATACTGTGAACTATCTTACATATCTTAGAAACCTCTAGTGCTAACAGGGTGCCATACTTGGATACTCAAAGATATTTTTCATGATGATGGAAATATTTTCTTTATATTCAGCTGAAGTGAAAGATGTGGTATGTGAAAACTCTGACATGTTAAATACTTTTAAAAATGACCTTCTATTTCAGAAATGTCAGTGGACATTTATTCATGAGAACACCTGCTTAAGTAATTTAGCATCAAGCGGGGTACATGTTTTAGGCCCTTTTAAACTTTGTGGTAATGACATATTATTAACCCAGCAAGGCTGTAAAAGCCTTGAGTACAGCAACAAGATTTCTTTTGGATCATATAACTCTTTAAGGTGAAATTACAGAAAGAGAGAAAAGCTTACTGGTACAGATTGTACTTAATAGAACAGAACTGAACAATCTGGCTTAATCAGAGAAAATCACCTATTAGCTAACTGATAATTCTGAAAAATTTCAAGGTATAATATATGTGTTTATAGTAATTGAGTTCATATGATTGTATAATTAATGCGCATCTAACTAAAGATATTATATTTTCACTAGAGACCTGGTACACAAAATTCATGCATGGAGGGGGGCATCCCTCAGCCTGGACTGCACCCTCTCCAATCCAGGACCCCTAGGGGGATGTCTGACTGCCGGCAGTTGTACATCCCTCTTGCAATACGGGACCACTGGCTCCTAACCACTCACCTGTCTGCCTTCTTGATCACTCCTAACCACTTTGCCTACCTGATTGCCCTTACCCACTCTGCCTGCCTGCCTGATTACCCCTAACCTCTCTGCCTGCCTGATCACCCCTAACCACCTCTGCCTGCCTGCCTGATGCCCCTAACTGCTCCTTAGCCAGCCCGATTGCCCCTAACCACTCTGCCGCCTGCCTGATCGCCCCTAACCGCCTCTGCCTCAGCCTCTGCCACCGTGGCTTTGTCCAGAAGGATGGCCGGAAGACATCCCATCTATCCAGTCTAATTAGCATATTATCCTTTTATTGGTATAGACTAGAGGCCCAGTGCACAAAAATTTGTGCACTTGGGGGGGGGTCCCTCAGCCCGGCCTGTGCCCTCTCGCAGTCTGGGACCCCTCGGGAGATAACGACCTGCTGGCATAGGCCTGCTCCCGGGTGGCAGAGGGCAGGCCCAATCCCTAGGTACAGCCCCTGCTCAGGCTCAGAGCAGGGCCGATTGGGGAGTTGGGGCGCCACCCCCTGTCATGCACAGAGCAGGGCAATTGGGAGGTTGTGATGCCACCCTCAGTCACGCTCAGGGTAGGGCCGATTGGGGGGTTGGGGCACCGCCCCCTGTCACACTCAAGGCAGGGTCGATGGGGAGGTTGCGGCGCCACCCCCTGTCACGCACAGAGCAGGGCCCATCAGGGGGGTTGGGGCTCCGTACCCTGTCATGCACAGAGCAGGGTCAATCAGGGGTTTGGGGAGCTCCCCCCTGTCATGCACAGAGCAGGGCCAATCAGGGGGTTGAGGAGTACCCCCCTGTCATTCACAGAGTAGGGCCGATAGGGGAGTTGGGGCACCACCCCCTGTCACACTCAGGGCAGGGCGGATCAGGGGGTTGGGGCACCACCCTCTATCACACACAGAGCAGGGCCGATCAGGGGGTTGGGGCGCTGCCACTGTCACACTCAGGGCAGGGCCGATGGGGAGGTTATGGCTCACCCCATCACACACAGAGCAGGGCCCGTGGGGGGGGCGGTTGGGGCGCCGCACCCTGTCACACACAGAGCCGCAGTTGATCAGGGGGTTGGGGAGCTCCCCCCTGTCACTCACAGAGCAGGGCCGATAGGGGAGTTGGGGCACCGCCCTCTATCACCCACAGAGCAGGGCCGATCAGTTGGTTGGGGTGCTGCCACTCTCACACTCAGGGCAGGGCCGATGGGGAGGTTATGGCTCTACCCCATCACACACAGAGCCGCAGGGTGATCAGGGGGTTGGGGAGCTCCCCCCTATCAGGCACAGAGCAGGGCTGATCAGGGGGTTGGGGCGCCTTCCCCTGTCACGAACAGAGCAGGGCAGATAGGGAGGTTGTGGGCCTGCCCCCTGTCACACACAGAGTCGCAGGGCGATCAGGGGGTTTGGGCGCTGCCCCCTGTCACACTGATCCCGGTGCCGGGAGGCATATTACTCTTTTACTATATACGATAGAGGCCTGGTGCATTGGTGGGGCTGGCTGGTTTGCCCTGAAGGGTGTCCTGGATCAGGGTGGGGGTCCCCACTGGGGTGCCTGGCCAGCCTGGGTGAGGGGATGATGGCTGTTTGCAGCTGGTCACACACCCTTCAGGGTGGGAGTCACCACTGGGGTGCCTGGCCAGCCTGGGTGAGGGGATGATGGCTGTTTGCAGCTGGTCACACACCCTTCAGGGTGGGGGTCCCCACTGGGGTGCCTGGCCAGTCTGGGTGAGGGGCTGAGGGCTGTTTTCAGGCTGGGGGGTGACTGAAGCTCCCAACCGCTCCTTTTTTCCTTTTTTTTTTTTTTTTATTCTGGGCCAGCTTTAGCTCTGGCTCCAGCTCTGAGGCTTCTGCTGCTGAAAGAAGGTATCTAGTTTGTTTCGGTTCTATAATCGAAACACTGTAAAACTCCAGCTCTGAGATCCCGGCAGGCTAAAAGCTGGTTTCTGGGGTTTTGTTTAGCTTCTATATTTGTTACAGTGTTTTTCAAACCGCAGGCTCAGAGGCCGGCAAAGCAGGCGGGGAACGTTGGAGTCCTCCGTCACTGAAGCAAGCAAGCCTCATGTTAGTTTCAAGCTGCCTGGCTGCCGGCTGCCATCTTGGCTGGCAGTTAATTTGCATATCGCCCTGATCAGCCAATGGGAAGGGTAGCGGTCGTACACTAATTACCATGTTTCTCTTTTATTAGATAGTATTGTTCATGTTATACTTTACACTCTGGAAAAGATTAGAGTTTATCTAATAACTTACAGAGTCTCTTATAGCCCTTCATTTTCTCTAATTTTTGCTCAATTTTTTTACAACCCAGATAAATTATTGATAAATTATTTTGATTTTGATTTCAGATATTTGGAGACCCTTTTACTTGAGTCTAAATTATGTAAGTATTTTAGTAATTTTTCTGCTTTACACAGGAAAAAAAAACTTTCTGCTGACTTCCTTTTTTTCATTGAAAGGTAACAGTGGAACTCTGTAAGGTAAAAGGTTCCACACAGCTATTTCCCAAGATAGAAGACTCTCCTGGGTCTCAATGGAAACAAAATCCTTTGACTGACATAAAGGTAGGTAAACTGCTTAGGGGAAGAGACCAGGATGTTACATAAGGCACAATAAGCATCCTCATGATCCCCTTTGCTGAGAGACTAAGCTTAAATGAAAACTAACTACTTACTAGCAGGAGTCAGAGTAAAAAACAAGGTTGGGGACCCTCTAGTGCCCACTTCAATTTCACACATCTGAGTTAAGTACTTAACAGCATTATGTGGAGGGATGGAGGGGCCTGGGGTGGAGGTGAGCAGGTAGAGCGCCTCCTTTGAAAGGCTTTTCAAATACAAGTGCAATTATGAAAGAAAAAAACTGGTAGGATTGCCTTTATAAAAATTTAACTGTGTATAGCACAAAACACTATAAATAAACCAAAAAGACAAATGACAGAATGAAAAAAAAATTGCAAAACATAATAATAAAAGCATCAATGGTCTTAAAAATATAAAGAGCTCCTATAAATAAGAAAAAGATAAATAATCAAGTAGAAAAAAGGGCATGAAGACAAGTCACTATGTATCTATCTTACTATATATATTTTCATTTACTACATATATATGTAAATGGGAAATGTAACAAATGTTTAACCTCAGTAGTAAAAATCCACAGCCCTGGCTGGAGCTCAATGGTTAGAGCTTTGGCCTACGCACCAGGGGGTCTTGGGTTCGATTCCTGGTCAAGGGCACATACCTTGTACCTCAGTTGCAGGTTTGATCCCTGGCCGTGGTCGAGGCGCATGTGGGAGGCAACCAATCCATAGGTCTCTCTCACATGGATATTTCCCTCCCCCTTTTCCTTCCCTTCCACTCTGTCTGAAAACCAATGGAAAAAAAATATCCTTAGAAAGGACTGAAAACGACAACAGAAAAAAAAAACCCACTTGCAAATGTTGAAGCAATAATATGAAAATATTTTACCTGTTAACTTGGTAAAAATGAAAAATATGTTAAAATATGTTCTCAGAAAAGAAAACAGGCACTTCCTACGGTACAACCTTTTTGGAAGGGCAACTTGGTAAGAGTCTTTAAAATGTGCATTCTATTGTTAGGTAATTATCCAAGGTAAAGTATTATGGACGTGTGCAAAGATTTAGCTACAAGGATGTTCACTGAAGCTCTGTTTGCAATTGTGGCAAACTGGAAACAACTTAAATGTCCAGTAATAGAGGAGGAAGTAAACAGATTCTACCTTAAAATTCATGATAGAATATCATGCAGCCATTACAATATGATGGCACATAATGGTAGTCCTTACTTCATGGGTGAATATTCATCAGGTTCACCTGCGGAACTTTAAAAAACTACAAGGGCTCCACTCCGAGATTCTGAATTAGTGGTCTGATTCTACAGTATATGCTCAGTTGAGAACTACTGTTTTGAAGACTTACTGACTTAAAAAAATTCTCATGTTATATTATGAAAATGCAAAAGATATCTTTTAGAAAAGCAGAAAAATATTATTATTAAAAAGAAAAACACATGGCCTTCCTTTTTCTGTATTATGGCAGATTAATGTTCTCAATGATTTGACTGAAGAAAAATTTAAAGCTAAATAAAATACTGAAGAGCAAACTTTGGATATACCTGAATAGAGAAAAGACTAGATGGCTCTACTTCAACATGTTACTGGTGGTTATCTCCAAATAATGAAATTATAGGCTATTTTTCTTTTTCATCTGTCATTTTCTTCTACCAAATTGCTACAATTAATATCTCTGATTTTTCTCACTAGAAAAATAAAAACATAAACATTCCCCTCTTATAAGTCACAAGGCTCATTTAGGAAGAAAATGTATGATCAAATAAGAGGAATTCAAGAGTTGTAAACAATGCTTTATATTATCTGTTCCTGAAGGAGTCTTTCTCTTAGTTGTTTTAAATTTCCTCTATTATGTCCCTCCTAAGCTTGAGCTACATCAAAGTTTAAATCTATAGTAATAAAAGGGTAATATGCTAATTAGACTGGATAGACCAGACATCTTCCGGACGTCCTTCTGGACAAAGCCACGGTGGTAGGGGCCAAGACAGAGGCAGTTAGGGGCTATCAGGCCAGCAGGGGAGAGTGGTTAGGGGTGATCAGGCAGGCAGGCAGAGGCAGTTAGGGGCTATCAGGCAGGCAGGCAAAGGCAGTTAGGGGCGATCAGGCATGTAGGCAGAATGGTTAGGGGTGATCAGGCAGGCAGGCAGGTGAGCGGTTAGGAGCCAGCGGTCCTGGATTACAAGAGGGATGTTCTAGGGGTCCGGGATTGGAGAGGGTGCAGGCCGGGCTGAGGGACTCCTCCCCCGCCTCCCTGCTGTGCAGGAATTTCATGCACCAGGCCTCTAGTCCTATCTAATAAAAACAAAAAGGGTAATTAACTGTACCTCCGCTATGCTTCCCATTGGCTAATCAGGGCAATATGCAAATTAACCACTAACAAAGATGGCGGTTAATTTGCATACGCAGGCTCCAAGCGGTGGAGCGAAGCCAAACAGCCCCGAAGCCGCGAGAAGCAAGGCCTCACCGCCCCGGGATCAGTGGAGCCGTGACGCCTCCTGGCCCTAGGATCAGCAGAGCCACGAGGCCTCCTGGCACTGAGATCAGTGGAGCCGCGAGGCCTCCCAGCACCAGGATCAGCGGAGCCGCGAGGTCTCCCAGCACCGGAATCAGCGGAGCCACGAGGCCTCCCGGCCCCTGAAGCAGCATGACAGGGGGCAGCACCGCAACCCCCAGATCAGCCCTGCTCTGTCCGTGACAGGAGGTGGCGCCCCAACCCCTCCCCCCACATGGGCCCTGCTCTGTTCCTGACAGGGGCAGCGCCACAACCCGCAGATTCGCTGGCTCTGTGCGTGACAGGGGGCAGTGCCCCAACCCTCCGATTGGTCCTGCTCTGTGAGTGACAGGAGGTGGCGCCCCAAACCCCCTCCCCACCATCGGCCCTGCTCTGTGCAAGACAGGGGGCAGCGCCCCAACCCCCTGATCAGCCAGCTGTGTGTGTGACAGGGGGTGGCGCCACAACCCCCTGCCCATCAGCCCTGCCCTGAGCGTGACAGGGGGTGGCACCACAACCTCCCCATCAGCCCTGACTTGAGTGTGACAGGGGGCGGTGCCCCAACCCCCGAATCGGCCCTACCCTGAGCGTGACTGGGAGTGGCATTGCAACCTCCTGATCCACCCTGCTCTGTGCATGACAGGGGGTGGCGCCCCAACTCCCCAATCGGCCCTGCTCTGAGCCCGACCAGGGGCTGCAGGGCAGGCACCTAGGAATTGGGCCTGCCCTCTGCCACCCGGAAGCAGGCCTAAGCCAGCAGGTCATTATCCCCCAAGGGGTCCCAGACTGTGAGAGGGCACAAGTGGGGCTGAGGGACACCACCCCCTGCCAGTGCACAAATTTTTGTGCACCGGGCCTCTAGTGTGATTATAAAAAGAGGATGCAGTTCAAAAAAATGAACACTGATTGAAAGTTAACCTTTGTGCATTACAGCAGCTCATCTTTTAGATAGCCTAGGCAAGGCAACCTGACAATGGCTAACATAGCCCAAGCTACCCAAGTGCAAAGATCAAATGCAAGTGATTAATAAGCAGGAAGACTAAGCAAAAGAAAAGCAAAGTACCTCTCCTGTAGGCGGCTCCACCGTGGCTGTTGCCTTCTTGAGTAGACTGGTGCCTACTGACCCAGCTGCACTGAGTTTTCCTAGTGATGCTGCCTTCAACAGCTCACCCATTTTCTTCCTTGTTTCCTCCTTTGTTAGAGCCAGCTCTTTCTTTAGGATCTCTGCACGATGCCAATGCTGCCATTCTGTAAAGTGGTGGCGGAGAACGTGCTTCCGGTGATGCCAGTGCTGCCATTCTGTAAAGTGGTGCTGGAGAACGTGCTTCCTGTTATACTCAGCGGCCAGTTGTTGTTTTCTAAGCAACAAAGCACTTCCATTAAAAAGGATAAGCCATTTACAGCTTGTTACTTGGTGATATAAATGAAACACAAGTCCAGAGGAGTCCCAGAAATTCTCCACTTAGCTCCACCTTATCCTTCCATTTCAGCTAAAAGGAACTGGTTTATAAAATTCCCTGGTGTAAAGGGTCTGCTCATGGGAGGCATTGGCACTTCAAGACATTACCTCAGAAGAAAGAGTGACTATTCTGTTCTATCATGTCACAAAGACACATTACATTTTTTGATTACCATAAAATAGCTTCTAGAGCTTTTGGAGGGGAAGGAGCAAAAATAATAGGTATGTAAGTAAGTACTTTTTAAAATATGAGGGAGATATCCAGCTATCTGGGAAACCTAAGGAAGACAGAAATTTGGGAGGAAGGGAAAGGAACAAAACTTTAGTGAACTGTCAACAATTAAGTATAAGACTTATAAGTGTCAACATGAAACTAAGAAGGTAGATCTGGGAAGGGAGGACTTACTTGGCCAGGGAATGATTATCTGAAAAGAAGGACTCACAGACCCTTTAACTAAATGATTGAAGGACCGCCCTGTGAAGATAATTGCTAAACACTAGACACGTGTGAAAGGCAAAGACAGGCACTGCTCCCATGGAGCTCCCTCCCAGGCTAGTAGGGATTCAGGTTCATTCTCTTCCTACGGAAGAGCTCCTGGAAACGTCATGAACATTAGGGGAACTGACTGAGTGGAGGTAGGAAGTACCAGCTACATGCCCTCCCCAAAGGGACTCTCCATTAGGAGACACCTTGGAGCGGCCGTTGAGAATTCAAGCCTGGGTTTTCTGAGCTCCATCTCTAAGTGGATGCTTACTGTCCCCGAAGAAGTGAGGTATAGAGCTTGGAACTTAGTCGCATCAGGGGTCAGCTTCGAAGTTTAAAACCTAATATTGTATAGCTACCTACTTGATTTTATCTTGTAAAGGGGAATCAAATAAGTTCTCTATAACACTGTATGCATATCCATTTCTGTTAAATAAACATAATGTTTAACTTCCTCATAGACTTTCTGGGGTCATAACAAAATCATAAAGTTCTTAAGTCAAGGTGTCAGGAGAACCTTTCTACGGTTCTTAAATACTTAAGTGACTTTGAAATCTTTTTGACCAACACCTACAGTAAGAAAAAAATGTTACACTGTGATTCAATATGCAAATTTATGTGTGCATGTGTGCATGTATGAAACAAAACTATATATAACTGAAACAAAAGTTTCACCAAACAATATTTACCCTATTATCAGAGGCGCACTCAGATATTTCTGTTCTAATATGTTCTATTTCTTTAAAAAAACATAGCTCATCTTGAGCTTGATTTCAGGACCCACTAAAGAGTTAAAGCCCTTAGTTTGAAAAAGACTACTTTAGAGTCACAGACTTTAGCCTATGTCAGAGGAGTTGAATGAAACAACAAATTAATGAGAGTAAAGTTGATCGAAATGATGCATTGCAGGATAAATACTAATAGCAACTCTGCAAAGAGTATTTTTTATTATATTTAATTGCCTCTTTATAATGAATTAAATAATTGAATTGTTATTCAATGAATACTTAGTGATTGATAGATTTTGTAATGAAAGTACAATATAGGTGGTAATAAGTATTTATATTTTATTATACTCTGATGGAAATAAAGTATCTAATATGAGATGAAATAACCTTGAAATAAAAATTTTAGAGGACGCAAGAATAATAAATAAGATAGCAACACAGGTAAGAACAAAGCTCCAACCTGGCCCATGAGACACAGTGGTGGAGCATCGACCTATGAACCAGGAGGTCATGGTTCAATTCCGGGTCTGAGCACATGCTGGGGTTGCTGGCTCATTCCCCAGTAGGGGGCGTGCAGGAGGCAGCTGATCATGATTCTCTCTCCTCATTGATGTTTCTATCTCTTTCTCCCTCTCCCTTTCTCTCTGAAATCAATAAAAATATATTTAAAAAAACACACACAAAGAAAAACAAAGCTCCAAAAACCCTACAGAACTTTACATAATTAAGTGAAAATCATCAATTTTCACAGGAGAATGTACATTGCTCTGATTAATGTGAAATTTGATTTACAACAATCTTGCTCAGAAAGGAGGAGTGTGAAATTTACCTGAAGTGTTAATTTCATGTTTTTACAGCATAAACAAGCCAAAACAAAACTGAGATTTTGACTGTCAGGGAAAAGATTATTTGGACACTATCAAAAGGCAAAAAGAAGAATATATTTGAAGTATAACAAAAACTCAAACAATAAGAAAATAGGTACCAAAAATGCATGTTCACTATAGTGCTTAGAGCAGGGGTGGGCAAACTTTTTGACTCGAGGGCCACGATGGGTTCTTAAACTGGACCGGAGGGCCGGAACAAAAGCATGGATGGAGTGTTTGTGTGAACTAATATAAATTCAAAGTAAACATCATTACATAAAAGGGTACGGTCTTTTTTTTTTTTTTTTTAGTTTTATTCATTTCAAACGAGCCGGATCCGGCCCGCGGGCCGTAGTTTGCCCACGGCTGGTTTAGAGCCTACTCTATAATGGTTTTGCAGGCGGTGTGAAGATCTATTTAAGATATTGGTGTTTGTGGGTCGATGTGGAAGCCAGGGGTCCAGAGACAAGGCTGGGTCTACTCCTGTGCCCTTGCAGTTCACCTCAGCAGTGACAATATTCCAGATAAGCCAATTTCTATACTTTTAAAAAGATGACACAGAAAACATAAATATTTCTGAAAGTGAAAAATCACTTAAAAGCTCAACCAGATGTGATTTACTTAGGAATGTTAAGCTAAAGAAATCGTTTCACAGCCCCAGTGAGGTTGGGACAGCCCCGGTGAGGTTGAAACGACCCCGGTGAGGTTGGACGGCCCGGTGAGGCTGGGAAGGCCCGGTGAAGTTGGAATGGCCCCGGGGAGGTTGAGACGGCCTGGTGAGGTCGAGACAGCCCCGGTGAGGTCAGGACGGCCCCGGTGAGGTTGAAACAGCCCTGGTAAGGCCGAGACGGCTCCGGCGAGGTTGGGACGGCCCCAGTGAGTTTGAAATGGCCCTGGTTAGGCCGAAATGGCCCTGGTGAGGTTGGGACAGCCCCGGTGAGGCCAAAACGACCCTGGCGATGTACGGCACCGGTAAGGTCGAGACGGCCCCGGTGAGGTACGGATGGCCCCAGTGAGGTACGGATGGCCCCAGTGAGGGCGGGACAGCTCTGGTGAGGTCGGGACGGCCCCAGTGAGGTCAAGACGGCCCTGGTGAGGATGAAACGGCCCCGGTGAGGTTCGGACAGATAATGGGGACCAGTATAGACTGATGAACAGGGTTAGATGCAGACGCAGAGCAGCATTGAACAGACTGTCAAACTACAGTGGGAAGCCTGGGGAAGGTTGGGGGCGGGGGGGCGTTAAGAGATCAACCAAAGGACTTATATGCATGCATATAAGAATAACCAATGGACACAAGACACTAGGGGCTAGGGGCCGAGGGAATGTCAAAGGGGGGGAAAAAGGAGACATATGTAATACTCTTTGTAATACTTCAAGAAATAAAAATTATTTAAAAAGAAAAATAAAGAAATCGTTTCAGACACAGGCTACAGATAATCACTGAATGCAAGACAGAGTTCCCCTATGGAAAACATCCTATCCCAGTATGCTGCCAAGATGAAATCAGGGAATTTGTGGCAAGATCATATAAACTGAGCATCACAATTATATAACTGCATGCAGATAAAGGCCATCTCTAAAGACCTAAGAATATAAAATATAAAAGGCTTAAAGAGGAATTTAAATCTGAACCATGATGCTTAGAACCAACAACTCAAATGATACTTAGTGGTTGGTGCATATTATAGAACCAGGAAGTCAGAACACTAACAGAACACTGGGCAAGTGACTGAAAGTTTCTAAGCTTCAGATTCCTCCTCTAAGTAACGTCACCCTTAAAAAAAAGCCCTATGCTGCCTGTCCTACGTAGAACAAATTCTCATGTAAGGTAATAACACTATCTTAGGACATTTCTAGGTATTGAAAGAATGTCGTGAATTTTTAAAAAGGAATGAGCTCATGAACACAGACACTGGTGTGGTGATTCCATGGGGGGGTGGGCAGGAGGTAGGTGGAGGTGGAGGAAGATATAGGGGAGATAAATGGTGATGAGAAAAATATAAACAAAATAAAGAAAAAGAAGGAGCCCTAACTGGCTTGGCTCAGTGGATGGAGCATCAGCCTGTGGACTCAAGGGTCCCAGGTTCGATTCCGGTCAAGGGCATGTACTTTGGTTGCGGGCACATCCCCAGTAGGGAGTGTGCAGGAGGCAGCTGATCGATGTTTCTCTCTCATTGATGTTTCTAACTCTCTATCCCTCTCCCTTCCTCTCTGTAAAAAAAAAAAAAAAAATCAATAAAATATATTTTAAAAAAGAAAAGAAAAAGAAGGAAATGAGAAATGACAAATAAGTAACCACATACTAGTGATCTGCTTGTGTGCCGAGATCTGATGCAGAACATAAAAACAGCAGTGCCACTAACAGCTGCATTTGGGATGAGCAGCTTCAGCAGGAATAGGAATGGAAAAAGGTAATGTTTTCAATAATGTACCAGGTAGCCCCCAGGGAAAACGTGGAAGACAATACAGTTCTATTATAGAGCTTAACAGGAGCCAGACAATGCAAGTCTGTCCTCCTGCCCCTCTGACAGACATATCAGGTTTATCAGCTTCAGATGCCATTCAGTTTCTGGATACCCAGGAGTGCATGGAGGGAAGGGCAATATAACATGTTAACAGAGGTACTCCACAAATGACTGCCCAAAAGAATGCTGAAAGTGGGGACTACCTGACACCCTCAATCCCACTGACATTTCTTGGTTTCTGCTTGCAGCAGCTACCTTTGAGTTTTTTACTCCACCTTTAATATCCCAACCTTCTTTGAGCAAAATCACCCACCTAAATAACCTAAACCAAGTTCTAGAACAAAAAACAAGATGCACAGAGCCAGGGATTTTTAGGAAAGCAGCACAAAGTACAGTTTGTGTCTAATAGATCCTTTCTTCTCACATATTTCAGCATGACTTGTCATTTGTTAATTACTTCTCTTATTTTTCATCTGCAACCACCTTAAGTGAATTACAGTATAGTTGAAAAAAACATGGTTGTCTTAGGGAAGCATCACCTGTAAGCTTCTTAACATGGAGCTGTGTGGTATAGAAAAAAGCATCTGACTCTGAATCAAAAAGACCAGGATCTAGTCCTGGAGAAGCTACTCTTAACTTTATGACCTTGAGAGAATTATTTACCCTCTCTGGGCTTTACTTTTACCATCTGTAAAATGAGGGGCTGGATTAGACAAGTGTTCAGGTGCCTTCCTGCTCTAAGATATTTTTGCTCTAAAGTTTTGTAGTAAAAAATTATTATAACTTAAATATTTTCTCTCTTCCATTTTTTTTTTATGAAGGTGTTTAATGGAATGTTTGTGTATGTGTGTCTACGCAAGTGTGTGATGAGTAGGTGTGTAATGGCTTTGTAACATATAGAATTAAAACAAAAAAGTAGTACCCATTCCAAACATTTAAAAAGAGACATCTGAAAATAATTCACAGATATGAGACAAAAAGTTCTGAGATTTGAATAAAAATTGGCACATTATGAAATCCCCATTTAGTGTTTTTATATTTAAACAGTTTAATTGCAATGGACTCTCAAGTTCTTTAGATTTTTTTTCTACAGGTGTCTTCTGGCATGTAAACTTCACAAGCCACTTTTAACTTTAACATCTCAATTTCTACTCCTTTATGCCCTTACTCATGTTGCTCCCCTTTTATAACACCTCCAGTTTCCCTTCTTTATCCAACAAATCCATTTCCAGCTATTCCTATTTCAGTTAGACTTAATCCCTTATGTCAATCACTAGGTCCTGAGAATTTAGAAATGAATTATGAAAGAGTTCTCTATGTTGACTTTTTTAATGAAAATTTTCTATAGCATACTGTAGAAAGTAAAATTGACTAGGCACCCCTCTTGCTTAAAAACCTTCAAGAATTTGCCTCTATTTACAAAAAAAAATATTTAAACTCCTTGTCCTGGCATTCAAGGCCTTTTGCAAGTTGATAAACTTTACAACCACATGCTTGATGATCGCCAGCCAATATGAATGGCTACACTCCATGCCATCACCTTGTCTCCCCATTCCCACTTAGGAGCATCCTACTTACTGTGCAGAGCCCAGCTCATGACCCATCTTCTTGATAAAACCTTTCCTGGCACTCTGTAGTACAGAGTCTCCTTAGTTACAGCGACACTTCCCTCTGCTAAGGTCTTATCAGAGGGGATGCTTTACACAGTTTATAATGCTATTCAATAGCTCTACTGTTTCTAGATCTTGTTTTCCCCACAAAATTGTGAGTTCTTTGAGGACAAGGAGCCATGCATCAGTCTCCTACAGATCCTTCCCAGGGCCTAATGCTGTCACATGGTTGTACAATTCCAGGGGGTGTCATTCCTTTCTGCATAACAATGCCCAATGCTTTCATATACCATCCCTTTAGTTTCTCACCCTGAATGAATAACAGGGTTGTTGGTAGAGAAGTGAGCAAATATAAAAACATGAACTGCCCTCTCCCAAAGCAACAAATTGTTCCTTCTACATATATGATTTTGGTTCAAGAATGGAAAGTTAAACTTGGAAATGAAAAGAACAGAATGTATTTAAGATGATGGAGCAAAGAAAGTTTTACTTGAAGACAAATTTTGTCATTCACAAGAATAAGAGGAAGTTGATAAAAAGGTGTCAAAACCTCTACACAAGATGAAGAACAAAAGATGGGGGAATGGGAGGAATAACTCTTGGCAGGTCTGTCCTCCCAGATGGATGTTCTCTGTGTCCCTAATTAATATTCTATGTGCAGATAGTGATTTCTACCAATGTGAATTACTGGCATATAAACCGAACTCTGTCTTCTGAATTGTAAAACAGTCCAAGTGAAATGCTGCTACATCTGAGGACAAGGGAAAAAGCATGATACCTGCTTCCTTTATGAAAGGAAAGCATGCACATTATTATATTTTTATTAAGTAACCAGAGGCCTGGTGCACGAAATTTGTGCATGGGGGGTGTCCCTCAGGCTGGCCTGCACCCTCTCGCAATCCAGGACCACTGGCTCCTAACCGCTCACCTGCCTGCCTGCCTGATCACCCCTAACCGCCTCTGCCTCAGGCCCCTGCCGCCATGGCTTCGTCCAGAAAGACATCCTGAATGATGTCCGGAAGGTCGTTTGCCTGTCCGGTATAATTAGCACATTACACTTTTATTATTATAGATTTTTCTGCTTTTCGGTTAGATTTTTCTAGTTTGGGATGCAACAGAAAACAATTGTTAGCACATTTTATAAGCAGGTGAGATGATTCCAGTGAACAGAGTTTGAGAATTCATTTCTGGATTCATCAAGAGGAAGGTTGTCCTAGATAAATGCACTAGAAGGGCTTTCATGGTAAACAATGGTACCTGTTTTCTTCCCTGAGCTCACGCTCCATGGCTTGGGTCTCCCGCTCCAGCCTCCGAGATCTCGTGTAGTCTCTCCAGGCCTTCAGGACCTTCAGTTGAAACTTCCAGTCAGACAGAGTCC
This sequence comes from Myotis myotis, assembly GCF_014108235.1. Taxonomy (NCBI): domain Eukaryota; kingdom Metazoa; phylum Chordata; class Mammalia; order Chiroptera; family Vespertilionidae; genus Myotis; species Myotis myotis. The sequence goes on from NW_023416324.1 coordinate 151,425,398, forward strand.
CAGCTTTCCCCAGCTTAATCCTGTGGTCAAGAATCAGCTTGTGCCAGGCAGAGAAATAGCGCTTTTGACACTACAATTGGAAACATTTGTAAAATCACCACTGATCAGCACTAGTGTTTCTAAAATAGAGCCCTCTCCTCAGATTTCTGCCTCACACTTTTTCTAACAAAATTAGCAACTGTTGTGTTAATAGAAGGGGAACAGATCAGACACAATTACTTTATGGCTAATAATGACAAGAAATATTCAAGTCATGCAACTGAGGCACTCTCAGCCTCATGACTTAAACTAAAACTTCATCCTCCTTATAAGGCACCAGTTCTATGGGGAGCTGGAGTAACAGTCACATTTAAGGTCTAAGACAAAGGGCTTGTTTGAGAGGCTTGAAAGACCTGCTTCCAACAGGATCTCCTGTGCCAGGCTCTCTTGGAATTTACAATACCAACCATTTAATTTATCCCTGTTACTAATTCTGCTGATGTCCTGCATGAATGAACATGGGAGGTCCCATAAGGATGGAGTGGGTTCTCTGGTCCCTGGGAACAAGACAACTAAAAACAGTAGCTTGAGCTGGGTGACCCCTAACTATGTTAGGGCCTTGGTGGAGCAGGCCTAGAGAGAGTGAGACACTCAGGCTGCCTGCAGTCTCCCACTGTATGCATGTGACAATAATCAGACAAGGTCTGCTGACCCTAAGGATGCCCTAGAGAAGTGCTCATGGCCCTTGTCTAAGAAAACTCTCTGAGATCTAGTCCTTGTCTGTATCTTCTACTTTCACAGCGAACTTTATGTTCCTGGTACTCAAATTACTTTCATCTCTTGGCCTTACACTAACCATACTGTTTCACACTTTTCTATCTATGGTCATCCTAATTCCTCCCGCCCTTTCTTTCCTCTCCCAACCCTGAATACTTCAGGAGTCACCTCCCATAGGGAGCCCTCCTATTACCCATCACTCTCCCCAAATGTCAGTGCCCTTCCAGAGCAATCTATGCCTTCTTCAGTCAAGACACTCAACACACTGCATTACAATCACCTGTTCACTGGTTTGCACTAGACTGGGAGCCTCTGGAAGGAAAGACCCCGGCTCCATAAATGGGAATGACAAGTCTGGGAGCGTTACCAAGTATGGGGAGCACTAAATGGAAAGCAACCTCATAGGAGGTGCCTCTGTGGGAGGTCTGAGGGATGCCTGATGTCCAGCAGCAAGAACTTGGTAGCCCTCCCAGGATCAACCCGATTTACTGCTTCTTTCTTTATAAAAATACTTATCTTTCACTATTTCAACATTTATTAAGTACACCACTGTGTTTGAATTTGGAAACTCTGAACAAAGTTGCTTAAGATATAGATTTTGCGGTGTCATAGGGAGAGAGAATAAATTAAAAGATTGATAATATAGGGAGTATCCACTTGGCCAGAAATATTTTCCACATAGAAGACCAGTCATATTCCCATTTAGACAAAATACAAAATCCTTATTTCCATCAGGAGAAACCAGGGAAAACTTTAATAAACCCTTGTTCCCCTTCTATTATGTCAAATGAGGGCACATTTTCTGAACCTTTATCTCAGATTCAGTAGAAGGAGGGAGAGAAGGTGGAAGAAGAGAGAAACAGCAGAAGGGAGATTTGCTGAATATAGAATATCCTTAAGTCACAACAAGGAAGAAAAACAGCTGCCAGGTGGAGGGGTTATGCTTTTTGCATTACATCTGTTTATCCCACAAAATACATCATGAAAAAATGTTCCCTTGTGTGCCATAGTCAAAAGAAAATATCCTTTACTTATGAGATTCATTTAAGAGATTCCTCTTGAATGACTTGATTTTTATCTCCTAGAATATGTCTAATGATGAAATAGCACAAACATAATCCACTTTGACAATAACACTATTTACTAATAGTTTCCTTCTTAGATTTCTACATTCCTTTTCTCTCTAAGTTCAAAGCACCCTACATGTCCTATTTTATTAATTCGTAGACCATCATTAGAAAATGGAGACTGCAGATATCATTATACTTTACCGTACCAAGCTGAACTTCAAGTAGAGAAGGGCTAATGACTAAATTCACAAAGTAAAGAGTTAGTGGTACACCTACAGCTAACATGGAAACACTCTGGCATCCTGACGACCTTACTCTCTTAGACAAAAAGTCTCTCCTCACAAGGAAGGCATGTTCTTTGCTTTTTTTTTTTTTAATGCTGAAAGAGAAAGAACTTGATATATAACTTACTAGGGTTAGAAAAGCACTGCTAGAACATCTGAATTTAAAAATATATATATATTTTATTGATTTTTTTACAGAGAGGAAGGGAGAGGGACAGAGAGTTAGAAACATTGATCAGCTCCTCCTGCACACTCCCCACTGGGTATGTGCCCACAACCAAGGTACATGCCCTTGACCAGAACCAACCCGGGACCCTTGAGTCTGCGGGCCAGCGCTCTATCCACTGAGCTAAACCGGTTAGGGCTAGAACATATCTGAATTTAAAAGAATGAATTCTACAGTCAATCTATTTCTTTTAAAATACTTAAGTGTAGATTTAGATAGCAAAATGATCAGTTTTAAAGGTCTAAAATTCCGTTTCACTACACAGAAGTTAATAGCAGGAAAGTGACAGACTTCCTTTTTGTCCCGAGGGTTAATGTTGCCCCTCCCTTTCTTATTGAGTAACATTGGTTAGTAAGATTATATAGGTTTCAAGTGTACAATTCAATGATACAACATCTGTATATTGCACTGGGTGCCTACCAACCAAAGTCAAATAACCATATATTTGATCCCCTTTATTCTTTACTACCCCCTACCCATGTACTTTTCCTCTGGTAATCACCATACTGTTATCTGCGTCTATGAGTTTTTGTTTGATTATCTTGTTTGTTTATTTGTTGCTTTTAGTTTTATATCCCACATATGAGTGAAATCATATGGTTCCTAACTTTTTCTGTCTAACTTATTTCACTTTGCCTGATATTCTCAAGACCCATCCATGCTGTGTCAAATGGCAGCTTTCTTAACATCAGGTTGCTATTGTTTTTTTATTGATTTCAGAGAGGAAGGGAGAGGGAGAGAGAGATAGAAACATCAAGGAGAGAGAATTGTTGACTGGCTGCACGCCCCCTACTGGGGATTGAGCCCACAACCCGGGCATGTGCCCGGATTGGGAATCGAACTGTGACTTCCTGGTTCATAGGATGCTCAACCATTGAGCAACACCAGCCGGGCAGCTTGCTATTAGTTTTTATCCTGCCTACTAAAAAATGGAATCCCATTAAAATTTTAATAAAAAAATAAAAGTATGAATGAAGAATAGCTAATTGGTTATTCTTGACTCACAGCAAACATTATTCAGGCAAACAGGAGCCCACAAATTGCTTAAAGGAAAACATTTGGGAAAGGAAAATACTCTCTGTCTCCTCTGGGAGATGCAAGCACTCTGATTCAGAAGGGACGAGAAGTGGCACGCGTCCATAGTCATGACCTACATCCTTTCTATTATAAGTTCCTGCTCTCCCAGGTCAGTTTCTCCTCTTTGGTTCTACACTCCAGAACTATAATAGTGCTTTCTCTCTTAGCTCTTTGAAACAGAACTAGTATTTAAAACCACAATTGGGTTGGAAGAGATATATACTTTGTTGAAGACAGAACTTAATGTTTTAACTAGCTGGACAACCAGTCTGACCTCTCTCCATTCTTACTAGCTTCAGTTCTCTCTGCACCATGTTTTTATTTCTGATAGATTTTCAAATACAGGGATGGGCAAAAGCAGGTTAATAATAATAATAAGTAATATAACAATTAACGTATAAATAATAATGCAAGAATAAACTCCATGTTTCACATACTCACAACTTTAAAACTACTTTTGCCTACCCCTGCATAGTAATGCATTCTTTTACTAACTTCCACATCTCTTTACATAGTTGTGGTGATAAATAAGGCTTCATACAGGTCAATAAAATACTGGAAATCACTGTGGGAAAGACTGTTCCCAAGTACATATCTATAATAATTTCAAAAATAAAATACAAAATGAAATTTAGAAACTTTTTAAGTGAAATGCTTTTCTCCTCTCAAAGTCTGCTATAAGACATCATTTAGTCATTAAGGATTCTGCTCAAGAGAAGAAATGATAGTTCGCCCTGCCAAATTTATTACCTGCACTCAAGTTGCCCTCCTTGTGTTGGCAAGAAGGCTCTTCCCTGAAGTGTAATCACACCACTGTCACTGGGAGTGATTGACATTGGGTGGAACAGCAATTTGCTATCTAATCTTCATTGTAATTTTAACCCTGTCACTAGCGATGCTTGTTCTGATTAATGAAGTGGGTAACTCATCAAAATTCCTCAGCTACTTCCCTTTGTCAGAAAGCTCAATGATAATTGCATCAGAATTCTCTGCTATGGAAAACTAAACAATGAATTGTAAAGAGGACAAAAATGTCAACAAGTTTACAATTTATTTCTACGTAATGGAACTAACTGCGGTGCAACTAGTGGTCTAGGGGAGTTGGCCAAGACTCGAGCGTTAGGAACCAAGCTATCCTCTCCCCTGGGCCCTGACTCCTTGCTGCTCCCAGGCCGAAAGGAACAGACACTCTATCGCTATACAAGGAAGCGATCCACAACTTCTTTTTTCCTTTTGTGGATTACTGTAGCTGGGTGAAAGACGCCACAGACCATCTGAAGTGTCTGGGGTTGGAGAGAGGAGGATGTTGGCAAAATAAATGCCCCAGGAAGGAGCAGCACTGAAAAGTGGTACCCTGCGAAGCACCCTACTCCTGATTTTTGTAATTTTCAAAAGAAAACAGAGGAAATCATTGTGTCTCCTACCCTCAGCCATATACATATGCTCCTATAACTAAACACATTAGGGAAAATACACAGTGCCAAGACTTGACGTGCTGTTGAGTTCCACGCAGAAATCTGGCGGCCTAAACTTGACAACTGTTGCTGTGTGAAATGCTACCTTTGTCTATTGGCTCTGGACAAAAAGCTACATCCTTGTTATATGCTGGAAGATGTGATGCTGATTTTTACATCTGTATTTTTTATTTTCTTTCTTTTTTAAACTTAAAAAATGCTAATTATAAAAATTTAACAAACACATCCAAATATAGAACAGAAGAATTAAACCCTTCACTCAGCTTCAAGAATTATCATCCTATTAACCAATGTCACCCCAATATATTTAATAAAAATAAAAAAAAGAATTATTAACACTGTGCTAATCTTGTTTCATCTCTCCTCTCCCTACTTTCTTTTGGAGTATTTAAAAATAAATCCCAGACATCAGACATTGTATCATTTCACCCATAAAAGCATCGATATGTATTGCTAACATAAGGGCATTTTGTAAATTCTTCTTAATTTTGTTAAGAAGTTTCAATCAATAATACTGCTGTAATGAGCTAATTCTGCTTCACTCTAGTAGAATTCAGAGTGCAATTGCTTAGTCTTGCCATACAGTAAATTCGTAGCCAGTAAGACTCTCTGGGATCTTTTAAAGAAGAATGACCGTAACACAGCTATCACCAGCCATTCAGATAAGGCTCCTTTCCCCACATGGCCTGGACCATGTTTTTAAGAGGGAAGGAAGACTTACTGCTCCTCATCACCTTCTCTGTCCTTTCCTTTCTTCCCCTTCTAGACCTTCTTCCCGGCTCTAGGAGTCCCCACTCCCTGCCCACTCCCCCCTACACCCAGACACACACACACACACACACACACACACACACACACACACACTGCCAAAAGTACAGCTTACCTCAGAATATATTAGACAAATGCTCAATTCACCTCTACAGTAGTCCAACAATAAGACAATGATATGATGTCATTTGTTCCTCACCCATATTGGTCTCAAGATCCTTATAAATATATTCACCTGAAATGTCTAGTGTTTAGGGAAAAGGATATTCTACTCTGTAAAAATTTAGAGGATGAACTTTATTTGTGCCAAAAGGTTCTTTTCTTAAAATTTCAAAGCGGAATTTAGTTTTTTTAAAAGAAAAAAAATCATATATACATGAATGGAATCTGTGGGATCAAAAAAGGCTTCATGTTTGAAAAACAAAACACCAGTGCAATGTGTAAATTGGCCCTCACTGTCCCTTCTGAGAGAATAAGAAACCTGGGTTATTTGTTGGATGAGGGTAAGGAAGAATATAATAACAAAACAAACAACCTCCTTACCAATCTTAGAATTTTACTTGGAAGTTGTCCAGAGAGTTGGCTATATGTATACCAACATGATCCTTGGCAATAAACTTAGAGGATAGATTTACACAACTCCCAATATTCTTCATGTGTGCCTGACATTTCTCTTTTCGGTAGTTTTATTTCCAAAGAGGCTTTTCCTTCATTTCCTTCCCCAAACAGACAACATTGCTGAGAGGATGGTTGCTATGGTTCAGTTCAGAAATTGTTTTGCTTCAGTAGTGTGTAGGCAGTCCTGATAAAACTAAGATCTTTGGGAAGAAATCATGCTATATAAACGAGGTACTTAACTACAGTTCTCATCACCTTGTCAGAAAAAAAATCCAGGCTTTTTCCCCCATACATACCCATGCTTCCTTGGTTTAGTTTGGGGTGACCTTCTCGAAGGCACAATGCCACAAACATAACATTAACAATGACTCTCTAACAGAAAAACCCAACCAAAAAGCAATTTTGGTTCCCCATAGAATAAAGATTTAAGTTAGTGTCAACCCATCTTTCATTGTTCTTTTCAACTTTCACAAGTAGGAAAGATTGTAGACTTTTTATCTTATTAAGAAAACATGAAATGTATTTCAGAATAGGGTGCAAAATTAAGAAGGCTGTTTTCCAAATGGTGTAAGAACTTCATAATCCCTTGTGTTGTTTCTGCTAATTAGCAATGACATGTGGATTGCTGAATCTCCCCAAGAGATTTCACTGTAAGATCAAAGAAAAAATAGGATAGGCTAGAAGTAAAAAATTTCTATAAAAAATCTATAGATTTTTTTCATAAAACAATGAGGCTTAGAAATGAAATGTGTGGGAAAGGTGCATGAATAGTGCTGCACATGAACTTGTGTTTTAATGAGAGCCTGCTCTGTTTCTCTCAGAAAGTCTCCTATTAAATAACATGCTCCAAATGTGATATTAAGAGATTGTTTGGGGTGTTGCCTGGCCGGTGTGGCTCAGTAGTTGAGTGTCAACTTATGAACTGCGGGGTCACGGTTCCATTCCTGGTCAAGGTACATACCTGGGTTGTGGGCTCAATCCCCAGAAGGGGGCATTCAGGAGGAAGCTGATCAATGATTCTCTCTCATTATTGATGTTTCTATCTCTCTCACTCCCTCTCCTTTCCTCTTTCTGAAATCAATTTAAAAAACATATAAAAAAATAAAATCTTAAAAAAGAGGAGTTTGTTTGGGGAGCAAATACAATCCAGAGCCAAAGCACAAAAAGTACAGGAATTAATGGAACCCAAACTAGAGCAACTCTTTAAAACATATTCTTTAAAGTCTTCTTGCAAATACTCTACAGAGACAGCTGCTGGGTTTGTGCCAGTGACCCATTCTGAGGGTGCTGACAGGAGCTTCCTGTTATTTAGCCGCTCACTGCAAGGCAGCTAGGCATCTTTCCTCTTTTTATCCTGTGGCCATATTTAGGCTGCTGAGTATCCAAGTTTCATTACCCAAGGGCAGCTCCAGGCTCCTTTGGAATAGGCTAGGAATGTGGGCTGGGACCAAGAGAATGAGCCCAGAGGGCCTGCTACTCCAATGGCATTTACCTGAGGACCATCCTATCTCCAGCCAAGTCAATGTAAAAGCCTGACAAGCATTGTGGTAGATTTTCCCCATGTCTCAGATACACCCATACACACTGGGGAAATCTAAATTAGAGGTTCACTAACAATCATCACCCTGAAAGGGAAGGAGGACCTAAGTAACTCTGGAAAACAATATTTTGGCTAATAAGGCTAAAAACAAAAATAATGGCATAAATATTATACTCAGTACATTTATTTCCATAGTTACATGGGTTAGGTATTCTAAAACTAATTTATAATATACTAAGATTAAATAAGTAAGTAAATATATTTAGATAATAAGCTTCAGGTTATTCACTGTCAGATAAAAAATTCTAGATAAGCAAGAAGGAAAGGCTATGCTAAAACCTGTGGTGTTGGGTTAGGATTGAAGTTATTTTATTGTATACTAGAGGCCTGATGCATGAAATTTGTGCACTCGGGGGCGGTCCCTCAGCCCTGACTGTGCCCTCTTGCAGTATGAGAGTCCTCGAGGGATGTCCGACTGACGGCTTAGGCCCACTCCAGGACATCCTTAGCGCTTCTGCAGAGGCGGGAGAGGCTCCTGCCACTGCCGCTGCGCTTGCCAGCCATGAGCCCAGCTCAGGGCTTCTGGATGAGTGGCGCTCCCCCTGTGGGAGCACACTGACCACCAGGGGACAGCGCCTGCATTGAGCATCTACCCCCTGGTGGTCAGTGCACATCATAGCGACCGGTCATTCCACTATTCGGTCAATTTGCATATTAGCCTTTTATGATATAGGATACACAAGATAGATACAGAAATAAGTTACAAATAAGGAAGGGGGAAGGATTGTATGACCCTGTGTGTTGCACTGGACCTGGAGGCACCAGTGTGAACTCATGAATTTTAATATGCATACTGACAGCCACAGAAATAAATAAAATGTGTGTGCACGTGTGGGTTTGTATACATACACATATTTCCCATTATGTCTGCCGAGAGGGGAGGGCCTAGAGACAATGACATTCCAGGAGCAGTGAACATACCTAATTCCATGATCTTGGTTTCTAAATATTATTCTCCAATAAAAGGAACCAGGTTCCATGTAGAAGTGGTTGATTCCACGGTTAGGGCAGGGAAAAACAAGATTAGCCTAAAACATCTTGTGGTGATAGACAGAAAGGAAGTACCCAAAAAAGATGGGTTTTGAAAGGGCAAAAGAGTCAACTTGAAACATTTCCTAATGGCCAAAGTTAGAACAATTTGAGTAAGAAAGTAAACAACAAAAATATTAGGTTATAACCCACAAAATAAAATAAATACCCATGAGTCTATATTGATACAGACAAATTATTGAATAAATGAATAAATAAATAACTGGGGAAGAAGAGGTAGTTTTTCCTTTTAGAAGAATTTCAATTAATAAATGGAGAAGAAATGAGGGAAATACAAAATTTTCATTAGACAAATATCACATTATATAATTGCTACAGGCAAGATCCACCAATGGATGCTAAAATTAATAGGTGAAAGTTTAAGAATAAGCAGGATAGCTGCATAATTTCACAATATTTTCTCTAAGACATTTATGGGTTACAAAGGGAAAATAGTAACTTTACAGTGGGGAAACCCATCAGACACAATCTTAAGTGATCAAGGTTAACATCAGCAGTAATAAGACATATTAATGTTATGTACCCCCAATATGATGTGCTGAGATGGGCAGAACCTCACTTCTTGTCGTATTCTTACCAAAAATGCATAATCTCAATCTAAGCAGAAGAAAACATCAGAAAACCCAAATTGGGAGACATTCTACAATATGCCTGACTAGTACTCTTCAAAAATGTCAAGATCATAAAAGATAAGGAAAGATAGGAACTGGGAGGAGACTATGGACATAACAACTAAATGCAACACAAAATTATGGACTGAGTCCTAGAACAGAAAAAGGATATAACAGAAAAACTGGTGACATTCTAATCCTATATAATAAAAGCCTAATATGCTAATTGTCTGACCATTTCTTCAACCAATCACTATGACACACATTGATCTCTAGGGGGCAGATGCTCCGACTGGTAGGTTAGTTTGCTGCTGGGGTCCAGCTGATCGGGACTGGGCGAGATGGGCCGGACACACCCTGGAGCCCTCCCGCGGTCCCTCCCCGGCCCCGATAGTGCACTGGTGGGGTCTCTCGGCTATGGCCTGCACCCTCTCGCAATCCGGGACCCTTTGGGAGATGTTGGAGAGCTGGTTTTGGCCCAATCCCTGCAGGCCAGGCTGAGGGACCCCATTAGTGCATGAATCCGTGCACCGGGTCTCTAGTAGAAGCTATCGTTTAGTTAATGGTATTTAATGGTATCATACCAATGTTAATTTCCTAGTTTTTATAATTACACTATGCTTATGCAAGATATTAATTTTGGGGAAAGCTGGGTGAAGGGTATTCAGGAACTCTGTGTACTCGTTTTTGCAACTATTCTGTATGTCTAAGATCATTTAAAAATAAAAACTATAATAACAAAGTATAGGTTCAAATCAAGCAGAATCTGACAAAGTGGAGATAATTCATTCACAATCTCATGTTTACATACACTGGCTGGTCCTTCTAAAAATTGAGTAATCTGTTTTAGCAGGGCACTACATTTGTAAAATTCTTATGTGTCTAAAATTCATACCTAGCACTTATATCTAAAACATACATTATTATTTCTTCTTGTATAGTGGACTTCCCCAATAAAGTTTAAAAGTTAATCTTATTGGGAACATATATCTTATTCATCTCTCACTGGTTGGGTAATATATCGTGGCACTGTTTCCTTATGTTTCTCAAGATGGCCCCCTGAGTACTCATTTGCTTCCTACTTTCTTTCAGAAATCTGACCTGTTACTGCAGGAGGTCACACCCACTCTGTCAGTCTCAGGAAGGACACAGCATCTAAGAGTCTTTGCCAATCTTTCTCAAAATGTTAATCCCAATTCTTAACATTTCCTCCTACCACACTTCCCTCTTTATTCCTAAAGTCAAAACTCTGACCAAACTCTTGTTGTTTTATATCTGAATTCGTATGACTTCTTGACCGTCAGTCTAAAAAGCCACCATCAAATATGTTTAGCTTAAAAAAAAAAATCGGCTCAGTTGGGCTTAGTGTTACTTTATCCCATCTCTGATGGAGCTTTTGTCATTTATGCCACAGAATGCGAAGTAAAGAAACATTACAATTCCCACCTGGTGATTTTCCTTGTAAGTTTGGATTACGAACTCTTTCAGTTTCTTCTTTCTTTCTTTTGCCATTTTTTCTTCCTCCAGAAGAGTATGAACATCTTGAAACATGCCTTTTTCTGGATATTTTGGAGAACTTTCTTCTTGCTTTTTCTTCTCTCTATTATAACAATTTAAAAATACACACATGAACAACAGACTTAACAATGAGTAATTACAACAGACCATAGTGGAATGACGACTGAATTTTCCATCAGGAGACACAGATTTTTAGATCTGGCTTTAAAGCTACATAATAGGGTAGGTTTTTTTGAGCCTTAGTTTATTCCTTTTTAAAATAAAATACAGGTAAAATGAAATAAAATTGTTATAATGTACTCTGAAAAGTAGACATCTCTATAGACATTTTAGTAAAGTATCTTTATTGAGTTTAATATTGAGTGATATTGTGATCAAAATTTGAGAGTTAACAACTACTAGGTATTCTCTAACAGACATAAATTCTCTCTCTTCTCATAAGGGTGGCACAAAAAAGAAATGAGATTTTTACAATAAGGCATTTATAAGGTTTCTAGGGAGAAAGATAATAAAAGAATCAGGTGTTATTGAGTAAGAGCAGAATTTATATTAATCTTGAAAGAGCTAAAAAGAGAAAATACCAGAACTTAATAAAAATAAAGAAAAGGCCTTCAGGCAAGTCACAAGAGTCTGTTAGTAACTTCATTGCTCATCTTTCTGGTCATCCTCTTTCTCGCCCAATTATTGATTCTTTCTTATCTAGGTCATCCTTATATTTATGTAAGCTCATAGCCACTGCCTTCTTGTTGGAGTATATTAAACTGCATAGGTATGTGAATAAGGTCTATATACTACTAATGTGGTAGTAAACATTAACACCAAGTCAGGAATCAGGATTCATGGACTTTGGCCACAAATCAGCTGTGAAAACTCAGGCAAGTCACCCAGCCTTTCTCCACATCACTTTACATTTGTGGGAACTCAAACTGAAACTGGGATGTCCGAGTATTCTGCAGACATTCTCTCACTAATTCTCTTATCTCAGTGGTTGGCAAACTGTGGCTCGTGAGCCACATGTGGCTCTTTGGCCCCTTGAGTGTGGCTCTTCCACAAAATACCACGTGGGGGAGCACATGTATAGTGCGACTGAAACTTCATGGCCCATGCGCAGAAGTCGGTATTTTGCCAACCACTGTCCTATCTCATACAAGGGAGCACACGGTGTTATATCTTATCTCATACAAGGGAGCACACAGTGTTATATCTTACCACTTGGTTAAGGTGGCTTCTCCAGTACAAAGTTGCTATTTTCCCCTTTGTAATTAATAAATCTCTTAAGGGAAGCTCCTTTGAAACTATGCAATGAAGCAGATTTAGGTTAGCTTACAAATAAGTTAAAAAACCCTACCAACAATACAATTTAACTGAATTTTTCCAAACTTACCAATGCCACACGACACTGTATTAGATGGTTTTAGGCAGATCATAGTGGGCATTTAAAGAAATACAGTTCTAATGCCATGGATCTGATTTTTAAAAATAAGTATCTGTTGTGAAAGTATCTGCTCATTGTGAAAAAGTGGAGGTATACAAGCCATCTATAGTCCTCCCAGAAAAAACACACTAACATGTCAGTGCTATTTCATTGCAGAATCGTTGTTTATTAATTCCTCCACTATTTATTAATGCCTGCTATCATAAATAATATTACTTTAATTATCTTTGCGCACAAATCTTTGTCTGGATTTCTGCTCATTTTCTTAGGGCAGGTTCCCTACAACTGGAAATTCCCAGGTCCTGATAGCAACATTTTTATAGCTCTTGTTGTTTATTGCCAAATTGCTTTCTTGAATGCTTAAATCAGTTTATCCACCTAGAAGTATAGCACAATTCCTCTCTCACTGTAACCGGGGTATGATTTTTAACTTTTAAAAGAAATGACAGGTCAGTGAACATCTGCTGAGTGCCCACTGGAGAAGAGCTTCCTGCTACCATCAAATGTTACTTGCTTCACAATTTATTTTCGGTCTGCCGAGGTTTGTCAGGGCTTAAGAGCAATCTGAAAGGCAAGGCTGACCTCAGCAAGAACTCACGGAAACCCTGGTGACTGCTTTCTAAAAGGAATGGCGTCCGGAGGAGGCCTGAGCCTGGCACTTGAAAGCGAAGTGCAAGTCCACCGCCGAGCTGTTTCAAATGGTGTAGAATGAGAGTAATCAAGAACACAGGGGGAAAGCTGTGTGGGCTGACGGGGTGGGAGGGATTATCTAATAGTCTTGCTGGCCTCTCAGTTTGAGTATTCAGCCACTTCAGGCACGCTGTTCCAAGGCTTTTGCAGCTCATACATCAGTGCTATTTCTCCCAACAAATACATCAGTTATTTCATTTTTGAAGCTCATTTTTTTCATGAAGATTCATAACAGTCCTACATCCTGTGAGAACTATTTTGTTTTTCTTCTTATGTTAGATACTAGTGGCCCGGTGCATGGATTCCTGCACATTGAAAGGAAATCAATTAGAAAAAATATTTTAATATGGCTATTCGCCCTTTTTCTATAATAGAAGTGTCAACCAAATTGACACACATGCAATTGGCACCAGCAAGAGCTTTATATGTAGTGTGCATGCACAAGTCAACTTAGCCTTTTACAGATATAGAATAAACTTGCTTAATTAGACCTGCTTTCTGATTTAGCTAAACTTTTTCCAGCCCAGTGAAGCACCGCAACTCCAATTTCTCTTTCAGGTAATTGTCAGCAACACAACAGTAAATATCAACACAAAGCAGATTGTAGATCACGCAGGGAGACAAAGGGTAAAATATTTAACTGCAGCAGTGTTTGACTATATTCTGCCCAGTGAGAAAACCTGAAATCATTTTCAAGGTCCACCATTTCTTACTTCTTTTCAGTTGGGTGAAGTTTCTAAACTTTCTAAATCTGTTTTCCAGCTAATGAAAAGAAAATAGGATTCTACCGAGTCTCCTATCTGCCTACTCCAGGACTTCTGTGAGGATCAAATGAGATGAGGCACGGGAAAACACTTCACAATTTGGTTAAAATGTGAAATGTTTACACCTGGCTATAAAGCAAGTTGTCTTCCTGGGCTGAAGAAACTGCAAGGAGGCTAATCGCTAGGGAGAGGAAGCTGGGTGTTGCTACGTGATGTCATTACCCAGTGCCCACAGTGACCATTTCTGGGCTGGGCTATGGGTCGTATTTTGTGCCATGGGGTCTTGGCAGCATTGGCTGTGATTTGGTGGGGTGTTGCTCCAAGGTGGTGGCGGGGCCTGTGTCCCACTTGGAGGAAGCCGAGTATTGCTTTGTTGGCGCCAGGTCCATGGTGCTGTTTCTTTGTTTGTTTGTTTGTTTTTAATATATTTTTTATTGATTAAGATATTACATATGTGTCCTTGTCCCCACGTTACCCTCTACCCCCCCAACCCCCCCCGCTCATGCCCTCACCCCCCCCGTTGTCCATGTCCATTGATTAGGCCTATATGCTTGCATATAAGTCCTTTGGTTGATCTTTCCCCCTTACCCCCACCCTCCCCTACCTTCCCTCCAAGTCCTGACAGTCCAAGCAATGCCTCTCCGTCTCTGGATCAGTCCTTGTTCATCAGCTTATGTTGTTCATTATATTCCACAAATGAGTGAGATCATGTGGTATTTATCCGCTCTCCAGTTCCATCCATGCTGTGGCAAATGGTAAGAGTTCCTTTTTCTTCTTCCTCTTCTTAAAGAATACCTTTCAGCATTTCATATAATGCTGGTTTGGTGGTGATGAACTCCTTTAGCTTTTTCTTATCCGTGAAGCTCTTTATCTGACCTTCTATTCTGAATGATAGCTTTGCTGGATAAAGTAATCTTGGTTGCAGGTTCTTGCTATTCATCACTTTGAATATTTCTTGCCACTCTCTTCTGGCCTGCATGGTTTCTGTTGAGAAATCAGCTGATAGTCGTAAGGGTACTCCCTTGTAGGTAACTGACTGTCTTTCTCTTGCTGCTTTTAAGATTCTCTCTTTATCTTTTGCTCTTGGCATTTTAATTATGATGTGTCTTGGTGTGGTCCTCTTTGGATTCCTTTTGTTTGGGGTTCTCTGCGCTTCCTGGACTTGTAAGTCCATTTCTTTCACCAGGTAGGGGAAGTTTTCTGTCATTATTTCTTCAAAAAGGTTTTCAATATCTTGCCCTCTCTCTCCTTCTGGTACCCCTATAATTCTGATGTTGGTACGCTTGAAGTTGTCCCAGAGGTTCCTTACACTATCTTCATATTTTTGGAATCTCTTTTCTTTTTTCTTTTTCGGTTGGGTATTTTTTGTTTCTTTGTATTTCAAATCTTTGACTTGATTCTTGGGATCCTCTTGTCTGCTGCTGGATCTCTGTAAATTATTCTTTATTTCAGTCAGTGTATGCTTAATTTCTAGTTGGTCCTTTTTCATGTCCTCCATGGTCTCACTATACTTATTGAGGGATTCATTAAATTTATCGGCGGTTTCCATAAAATTCTTGAAAAACCTTATAAACGTGGCCTTGAACTCTATATCCAATCATTTGCTTTCCTCCATTTCTGCCATTTGTGACCTGTTTCTTTGTCTCCGCATTTTGGCAGCTTCCCTGTGTTGATAGAATGGCCCTGCGCGCCAGGTGTCCTGTAGGGCCCAGTAGCTCAGCCTCCCCAGTTACCTGGGGTGGACACTCTTGGTGCACTCTTGGTGCCTTGGTTGTTGTAGAATCACTGGGAGGAATTGACCTCCAGGCCAATTGGCTGTGAGAATCAGCTGTGTCTAAAGTGGGAGAACTTCTGTGCTGAAGACACCCTTCTAGGGCAAGACTTGCTTCAGTGGGGCTTTGGTGCTCACTGAGTCTGCTCCCTGAGTGTGTCCCTTATGGATCTGAGGAGTTGCAGTCTGGATGGTTCCCCTCTGACCACTGGGTACAGTGGCTCCTGGATCTAAGGAGGTGCTAATTCAGCCTCTGCCTGAGGCCACACAGCAGGAGCCATGAAGAGGCTCAGCTGTGAAGCAATGCAAGCCGCTGCGGGGCCTTGGGCCTTCTCTTGGAAGTTCCGGGTCTGCCTGGCTCGGCTGCAGTTAGGTACATTCACATGCAAAAGTCTCTGCCGCAGCCTGGGTGGGGCGGGGTCTCAGGGAATCAAAGGGCGGATCAAGGAGCTATGACTGATTCTCCGCCCGGAGTCGCGGGTCTCAGTGACCCGCTAATTGCTGCAAGCACCTCTGAGGGAAAGCCGCCTTCAAGTTCACCCGCTGCCGGACAGACCAGCTTCTCCCCGTATGAGTCCTGGGTCCCCAGAGACTTCCCGGAACCAGAGTTCAGAGCAGTCGGGGGCTTGTGATTCAAAAAGACAGCCGCGTCCTCAGGTGCCACCCCCTTTACTCGCGCGCGCGAGCCGGCCGTACCTCTGCACTTGTACCTTTGCACTTCACCTCTGCAGCTCCTCTGGCTCTCAGCATGCTTTTCTTTCCTTCTAGTTGTAGAATTTACACTCAGCCAGCCTTTCTGTTGTTCTGGATGATGTTTGCTCTGTCCTTTGTGGTAATTTTCAATTGTTGTGTGAGGCGACAATTTCCCGGTGTTTACCTATGCCGCCATCTTAGTTTCTCCTCGGTGCTGTTTCTTTGTAAATGGCCAGTGCATGTCACAGCAGCTCCTGCATTGAGCGTCTGCCCCCTGGTGGTCAGTGAGCATCATAGTGACTGGATGGTCAGAGGGACACTTAGCATATTAGCCATATATATATATATATATATATATAAATAAAGACTAGAGGCCCGGTGCACGAATTCATGCACCGGTGGGGTCCCTCAGCCTGGCCTGTGCACTCTCGAAATGCGGGACCCCTTGGGGGATGTCAGAGAGCCGGTTTCGGCCTGATCCCCACAGGCCAGGCCGAGGAACCCCACCAGTGCATGAATCCCTGCACTGGGTCTCTAGTATGCATATAAGATCTTTGGTTAATCTCTTCCCGCCCTCCCTCCTCTCCCCTTCCCTCTGAGATTCATCAGTCTGTTCCATGTTTCCATGCCTGTGGTTTCTACTCCTGCATTGAGCGTCTACCCCCTGGTGGTCAGTGCGTGCCATAGCTATTGACCAGTCGGCCAGTTGGCTGGTCAGCCGGTTGCTTAGGCATATATATGCATATGTATATGTATTTGTATATGTATATGTATATGTATACATATATTCTTTTTCTCTATCAGTGGCAGTGGGGCAGTGGTGACCTCCGGATGATCATCAGAAGATAAGACTTATGCAATTCACAATAGGGTGAGACACAATTAAACCTTAAGAATGTTCAGGTAACCTAAGAGATGCAAACTTACCAATATAATACCTATTAAAAGTGCAAAACATGTTGAAAATGATGATACTCTTCAATGCTGAGAAAAGTGTGGGAAACTGGCCTACTGCCAGTAATAGTATAAATAAGTCCAACCCATTTGGAAAGCAGTTTGGCAATATTTCAAGAGTCATAAAAAGGCCTATACCATTTGACTCAGTAATTACACTCCTAAGAATATAATTCAAAAGAATAAAAAAGTTCTATGCTTAAGGATGCTCAGTGCACTACTGGTGAAAAAAATCTGAAATAGCTGTAATGCTTACCAGTATAAGGAGGGGAGATCATTGCATAAATTATGGTATAGGACAGTGATGGCAAACCTATGATACGCGTGTCAGAGGTGACACACGAACTTTTTTTTTTTTTTTTTGGTTGATTTTTCTTTGTTAAATGGCATTTAAATGTATAAAATAAATATCAAAAATATAAATCTTTGTTTTACTATGGTTGCAAATATCAAAAAATTCCTATAATGTGACACGGCGCCAGAGTTGTTAGGGTTTTTCAAAATGCTGACACGCCGAGTTCAAAAGGTTCGCCATCACTGGTATAGGAACTCAATGGAGTAAGATACAGATCTTAGGACTCCAATTAATGTGATAATTGCAACCAGAATAACAAATTAAGGCCCTGGCTGGGTAGCTCATTTGGTTAGAGTGTCGTCCTGATACGCCAAGGTTGCCAGTTTGATCCCCAGTCAGGACACATACAAAATCAACTAATGAATGCATAATAAGTTAAACACAAAAAAGAATAACAAATTAGATGTACTTTACAGCTGCAATTAAATATGTTAAAGGACCAAACCAGGAAGAAATACATGGAAAAGTGAAAGAGTTAATTTGTTAAGATGGTGGAATAGTGGGTGATTTCTCTGTTGTGTTTTGCAAGTTTAATGTTTGTGCATTTTAAAAGACTTTGGAGTACTTCCAAAATGACTGCTTAATACACTGCTCATCACAGCTGGCTTACATTTTCCATGCTTCCTGCACTGTGTGCCTCCTCTCAATTATCTCCCTCCGCAGCTTTACCATCTCCCTCTGAATTGCCTCTTCTTCTTTCTTGGCCTCCAGAGCCTTCCTTCTCTTCTCTTCTTGCACCAGATACTGAGCCTCTAAGAAGGCAGATTTTTTCAGGGTCTTTTCAATTCTCTGGCGCTCCAGTTCTTTCTCCCGTCTTAAGCGATTTTCTTTTACCTTAAGGAGAGAATACAAGGGGAAAATGCAGCCTTTCAAGTAGAAAGGGATTTACAAAACTGTGGAACACATTTTAAGTTCAGAATAGACCCATTCTGCTCCAGAACCCCACCATTTATCAGAATAATGGAGAGAATTCATTTGTTTACTGGGTAAGGACCAATACGAAATTTTAAGTGAAGTTAGTTAAGATGACTCTCAACAATTAGGGAATAATCTGTACCATGAAAAAATTGAAAATCTAATGGGTCAGCTGCCAAGTTCTGAACTCTTATTTAGTAATGATTTCTCATCAATAAGATTTTACAAATTGCTCTATTTATTTAGGCCATGCCTGCATACTACTTATAATTTTGAAAAGATTACTATTTCGGTGAGGCTACATTGTTAAGGATAGAACAATGACTTACAGATGGCCCCTGATTTTTAATGGTTCTACCTACAATTTTTTGACTTTAGAATGGTGCAAAAGCAATACATGTTCAGTAAACCATACTTCAAATTCTGAATGCTGATCTTTTTCTAGGTTAGCGATATGTGGCATGACACTTTCTCGTGATGCTGACAGCTGCAGTGAGATGATTTTGCCCACCTGTAGGCTAATGCAAGTGTCCTGAGCATGTTTAAGGTAGGTAGGTGGTACGTTAGATGTATTAAATGCATTTCTGACTCATAATATTCTCAACTTATGCTATATTTATTGAGCTGTAACCCCATTATAAGTCAAGGAGCATCTATATTGCCTTAAGGAACACCACAATATTTTATTCATTTCCATGATGATTTAAATATTGTATATTGATGATTCTGGATCATACTTGAAAACCAAAACCATGAACTTCACAGGTATTTCTGAATAAGCACAATAATTTTTAAAACCTATTAATTCTTTAGAGGCTTGACTAGCTATGAATTAAGGAGTGTTCCTTTCCCTCCTGCTTCATTTAACTTTACCTGTATCTTACCATCCAGTTATGACTTCTAGATAATGGCTATCTCTTATTGAAACTTCTTTTCTCCTCTCTATCATAAATCTAAACCAGGATATACTTCTACCCAGTTTTCCTAACATCCCCAGTGCCGATTAGGCACACTTTATGGTTTAAAGCAATCAGAGATTCAGTGTTATAAAAAGGTGGCACACGTGTATAAACATTAATTCAGTTCAGTCTTAGTTCTGGACTTGTGGCAAAGGCTGGGCCATTCTGATTTCCTGAAGCTCCTCTACAAAGTGTCAGATGCATCTTTTTCCTGTAACCTACTATTCCCTTTGGAGAAAAGAAAGTTTCCATATGCCTTTCTAATTCAAAACAGCTGAACTAGATTTAATTCAGATCTGTCCTCCCTTTCAAATTATCACAAAATGAGTGAATTTTTCAGTTGTCTAGAAAAGAATTACCATTCTAACATTCAACAGAATATTCATGATATTAATATATTGATGTCTCAATTCAAAAACCAAATTCAAGCAAAACCCAATCTACCTATTTGTAATAGGAAGAACCACATCCAAATTAATAAAGTTTAACCCAACACTGTTGGTCAAATTCAATTATTCCTTTTTTGGGGTTTTCTTAAATAGTTTTCTATCCTCAGTTTATGAGCATTATTTTTCTTCTGAAGTTCTTATATTTTACTTTTATTCTTTCTAACCAAACGACAGATGGCACCCTTTTTCATAATAAGGCTTCAGTCTTTATTTAAGCTTATTAAATGTATTATACAAAGATTGCTTCCTGTTATCCATTTTAATTTTGTTTTTCCCTCCCACCTGCTTATGTCTTATCTCCATGGTAAGACGAGGGTCCTTCTGCTGCTTCTTGCCATGGTTTCCACTCATTTCGATATCTTCCAACATCCCAGAATCCACCACATTTTTATGGAGCAGATGGTCTATAAATTTTTGAACAGTGCTACTTTCCTCTTCTTCCTCCAAGTAGCCACATAAATCTGGAAGGAACAAAACAATGACAAAAAAGGAAAATTTAAAAAATTTAATATAATTTCCATATTTATATAAATAATCCTGGTACAATAAAAATACAATATTGTGAGTGTTTAATAAATAGTAACTGATAATGCCAATTGCATGAGTATAGGCCTCAGTAATTAACTACAACTAAGAGGGGAAATAAAACCCTCTACTCATGAATTGCTCTCACCCAAGTCACTAAAGACTCCCCCACTGTCAGATTTAAAATATGTTACTTTAATCTAAACATCCTTGAGGCCTCTACTGCTTTTTAAAAAAATGGCTTAACAATTTACAAAAAATTGTAAATATTTATTTATTTATTTATTTATTTGTTTATTTATTTATTTATTTTTAAGCCAGACTTCCATTTCAAGGGAAACTTTTTAATTTTTTATTTTTAAAATATATTTTTATTTATTTCAGAGAGGAAGTGAGAGGGGGTGAGAAATGGAAACATCAATGATGAGAATCATTGATTGGCTGCCTCCTGCATCCCCCGCTACTGGGGATCGAGCCAGCAACCTGGGCATGTGCCCTTGACTGGACTCTAACCCAGAACCCTTCAGTCTGAAGGCCGATGCTCTATCCACTGCGCTAAACTGGCTAGGGCTAAACCATAAATATTTAAAGTTTACAATATTTTTTGACATACATATACCAGTAAACCATCACTACAGTCAAGATAATGAGCATGTCTGTCAGCCTCCAGAAGGCCCGCATGCTTATTTGTAATGTCTCTTTCCCACTCTTCCCCATGTTCTCTGCCTTATCCCAAGCACCCACAGACCTACTTTCTGTCATTATAGACTAGAGCCCGATGCATGAAATTCGTGCAAGAGTAGGCCTTCCTTCCCCCGGCTGCCAGCACCAGCTTCTCTCTGGCACCCGGGACCCAGGCTTCCCTCTGGCTGCTGGCAGGCACCCAGGTCCCAGGCTTCCCTCCAGCCTCTGGCAGGCACCCAGGACCTGGGCTTCCTTTGCAGCCCTGGCTTTGTCCACAAGGTCGTCTGGAAGGACATCTGGTCTAATTAGCACATTACGCTTTTATTATTATAGATTAGGTTATATTTTCTAGAATTTTGTAACAATTACATCATATGCTATGTACTCTTTTTTTTCTTCTTGGTCAGGCTTCTTTTATTCAGCATAATTATTTTGAGACTCATTCATGTTGTATCAATAGTTTATCATTTTTTACTGCTGAGTAGTATTCCATTGTATGGGTATATCACAATCTATTCACTCATTCACCTGTGGATAAACATTTGGGTTATTTTCAGATTTGGGCTATTACAAACAAAGTTGTTATGAACATTTGTATATAAGTCTTTGTATAAACATATGCTTTCTCTTCTCTTGGGAAGAGAAACTTTTCAAGAAACTGCCAAACTGTTTTTTTCCCAAAGTGGCTATATGATTTTACCTTCTCATGAGCAGTATGGAAGTATTCTAGTTCCTCTACATCCTGACCAATATTTAATTTAAACCATTTTTAAAAGGTGTGTAAGTGGTTACTCATGGTAGTTTTAACTTTCATTTTCCTAATGACTCACAATATTGAACATCTTTCCTGTTGATGCTCTGTTTAGTATACCATGTAGTTCCACACATTATTAAAAATGGGGTCTTAAAGCCTCCAGTTGTCATTACTGAATGATCTATCTCTCTCTTCAATTCTGTCAGTTTTTGCTTCACATATTTTGGGTCACTTTTTATTGATTAAGGTATTACATATGTGTCTTAACCCCCCATTGCCTCCCCACCCTACTCCCGTTCATGCTGGGGAATTTTTGTTAAGTATATATATGTTAATACTTACATTTTCTTGATGGATTGACCCTTTGGTCATTATAAAATGCTCTTCTCTGTCTCTATAGCATTTCTTTTATCTTGGTTTATTTTTTTCTGATATTAGTAAGCTGCTCTTGTTTTCTTTTGGTTACTGTTTGCATAGTATTTCTTTTTCCATCCTTTTACTTTCGACCTATTTATATATTTGAAACTAAATTGTGTCTCTTATAGACAGGATATAGTTATGTCATATTTTTAATTCATTCTGCCAATCTCTATCTTTTTTAAAAAAAAAAATCCTCACCTGAGGATAAATGTCTACTGGTTTTAGACAGAGAGAGATAGACAGAGAGAGAAACACTGATGTGAAAAACATCGATCAAAGAGGGAACACAATATTATTTTCTGTGGCACTAATGGGTAAAAGTTACTGAGGACAAAATTCTAATTCTTCTAACTAAGAGAGAATGCTGTGAAGATCGGAGCCTCACAACAGCTGAATGGGCTCCTCCCAAGTGCAGCCTCTCCACCCTGGGAGGTGTTCAGCAGAGATGACAGCACCCCACCGTAGGTATACTGGAGAAGGATCTCTGTCTGCGGGGTGAAGAGAACAGTTCAGACTAGGTAACCTTGAAGGATTCCTCTAACTGTAAGAACTCATGACTTTGTGATTCCTGAGTTGGGGATTTATAGCGTCCTAACAAGGGGAATGCTGCCAGGTGAGTTCACCAAGGCATGAGTAATGCACGAGGAGCTGCCACTACTGTCACTATGCCTACCATTATGCTCAGGGGAAAAATCTCAGGTTCTTTGGCTACATTTGAAGAATCATCACAAGTTAGCTATTTAACTAGCTCTGTGTACAAGTAATTATTTTCCCTATAAAGATATAAGAAGCATTTTGTAAATATAAAATGATATACGGATGTCTAAATGTAGTCTCTAAAGTAAATAGCCATCCAACAATATATAGGAAGAGGCACTCTTAAACAGCATTATTTACTATTATAATCATCCTATGTAATAAAAACATAATATGCAAATCAACTGAACGGCCGAACAGCGGAACGACCATCCAGATGACCATCTGGGACCACACTATGATACCCACTGGTGCCAGGCCAGCCAAGGCGGGTGCAATGCGATTGGTCGGGGGCCCAGCCATCGCCCCATGATTGCCCCGCAGAGGGAGGCCCAGGCCATTGGCTGGCAGGGCAATTAATCGGGGGCTCCATGGTTGCCCCGCAGAGGGAGGCCCAGGCCACCAACCAGCAGGCTGCAGTGGTGGGCAGGGTCTCCCTCTGCGAGGGAAGCCTGGGTCCTGGGTGCAGGTGGCTGGAGGGAAGCCTGGGTCCTGGGTGCTGCAGGGAAGCTGATGCTGGCAGCCGGGGGAAGGAAGGCCTACTCTTGCATGAATTTCATGCATCGAGCCTCTAGTAAGAATTATAAATAATAGAATATTTTAATTTAAAAAGACATCATGAATTACTAAGAACATAGATAAGTAATTTAAATTGAATCAAGAAAAATTAAAGCCAATTATAAAACTAAACAACACACAGGAAAGTCAAATAACATTTATTATTCAAAACAAATGAAAAGACTTCTTAGACACATTAATTGGATGTTAGAGCTTTGACCGATTAGATCAGTTCTTACCATCAAACCTGTCATATTTCAAATGACCACTGGCTTCTAACACAGGAGGGACACTGGATACAGTGTCTTCAGCTTCCCCATCACTTGCTAGTTCTTGCTTGAGTTTGGTGTCTAACCAGTCATTGACCAGCTCCTGAGCTATCAATAAAACAAGAACATCTTTTAATATTTCAGCTACTTCAGAGACCTTTCTTCATTCAGTTTTCATTCATTCAGTAAATATTAATTGAGCACTGATCATGTGTCACGTGTTATGCTAGAACGAAACAGGAAAAATAAAACCTACCAGACCATGAAGCTTACATTCTAACTGGGGAAGAGAGACTATAAACAAGTAAGTCAGAAAAACAGAGTTGGGGAAAGAGAAAAGGTGTATAAGAAATGGAAGATAGATGTTGATATTTTTAAATTGGGTGGTGAAAGGAGGCCTCACTGAGAAGATATTTGAACAAAGAAGGAAAGCAAGTGAGGAAGTGAGCCACATGGCTATGAAAGGAAATATTATTCTACATAGAGGGAAAGCAAATGCAAAGGCCCTAGGACAGGAGAGTGTCTAGTGTGTTGGAGAAATAGTAAGTAAGCAGTGGCTGGAGAGAAGTGAGTGAAGGAGGTTGGAGGAAACTGTAATGTGGGGATCAAGTTTAGAGCAGTGGTTCTAGATTAGGGTGAAATCGTGCTCCAGTGGACATCTGGCAACGTCTGAAGTCATTTTTGGTTGTCACTACTGGGGGAGGTGACATTGGCATTTAGCAGGTAGGGACTAAGGATGCTGCTAAACATCCTACAATGGACACAGCAGCACCCACAAAAATTATCACAGTGCTGGGTTGAAAACCCCTTCTTTAGAATCTTGACACCATTCTAGGTATTTTGGCTTTTACTCTGAATGCAATGGGAAGCCACAGGAGGGTTGTGAGCAGAGATCACTCGACTATGATGTTAAAATAGCCTATAAGGGGACATACACGGGAGCAGGGCACACCATCTGGGAGACAAATGCAACGATCTAGGAGAAGGGTGATGGTGGCCTAGGAGTGGAGGTATTAAAAATGGCCATTATAAAAAATAATGTTTTGAGGTGAAGTTGACTTGATTGCTGATGGACTGGATGTGAGATGTGAGAGAAAGAAATCTATGGGTTTTTGGCCTAAGCAATTCCAAGGATGGAGATACCACTTACTGAGCCAGGGAAGGCCCAGGGAGCAGCAGGTCTGGGGGAAGATAAGTTCAGTTTTAGACTTCAGTTCAGTTTTGAGTTGGTTATGAGACATCCAAATAGGGATGTCAAATAGGTATTGGCTACACGAATCTGTATTTCAGGGAAGAGGTCTAAGCTGAAGAAATAAATATGGTTGTTAGCATACAATGGTACTTAAAGCTGTAGAAGTGGATGAGGTTGCCAAAGGAGGAAGGACTCACCCTGAGAAACTCCAGTATTTAGAGGCTGAAGAGAGAAGGCAGAACCAGGAAACTAGGAAGGAGCGGTCATTGACACAGGAGAAAGACTATAAAAACTGAATGGGATATCCTGGGAGTCAACTTCATTTGGATTCCTTTCTTAGTGGTAGCCAGAAAATCTTCTTAAATATATAGGTGAGAAAATGTCTACTTTAGCATTACCTTAATCATTATTATCATTATCAAACAGTTTTTATGGGTAGGGCAAGGAGATTTCAAAGAAAAATGTCTACTTCAGCATTACCTTCATCATTATTAGCATTATCACACAGCTCTGAGGAAATGGAGTGTTTCTATATATTGAATGATGCTAAAAGATACTTAATATAGATAGGAATGTATGATATATAAAACAGGAAAAAATGAATCAAGGTAGTAGAAACTAAGTGTAAAAAGTATACCAGCACCCTGGCTGGTATTGCTAAGTGATTAGTATGTCAGCTCATGCACTGAAGGGTTGCAGGTTCAATTCCTGATCAAAGGCACATACTTAGGTTGCAGGTTCTATCCCCGGCCATGGTCAGGTGCGTGTGGGAGGCAACCAATCCATGTGTCTCTCTCATATCAATGTTTCTCTCTCCCTCTCCCTCCCTCCCTTCCACTCTCTCTAAAAATCAATGGAAAAACATATCCTCGTGTGAGGATTAACAACAACAACAAAAAGTATAATAGAAGCAAACATCGGCTTTCAGAGGAAGTCAGGGAAAGGTAGCAGATATTTGTTGAGTAACCTGTGTCTGATAATTCAGATATTTATATGTATAATAACTTACATACAGAATAATTCAGATCTACTAAACACCATTCATTGATAAAGAGGGGTTCACAGTATCCCCCCCCCCCCTTATCCATGGGAGAAATGTTCTAAGACACCCAGTGGATGCCTGAAACAGTGGATGGTACCAAATCCTATGTGTAATGTTTATCCTATACATACATACCTATCATAAAGTTTACTTTATAAATTAGGCACAATACGAGATTAACAATAACTAATAACAGAACAGTTATAACAATGTACTGTGATAAAAGTTATGTGTTCTCTTTCTCTCTCTCTCTCTCTCTCTCTCTCTCTCTCTCTCTCTCTCTCTCAAAATATCTTATTGTTCTACACTTACGTTTTGATTTAAAAGAAACACTTATGGCTTCTTTGGCATATCTGAATTGCCAGCATCACTACTCTTGCACTTTGGGGCCATTATTAAGTAAAATAAAGGTTACTTGAACATAAGCACGGTGATACCGTGATAATCTATCTGATAACCAAGAGACCTACTAAGTGACTAATGGGTGGATAACGAATATGTATATTAGCTTCTGGGCAGTAAAATAAGCAAAAATTAAAGACAAGAGAAAGGAAAGCTTTCTTCCTGAACTCTGAAATTCATTATAGGTTATGCTTTAATAAGTTGTACTCTAAAGAGTTGTTAATTTCACAGCAAAAAATTGAATTATCTTACCTTCTGCATAGATTTCATCATGATCCTCTATTTGCTCAGATGTTTCCAAATCTATCATTTGGCCCCAAAGACTTCTGGATAAATCTGAATTTCCAGCTGAAAATGATTTTGAAACTCCAAATTCTGAGGCTTTCTCCACTCTCTTTAATGTAACAGAAAAAGAAATTCAATAGGATGACGACTTTGTTCAGAGTTAGAAAATTTCTCTCTAGTCCTCAAGAATCTGTTTTTGTTTTTTTAACCAGCTACTAAAATAATTTCATTTTTCCATTTTTGAATGAACTGTGAGGCTTAAACATCCACCTAAAATACTTTCATTCAATAAACATGAAATTATAGTATTTTACCAAGTTTTATTTTTTTATTTTTTAAAAATATATTTTATTGATTTTTTACAGAGAGGAAGGGAGAGAGATAGAGAGTTAGAAACATCGATGAGAGAGAAACATCGATCAGCTGCCTCCGGCACATTTCCTACTGGGGATGTGCCCGCAACCCAGGTACATGCCCTTGACCGGAATCGAACCTGGGACCTTTCAGTCCACAGGCCGACGCTCTATCCACTGAGCCAAACCGGTTTTGGCATATTTCACCAAGTTTTAACAGGTGTTCACAATGTATACATTTGAACAAAATGTTATGTAAACTTTAGGTAACTTTTGTTTGCAGCGGTTCTCAACCTGTGGGTCGCGACCCCTTTGGGGGTCGAATGACCCTTTCAGGGGTGAGACGACCCTTTCACAGGGCTCGCCTAAGACCATTGGAAAACACATATATAATTACATATTGTTTTTGTGATTAATCACTATGCTTTAATTATGTTCAATTTGTAACAACGAAATTGGGGTCACCACAACATGAGGAACTGTATTAAAGGGTTGCGGCATTAGGAAGGTTGAGAACCACTGGTTTAGAGCATTAGTTATGGGCCGCTGACACTTGAATATTTTTAAAATAAAAATATAATATTTTATTAGTTTCCATGCTATTAAGATTTGCATATGAATGTGAGTTAGAGGCAGAGCAGCTATACTTCCTCAAATTACTACTCTGTAAGGAACCTGCCACCGCAGAGGCAAATTATAGATTCAACAAAATTGGGATACATGGTCACTGAATTTTAGTCTTCAGGATATTTTAACTCAACAGTAAGAATCTAGTAAAAAGTTGGCCAAATTCAGGGGTTTGGGGAGGAATTGGCAGAGGTGGACAAACTTTCTTGGCACTTTGGCTTACCTGCACATTATAAATGAACTAACTTTACAATTAAACCCCTGCTTTCCCCCTCCCTACAAACCAGCTTTTCTCCATGCCTGTTGTGTTCCCAGTCTTGTAACTTAGGTAGTGACAACTCCTTTCTTTCAGTTCCTAAAAAAGCTTTTGAATCTCCTCTCCTCTCTCTCTCTCTCTCTCTCTCTCTCTCTCTCTCTCTCTCTCTCTCTCCCCCTCCAGATACAATATATCAGGAAATCTATTTTCAAAATGTATCCAGGATATGACCCCTTCATGTCATCTCTACTGCTATTATCCTGAAAGGCACCACAATTTCCTGACAAGTTTTCTATTATAGTCTCCCACCAGAGAGATCCCTTCAAAATGAAAGGTGTAACATGTTAGAACTCCACTCAAAAACATTAGTTTGAGTACAGTTCATGTTAGAACTCCATGGGTCCCTATTTCATGCAACTCAGAATAAAAGTCTAAGTCCTTATAATGTGTGTTATGGTCCTGCACCGCCAGGCCCTTTGTGAGTTCTCCAACCCCTCCTCTGCTACTTTTCCCATTGCTCCCTCTACTTCAGCCACACTGACCTCCTTGTTCATTCCTCCTCAAATATGCAAGCATGTTCCCAGCTCAGGACCTTTACACTGAGCTTCCCCACTCTGCTGACTGCTCTCCCCCCGATATTCATATGACTGGGCACAAGCACTAGAAGATACTAAGGATTAGAAATAATGTCTATATTTCCTTGTTTTAAAATATTATATCCTTACCATGTATTTTCAAAAGAAACATATAAGAGACAGGAGAGGTCCATCTTAAATTATATTTCAATGAAATAAACATTGTGTCGATTGAACAACTTATTCTTTAAACTAGTTTATTGAATGGTAGCTCTGTTACCAGCTTTATAGTGAACATGAAGGGAAAAACAAAACTAAAATCTTCTGTTCTGAAAGAGTTCACTGTTTCTTGGTTTGTTTCATATAACATGTATGCAATAACTCAAAAACAATTCTAAAGCAATACAGGGTGATTAAACAAAACCGTAAATACCTTCCAAAGTTTATTACTTAGTAGCTATGTTACAGATAAGCATATAGTTTATAAAGGAAGTATCTCAGTTATTTCCATGAACTTAAACATTTTCAATACAGACATACTTTGGAGATATTGTGAATTTGATTCCAAACCACTAGTAATAAAGTGAGTATTGCAATAAAGTCCCACAAATTGTGGGGTTTCCCAGTGCATATAAAAGTTATGTTTAGACCAGCCAGCGTGGCTCTGTGGTTGAGCATCCACCTATGAACCAGAAGGTGACAGTTCAATTGCCTGTCACAGCACTTGCACAGGTTGGGGCCTCAATCCCCAGTAGGGGGTGTGCAGGAAGCATCCAATCAATGATTCTCATCATTGATGTTTCTATCTCTCTCTGCCTCTCCCTTCCTCTCTGAAATAAAAACATATTTTTTAAAATTTGTATTTATACTATACTGTAGTCTATTAAGTATGCAATAGTATTATGTCTAAAAAATACATTATTGCTAAAAAATGCTAACCATCACCTGAGCCTTCATCAAGTCATAATCCTTTTGCTGGTAAAGGGTCTTGCCTCAATGTTGATGAAATCATACTAATTGTGAAGTGCAATAAAGAAGAGCACACGAAAGAGAAGCATGCCTGTATGTGCTCCTGATATGCCATGGCACATTAATTCTATTGTCCATGCTAGACAGACTCTTAGTAGAAAATCACCATCGATAGCAGAAACAGCAGCTACAAGGCACTCCTACATTTCCTCAAGGCTGAGAAGTACAAACATGAGTTTCTTGAATGTGCAAACTTCATGTTCATATGTAATAGTTTTGGGAGTAATATATTTTCAAAAGTACTCACTTCTTTTTTAATCACTCTGTATACAAGCAAATGTGTGTGTGAGTGTCAAAATAATTCCGATGAAGAGTATGAGAAGAGGAAATTAGGTGGTTGAGGTGAGGGGGGAGTTGTTTACTGAGAGGGGCGTCTCAAGCTGAGCTTTAAGGGAAGGATCTGAATTAGCCTCTCAAAGAGGAAGGGTATCCCAGGATGGGGATCAACATGAATCAAAGCAAAGAAAGTCTTATCTGATGGAGGGAAAGGAAATTAGCCTTACAGGGAGTCACACAGAGTATCAGTAAACGGGTTGTTAGAGGTAGACTGATAGAGGGCATTAAATGCCAGTCTTGATTTAGACTTTCATCTGATGGCATGTAGAATCATGAAGGCTCAAGATTGAAGAACTGACACGATGAAAATGTTTGAAAAGCTCAAAGTAGCAGAATGTACTGGAGTAAGAAGATGAGTTAGTCTAACAAATTAGGATGAAGATGAATTGTAAATTGTAGTAGACAGTTGCATTTTGGGTGAGCTATCCCAAGACTTAATAGTTCTACCACATCTGTCTGATTCTAAGTGACTTCAACATCCCCGAGGAAGACCCACACACATTTCCCAGCCTCAAGGTTTGCCTTGATCTCCTGTATTCCAACAGCTTTCCCTTTCATTGGACTTCAGCAACCCAATGACTGGTCATCCTGAACCATGTCATACAGAATTTTCCATTGGTCAAACCAAATGATGATAACCTCCTCTCCAACATCCACCTCCTATCCATGTCTCTCTTTCACTCCCCTACTCCATAACATTGGTGTTGCATCTAACCAAGTCCTCCAGTCACCATATGCCTCCTCTTTCCCTCAACCCAGGAGTCTTTTAAAAGGTTCCCTTCTTTTCCTACTCTGTGTGAATATTCAGCTACTATCCTATATAATAAATTCCTAATACAGTGGGGCCTTGACTTACGAGTTTAATTCATTCTGTGACAGAGCTCGTAACTCAAATTACTCATATGTCAAATCTAAAAGTGAACGAGTGAGACACATGATGCTGGGCTGATGTTGTGGCGTTCACTGTGACATTTGCTGCGCCAACTAGCGGTAGGGTATCTGAAGCTGGCCCGTAACCCGAGTTTTAGCTCGCAACTCAAAGCAAAAAATCGGCCGAGAGACGGCTCGTATCTCGAAAAACTCATTAGTCGGGACACTCGTAAGTCAAGTCCCCACTGTATGTAAATCTACCAAATGGCAGAACAACCGGTGACCATGACACACACTGACCACCAGGGGGCAGAGATGCTCAATGCAGGAGCTGCCCCCTGTTGGTCAGTGCACTCCCACAGGGGGAGTGCCACTCAGTCAGAAGCCAGGCTCATGGCTGGTGAGTGCATTGGTGGTGGTGGGAGTCTCTCCTGCCTCCGCAGCAGCATGAGGACCCCTTGGGGGATGTCTGCCTGCTGGCTTAGGCCCACGGAGAGAGGGCACAGGCTGGGTTGATGGAGCCCCCACCCCCAGTGCACAGATGTCATGCACCGGGCCTCTAGTCTATATATATATATATATATATATATATATATATGCACACACACACACATATATATATATATATATATGTATATATATATATATATATCTCCTATCTAATAAAAGACAAAAAGGGTAATTAACCATACCTCCGCTACGCTTCCCATTGGCTAATCAGGGCGATATGCAAATTAACTGCCAACCAAGATGGCGGCCGGCAGCCACGCAGCTGAAGCGAGCAGGAGGCTTGCTTGCTCCAGTGATGGAGGAAGCCAAGGTTCCCCGCCTGCCGCGGCCCGGCTCTGAGCTCCAAAAGCAACAGAGTTTCAATTATAGAAGCTAAACAAACCCCAGATACCTGTTTTCAGCCAGCTGTGGCCTCAGAGCTGGAGCCGGCTCTCAGCTCCAGTGACAGCAACAATGTTTCAATTATAGAAGGTAAATAAATCCCAGAATAAAAAAAAGAAAAAAAGGAGAGGCTGGGAGCCTCAGTTGCTGGCCAACCTGAAAACGGCCCTCAGCTCCTCACCCAGACTGGCCAGGCACCCCAGTGGGGACCCCCACCCTGAAGGGGGTGTGGCCAGCCTGAAAACACCCATCAGCCCCTCACCCAGGCTGGCCAGGCACCCCAAACAGGACCTCCACCCTGATCCGGGACACCCTTCAAGGCAAACCAGCCGGCCCCCACCCGTGAACCAGGCCTCTATCCTATATAGTAAAAGGGTAATATGCAAACTGACCCTAACAGCAGAATGACTGGGAATGACTGGTCACTATGACACACACTGACCACCAGGGGGCAGACGCTCAATGCAGGAGCTGCCCTCTGGTGGTCAGTGCATTCCCACATGGGGGAGCTCTGCTCAGCCACAAGCCAGGCTGATGGCTTCCAGTACAGTGGTGGTGGTGGGAGCCTCTCCTGCCTCCTCAGCAGCGCTAAGGATGTCCGACTACAGTTTAGGCCTGCTCCCCGCTGGCAAGTGGATATCCCCCGAGGGCTGCTGGGCTGCCAGAGGGATGTCTGATTGCCATCTTAGGCCCAATCCCCCCAGGGAGCAGGCCTAAGCCAGCAGGTGGTCATCCCCCGAGGGGTCCCAGACTGCGAGAGGGCACAGGCCAGGCTGAAGGCCCCCCCCCCCCCCGAGTGCACAAATTTTTGTGCACTGGGCCTCTAGTATGTGTGTGTGTATATATACACACACATATATACATATTATACATATACATATACATACAAGGCTAATATGCTAAGTGTCCGACCATTCAACCATTCAACCTGTAGCTATGATGTGCACTGACCACCAGGGGCAGACACTCAACATACAGGCATGGAAACATGGAACAGACTGATGAATCTCAGAGGGAAGGGGGGAGGGGAAAGAGTGGGAAGAGA
The DNA here is from genome assembly GCF_014108235.1 of Myotis myotis. Taxonomy (NCBI): domain Eukaryota; kingdom Metazoa; phylum Chordata; class Mammalia; order Chiroptera; family Vespertilionidae; genus Myotis; species Myotis myotis. The sequence continues at coordinate 151,458,305 of NW_023416324.1, forward strand.
TTAACCCAAGATTTTATATGCATACTAGAGGCCCGGTGCATGGATTCCTGCACTGGTGGGGTCCCTCGGCCTGGCCTGCACCCTCTCACAATCTGGGACCCCTCAGGGGATGTCGGACTGCTGGTTTCAGCCTGATCCCTGCAGGCCAGGCTGAGGGACCCCACCGGTGCACAAATCCGTGCACTGGACCTCTATTCTAACATAAGCCTCACATCTCTTGTTCCTTTGCCTTTCCACTGAGAACTTTCAGGACTGGATCAATCTGATCTATCAATTTTTGGTACCACAAAAAAAAAAACAGGATTACCTGCTTCAGTCCAGTCCCCAGTGCTGTAGTTACACTGACCTTCCTTTTCTCTTTTGAAGAAAGCCCTGCCTAAATCTTCACCATACTCCACATCCTTTGCATATACTCCCTCCTTTTCCACATAACAAGGTCTTAGCTGTTTTTGAGCGTGTGGTCCACTCAAGTGGATTTGGAATTCTTAGGTCCAGAGGTTATAACTGTTTAGGATATACCTACAGTTGTGATATACTAGGGAGCAAAATCAGAAAAGAAGATAAACAAGTTAACAGAGAGGTAGGAGAAGCAAGAGAAAACAGTGTTTAAAAAAGATAATAGAGGAGAAGATTTCTAGAATAATAAAGTGATAACTGGAGAAATGAACATTAAAAAGTTTGAGGACAAAGAAGAGACCATTAGTAAGTCATTTATGACAATTTCTGAGGAGTGGTAAGAAATAGAAACTGGAGTAAAATAATTGTGGACACTAGAGGATAATAAAAATACAATGGTAAGAAGTCATGGCTACATATCCAAACAGGTTAGATTAAGAAACAAAACAAAACAAAACAAAAACAAGAAAGAAACTGTATGGCAATCAGAATGATGGAGGGGTCAAATGAGGACTCACTGTTGTTGTTTTTTTTTTTCGATAGATTTGAGGACATAATGGAAAAAGAGCTATTGCAGAAGTTTTAGAGGAATAATAAAACCTAACCAAATGAGGACTTACTGATTTTTTTTCAAGATGGGCTATTTGAGGACATAATGGAAAAAGAGCTACTGCAGAAATTTTAGAGGAATGATAAATATCTAACCGAGTCAAGCTGGCTAACAACTACATGAAAGAGGAAAATGGCTCACCGATATTAGCAACCCCTCACCACGTGCTTCCATTACACCAGTAATTCTCCCAACAGCTTTGTTTATCCCTCACTATATAGTGCACTTGCCCTGCGCACTGTTATTTCTAGTGCCCCAAACAGAGGGCTAGCACTTAGTAGGCACTTAATAAATACTGGGTGGATGAATAAATGGTAAACAATGATATCTGGCCTAGGTTCCATTTGGCCTGATGCTCATAATGTCTATCAATTCAGATAAGTAATAACTCTTCAAAATAGTACCAGGTAGAAGAATATTTTCCCAGGAAAAGCCGCATGATTTTAAACCATGTGGTGCACAAATGAACTGAGTATGGCAAGTTGCCAAATTGATACTCAGAGGCATGCACTTCAAGTGGTTTAATGGTATTTTCAACTTAATTGGTAGTTGGACTAAAAAATATATACATTTCAGGTCTCAGACGTTACCTAATCCAATCCCCCCACCCCCTCACTGAATCAAACATAGTTTTCATTAGTCCTAATATTAAGTGACCATTTAGAATCCACTTGAAAACTCTTGTGATAGAAAACACTTATAAAAATGCCCACTCCATTTTTGGATTGCTCTAGTCAGTAGAAGATTCTTAATTGTGATGCACACATAGCTTTTACCTAGTGCATGGGTCCTGTAGGTTAATGTAACTACAGTAGTCTTTCCAATCACCTGAGGAAGGCCTGTCCTAAGGCTTCTCCTCTCCTCTCCTCGCCTCAAGAGCTAAGGCAACATATATAGTCACATGGGAGCAAAAACAACATATGTGCAAAATGGAGACCTATTTGTATTTCTTTTCCATCTGATTATGTCTGACTCTCAATTTTCTTTCTATCTTAATTTGTGCAATATCCTTACCTCAATCCAGTGTCCCACATTGCCAGGGTCAAAAGCAGGCTGTGGAGAATATATACAGAATATTAATACATAGCAATATCATTACCAACTTTGCCATTTTAATCTATCCTTCTGACTAAAGTACATGGAAGTGTCCTTTATTCTTTCCCCAAATTGTTTCATTAGAAACTTCAGCAACAAAAGCACTCAGAAGAATGATAGGAAGAAGAAACACGGAGCCTTCTCTGGGACATCTTCTGAATGTTTTTATCTCCTGCCGAGGCCCACCAGATTCTGATTCACTTGGTTCGGGGCAGGGCCCAGGAATGAGCATTTTTCAAGCTCTCCTGGGTTAAGAGCCAAGATAGAGGAATGCTAGGTATTATGTTGTTTATAAAAACCCAAACACTGATTGCCAGATTTATTCAAGTGTCACAGAAGCAAATCTGCTTAGAGAAGGGTCTGACCTTCTCCCTAGGCCAGTGATGGCGAACCTATGACACGCGTGTCAGAGGTGACACGCAACTCATTTTTTTGGTTGATTTTTCTTTGTTAAATGGCATTTAAATATATAAAATAAATATAAAAAATATAAGTCTTTGTTTTACTATGGTTGCAAATATCAAAAAATTTCTAAATGTGACACAGTACCAGAGTTAAGTTAGGGTTTTTTAAAATGCTGACACGCCGAGCTCAAAAGGTTCGCCATCACTGCCCTAGGCCCTCTTTTTCAGGAGTAGCCTGTAGCATGAGGCTTCCTTTTATTTTTTTCTTTAATCCTCACTGGAGGATATTTTTCCATTGAGTTTTATGGAGATTGGAAGAGAGAGAAAAAGACAGAGAGAAATATTGACATGAGAGAAACACATTGATTGATTGCCTCTTGCATAGGCCCTGGGCTGGAAAGGAGCCTGCAACCCAGGTACGTGCCCTTGACTGGAGTCGAACCCAGGACCCTTCAGTCCACAGGCTGACGCTCTATCCACGGAGCCAAACCAGCTAGGGCATGAGGCCTTTTTATCTTACGTACAGTAGGGATATTGTTTGGTCCAATAAGAACTGGGGGAGGGAGGTACAGTGAGGGATAATCCATCTTCTACTGTTTTACAGAGCAGAAAATGAAGTAGAAATCACATGAATTTCTACCAAGGTCAGTTACATATTAATCAGACAAGTCATACACCTCCTTTCTTCACTCTGTAACACTCAAAAGCTTGGAGAATTCCCCCTAATAGTCACTTAATGAATAGAGGTATTTGCTTTGCTAATAATTCAGGTGGATTTTTAAATAAATAAGGGAATATCTAAACACGGAGGAGGAAAAGATATAATAATTTCACTTACATAACAGTTCACCTTCAAAGTGCCTTACAGAGAACTTATTAATGCAGCTGTGCTGCTGAATAATTTTGTTACTGCAACAAAGAGCTGATTCTATTAAAACACAACTGAATTTTGAGGAGCTCTTGTGATTTTACCATTTCATCCTCTAGGCCAGCGGTTCTCAACCTTTGGGTTGCAACCCCTTTGGGGGTCGAACGACCCTTTCACAGGGTTCGCCTAAGACCATCCGAAAACACATATATAATTACATATTGTTTTTGTGATTAATCACTATGCTTTAATTATGTTCAATTTGTAACAATAAAGTTGGGGGTCACCACAACATGAGGAACTGTATTAAAGGGTCGCGGCATTAGGAAGGTTGAGAACCACTGCTCTAGGCAGTAACAATAGCACTAGCAGCAAAAATCCTTCCTTTGGAGTCCTAAGAAATTGTCCCAAATTTTTACTTTTCATCATCAAATCTATATCCATAACCTTTTTTGGATCCAATGGAACTGGTACATTACAATAGACTCAGACTGTTTCCAACTCTCTGATGCCCCAATCTGCACCCTCCAGTATCTGGGACAAGATACTCACCAAGTGAAATATATCCAGTGTGTTATTTAGCTGGTATATTTAGAACAAACTGTAAGCACAGTTGCCTAGGGCCCTCAGAAAGGCTACATGTCTATAGGTTAGATTTTTAAGAAAGTATAACTTAAGGGTGAAAACAGCTGGTGAAACTGCTCTGGGGCGGAAAGCTGAGAAGCCAGCTCCATTTTGGTACTCTCACCTACATTTAAGGCATTTATTTTTGTGGCTGTTAAAAAGGTAGTCTGCGCAAAGCACACCTCCTGTGACTGACTTTGCACATGCCATTTACATATGTTTCAAGTTTAAAATGGGGTTAGTTTTCCATGGCATGCTAATTCATCAAAAGAGGGAACACATACAAAGAGGGTCTATTTTTAAAATGATGGTTGAATTTAGAAATTCAGAATCAAGTATTGACATATTCAGTATCCACTTGCATTTATGAATTCATTTTAGATATTTTGTAATCAGGCCGAGAACTTAACGTGAAGATCTTCCCCTGCCAATAAAGACCAGTTCCCTGATTTGCAAAACATAAACAATAAAAATGAATGTGCGGGAATTTCTCCAAAACTGTGGGGTGGTAGTAAGGAGGCGAAAGAGGTCGTGAATTCTCTTCAACCGGACGAGCACTACCAGACTCTCCGGTTTGTAACAAGCAGAAACTGAAGTAGAAATCACATAAATTTCTACCAAGAAACAGTTCTTCATGATGCTGCCCACCAAAGCCGCAAGGTACTCAGACCCCAGAGTTCCTAGGGCCCCTTCACCAGGGCAACGCTGGCTTCAGGGCGGTCAAGGCAGGGGCGGGCCAGGTGAGGATGCTCTGGGCGGAAGAGGGAGGAAGCACAGGCAGGGACGCGACTGGCCTGGGAGTCAGTTACGGTCCCGGCGCCCCGTAACTCCCGATTGGGATGGATCACCTTGGGACTCAGCTTCCTTGTTAATTGTTTCCAGCGACTCAGCCCCGTCCTCTTCCTTGAGGAGGACCCTTCCTGGGGCGCCAGCAGCATTTTCCAGGTTCAGGCCGGGAGCTGGGCCGAAGCAGAAACACCCACTCCTCTGCCCACTCCGCTACCGCAGCTCCCTGGGAATTGTAGTTCCCCCGCCAGCAAGGAAGGCAGGTGCGGGGCGCCGGCGAACCACCACTCCCAGGAGGCTTTGCGCGGGTGGAGCCCGTTAGCTCGGTTACCCGTGGCAACGGCAGCTGTCCAAGGTCCGGGCTTTCGCTTGAGTTCGCGAGATTACTTTTGCCTTTTCCTGGCGCCCGGTGATGACGCAATGCTCCCTGATTGGCTCTGCATTCGAGGCGGTGATTCTGCAAGCGGGACACGTGGAAGCGAGCTGTGGGGAGGCTGAGGGGTCTCCAGACAAGAACAGTCGGGAGGTTTGTAGGTGAGTGCCCCCTCTCCCTGAAGGTGTGGGGACTACCACGGGTGATGAGTCGCGTCGCGCCCAGACACTTCCTGGTTGTGTTGCGCTAACTGTTGAGCTCCCCACCACGAATCCCCTTGCCTTCTCTGGGTCTCTCCTGGTGGCTTCCGTGTCCAGATTCTCCCAAACCGTGCGAGCTTTCTCCGCATCTCTGAGTAAAAGGGACCTGCTTTCAACTGGCCTCTGCTGAAGGGTCAAGTTATCAGCCGAAAGCTTCCCCCGGGCCGCCCAGGTTGCTGGAGCGGATGGGAGGATCCCGCATCGCTGAGCCCAGCGCTCCGCGAGGCCTGGAGGTGGCTCCTGGAGTGGCGGTACATCCGTCCTTATGGACCGAGCATGGATGTTTGAGTGGACAGTCCATTCTGGAGCGCAGGGGTGCATTAGGCAGGGTAGATGTTTAGAGCGGGAGCTTTGGACCAGCTACTTCGTGGCTGCATGACCTCAAGCGACTTGCTTAATAACTCTCAGGCCCCTCGGCAAAATGGGGGCGGTAGTACTGAAATATTGGAGTCTGGTAACGATGGAAAGTCAGTGTATATGTATAGAACCCTTCCAGGAAACGTAAACTAAACTGGACTTGAGATTGGTGAAAACGAGATCAGGGAAGCCGTGCCCTCAGAACTTTGCAGTGGTCTTGGGATCCGCTCCGTCTTCAGGGTCCGTCAGAATGGCGATGGTTGATTAAACTGTGATACCTACGCCCGGGCTGGGTAGCTCAGGCGGATAGTTACCAGTAAGTTGGGTAGAGCGTGGACCTGATACCCAAGGTTGCGAGTTCCATCCAGGTCAGGGCACATACAAGAATCCACCAATGGATGTATGAATAAGTGGGACAAATAAATGGAGCAAAATGGAATAGGTGACTTTAAAATTATATCTTAACATTGGAGTAACATAAGTAAACGTTGCATATGTTCATGGACAAGGTTCAGGACCTCTAGTGGGCTACCCGCCTATAAGAGTACAACCTCCCCAGTCAGACTTCTATGATTTAAGTCCTGGCTCTGACACTTCCCAATGGTGACTTCATTAGCCTCGGTTTACTCATATGTAAAATGATCAGTATTTCCCAAGCAGTGTGACTTTTCTCTACACATTGCAAGGCTGAGAGTGAGCCTTGGCTGCATAGCATTCTTTCTATGATTAGTCTTCACTTTCGTCCTTCCATTTGTTTGGATTTTATCAGGTCAGACAAAAATTCAGTAACTGAATTTAAATGGGGTTGATGTCATCATATTGCTCAGGGACTTTTTCCCGTTCCCCTGGATATATAAAAAAATCTTAGGCTGGAAGTCGTCGTAAACATGCTATAATTAATTTTTTTGTAGGTTATATTTGCAAAATGTTTAGTCTTTAAATGTCTTGAAACTTCTTCTGAATTTAATGATCTTTTCTTATCAGGACCTGGAGAATCCCTCAGGATGAAGCTGAGTCTCACCAAGGTAGTTAATGGCTGTCGCCTAGGAAAAATAAAAAACCTGGGCAAAACAGGGGACCGCACAATGGACATTCCAGGCTGCCTTCTATACACCAAGACTGGCTGTGCCCCACACCTGACCCATCACACGCTGCATAGTATCCACGGGGTTCCTGCCATGGCTCAGCTCACACTGTCATCGCTGTAAGTAGTGGACTCAACCATTCCAGGTTTCTACTTTGGCAGCAGCTTAGTTACCTTAACTAAGGTACAGCAAAGCAAAAGACTTTCTTGCTTATATGTGTACAATTTGTAGATTTTTTTAGAATGAAATCAGAAGAAATATATCAAATGTTATACATCATCTGGCCCTAATCTGGAAGGCACGGGTCAGACCTCCATGTTAAAGGTGCTTCACTTTTCCTCTGAACCCAAGGTTCCTCATTGCCACTTCCCCCAAGGGTGACCGGGGTAGGGGCTGCCTTTATGCACCAATCTCAAAAGATTTCTCTGTCCCTGCATGTGTACTTGCATGTGCTACTTATGGAAACAGAGCTAATGGAGTTAGACCATTTTGTGTATTGTGCATATTGACCTTATCCTTTATTGAATAATCTGCTCTAGATGAAATGACTGCAGTATCCTCCTATATAATAAAAGGCTAATATGCAAATTGTTCCCTCCACTGGGAGTTCCAATGGGGGGGGCAGGGTGGCTGCCCCCCCACCCCCAACTGCCTGTGGCACCTCCCCCTCTCCCCCACCTGCTGGACCCACCCCTGCACAAATTTGTGCACTGGGCCTCTAGTTGTGTTGATAATAAACTGATTTGGAAGGAGACGGGGAAGAAGAAATCGAGATATTCTGGAGCAGTTGAACTTTGCCAGTTTCTCTTCTCACAGAACCACTTGCAGATTGAAAACCTTTACTCTGGCTAATGCATCTAGCCTAGTGAGTTGGGACTCTTGAGTAATGGTGTTAATGGTGTATTTGTTGTTCAAGACTACATTTACTGTCACGTGGCATGTTTGGGTGAGAAGAGGACTTCAGTTGTATCGAGTGTCTGTGGAATGATTCATTATTATGTATTTTTCTGTTTTACTTACAGTGCAGAATATCACGAAGTCTTGACAGAATATAAGGAAGGAGTTGGAAAGTTTATAGGTAAAATTAATTAAGTTATTCATGTGTGCCTTATGATGTATTAATTTGGAGTTTGGAGGTGCTGTTTATTCTTTGATCTTTCATTCATACATTTGCTGGTTCATTAATTTAGTAAGCATTTAATGAGCATCTGAGAACCAGACATTGGGGATTCAAAGATGAATAGGGAACAGTTATTGCCCTCATGGAATCCAGAACCTAGTTGGGATAAAAATAAACAGGTAATTCCGGTAGAGTGGTGACTACATTTGAAGATTAGGGGTATGTACATGTATCATGAGAGCCAGAGGGAAAAGCACATAACCTGCTGTAGGGTACATGTGGAAGGAGGTCAGAGTAAAGAAAGAATTTTTGAGAGAGAAGTTGAGGGGCTCCTTAGCTGGATCAAGGAAGAGTTAGCCAGGCCAGGAGGGGGTGTTAGTAGACAGGTATGGGCAGATATTCCAGGCATAGAGCAAAGACCTAGAAGTGAAACACTGCATGGAATTTCCCTAAGATCCAAAGGATTTTTGTTAGGTTTGGGCCTAAAACATAAGGCAGAGGACAAAGAGTTTATGTACTGCTACCTTCTGATGTGTTAATGTTTTCTTTTGGTCCAGAACTAGGATTTTAAATGCAGGGGTATATGTCCATTTATTTATAGGAAAAGCTTAGCAGTGATAGCTGGAGAATAAATTCTTCTGCAGACCATTTTCTCCTGAAGCTTTTTCCAATATCTAAGGCTCACTTAAGTGAATAAAAATCCTGTTTCCATTGGTTATTCAATAGTCTGCTTGTGAGAGAAACTGCATGATGACTTGTTTGTCACAAGGCCCTATGTTTCAGTAGAGGAATTTATGTAATACAGTTTTTCTTGATATGAGACCAGTTTTAATAACCAGCTTTAAAGTATAAAAGTCTAAAATTAAGTGAAAATAGCTAATATAAGCTTTCTACAGATAATTGTAGCAGTTGAGATTGTGGAAAATGAGGTGAAGAACTGCAGAGATATTTTTTTAATTTGCTTTATTTTGGCGGTCTGTTTTCATTGAAATTCTATTCTTTTTTTCTTATGAAAATGCAGGCTAGCATATGAAATTTAAGCACATATGGTTTGCTAAACTTTTTTTGGATTTTTTTTTTTTTAAAAACAACTTTTTTTGACTAAAGAACCTAAGAAACTATCATCTTGAGTCAGTGAAACTTACTGAAAATGAGATTCATTTGCACTATCCTACAGCTTTTAATTCTGCATCTAGGGACTCATGATGTGGGATGGCTTTATCATTAATGAGATTATCTTTTGATTAGATCATTTCATCTTTCCAGGAGCTAGTTCCCCTTGCATAGTAACTACAATGAACATAATTGATACTAAATTTGTCTTCAAAGCAAATCGTGTAGGGTCAGCGTGTCATTAAACACTTTCATTGTATCTCATCCTTAGGATATACCTTCCCTTTGAAGCAATGCACTGTGTCATTAGAAATGAACCTTTGCAGTTAATTTGTTTAGATTAGCGGGTTTCAAAGTATTTTTCATTCATGTTGACAGGCCCCTGTATTTCTAAGTGCATATATGAGCCATTTACTGGGCTCAGTGTTGCTTTATCTAGCAGTATACATCATGAAGCTGTTCTGGTACAACACAGTGTAATTGTTGATATAAGTGCTTTCAAGGGTTCTTGTTTATGTTTATACAGGCATGCCAGAATCGCTCTTGTACTGCTCCCTGCACGATCCAGTCAGCCCCTGCCCAGCTGGTTATGTAACAAACAAGGTATGTTCTCAGACATTCCTCCAAGGCTACAACTTTGTCCCAGCAAGTCAGCCTCCTGTATCCCTCTGCCTGGGATGTTGACCCATTCCTGACCGCTTTTTGCCTTCTCTTTATTTTTATGAATATAATAGGATGGGTGGCTTACAGGAGTTAAAGGAGATCTGCCTGAGGATGGGATTAAGGTAAAGAATGTATCCTCAGCTTTCTCTTGTTACAAAAATTTGGGGCTGGAAAAGGGTTAAGTACATTCTAAAAAAAGAAATTGCCATGATGGTAGAAAACGGTAGTCTTTTGATACATGCTTTATTTGCAGTTTTAACAACCTCAGGAGGAGTGGGGAAAGTTGCTGATGAGTGTTATCACGTGTCCAACTATATATAGTGGAACCTCAGTGTAATACTGCTTGTTTTTAGAACAGAATTTAAAAAAACTGGGTCCACTTTTTAGCTAGTGAAGAGGAATATCAAAAGGACTTCATTAAAAGTTTTCTCTTGAGACATGGCCCCATTGCATTGTCCTTGAGGACAGTGTTGTGGCAAGGTTTCAGTACAGTGTAGGCAGAAGGAAGTTCACAGTTGTGAGTATGTGAAACACAGGTTTATTCTTGTATTATTACTTATTCTTATATATTTTTTCATACGAATAACTGCAAATCTCCTTTGCCTACCCCTGTATACACTACTACTTTACAAATGCAATTCCTTTCCCTGCACCCAATTTATTGATGTCAACAATATGTATTAATCTTACTAAGATTACTATTTTAAATTACTCTTCTGCTTTACACTTCTTTTTATCTTGTAATTTGTATTCAAAAGAAAATATTTTGATGTCAGTTATCTACCCTATTTATAAAGGAGAGAGGATTCATTTAAACATGCCAAAATAAAGACTGTGTGTCGCTTCCCCACCTATGTCCTTGTCAATCTTTTCAGAGAAGAGAGGAGCTGTAGGAGAAGTAACCAAAGGAACATATAGAGCAGTGGTTCTCAACCTGTGGGTTGCGACCCTTTGGGGGTTGAACAACCCTTTCACAGGGGTCGCCTAAGACCATTGGAAAACACATATATAATTACATATTGTTTTTGTGATTAATCACTATGCTTTAATTATGTTCAATTTGTTACAATGAAAATACATCCTGCATATTGGATATTTACATCACGATTCATAACAGTAGCAAAATTACAGTTATGAAGTAGCAATGAAAATAATTATATGGTTGGGGGTCACCACAACATGAGGAACTGTATTAAAGGGTCGCGGCATTAGGAAGGTTGAGAACCACTGATATAGAGGTTCTTGTGTACTATGGGATTTATGTCTTAGCACATAAATTCTGTATGTAACTCAACTTGGTAATTGCTTAATGATGTGTAAGGCCCTAGACCAGGGGCCCTCAAACTTTTTAAACAGGGGGCCAGTTTACTGTCCCTCAGACCGTTGGAGGGCCGGACTATAGTTTAAAAAAAAGTATGAACAAATTCCTATGCACACTGCACATATCTTATTTGAAGTAAAAAAACAAAATGGGAACAAATACAATATTTGTATTTGCATGTGGCCCGCGGGCCGTAGTTTGAGGACCCCTACCCTAGACTGTGCTTTTGGGGCACAACATGAATTGGGATACTCTAGTCAAATATACAATGGTGTGCTGAGGGCTCTCATTTCTATAAAAGAAGTAAGCACACATGTCTGAAAGAACATGGGTGAGGCAATTGATCATGCCAGGGAAGTTTGGGGAACACATTAGAGTAGGTGATATTTGAACTCTGTCTTGAAGGGTCCCAGGCAAAGGAGTAGGGGAAGCGACTTCAGTCAAAAGGAGTGATGTGATCAAAGACAGAAGAATCAAAGTCTGCAGTGTATTCAGGAACAGCATGGGTAGAGTGGGGTGGGCGAGACTGGAAGACTGGGCTTCTAGGAAAGTGTAACAGAATTCTTGGGAGCAAGCTCAGACGTTGGCTTGTATGGCCCTTAAAGGGGCCTTGTTGAGCAACAAGGTTCTTAGAGAATTTGGAGTTTAGTATAGGAACCCTCTTTTACTCACCATGTCTAGGATGTTGAATTGCTACCATCTCTAGTTGTAAAGAAGAATTAAATTGAGAATTGCTTTAGCATTCTGTTATTTGCATTTCACTCTTGCTAATTCCCCATCGTCTTGTTCATTGGCAGTCTGTGTCTGTGTGGGGTGTTGGAGGACGAGTGGAAATGACTGCTTCCAAGTTCATGGCAATTCAGCAGGCCCTTCAGCCAGACTGGTTCCAGTGCCTCTCAGATGGAGAAGCATCTTGTGCGGAAGCAAGTTCCATAAAAAGAGTCAGGAAGTCTGTTGACCGATCGCTGCTATTCCTGGATCATTGTCTGCGACTGCAGGAAGAGTCAGAGGTAAAGCTGTGCATCTCACTGCTACTCTTTCTTGGAAACTCTTGCTAATTGCCATTGCATGACACCGCCTCTTCTGTTCTTCCTACTTCTCTGCTCCTTGCTTCTTGGTCTCTTGTATGCTCTCCTATTCTTTTTTTCCTGACCCATTAATTATAATTGCTCTCTAGGATTTTGTCTAAGGTTCTCTTTACATCCCACTGTATGTGTTCTCATTAGGCAGTCTCCCCCTTTTTTTTTTATTGCTGATAATTCTAAAATACTAGGTACAATCAAGATCACACTGTTTAGCTTCAGGATCGCATAACTACAGGGCTTTAGCTGGGCTCTATTACTAGAATATTCCTCATGCACATCTTAAACTCAGAGAAGAAACTCCGTATCTTTTCTCTTCAAACCTCTTCTTCCTTTTGCTCTCTATCAATGCTCTACTTCAGTTTTTGGCAGCCACCAAGTTTCTCAACACAGAAAGTTGAGTCTTTCAAGACTCCTTTCAGTATCCAATTTAATCTCCAATATTCACTCTCCTTTGATTCCATCTCCCTAAATATACCTAGAATCTGCCCCCTCACCACCCTTATCACCATCTTAAGGCCTCATAACTTCAGATTGTCTTATGTAAATAATTACTTAATTGTTCTTTCTGTCTCTGTTCTCCATTCCACCCAATCCATCTTCAGCCCTGCTGTCCAAGAGATCTTCGTAAAGCACAAATATGAACCGGTTGCCCACTTTCCTAAAAGAATTTGAGGTTCTCCACTTCAGCTCTTACATGGCGTGGACGGCCTGCAGACCTGGCCTCTGCCTGTTTCTCCACCCAGTGTGGCCTCCTTTCTCTGTGGCTGGCACTTGCAGTTCCCTGAGGCATTTCCTGTTTCAGGGCACTGTGCCTACATGCAGACTTCCTTCTGGTCTGCTGCTTTGTTCTTATTCTCAGCCATATTTCTCTTCCTTCCAGCTCCGGCTCATTTATTCCATTGTTTTCATTCGAGGAAACTGCCCCTGACCCTCCCAGGAAGTTCTTTTCACTCTTTGCCACTCCTTTCATTTGGATGTAGCTATACTATAGCCCCAATCGTATTGTACTGCAATGATTTATGTGTTTGTCTATTAACTGTGACCTCCTTAAGCTCAGTTTCTGTGTGTTATTTTTTATCTTCATCATGTAGCAAAATTCCTGACACCCTCCGTAAATACTGATGGTGAATGGTTATGATGGCTGGAGAAGGAGCTGTAGCTGTAAATAAGGGCTCCTGATAGCAGAGTTGGTAGTGACGTTGGAAAAGGAAACGTTCACTAGGAGAACGCAGAGGAGGTAGGAGCTCAGGAGATAGTGACCAGAGGGGAGAATCTGGGTCTGATGATTTAGGTGGTCGTCCTGAGCACCGATTAGTTTTCACTATGGCAGGTGCTTCCGTTTGAGGAACATTGTCATTTTGAGTTTACCCATAAAAATGTAATTTGACTAATACAGTTAGTATACACGAAATAATGAGAGGAAACTTAGTTGTCATTCAGAATAGAACTCTCAGTATCTGCAATAGGAGTTCAGCCTGGGACACTGCTGTGGGTCTGAATTGCTAGTGTTGCTCACTAGCCATTGTTTTGAGCCAGTAATTATCCTTGTAAAGTGAGTAATGTTTGATGAGTAAAAAGGACAGAGTATGACAGGACATGGTTATCAGAAAGGCCAGATGCGCCTCAAGTATTTCTTCTATGTTATACTCAGCCTCACCATTTCATACTGTTTTTGTGTGTCGGTCAAATGCTGGGATTCCTCTCTGTACCCCTTATGTTTATGCTATTGTCTTGATATGATTATTAATAGTGCCTCCTATACTCTTTAATGTGTTCCATTTTAGACAATAACTATATGTGACCCTGCTTCTTATACCCATGAAACGGAATTTCTCAGATAGGGCTGTGTCAGTCACACAAAGTAACAAGCCTGTGTAACTCTGCTTTGTATGTCTGCATACATCTTTTTCTTTTCCAATGATTCCTTCCCCTCTTATTCATTGGATCCTCTTATTTTGAGTGCCCTTAAGTGTTGACACTCCTGAAGGTTTCTGTTGTTGGACTTCTTTTCTTCTTCATACATTCCCTAGGCCAGAGATGGTGAACAGGTTTCATCCCAAGGTGCTTGGAGCTGTGCCCGGTACGAGCAGGAAGAGAGTGGTCTGTTAGGCATGTCTGCCGTGGAAGCAGGAGTCAGGAGTGGCTGCCCAGTGCCAAGGGCCTACCGTTCTAGCTTGGGCACTCACATTTGTGTATCTCACATGTCCATAATCAGGCCTCTGCCGTGGCTAAATGTGTATGTTCCACTGATACCTCAAACTCAGAATACACAAATCAGGATGTTCATCTTGTCTCAGCCTCACTATTTTTAAAAAAAATATATTTTATTGATTTTTTACAGAGAGGAAGGGAGAGGGATAGAGAGAAATATCAATGAGAGAGAAACATCGATCAGTTGCCTCCTGCACACCCCCTAACTGGGGATGTGCCCGCAACCAAGGTACATGCCCTTGACCGGAATCGACCCTGGGACCCTTCAGCCCACAGGCCGATGCTCTATCCACTGAGCCAAACTGATTAGGGCTCACTATGTTTTTTTTTGTTTTTTTTAGGATTATCTGTCTGCTCTTCTCAGCATCTCCCTGGACTTCCAAAAAGGAGCCAGGAGTCATCCTAGAGTCTAGGACAGCTGTGGGCAAACTACGGCCCGCGGGCCGGTTCTGGCCCGTTTGAAATGAATAAAACTAAAAAAAAAAAAGACCGCACCCTTTTATGTAATGATGTTTACTTTGAATTTATATTAGTTCACACAAACACTCCATCCATGCTTTTGTTCCGGCCCTCCGGTCCAGTTTAAGAACCCATTGTGGCCCTCGAGTCAAAAAGTTTGCCCACCCCTGACCTAGACTGTCCTCATCCTCTTCTTGGACAACTAATCAGTTGTTGATTGTACCATCTGATGAGGTTTCAGATCCACCCCTCTTCACCCACTGGCACTGCCTTAGACCAGGTCCTCTTGGACTTTTACTTGGGTTATTACATTGCCTCCTGCCCCATCCTTTAGCCGTGCTCCCTCTTAATTCACTCTCCACACAATATCCAAAGTGTTCTTTCTGGAGGAATAGTGTGATGATGCCCCTCCTGTTTAAGAAGCAAAATTCCCTCTTCATAGCCTCCCTCCCCACCCCTCTGTTCTACCAGAAAGCCACTGTTGACTTGTGTATTTCCTTGCATAGCTTATATTTACAGTTACATACACATAATTACATATATGTGTGGTTTTTATAACATGAATACAATCATATGTTCAGAAATTTCCTTATTCCTTGCTTAACAATATCTTGAAACTCTTTCCTCGTGAATATATTTGTAGTAGAAATTTGTAGAAGTGAAATTTTAGGATATAAAGATGAAACCACAGACATTGTGATACGTGTTGTGTACATGCCCTCCCATGAGGCTGGACTAATTTTTACTTTCTAGTTATCAGGGTATGTAAGTACATTTTTCACTTTCACTTTCACTGTGTTGTTATCTTTGAGCTTTTTTGTCAGTGTGATGGGCAAAAATGGTATCTAATTGTTTCCAATTTGCATTTCCTCACTGTGTGAGGTTTAGTAAGCTCTCCATATGTGTACAGGGCATTTACATTTCTTTTTCGGAAGTTCATATTTACATATCTGTCTAGATCTCAATAGGGCTGTCATTTCCTTAGAGGATTTTTGGAGCTTTTTCTGTGGTGTAGATGTTTACCTATTCCTCCAAAGAGTAAGTTTTCCTTTGCCCTTGTTGATAGTATATTTTACTAGAGAAGGTTTAATGTTTTTGTACTGAAATATGTCAGCCTTTTACTGTAAGTTTTAGGTTGCTTAGGAAGGCCTTCCTTAGACCAAGATTAAAAAAATATTTAATATATTCTAATATTTGCATAACTATATTTTTTTATGTTTAGTTTTACTTTTAAGGATGGTGTGCAGTAGGGTTTTTTTGTTTGTTTTTGTTTTCCAAATGGATAGTCCATTGTCTCAACCAAATAGTTTAGAAGTTCCTAAAGTTGAGTCTAATTAATAATGACTTGGCGGGGACCTCAAGCAGGCCTGGATAGTCATTTAAACAAATTGAAACTATCCCTTTGTCTTTTTCCTCTTGTACCTGCTCAGCATGCATTTAATTTAATCTAAGCTAAAGCATGGCTGCGTTTGCCGATTGCTTCAGTTTCTCCACACAGTCTTTTCATACTTGGGTGGCTTTCAAATTGTGCTCTTCGGAGCAGAGACAGCACCATTCCCTGCATGCTTCCCACTGAGATTTTGTCTGTCCATTGGGCTTCTTTGTAAGGTTCATTTAGATTTTAGACAAAGGTCTCCACTCCTGGAAATGGTTAAAATTGTTCAGTCTTTTTTTACCTTAGGTCCTTCAGAAAAGTACGATCATTGGAGTGATTGAAGGTGGAGATGTGATGGAGGAGAGGCTGAGGTCAGCACGAGAGACAGCCAAGCGGCCTGTAGGTGGCTTCCTTCTGGATGGCTTTCAAGGGAACCCGACAACTCTGGAGGCTAGACTGGACTTGCTGTCGTCAGTTACCGCGGAGCTGCCAGAAGACAAACCGAGGCTAGTGCTGAGTTGGATGCTGGCTGAGCTTCATGGGCGGCAGAACTGGAGTGCTGGGGGTTGAGTATTGTGCAGTCTATACATGGGCATGTCTTTCAATGTTTTTTTTAAATAAATATATTTTATTGATTATACAGAGAGGAAGGGAGAGGGTAGAGAGTTAGAAACATCGATGAGCTGCCTCCTGCACACTCCCTACTGGGGATGTGCCCGCAACCAAGGTACATGCCCTTGACCAGAATAGAACCTGGGACCCTTCAGTCCGCAGGCCAACGCTCCCAGTTAGGGCTCTTTCAATGTTTTGATGTTGTCCTTTCTGGGTTGAGTCTGCTGAGGCTGACCACAGGGGGAATTTCCATCGAGGCTGTCCTGTGGTTGGTTCAGGATGTAGACCAGAGGACAGTTGCCATATGAATGAATTTATTTGATGCTCATTCTAAGTGAGGACAGGTGCCATACTGTTTCTCCTCATTCTTGTGCTAAATGCAAGCACTGTTCCTATGCATTAGAACATGGTTTCCAGGGACAGGTATAAGCTGTGCGGACTCTGGCCTTCCTCAGGGAGAGCTGAGGATGAATCTGTGCTGCTAGCAGAATGAAGATGGGCACTACTAATAAGAACTTCATAGATTTGAGGCAGCGGTATCATATTTTGAAATTGAGGGAGCTGGCAACACTATTGTTCTTTCCATAAATCCCAGGTTTTACTGTGGGCTGGTGAGAAGGGATGATCTACATGATTCAAAGCTAAAAGTCCTGAGTTTCTGGGTGCAGCTGATGTCTTATTAGACTACCCCCAATTTTGTTTTTTTTAAAGAATAGTCTTTTTTCCACTTGGTGTGAATATTTATGCTCTTTCCTATAGATATCATAAGAGGTCTGATTATGACGTGCTGCTTTATACCCCTCGGGCTGTTGGCTAGTATCTAACATGCAATTTTACTACTTTTTAAAAACAGTTATAACTTGCAGTAAAGTGTGTGAATCTTATGTAGAGCTTGATGACTTTTTACACATACACACACACTGTGTAAACACCAGCCAGAATGATATCTTTTCATCACCCCAGGCAGCATTTGCCCCGATTTTAACCCCATTGTCTGTTCATTGCTCCCCCTCCTAGTCCATTCCGGTACAGACTACAATTTAGCGTTAGTATTTCTAGTCTTTTTCTGGACTTCTCTGAGTTAAGTGCTCACAGATGTCTGTTACTGGATTTGAAAGCTGGGATTGTTTTTCTTTCTATAAGTGTGTAGAAACTCCAGCTTCAGTTGGAGAGGAGGTCTAAGACATTACGTTACTTGAGGGAAACTGTAGTCAGAAAAATCAGCATATATTTAAGGGTTCTGGTTGTTTAATATTACATAAGCCTTTTTTTGGACTTCTTTTAGAAATCAGAGAGTCTGTAAGCTTTTCTCTGCCAGTTCATAAAAGGAACTATGGGTAGAAAAACAAACATAAAAAACAGCAGCCAAGCAGCCCTGATCTAGCATCTTCTGGTGTTGTTTTAGTGGTAAAACCTTGGTTGAGTATTAATATTCTCAGAATGCCTTGCCCATACCTCTAAAATTACCACCTCATCCCACCATGCAGACGTTTTATTCATGGTGAAAATATAAAGAAGCATAAATAAGGCCAACTAGATTCCTAGATTCTGTGGGCATAGTTGAAATTCTGAGAGCAAGAGTTGCTTTGTAAATGAACCTATGATAAAAATGCCTTTCTGGAACCAATTATAAAAATGAATTATAGGCAACATACAGTTAAAATATAGAAGTATTTGAGGGGGAACTAAAGTACACAACCTTGCACTCTTAAAAAAAATCCATGTGGATAGGTAGGCTATAAAAGTTCAGTCTAAGACTAGGGAGGTTGTTCAGCACAGATGAGAGGAGGAAGAAAACTAACCTTTACACTATGCTTTTTCAAATATCTCATTAGTTCTCCAAACAGTTCTGTGAGGTATGTATTCATGCTCTTATCTATAGTAATAAAAGGGTAATATGCTAATTAGACCTGACGTCCTTCAGGACAAAACCAGGACACAGGGAAGCCGGTGCCGGCAGCCAGGGGAAGGAAGGCCTACTCTTGTATGAATTTCGTGCATCGGACCTCTAGTTTTTAAAATGAGAAAACAAAAACTCAGAGAGGTTAAGAAACTTTCCCAAAGAACACAGCAAGTAAATTAATAGCAGAGCTCTCTAGCCCAGCTCTCTCTGCCTCCCAAGTAAAGGTTCTTTCCACCACATCTTATTATTTGCTGCCTGCCATGCTAACTATGACTGATGGTTTTCATTATTATTTTAATGCCCTCGTTGAGTCCTGGCATTGCCCTCATGTCAGTGTTCTTATTTTCACAGGCTCATCTGTGGCGTTAGCCTGCCAGATGAGGTGCTCGAGTGTATTGAAAGAGGAGTGGACTTATTTGAGAGTTTTTTCCCTTATCAAGTGACAGAGCGGGGAGGTGCCCTGACTTTCAGCTTTGATTACCAGCCGAATCCTGAGCAGACATGTAGGTCTTTTGAAGTTCATCTCAGTGTTATCCTTAACTTTCTTCTGTTTCCTATCAGTTGTGGCTTGTGATGCCAGCCAGAAATATGGGCATATTATAAAGCCAGCCTTTTATAAAACTTCATCTTTGTTTCTTATCTGTATGCTCTGGCATGTTGGTCCACACAACCCAGGTACTTAATACTATACACATAGCTCATCATTATTAGCAGGTAATTTTGGAGTTAGCAGAAGCAAAAAAAACAAACAAACCACAACACACACACAAAACCTCTTCTATTAACAGCCTGAAAAAGACCATTCACAGTGAATAGTGATGAAAATCTAAGAAAAGAAAACCTTGAACTGCTTGGTAAAAGTTAATTTGTTTTTTCACAAAAGAGTTCTTGTCTGCTTTTTGCAAATCCTTTGCTATTAAAATACAGGGAGTCTCACCACCCTGATCCTAGCGTTACTTTTGCTTTTTTGTGCACACTGAGATGTGAAAGCTGTTTTCCGTTGCGATTATTGCTTTGAACACTGCCATTTTATTTTATTGTTTAGTTATTCAGAAGTCAAGAAAATCAGTTTCCGATTCTGCCATTTAACTGGCAGTAGTAAAGGAACCGGGATGCTGGCTTTGGGCTGGGTCCCTTGAAGCACCTGCCCAGTTTTTCCCGAGAATGTTGCATGCCCAGTGTTTCCTCAGGCCTCCCTGGGTGTGCGGTCCTTTCCCGTCCTGCTGTCATTTGAACTCGTCCTCTGTCACCGCCAACCTTAAATTTGACTAGGGCTAGAGACTTCATTTAAAGGTTCATTTTATTCCCCATAAGTTATCAAAATTTCATTCAGAAGATGTTACACTTTTATAGAGCAACTTAAGCATTAATCTAATTGGAATTACTCGGAAAACAAAATAAATCAGGTTGGCCAAATTCTTATATATATAGGAAGTCAATTTTACTGTCTTTTAGACCAGAATATAATGTATGTGGGTAGGTGTACCATAAACACTTTATAAATGTTCATGACTTTATTTACAAGCTTAATTATTTCCACCAGGACATAGGTAGCTTAGTCATTCCGTACCATGTATATGCAAAATTGAAAAAGAACCTGATATTGTTCCTCTTTGGCTACAGAAAGCTTTTTATTTATGATTAGGAAAATTGAAATCGTTTGAACATTCTTATTAAAGTATTATTAATCACACTTGTGTGTATAGTAATTTATAGTCCTTTGCCAATTACAAAGTGAAAATTACAAAGGAATAAGTTGTCTAATGTAGACAGCAATTCCCTGGGTGAGGATTTCCCGAAAGCCAGGCTTTTATGGGTTCCCATGTCACCACGCAAATTCATGGCAGCAAAGTATAGCCCTGGGCTCATGCTCGGGTCACATCCTCTTTTTCCTTTAACTTGGACCAAATTACCTTCCTAGGACCATCTGCCCATTCTCCTTGGGCCAACCCTGAGATTGTTATTACTTGTTCCTAGAAATACTCATCTACTTGTCCCTTTTTAAGGCAGCTGGCTCTGTGCTTGGGAACTGGTGCTTCTCTTGTAAACCAGGAATGTTTTTTTCTTTTTTTTTTGACTGGAATAACCATTTGTTTTTGTTTTTTTGTTTGTTTGTTTGTTTTTATTAATTAAGTTATTACATATGTATCCTTATCCCCACGTTACAGGAATGTTTTTTTCTTAAAGCAAAGAGTTCAGGGGAATAATTCAAGTCCCCATGTAATTCTGAATAATCTGAGTTCCCTGGAGGACTGGAGTCTCCATACAGAGTACACAAATTTAAACCATATTCTACTTTCAATCTATTTGGAACATAGGCAATTATAAAGCCCAATTAGTTTGCATGTGCATTAAGATATGACATAACACACACATTTATTCACATAAACACAGTAACTAGTTTTTAAAAATCATTTCTTGACAGTAAGATTATATTATGTACTTATAACCATAATTTGTTTAGATATTGTTGAATCTCCAAATTTTAATATTATAGATTTATAGATAATGGGTCTATGATCATCATATACATATTGCTATTTTTCTTTTTAAATATATTTTTATTGCTTTCAGAGAGGAAGGGGGAGAGAGGGAGAGAGAGACAGAAACATCAATGATGAGAGGGACATTGATTGGTTTCCTCCTGCATGCACCTCAACCAGGGCCAGGAATCAAGCCTGCAACCAAGTATGTACCCTTGACCGGAATTGAACCCAGAACTCTCCAGTCCTCAGGCTGACACATCCACTGAGCCAAACCGGCTAGGGCCATATTGCTATTTTTCTTATGTCATTTCCTTGAGATAGGATTCAAGAGTGGAATTACAGAGTCTAAGGGCATGAAATAGCAACTAAAATACGATACTCCCAAAGGCCACTCTTTATCTGACTTTCATTCAAGACTTTTTGTTGGTTTCTCCTTCAGTATTACAACAAAATGGGACTCAGGAAGAAAAACAATATGTGGATCAGTCAAAGAAAATGAAAACAGCCAGTGGCAACCAAGAAATGACACCATTTGAAATTAATCTGAAGGAAAAAAAGTAAGGATTTTTTTTTTTTTTTTTTTTTTAGTTTAGATATTGATTTCTGACTTTTAAATTTCAATCTGTTTTAAAAGTTTACATTACTGTTCCCTTTTCAGTTTATGACTTCATAAAATACTTATAGTTGGGTATTAGTTAGGCCTTCTCAAATTCAGTTTCAGAAAGTCCTTTTTCTGCAGAGGAAGTTGTGTACTTTGTCTTATCAGAAAACTGAGCCTAGTTAACTACTGTTTAAGAAGAGCTGTCATAAAGGTTAGACCAAACCCATTGTTTGCTGTTTTTTACTCCTTCCAATTACTTTAAATAATGACAGAACAAAATAGGGATTTCAAGATAAAATACAACATTTTTAAAAATTTTAAGGAACTTACTATAGTAATGCCTATCTAGTAATAGTACAGATTTGAAAGTTTATGAAAGAATATGAAAATCCTAGTTTTCATCTATTCTCTAGGGCAGCCGTGGGCAAACTACGGCCCGCAGGCCGGATCCGGCCCGTTTGAAATGAATAAAACTAAAAAAAAAAAAAGACCGTACCCTTTTATGTAATGATGTTTACTTTGAATTTATATTAGTTCACACAAACACTCCATCCATGCTTTTGTTCCGGCCCTCCGGTCCAGTTTAAGAACCCATTGTGGCCCTCGAGTCAAAAAGTTTGCCCACCCCTGCTCTAGGGGCTTCTTAATTGTAGGTGTGAAATAATGTTTACCACATTTAACATCTTAAAAAATAGCCAAGGAGTTTCATTTCTATTTTTTAAATGTTACGGTAATATGAATGGTTACCACTAAAGTTCTCTGTATGTTATAGATTTAGCTGGAAATGGGAGTTTTCTTATATCAGCGCTAGATTGGAAGTTACGGAGACTTGGAAGTTGGGATCCCAGCACTGCTCGTGCCTGTCTGACACTTTCCAGGTCATTTGACTGCGTTTTAATAGCTGATAAAAGGTAGCACATATCGTGCTTAGTGTGTGCTCAGCAATGTCCAAGCCTTTTCCTATATTCACTCATTTAATCCGGGGAACAGCTCTGTAAGGTGGGCATTGTTACCATTATAGATGAGGAAACAAAAACAGAGGGAGGTTAAGTGACTTGCCCAAGTAAGCTCTGATCCAGGAATCAAACCCAGGCATTGTAGCTTCAGAGCCCTCCTCATAGCCCCCTTAGTGGTCCTCATCAGTAAAATGACAACAAAAATGCCTGTCTCCAAGGGTGGTTGATGAGATTAAAGAGGTAGTATATAAAAAAGTGGTTTGTAAACTGCAAAACGCTATGCAAGTGAAAGGTCAGACCATGTCTTCTGATACTAGTTTTGGTGGCCAAAGGAGCAATGTGCATTCATCAGAACAGCATTCCTGTTATTACAGTGTGACTGACAGTGCTCAGCCTGAGGGAGCGAACACAGGACTCTCTTTGCTGCTCCCTGTAAGCCTCAGGCTAGAAGGTTATATTCAGCTGAGGAGGACTGCTAACTGGGGCCACATTGCCCTCTTAAGCAGGTGCCCAGCTGTACATTTGGCAGTGATGCTATTAACCATATTCGTTATGCACCGGCAGAATAGGCCGCCTAGGTTGTGGAGTTCGTATATTCCTCACTTTCTGGAATGTCATTCTAACTTCCTTCCTCAGGTACCGCGAGGACTTTGACCCATTGGTGAGAGGGTGTTCCTGTTACTGCTGTAAGAACCACACTCGTGCTTACATTCATCACCTGCTGGTGACCAATGAACTGTTGGCCGGAGTCCTGCTTATGATACACAACTTTGAACACTACTTTGGATTTTTCCACTCTATCCGGGAAGCACTGAAGAGTGACAGGCTGGCACAGCTGAAGGAGCTCATCCGCAGGCAAGCATAGTGAGCCTGGCACACAGGCCTGACTCCACATTGAGCCAGTACCACTGCTGTTCTGTGGGAAGCGGAGAACGAGAAACCATCTTAGCTTTCATCATTTATGTTTGAGAATACGGTCTGCTCAGATAAGGAACGTCTGTACCAAACTGCCCACAGGAGGCTAAAGAGCTTTTTTCTAAAGACTTAAGTGACCTGGATTGATCAGAAAGAATTGAACCATGACCTTTAATATTTCTGTGCTAACTCTTTTAGTCAGTAGAGATTTGTTTAGTCAAAAGCGTTAGATGTGAAGAGACAGCCTTGAAGTGGCAGTGATGAGATTCTGAGGGTACACTGAGGTGCATTGGAGATTAAAGGGAGATGATTGGTCATGAGCAGCATGGCCTTGTGGCCTCATGCCTATTGACTGGAGAAGGAATCTGCTTCATTCAGGCATTTTCTTTGTGCTCAGGGGCCTCTTTTGGGTACTGCCTTCCAAGCTGCTCCAGCAGTATAGTCAGTCAGCAGTGGCTCTTTCGATTTAACCAGGCGCACATCTCCATGGAACGTGGGGCTCACACATTGCTCCTCTGACCGATTGCTCCAATGCACACGCCTTCATTTGGCTACATGGCTACGTGGTCTATTTCTGACTTGTCTCCCTAGAGCTAACTGGAAGCTTCCCTAGCTGCGTCTGGTTGTGCAGGTCCACTATAGTCTGCCCTTTAGGTTCAGTAATAGTCTGACCACATAATAACTGTAGCCTCATCACTTGGGGAGATTCCTCCACCATATGTTCACTTGGATAGAGCTTCAGACTGGCAGTTAGAGGATTGGGGTTCAGTGCTACCCACCCACCTCTTCATGCCTGTTTCCTCCTGAATCATTGGGGACAGGCATGTGGATCGGACTAAATGAACTTCTGAGATTCCATCTAACTCTAATATTTGGGAAACAAATAGTTTTAGATCAGAGTCATAGCCTTACTTACAGTTCTTGCTTATTGATCACCATTGGCCTGATGAAAATGCAGCGGAGCCAGGAGTCAGGCAATAATAGAGACATTTCAGAGTCTAAAAAGAGGTTTGGCTGTGGATTTTGAAGTGGTTGGTGAATTGGCATTAGCAGATCCTGAGGCTGGAAAGACCTTCCTGGATCATCTCTGATCCTGTGAGTTTTTTTACTCTTCCCAAAGGAGTGACATTTGTGTTGATGGTTGTGACAAGTGATTTGTATATTTTTGTGTGCTTTTCTATATTTATGAAGTTTTCTACAAGAACATACCTACACAGCCCTGTCTGGTGTGGCTCAGTTGGTTGGGCATTGTTCCATGCACTGAAAGTTGCTAGTTCGATCCCCAATCAGGGTACATGCTTGGGTTATGGCTCGATCCCTGGTGTGGGGCATGCAGAAGGCAGCCAATCAAAGTTTTGCTCTCACATCAACGTCTCTCTCTCTTTTTCTCTCTCTCTGTCTTTCTCTTTCTCCCTCTCCCTAAAAATTAATTTAAAATATATACAGACATTTATACGCATAGTTTTTGTCAAAACAACAACAGAACCAAAAAGAGGCCTTTGTTTTTGTTTTTTTAAAAAAATATATTTTATTGATTTTTTTACAGAGAGGAGGGGAGAGGGACAGAGTTAGAAACATTGATGAGAGAGAAACATTGATCAGCTGCCTCCTGCACACCCCCCACTGGGGATGTGCCCGCAACCAAGGTAGATGCCCTTGACTGGAATCGAACCTGGGACCCTTGAGTCCGCAGGCTGACGCTCTATCCACTGAGCCAAACCGGTTAGGGCAAGAGGCCTTTGTTTTGTGTGTAGGACTGTGAACTACATTTGTTTTATATTATTGTGCTGTATTTTGCTGTTTGTTTATTTTAGTGGGTGTTACTAAGCATTTTTAAAAAATTATGTGGTTACTACATTTTTATGTGTTGGATGCCCATCTATATGGTTTAACTTTATTAGATGGGAGTAATTCTGTTTTGGAATTCATAACTTTGGAATTCATGGGCATTCCTATTACCTCTCTCCATGAATGGTACGGGTACTTATGAAAGAATCTCTGTTCTCAAGGATCTGATTGTTTTGAAATATATTGGATGGGACTTGTTCATATGTTTATATTCCTTTTCAATGCCAAATCCATTGTTAGAGGACTATTAATAAATATCCCAGAATTTGTATAAAATGTATGAGTTTTATGTTCAAAACACTGAAATTTCTGCCCAATATTGTCCATTTTTCTGGGTCTTTTTCTTATTAGCATATTTGAAAAAAATGTTTCTTTAATGAAACCTATTAAAGTCAATGGCCAGTAAACATTTTGAACTAAAAATATACTGTCTTATTTCCTGTAACTGGTAGTGGATCTACTAAACAAAATATTAAATTTCCATGGTACCAGAAATAGTCTCCAATAGAAAAAGATTTTTCTACATTTATTCCATCTGTAGTCATTGTTTTAAGTGTGCTCACACTAAATGCAGAATCCAGGGAGACTCAGGGATGCATCTGTCTCTTTAAATTATATAATTAGGGATCTTAAGGCCATGCTTAGCACATAATGAAAATAATAACTACAGTCTTTGGAGCATTTTTAATGTGCCGGGCACCTCAGTACATGCTTTCCATATATATCTCATTGACCTGTAGAGTAAAGCTGTCAGGTGTTGATATATTATTCCTGTTACTGA
Organism: Myotis myotis; assembly: GCF_014108235.1. Lineage (NCBI taxonomy): Eukaryota > Metazoa > Chordata > Mammalia > Chiroptera > Vespertilionidae > Myotis > Myotis myotis. The sequence continues at coordinate 151,484,612 of NW_023416324.1, forward strand.
GTTTCAGGAAGGTTGAGGGCCCTGCCTGAGGGCCTACCAGGAATTTCTGGAAGGTTGAGTAGTTTGCCTAAGGTCTTCCTTCCACTAGTTAGCTCCCAGGTTAGACTTTGGCTCCATCTGACTAAAATTCATCAGTTCCCATTGCACTAAGTAGCTTCTTGCTTGTGACTTGCTCCTGGGTTAAAGGACTAAGAGAAGCAAGGACTGAATAGAGGGGCCTCTGTCTTAAGGGACAGATGCTTCTGGAGCCTTGCTGGCACTTGGCCCCTCGCTCCTACTCCTGTAACGGAATAGCCGGCACTGCGATGTGTAGCTACAGTACCATGCTATCACCTGTAGGTCTAAGTGCCATTCCTTGTCCCTAAATCCCTCTCACCCCCCAGTTTGGGGACTACTCCCACCCTGAACTGTGTTGAAAGGGTTTGGGTCTCTGATGGGTTCAAGTGGACTCTTGGATAATCAATAGGAGTCTGAGGTTTCCTGTATGCCTTGGGGGAGGAATATTTTATTCTCTGGGAATAAAGGGAAAAGATTCTTCTAAAACATTTTAAAATCAAATATTAGTATAATTAGAGAATTTTAATAAAAACTTCAAACAAAGACCATCCAAAGGCCAAGATGAGAGTGTGAGAGCAACTATCTTACCCAGGATGTTTTTTTCTGTTGAGGCAGCTTGGAGCTCACTGAGACCCACAGAGTTAAATGATTACCCTGTGCCTTCCTGATTAGGAACAGGCTGCTCTCTGCAGTTTGATTAGTCTCGCTCGTAGCTACGGGATTACAGCTTATTAAAACTGACAGTGCTGTGTAGGGCAGGCAGCCAGGAAGGTCAAACTCACATGCTGAGCCAGCCACCAGCAAGGCTCTGCCTTTACCTGAAGGTTTGGTGTAATTGGCATTCATTTAAAAATTCTTTTCCATTTCTTTCCTTTTAAAAAAAAATACCTTTCAGATCTCTTTCTCATTTTACACCTTTTATCTCCCTTATTCCTCATAAGAGTTCCTGACTTATGACCACATAATCCAAATAACAGTGGGTACAGAAGAAGAGCAAGTCCAGTGTACTAGTAAGCTATGTGAGTTCGGGTCACCATACATCCTCACAGTCCACTGTCCACAACAATCCCGGTTTATGTCTGTGGTGCAGGCATAATTACTAATAGCACCCCCTTTACTCTCAAAAGTGCCCTAGTTTGGACAACAAGTTATGTGGCCACCCTAGTGTGAGTGGTAGAGGTGGCCCACCCGGAGAGAGCACAGGTGTCCGCCCAAATCGGACAGTTGCTACCCACTCGCCAACCGCGGCAGTGCCTCCAATGCTGTGCTGTCAGATCTCCTCAGTCTCGTGGAGAAGCCAAAAAGCTGAATTTTCAGGTGAAATCTCACCATTTTTAAGTGCTGGATCAATTTTTAAGGCCCATCAGCAAATGAGTGGATTAAAAAACTGTGGTACATCTACACAACGTAATACTGTGCTGCTATAAAAAAGAAGGAACTTTTACCATTTGCAACAGCATGGATGGAACTGGAGAGCATTATGCTAAGCTAAATAAGCCAGTCGGAGAAAGATAAATATCACATGATCTCACTCATATGTGGGATATAATGATCAACATAATTTGATGAACAAGAATAGATCCAAAGACAAATGGCAGGGGAGGGGTGGGTTAGAGAGCAACCAAAGGACTTGTATGCATGCATATTAGCATAACCAATGGACACAGACACTGGGGCGGTGGGGGCTTGCCCCGGATGGGAATGGCTGGGGTGGGGGGGTGTCAACTGGGGAAAAAGAAGACATATGTAAAACTTTAGACAATAATATATATATATATATATATATATATATATATATATATATATATATTCTGGTAGCCCAACAAAACCTAGGTGTGCCTAGTTTGTAACCTTTGAGTTAGAATCTGGAGGGAAGTTATTTTTAGCAGTTTAAAATTCTCAGTGGCTCATAAAATACACAGAAAAAGCACCTCAAGTTTCTAGCTCCTGCAGCTGATCACAGGTTCCCACGTGCAGAGATTCTCATGTTCTCCCGACTTCATCGCATGATCACACAGCTCCCAGGACCACTCTAAAAGGCTTAAAGGGGCAGGAAGCATGATCTATCTTATGGATGGGAACTGTTAGGTCTGGGGGAGGAAGGCTAGCAGTTGTTGTGTCTTTCCTCTTAGGGAGTCTGAACAGGCATTTTTCTTCCCAGTTACCACTCCGGCTGTCCTACATCTTACCCTATTTTCTGCTGGCTCTGCCCTTTCAGGGGCGGTAATGATTTCCCAGTTCTCACTTCCCAGTGATCCTTCTGACTTCACAAAACCAGTTGCTACAAAGATATAAGGGCTCCCATTGCACCGTCCAGCATTAGTCCTCTTTGACACAGTGAGAGCTCAATTATGTTTGTCAAGTGAACGCAAATCCTCTGAGCAGTTGAGGCGTTAGCTGCAGACTTGAGCCTACTGAGCACTGGTTACAAGTGACCCGCGCAGCAGTACGTGGTGGGATCCTGACTGAATGTCTTGTCAGTGGTGCTTTTATTTCCTTTGTGCTAGGCAAGCTCCCGATGACCTGACATTTTTGTTCTTCTTTTACTGGGTTCTCCTTCCTACCATTAGCATCTTCTAGTGCTGGCCTCAAAGCAATTTCCCCTGCCCTGACAAGAGGAGCTCAGAGTGAACTTTTCTTTTGTTCTCATTCCTCACGCTCCACTTTGAGCCCGGGCTGAAGTTGCCAAGGAGTTCAAACAGCCCGTGCTTCCGCCAGTGTGCGTCAGAGGGATTAGCACGTCCGCTCTGCACACTTTCCCTAATGTTCACCTCTTTCCCTTAAGTGCTGTCCCCTGCCGTCTGCTCCTTTGTCGGGGAAACACACTTTCTCTTATTATCACCTTGTTCCCGGCCTGTTTCAGATGGCTTCGGCTCGCCTCTTAACAAAATCAAGATGTTGCTATTAATGTTCATCTCTTTCTTTAACAGCTTAGCGTCACCTTCTTTTATTTAGTCCTTTCCTTCTTCCCTCCCAAACCATGTAATCATCTCTACTTCAAGTAAAAGTTTCATAACCATTTTATAACTACTTCTTTATAGTTGTTATCAATAAGGCATGAGTGGAAGGAGATAAAGGGGAGAGGAACTAAAAGAGGGGGTTAGAGGTCCTCCGATAACTGAGAAACAGCAAGCGTCTGCAAGATTCTTCTTTTATGAGGAAACTAGGCAGGATTAGCCCTCAAGACTGAACATCACGAACCCAGTGGCCTAGTGAAGTTTTCCTCCAGTTTTTATGGATGGAATGGGAAGATGGCCTCCCCTTAGAGCCAAGTTCTCCCCTGTGAAAGGAGACCATCTACCAAATTATTAGAATATTGCTCAGAACCATCCCAGAATCATTTATGTTGGTCATAAATCCTTTCAGGAAATCCAGTTACATAATAGATAGGAGCTTTTCAAACCACACCTCCAAAAAGCTAAAATATTTACCCATATTTTTCAGCATTTAATATTCCCTACTCTTTTTGTTCGTTTGTTTAACAATCTTATATAACATTTCCATCACAATTCCATTTATTATTCCCCATAATGCCAGCTGAAGAAAACATAAACTATGTGACTATACTCAGTTCCCCACACAGTAATTCCACATCAAAGGAGAAGAGACTAGAACAGGGGTGGGCAAACTTTTTGACTCAAGGGCCACAATGGGTTCTTAAACTGGACCGGAGGGTCGGAACAAAAGCATGGATGGAGTGTTTGTGTGAACTAATACGTGTTAACACTGCTGCTGGTGAAGGAGCAGAGGGGAGAGCAAGAGAACCCTCCGCTCTTTCGGCTCCGCGGGCCAGATAGAACAGCCGAACCGGGCCGGATCCGGCCCGCGGGCCATAGTTTGCCCACGGCTGGACTAGAATGACAGTATGTTCAATATTTTTTGGTATCTGATTTTGGTTAAACTCTCGAATTTCATGTTGTTTGAGTATTAAAGTCGCTTCCAGTCGTGTTGAAAAGTCAGTTCAATTTTACTTTTCCATTTGAACATTCAGCTACTACCACAAATTCAACATGTCAAAAAACAAATTTAGTCCTAACCAGTTTGGCTCAGTGGATAGAGCGTCAGCCTGCGGACTCAAGGGTCCTGGGTTTGATTCCGGTCAAGGACATGTACCTTGGTTGTGGGCACATCCCCAGTGGGGGGTGTGCAGGAGGTAGCTGATCGATGTTTCTCTCTCATCGATGTTTCTAACTCTCTACCCCTCTCCCTTCCTCTCTGTAAAAAAATCAATAAAATATATTTAAAAACAATACAAAACAAATTTATTGTCTATCTTCAATCAAGCTAGTTCTCCAACGTCCTTGCCTCTGTCCACGGCACCAGTCTTCCAGTCGATCCAGCTGGAAAACTGCTTCCTTGGCTAAATAAAATTATGTATAGAAGCAATGGGGATAAGTTATTTCAAGGGAGAGATCAATAAGACTTGATGACTGGCTCAGAGGATGCAGGTAAGACATGATTCAAGGAAGATTACCACCCATCTAGCCCTTGTTCCCTTGTCCCCTCCCACTCCTTTATTCCTCCTTTAGTTCTACTGTGAGGAGGCTAAGCTGTCTTGAATACTATCTCATTGGGATACTCCCTGGTAAAAACCTTCAATGGCTCCCCAATGTCATCCAGAGCAAGGCTCAGCTGGCTGATGAATTTCTAGACCTGTCATAATCTGACCCTATCCAATTGCTACAGTTTTCTCACCTTTTCCCAATAGTCATATCTTAATACTACCATTCTTCAAGGTCCAGTCCAAGAACCAAATCTTCCACAAAACATTGGCTTTTCTAGGTACCTAGACTCTCAGGATTGGAAGAAGGGCTTTTATTCTGGCTTCCCTTGTTCATAAAGGCACCAACAACCAGCCCACTGGGCATTTGCTTTGCTCAGGCCTTCCGTTCTGTAAGCCTCCCCTCCCAACCATACTGTCAGCTCTTTGAAGGAAGGCTAATTCCTCAGTATTCTCCTTGTCTGCCTCCCCACTCCTGCCCCAGGTTGCAACACATGTGTCTACTGAAATAATTAAAGGGGAACATGTGGCTAGTTTTCTATAGTATGTCTATACCCCTCTGCCTTTAACACATGGCTTGTCCCTTGCCTCTTTTCATTACACATTGCTCAATACTTCCTGTGCTTTACAATATTACCTTCTCTACTGTTCATGGCATGAGACCCAGAAATCAGGATTTTAAAAAGATTCCCAGGTGATTCTAATGTGCAGCCAAGGTTGAGAACCACTGTGTTAAAGGATACAAAGCAGGAAGGAGATCCAGGATTTCAACTGGGTACTGTGACTTGGAAGCCCAGGATTTTTCTATTTCACTTCCTCACCACCCAACAATGTATGTTCCTTATACAGAGAATCTGCTCTCCTCTAAGAACTAAGGCTTGATGTAGATGGAGGCTTGTGCCAACAAAACTTCCTCGTGTGATCACCTCTCCTGGTTGCCCTCTGGGCCACTCCCATAATTACTATCTGATACACTAGAACTGTGAGTCACGATGACTTAATAACTGTTTTCTTTACCCTTTTTGGTCCCAGAAATCTGTAGCTGCATTTTAATGATGATAGGGCTGAGGAGTGACCCAGAGATGGCAATTTTGTCTGGTCAAAGACTCATACATCCTATCTAATAAAAGAGAAACATGGTAATTGGCGTACGACCACTACCCTTCCCATTGGCTAATCAGCGAATATGCAAATTAACTGCAAGCCAAGATGGCGGCCGGCAGCCAGGCAGCTTGAAACTAACATGAGGCTTGCTTGCTTCAGTAACGGAGGACTCCAACGTTCCCCGCCTGCCTTGCCGGCCTCTGAGCTTGCAGTTTAAGAAACATTGTAACAAATATAGAAGCTAAACAAAACCCCAGAAACCTGCTTTCAGCGAGCCGGGATCTCAGAGCTGGAGTTGATACAGAGTTTCGATTATAGAATGCAAACAAACCAGATACCTTCTTTCAGCAGCAGAGGCCTCAGAGCTGGAGCCAGAGCTAAAGCTGGCCCAGAATAAAAAAGAAAAAGAAAAAAAGGAGCACTTGGGAGCTTCAGTCGGCCTGAAAACAGCCCTCAGCCCCTCATCCAGACTGGCCAGGCACCCCAGTGGGGACCCCCACCCTGAAGGGTGTGTGACCGGGTGCAAACAGCCATCATCCCCTCACCCAGGCTGGCCAGTCACCCCAGTGGGGACCCCCACCCTGATCCAGGACACCCTTCAGGGCAAACCAGCCAGCCCCACCCATGCACCAGGCCTCTATCCTATATAGTAAAAGGGTAATATGCCTCCCAGCACCGGGATCAGCGGAGCCGCAAGGTCTCCCAGCACCGGGATCAGCGGAGCCGAGAGGCCTCCCAGCACTGGGATCAGCATGAGAGGGGGCAGCGTCCAAACCCCCTGATCACCCTGCAGCTCTGTGTGTGACAGGGGGCGGGGCCACAACCTCCCTATCTGCCCTGCTCTGTTCATGACAGGGGAAGGCGCCCCAACCCCCTGATCAGCCCTGCTCTGTGCCTGATTGGGGGGAGCTCCCCAACCCCCTGATCGCCCTGTGGCTCTGTGTGTGACAGGTGCGGCGCCCCAACCTCCTCCCCGCCCCCCCCGCCACGGACCCTCCTCTGTGTGTGACGGGGTAGAGCCATAACCTCCCCATCGGCCTTGCCCTGAGTGTGAGAGTGGTGGCGCCCCAACCCCCTGATCTGCCCTGCCCTGAGTGTGACAGGGGTCGGTGCCCCAACTCCCCTATCGGCCCTACTCTGTGAGTGACGGGGGGAGCTCCCCAACCCCCTGATTGACCCTGCTCTGTGTGTGACAGGGTATGGAGCCCCAACCCACCTGATGGGCCCTGCTCTGTGCAAGACAGAGGGTGGCGCCGCAACCTGCCCATCGACCCTGCCTTGAGTGTGACAGGGGGCGGTACCCCAACCCCCCAATCGACCCTACCCTGAGCATGACTGAGGGTGGCATCGCAACCTCCCAATCTGCCCTGCTCTGTGCATGACAGAGGAAGGCGCCCCAACTCCCCAATCGGCCCTGCTCTGAGCCCGAGCAGGGGCTGCACCTAGGGATTGGGCCTGCCCTCTGCCACCCGGGAGCAGGCCTAAGCCAGCAGGTCGTTATCTCCCGAGGGGTCCCAGACTGCGAGAGGGCACAGGCCGGGCTGAGGGACCCCCTTCCCCCCGAGTGCACAAATTTTTGTGCACCGGGCCTCTAGTTTACATATAAATGAAAAGCAAAAGGCTTCATCCAATCTGTTGAGGACCTGAGTAGAACAAGAAGGTAAAGGAAGGATGATTTTGCTGCTCTCTTGCTTGAGCTGGGACATCCATTTCACACTCCCCCACCCCATCAGTGTTTCTGGTTCTTGAGCTTTGGACTTGAAACTTACACCTTTGGCTCCTTTAATTTTCTCAGGACTTTGGGTTTGAACTGGAATTATATGACCAGCTCCTGGGCCTCCAGCTTGCAGGTGGCAGGTCAAATTATAGGACTTCTTAGCCTCCATAATTGTGTGAGCCAATTCCTATCAAAAATCCTCTCTTGCCCACCCCCCTTTCCCTCCCATTACTTCTGTTTCTCTGGAGAATTCTATTAGACATTATTTTACCACTCTGGCTGTGGCAGCTGCTGGGATAATAGTGATTCTTGAACACAGAGGTCATTCTCTTTGTGGATACATTTTTAGGAGGCTTCGTCGACCTCATTGTGACTGTGGGCATCATGGGAATTGGCAAAGGTGTCTCAAGCCCAGTTCAGAAAGATCATATAGACCAGTGATGGCGAACCTATGACACGCGTGTCAGAGGTGACACGCGAACTCATTTTTTGGTTGATTTTTCTTTGTTAAATGGCATTTAAATATATAAAATAAATATCAAAAATATAAGTCTTTGTTTTACTATGGTTGCAAATATCAAAAAATTTCTATATGTGACACAGCACCAGAGATAAGTTAGGGTTTTTCAAAATGCTGACATGCTGAGCTCAATCACTGATAAATACCAAGCCCTTTCCAAAGTATTATGCCATTTATAATCTCTCTGGCCTATGCCCCTCCCAGAATTAAAATGTGCCCACTGCTTTTTATGGGTTGCTGGTTTGCATCAGGAGAGGGGAAGGAGTGAGTAACAGTGTTCATCTTCCAGGGTCCCATCAGGTGATCCTCTCTTTTTCTCATGGGTCCACGATAGTCTATGGAATCCCATCCAGCCAAACAGAGCATGAAAACCACCTCTTGATCAGGGACTCCCCTAATCTTGGCACCAGGGATATTGGTCAGTCTTATGCATCATCACCATCCTAAGTCCCTCCAATACCGAATTTTCATCCAGACAAGAAAAATTTACTCACAACTGTCAGGCACTCTCAGCACTTGGGATTCCATGACAAACACCCCACAAAGAACACTTGCCTTCTTGGAACTTACAAGTCAGGAGCAAACTCCAAAATTACACATATTTTACAGAATTAGAAAGCTTCAGTTTGCTCAGATAATCTATCAAATCATATCCCGACCACAAAAGTAGGTGATTAAACTGTCCTAAGAGATGAGAAAATGTGAAAAATCACTAGATGACAATATCTATAGATAAAGAAAATAAAGCTGCTAAAGTTTTTTTTTTTCTTTCTATTTATAATTGAAGGACTAGGACTGCAGCTCAAAACAATGAGCCGAGTTCGCCTCTTCCCTGGCTGCCTGGATCAGCTCACACTAACTCAGATTGAGTGGCACTCACCTCGAGGCTTCCAACACATCTGTATTCCAGTGTTCTTCCTCACTTTACCTTAGCAAATCCTGAGCAATTCCTTATCTCTACTCTCCTCCCTCTATCTTAGTCTTCTAGATGGCTTTGTCTTTATAATTTTTTAAAAGTGAAATAAGTCATCTAAGGGGACAGTAAATTGTTATCTCATACAGCACTCCTATTTTCTCAGCCTTTCCTTTCACCCCCATGTGCATAGGGACAGAACAATTCATGATTTAAAGAACTCACTGCTCAGACTTCCTGGCTCAAAATTCTCTCTAAAGACCTTCCTACTCTTCTTCATACTTAAAAACTCTGCCCTTGATATTTTCAGGCAATATATCTATGATTAAGCACAAATAGGAGATACTCCTTTATAGATAGGTCATGCTTTCCAATTTATATTTTCTTACACATAATTTTTTTCAACAACTTTCTAAAGTAGACAGGACATTGATCATTGCCCTCATTTTACTCCCGAGGAAGTGAAGGAATAAGGATTTACTCTTTAAAATTTGTCAACTGTGGAAGGTGGTCTTGTAATTGATGTTGATAAAAGCAGGACAGTTAGGAAATGGAGATCCCCAGCTATGAGGGGTTACAGAAGTGCTTTCTTCACTGGGTTCCACTCACGTACTTCTTTAGATGCTGGTAGTAGATGGGTTTGCCTGGTACAACAAAGGTGTGCTCCAGAACAAGAATAGAAAGTACTATTTCAGTTCAACAGAAGCAGAGCCTGGGAGAGAGAACCCCAGGGGCTTACATGGATCCTGGCAGGAGGAAAACAAGCAGAGGAAAAAAGGACAGGAGGCGAGCGGGAGGGGGAGGAGAATTAGCAACAGAGAAGGGAAAATGTGTGAAATAATTCACCCCAGCTTTGTCTTTATGAAAATTTAATATGTGAAAATTCCTCCTTGAAAATGAGATAAATAAAGAAGTAATTATTTGCATTACAAATTATCTCTCCACTTCAAAAGAGTATTTACCACAGGTGTGATTCTTTGATGTGAGAGTTTAGAAAGGAATCTGACTTGGGGGAGGTGGGAGATTTAAATACTAAAATTCTGATTATAATGTAATAGGAAATAATCCTGTCAGAAACGGGGAGACATCTGAAGAAGGAGGTGGATGTATGGGGAGCTCTTGGCAGAGCTCAGGTTTTTAAAGGACATGAACAAAAGACAGAGCAAGGGGATTTAGATAAACTGGAACACAAAAGATTGTCATGAACCTTCAGAAACAGAATAAAGGAGGCTAAAGTCAGAAATAAACCTAGCTTTCCAAAAGTGCTAACGGTTGTTTCAAGAACCCTAAAAGCTTTGCTTGCGGTAAGGAGGAGCCCACACTTGGAGCGACTTGCTCTTTGAGTAAGTAAGGTGGTCCAATGTTAACAAGTTAAGTAGTTCTTACTTTTTCCTATTGTTTATTTTGCTTCTGTCTTCTCCAACATGCAAAAAGATGGAGAAAATTGTATTTCTCTTAGAGGGTGTGGAAGGAATATATTAATATCCACCCACTTGAGCATACCTACTTGGGATATTCCCAGGTTCTGGGTATCAAAGACAGGGGAAGACTTGGAAGTCCTGGAGCCAAAATTGGGGAGAAAGGTGGTGAGGAGATGATATAGGAGAGAGACAAAGCCCCTCCCCCCCCCCCCTCTGCTCAGATTTTGGGTAAATTCCACTAAAATTTATTACTTGCTTAGTGTGAATGGATTTCTTAAGGAAATAAAATACGGACTCAGCTTGACTTTCTATGGGATGTGGGGAAAATAGAAAGCAACTCTTAGAGGCAGGAGCCAGAGGAAAGGGACTCCAGGATATGTCACTTTTAATTTTGAAAGTAAGGTCAAGTGAGAATTAAAGTCCCACATAGGTGAGAGTGTAAGAAAACATAGAACCTCTCTAACTGGATTTAGGTTTATAGAGGTAGAGGAATTGAATGGCAGGAAATTGGAATAATGTGCAATGCAGAGAGGTTCTCAGAGCCTCTATTAATAATCCACTGGGATTATAGCAAATAGGAGAAGTGCCTGAAGACTGAAGGCTTTTCCTAAAGGGGAACAGATTAGATCTACCAGCTATGGGTCAGTAAACCCTGACATCCATTCTGCTGCAAATGATCAGTCTAGGGCTAAGCCAATCCTGGTTTTCTTTTCTTTTTTTTTTTTTAAATATATTTTTTATTGATTTTTTACAGAGAGGAAGGGAGAGAGATAGAGAGTTAGAAACATCGATGAGAGAGAAACATCGATCAGCTGCCTCCTGCACATCTCCCATTGGGGATATGCCCGCAACCCAGGTACATGCCCTTGACCGGAATCGAACCTGGGACCTTTCAGTCCGCAGGCCGACGCTCTATCCACTGAGCCAAACCGGTTTCGGCTCTTTTCTTTTCTTTTTCTTTCTTTTTAAATATACTTTTATTAATTTCAGAGAGGAAGGGAGAGGGAGAGAGAGATAGAAACATCAATGACGAGGGAGAATCATTGGTCAGCTAACTCCTTCATGCCCCCTACTAGAGGTTGAGCCTGCAACCAGGGCATATACCCTGACCGGGAATTGAACCGTGACCTCCTGGTTCATAGGTCGACACTCAACCACTGAGCCACACTGGCCTGGCTAATCCTGGTTTTCCATTCCCCTTGCCAGGATGCAGTGCTATAGTGTCTTAATCCTGGTTAATAGGACACAAGGGGCAATCTGCCAGGGGAACAGGCAGAGAAATGACAGGAGGAGAAGACTGGTTCTGCTGCTGTTGTTGGCCATTTTGGTATCAGATAGAACTCTTGGAACTGTTCCATATTACCTTGTATTTATGGAGGTGGCGGTGGGGAGCCAGCTTGAGAGCAAAGCCAGTATTGTGAACTTAGTAGAAAGGTAAGCTGAACCCATGAGGGCATTGCTAAACCACTGCTCTGCCAGCCTGAAACTCATACTTCCAAAGACTTCTTTATAAGTGACTAGAAGCCCAGTGCACGAAATTTGTGCACTGGGCGGGGGGGGGGGGGGGAGTGTCCCTCAGCCCAGCCTGCACCCTCTCCAATCTGGGACCCCTTGGGGGATGTCCGACTGCTGGTTTAGGCCCGATCCCGGCAGTCGGACATCCCTCTTACAATCCGTGACTGCTGGCTCCCAACTGCTCGCCTGCCTGCCTGCCTGATCACCCCTAACCACTTCTGCCTGCCAGCCTGATCACCCTCTAACCACTTCCCTGCCAGCCTGATCGCCACATAACTGCTCCCCTGCTGGCCCGATTGGCCCCAACTGCCCTCCCCTGCTGGCCCAATTGCCCCCAATTGCCCTCCCCTGCTGGCTTGTTAGCTCCTAACTGCCCTCCCCTGCAGGCCTGGTCGCCCCCCAACTGCCCTCCTCCGTTGGCCTGGTCATCCCCCCAACTGCCCTCCCCTGCTGGCCCAGTCGCCCCCCAACTGCCCTTCCCTGCAGGCCCAGTTGCCCCCAACTGCCCTCCCATGCAGGCCTGGTTGCCCACAACTGTCCTCCCCTGCTGGCCATATTGTGGCTGTGGGTGCCACCATCTTTGAGGGCATGGCAGTCAATTAGCATATTCCCTCCTTATTGGCTGTGGTTGCCTCCATCTTTTCGATGGCATGAGGGTCAATTAGCATATTCCCTCTTTATTAGATAGGATATTAATAAACTTCCTCAAAATGTAAGGCAATTTGAGCCAGGGTTTACTAATATTTGGGGCAAAGAAATCCTAACTGATACACTGGGATATATTGAATTAAAAAACCAAACAGTTCACAAATATTTTCACAGTGTCGCTGATATGAAAATAACTTGCAGGCCAGATAATAATACCTGGAAGAATATTTGTGCTGGCTGTGCTAACCTGTGCAAGACCTACACATATTGTCTGACTGTTAGGATATAAGCCTTAATGTTTTATCAAAAACATGGCAACATTCCATTTGAAGATAATTTAAATCTCAGGAAAGTCTAATACAGAAGATAGAATTAAAATTCAAAATGACTTCACAGGCTGGAATGCTAAGATAAAACCAACAAGTCAAACAGGTGACAAATATGGGATCCAGCCAGCCCAGACCCCAAACATCTACTCTAGAAGTTCAAGGTGGGTGACACTTGGCTTAGTAGAATTTTAATGGGAAACACCTGGGAGCTTTAGCGCATGGATAGTGGATGCTATTGTCTGCTTCTTAGATTCCTCCTTCAGAACTTAAGCAATAATACCCTCAGCTGGGGGGTGTAATGGTGGCCATTCTGCAGCAGAGAGCTATATACCTTGTGAAAAATAGTCCCTGGTTCTTGGTAGAAATAGAATGCCTGACCATGAGATACCAAATATCCACGCAGCCAGAATGACCCATCATCGGTTTTGTCAGACCCCCAACAACAATCATAAGATAAAAAGTTGTACATCTGGGATCAGGCCTGAGCAGAACTAGAGAGCACAAACGAGCTGCACAGTAGGTGACCCAGACTTCTGTGTCATCCACCATTGTTGAACTGATACCTCATCCTTACTTAGCTCATACTTATGGGCACGTGGAGTAAGGGGAAAAGCTGAGGTTGGTTTATGGATAGGTAAGATCAGTATGAGATTGCAAGCCAAAAAATAGACTAATGCTGTGTTTCATGGGTGCAGCCCCACTCAGGGGTGCCTCTGAAAGATAGGAATGAGGGGAATTCTTCCTAATGGACAAAGCCTCAGGCACTATGCCCATCAAAAGAAGTACTTCGACATAAGAATATATATATCACTAGTGGGTAGTAGTGAATCACTTGGCCAGTAGACTCTGCAGAACATAGGAAACAGAATGTCTTAGCTGTTTGATGTCAGCCAACTTCTATCAGTGCTGGCACAACAGGCACATTAATGTAGGAGCAGATGGGAAACGGAGTCACCATCCTCACAGGGCTAATTGACCTTGATCCTCCGGAGAAGGTCGCTTTCTGCTCCTGGAGTAATGGAGACAGAAAAGAATACTCCTTTGCCCGATTTTGATGGCAACAGACAAGCACAGCAACCATGGCCTGAGAAAGGGTGGCAAGGATGGAGGCTATGCATGGCCCCAAAACATGGGCTCCCACTTGATAAGTCTGATATAATCACTGCCACTGCTGAATACCCAGCCTGCCAGCAGCAGACACCAGCACTGAGCTCCCAATAGAGCTCCAACTCTTGTTTTAATATTGCAAGTATTAGCTGTATTTTTTAATTTAAATTTTATTTTTCAATTACAGTTTATGTTCAATATTATTTTGTATTAGTTTCAGGTGTACAGCATAGTGGTTAGACAATCATATACTTTACAAAGTGTTCCCTGTGATATTTCCAGTACTCACCTGGCACCAGACATAGTTATTACAACATTATTGACTATATTCCCTGTGCTGCTGTTTGCATCCCTGTGACTATTTTGTAACTGCCAATTTGTTCTTCTTAATCCCTTCACCTTTTTCACCCAGTCCCCCAACCCTCTTCCCCTCTGGCAACCATCCGTCTGTTTTCTGTAGCTATGAGCCTGTTTCTATTTTGTTTGTTTGTTTATTTTGTTCCTTAGATTCCACATATAAGTGAAATCATATGGTATTTGTCTTTCTCTGATTTATTTCACTTCACATAATACCCTCTAGGTCCATCCATGCTGTCAGAAATGGTAAGATTTCATTCTTCTTTATTGGCTCCAACTCTTGAAGACACCAATCAGCTTCTTAATGTACAAGTTTATTACAATGAGCCCTTCCATCTTGTGATTTGTCTTGATAGGAATTGACTGGAATTGATATATATTCTAGCATGACTTACTTTTCCTACTCATACAACTTCAGCCAGACAGTGCTTATGTAGCGTTTGATTCATTGGAATAGAATACTGCCAAATATTGCATCAGACCAGGGTAATTGCTTATATCAATGGAGGTATGGCTGTGTGCACATGACCATGAGATACACTGCTTCTATGACATATTACTAGCCTAATGGAATGTGCAACAGCTTGTTGGATGCACAATTGAGGCACCAGCTCGGAGATACCTTCTGATGATTCTGTACCAGCCTTTAGACACAGTATACACTCTAAATCAAAGCCCATTATACGTTGCTGACCCAACCAGTAGAATATATGAATCTGGGAAACAATAAGTGGAAGTAGAAGTGCCTCTGACTCACTTGAGGAATTTTATACTTCTTGTCCCTGCAATTCTAGACTCTGCAGATTTAGAGGTGCTTATTCTTTTTAAAAAATAACTTTATTGAGGCATACTTTACATAGCATATAATTCACCTACTTCATATGTATAATTCAATGATTTTTAGTAAGCCTACCAAGTTGTATAACCATCACAACAAATCAGTTTTAAAACATTTGTATCATCTCAATAAGATCCATACTCCCATTTATAGTTAGTCTCCTTTCCCACCCTCTGCCTCAGAAAACCACTAATCTACTTTCTGTCTCTACAAATTTGCCTTTTCTGGACATCTTATCTAACTGGAACCATACAATATGTAGTCTCTTGTGGTTTGCTTCTTTCACTTAGTGCAATGTTTCCAACATTTGTCCATGTTACAGCATCTATCACTGGTTTGTTACTTTTTATTGTTAAATAGTATTTTGTTGTATTGATACACCATATTGTGTCCATCCATTCACCAATTGATAGATATTTGGAGTATTCCCAACTTTTCACTATTATGAATAGTACTGCAAAGAATATTAGAGTGCAAGTGTTTGGATATTTGTTTTCATGTCTCTTGGGTAGATGCCCAGGAGCAGGTCACTGGCTGATATGGTACATTTACATTTAACTTTTTGAGACTGCCAAACCATTTTCCAAAGTGACGGAATCATTTTACATTCCCATCAACAACGTATGAGGATTCTCATTCCTGTGCATCCTCTCTACATTTGTTATTGTCAGTCTCTAGTGACAAATGATGTTGCACATTCTTAAAGAATGTGTTTATAAGTAATTTTTATATCTTTTAAATAAAAGGTTTATTAAAATACTCTGCCAATTTTGGAGGATTGTCTGTCTTATTATTGAGTTACTAGAGGCCCGGTGCACAAAAATTTGTGCACTCGGGGGGAAGGGGGCATTTCTCAGCCCGGCCTGTGCCCTCTCGCAGTCTGGGACCCCTCGGGAGATAACGACCTGCTGGCTTAGGCCTGCTCCTGGGTGGCAGAGGGCAGGCCCAATCCCTAGGTGCAGCCCCTGCTCGGGTTCAGAGCAGGGCCGATTGGGGAGTTGGGGCGCCGCCCCCTGTCATGCACAGAGCAGGGCGAATTGGGAGGTTGCAATGCCACCCTCAGTCACGCTCAGGGTAGGGACGATTGGGGGGTTGGAGTACCGCCCCCTGTCACACTCAAGGCAGGGTCGATGGGGAGGTTGCGGCGCCACCCCCTGTCTTGCACAGAGCAGGGCCAATCAGGGGGGTTGGGGCTCCATACCCTGTCATGCACAGAGCAGGGCCCATCAGGGGGTTGGGGCACCGCAGCCTGTCACACACAGAGCCGCAGGGCAATCAGGGGGTTGGGGAGCTCCCCCCTATCAGGCACAGAGCAGAGCTGATCAGGGGTTTGGGGCGCCTTCCCCTGTCATGAACAGAGCAGGGCCGATAGGGAGGTTGTGGCCCCACTCCCTGTCACACACAGAGCGGCAGGGCGATCAGGGGTTTTGGGTGCTGCCCCCTGTCATGCTGATCCTGGTGCTGGGAGACATAGTACCCTTTTACTATATAGGCTAGAGGCCTGGTGCACGGGTGGGGGCCGGCTGGTTTGCCCTGAAGGGTGTCCCGGATCAGGGTGGGGGTCCCCACTGGGGTGCCTGGCCAGCCTGGGTGAGGGGATGATGGCTGTTTGCAGCTGGTCACACCCCCTTCAGGGTGGGGGTCCCGCTGGGTTGCCTGGCCAGTCTGGGTGAGGGGCTGAGGGCTGTTTTCAGGCTGGCCGGTGACTGAAGCTCCCAACCGCTCTTTTTTTTTCTTTTTTCTTTTTATTCTGGGCCAGCTTTAGCTCTGAGGCTCCAGCTCTTAGGCCTCTGCTGCTGAAAGCAGGTTTCTGGCCTTTGTTTACCTTCTGTATTTGAAACAATGTTGCGATCCTGCTGGGCTGAAGCCCAGCGAATAAAGTAGGTTTCTGGGGTTTTGTTTAGCTTCTATATTTGTAACATAGTTGCTTAGAGTTGCAGCTCAGAGGCCGGCAGCAGCAGGCGGGGAACGTTGGAGTCTTCCATCACTGAAGCAAGCAAGCCTCATGTTCGTTTTAAGCTGCCTGGCTGCCGGCCGCCATCTTGGCTGGCAATTAATTTGCATATCGCCCTGATTAGCCAATGGGAAAGGTAGCGGTCATACTCTAATTACCATGTTTCTCTTTTATTAGATAGGATAAGAGTTCTTTGTGTATTCTGAATACACGTCCTCTATCAGAAATGTGTTTTTGCAAATATTTTGCAAGTCAATCTATTTCTAAATGGTGTCCTTTGCATCAGAAGAAGTTAGGTATGTTGTTATGGAGTGGGGATAGGGAAGAATATATTTGGTACTGGGATAACCAATTGAGTCGTCACTTTTCATCCCCTTGTTTAATTTTGATGGTATATGGATAAATGCAGCAGCCATGACCTGAGAAAGTCGCCATGTCCCAGATAAACCACCGATACCAGTAGAGTGCTAATCAGTAGGGAGAGGAATCTAGAATAGAAAATAGAGGACAATGATGACAATTACTTTGGCCTTGAGATTACAGTCCATCCCACCAACCTTCCAGAGGAAAATAAGTCAACTAGATTCTTGATGAAGCTCTTTATAGAATTTTAATTTATGAAGAAATTGGAGCCGAATGGCATAGAGGGTAAACTACAATGGTCTTCCATATATTCTGTGGTGTGCCACTCAGGTCCCCCTTCAGGATTGAGGAATTTGTTCTCCCAGTTGCTTAAGAATGCTGACAGCTAAAAGCTTTCAACTGAAGAGAGCCTCCTTGCCTTTGTCACACCTCCTTCACAGAGGTTTCCTCTTATCCAATTACTGGCTGGGTCCATAAAGGCCCTGCTCCCTCCAGAACTCCCAGTTGGAGGGCTGAGTTTTTCGTGTGACTGTGCCACAGTTCAACTCCTCCCTCTGCTGAATCCTACTTCCTTCATGTACAAGTGTTGATCCCTAGGGCATATTCCATTAAACTTATACATCAGGCATTTAAATCTCCTTCTTAGAGTTTCAATATGAGCCCCAAGAGTCTATGCAAATTGAGTTGGGTCATTAAAAACCAAATATTCCAATCATATGGAAAAGTGAGCCCATGGCACTCTGAACTGGTTAAACAAAATATAAGAAGATTGTATTCTCATATTAGAAAAGAAACACTAACAATATGGCAGCATCCATAAGAAAGCAACCAAGATAGAGAGTGTGAGGAAATGTTACTTTAAGTAGAGACACAAGAATTGAAACCTCAGAGAACTGTTTTAATTCCACAAAGGTGGTCGTTGGGAAGATGGAATAGAGGTTTCTGTGCTAAAGGAAAGAATAAGGACCAAAAGATGAATTTTATAAGAAAGCAGATTTTGGCTTAAAGGAGGGAGGAATTTTTTAAAGGAGACATGTCACATGCCTTGCAAAGAAGTGAGCCAACTCCTTAATACAGCTGGGTGATCATGGGTTAGAGATGTTGGAGAGAATTTCTACAATAACTATGGGACCCGGCTAACATTTCTTTCAACTCTCAAATCCCATGATTATAAGTTGTGATAAACTGCAAGCTTTTTAAAAGGTCTTTAATATGGAATCTGCTCAAAGCATAATGCAAGACAATTACATCAGTTTTTCTCAAAGGGAAAACCAGTCTTCCACCTTAGTCAGTCTGGAGTGGTGCTACACGGGGTAGGAGAACTTCATGATATTCCCTCTTAACTTTCCTCAGCCCCAATTAGTTTGCTGTTGAATTCTATCCCCAGCCGCTTTTTAAGACACAGAGAAGCAACTAAGGATTGCCTTTACAGTTTTGACTTTTAAAAGCACGTTTGTAGGTTTTTAGGACTCAGAAGATGATTTATATCCTCTAGAATTATTGTTAGCTTGCCTTATCATAGTTCAGGAATCCGGACATCACTCATAAGAAAGCTGAGCTCCAGGAAGTTTACAGACTTGACTCAGACCACTAGAGGGACTATATGCCAAGGCTGAAATCTAACCTCATATTCGAATGCCATAGCTTTTGTACATTTCCCTAATTTGTCAAGTTCCATGCTCTCTTCTTTCAGACCACTCTCACCACATTTTATCAATTGATTTGTGTCCCAAAAATATATGTTCAAGTCCTAACCCCTGGAACCTGAAATGTGACCTTATTTTGAAATAGTCTATGCAGATGTAATCAAGTTAAGATGAGGTCATATTGGATTAAAGCAGTGGTTCTCAACCTTCCTAATGCCGCGACCCTTTAATACAGTTTCTCATGTTGTGGTGACCCCCAACCATAAAATTATTTTCATTGCTACTTCATAACTGTAATTTTGCTGCTGTTATGAATAGTAATGTAAATATCTGATATGCAGGATGTATTTTCATTGTTACAAATTGAACATAATTAAAGCATAGTGATTAATCACAAAAACAATATGTAATTATATATTCAATATGTATTTTCTGATGGTCTTAGGCGACCCCTGTGAAAGGGTCGTTTGACCCCCAAAGGGGTCGCGACCCACAGGTTGAGAACCGCTGAATTAAAGTGACACTTCATGCAATGATTTATAGGATGGAAATTTGGATGCAGACACACAGAGAGAACACAGGTGAAGATGAAGGCGGAGTCTGGACTTATGCTGCACAGGCTAAGGAACACCAAGGATTGTCAGCAACCTCCAGAAGCTAGAAAGAGTCAAAGAAGTATTTCGCCTACAATCTTCAGAGGAAGCATGGCCAAGCCAACACCATGATTTTGCACTCCTAGCTTCCCGAAATGACAGAGGAGAAGTTTCTATTGTTTTAAGCCACTCAGTTGGTGGTAGTCTGTGACAGCAGACCTGGGAAACTAGCGCAGTATACCCAATGGACTTTTCTAGGGCAAGAAGTGATGGAATAAGAGGAAAGGGTGCTAGGCTCAGACATCATGAGAAACGAAGATGGAGAGTCTTGAGGAATAGGTGTGCTCTACTCCTCATTCCCTGGCCAGCACAGGAATTGAGGCCCCAAAATTGCCTTAAGCATCGAGTATCAGCATCGTCCTGGTTTGAGATCAGGACATATTTGGACACTTGGCTGTGTGAACAGGGAAAGGGTGCCCTGTTGGGACTATCCATTTGCCTAACAATTTGATTACACATTCAGCCAAGTATCATTTAGGGAATAAAATATAAGAGAAAAATAAGATCTCATGTGGGAGGCTGAACAGACTGCACCTAATAACTTGAGACAATTAGAAATTTAGCAAAGAGAAAGAAAGGTGGGCTGTGAACCAGATAGGTATGATAGAAACAGCTGCTTGGGGGGAAAATAATACAAATGCTAATACTAATATCAACTATAATTATTATCTCTTACATGTGTAAGTAGAGTTCGATGGTTGACATAGCACTTCTACTACATGATTTATCTAAATTTTATTATTATTATTTTTTTAATCCTCACCCAAGGAGGAATATGTTTTTCCATTGACTTTTTTTTAGAGAAAGTGGAAGGGAGGGGGAAGAGGGAGGGGAGAGAAGGAAGAGAGAGAGAGGAGAAAGAGAGAAACATCATTGTGAAAGAGACACATTGATTGTTTGCCTTCCACATGCCACCCGACCAGGAGGTATGTGCCCTTGACTGGGAATTGAACCCACAACCCTCTGGTGCACAGGCCAACACTCTAGCCCGCCAGGGCCATCTAAATTGCAAATGGTTTAGTGAGGAAAGCCAGGCCTTCAGGTCTCCCATTTTACTAATGAGAAAGTTGAAGTTCACAGAGGTTAAAACACTTGCTCAAGGTCACTTGTCCATGCTAACACTAGAACTCTAGCCTTTGACTTATTTCTGTCCATTGTCTTTTTTATAAGGTGGTTCAGGACAGCACCCTCCTGGGGGCACATCCAGCCTCAGAGGCCTGCACCCAGCTCTCCTCTCCTCCCAGTACCTAGCAGTCTCTGCACAGAGCAGGGACTTGATGCACAATTAAGGTGACCGGGTGATTAATTGAGGTGAGGGTGGGTGGAGCAAGAAGTCCCAGATCTTGTGCTTGGACAGACTCCCAGGTTCTGCCTCTGCCAGTGTGTGATAAAGAGCTGAGCTGACACCAGCATCACCCTCAACTGAGTCTCTGTGTCAGGAGGTAGTCATGGAAACTCACTCCCTTCCTGAGCAGGAGAGAATTAGGTAGAAAGGCGGCATCAAGTTAATTGCCTGTCATCCCCTCTCTGCTCTCTGTGTGTTGATTCAAATTAAGCTTTTTCAGTTTTCTGATGTCAGCAGAGACTAAAGGACCAAAGCATAGGCCTGGGAGTCAGGACCTCCAGGAAACAGCCAGTTCTGAGCGAATCCTTTAACCTTTTTACCTCTCTGCTTAGTTCTGACCCACACTTTCAGGAAAAACAAATCTCTTTGCTTGACTTCTATTGATTTCAGATCCAAACTCTCAGAACTGCCTTAAAATTAACCATCTATAATTCCACATTCATTCAAGTAGCCATTTCCCCTCTGGTAGAGAAAACAAGAAGTAATTGAAGTTGAATTCTGCATTTGTTGAAATTCACTGTAGCTCAGAAAGACCACTGTTAAGTACGTCAGTGATGGTTGTTCTATGATGTATGTTGCCCACATGGAGGGAAGTGGGAGGAAAGTTCTGAAAGTCTTTTGTGAGAGGTGTCACCACCAGCTCAGTTGACACCTGAGCAAAACTGGAGGAGGGCTCCAAAGATGAGGCCTTTTCCTTTCCTGTCCTGTCCCCAGGATCCCTTCTCTGTGGCCAGATGGGCTTGAGATTCCTTGCATGCTCCTTGCTTTTTTTATCTTTAGCTCGTCAGAGGTTTTCCTATGCCTGGAATACCCCTCTTACTTTTAATGATGTCTCAATCCCAACAATTCTTGTCTGGGAAGCCATCTCAAGGCTGAGTATGAGATTTCCAAACACCATCAATTCCTTTTACTATAGACAACAAGTGGGTCACCACCATGCACATGAATTCTGCCCCCCCCTACACCTTACCTCCCGGACTACAAGCTTCTGGGGGCAAGGATATATATATATTTGTGGCCTGGTGCACGGATTCATGCACATTGAAAGGAAAACAATTAAAATAAATATTTTTTTTTTTTTTTTTTTTTTTTTTTTTTTTTTTTTTTTTGTTGAATAATGATTATTTATTTTATTTTTTTATTTTTTTTTTTTAATTAAATCTTTATTGTTCAGATTATTACATTTGTTCCTCTTTTTTTCCCCCCCATAACTCCCCTCCTCCCAGTTCCCGCCCCACCCTCCGCCCTCACTCCCCACCCACTGTCCTCATCCATAGGTGCACGATTTTTGTCCAGTCTCTTCCCGCATCTCCCACACCCCTTTCCCCCCCAGGAATAGTCAGTCCATTCCCTTTCTATGTCCCTGATTCTATTATAATCAACAGTTCATTCTGTTCATCAGATTATTTATTCACTTGATTCTTAGATTCACTTGTTGATAGATGCATATTTGTTGTTCATAATTTGTATCTTTACCTTTTTCTTCCTCTTCCCCTTCTTAAAGGATACCTTTCAGCATTTCATATAATCCTGGTTTGGTGGTGATGAACTCCTTTAGCTTTTCCTTATCTGTGAAGCTCTTTATCTGACCTTCAATTCTGAATGATAGCTTTGCTGGATAAAGTAATCTTGGTTGTAGGTTCTTGGTATTCATCACTTTGAATATTTCTTGCCACTCCCTTCTGGCCTGCAAAGTTTCTGTTGAGAAATCAGCTGACAGTCGTATGGGTATTCCCTTGTAGGTAACTGAGTTTCTTTCTCTTGCTGTTTTTAAGATTCTCTCTTTATCTTTTGCTCTTGGCATTTTAATTATGATGTGTCTTGGTGTGGTCCTCTTTGGATTCCTTTTGTTTGGGGTTCTCCGCGCTTCTTGGACCTGTAAGTCCATTTCTTTCACCAGATGGGGGAAGTTTTCTGTCATTATTTCTTCAAATAGGTTTTCAATATCTTGCTCTCTCTCATCTTCTGGCACCCCTATAATTCTGATGTTGGTACGCTTGAAGCTGTCCCAGAGGCTCCTTACACTATCCTCGCATTTTTGGATTCTTTTTTCATTTTGCTTTTCCGGTTGGGTGTTTTTTGCTTCCTCGCATTTCAAATCATTGACTTGATTCTTGCGCTCCTCTGGTCTGCTGTCGGGAGTCTGTATAATATTCGTTATTTCAGTCCGTGTATGCTTAATTTCTAGTTGGTTCCCCAATATAAGATCGAGGGTCTTATTAGTTTTCTTGTAGATCTCATTAAGTTTATCGACGGCTTCTAAACAGTTCTTGAGAGACCTTAAAAGTGTGGTTCTGAACTCTATATCTTCCATTGACAATTTTGTCCTGTTTCTTTGTCTCCGCATTTTGTTATGCTTCCTTGGTGCACCCCCTAGTGGTCTTTGTTCACAGTCTTATAGTTAAATCTTGATTGTTGTAGCTAATTCCAGGGAGGGTTTGACCTCCAGGCCAAGTGGCTATGAGAATCAGCTGTGTCAGCAGTGAGAGAACTTCTGTCCTCTAGGGAGGTGCTAATCTGGCGTTTGCCTGAGGCTATCCGGCAAATGCCTGTGTGCAGGGCTTGGGCGGGGCGGGTCGCACAGGATCAACAGGGTGGGCCGGAGAGAGCAGTTATGGCGGCTCTCAGTCCTGTCCCCAGGGGCTTTGCCTCTCTGAGTCCCAGCACCCGCTGCAAAGCTCAGAGAGAAAGCTGCACTCGCTCTGACCGAAGCCAGACAGTCCCGCTTCTCCCGTTTGAGTCTGGGTCCCTAAAGACTCGCCCGGATCTGGAGCTCAGAGTCTGCGACTCCCTCCCGATTGAAAACGCCAACCGCGCCCTCCGCCGCCAGCCCGCTCCGCGCACTCCGCACCTCAGAATTTGACTTCAGCACTGCGCCTCCTCTGAGTGTCCGTATGCGTTTCTCTTTCCTCCTAGTTGTAGGACTTCCACTCAGGCAGCGTTCCTGTGGTTCTGGGTGATGTCCCTTCCGTTTTTTGGTTTCACTTTTGAAGTAGTTGTTCAAAGCAGCAAACTCCGGCGTTAACCTATGCCGCCATCTTGGTTCTCCTAAAATAAATATTTTAATGTTGCTATTTGCCCTTTCTCGGTAATGGATGCTGGTCGCCGCCTACAGGGCAATCGGTAGGGCAATTGGCCCTGCTTGCATCCGCCTTGGCCTAGTACTGCCTGCTCACCTGCTCCACCATCCTGCCGTGGTCCCATCAGAGTCCCATTAGGGCCAGCAGCACCTCCACTGCCGCCTGCTGCCAGCACCCCATTGCTGACGCTCACCATGTTTCATGCCGCCCCCTGGTGGTCAGCACACATCATAGTGAGTGGTTGAACTCTGGGTTGAACTCCCAGTAGAGGGGACAATTTGCATATTAGGCTTTTATTATATAGGATATTTTTATTGATTTCAGAGAGGAAGGGAGAGGGAGAGAGAGATAGAAACATCAATGATGAGAATCATTGATTGGCTGCCTCTTGCATGCCCCCAAATGGGGAATTGAGCCCACAACCCAAGCATGTACCCTGACTGGGAATCAAACCATGACCTCTGGGTTCATAGGTCAATGCTCAACCACTGAGCCATGACGGCCTGGCAGGACTATTTCTTCTTCAATCATGTTTCTGAGCACCAAGTTTTGTACCAGGGACACAGAAGGCAATCAATCCACATTTGTGATTGATTTAATAAATGAATTAAGGACTGGAGTTTTGGAGCATGGTGTCTTGGAAGAAGGAAATATTTACTTAAGGTCTCAAATTGATTGTTGGTTGTAATCTATTTGGATTTACATACTATTTGCATTTCACCCAAGTGGTATAGGCAGATATGAGGCTATATTTGGCCTCAAACTTGGTTTGCCCCAAGAACTCTGCTCTGCTTCATCAGGCCAACATCTCTCCTGGGATTTTTGGCCTTGTTGGCTCTGAAAGCAGTGAGCTCTGAGGTTAAGTTTGCTGGATCATGTAGGAACTGTAGCAGTAGAGGAGGTAGAATGCAGAATCCTAGAATGAAGAGGTTGAAGTGAGTGCTTAGGATTCCCCAGGAGGCTCTTCCTAGATGAGAAGGAAATTCTAGGGAGGCAATGTTGTCTCCTAATTGCCACTGTCTAGGGAAAATGTTCCTCTCAGTTTACAGTGGAGGTGACAATATGACTTTCTTCTTCTACCTGTATGGCATTCATAGTTTTGATAGGGCTCCTGGGGAAGACCACTTAACTAGGATTCAGCAGATTTGAGTGTTTTCCACTAACCAACATGGGACAACAGTTTTAGGCCTCAATTTCCTTTTCTGTAAATGAAGGACAGGGTGAAACCAAATGTTCTCTAAGGACTGTCCCATGATTTTATAAAACTGGATTATGGCCCAGCTGGCATGGCTCAGTGGTTGAGCATTGACCTATGAACCAGGAGGTCAGGGTTCGATTTCCAGTCAGGGCAGAGGCCTGGGTTTCAGGCTCGATCCCCAGTAAGGGGCATGCAGAAGGCAGCTGATCAGTGATTCTCTCTCATCATTGATGTTTCTCTCCCTCTCCCTAGGAAGTCAATAAAAACATATTTTTTAAAAGAGATTATGGATTTCCCCATTGACTGTTTCAGAACTTGGCATGAAAGGGAGAGTAAACCTTTGGGCTGTGTTCTCAGGAAAGCCTAGAGGTGGAGGCAGATGGAATAAAGCGAGGCTCTCCCAGGGATCTTGTTCCATCTTTTTCTTCCCACCTGTTTCTTCCCATGCCTTTATCTCTATGGTGGGAGGAAGTGCTTAATTGTATGGGCTCAGGAATTGGATAGAAATATATTTGAATCCCAGCTCTGTCACTTGCTGTGTGTGACTTGGGGTGAATTTCTTAAATTTCCTCTGCCTCAGTCTGCAGATGGAGTTTATCTTGCTAAGGTTATCACTAGGGTATGACTTGATGCAGAAAGAGGATATAAATAATTGCTATAATTCCTCACAAATCTATTAATATTAATGCTGTTTATGTTTCTATCCTAGAACTCTGATTTTGACATGGAATTCTGTGATCTTCTACTCCATTGTCCAACCTGTTTGCTGTTGATTTTATGTGGAAAAACTTAGGAATCATGTACTTTTATTTCTTCAGATATTTAATTGTTTCAGTCCCCAGTTCTGCTTGCACCATAAACCAGAGTTAAATGGCACAAGGTACAAGAACTAGCACAAGTCAGAATTGCTAACTGAGTTACAATATACACATTGTTATAGAGAATAAAATTTAAAAATGCTGGCATTAAAAGCATTTAGGAGTAACAGGTAACTGACTCACCAAATATTTCCTTCTGCTGAATTGTACACTTAAGGGCTAGAGGAAAGGGGAAAGGGACGCCTTGGAGACCTTGTAAATTTCTGGTGCACTTTAAAGTTTAACAGCATTGCAGCAGGTATGTCATGCCTATGCACTAATACTAACAGTAAATTTTTTGAGGTTTGGATGATAACATTTCATAAATTATCTACAAATTATATGTTAATTCTGTAATCAATAATAGCTTCTGAAGGTGAAAAGGTAAATGATGAGAATATTCAAGTTCCTTCTAAATGCAATTTGAATGACATTTACACATTATTTTCTATACTAGAGGCCTGGTGCACGAAATTTGTGCACTTGGGGGGAGGGGGCGTTCCCTCAGTCTGGCCTGCACCCTCTCGCAGTCTGGGAGCCCTCAGAGGATGTCCAACTGATGGCTTAGGCCCGCTCCCTGTGGGAAGTCAGACATCCTTAGCGCTGCCACAGAGGCAGGAGAGGCTCCTGCCACTGCCGTTGCGCTCGCCAGTTGTGAGCCCAGTTTCTGGCTGAGCAGTGCTCCCCCTGTGGGAGCAGACTGACCACCAGGGGGCAGCTCCTGCGCTGAGCATCTGCTCCCTGGTGGTCAATGCACATCAGAGTGACTGGTCATTCTGCCATTCAGTTGATTTGCGTATTAGCCTTTTATTATATAGGATACCTTTAATCTTAGTTGTTGGAATGGTGATGTTTAGGATCTGTGCTAGGGCTTTACAAAGACTGTCCATGTGATGGTTTTGGACAGCTTCCCTGCCTGGTGTCTCAGTTCCGAGGTTCTCTGTGGTTTAGGTGAGTCCCTAGCCTCTTCTACAAGTAAATGGGCAAACACAGGAGCAGGTGGCAAACTCCTTGAGGACAGGATCTGTATTATTCATTGTCATATATGCAGAACCTGGGAGGTAACAGGCACTTTGCAGACACTTAATACTTAATGAGTTTTAGAGTCTGAAAGTACTGGGTCTCTGTTACACAGGAGATGGAGATGCCTGGGGAGGAAAACCTTGTAGCATTATGAAAAGCATATCTAAGGCATGTTCTGAACCACAAGGTTCAAGAACAATACTACAGTGGGATTGTCATTCCTTTTTCACTTAACACCCCCATCTTGAATTACTCTGGTGTTGAGACTCTTTGAGTGTAAGTGGATGGAATCAAAGGATCTCATAGCTAGAGCTAAAATACAGGGGCAGCGAGGTTTGAAATGAAGCTTAGGTCCCAATGTGGGACAATATCTCCTTCAGGGTGAGTGATGTCTCTACAGATCCCATAAAGAGGTAGCAGCATTGGCCTTGCCATTATATTTCAGGATACAATGAATGAAAGGAATAACCAAAAAGGAGTGGGCTCATATCAGTACAAGGTTAGCCTGACAGTGAATTAGAGGTTTGAAGGAAGAAAGGCTGTCTGTTCTGCAAGATGGCTCACTGGCTGACATTTCAAGGACTCCTGGCAAGTTGAGAATTATGAGATCTGTTCATTTTTCCTTCACTGTAATGGATCATGCCTCTGATGATAATTATGTGTATGCGTAGAGTCACGTTTTATCAGCATCTTTCTGAATTATTGCTTATCACTCAGGGGCCTTCCAACCATTTGAAGATTACCAAGACGAAGTCAGATTTTAGCTGGGGAGGTAGACCATTCTGTTTTGCAGGAAGCAGTTGATTGCATGTGCCACTCAGAGACATCCTGGCTCCAGCAATCTTCTTCCTATTACATGCCAGAGGTCATGGCAGAGTCTTTAGGAGCAGGCCCTGGCCAGTGGCCCAATGGCATGGCAGCTGAAGGTAGACATAGGAGGTGTTCTCTCCTCTCCTTCAACAAGACAGGATCTTGAGGAAGGCTTTACGGAACTCCGTGTTGAAGGTGGTATAGATCACAGGGTTGAGGGCGCTGTTCACGTAGCCCAGCCACGTTGTGGCTCTGTAAAGCCCCGGAGACACGTGGCATCCTGGGCAGTGGGTATTAAGGACGTGGGTCAAAAAGAAGGGCAGCCAGCAGACAATGAAGGTCCCTAGGTCGCAAAGGGAGAGAAAAACTGGGTCACAGGTTTTCGTACTTGTTTTGTTATAACATGAAAATGACTCATGCTTGTTTCCTTTATGCCAGTTACCATGCAGGAAGTTTTACATACCCATTTAATTTTTAAACCAACCCTGTGAAGTAGGTGTGATTAGCCACTTTTTCTTTTGTTCTTTTTTTTTTTTTTGATGAGAAAACATCAAAATATCTTTGATTTATCTTAGGTCTTTGTTCCTAAATCAATTTTCTAGTTTGATTTTTAGGTAGTTCTTTACTAGTTTTTTTCTACTTGTTAATTTAAACCAAATATTTACTTAATATCTATCCATCAAGACTTGATGTTAGGCACTGACAGGAAAGAAGACCCTAAAGACACAATTGACACAATTCCTGCCGTTGAGGAGATTACTTCTAGGGGTTCTCATTCAGTCCCTGAGGTATGAGGAGGCGTGGTTTGTCAGTGATAAGAGGATGAATGACCTCCACTCTATATGGTACCTGTGATTTCTCAATTTTTTAAATTTAAATAAATAAATATTTATTTAATAAGTTATTTTTTTACTATAAAAACTAGCTCTGATTTTATACATTATGGAAAATTTGGTAAATGCAGAAAAGTAGAAAGGAGAAAAATACCCACCACGCAAAGTCAATCACTTTTGACATCTTGGTGAATTAATTTTAAGGGTTTTTTCTCTCTGTATTTCATATAATCTAGATTTTATCATACCACACAACCATCGTTTTTTGCATCCCTATTGTTTTTACTTAATATTTTAGAGTAAGCATTTGTTAAATATCTGGTAAATACCACACACTTTTACTTAGTCATTATCTTACTTATTATTTAATTTATCCATTATTGTAAGTCCATGTGATAGACAACAAACACAATGGATAAGAGCAGCCTGATAAGGTGTCCTGCTAAGTTTCATATTTCATAAATTTTGGCCTAGGTCTTGCAATTTCCACCAGTTAACATTTATACACAAACCCTTTTCAGTCATATGATAAACATTTATAAATATAGCCGTCATTGGATTTCCAATTCTGTCAAATGTGGTGACCTTAACCCTCTGCCAGCTGCACTAAACTCAGCCTAACCCAACTCAGCCTAACTCAGCTCAGCTCAACCTGATCCAAACTCACCAAGCACAATGACCAACATCTGGGTTGCCTTCTTCTCCCGAAGTGGCACTCCCCGAGGTTGCAAGGGCCCCAGTTTCAGGGATGTTGACAACCTGCCGTTACTGAGTTTTCGAACCTCTAAGCTGAGCTTGGGTGCCATGGTGGGGCTGAGGGAGTTCCGAGTGCTCGCGTCCTTTTTCAACTCTCCTTCTCCTTCTTGGAAGCCTGGTGGCCCGAAGGCTGTATCTTGGCAGATGCTATAGTAACGCCTCAGCCCCATGTGTGCCTGGCCAGGGGAGAGGGGCTGCAGGTGTGACAAGAGAGGGTCTTGACATTTCTGGGGATATTGCTTATCTTCTGAATGCCCCTGAAAGAAAAAGAGGAGGCAACGAAGGAAGGGGAATCCATCATTGTGTAAAACCTGCAGAGGTTAGGCTTATATGCATGCATACAAGTCCTTTGGTTGATCTCTCCTCCTTACCGGCTCCCCCCACCCCCACTTCCCCTGCCTTCCCTCTGAGGTTTGATGGTCTGATAGATGCTTCTCTGTCTCTGGATCTGTTTTTGTTCATTAGTGTATGTTGTTCATTATATTCCACAAATGAGTGAGATCATGTGATATTTATCTTTCTCTGACTGGCTTGTTTCATTTAGCATAATGCTCTCCAGTTCCATCCATACTGTTGTAATGGCATGCATGGAACTGGAGAGCATTATGGGTGTGAGGGCATGACTGGGGGGGCATGGGGAGCAATGGGGGGATAAGGACATATATGTAATACTTTAATTGCTAAAGAAAAATAAAAAAAGAAAAAATGTGTTATCGTCAGATAATCAATTTATGATGCAAATATTGCTAATATATCTTTTCCCCACACATTTTAATGATCTGATCAATAATAGTGCAATAATTTTTTTTCCCTTTGATTTATAAAGGCCAGGCATTGACAGGCTATATAGCCTGCAGGTCAAATTTGGCCCGCTACTTGTTTTGGTGAATAAAAATTTATTGGAACACACACACACACACACACACACACACACACACACACACAAAACCTGCAGAGGGCGCATCTGAGAATGATTGGACCATGGAAAGTTAAGGTAAGTGAAATCTGCTTCTGACTCTACACTTAAAAGTACCTGCCACATGTACAACGTGTGAGAATCACAGTCATCCCTGGAGGGGGAGAGCACAGGATTATAGCCTGGCCTTTTTACGTTAGAATGGCTAGGATACACAGAGGAACATGTTAACTGACACCACTGAGATGTAAGCAACAAAATCTGAACAAACTCCTCAGTTTCTTCAACAAATAAATGGCAATGATGACAACAGTAACATTTACCAGTTGCAAAATATGGATCTTACTTGAATTTTGATTCAAATAAATCAACTATAAAAAATTTATGAGACAATTGAGAAAAATTTGCATATTGGATACCTATATATATAAATATGCTAAGTGTCCGACTGTCCAACCTGTCTCCATGATGTGCACTGGCCACCAAGGGACAGACGCTCAACGTAGGAGCTGCCGTGACATGTACTAGCCATGTACAGAGAAACGGCACCACAGACCTGATGCTGACAAAGCAACACTCGGCTTCCCCCAAGTGGGACACAGGCCCCGCCAGCCACCACCCTAGAGTGACAGCCCACCAAATCGCAGTTGACACTGCCGAGACCCCATGGCGCAAATTTTTTTTTTTTTTTACAAAATATTTTTAGAGAGTCTTACAAAGTATTTTGAAATGCTTCTTAACAATCCAATGAGTTTATGTGAATGTAAGTGGGGGTATAGATGAAATAAGATTGGCCATGAGCCCAGCCTGGAAACAGTGGCTGTGGGCACCAGGTAATGACGTCACATAGTAATGCCCGGCTTCCTCTCCCTAGCAACAGGCTATTTAACAATAAACGGACCTGTCACCCACAAAGCAACGCTGGGCTTTGCTAAAGTGGGACACAGGCCCTGCAATCATGCTGGAGCGACACCCTACCAAATCACAGCCGATGCTGCTGAAACCCCATGGGGCAAAATGCAGCGCACAGCCCAGCCCAGCCTGGAAATGGTGACGTCATGTAGCAATGCCCGGCTTCCTCTCCCTAGCGACTACTAGCCTCCTTGAAGTTTCTTCAGCCCAGGAACACAACTTGCGTTATAGCCAGGTGCAAACATTTTACACTTTAACCAAATGTCTGTGAAGCGTTTTCCAGTGCCTCATCTCATTTGATCCTCACAGAAGTCCTGGAGTAGGTAGATAGGAGACTCGGTGGAATCCTATTTTCTTTCCAAGAGTCTTTGACTCCAGTCATTGGGATCTCACCCAATAGCCATATGCTTTTTGAGTGTCATTTGCTGATTCTTATTCCGAAGCTCAAATCAGGCAGGATCTCAGATCTGTTCTATATTGTAGATACAAGTGTGGGATTGGGCTAGATTCTATTTTGGAATGGACATGGAATCAAGTCAAGCCAGGATCTTTGAGAAAATATCTCTTATTCTTTTCCTGTAATTAAAGGTGTGGTTTACTTACCATTTTTCCTGTGGCATCTGATGGAAATCTGGCCCTTAGTGAAAATTGCCGAATGGGGTGCAGCCGAAGACAGGAAGACTAGGGTAGGTTGAAGGAGAAATAGTTGTAGGTTAAGCTCTACACAGTTGAACCATATAGATGACAATGGTTTAAATACAGTATGTTCATATCCTCATCCTCCAATGCTGACCTCCTATTTCATGAGGACCAATATTCTTGTTCTACTCAAGCCTTGGGACTTCAACTTTGAAAGTTCGACTTCCACTCAGATTGATCTAGACATCCAAATGTCTTAAAGATCAAATTCAGTTCTTACTCTGTCTCTAAACCTCTTTCCTGAGCATATTGATCTCTTTCTTCTCATAACTTCAAAGGCATTCAATATTTGAGGGCTCAGTTGTCTTCACTTAACATTTGGCAAACATCTCACTCATTTTTGGGCTGCTCATTAACTTTGGGTGGAGGTGTGCTTATTTGCTTGTTTAGAGTCCAAGCTCCATGAAGGCAGAGGCTGTATAATGTTCCTGCCGTCCCTTCCCTGTAAGATTTCAAGTGTTTGGTATGTCTCCATTCATGCTTTAGGTACATTGTGGGTAAACTACTCTGACACTGGGCACTGGGATAAGCAGAACTTAAAACCCCAGAAATTGGAAGTGTTGAGGCAACAATCTTCCTTGTCAGAGCCTAACAAGACCCCAAAAATGCATCATCAGCATCCCAGTCTACCAGCTTGTCAATGCCTGGATACAGGGACTGACATAGTAAAGAAAGGAGACTTTGATGGACCCCAATAATTTTTGGAATGAGTGATCTTGCCGGAAAGTCCATCTCAGGAACCTTCTAGAAGCGCATGATGCAATTGTCACACTAAAACTTTGAACCCTGTGTGACATCCGAACTTCTGGCCATTTGGGGACAATGAAAGACTTTGAAGGGAAGCAGAACATGTTTAGAAACTATCCTAACATCTTCCCAAGTAAGATGTGCTCTAGGAAAGACTATCAATGAACTTTTTGGATTGAATTTACTATCTCTAAAGCAGAGCCAATACCAGCAGATTAGAAGGTGGGGGTCAGATGTGTGTCTCCAAAGTGGCAGTTCAGGCAAAAACATTCACTGCTGGACACAAGGCTGGGAGGCCACGGAGTCAGGTGCTGTCCTCCCTCTGCCCCACCCACATGCTTACGTGTTGGGGGAAGCTGGGCCTGACACTGATGCACTGACTGTTCTGTCGAGTGAGAATCCGCTTCCGTCTCCTCTGTCTCAGTACCACATAGATCCTCGCATAGACGAGGACAGTCACTCCGAAGGGCAGATAGAAGGACACCACTGAAGAGTAGATGACAAAATCAGGGTTGGAGATGGAGCAGACACTGGGG
Organism: Myotis myotis; assembly: GCF_014108235.1. Lineage (NCBI taxonomy): Eukaryota > Metazoa > Chordata > Mammalia > Chiroptera > Vespertilionidae > Myotis > Myotis myotis. Next base: position 151,517,967 of record NW_023416324.1, read on the forward strand.
TCTCCTGTGACAGAAAAGGAGAAAGCAAAGCAGTTTGCCAAATATGAGACCTCAATGGGGAGCACAAAATATGGCCCCAAACCACATGTGGTATCTGCACCCTTTGATCCACACGGAGCTTGGAGGAACAGGGATTCCCGGTCCCACCTACACCCTCAAGGTGCCCCAGTTCACATGCTGCCTCATCTAGGAGGATTACTTGAGTTTGTTATTCAGAAGCAACTCTGTCTTCCTTTGTGCCTCACAACTCTTTACTTTTGCCTGTTTTGTGTAGTTAGCACACAGGTCCTGATTGCTATGTTGTCAGCTCACTGAGGGTAGGAGGTCTCATGTAGCTTTGTGTTGCTCACAGTTCACTTAAAAAAATCAATGATTACATGCCAGACACTGGGACTGTGAAGGGGCATGACACTGTGTCTGCCCCCGAAGGAGCTCACAGCCAGTGGTCGGCAAACTCATTAGTCAACAGAGCCAAATATCAACAGTACAACGATTGAAATTTCTTTTGAGAGCCAAATTTTTTAAACTTAAACTATATAGGTAGGTACATTGTTATTAACTTAATTAGGGTGCTCCTAAGGCTTAGGAAGAGCTACACTCAAGGGGCCAAAGAGCCGCATGTGGCTCGAGAGCTGCAGTTTGCTAACCACGGGTCTAGACAGACAGATGATCCCTTCCATATGCTGTGCTAAGTGCCATGGAGGAATGCAGCCTGGGAGGCTGGGGCGAGTGTCACCGAGCCACGAGCCAGAAGCTTGGGGGAGGGGTGCAGCCCCAGGAAGGGGCTTGTGGAGTGGAGGCCTGAAAGGCTTGCTGAAGGCACTGAATGGAGGAAGCCTTCTTTGCTGAGAATGCCAGGTCTCCATTTTGAATCCAGGATATGGGGCAGGTGGTGGCTGAATATGAGACAGGCATTTGATTTTTCAAGGAATTCTAGCCACGGCCAGCAGTGAGATGGGAAGAGGACCAGTAAGGATATGGTCATTGTGGACAATGTGAATTGAGGAGGGTCCTTGTCTCTGTTCTATGTTCGGGAATGCTCCTGCCACCTGCCACTCCTCCTGGGAGGGCCTTGTAGCTTTGCCTTCATCACTAGCAGATGTTGTGATTCTTCCAATGCCCAGAAGAGGGCCTGGAGCTTGCCCCTCTTGAAAGAGAAATGGAAAGCAAACTAACACCTGGCAGGTGATATGCCAACGGCTTTATCCACATTATCTTACCTAATCATTATGGAAACATTATGTGACACAGGTGCTCTTACTGACTTCATTCTCAGATGAGCAGACTAGGGCTCAGAGAGGTTTAGTAAGTGACCCAACATCACACAGCTTGAAAAGGGTGGAGCTAGGATACATTCCTCAGGCCACTCTGACCCCCAAACCAATCTTCTTTCTGTGATTTGGACACTCCACCTCCCTCTAACCAGTGGGGTATGGCATATTTGTGCTTTGTTCAGCGCTGTCAGCAACAGCTGTTGGTACACCTGGCCAATCTTCATAAAGAGCTGGGCATTCTCCAACCCAAATCTGGTCTCAGAAGATATAGACTCAGGTGTGAGTTGGCAGGAAGAAGGCTGCGGCCACATGGCCCCTCATTCTGCTTCTTGGTCTCTGAGGTAGCAGAGGGCAGGCAGCCAAGGTGTGAGACCCAGGTATGCCATTTATTAACTGTGTGATCTTAGAGAAATTACTTAACTAGCCAAGCCTCAGTTTCAGTATCTCTAAAAGATATTGCATCATATAGAGGAAATGAAAATAAATGGCAACTATTATTTAGTCTTTACTATTATTATTTAAGTTTTACCTCCTCCGAGCTTTTTAAACTGAAAAGGGATGGGATCACTTGGAATAGAAATTTGGAGCGAGACTTATAGGGAACAATGTTTGGGGGGTGGAGGCGGGGAGGAAGTAACAGCTAAGAATTAAAACAAACAACCAAAAAGAGTGCTCAGAGCTTAGTGAGGATTTTAACTACAGCGCCGCCACCAGAATCTTCATGAGCTACTCGCCAATTCTCCGATTCTCCTGGGGAGGGGATGAAATTTAGGTCATATTAGTACCATCCTACCAAAGCCGGTGTCAGTGAACTTCAGGAAATGGCTCATGAAGCTTTGAGCAGTGGCCACAGATTGGCATCTTCTGGCCTGAGGGGGCTGGGGTCAGAGGTAGGAATAGGGTGGCAGCAGGTGGTCTTCTGAACTTTTAAACAGCCATGAGCTCTCCTGTCATCAGCGTCTGACCATGATTTATGATGAGAGGCACCTCAGCACATTTTGCTAGTAAGAAGTGGGCTAGAGGGGTAGCAGGGCTACGTCCCTGCTATTCACCTTGTTGCCTCCTTGGTGTGCTAGATAGTCTCCATTTGTCCCTCTAGGTATACCTTCTACCCTTCTCCACCCTCCTCTGGTTCTGGGAGGCTGACCTCTAAATTCTATATATTAATGACTACTTTTAAAAAGTCAGGAGCAAAAGTAGGTATATTGTGCTTCTGTTTGTGTAAAAATGGATACACACACATACACACAAACATGTATGTGCATGTGCACATGCCCGAGTGTATGTACTTGTGTTTGCTCCTAGAGAGGGAGATGAAGGAATTAGCAATTGGGGTAGAAGGGAGAGATCCCTATAAGTATGCATATGTCTCCCATTACACCTTATCTTTTATCATGTGCAGATATTTATTTTTGCAGTAAAAATAGTGAAAGCATATATATAAGAAACAGAGTGAAGAGAGCATGTAGTGATTTCAGGGTCTCTAATCAATGAAGGCCCTGATGTATAATCACTGATCCTACATTGTCATCCCATCCTTCCTCCCCTGCTGCCTGCCCTCACACCATGTTTGGCAGCCTCTCCCCGAATCCTGGGAGGACTGTCAGCAGGCAGAGTGACATAGGAGGCAAGTGGCCAGCGAGTGGGACCCTACTCCAGTCCCCACCAGGTCTGACCTGGGTGTAGGTCCTATTTGCAGGGTAGAGTAAGGCCCCACACCAGCAATTTTGGAAGCTTCTTTCTGCTGAGTCCCGAGGAGGCGAGGGCAGTGAGGCCTTCACAGGAGCTGTGGCTTCTCCAGGAGATGCCCCAGGAGGTACCTTGTTTTAATTATTTAATTAAAACAGCACTATGCTCAAAGACAATATGGGGGTGGGGGCATGTGCTGGGGGTGGGAGTGGGTGGGGAGAGGTCAATGGGGGAAAAAGGAGACATATGTAAAACTTTCAACAATAAAGAATTAAAAAACAACACAGTACTGTGCGGTCACCCCAATAGTTATTGAATGAATACATGAATGATGAACAAGTGCGCAAAGTAGATGAGCACTTTACAGAAACACATAGAGTCACTGACTGGAGGATAAAGGGGAGGCCGGGCGTTACTCCTCATTCTCTGAGACTGAGATGTTTAGCCCACCTCATCTCAACATTTAAGGAAGAAATGATAAGAAGGAGGAATTATGTCATTCAACATAATTTTATGGAGCACCTACTGTGTTCAAGGCACTGTGTGGGGTGATAAAACGCTCAGTAGCTTTGCGAATGAGTCTAAAAGGCTTTTGTGGGCTAGCCTGGCAACTTGGTCCCACAGTGATGTGAGCAGCAAGGCCAGAAGCAGGTTGACCTGAGAGATAATGGACTTGAAGTTCATCGAAAGGTCTATCCTCTACTTGTTTGCAAAGGCAGGAGATCCTGATGAGTCTGATTTTAGAATGAGCCTACTATTCTTTTAACTTTGTGCTTCTCAACCAAACTCCTCCCAGCTCCAGTGCTCTGAAGGTCAGGTGAGGCGTATATTGCTAAAACCGAATAATTGCACTCCTCCATGTCGTTGTTTCGCAGAAAAGTTAAGCTACCTGATAGGATTTTCTCAGCTTTAAGTTTTTTCTCCCTTGAAGATTTCTTACACCCTCATTACCAGCTATTGCTTATTCACTCTAGAATTTTTTTATAACACAATAGTTATCTGATTTAGCAAAAATTTAAATACTAGTTATTTTTCTTGTCTATGAAATGAGAGAAGTGGGCTGCTCACTCAGGGATCTTTATGCTTTTCTCTAGCACCAACACTCCATGCTCCACTGCTGTTGGGGGCTGTTGATGGTGTGATATTGGGCTAGACTTCGGGGCCTCTGCTGGGATCAGGGGCAACGCTGGGCAGCCAGGTCCCACAGCCTTGAAACTCTCTATGACTCAAGACCCTGCCTTAAATGTACATCCAGAAATACATATTGACCTTTCCTCAGTCAATAGTAGCAACTCCAAGTTGAAAGAAACTGAAGTTCAACTTTTCGTTCCCTTCTGTTCTCTGACAATTCACAATCCCGCATGGCAGCCCATTTCATAAAAAGAAAGAACTCTGTCAGAATGTCCTTTTGTGTTTCACTTGTTAGTGAAAGCTTATTTACTTCCAATACCAGGTGTTATTGCAGTATCCTGCCCCTTTCTCCTCTGCTTTTCACAGAGAGAGTAGAAAAACATAGCTGAGAGAAGTCATTTATATTGGGCTTTTGAATGGCCTTGGGAACTTCCTTATAGATGGAAGAGGTGCTGGAGGAACCCACATCTATCAAAATAATGATGCCGTTCTGTGAAGGACAGACTGAGGCCGAGAAGGATGCTGGGACTCTCGCCTTGAGTTCTGCTCACTAATCCCTGAACCGAGTTTTTGGATGAGACAACTGGTCTCCTCTATAACTACCAGAATTACAACTGTTCAGATTTTTCCTTGGAACAGGTACATAGTTAAATTTTGAGGCACAGAAATCATTCCTAATACGTAACAACAACAACAACAACACCACCATTAGCTAATGTCTAATGTGGTCTTATGCTGGACCCAACACTTTGACATAAGATATGAATAAGTGGAGGGCTTACCATAGCCTTATTAGTAATCTTAAAGGTAAGAGAGAGTGAGAGATTAGGAGAGAAGTGAGAGTGTACACACTAAGTCATGGACATTCTCTACCATCTCAATTCTATATTTGAAAATCCTTTTGGAAGGATTTTTTTCTGAGTTTTGTTTCTGGAAAAATAATGATCTCCTTGGTGGCAACAACACTGCAATGAGCTCATCATTCTTCTTCACTTTAGATGTTGACATTAACTGAGACCTCTAATGCCAGATTTTGAGACTGTTTTAACTCTTACCAGGGTGTGTGTGCCTGTGTGTATGAGAATGAATAAGACCCCTCCACCAGTCTCCAAGAATAAGTAAGAGGACCTACCTAGTCCTGCAAACGCTGGTGGGGATTTGCTGCTGACCGGGGAGGGGGTGAGGGGACGGTTAAGCAGTGCCTTGGTCTAACAGTGGTAGTGAGTGCCCCCTGCTAAAAATACCAACTTAGAATGCATTTTTTGTATTGAAACAAAGATATATAAGGTGGTTTAGTTATCAGACTTACCAAGAAAGCATACTTAACACTCATCAAAACTGGTACTTTAGTGCCAGTCAGTCTCTATCATCATGTTGGGGAATGTTACTTTGGGGTGTGTGTATGTGTGTACATATATACTTGTGTGTATAAAGTGTCATTCAGTGAAAATAACAAAATAACTCATGGTAAAGAGTAATGCAAAGATAATAACATCGTATTTTAGGAACATCCTGAGTTAACCAGGCAAATATTTGTTGAATAATTTGGCTATTTAACCTTTAATGTGGCAGAGAAACAAGCCTGACCTTGAACAGTTGGTATGTACTGGCACGTCTATCTATGTTATCCCAATTTAATCCTCATTTAATTGTAAAAAAGTCTATGAAGGAGGTAAAGTGGAATTATATCATATGTAGGGTTAAATTCTAAAGTCAATGAATGAGTAAAGTAAAAATTATAGAGTTGAAATTTGCTTAGAAAAATCCCCTGAATCACATATAAAGATACATGATTTGATTACAGCTCTGAACAGTAATAAGTAAAATGAATGATACATTCTAAAGAGTTCAAACGCACCGTGTAATTTTAGAGATGAAGTTGCCGGGCTTATTTGTAGGAAGTCATATATAACAGCAAACATTGAAATCTTCCTAACTGAATATACAGACTGAGTCTACACATTTGAATTTGTTCAAGTTTATGCTCCACTACACTATTATTCCAAACTGATCAATAAGGACACTTAGAAAAGTTAGGTGACTTGTTCAAGGAGACACAGCTGGTAAGTAGTAGAATTGGAGTTTGAATCTAGTTGTTTTGACTCGAGTCTCTGTCTGTCTTTCTAAATGTGTTTTGACTTCTAAATCATTGTCCAGAAAATGGCTCTTTGAAGACTATTTATAGGTTAGAATTTTCCTGTATTTATATGTAATGTGTTACATAGAATGTCTGCATAACACCTAAACACACAGCTAGCTATGTGACTTGTACACATATACTAGAAAGCACGAACCTGGAACGCAGTAGGAATTGAATGAACCAATTCAAATGGACAAAATAAGAAATCCAAATTAACATTAGAAAAAGAGTCAATCAGTTCTCTCTTAGTAAAGACTCAGTATTTATCACCAATACCTATAGCTTTCCTATATGAAAATAGTTTTTGTTCAACACATGAAATTTCTGAGGCCAAAAGATGGACATGGAATATACAAGAGGGCACTGATCCATATGAGGTGTAAATTTGGACTGGTGTCATGTCTAAAATCTCAAATATCTCAGATATACACATTGTTTATCCATCTGTCCATCCATCCTTCCATCCACCCATCCATCCTTCCAGAAGAAGTTGTACCATGTGCCAACCATCGTGGCTAGAATTTTTTTGTATATTAAAATATAAGAAATATAACCATCAACAACTTAGGGATCTGTACTAGTTCCAAAATTCTAGAAATGATTCTTACTGAGCAAAAATTAGAAATGTATGTCCTACTTGAGGGCTTTTACGTGTTACTTTGCACTGTAAGTCAATTATGAATTGTAATATTTTCATTAGCAAACCTCACCTAAATTATTAATATGGCTTCGTTTTTTAACTGGTGCATTTCTTCAAATGAATACAATGACATTTCTTTCAAAATAGGAATAAGCCAGGTTTTTCATTAATAGGGGCAGAATTTTATCCCTGTGCCAATAATTGATGAAGTTTGCTTTATATTTTTATTATAACCAACAAAGTAGGTCAAAGCTTTGCAGTCTACAGCATCTTCATTTGATTACAAAGTACACTGACCAAAGGTCAGTAATTTCAGGGCTAAGCACCGCTTGTAGCCACTCACATGTGCTATGAGTCACATGGGTTTTGGAAGTGGGGCCATAATTGTTACCTGTGGTGTTAAAGCCGAAGAGGAGCGGGCAGGACACAGCAAAGGCCAGTACCCAGACGGCCGTAATCATGAGGGCCACACGCCGACAGGAGCTTTGTCCCGTGCCGTGTTGGTAGTGAACTGGCATGACCACTGCAGTGTACCTGTGAAAGGTAGGAAGGATAAGATAGACTTGGTGAGAAGGGACAGGGGAGACAAGCTGAAGGAGGTTCTAGAAAAATAATCAGGTTGGTAAATGTGCAAGAGAAAAATAATTTTGATGGAGAAAGAGAGAAAAGGTGAAATAGTAGAAATGTTGAGATAAGATAGATGAAGAACTCATTGAAGTGGGGCGATCAGAGAAAGGGAGAAAGAATGAACAGTTAGCATAGCAGCAGTGGGGTGCTGGAGAGCTTCTTCATTTAGTCCTGACTGATGGCCCAGCAGATCTGAGCCCTGGACTCACCACCCTGAGCCCTGAACACCCTGGGTGCTGGTGTGTGCTTTACTGTATCCCACAGTTCTCAGACAGTGACAGAACTGTGCCCAAGTAGATGTTTATCCCTGCTTGTATTCTAGTATAAATCCTAACTCTCTCAGGGACAACTATTCCAAATAACAGAGATATTGAAAATAGAGAGGAACACTATCCAATGCAGTAAAATCCAGTTTTCATGCTGTTTGGGCTGCTAGATAAGAAATACCATATACTGGGAAGCTTAAACAACAAATGCATTTTTTTTTTTTTTTTTTCAGTTCAGAAGGCTAGGTAGTCCAAGATCACGGCACTGGAAGATTCAATGTCTGGTGAGGACCCACTTCCTAATTCATGGATGGCTGTCTTCTCACTGTGTCCTCACATGGTGGAAGGGGTGAGGGAGCTCAATGGGGTCTCTTTTACAAGGACACTAATATCATTCATGAGGTCTCTACCCTCATGACTTAATCACCACTCAAAGACCCCACCTCCTAATACCGTCACTTTTGGAACACAAATCTTCAGTCTACAGCACATACTTTTACATGGTCAAAGTACCATTCTTTATTCGTGTGGGACATTGTTGTCTTTCCTATGGCAACTCCTCACACACATTTCCAGCTGCTTGTTGGACTTATTACTTGGGCACTTGTTCCACAGGCATCTCAAACTCAAGTTATCTAAAATAGATTTGCCTACCTCCCGACATTTCTTAATCTGGTCCTACTTCCTGCTTTTCTTCAAGACATTTATACCCAATACTCAGGCCTTTTGCCTCTCCCTTGGCCCCTACATATAATTTTCTCACTCATTCATTTAACCTTTCATTCAGTGTTTTTTGAGTCCCCACCATACGCCAGGCCCTATTCTGGAAATATAGAGATGTGCAAATGGGACATTGTCCCTGTCCTTATGGAACTTGGAAGTGAGTGGAGAGATGGACCAAAAAATTGTGAGTATACAATGAAGAGTATCATGAAAGAAATAAGCTGGGTGACATGTTTGAGAATGATGGTGGCTGTAAAGAAGGGGAAAACCAACATAGACCAGGCAGGGAAATGAGAGGTGTAAGAGGGACCTGGCCGTGTGGTAAGATAAGGGAAGGACATTTTAAACAGAAGGAAAAAAGTCCTGTAAGTTTACCCATTATGATATCCCTGTAGAACCTTCTCCCATTGAATGTAGATTGAACATGTGAATATAGTATAATGTTGCCCCCGTGATTCGATTACTGATCAAGAGACTGAAGTAATCAAAAGGGAGATTATCCGCAGTGGGCCTGACCTGACCAGATAAGTCTTTAAAAAGAATGGGGCCCTTCCTGAATACAGAGCTTTAAAAAAGCACCAGAAATTACCCAGCTGTCTGTAAAGGAGCAAACTGTCAAGTTTGGGAAAGATCATTTGTCAGGGAATAGCAAAAGGCCTCCAGGAGCTGAGAACAGCTCTTGGGTGACAACCACAAGAAAGTGGGGACCTCTGAGCTACAACTGCAAGGAAGCTGAGTTCTGCTGACAACCTGAATGAGGGGACCCCAAGCTCCAGATGAGAACACAATCCAGCCCTCACCTTGGTGTCAGCCTTGTAACATCCTGAGCAGGACACTTACCTGCACTATGCACAGACTTCTGACATACAGAAACTGTGAGATTAAAAAATGGGCATAATTTAAGCCAGTGCATTTGTGACAATTTGTTTCAGAGCAACAGAAGAGACTGGTGTCTTAGTCCAATCATTATCCCTTCTTCCCTGGGGAGCTCCTTCTTGATCAGCGCTCCAAAATTCCCAGGCCTCTTCATCTTACAGAGACCTCTAACTCTGAACACATTGCACTCCTATGCCAATCAATCATGTAGCTCTTCTGCATGCAGTTGTCTTGCCTTATTATTGAACTTGCCTCTTGGTGAAGGTAGTTCCCATATGATTTAAGTTACTTGATGGCTCAAATCATCTTATAGCCTTGCTATTCCCCATAGGTCCTTGCCTGAAGCAAGTAGCAAAAAGCTATTGATTGATTTCCTCATGGATCCTGAAGGCCTCCTTCCCTATAAGAGAACAATTCTAATCTTAGCCAGGCCCAAGGGATCTAATGGATATAGCTGGGTCTACTTATGCTCATTTTTCCTTTGTTTTCTCAGCTTCCAGGGAACCTGGAGACCAGATGCAGACAGGAAGTGCTCAGAGGTGCTAAGCCTCTGTGCACCCCAGGCTTTTGGCTGAGGAAGGGAAGGACAGACCTCTGGCTGGAGGGGCTGGAATAATGCTCCCTGATGCTCCTCCTATATGTTCCTGAATCAGCTGCTTTGTGTATCTGGCCTTCATGTGTCAACATTTGTATTTCCCCAAAAGCAGCTTGAGAGTCAGCTCTGAGGACTGAGATGGAGTCAGACTCTGCAGGACTTGATCTTGGCACCATGGTGCCACCATGGTCTGTGACAGAAGTGGCTTCTTTCTCAAGAGGTAGAAATAGAGGCCCTTGTTTAATAAGATTAAATTAAGATCCCACCACTAACCCTAAGGGAGGCCCATGACAACCCAGGTCTCTTCTGATGCACATACATTGCGAATCTTCCCTTGAGTTCCTAACTTGGTGATGAAGGAGCAGGGCAAGTAGCACCAGGCATTCCTCCAGGCCTTTTACCCTCTCAGGACTTCAGACCCTGCTGGGGCAGTGAGCTGAGCCTTCAAGTCAAATATGTCTACCCCAGTCTGGCCCTTAGCACTGATTGCTGAGGCACCTTGGAGAAGACGGAGCCTTGAGTCCTGCAGCTGTTATAGGGAAGCAGCTGTCAGGGCTGGGAAGGAAATATATGATCCACTTCCTCTTGTCCAGACCAGCGGTTAGGCCCAGGCCTTCCATTTACACAATGTCCTTTGATTATCCCATACATTCAGTGGTGTGCCGTTCAATGGCCCACAACTGGCTCTCTGGGTAAAGAAAGCCCTAGTTTGTACCATTTGTCAATTTCCATGGTACAAATCTCCCACCTTACTTGTTTAAAGATACACCAAAGGTTCAATAACCGGCTCAAAAAATTCTTAAAATTTTGCCCATTCGCTTCTGCTAGCCATCACCAGCCGGCTCCAAGCACACCACTGAGAGTGGCGTACGTTCCTAAACATGCTTTAATGTTTAGTAACTCCATGCAGGCTCCTGTTAATTTTTAATAAGCCAGCAAGTGTAGGGAACACTAGCTCCATTTTAACGTTGGAGTCAGAGACACAGAGAGGCTACATGATGAACCTGCGGTCCCACAACTGGTCGTGGCAGAGCCAGATCTCCCAACTCTGAGGCCTTGTGGAGTCAAGGGTGTCCTCAGGTGGCTTGAAGGGTGGCTTGTACTTATGCCCAGAGCGGAGTTTGCCCAGTGAACTGGATTCTATCACTTGCCTGGGGGGTTCTGTTAAAATGCTTATTCTCAGGACACATCCCTGGGTATTTTGATTGTTTCTGGAGTGGCACCCAGGTATGTGTATTTTTAACAAGCAAGGAAGTGCACCTGATGATTAGACAAGTTTGAGAAAGTCTGCACTAGGGAAAATACCTTGTTAACTTCTGGCTAACTTGGGTAAGAAGTGAGAGATGAGACTACATTTACCATGGTTACATTACACTCCTTTCTAATTATTTTTTAAACATGATTAAACATTTAGAATAAATGAGGCCCCCAAACTTGCCTCCAGGGTTTCCCATAGGGACTGAGACACAGAGGCTGTTCCGGAATCCGCCATCGGAGGGCACCATAATGCAGCAAGAACTCCGCCAGCTCCGCCGGGTGAGAAGTTCATTGCTCACCTGGGGCCTCTCTAGGCCCAGTGGGAGGGAGGCAGAGCTCAGCCCCCTGGTTCCTAGAGCCCTGCAGGGGCCCTGAATTCCCACCTAACAGGCTGCTCAGCTTCTGATCTCCTCCTAAATCGATCGCAGATGACCGACCACAGGCACGGGCAGGGCAGGGCTGGACTTGGATGCAGCAGGAGGCCAGCCCAGGGCCGCCTCTGAACGCTGGTCCGCTGCGCTCACCGCGGGGGTTCCCGGCCCAGCCTGCTCCCCAGATGCTGCATTGTCCCTGCCGCTCCCTCGCCAGGCCCTCTCCCCTGGTGTTTGAGCTCCTAATTCTTTGGACTCTTTCTGGCGTGGCCTGAACACGGGCAGTGTGCAAGGTGGTTAAGTCCGTGAGCGTCGGAAACAGATTGACTAGCGCCTAAATTTCAGTTCTTCTACTTAACTGTGAGTCTCTAAGACTTATCTTCCTCATCTGTACAATGGGGAGAATGATTCGCTTCATAGGGCTCTTATGCATAGTGAATCTGAAGGTTTTTTGTTGTTGTTGTTGTTGTTGTTGTTTGTTTGCTTTTTAGCACAATGCCTGGTACATATTAAATATTCAAAAGCCAGTATTGTAGCACGTACTGTAATTGTCATTATTGTGCAAGCCCAAGGGACCTGTGAATGTTCATATCAGTTAATTTATTGGTGTCTGCCCCTTATTCTTGATTTTTAGGGAACATTTTATTTATTTATCAAGCAAGCATTATAGCACTTTCTAGGTGCTAGGCAACTGTATGAAGTACTTTACAGATATTAACTCATTCAATCCCCATATCAACATTTTGCTATTATGCTAAACAGATAAGCAAACTGAGGCCCAGAGAGGTTAATTGACTTGCCCAAGGTCGGATTGCTGTTAAGTGGTAGGGCCAGGATTTGCAGGCAGGCAGGGTGGCCCCTGAGCCAGGGCCCCACAGTGTGGCTAAGCACGTCTGCTCAAGTGCAGAGGAGCAAGAGGCTGATGGGATCCCTAGTCCTGTGTCTGCCAGCTGTGTGACCTGGGCAAGCTTATCTACACAGTCTAGCTGCAGCATCTTTGTTTGGAAACTGGGGATTATACACCTACCTGGCCAGGGTGTGGTGAGGGTTAGCCGTGATGAAAAGCTTGTCGTGCCTGGCACATAGTATATGCTAAATAAATAGTAGCTATTTTTATTGTTGCTTTTATCATCAGGCAAGTTAGGATGAGCACAGAGGTAGCCGGGGCATTAAAGACATGGGAACCCTGCCTGTTTACTCCAGGGAAATAGCACTGATAGAGCTGGGCTGCTGGTGTAGCCAGAGGCCCCTCCCAGGATGCCCCTTCCCCACCTCCACCAAGGAAAGGTGCTGGCAGGGAAAGGGGCACTCAGGTTCTAGCCCCAGACCTGAGCAAAAGGCTGTAGGACTCGGTGCAAGCATGTAGCAGTTCTGCACAAATGAACTAAACTTATGCCTTTTCTGAGTCCCAATTCTGTGACTGGGGTTTGTGGGCTTGTCACTCTGAAGGTCTCAAGATCCTCCCAGAATTCAACCTCCGCCTAAAATAAAGCCTTGTCCCAGGGTGGAGGTGTGCGTGGGGGAACCGATGATGGTGCCTCTTGAGGAAGCTGGCGGTGGGGGAGGTGGGAGGCCAGGCTGGTGGAGAGCCTGGGTTTAATGAGCCCCAGAGCTCTGTGAGGGCTGCTTTTCACCCCCTTTTATTTCTTCAGACAGGGGGCTCAATAAATCTTTAGTTCTGTGGACTCCCCTCATGGAATTGTTGAAGAAAAAACGCTTCTTGCAAATGATTGGAAAGCTCTTTGCAGATATAAAGTGCTTATTTAGATGCAAACTAAAGCTCCAAGGTGCCTGTGACCCATCTGGTACCTATTGTGCTCCCACAAGGACGCAGAGGCTGCCTGTGTGATGGGCGCCATTTGAGAGCCACTTAAAGGACTCCCCGTGAATGCATTTGGTTGCATTATTCCCGGGCTTCTCGAGGGGGACTGGCATTCTCCCCGCTCACATCGTGTCCTTCTCCTCTGACACTTTCTCAGCCCCTTCCCCAAGTTTGTTCCGACCTAGGATGTGGCCCCTGGGGAGGCAAGGAGCCAAGGGGGTGGGGCCTTGTGCTCACCCACTCTGCTTTGTTGAGAAGAAAAGGCGGCTTTAATCCAATTCTTAGGCATCAGAGCTATGCCTAAGGACCTAATGACAATAGTATTCCTTGCTTTCAAAAACGCTTTCAACATTTCCCTTTCTTTCCTATCTCCTGCTCCCCTGTCATTACAGACCAGGGCTTCATGACCAAAAATGCTGAATCCATTGGGTCAGTGTGTCAGACTGGTGACTAGCATTGTGTGGAGACCTTTAGGACTGCATTTTTAATGAATTGGCCAGTTCTTTGGCGACACACGAACAGAAATTAACACGGTGCACCGCAAACCGCGGTGGAGGAGAATGGAGACGGTTTCTCCAAGACAGGTTTTCATTCCTAGACTAGAAAGGAGGCCCCAGTTGGAGGTTTGGCGAGGATTTGGTCATATAGAAACTGAAGCCGGGAAAGGCGCATCCTCCTCCACTGGGGTCCAAGGTGTAAGCGGCTTCAGGTTTTAGGTAGGCGAGTGCTATGCATTCTGGGAGTTTTCCTGCTCGGGACAGAATCCGGTTCAAGGCTTATTGTTGTTGGTTGTGTCTTCAGTGGTGAAAACAAAAGTGTTTGTTAAGCGTGGCTGCTGCGGGCAAAGGGTGCTCTCGTGCAAATGAGAACAGACACCCTCTCCTGGCGGACTCCAGGCTTGGCAAGTGAAGCGCTGGCCGAATTCGGTCCCCACACCCGTGCGCAAGGCACAACCTGCACAGCCTCACCCACCAGCCGCGTGTGAGTGTGTGAGGATGGAGTGCACAGGCGCATTCTCAAGCGGGTGGACAGTAAGGTCAGGAAGTAGGAGGCTGGGAGGGGCTGTCCCAGGCCTCTCAGAAGCTCTCTTTCTGCAGCTCTTCCCTCCCGTTCCGAGGCTCACCTTCTCCCACTCTCTCCCGTCCTTTCTGAAGATGTCTGTTTGCGACATAAGCATTGGCTATGCCCAGGCAGGGGCCACTGAATTCAGTTTACTATTCTTTGTCCAAGGCCCTGTCATAGACACAGCAGGGAGCAGTATAAGAGTTTAGTGGCGGAGGTGATGGATGATACAGCAAACCGGAGGCTGGCTGTTACTTCTGTAAATATCACATTTATGTAATAAATGTCCAGAAATCACACAAAAGACTCCTTTCTGCCCTCCTTTTACCCAAACCAAACAAAATAGTAACAGGAAATTGTCTTCCCCACCCAAATCAGCTCACCTTTCATCCTGTCCCCCCCTCCCTTCTCCCATTAGGAATCACAAAACCCCAAAGATGGTGGAAAGCAAAAGCAGACTCTTCTTTAGTGACCTGGGGGAAAGGCAAGGCTACAAAAGCTGACAGAACAACCATTCCTCTCCTGTCACAGGGGTTTCTTTTCACCCACAGCCAGTGTTTAAAAGAAAAAGAGGAAAGTATGTCCCAGTGGGAAGTTCTCCTTGGCAGTGACCCAGTGCCCTCAGATGCCAAGCCTGTGTCTCCAGTACAGCAAGAGCAGCCTCCCCACCAGGTCCAGCCCACCCCTCTCCTAAGCCAGGGCGGGAACCCCAGCCCTACCTGTCAATGCTGATGGCACAGAGGTTCAGGATGCTGGCTGTACACATCATCACATCCAGGGTGACGAAAACATCACAGCAAAGGCGGCTGAAATTCCAGACTCCACCTGTCACCTGGCATCAGACAAAGATGTTAGTGCTCCTCCCCCAGCGAAGGGACACAACCCAATCAACTAGATGTCTTCCCGAGGCTGCCCCCTACAGACGCTGACATGCCCTCCCTGTTGGTACATCGTCATTACCTAGGGCAGGCTGACAGCAAGGGAGTGACAGGCTGCCCAAGATTGGTCCCACACAAGAAAGGGCGACATCACAGAATGTTAGAAGGTTAGAGCTGGAAGGGGTCCTCCAAATCAATTAGTTCAGCGTTTCTCAACTGTGGCCTACAGTGGGGAACTCTTTAGAGATGAAGATTTCTGAACCCTTCCCTAGACCTTCTGAGTTAGACTTTGGAGCTGGGGCCCATGGGTCTTCATTTTAAAATCAATACTCCCCTCCCCCCCCCCCCCCCCCCGCCCAATCACACCAAAATTTGAGAATCACTGATTGAGTTCAAACTCAGGAAGCCACGAAAGCTCATGTGGTTGAGTGATAGGCCCATAGATGCATAGCTGGTAGTAAATGAGTGTGGGGTACTGCCAGAGGTGGGCACTGTGCCAAAGCTGCCTCTCTGAAGCCCTCCGACCGGTGGAGAGCTCACCCTAGACCCAGGAAATAAGCAGCGAACATGCTTTTCATAAAACTTAACTCCAAAATGAAATTCTATCTGGCTTCTGGTTCTAAAGCTTGAAAGCATCTTGGAGCAACATCTCTAAAAACCTATGTAAGATAAGTCTGTGCCAATGTGCTTGCCTTCAACACCGGGTCCCATCCACCAAGAAGTGGGGAGAAAGGCAGGGGTCTAGGGCATTCAAAAGGGTCCCCGAACCTCTCTACCACTCGCAGAATCAGTGAGGATGACTCTGACCTCACGCATTTGCCCATACGTTTCAAGCTCCAGAACTTCCTGCAATACTTGTAAACAGCCAGGAAAACAGACAATTTAATTTATATTTTAGCACATTTCTATTTTATTAAAAAATTATATAACCTTATTGTACGAGAGAGATCTGTCAGGGAGACTGCCACTTTCAGAATGTCCACAAATGCCATTCTAGGGGCCAAGCTTTTGTTCCTTTGCCAGCTTCCTATCTGTAGGGCTGCCATTCTTGGGGATCATAGTTCTCAAGGACAAACCCGTGAAGCTTTGTGTCCCTGGCTGTAGCTGGGCGTCCTTGCTGGGCAGGCCCAATGGCTAATTAAGAGGAAGTGGGAGTAAAAAATAGGTCCAGTTGCCTCTGAAGTAGCTTCTCACGAAAAAAGGAGACATTGTTGAAATGATAGTGCTTAAAGATGGTGCTGTAGCATTTGATTTTATCACTATATTTGGTAATCTGCAGACCCTATTTTGACATGCTCTGATCAAAGATACCTTGTTTAAAAGCATCAGTGAGAAGTCCAAACTAGCTCTGAAGTCATCATTTTTGCTCATTTGGCTGCGGATTTACTTTCTCTCTTTTATTTTTAAAAATATGTTTTATTTATTTATTTATTTATTTATTTATTTATTTATTTATATTTTAGAGAGAAAGGAAGGGAGGGGGAGAGAGAGATAGAAACATAGATGAGAGAGAAACATCAATCAGCTGCCTCCTGCAGGCCCCCGACTGGTGATCAAGCCCACAACCTGGCATGTGCCTTGACCAGGAATTGAACCAGTGACCTCTTGATTCATGGGCTGATGCTCAACCACTAAGCTAGCGCCAGCGGGGCTACTTTCTGTCTTTTAGTTCAACCATTTGGATCTATATAAATAAAGGCCAAATATGAATTTATAGGAATTCTGAGAATGAAAAACTTTATTTTCTCTTTATTTTATTTTGTTTTTCCCTCTATCACCATTTATCCCCCCTATAAGCTCTTCCACCTCCTCCTACCCTGAAAAACTTTTTACAAAGGATATATATAGTCATAATAACCCAATGAGGTAAACATTATTTACAATTTATAGATAACAAAATGGTGACTGAGAGAAGTTGGACAATTTGCCTAAGAACACATTGCTAGTAAAGGAGCTGGCATTTCAAACCCTTAATATTAACCAGAACTCTATTTTGCCTCTCAAAGGTCGGCACCTTAACACTCCGCTTCTGGGAGACGTACAATTTAACTTCATCCTGATAACATAGGAGGAAGAAGAGCTGACGTTTGCTCATTCATCCACCTATACATCCAATGTTTATTGAGTGCCCATTATGTGCCTGATACTTTGCTTGGGTAGGTGCACTCAAATGAATTAAACATTTTTTTTTTGTCCCCAGGGCCTCAGAATATAGTGTGTGCATGTTAGGGGGAGAAATGTGTGAATGGGTGTGGGTGATTTGAGGGCCCAGGAGATAGACACTAAGAAAATAACTATAATACAAAGTGATAAGTGCTGACAGTGAGGTTAAGTAGAAAGTGTTGGGAGAACTTGAAAGGTAAAGTGATTTTTGAAATTATAGCAAAAAAAAGTCTGATTGATTTAAGCCTCTTTAGAGACATGATTCTACCTTTCCCCTAAATTCTAATAAATAACTCACTTCAGAATAATCGAGCAGCCAGGTGGTGTTACTCTCACTTGCTAATGAACATAACTAGCTCCCTTTGGCAATACAGAAAGTGGGAGTAAGCAACAAAGTGTCTTCAGGTACAGAAGTTGGCTGTTGATTTTCTTCTTCTTTTTTTTTTTTCAACAGACACAGCCTGCGGCAGCATTCCCCAATTTACTGATTATAAGGCAGCATTTCCCAAAGCACCTGAGGCTCTTGCTAAACAAAATGATTCTCAGGCCCCACTCAGAATACTAAGTCCCTGGAGTGCTTCCTATTGCCTGGCAAGTTGGGAAGCTGGTCTGGAGGGTGTGTATGAAGTGTGTGTGTGTGTGTGTGTGTGGTGTGTGTGTGGTGTGTGTGTGTGTGTGTGTGGTGTGTGTGTGTGGTGTGTGTGTGTGCGTGTGTGGTGTGTGTGTGTGTGTGGTGTGTGTGTGTGTGCGTGTGTGGTGTGTGTGTGGTGTGTGTGTGTGGTGTGTGTGTGTGTGTGTGTGGTGTGTGTGTGTGTGTGTGGTGTGTGTGGTGTGTGTGTGTGTGTGTGTGTGTGTGTGTGGTGTGTGTGGTGTGTGTGTGGTGTGGTGTGTGTGTGTGTGTGTGGTGTGTGTGTGGTGTGTGTGTGTGGTGTGTGTGTGTGTGGTGTGTGTGGTGTGTGTGTGTGTGTGTGGTGTGTGTGTGTTGTGGTGTGTGGTGTGTGTGTGGTGTGTGTGTGTGGTGTGTGTTGTAGTGTGGTGTGTGTGGTGTTGTGTGGTGTGTGGTGTGTGGTGTGTGTGTGTGTGTGTGTGGTGTGTGTGTGTGTGGTGTGGTGGTGTGTGTGTGGTGTGTGTGTGTGTTTTTGTGGTGTGTGGTGTGTGTGTTGGTGTGTGTGTGTGTGGGTGTGTGTGGTGTGTGTGTGTGGTGTGTGGTGTGTGTGTGTGTGTGGTGTGTGTGGTGTGTGTGTGGTGTGTGTGTGTGGTGTGTGGTGTGTGTGTGTGGTGTGTGGTGTGTGTGTGGTGGTGTGTGGTGTGTGTGTGTGGTGTGTGGTGTGTGTGGTGTGGTGTGTGGTGTGTGGTGTGTGGTGTGTGTGTGTGTGTGTGTGTGTGTGGTGTGTGGTGTGTGTGTGTGTGTGTGTGTGGTGTGTGTGGTGTGTGTGTGTGGTGTGTGTGGTGTGTGTGCGCGTGTGTGGTGTGTGTGTGTGGTTGTGGTGTGTGTGGGTGGTGGTGTGTGGTGTGTTGTGGTGTGTGTGGTGTGGTGTGTTGGTGGTGTGGTGTGTGTGTGGTGGTGTTGGTGTGTGTGGTGTGGTGTGGTTTGGTGTGTGTGGTGTGGTGTGTGTGGTGTGTGTGTGTGTGTACTGTGTGGTGTGTGGTTGGTGTGGTGTGTTGTGTAGGTGTGTGTGTGTGTGGTGGTGTGGTGTGTGGGTGTGTGTGTGGTGGTTGGTGGTGATGGTGGTGTGTGTGTTTGTGGTGGTGGTGTGTGTGTGGTGTGTGGTGTGTGGTATGTGTGTGTGTGTGTGGTGTGTGTGGTGTGTGTGTGGTTGTGTGGTGTGGTGTGGGTGTGGTGGTGCTGTGGGGTGGTGTGTGTGTGGTGTGTGTGTGGTGTGTGTGTGGTGTGTGTGTTGTGTGTGTGTGGTGTGTTGTTTGGTGTGGTGGTGTGTGTGTGCGCGTGTGTGGTTGTTTGGTGTGTGGGTGTGTGCGCGTTGTGTGGGTGTGTGGGTGTCTGTGTGGGTGTGTGGTGTGTGTGTGTGTGTGGTGTGTGTGTGTGTGTGTGTGTTGTGTGTGTGGTGTGGTGTGTGTGTGTGTGTGTGTGGTGTGTGTGTGGTGTGTGGTGTGGTGGTGTGTGTGGTGTGTGTGTGTGGTGTGTGTGTGTGTGTTTGTGGTGTGTGGTGTGTGTGTGTGGTGTGTGTGTGTGTGTGTGTGGTGTGTGGTGTGTGTGTGTGGTGTGTGGTGTGTGTGTGTGTTGTGGTGTGTGTGTTGTGTGGTGTGTGGTGTGTGTGTGTGTGTGTGGTGTGTGTGGTGTGTGTGGTGTGTGTGTGTGGTGTGTGTGGTTGTGTGTGGTGTGGTGTGTGTGGTGTGTGTGGGTGTGTGGTGTGTGTGTGTGTGTGTGTGTGGTGTGTGTGTGTGGTGTGTGTGGTGTGTGGTGTGTGTGTGTGTGTGTGTGTGTGTGTGGTGTGTGTGTGTGTGTGTGTGTGTGTGGTGTGTGTGTGTGTGGTGTGTGGTGTGTGGTGTGTGGTGTGTGTGTGTGTGTGTGGTGTGTGTGTGTTGTGTGTGTGGTGTGTGATGTGTGTGTGGTGTGTGTGGTGTGTGTGTGTGTGGTGTGTGTGTGGTGTGTGGTGTGTGTTTTGTGTGTGTGTGGTGTGTGTGTGTGGTGTGGTGGTGTGTGTGTGTGGTGGTGGTGGTGTGTGTGTGTGTGGTGTGTTGTGTGTGGTGTGGTGTGTGTGTGGGTGTGTGTGTGTGTGGGGTGTGTGGTGTGTGTGTGTGGTGGTGTGTGTGTGTGTGGGTGTGTGTGTGTGGTGTGTGTGTGTGGTGTGTGTGTGTTGTGTGTGTGTGTGGTGTGTGTGTGTGTGTGTGTGTGGTGTGTGTGTGGGTGTGTGTGTGGTGTGTGTGTTTGTGTGTGTGGGTGTGTGGTGTGTTGTGGTGTGGGTGGTGTGTGTGGTGTGTGGTGTGTGTGGTGTGTGTGGTGTGGTGTGTGTGTGTGTGGGTGTGGTGTGTGTGTGGTGTGGTGTGTGGTGTGTGTGGTGTGTGTGTGGTGTGTGTGTGTGGGGTGTGTGTGTGGTGTGTGTGTGGTGTGTGGTGTGTGGTGTGTGTGTGTGTGTGTGTGTGTGTGTGTGTGTGTGTGTGTGTGTGTGTGTGGTGTGTGTGGTGTGTGTGGTGTGTGTGGTGTGTGTGGTGTGTGTGTGTGTGGTGTGGTGTGTGTGTGGTGTGTGTGTGTGTGTGTGGTGTGTGGTGTGTGTGTGTGGTGTGTGTGGTGTGTGTGTGTGGGTGTGTGGTGTGTGGTGTGTGTGTGTGTGGTGTGTGTGTGTGTGGTGTGGTGTGTGTGGTGTGTGTGTGTGTGGTGTGTGGTGTGTGGTGTGTGTGTGTGGTGTGTGTGGTGTGTGTGTGTGGTGTGTGTGTGTGTGTGGTGTGTGTGTGTGTGTGGTGTGTGTGTGTGTGTGGTGTGTGTGTGTGTGTGTGTGGTGTGTGTGTGTGTGTGTGGTGTGTGTGTGTGTGTGTGGTGTGTGTGTGTGTGTGTGTGGTGTGTGGTGTGTGTGGTGTGTGTGGTGTGTGTGGTGTGTGGTGTGTGGTGTGTGGTGTGTGGTGTGTGTGTGTGTGGTGTGTGTGTGGTGTGTGTGTGGTGTGTGTGTGGTGTGTGTGGTGTGTGTGGTGTGTGTGTGTGTGTGTGTGGTGTGTGTGGTGTGTGGTGTGTGTGTGTGTGTGGTGTGTGTGTGTGTGTGGTGTGTGTGTGTGGTGTGTGTGTGTGTGTGTGTGTGGTGTGTGTGTGTGTGTGTGTGTGTGTGTGTGTGGAGTGTGTGTGTGTGTGGTGTGTGTGGAGTGTGTGTGTGTGTGTGTGTGGTGTGTGTGTGTGTGTGTGCACTATCTTCAGAAATGGTTGTCCCAAAGCGGGCTCCTTCAGCACTCTTTGTTCTACGGGAATCTTTGGCCTCATCGTTCCCTCCTGAGAAGAATGTTGTTACGTGCATATAATAAAACACAATGGATCACCAAGGATACCAATTACATTGAAATACAGTTACCAAAGTATTTTAAGTTTATGTGCTTCTTCAATAATGCATTAAATGACAAGAGCTAGTGGCAGGGCCAAAATTCCTATAATTTCAAAGTACTGACGAATTAAATGGTACTTCGAGGTGTAACAACTGCAATGCGATCCTAAAGTGTAAATGTGATTAAAGTGTAAATATCTGTGATTTCTACAGGTGATATTAAGGATTTCCTCTGCTGTGGGTTGATGCCTACATTCACAATTGATGGATGTGCTAAATTTCAGTTTAGTGAAAATAAGGAAGTAATTTTATTTACAACCAAGTTGATGGACACCCCAGATTAAGAATTCTTGCTCTAAGGGATGGATTTTTAGTTGCTTTGAGGGGACAGCAAAGGGCAAAAGATAGAATTACTTCTCAGATTAGCCTCTTTCATTTTATTTTTGTTTGCCACATTTGGATTTTTTTTTTTTTTTTTTTTTTTTTTTTTTTTTTGCAAGAGGGGATTGCTGTGGGGCAAGATGGGAAGTTTACTTCTCTGAATTCTAATATCTTCATCTGTGAAATGGGTGTTTTTGTTTTTCAGATTAGTAGTTCCTAAATGTCAGTTGCAGCAGATGGTGGCTGGCTGCACAAATCCCTTGGGAGTGGGGCTGGGGCTGGGGGCCTGGTTATAATTACTATACACTTCCAAGGCCACCCCTGGAAATTCCAGTTTGGTAGATGTGGGTAAACCCAACAGTCAGTATTGGGAGTGCATCAAAATCACGGAGGAGCCCATTTGAAATGCAGACTCTCCCTTTATTTCTAATAATCGTCATTAAAGGCCCCAAGGCTCCCCTCTCCCCAAACAGAGCTGCTCTTTCCTGTCATCACTCTCTGATCCTTATCACTCTCTCTGTGGCGAGTCTCCCTGCCTGAACCCACCCTGCTCTTTTTCTCTTGTCTACATTACTGAATGCCTGAGTCTTTTCTGCCGTCCACACGGTGACCCAAGCACTCTGACTTTAGTATTCCAGATGTTGCCCTGGCTGCTTAGGTTGCCTTTCTGTTCTGATATAAGTGCATTAAATATCACAAAAGGTGCTTAACTGAGTGGCACAAAATGGGACGGTTGTGCTTGGAGAGGAAAGCTCCCAACAGCTGATAGCTTCTAAAGCTGGAAATTAAAAGCTTGGGAGGGAACCTAAGATAGAGCTATTGGGTGTGGCACAGAAAAGAGTTTCTGAGAAAATACTGCAAACTGAATTAAAGAGACAGCCAGGCCAGAGCCCTCTAGAATATAACTATGCTGAGGTCACCTGTGTGGCTTTTCTCATAAACTTCTCTGCTAGGCCTGGGGACAGAGAAAACTGCAGAGGGCCAGCGTTCACCTTTATACACTGCCCAAGCCCACTCTCCTGTATGCCTCAGTGACGAGAATAACAGTGAAAGCCACGTGGTGCCCACTTGCTGACTAGCCCCTTCCCTCTTTCCAACAGGCCTTAGGTTCCACTGGGAATCCCTGGGGTTCCTGAGCAGTTGATGTGCTCCACGGAAGGAACTCTTCTTTGCGAAACCCACTCTTCTATTCAGTGATTCTTTTAGAGAAAATCATGTGCCACAAGCCAGCTCCATCAAAGCACATCTTGACGCATCTACTAGAAATTCGGGGACATAGACTTCCCCTCTTGCTTGTGTTGTGCACATGTGAGGCTTATAGCTTACCCTCTGCCGATGGATAAAGGCAATGCATGGAAAAAGACAGAGCTGAGAGAATCATAGAGAAGTGGAGATGGACCCCTGTTCCAGCTGTGCCTGCAGCCCACTTATCACCAGACTTTTAAAGTGCCTGGCGTGAGAGCCAATGCATTCTGTTTACTGTTTAAGTCCATTGGAGGTAAATTTCCTTTTACTTACAACTAAACATGTCTTAACTGAGATATTTAGAGATTGCACTTTTTAGTTACCAAAACACTTCCTCATTGAATGACAGTTGAGCCTAACACATATCCTGTGAGATAAGAATAATTGTCACCTCCGTTTTAAACACTTAATTCCCACATCTTCTGACTCCAATTTCTGAGTCTTTCTCATAGCATGAGTCTGTGTTAGAATGACATTCATCCCAGTGAATTCCATCAGAAGCATGATGTTATGTGATATGTGACATTTCATTGCCTACCTCACAGCAATTCCTCGCCTCCACATTTTTTTTGTTTTGTTAATCCTCACCCAAGGATATTTTTCCCATTGATTTTAAGAAAGAGTGAAAGAGAGAGAGAGAGAGAGAGAGAAAGAAAGAAACATCCATGTGAGAGGGCTGGGGATCAAACCTGCAACCCAAGTTGTCCACACTGTGACCCAAGCACTTTGAGTTTAATATTCCAGATGTTGCCCTGGCTGCTTAGGTTGCCTTCCTGTTCTTACATAAGTGCATTAAATATCACAAGAGAGAATCCAATCCAAGACTCTTTGGTGCAAGGGTCGGTGCTCTAACCATTGAGCAACCGGCCAGGGCTTCACATCTTTTTCTTTCTTTCTTTTTTTTTTTTTAAAAATATATTTTTATTAATTTTTTACAGAGAGGAAGGGAGAGAGAGAAAGAGAGAAACATCGATGGGAGAGAAACATCGATCAGCCACCTCCTGCACATCTCCCACTGAGGTACATGCAACTGAGGTACATGCCCTTGACCGGAATCGAACCCGGGACCCTTCAGTCTGCAGGCCGACGCTCTATCCACTGAGCTAAACCGGTTTCGGTAGACATCTTTTTCAATGAAATCCACATTTTCACTTTTTTTTCTATTGTCCATTTCAGCCAAAAGTGGCTTTATGATCCATTTCTGGCCAATTAGACTTACGTGAAGTCCTTTAGTGAGAAGTTTCGAGCCCCTCTAGGGAAATGGCTATTTTTTTTAAAAAAATACATTTTTATTGATTTCAGAGAGGAAGGGAGAGGGAGAGAGACATAGAAACATCAATGATGAGAGAGAATCATTGATTGGCTGCCTCCTGCATGCCCCTACTAGGGATCGAACCCGCAACCTGGCCATGTGCCCTTGATCGGAATCAAACCCAGGACCCTTCAGTCCACAGGCCGACCCTCTATCCACTGAGCCAAACCAGCCAGGGCGAATGGCTATTTTTTCCCTCTGCAGCCCCCACCTACCCTGAGTTGACTGCTGGAGGGACTGACGCAGACATTCAGGTGCACTGACGAGAGCCTAGGAGCAAGTGAGAAGGACCACATGCAGGTGCTAAAGCCCATTTCTCAACGGAGAGATGTCTCTGCTGCCTCAGATGTTCTTTCTATTATTGTAGGCATATTGGCCCATGCCCTTTTTTAAAAAATATATTTTATTGATTTTTTTGCAGAGAGGAAAGGATTGAGATAGAGAGTTAGAAACATCGATCAGCTGCCTCCTGCACACTCCCTACCGGAGATGTGCCCGCAACCAAGGTACATGCCCTTGACCAGAATCGAACCTGGGACCCTTCAGTCCGCAGGCCGCCGCTCTATCCACTGAGCCAAACCGGTTACGGCTGGTCCATGTTCTTGATGACTGAACGCTTACACCAGAGGGCATATTGGTTTTCATGAGGGGAGACCAAGGGCTCCACCAGAATTCTTTTCTTAGGAGAAAACACATAGATCCAACCTGCAGGGGGTTCACTGAGCCTTTGGCAAGATCTCACGCCTGCCCTCTGCAGACTCAGTTGTCCTTCATGCTCAGCAGAAGGGGGCATTATCTTTTTTAGCAGGTGTGGCTAGAGGGGCTGCCTTAGTATCTGTGTGGAAAAGTCACACTATGCCTTTCCTACACCAATATCTACAGAGAATTTCTAATATGGTTCATCAGAGTCCTGGAAGCAATCACAAATGGACAGCCAAAGCGTACACCTGAGTGACCTTGTCACAGACACGAAAACCCTGGTCAGAGGCAATTAAAATGCTTATTAGACTGAAAGTCCTCTTCCTGCATTTGTTTCTGACGTTCATCTTTCCGAAAGACTTAAGAATCCTTGTAAGGTATAGGGATGGACAGAAACATGTTGGTGGGTGGATGGTGGTGTGCTGAATTATTACTAATCCACACTCGGTTATAGCACCTAGAGTGTGCCCCACTTTTCGACAGAGATATCACATGCTTTTAACTCCTTTTCAGCCTCATTATTATTGAATGTTAAAAAAATAGTTCATGGTTATAATAGGCACAGCAGCAACTGATATAAGCAGGAATTGACCATGTAATGCAGACATTGCAGAAAAGATTCATTTAATCATTCATGTCTCAAATATTTATTTAGCACATATGATGTACCAGTGTGTTTGGACTATAGGAAAAAAGAACACATAGCCTCTGACTTTAAGACTGTCTCAGACTAATTGGGTTGACAGAAAAGTCAAGATAATTACAAGACCCTTTGCCATCAGGATTATCCTAACTGGGAAGAATAAATGCATATTTTTCCCTCCGAGTATTCTCTTAGCCCAGCGATTTTCAACCAGTGTACCGCAAGAATTTTTAAAACATGCAATACCTGAATATTGAGTCAGGGTCACTGACCTCTTTTCCCTTAGGTTGTCAAATAAAAAAATGACAACAACCAACAGAGCAATAGCCGTCTGGTGTGAATGCCCTGTCTCAAACCATAAATACATGTCATAAAATAGAGTTGCATCTTAGTGGTCATGTTGTGCCGGGAGCCGGTCCATGCTTGCTGTTTCAAGGGACCTGGCATATATGGCATACTGTTCTTAATATGTTTGCTCACCTTCTTGGCACTATGTGTTTTAACCAAGGTCACCTCTCTGAGAAAGGTTGTTTCCCCAGGTAGGGATTTTCCCCTGAAGTTAGGGAGGGAATAAAACCCCTTA
The DNA here is from genome assembly GCF_014108235.1 of Myotis myotis. Taxonomy (NCBI): domain Eukaryota; kingdom Metazoa; phylum Chordata; class Mammalia; order Chiroptera; family Vespertilionidae; genus Myotis; species Myotis myotis. The sequence continues at coordinate 151,544,327 of NW_023416324.1, forward strand.
ACGCCCTAGCCGGTTTGGCTCGGTGGATAGAGCGTCGGCCTGCGGACTGAAAGGTCCCAGGTTCGATTCCGGTCAAGGGCATGTACCTTGGTTGCGGGCATATCCCCAGTGGGGGGTGTGCAGGAGGCAGCCGATCGATGTTTCTCTCTCATCGATGTTTCTAACTCTCTATCTCTCTCCCTTCCTCTCTGTAAAAAAAAAATCAATAAAAAAAAAACAAAAAAAAACCCCTTAACTAAGTGCCAGGCGGGTAATTAATCACTTTAACTATGAACAATCATGCTTAAGCTACATAATCTTTACTCCCTGGAATGGAGATAAGAAACGCCCTAACCTTTGGAATAGAGATTGATAGGATTGAATCAACTGGTATAAATACAGATGTAACAAGACAACAGGAGACAGAACTTAGAAGATAGAACCAAGAGACACAGAACCTAAACACAGAACCTACACAGAACCTAGAGACAGAGAATTTCGCTGGAGAGAACATGGCAAAAGATCCTGGACAGAAACTGGAGACAGAACCTAGAGACAGAACCTAGCGAGAGAACATGGCAAAAGATCCTGGACAGAAACTGGCCACAGAACCTAGAGACAGAACCTGGCTATAGAACCTGGATAGAACATGGCAAGAGAACCTGACTAGAACCTGGTGACTGAACCTGGCTGGAGAACCTAGTGAGGGAACATGGCTAGAGAACCTGGCTGGAGAACCTAGCAAGAGAACATGGACACAGAACCTGGCTGGAGATACTAACCAGAACTTCGCTGGAGAGCCTGAACAGAACTTGGCTGGAGATCCTGGCTAGAGATCCTGGCTAGGCTGCTGATCAACTGAACACTGTCTCCGTGCCATTCCTTCTTCGCCGACTCCGTCCACACCTTTGGGGACCCCTGGACCTGCTGGGGCTGGACCCCAGCAATGTTGCCTAATAAAGTTGCATCTGATTGATAATTCTTGGTACCAGCAATCTTTATGTAGGCACCTGATTTTTAAAAAAGACACTTTGGAGCAATAAGTGTAGGTATTTACTATTACTATTATTATTTTTTTGGTAAATCAATAAAAATTATACCTATTTTTTTGGTCAGATCAGCAAAAAAAAAAAAAAAATAACATATTTTTTTTGGTGTGCTGCAGAATTTTAGTAATTAGTCTATGCATACCATGAGATGAAAATGGTTAAAAATTGCTGCTTGAGCCGTTAAACCTATTCGTAATCATCCTAGTTGTTTTTCTCCTTTTCCTTTTCTTTCTTACTTTCTTTTTTTTAATACCTTCCTGCTGAGATCATAAGTCTAATTTTAGTTCCCAGTCATTCTTTAATACAAAAACCAGCCTAGGCAGTCTATGTTGGAGGTTTTTGCTCTCCCGTGATATGTCATACTTAATTAACTGTCATCTTCACTATTAATATTAACTGAGATATTAATTTGATGAATTTTAATTTCTCTTAATCATAGCATCATTTTGATCCTTCATTGGATACCTCTTTAGAATGATACACAGTGCAGAGGAGAAATATGAATAGTATATTAAGATGTCTTTAAGAAAACTCTTTAGTAAATTGCATGTTTTCTCGGTAAGAATATCTATTTCTTGAACAGTTGTAGGCACCCTGATTTCTTTGTTAGCAAATGGATGTTTTCTCTTGATCACCTCCTGACTCTACTTTACACTTTTGAATGAAAATACTTTCAAATTTAAGAAATACTTCTCTCATATAAATTTAGGCCTGGCTGGTGTAGCTCAGTTGGTTAGGCGTCTTCCCATGTACTAGTTTGATTCCCAGTCAGGGCACATGTCTGGATTGCAGGCTCAATGTCCAGTAGGGGGCACGCAGGAGGAAGCCAACGGATGTTTCTCTTTCACATTGATGTCTCTCTCTCCCCTTCTCCCTTCCTCTCTCTCTAAAATCAATAAAAACATAAAGAGGTAATATGCAAATTAGCCAGGACACCATAACAGTCACGACCACTCAGGAGGAGGCTGTGCGCACAGGTGGGGGGGAAGGGACTGATGCACAGTGAAGCAAGCCATGGATGGTGCAGGCCCACAGAGAGCAGGGAGCAGGGCCTGCCCACAGAGAGCAAGGTCTGCCTGTGAGCGCTGTGGCGTAGAGAAGGCCCTCCCACAGAGAACAGGGCCTGCCAGCCAGGGCACGCTGGCAGTCCCACCTCTGTGCATGAGTTACAGAGGAAACACCTTTTCTTACCACTCATTGGCTAAGCTCCTGGTACGCCACTCTCAGTGTTCTTGGTAACTTGTGTAATAAGAATCCAAGAAGGTGATCTAGGGTTTTTCCACCACACTCCTGGAGGAAAAAAACGAAGGTCCGCTGCTGCAGGGGCTAAGAAATGTCATATCCTGCCCTAGCTGGTTTGGCTCAGTGGATAGAGCCTCGGCCTGCCAACTGCAGGGTCCGAGTTTGATTCTGGTCAAGGGCATGTACCTTGGTTGCAGGCTCCTCCCTGGCCGGGGCTCAGGTCAGGGCTCATGCAGGTGGCACCAAAGTGTCCCTCTCACATTGATGTTTTCCTCTCTCTTCCACACTCTCTAAAAATCAATGAAAAAATATCCTCAGGTGAGGATAAAAAAAAAGAAAGAAAGAAAGCAATGTCATATCCTATAAAAGAGACATCTTGAAAATGCCTAAAGAAAGTTGTCATTTTTTCTTGGTGAAGGGACTGGAGTCTGTGTTGATGAAAACACCTTGGTGGCTGTGGCAGACGGCAGTGGCAGCAGCAGTGGGTTGATGGGGGTGACACCTTCCCCTGGTCAGCCCAGTTGCCTCTTGCAGAGGGAGGGCAGACTGGAGGCCAGTAGGACATCCCCTGAGGGCTCCCGGATTGGAGAGGGTGCAGATCGGCCTGAGGGACCCATCCCCCTCTGCACGAATTTTGTGCACCCGGCCTCTAGTATTTAAATATATATGTATATACACAACTTGGAAGGTTTGGTCTGTTCCTTCAGCAGCAGTCTGTGGAGAGCTGATACCCAGGAAGGAAGAACTAAGTCTGAGGGCAGATGACCCATCTAAAGAAGTCTGATCTATTTGCAGACTTTTTCTCCTCATTCATTCATTTTTTTCTATTCCGTTTGTCCTCCTCCCACCTTCCCCTGAATCCCTCCTGTACAGTCTCACTCCTATGTACTGATGAAGGTGTCTTTTGACTGTCTTCCCCAACCCCTCATGTCTTTGAGACATGCCTGGTTTGGAGAGTCAACTTCATGCATTTTAAAGATGAGTCCCATCACTCAAGTTTGGTTACCTGGATACTGGAGACCTGGGAATAGACTCACTCCCAGCTCCCTGGTTCTGATGTATGCAAGTGATGCTGGATAATGACTGTTCTCAAAATCTTCAGCTCCCTCATGAAAGGGAGGTCAGGAGCTCTCCTTCCTTCCCCAGACCACAGGTCCCAGAAGGGAGCATTTTGAGCCCAGAAGGCCAGGAGATCAAGGAAGACAAGGACAAACACAGTCACATGGGCAGCTGGAACCTGAGCTCACTCACCTCCAGGTACACCACCCAGGGCATCACCAAGGTGGCTACCAGCAAGTCTGCTACAGCCAGGCTCACTACCAGGTAGTTGGTGGTGGTCTGCAGGGCCCGTTCCCTCAGCACAGCCACACACACCAGACCATTGCCAAAGACAATGGCAAGGATGAGCGAACAGTAGGACAGGGCATAGTAGGCATGTGGGCGAGTCTGGTTGGCCCCCGTGAAGTTGTCTGTCCCACAGGTGGAGTTGATGTAACCACTCAGCTGACTCAGTGGCGCCATAGCCCAGAGGGAGAGCAGTGACCTCAATGGTATCCTGGGAGGAGACAGAAAACAATGTTGGTAAAATCAGACTTTTTGGAGCTGGGCTGCTTGCATACATAATCTGATTATTGTTTCAACAAATATTTACTGAGCACTTTCTATATGACAAGCACTGTTCTAAGCACTGGAAATACAGAAATGAGCAAAATAAAATACCTGCCCTCTTGTCCTGGCTGGGTGGCTCAGCTTGTTGGAAGTGTTGTCTTATACACCAAAATGTTGTGGGTTTGATACCCAGTCAGGGCATATCTAGATTGTAGGTTTGATCCCCCCAGTGGGGGCATGTATAGGAGGCAACTGATTGATGTTTCTCCCTTACATGTCTCTCTTTTTATCTTTCACTCCCTCTCTTCCTCTCTCTTTAAAAATCAATAAAAACAAACAAATCAATAAAAACATATCCTCAGGTTAGGATTAAAAAAAAAATTCCTGCCATCTTGAAGCTTCCATTCAGGAGGAAAAGATAATAACCAGGATAAATAAGAGATGTAGTGTGTATTTTGGAGAACAGTAAATCAGGGAAGGGGGTAAGGAGAGGGAGAGGAGTGTGTGTGAGTAGGGTATCTGAGGGCAATTTCTAATCAGTGTAATTAAGCCCTCACAGAGGAGGCGACAATTCAGTCAAGACCTGGGTACCCAAGGAAGCCGACTGTGCAGAGTTCTGGGGGAAGAGCTGTCCAGGCAGAAGGAGCAGCAGGTAAAAAGACAAGACACTGGCATATGGGAGGGACAGCAGGGAGGCCAGTGTGGCTGAAGCAAGTGAGCCAGGGGCATTTGGAAGGGCATGAGGTTGAGAGGTTGTGCAGGGCTGAGTAAGATGGGGAGCTGGTGCAGAATTAGAATCCCAGTCCTACCACTTCCTAACTCTGTTACTTTACCTCTCTGAGCTTCATGTTCCTCCTCTAAAATGGGGGACATGATGGAACCCATCCCATAGGGTTTTTGTGAGGATTAAAGGAGCTATTTTATATGTAAGACATTGAAAACCAAATCTGACATGTAGAAAGTGGTATAGGTGTTAGCTCTTTTTCTTTTACTGGTCTGTTTCTCTTAGCTTCCTACCCCCTGTCCTTGTTTCCTCCCTCCCATTCTCTATTGCTCCCATTTGCCATTTCCTCTGCCTCCCTCTGTCTCCCTCAACTTCCTTCAATCTCCCAGTCTCTCTCTGGTATCTCACATAGGGCTAGGAGGGCTGGGAGAGAAAACCTCAAGAGTAGTGGAGTCTAGAGGCTCCATGTGTGGAATTTCATTTGAAACCTAATTTTAAAGATTGGTTTCCAATTAGAGGAGTGTTTAAGCCCTATGAAGTGCCCCCCCCACCCTAATCCACCACGAATCCCACATCCGTGGGCCAGTGACCCATGCACCACCCCCAATTCACCCTCTGACCTAGTCCAATGCTCTCATTCTTCAAACAGGGAAATTGAGACCCATAGAGATGAATGACATGTCTTAAGTGACACAGTTTATTAGTGGTAGAACTAGCACACAGGCCTTTTAATTCTCCCAATGCTGTCCTTGGCATTGGAAAGCCATAACAACTGTCATGTTACTATCCCACTGGGAAAAGCCAGTCCTCAAACTGTGGGGACTTTGGACTTAGAGTGGGAAGGGCATCAGAGCCCATCAGCTGCCCTCTTGACACCAGCCTGCGGGGGCCCCCTGGGCAAGTAGAGCCAAATTTGTGTGTCTGTGGGGATCAAGAGTCACCATGTCCTGAAGAAAACTATGGGAATGCCTGTGTGCCAAGAGTAGCAGAGCATTACAACCATGTGCTGGGGGAAGGCTTCAGCCTATAGCATGGCCCTGAGACCTGGGCAAGAGCGGTTCTGGCCCCAGGCTTTGTGCTTTAGAGGCCCCTACTCTGGACCCCATCTGGTCACATCCTCCCCACCGGATGAGACCACACCCTCCCATAGCACCAAAAAGCAGGTCCACCAAGAGCCCACACTCCCCTTTTATTTTTTAAATATATTTTTCTTGATTTCATAGAGGAAGGAAAAGGGAGAGAGAGAGATAGAAACATCAATGATGAGAGAGGATCATTGATCAACTGCCTCTTGCATGCCCCACACTGGGGATCGAGCTTGCAACCTGAACCAGGAATCAAATCATGACCTCCTGGCTCATAGGTTGATGCTCAATCATGGAGCCACACCAGCCGGTTCCACACTCCCCTTTTAGAACATTCTGCATACTAAGATCACAGAATTCTCAGCCCAAGCTGCTTGGAGCCTGTTTTTAGGCCAGCACCGGTATTTTCTGGATCTGTCGCCCTGAGCGTAGATGGTTCCAGGTATATGTGGGGGCCCTGGGCTCATGTGGTAGCTCTTTGGGAGCTCAGATGAATAGCTTGGGTGTAGCCTGAGGTGGAGAGAGAAGAGGACAGAGTCCCTGGGACAGGATGGGTGAGGGGAACAGCTTTTCTTGCCCTCTCACATTTTTTATGGAACTCTTAAGGGCCCAGGAATGCTAAATTCAAACTCGTTCTTTCAGATTAGGAAGCCATATATGTCAAGGCAGAAGGATGAAACATTTTATTCAATGGTTTGTTGGTTATGGCTAAAATATTAGACATGGAGCATATGGGCCTCCATGGGAACTTCTGTTCCAGACCCTGGAGAGGTAGGGGCTGGCGGATACCACTCCTGATATCCGCAGCTCTGCTTTGATTAGGAGATTGGCCTAATCATGGTTTTCATTTCCTACCTCATATTTCAGTCTGGAATGTGTAAGTGTTAAAATGAATAAATGATTATAAGGGGAGGCCGACTTGGATCAAATTCAGAGACTTGTTCAAAGTAATTGTTCTTTATTTTGGCACACTGTTTGCACTTGATATATTTTAAAGCATAATAATAATTTTTGATAATAATTATAATTTTCTCATTATTCGGAGAAGGGCAGCTGTTATCCTGGAGATAGCACTGCTGCTGCCAAGAGCTTTTGGAAAAATACAATGCTTTCTGATTGTTAAGGATATTTTCACCTTTGAGGTAGGCTAAGGCCCAGAAAGTCTTTCCGTCTGCAGTGGGGCCACCTTGGAAAGCAGTGGCCAGAAATCACTCTTTCCTGGGGTCTGCGGTTGGCTAATGTCTTTGCCTCTTCTCACTTGTCAGGTAAGAGGGACGAGGAAACCTGGGGCTATTTGTTACCACCTTGCTGGACATTTTACTCCGCCGAGGTTTGGCAGCCAATTAAAAATAGTACAGCTGAATGTCAATGACTAATTATGCAAAGGGAAACCTTCAACTCTGAAAATCAATTCTGAGCCTGATGTTGGAACCACAACTGCAAAGATTTCGGATTTATTTATTTATTTTGCATTGTACGGTCTTCGGTCTTTGATTCTTTATAGCAGCAGGTTGTCCAGCAGCTCCTGATGAGTTGCGGGTGTGGGAGATGAAAGCAGAAAATGAGTGAGATGCTAGATTACTCCCCATTTCTCAGCTAATTGTTTCAACTTCCTCTCTCCTTAGATTTTTTTTTTTTTTTTAACCAGCATAGCTTATATAACACAGAGCTTGGCTGGGCTTTCTCCTTTCTTTCTCCCTCTGATAGATATGCTAACAGATAGTAAACTGGTCTCAGGTAGGAGAAGCAAAGAGCCTAGAGAATTCATTAACTTAATAATCAATCTCTAAGTAATTCCTAATGATAGCCTGGTTTCCTCATCAACGAAATGAGAATAATCATATCCACTCCACAGGGTTATTATGATAATCAAATAAAATGATAGATGCAAAGGCTTGTAACTATTGAGTTTGTTGAGAGGGATTGGCCTGAGCATCTGTCCTAGAATGATTGGCGGCTTTCCTGACATCTACCCACTGGATGACAGGAGCACTTCCCTTCCCTTAAATTGTGACAACCAAAAATGTCTCCGGACATTCTCAATTGTCCCTTCTGGGGTAAAATTGCTCTCCCCATTGAGAATCAAGGCGCTGGCATAATGTCTGGCACATAACATTTGAAATTTTGCAGCTATTATTGTTAAAGGAAAAGTGGGACTAAGTAAAGGGGTCATCAAATAAAGTACAATTGCATAGTATCTAATGGACTTGGAAATTAGATTACTGATGACCTCAGCAAAGAGTGTGAGCAGTGAAGAGTGGATGGGAGGTGAGAAAGTGGAGAAGGCAAGGACTAGAAGATTACTGCTGGCTTTACTCTTTTGGATTCATTATATATAACACCACTTACAAATTTTAATAAGCCTTTGAATTTCTTACAAAGTATTGACTAACCTTGGTCTTTATAGTTTACTTTAACATCTTTTAGAGTGAGAGCATAATCTTTAAAAAGCAGAGGGACAGAGAGTGGTCATGCCCCCATCAGCTCTGCTATATGTCCTGCTTTGCTGATATTCAATACCTCAGTTTTGAGCTACAGTCTGCCTGAGACACTTGTGGGGTGCCTCTTGGCACCTGGTTCCATACCAGGCTCCTGTTGAATTTGTTAGGAAGATGCTTACTAAGATGTTCAGGATTATAATATTTTTTCTTTCCTTACGGCTATTGAGTTAAAAAACCCAAACCAAACACCTTTAGTTCTCAACCTCCTCCTGAAGACAATAGTCACTGCCACTTATGGCTGCTACTGTGTGCCAAACATTAGTACTTTCCACATATTATCTCATTTTAATGCGTATAGCCGCCCTGAAGATAGATATTGATATCTTCCTTTTATAGATTAAAACACTGAGAGATAGAGGTTCAGTAACTTTTTCAAGATTACACAATGTGTGGAGGCCTATGTTGAGCCCAGCTTTGATCTCTGGTTTCCTTAAATCTAAAACTCATGACTTATTTAATGTCTATGCTGGAAGTGAAATTGATGTGGCAGTCATTTCCAGGTAGAAATGGTTTTCCTAAACCTGGAACAAAACACCTAGATGGCAGGTTCCATGGCCAAATCACTGTATCATGGATCTCTTTGCTGTCTCTAATCTTTTACTCAGTTACATTCTTAAAAATTTTAATTTATTTATTAGTTTTATAAGAGAGAGAGAGAGAGAGAGAGAGAGAGAGAGAGAGAGAGAGAGAGAGAGAAACAATTTGTTGTTCTACCCACTTATGCATTCATTGGTTGATTCTTGTATGTGCTGTGACCAGGGATCAAACCCTCAACCTTGCTGCATCTGGGTGAAGCTCCAACAAACTGAGCTACCAGCCAGGGTCTCAGTTACATTCTGACCTCTAGTCTCCAGAGATATTTTTGGTTCTGGGCTTCAATGTGGACTTGCCATATTGTCTTAAAAGTTAATAATTATAGCTAATATTTATAAGCATTATCATATTTAAACCTCACAACAACCCGATAAAGGAAGTAGGTGCTATTACTATCCCCATTTTTACAGATGGAGAAAGTAACAGAAAGGTTACGTATCTTCCTGCAGTTGTACATCAGTAAATGATGGAGCTGATTCAACTTAAGAGCTGTCTGCTTCCAGAGTTTATGTTCTTCACTACCCACTGTTGGGGTGAGAGAGACAATGAAATGGGGACTAATTTAAAACCTCCCCCTTTAAGAGTCTCTTGTGCACATAACCTGATCCAGCTCAGTGAAATCAATGCAGGTGCACACTGCACATAGCAACAGTGGGAGTTACATTGTCATTATTACTAAATGTAGTCTTTAGCATTTGTATGGCATTTTATTCTTGGAAATTATAGCCTAGTTTATTTTCCTAATGAATATTCACAAGTGTATTGAAATACATAGCATATTTACATATGTGAGCACATTTACATTATTGGCAAATGTACAGAGAAAAACCATAGCTGGTTACTGAGATCTCAGAGCTAAGGTAATATGCTTTCCCCCTAATTAAACCTGCTCAGGAAAGCAAAGGGCATCCTCACTTTTCATCACAACCATTAAGGACTGAGCACCCTATCATTCTAATTAGAGATAAAATGGGGAAATCAATGTATCAGTCAATCAATGAGCAAATATTAATTGATGACAAACTTCAATGCATTAGAAATTGAATTTAATATTGAGTAAAATCTGTTCAGTATTTGCTCTAATTCATATTTCATCATAGCAGCCTTTTGTATAGATGCTTTAATATCAGATATTCATTTGGATACTGTCAGTATTTTCTCTGCTCAACATCCCTGCTCACTGTTAACCATACAGACCCTTGAAAATGGTCTATAAATAAACAAGTGTCTGAGTAAGACTCTCATATTGAATCTGCTTCTCCTTGGCTACAAGAGATTCAACCAATGCTATGTCAAGCAGCAATTCTTTACTTTTATCCAGGGATGGACATCCTACTGATCTTTTACTATTAGTAAACAAAGAACTTCACCTATAAAGTACAAACTGGTATGCAGAATACGTTTAAAATCCAAGTTCCACTTTGCTATTGCAGCACTATTATTTGTGCATACATTTTAATAGTGTTTGATTAAACTAAATGCATGAACTGGAACAAATGCCTAATTGCAACAACTTCCATTGACCCAATAAGCTACAGTAAGTAATGAAAGTCCCACAATTAAACAACAACAATACCCTCAAAATTATATGCCGTTATTACAGAAAACATACACAATCATCATCTCAAGTACTGCATATCTCTGTTGGGAATAATTGAATTCTGACTTGGAAAGAGCCGTGCTTTAAATAGACCATTGAAAACAGTGCCTCTCCAAACCCTCAGTCCTGGATTACCAGGGTGCTGAATTGGGGGAGTTGAAAATAACAGACCCTTATAATTAAGTAACACTATTAAGAGGAATACAATCAACTTTCATACAAACCCCAGGAATAGTAACAGTTCCCCCCGCCCCATCTTTTAATTCTGCCTTGGTTTAGCTACTAGAACCCATGAGGATCTATTTTTTTTTTTTGGGGGGGAAGAGAACAGATTTCTACTGCCCCCCAAATGAGAAAAAAATACAATCAGTTTCCTCAGGATTTTAGATTTTTAAGAGAGAGTACAGAGTTTCAATGCATATTCTTAGAGAACCACAGAACCCCAAACTGATTAAGTAACCTTCCAGAAAAACACTGCGTATTAAAGTAGGAATAAAAAGAAAAACTACTTACCCTGAAGATTTCTTTTGATTTCTGACGACTGTGAAGTTTAGGCACCTTAGCTCCTTTAGCCATTTACTGACAGCAGACATGCCCAAGCAAAGCAAACTTTGCCTTTCCCAAGACACAGAGACTGTGGACATGAACAGAAAGAAAATCACCCATTTTTGCCTCTACGGTGACATCACTTGCGTGCTGCTTTTCCAGCTTCCCTAATAGACCTTACTGCATGTGTCATAGCTGCTTTTGAGTGCATCCGTTTTCTGTGGAAGATTTGGGAGGGACCCTAACTGAGTGTTGCTTGGGGCAGCCCTCAGAGCCTCTGTCCTTGGTGCTGAAAGAGGGGTAGTAGGTAGATGAGCGATCCTTTTTCTACCTTGCTCTACTCTTCCTTCTATGCTCCTATCCGCTCCGTGCTATGCTTTTCAGCACATGTGTGTTTTCCCCTCAGGGCTGTTCTTAATCCCACTTTCCCACTGTCTTTCCTTCTATGCTTTAATGTCTTCATCTTCTTTAGTTTAATTGCCGTTCCAGCTTTTGGTGGGTGTGAAGATGATTGGTTCAGCAGAAGGAACAGATCAACAAATTTATACCACAAGTGGTTAACAGAAATCAGTACAATTTAAAACACAACTGACAGAATAATTGAACTTGGAGGTGTAAGCCTGTGTGGGAAAAGGAGGTTAAAGAAAATATATTACAGTGGAAGAAAAACCGAGGCGTGGAATATAATGTGCTAGAGATGAAATAAGCTTAATACTGTGAGAAATGTTAAATGTTCATTTAGCAGCACTTTTTTTTTTTCATAGAACTTAACAAAAATATTTGCAATTCATTCTTACTGCTCTTCTGGGGTATATGTGAGTAATGTTTATTAACTCAACTTTGGAATTGGCTAAAGTGAGATGCAACTAAGGATGATACTGATGAAAGTCTGTTTCTGAAGCAACACTAGAACTTAGGCAGTCTTAACTCATGGTCAGTCACCTGTTCACATAACATTTACCATGGAACCTTAATTATTCCCTGTTCTCTTGTTTTGATTTCTTCTTCCTTCAGACAGAGTGTTAATTCTTTCACTGCTTTCTCTGACGACAGGGGATGTGCTTGGCAGCTGCAGTATAGACTGTCATGGGGAAGCCAGTCTCAGTGTGACTGTGATGGGGACCTCTGCTGGCTGAGAAAGAGGCAGCAACAATGAGCTCTAAATGCTGCCACTAACAACCATCACTTATTGAGCATGTGCTATTAGCTAGTCATTTTAATGCATTCTCTCTTTTAATAGTTTCAGTAACCCTCAAAGGTAGGTACTGTTTTTACACCACTAGTTTATAGATAGGAAAACTGAGCTTAGAGAGGTTAAAATAAACTTTGAAGGTCACAGCTAGCCCAGATTTGAATCTAGACATCTTAATTCTGGGGCATGTTTTCTCTCTTTTTAAAAAATTCACACCAGAGGATATGTTTTTATTGATTTTAGAGATAGAGAGAGAGAAACATCAATTAGTTGTCTCCTGTACATGCCCTGACTGTGATTGAACCCACAACCTTTTGGTGCATGGGACAATGCTCCAACCAACCAAGCCACACGGCCAACAATAGAGCATGTTCTCTTAACTGCTATGCAATAATTCTTCAAAAGGTGGAAAATTTATACTTCCCAAGAGACTGACAACATATCATAGAGATAATTATAGTGACAAAGGTGATGATATCAATGATACAATATTTGTATGATGACATAATTTATAAAGCATTTTCTAATTAATGTTCTTGATTGCATCTTACATAAATCTTCAGGATGCCCAATTTTACAGGGGCTGTTATGGATTGAATTATATCCCTCCCCCCACACCAATTATATATTGAAGCCTCAGCCTCAGAATGTGACTATATCTGGAGATAAGATCTTTAAAGAAGTGATTAAGTTAAAATGAAGACATTATGGTCTGCCCTCATCTAATCTGGCTGGTGTCCTTAAGGGAGGAAAAAGGTACCAGGGAGACACTTGTGGGGACATAGCAAGAAGGGAACCATCTACAAGCCAAGGAGAGAGGTCTCAGGAGAAATCAAATCTGCTGACCTGTTGATCTTGAACTTCTAGACTCCAAAACGGTGAGAAAATTAATTTATGTTGCTTAACCCACCCAATCTGTGGTACTTTGTTTTGTCAGCCATAGCAAACTAATAGAGGCCTAGAGAGTTTAGGTGCCATATTGAAGGTTGCTCATTATTTATAAGACATAAATGCATTGTTAGCTATATTGAACATGCCCTAAGACCGGAAGGTGAGTGGTGAGTGAAGTGGTCCTTTCTTTCAGGTGAAGTTTAGGTGAAGATCAACAATTTTTACTGGCATATTTTATTTGTACAACACTGAAGAAGTTTCATTCTTTTAAGTAAATGGAACTCTTATTCAGGATTGCCACTGAAGATGTTGAGATTTCCTTCTGGGAAGAACTCCGAGATGCAGAACAGACATGCTTGGGCAGAAATCAAGAAAAATACAGATTCTTTTCCTTATCTTCCTTTCAGGAACCCATATCAATGGCATGGCTGGAACATTCTCATGTCCTAGACGACAGGGCTTCTTCAGGGAAGGCATTATTTTTGAACCTGAAGCGGAAGGTTTAAAGGTACAGCTAAGAGGTATTGGGTGTCTGATTCATAGGCATGCTCAGTGGTTTTGTTTTAAAGGGAATTAGTGGGAGCTTCTGGTGAAAACATTCCTTTCTGGCCTTTGTAATGCTGCTCCAGGGTAGCAATTCTTTGATTTCATCACAGGAATCTTGCCTTTAGCATCAAACATGAACTGTAACATGACGTTCTCACACCACTCTAAAGCTCCCCAGAGCTCCCACTCAGCAGGACAGTGTGGAGACCAAAGGAGGAAGTGTGGGGAGCCAATTTGCAGGGTCCTGTACAACAGAAGGGCCTTTGGTTCCACATCTTCCCCAAACCAGCATTTCTCACTGTAAACTGGTAGTTTGAGATTGATGATCTTAAATTGCATGGATACCTGTATCTACTCTAAAGAAGAGCCCCTCGGTGTATTTTTCACTGGAATCAGAACTTCAGTTGTAGAGTGTAAATGTAATTTGAAAAAAGCAGTAAGTGGACCAGGCAATATTGTTGCTTCCTCCCAACACCTGCCCCCATTCCTCTCAAATGACACAATGATTTTGCCATAAATGAGAGCTGTCTGAGAGAGCCCTAGGCTTTGTGTGTAAACTCACTCTGCTGCTGTAAAAAAATGTATTGAAAGAAAAGAATAGCTAAATTCATTTATTATTATCCAGCACTGGGCTCCACTCTTGCCTCTCTTCTACCAGAGAATGGCAACAAATAACAGAGGAAGCTTCCCAACCAATCACATTGGTACCCACTCCACTCTTTCACTAGTAGCAGAGTAAGAGTAGGGAAGGAAGTAAACAAATGATATTTGTCTTCACATTTACATCTACTTTTCTGTGTGCTTGCATCTTTCTTTTTAACATTTCCTTCTTCATTTTTCACCTATTATCTACTCACCATCAGATAATCTTATATTCTTCTACTTTTCTCAATTTCTTCCGATCTAGTCTATATTTCCTGAAATATAAACTAGGGGGTAGAATTAGAAAAGTTTTATCTTAATTTATCGCTTGTTTAAAAAACGGTTTTGGCTTCATGAGTATGGCAGATCGTATTTTCCAAAGATGACCACAACTATATTTCCCATCCTCATGCTCTTCCAGAACCTTGCCACTTCACCATCAAGAGGTACAGTCTCACATCTCTCCTCTTGAACCTGGTAGGACTTTGCCTCAGCTAATAGAGTACGGCAGAAGTGATGTTATGTAATTTCTGAGGCCGGAACATTAAAATGCCCTGCATTGACTTCCATTTCTTTATCTTGAGACACTTACACTTGGAACTCACTCATCGTGCCATGAAGAAGCTTAAGCAGCCCCTGGGTGGGCCCACGTGGAGAAAAATCAAGATGGCTGCACAAGCTCTGGCTGAACTTCTAGCTGAAAGCCAGCATCAACTGGTAACTATAAGAGAGAGAAAATGTCAATGAAATCCATCTGGTCTAGGGTGCTTTTTTTTTTTTTTTTATATGATATCACATTTATTTCTCACAACATCCTTGCAAATTAGAAACTAAAGTCAGGAGAAACATTGGAACTTACTTAAGTCAGAAAGCTAATGGGTCGTGATGCAGGTTCAGGTGTTGGTACCTAGGTCTCTGACAAAAGCTCTCCAAGTTTCTCCTTTACCACGATGTGCTGGGGTCCAACCCCAGCAGGTCCAGGGGTCCCCAAAGGTGTGGACGGAGTCGGCGAAGAAGGAATGACACAGAGACAGCGTTCAGTTGATCAGCAGCCTAGCCAGGATCTCTAGCCAAGTTCTGGTCAGGATCTCCAGCGAAGTTCTGGTTAGGATCTCCAGCCAGGTTCTGTGTCCAGGTTCTCTTGCTAGTTTCTCCAGCCAGGCTCTCCATGTTCTCCAGCCAGGTTCTGTAGCCATGTTCCCTTGCTAGGTTCTCCAGCCAGGTTCTGTCCAGGTTCTCCAGCCAGGTTCAGTCACCAGGTTCTAGTCAGGTTCTCTTGCCATGTTCTATCCAGGTTCTGTAGCCAGGTTCTGTCTCAGTGGAGTTCTGTCAGGATCTTTTGCCATGTTCTCTCGCTAGGTTCTGTCTCTAGGTTCTGTCTCCAGTTTCTGTCCAGGATCTTTTGCCATGTTCTCTCCAGCGAAGTTCTTCTGTCTCTAGGTTCTGTGTAGGTTCTGTGTCTAGGTTCTGTCTAGGGTGTCTTTTAAGACCACTGTGTCCTTGTTGACTTTCTGTCTGAAAGATCTACCCATTGATATCAGTGGGGTGTTAAAATCCCCTACTGTGACTGTATTACCGTCATTCTCTTCCTCAATGTCCAGTAAGATTTGCTTTATATATTTAGGTGCTCCTATGTTGGGTGCATGAATGTTTATAAGGGTTATATCTTCTTGTTTATTATTATGTAATGTCCCTGTCTGTCTCTTATTACAGCTTTTGTTTTAAAATCTTTTTGTCTGGTATAAGTATTGCTATCCCAGCTTTTTTAAATTTTTCATTTCTTTTCATGAAACACCTTTTCCCATCCCTATACTTTCAGGCTATGTGTGTCTTGTTCTAAGGTGGGTCTTTTGCAGACAGAATATATATGGGTCTGATTTTCTTAACTATCCAGCTACTCTATGTCTTTTAATTGGAACATTTAAGCCATTTACCTTTAAAGTGTTTATTGATAGGTATGCATTTGTTGTCATTTTATTGTTTATAACTATGTTCCTCTGATTTATTTCTCCTTCCCATCCTCCTCCTCTTCCTCCTCCCTTCTCCTCTTCCTCCCCTTCTCCTTCTCTCCATTCTCCCTTCCCTCCCTCCCTCCTTCCTCCTCCTTCCTTCCTTCCTTCCTTCCTTCCTTCCTTCCTCCCTCCCTTCCTCCCTCCTCCCTCCCTCCCTTCCTTCCTTCCTTCCTTCCTTCCTTCCTTCCTTCCTACCTCTCGTCCTCCTCCTCCTCCCCCTTCTTCAAGACTGGTTGGGTAGTAATGAACTCCTTTAGCCTTTTTCTTATCTGGTAAGCTCTTTATTTCTCCTTCCATTTTAAAGGATAGCCTTGCTGAGTAGCCTTGATTGCAAGTTCCTGCTTTTTATCACTTCGAATATTTCATGCCAATCCCTTCTGGCCTGAAGTATTTCTGTTGAGAAATTCTTGGCAGCACCGTCTGCCCAAGGTTTATCCTGAGGCCTGGAAGTGAACCTCATTTCCCCTGTGTGAAGGTCTATGTAGACACAGGATTAGGCCTAATTCAGAGAGCAGAAGGTCCAATGGGTAGAAGCAGCAGCAACTAGGGCTGGGCATGGCTTGAGGCCTCCAGGCTGGCTGTTGGTCACTGTCATTGCAGAGCTCAACTGGGGACATCAGGGAGCAGCTTTCCACCAGTGAGGGGCAGGTATGCCCCACCACTGAGGGCCAGAGCAGGCTCATAGTGAGTGTGGCCACCTATAGGGGCGGGACTCTGGGGAACCAAAGCCAAGGAATGGCTGGAGAAGGCCTCCTCCCCCTAAACTTCCCAAGCTCCACAGGCAGATCATTATTTCTGACTCCAACCTTGAGCTTGTGGCTGTGTTCAATCCACTGATCCAGAGGACCTGGAACCCCTGGAGGCAAAGCCCAATGCTAAGAGGGTGGGGGAGATGGAAGTGGAATGAGGGATGGAGGTACATGTGAGCTTATGGGGAGGGGTTGGTTCCAGACATATATGAAAGAGCCCCAGAGGCTGTGTCTTGCTAAGGACACAGAGCTAAGACTGGCCTCAGACTACCCGCCTGCCAGCAAGGAGGACATCCTGTGGTGGCTCCTGGGCTGTGGCTCTCTGGAAGGTTCTGGCTGTGTCCTGCCTTTGTGAGGAGGGCACATGGAAAGAAAGGCAAAAAAAAGGTGGGGGATCTTTTCTCCTCTTGCAACTCCAAGGCCAGCCAGGGAGGCAGAGCTGCTCCTTCTCCAACACCTGTCATACATCTTGAGGAGCCAGATGCTAGCCAGATGCAGGGGCAGACCTGGAGGCCACTCCTGACATGGAGGAATGTCCACCCACAGTGGCTGTGCCACCTCTTGCAGCCACTCCAGCTGCAGCTCTGGAGCTGGGGCCGGCCTGGGCAACATCTCCTGACTTAACTGAGGCCTCACCATCCCTGCCTGAAGAACCCTGCCCGGAACCTGCCCTGGCTCCTGCCAGAGACAAGGAGTTGGCTCTAAAAAATGCCTCAGAGCAGCTCTAGAGTCATTTGTTCAACCTGCTCTCCCACTCCCACTAGAATTTGTCTCCACACCCCCCTCCTTTAACCTTTTTTTATTTGTTAATTTTAATGTTTTCTTTTTATGCTCTTTATGGTATGATTTATTTTAAATTAAAAATAAAAATTATTTATATTATAAGTTGTTCCATTCCTGAGCATGAATTACATTCATGATGCTGTGCAACCATCACCACTATCTAGTTGCAGAATGTTGCATCATGCCAAAAGTAAACCTTACACCAAAAGCACTCACTCTCCACTCCTCCTTCCCTGGCTTTCTGTCTCTGTTCCTTTACCTACTCTGGATGTTTCCTATAAATGGAATCTTACAGTAGGTGCCTTTTGTGTCTGTTCACATATATATTTTTTAAGCTTTGCTTTTTTTAAAAAAAATTTTTGTTGATTTCAGAGAGGAAGGGAGAGGGAGAGAGAGATAGAAACATCAATGATGGGAGAGACTCACTGATCCGCTGCCTCCTGCACACCCCACAATGGGATTAAGCCCGCAACCTGGGCATGTGCCCTTGACCGGACTCAAACCTGGGACCCTTCAGTCCGCAGGCTGACGCTCTATCCACTGAGCCAAACTGGCTAGGGCCTGTTCATATATTTTTGTTTGTTTTTATCTGAAATCACATTTTGGTTATTTGAAAGGGAAATCCCAAGTGGATTAGAGAGCAGATATAGAAAAAGAAGCCCTTTTAGTATGTATGTGCATAATCTCAGGGTAGAGACCACCATGCTAAGTGTGACCCCAGGGCCAGAAGTCAGTCAGGCAATGGCTGGCTCTTCCTTTGCCCAAAACAAAAACAAGAAAAATGCAAAAATCTGGAAAGACACGCCACAAGTTGGAAAGCATTCCTCACAACCCAAGGCCAGAGGAAGGTGTAACATCTGTGCTGCATTACACTCTTGAAATTCGGTGTTTTCTAAAGGAACAACCCATGCACTTCCAAGGAGAGGCAATGCCTATGACAGTACATGTCAGAGATGCCCCACCCCCCCGATGGGGACACACACACTGTAAACACTGGGGAGGGAGCACTGTCACCATCAGACTGCAGGCTTCTGGTCTGGTGGCGACCAGCCATGGAGACAAAGTGATGAAGCAGAGGCCGCAGCAGATTCCCAGGCACCAGAGCCAGGAAGAGGCACTCATGTAACATCTGGCTATGAAAATTGGTGATTCCATCTGCCAAGGAGAGATGTGGATGTGTGGGTGGGGTTTGGTAGAAAACCGGGTGCCCTTTTAAAGGGCTACTGCACAAAATCTCATTTGTGTGCACTCACCAGTGCTCTGGCAGAAAGACAGTGTCTTGGAGCAGACTGGAGCCATAAAAGGAGAGGGCTGGAGGGACAGCTAACAAGGTCCCTGTACTGAGCCCACCTCCTGCACCGCCCGCAGATGCCATCTTTCCTGGGGTGAACATTCCACTCCATTGGCATCAGCCTGGGGGAATGCACTAGCCCCAACCTTCCAACTGCCTATGACCCTGCCCTGCCAAGCTCACTCCCTATGGAGGAGTCACCTGGCTTTGGAAAGCCTGGGCCCTTAGTTCAGACTTTATTGGAAGGCTCTGGAGAAGTGCTGGGCAGACTCAGGCAGTGGCAGAGACTGACAGGAGGATGAGACTGAGTTTTGTGTCTCTGGGGTGAGGGCTATTTTTCCCTCACATGCCTGACCAGCACCACCGTTTCTGTGCAGAGCCCTCCCTCCACATGGACAAATCTTAATCTGTTTCACTCTGATAAACTCTGCTGGCCTCACCCTGATGAGTCCCTGAGACCCTGCTGCAGTACAAAAGTCCGCAGGTCCCAGGCAAGTGGTGGCTGGCCTTCATGTGAATTGAGACTTTTGCTGAGTGGTCTCAGGCCCAGCACTGGCTTTGAGTTTGAATCTGTGAACACCAATTGCCCCTACCTTGTGACTTACTGAGAACCTATTCATGTAACTCACTTACTACCAGAGGCTCTTTCAGCTGGCAATCGGGTAGAGGACGGCACAGAGGGGAAAAGGAGACATCTGCAATACTTTCAACAATAAAGAAAAAAAATGACATGATCATATCAATATATGCACAAAAAGCATTTGATAAAATCCAGCATTAATTTACGATAAAAACGCTCAGTAAAGTGGTCATAGAGGGAAAATACCTCAACATAATAAAGGCCATATATGACAAACCCACAGTCAACATCATATTCAATGGGCAAAAACTACAAGTGTTTTCCTTAAGATCAGGAACAAGAAAGGAACTGGAAGGCCTAGCCACAGCAATCAGACAAGAATAAGAAGTAAAAGGCATCTGAATTAGAAAGGAAGAAGTAAAACTGTGACTATTTATAGATGACACGATACTATACATAGAGAACCCTAAAGATTCCGCCAAAACTACTATAATTAATGAATGACTTCAGTAAAAAAGAAGGATACAAAATAAATATGTAGGAATTAGTTGCATTTTTATACACCTATAATGAACTATCAGAATGGAGGAACCTAGAGAGTATCATGCTAAGTGAAATAAGTCAGTCAGAGAAAGACAAGCATCACATGATCTCACTCATATGTGGAATCTAAGTAACAAAATAAATTGATGAATGAAATGGATCCAGAGACATGGAAGCATGGAACAGAGTGTGGAATCTGGGAGGGAAGGCGGGGGAGGGTGGGTGGGTAGGAGGTAATCAACCAAGGACCTTGTATGCATATATGCATGGCCTATGGACACAGACAATGGGATGCTAAGGTCCTGGGAGGAGCGCGGGGGGCTGGGGGGGGGGCAGCTGAAGGGAGTCAGTGGGGGGAAAAAGGGGACATATGTATTACTTTCAACAATAAAAATTATTTTTAGAAAAAGAATGGGAGACTAAGGAAACAATCCAATTTACAACTTCATTAAAAAACAGACCGAGGAATATTTTTAACCAAGGATGTAAAAGACCTGTACTCAGAAAATTATAAGAAGAAAGAAATTGAAGGAGATACAAATAAGTGAAAGCATGTCCTATTAAGAAAGAATTAACATCATTAAAATGCCTATACTACCCAAAAGAAATCTATAGATTCAACACAATTCCTATTAAGATAGGGGACATCTGTAATACTTTCAACAATAAAGATAAGTAAATAAATAAAGAGATACCAATGGCATATTTCACAGAATTAGAACAAATACTTCAAAAATCTATATGGAACCACCAAAGACCCCAAATAGCAACAGCAATCTTGAGAAAGAACAAAGTTGGAGGAATCACGCTACCTGATATCAAACTATACTACAAGGCCATAGTAATCAAAACATCATGGTACTGGCATAAAAACAGACTTATAGATCAATGAAATAGAATAGAGAACCAACATACTTAGGGTCAATTAATATTTGACAAAGGAAGCAAGATCATACAGTGGAGTAATCAATCAATTCAGTAAATTGTGCTGGGAAAATTGGGCAGATACATGAAAAAGTTGAAACTAGACCACCTTCTTACACCATGCACAAGAATGAATTCAAAATGAACTTATTTGAGACTTAAATATAGGACTCAAAACCATAAAAGAAAACATAGGCAGTAAAATTTCAAACATTTCTCATAGCAATATTTTTTTCTGATATATCTCCTCTGGCAAGGGAAACAAAAGAAAAAATAAACAAACGGGACTATATCAAACTAAAATATTTTTTCACAGCAAAGGAAACCATGAACAAAATGAAAAGGCAACCCACTGTATGAGAGAACATATTAACCAATAATACATCTGATAAGGAGTTAATATTCAAAATTTATACAGAACTTACATAACTCTACACCAAACAAACAAACAAAAAATCCAATTTAAAAATGGGTAAAGGACCCTAATAGACACTTCTCTAAAGAGGACATACAGACAGATCATAGACATACGAAAAGATACTCAACATCATTAATCATTAGAGAAATGTAAGTTAAAACTACAAGGTAATAATCATCTCACACCTATCAGAATGGCTATCATCAATACATCAACTTATAGCAAGTGTTGGTACAGATGTGAAGAAAAGGAAACCCTTGTGCACTGCTGATGCAAATGCAGACTGGTGCAGCCACTTTGGAAAACAGCATGGTGTTTCCTCAAAAAATTAAAAATGGAAATGCGTTATGACCCTGAGATTCCACTTTTTGAGAATATATCCAAAGAAATTGAAACACTAATTCAAAGAATATATGCACACCTATGTTTATTGCAGAGTTATTTATAATAGCCAAGATTTGGAAGCAGCCCAAGTGCTCACCAGCAGATGAGTGGATAAAAAGCTGTGGTACATGTACACATTGGAATACTACTTAGTCATAAAAAAAGCAAATCTTACCTTTTGTGACAGCATGGATGGACCTGGAGACTATTATGCTAAGTAAAATTAGCCAGTTAGAGAAAGACAAATACCATATGATTTCACTTATACGTGGAATCTAATGAACAAACAAAATAGAAGCAGACTTATAGAGGCAGAGAACAGACTGATAGCTGTCAGAGGGGAATTGGGGAGCTGGGTGAAAAAGTGAAGAGATTAAGCAAAAAACAAACAAACCCATGGACACAGACAACAGAATGATGATTGCAAGAGGAAAAGGGGGATGGGGAAGTAGAGGAAGGTAAATGCTGACCGAAAGAAACGACTTAGGGTGGTGAACACATAATACAATATACAGATGACATATAATAGAATTGTACACTTGAAACCTATATAATTTTATTAACCAAACTTACCTTAATAAATTCAATAATTAAAAAACAAACAAACCAGCAAGTCATTTTGAAGGTGGCTTCTCCAATCTCCAATTGAGCGGTCTCCAATTGATGCCGTGGACAGCAGAGACAAGCTATCTCTTGAAAGCTCTGCCCAAATTTTAGATTCATGAGAAAAACAAATGTATAGTTTTAAACCAAGAATTTTGTTGTGTAGTGGTAATAATAGATACACAGAAGCTCAGTTTTTCTAGAACTTGTCATAGTTAGTATTAAGAAGAGCACATATCAAATTCTATCAAATTTGATCATATTTTAAAGCAATTGCCCTTTAATTATTTAGTATGTTTTGTTTGAATCTCAGGTGCTGTTTATCTTACAAATTTTATAAAATCTTGTTACTCAACGTATGGGCCATAGACCAGGACAAAGTCATGCCAGCTTCACTTTTGGCGTTGTTAGAAATGGAGACTCTAGGGCCCTACCCAAGACTTACTGAATTCAGAATCTGCATCTTAACAAGATGCCCAGGGTTGTTATTAGAGTGTAAGAAACACTGGTGTAAGGAACAAATCTGTCACGCAGATGCAGCTATAGACACTAGACAAAGAATTTATTGTTTGTTTTCCATTTGCTTTTGTTGGCCCCCTGGGAATCAGGAGGCTGTATGTGTGGGGTTGGAGATGAGGGAGATGGAAAAGAAGTGTTATGCTAGAAACAGAAATGGCTGGGAAAGTGAGGAGTCCAAAAGGGGCCTGGAGATTCTAGACTGAGAGAGGCATATTTCAACTGTTTTACTCTAGTGGGCCAAGGACATTATGGGGAATAAGGTAGAGGAATAGTAGAGATACTTTAATTTTTTCATAGCTGACAACATAGGCGGTGTTTTTGTTTCAAATGCCTATGTATATATGAAAATGTGTACGTTTATTTTGTAAAATAGTTTTAAAGACGTTTAGGATTTCCCGGGAGGAAATGTTCTCTAAGATTAAAAATAGACTGTTATTATTGTTGCCATAAGCTGGGGTTTGAGTGTGCACACAACATGCCTCTCTTGGGTAAGTGCCTTTGTCATGGTTTGATCCCTGCCCTAGAGCACAAAGGAACCCCTTTAACGTCATATCTGATTTTTCAAGATACTCATTATATATAAAGTTTAACTGCGGTCATTCTCTACAGGTTATACTTTTCTAATCCTCAAGAGTTCAGTTCTTCCCGGCAGATAGGACTTGCAGAACTTGCATGTTAATGACAATAATCTTGCATTCAGTGGTAGCTTTTGTTTCCTCTATAGCCTCATTGTAAACTTCTCATTATTGTCCAGATATCCTACTGCACTGCCATGACTCAAATATGGTCACTTACTGAGCACAGAAAAGTGACAGACTATTACAAAGTAGCTGGTTTGAGAAAGGATGAATTTAAGCATCCAAACAAGGTCATTTGGTGCCACTAGAACTCCTGGGGGAGTTAAAAACTCAGATTTATTGGGATGATATCTTTCTTCCTAGAAATGTCTGTTTCCTCTTTTATCTTACTTTCTCCTAAGAGATGAATTCTCTGTCAAACTGGTTCCAAATCTCTTGTTTTAAAGATGCCATATACAAGTGCGGATGGTCATCAGGTTGTGGTCATATCTGAGAATGCAGTAGAACCGAAACTGGTAGCTCAGGCAAATGAATGATGCTTATACCCATCCTGGCCACACCCCTGAAACCAGACGCTTGAGTATTGAAATGCAGTCATGCTGTCTATGCCTTAGGAAGAGGAAAGAAGAAGAAAATATGAAGGGGTACTGCCCTCTCCATAAAGATAATTCAAGTGTGGGTTCCAAAATACAAGGGGGAGAACCACATTTGCTGTTTTGGCTTTTGCAAACAGCAGAAAATGCCATTCTCAACTGAATTAAATGATGAGGAGGTGCTTTTCTCACCTAAGAAGTCCAGAGGTAGGTGACTTCATACTAATCCATTAGGGATCATTTCTACCTTTCTGCTCTGCCAGTCTCAGCATAGGCTGGCTTGCCTCTGAGTCAGAAGATAGCTGCTGCAGCTCCAGGTCTTTGTATTCTCACCGCAACATCTGGAGGTGGAGAAAAAAACCTGCTTTTAAAAATATTAAATTACCCAAGTAGCTCCTTAGCAAGTTCTCTTTATATTTTATTTGCTAAATTGACATCATGTGTCCATACTTGAACCAAGGAAATGGGAACATTGCTGTTGACAGAAGGACATTCTGAAGTCTCCAGGGAAAAGTCTGGATAATTGAACAAAACACAGGGTTTTGCTGGTAAGGAAAAAGGTAGGAAGTGGCAAAGAGCAGGCCCTGACATTAAAACGAACCCTCATGTTATAGAGAATCTTCTAAAATCCTATAAAAATATTATAACAGTATTAAAATGATAAAAAAAGAATAACAACAATCCTGCCTTTTGAATTAGTTTCATTTTACAAACTTTACTCTAGTCTTTGCTCACATGCACTTTTACACAGTTGAAATCTTAATGTCTCAGTGTATGTTTATCATCTATACTAATAAAAGGGTAATATGCTAATTAGGGTGGACATCTTCCAGATGTCCATCTGAACGTTCATCTGGACAAAGCCCCAGTGGCTGCGAGGCCCGAGGCTCAGGCAGCTGTGTGCCCTTGTGGCTGGGAGGCCCGGGGCTCAGGCCTCACAGCCGCCGTGGCCGGCAGTGGCAGCAGCAGCAGGGTGATGGGGGCGGCGCCTTCCCCTGAACATCCTGGTTGCCTCCCACAGAGGGAGGCCAGACTGTGGCCATCAGTAGGACATCCCCGGAGGGCTCCCAGACTGTGAGAGGGGGCAGGTCGGGCTGAGGGATCCCCTGCCCCTGCAGTGCATGAATTTTCATGCACTGGGCCTCTAGTGTAAAATAATTGTGAATAATATTTGGACACATTTTACATTATTGTCTTCATCTTTAATAATCAAATTCTCTTTTATTGAATTGATATAACATTTTAATCCATTCTCTATCATTTGAATCTCTTCTTTTTTTCCTCCCAGGGTATTAATTGTTATTTTTAATCTTGGTAAGAGAAATAAAATTAGTAAAGGACTATTGGGTACCCTCTAAACTAGGGGTGGGGAACCTTTTTTCTGCCAAGGGCCATTTTGATATTTATAACATAATTCGTGGGCCATACAAAATATCAATTTAAAAATTAGTCTGCTGTATTGGTCAAACATTTATTTTTAATTTTTATTATTTTTAAATTTCGAACAGCAATATAAAGGTATGTAAATAAGTTCATCACTTTTTTAAATGTACTCTTTATTGTTGATAGCATTACAGATATCTCCTATTTCCCCCTCCCCACCATTTTCCCCCTTCTTCCCAGCCCTGTCTCCCCTCCCCCCCATGCCAGGGTCTTCACTATCCTATTGCCCGTGTCCATGGCTTATGCATATATGTACACTAGAGGCCCCATGCACAGATTCGTGCATTGGTGGGGGGTGTGGCCTGTGGGGATTGCCCACTGTGGGAGTACCCCTCATCCTAGTCAGCCTAGCAGTGCTCCCACTGTGAGAGTGCACTGACCACCAGGGGGCAGCTCCTGTGTTGAGCGTCTGCCCCCTGGTGGTCAGTGTGCATCATAGTAACTGGTTGACCCATCGTTTCCCCGTTCGGTCACTGGGCTTTTATTATATAGACTAGAGGCCCAGTGCACAAAAATTTGTGCACTCGGGGGGGAGAGGGGGGTCCCTCAGACCGGCCTGTGCCCTCTTGCAGTCTGGGACCCCTCAGGAGATAACGACCTGCTGGCTTAGGCCTGCTCCCGGGTGGCAGAGGGCAGGCCCAATCCCTAGGTGCAGCCCCTGGTCGAGCTCAGAGCAGGGCCGATTGGGGAGTTGGGGCGCCGCCCCTTGTCATGCACAGAGCAGGGCCCATCAGGGGGGTTGGGGCTCCATACCCTGTCATGCACAGAGCAGGGCCCATCAGGGGGTTGAGGAGCTCCCCCCTGCCACTCACAGAGTAGGGCCAATAGGGGAGTTGGGGCGCCGCCACTGTCACACTCAGGGCAGGGCCGATGGGGAGGTTATGGCTCTACCCCATCACACACAGAGCAGGGCCCATGGTGCTGGGGGTAGGGCTGCCGCACCCTGTTACACTCAGATCAGGGCTGATCAGGGGGTTGGGGCGCTGCACCCTGTCACACACAGAGCAGGGCCTGTGGGGGGGGGGGGCGTTGGGGCGCCACACCCTGTCACACACAGAGTTGCAGGGCGATCAGGGGGTTGGGGAGCTCCCCCTTATCAGGCACAGAGCAGGGCTGATCAGGGGGTTGGGGCGCCTTCCCCTGTCCCGAACAGAGCAGGGCAGATAGGGAGGTTGTGGCCCTGCCCCCTGTCACACACAGAGCCGCAGGTCGATCAGGGGGTTTGGGCGCTGCCCCCTGTCATGCTGATCCTGGTGCCAGAAGGCCTCGCGGCTCCACTGATCCCGGTGCTGGGAGGCATATTACCCTTTTACTATATAGGATTGAGGCCTGGTGCACAGGTGGGGGCTGGCTGGTTTGCCCTGAAGGGTGTCCTGGATCAGGGTGGGGGTCCCCACTGGGGTGCCTGGCCAGCCTGGGTGAGGGGATGATGGCTGTTTGCAGCTGGTCACACACCCTTCAGGGTGGGGGTCCCCACTGGGGTGCCTGGCCAGTCTGGGTGAGGGGCTGAGGGCTGTTTTCAGGCTGGCGGGTGACTGAAGCTCCCAACTGCTCCTTTTTTTCTTTTTTTTTATTCTGGGCCAGCTTCAGCTTTGGCTCCAGCTCTGAGGCCTCTGCTGCTAAAAGTAGGTATCTGGTTTGTTTGGGTTCTATAATCGAAACACTGTATCAACTCCAGCTCTGAGATCCCGGAGGGCTGAAAGCAGGTTTCTGGGGGTTTTGTTTAGCTTCTATATTTGTAACAATGTTTCAAAATGCAAGCTCAGAGGCTGGCAGTGGCAGTTGGGGAACGTTGGAGTCCTCCGTCACTGAAGCAAGCAAGCCTCATGTTTGCTTCAAGCTGCCTGGCTGCCAGCCGCCATCTCGGCTGGAAGTTAATTTGCATATCACCCTGATTAGCCAATGGGAAGGGTAGCGGACATATGGCTAATTACCATGTTTCTCTTTTATTAGATAGGATGGTCAAACATTTAAGTAACTCACTCATAATATTCTGGCAGGTCCAGAGCAAATGATTTTGCAGGTCAGGCCTTATACGGCCCAGGGACTGGATGTTCCCCACCCCTGCTAAACCAAGGTTTCTAAGTCTCAGCACTATTGAAATTTTGGAGGGGTCTTTTCTTATTATTAATATCACTGCAATAAACCTTTAAAGGGGATATTTATATTAACTAACAGGAAAAATGATAGCAAGGAGCTGAAAAATCATTAGACTTGGAGTTGGAGACTAGAGTTTTGTTAACCATGCTACATGCTTGCTGTGTACCCTTCACTAGTTTATCAATCTCTTGGGCCTCAGTTTCCTTACTTGGAAAAGATAAAGTTAGAATAAAACTTCAAGATCATTTACAGCTCCAATTGTCCATAATTTTATGAATTCTAAGATCCTTTGAACAGCCTAAGTGCTTGGGCCTCAGGCTAGAATACTTAACGGAGGCCCAGAGATTGAAAACTGGTGGTAGAAACCTTGGGTTTAGCCAGCACATTTAATGTAAAGTGAACGCAAGTACATTTTCGATGGAGCATGCACTATCCATTTTGGCCACAGTTTTCTCCAGTTTTTGTTGTTCTTCACTAGTTTCCTTTACCCTTTCCTAGTATCTATTTTGCCCCTGAAGGGCTTTGAGTTTGCATTCTCTGGAAGAGATGAGACTGTGACAATGAAATGAATCACTCACCTGAACACAGCACCCAGGTTTCCATGGAAGTCTTCTTTCAGAGCATTGTGAAAGGCAGCCTCAGTCCTTCGCAAGATCCAGCGATGCTTTCCCTGTTATGCACATAAACACCTTGTCAGGCACCAGAGACAGGTTGGAGAGGATGATTGATGGGAGTGGGCTTGTGAAATCACACCTGCTGTCACAGCAGATGGGGAGAAAAGTCGGGAATAACCTGTGGAATTGCTGATCCTTTTTGAAAATTCACTCCTGAAAACATTATTTTAGCTTTTTTACGTACTTTAGAAAGAGCCAGTATCACAAACCAGACTCTAGGGGAGTGAGTACCGAGTTGTTAGGAGTGTAACTTCAATAAATTAGCAAGGAGCCTTCATCAAACCAGGTGAACTGGTGCTTAAGCTCTGGGGTGGTGAAGCAACTCTCTCTTTGCCAAACAATAAAAAAATGTCATCCAAGCTGCAATTCCTGGCTGGCTGCCCACTGGGCATATAAGCCTGTCCTCAGTAAATGCTACCCCAGTCCATGCAGAGCATCACTGTTGCAGCACAGAATGTATCCTGGAGAGGAAAAAAAGAGATGAACTAGGCTTTGTACAGAGCAAACCAATGAATGGGCCGTGGGAAACCTGGGCCATTTATAACAGCAGGGACTCCATGGGGAAGTGCTCTGAGTTTTCAGTTTTGACCTCATTTCATGTGGGCTCTATCCCGCACAACTTTTATGCTACCTTAATTTTACCTGACATACATTCAAAAATTATTCAGCAACTAGTTATTGAGTGCCCACCATGTTTACTGCACTGTTTTATGGAAGGGACAAAGAAGTGTGTTTGGGTGAGTAGAAAATGCACCTGTGCTAAACTAGGAAGCAAGGAAGAGTTTAACAGGACTGGGCAGCAGGCTGCAAGAGAATAGCTTCAAGGTCAGATATGATCAAACACAAATGAACCTTCAGACAGAGCTGTGTGTGGGGAGAAGGTAAAGGCACAGCATTCGAGTGGAACAGGAAGACTTTCCAGAGAAGCTGGGAATTGATTTGGGGCCTACAGTGCATAGGAGCGAGGCCTGAGCTAGGGTGTGGTAAGGGAGACCAGTTCACCTACCAGAGTCCAAAGCCTCAAACACTTCATTCCTTCATTCATCCATTCGTCCTGTTCATTCAACGAAGTCATTGAGCATTGATTCTATTCCAGGCCTGTTGTAGGCCCTAGGACACAGT
This sequence comes from Myotis myotis, assembly GCF_014108235.1. NCBI lineage: Eukaryota > Metazoa > Chordata > Mammalia > Chiroptera > Vespertilionidae > Myotis > Myotis myotis. The sequence continues at coordinate 151,573,842 of NW_023416324.1, forward strand.
GCATAATCATGGCACACAGATCTCCGCTCTGATAGAAAGAGGTGGAGGATAAAACCAACTAACAAAGGAAAGTCTCAGGTGGTGGTGAGCATTCTGCAGGGAGGTAGAATTGGGTGATGTGACAGTGATTGGGTTTCAACAGTAGGGTAGATGCTTTCTTTGCTTTTCTGAAGAGGTGATGGCTAAGCTCATATCTGAACAGCAAAAAGCAGCCAAGCATGCAAAGGTCAGGGAAGAGCATTCCCCGCAGAGGGAACAGCTGGTGCATGTTCCCCGGGACGGGAACATGTTTGGCACATTTGAGAAGGCCAGTGTCGTTGGAATGTAGTGGATGACGTGAGGGGTGCAACAAGGTGAGGCTGTGGAGGCAATATGCCAGGTGGCGTAGGAGTTTGTATTTTATTCTAAGTGGGATGGAAGCATTTTGAGGCTTAAGAAGAGAAATGCTATGTCTGATATGCAGGTTCCTCTGGCTGCTGCAGGAGAATGGGCCACAACAGGAGTGAGAGAGGAAGCAGCGACCAGTACAGAGGCCACTGTGGCAAACGAGGAGCACATGATTCTCTGGAATCTAGTGGTGGTGCTGGAGGTGGGGGAGAAGTGGCTACGTTTGGATTACATTTTAGATATTGAGTTGATAGGACTTACCAGTAGATTAGATATGGGCATGAGGAAAATGGAGTTGCTAAAACAGTGACAGAAATGGACTCATTTATTGAGAATGCGCTGGTTTCTCTGAAATGCTTATGGAACCTTCATCACAGCACTGAGCTCGCCAAACAAAAATAAGCACGTTGTGGAAATAAGTGAAGAACGACGCAATAAGAAAACCGAAGGAGCTTGCTGTATCAGAGGAGTCAGCTTCTGTCTCTTGGTTTTTGGCAGAGCCTTAGAGTTAGGCAGAGGTTCAAGAGCGGGCAGCCTATGGTGGCAAAAAGAGGCTTTAGGCATGGCCCAATGGGAGTTGGCATGGGGAACTGTAGATGTGCCCCTTGAAGTGGGGCAAATATGTGATGGTTAAGGGTACTTGTCTGGCTTTCTTTGATTGGCCCTGAGTTGGAAGTGGGGACAAAAATTAGGGAAGCTGTCAGTTATTAATCAAGCCCTGGTTATTTGGGGCCGATATTACATAAGCTGTTTTTTAGCTTCCTGATTGTCACGAGAGACAGCAATCTTTGCTTTTGAAAGTCTGACTTGGACGAAACTGGCTGCCTGGGTTGTTTGTTTGCAGATAAGGGGTTGGATTCTAGGGCAGGTTGCGGTATATTGTGGGACTAAGTTCTATTTTTATATATGGTCTGGCCTGGCCACCTTATGATTGTGTTTTCAGTCTCTCAATGTCTTGATATACTTGTTTTTATTTCAAAGCAGGTTATAAATTTCTATGTATTTCTTCAAGCTCCTGCAAGTTTTATATCTCCTCATGTCTTCATTGTTCCCTGTGTATACCTCAGTTTTCCATTGGAAACTAGACTGTCCTTCAGTAATTCATACAGCGCTCACCGTTCTCAGGTGACTTATTTATTTATTTAATAATTGAAAAATTTTCAATTACAATTGACATACAATATTATATTAGTTTCAGGTGTACAACATAGTGTTTAGACATTTATATACCTTATGAAATGATCACCCTGATAAGCCTACTATCCTTCTGACACTGGGTGATTATTTTATGACAGATATTAGTTGAGCTTCCAATCCTAAGATCTGGGGTTATCTAGTGACATTTTTTGGGGGGTTATTTTTTAAATTAATCCTCACCTGAGTACATGTTTTCATTGATTTTTAGAGAGAAGGGAAGGGAGAAAGAGAGAGAGAGGAAAACATCAATGTGAGAAAGAAACCTTGATTGGTTGCCTCCCATATGCTCCCCGACCAGGGATTGAACCCAAAATCTTTTCTTGTACGGGATGATGTTTCAACTAACTGAGCCACCTGGCCAGGGCCCTAATGATACTTGTTCACCTAATGTTCACCTATTCCAATGGTCAAAAGAATATCCTCTAGAGCAGGGGTGGGCAAACTTTTTGTCTCGAGGGCCACAATGGGTTCTTAAACTGGACCGGAGGGCCGGAACAAAAGCATGGATGGAGTGTTTGTGTGAACTAATATAAATTCAAAGTAAACATCATTACATAAAAGGGTACGGTCTTTTTTTTCAATAGTTTTATTCATTTCAAACGGGCCGGATCCGGCCCACGGGCCGTAGTTTGCCCACGACTGCTCTAGAGTTTAAAGTGTGGTTTCCCAAATGGTGCTGGCAGGCAAAGGTTACTGGTTGGAGACAGAATAAATACAGAAATTGAGAGTAAGCATTCAGAAACATTTATAATAATTTGACTAAATAATTTTATATCTGTTGAACTTAATATTTAAATGTTAGGCTTCTGTGCTTCCCTCCCTCCCCATTTCATCAATTAAATGTGTGGATTGTAAATTAAAAGAAAAAAAGCCTGGACTTTTATAACAGACTAGAGGCCCAGTGCATGAAATTGATGCGGGGTGCGGGGGGGGGGGGGGAGAGGGCGTCCCTCAGCCCGGCCTGTACCCTCTTGAAATCCAGGACCCATCGGGGAATGTCTGCTGCCGATTTAGGCCCGATCCCGCACTGGCAGTTGGACATCCCTCTCACAATCCAGGACCACTGGCTCCTAACCACTCGCCGGTCTCATTGCCCCTAACCACTTTGCCTGCCTGCCTGATGCCCCTAACTGCTCGCCTGCCTGCCTGATTGCCCTTAACCACTCGCCTGGCTGCCTGATTGCCTCTAACTGCGTGCCTGCCTGCCTGATCACCCCTAACCACCTCTGCCTGCCAGCCTGATCACCCTTAACTGCTTGCCTGCCTGATCACCCCTAACCACTCGCCTGCCTGCCTGATTGCCCCTAACTGCTCACCTGCCTGCCTGATCGCCACTAACCACCTCTGCCTACCTGATTGCTCCTAATTGCTCTCCTGCCTGCCTTATTGCCCCTACCCACCTCTGTCTGCCTGCCTGATCGCCCCTAACACCTCTGCCTTCCTGATCGCCCCTAACCCCCTCTGCTTCAGCCCCTGCTACTGCAGCTTCATCCAGAAGGACGTTCGGATGTTTGGTCTAATTAGCATATTATGCTTTTATTATTATAGATAGTTTGAGAAGAACTAGGCTAGATTCTTTACAGTGGTTAGCACTTGAATAACTATGATGAGAAGAGGAAGTAAGAGAATAACAAGTAGCGCTTATGTGTGTGGTCAGAGACCTGTGTCTGACTGGACTGAAGAAGGTCTGCTTACCTAGCCTGAAAGGCCCCCTCTGCCTGCCTCTCAGAGGGTTTCCCTAGTCAGTAGAGTCTACTCCAGGCTTTTATTTCACAAGGTTTGCTGACCCAGAACATCTCTGTTGCATATGAGAGCCTTTTTTGGTTTGATGGGCAGAAGTGGGGTGAGGAGGAGGGAGCTGAGGAGCACACCTTCCTTGTATCCTAACTGGAACTTTTCTCAAACACTCTCACCTCCCCTTATTGGGGCTTATGTGTATCTAAATCTTGGCTTCCTTCATTAAAGACACAGAGGGGTACAATATCAAAGTCTAGAAAAGAAAATCTTAAGCATCTTAAATGTTATTTATTCAGTTTTTTCTGGGTATAAATAAATACGCACGTATAGTCTGATTGTGTAAGCCCATTTCAGTTAGCTCGTTTGAGGAGTTCTATGAGTAGACACAAATTAGGTTGTCTTATTGCCCTATCCCTTTGCCAACATACATTTGGAGAGTCTCCTGGTCAATTTTAATTTAAAATATTCTGTCCTAACAGTAAATTCATAGCTGACAGGTCATGTGTTCTGATTTTTGATTCATAAAATATGGTCAAGGTGTCAATCAGCGTCTATTCTCTTTCACCGTAGTGAGTGGGATAGCTCACTCTAAAGCAGCGGCTCTCAACCTGTGGGTCGTGACCCCTTTGGCGGTCGAACGACCCTTTCACAGGGGTCGCCTAAGACCATCCTGCATATCAGATATTTACATTATGATTCATTACAGTAGCAACATTACAGTTATGAAGTAGCAACAAAAATAATTTTATGGTTGGATCACAACATGAGGAACTGTATTTAAAGGGCCAGAGGTTGAGAACCACTGCTAAAGGATATCTCAAAATGACACAGCCAACGTGACTTTTGTCTTCCTTCAAGTTAGTGTTTTTTCTTATTTTATTTATTGATTTGAGAGAGAGAAAAACATCAATTTGTTGTTCCACTTAATGTATTCACAAGTTGTTTTTTGTGTCTGTCCTGACTGGGGATCAAACCTGCAACCTTGGTGTATTGGGAAGATGCTTTAACCCAGCTGCTCAGCCAGGGCACCAACTCAGTCTCCTTGTTCTGTTTCCATCCAGATGAAGGCCTTCCTGTCTAGTTGTGTTTCAGAAGGCACACCTGAGTCCTGAATCCGTCATACTTTCTGTCCTCCATGATCTTTAAAGATGTGTCGGGAATGCTAGTGTTTCTGATTTTGCAAAACCATGGTGCATCCTGCCTGCAGTTTCCCATGTGATGAACTTGGACTTCCTCCCCACTTTTCTCTGTTCCTTTGACATGCTGTCATGTCTCACAAAAGTCACTTCCTACCTTACCTTCCTCCACAGGAAAGGCTGACATAGTCTTGGATCATACTGCAAAGATTTTTTTTTTTCTTTTGAAATCACTCAAGTAAAACAAAGTCTCCTCTTGCTTTCAAATCATTTGTCACTAATGTTTAGAGCAAAACCTGCTTCTCTAGTCATCTACAGTGAAGGAGGGACAATTTTCCCAAGACAGGAGAAAGCTTGTCTGTGCTCAATTCTTAGGCAATTCCCCCAGGCAGGTATCTCCAATCAACCCTCATGTACTCATCAATGATTTTCTTTCAAAAGGAACCACTGGAGGCTGAGCCAGAAGCTTGTCAAGTGCTTTTGGCCTTGTGGGGAGCTGGGGAGAGACGAGGAGGGTGGGTGAAGAAGGGGAGATCTGGGGGAGCTTATGAATCTGCTACTAAATACCAGCTAAACCTTGTCTAGAGGAAGACCCTGAATTCTAAAGGGAGAATTTTATTTCATGTAAGTAACTTTAGTTCATTTTTTTCTTATTTGCAGTAACTGGGAAATACTTTCAGAAAGCTCTGTGAAATGAAGACCAAGTATGTGCAGCCTTGGTCGGTTAGGAGATGCAAGCTGACATGGTGCTGGCTCACCAGGCACGCCCAAGGATGGTGACACACCCTAGCAAAAGTGTGAGCATCTAAATGAGGCCAGGTTAAATGCCAGCAATCACAGTCAATAAACATTATACAAATATTTCAATTATTCACAAGTTAACTAAGCACAATAACTAAGTTCCACAGCAGTCTTTATTACTAGTAGTAACAGAGACTGGCAAAGAGAGACAGTTAAGAATGGAATGACTCTTAAAAGTTTTGGCCTTGTGGCCAAAAACCCAGATTATTTTACTTTCCAGTTTGAAGTTAATGCAAAGTGGGGGAGGGGTAGCTAATATATTACAATGTTAGTGCAATTAGGATCCAAAAGGATTAAATAGAGAGCATTCGTATTTTTAATATTATAAAAGATTTTAGCATGACAGTTTAAAATGATAAAAATATATTCACTGCATATAAAATAACCATGATGTAAGTAGAGGATAGAGAGATCTGACTCACTTGTACTTATGGGACTAAGACTGTTGGGGAAATGGTTGATTGCATTATAAGTTTAAAAAATATTTACCAGTCTGATGAAAAGAAAGGAAACATTCACAAAACGTCAAAACTGTGCAACCGTAGGCTTTATAAACAAAAGTTTACAAACCAGGAAGGGAGTATTCCCTCAGTGCTGCCAAAGCTCCAGGTCCTTGGAAGGTCGGTGTGGACCGAGGGCACATTTTGAGCAGGATGACTGTTACTGGAGGGATTGGTACCCACGATGGAGGTCCGATGCAGTGTCTCTTATGTAAACTATGCTTCAGAAGCACCCCTAAAGTTTTCATTAAAACTGGAGCATAATCGACAAGCTTCACATAGAGGCATACCTCGAAGATATTGTGGGTGCTTTTCCAGGCCATCTCAATAATGTATCATGAAGAGGCAAGTTTTAATCTTTTTGCTGGTGGAGGGTCTTGCCTTCACATTGTACAAAACGCAGCATCTGTGAAGCACACTATAGCAAAGCACAATAAAATGAGGCATGCCTGTATTTAAAGTACGGAACTTGATAAATTTTAACATAAGTTTGACACCCTTGAAAACTTCACTATGGTCAAGATAGTGAGGGTATTCATCGCCCCCCCAAAATTCCCCTGTGCCCATTTGTGACCTCTCCAAGCTATCTCTTTCTGTATCCAATCCATCTCCAGGCAACCACTGTTCTGCTTGCCGTCACTATAAATTAGTTTGCATTGTTAAGAATTTCATTTAAATAGAATTATACAAAATGTACTCTTTTCTGCCTTTCACTTGGCATAGTTATTTGGTATTTGTGTGTGTGTGTGTGTGTGTGAATAATTTCATTTCTTTTTAATGTTGCGTAGTATTCCATTATTTATCCATTTCCAGTTGTTGATTACTACAAATAAAGCATCTATAACCATGCACCTAAAAATCTTTGTGTGGATATGTTTACATTTTCATGGGAACTTTAAAATTAGCTTATTACTTTCTACCCAAAAAGTCTGCAGGGATTTTGGTGGGGATTGTATTTATTCTATAGCTCAAGTTAGGGTGGGCCTTATAAGTCAATATTGAATCTTTTAACACGTGAACAAAAGTATAGTTCTTCATTTATTTAGGTCTTCTTTAGTTTCTTTCCCAGCAATATTTTGTAGTTTTTAGTGTACAGTTCTTTCACTCTGTCAGATATATCTCCAAGGCATATTCTTAATGCTATTGTAAATAATATTATTCTATAATTTTAATTTCCAATTGTTTGTTGCTAGTATGTTAAAATTCAATTGCTTTTTATATATTTATGTGGTATCCTACAATCTTGTATTTATTAATTCTAGTATTTATTTACACTTATTAATTCTAGTAGCTGTTTTTTAGGTTCTTCTGAATTTTATACATAGATGATCATGTCACTTGAAAAATGACAGTTTTATTTCTGTCTAATTTGGCTGACTTTTATTTCTCTCTGCCTCTTATATTTAAAAATTCTTACTGTTTCATTTTTGATAGTTTCTGTTTTATGCCAGCTTCATTAATCTTTTCTTCTGCGATGTCTAACCTGACATTAATTCCATCCAACAAATATTTTATCTCCCATATAGTAGCTTTTGTGTCTAGAAATTCAATTGGTTCTTTTTTGCATGCCTCTTCTTAAATTTTTGAATATGAAGAATGCAGTTGTCATAATTGTTTTAATGTCCTTATCTGCTAAATCTAATGCCTATATCAGTTGTAGGTTATTTTTGATTGATTTCCCTGCCCCCATTATGAGGAGTTAATAACTATTGAAACTAACCTCAAAATGAAATTTAAAAATTTTTTAGTTTAGCAACTGATTAGCAGGCCAAAATTAAACAGTCCAAATTATAATATAAAATCAGAAGATCCATGAAAAATGTCTCCAAAGAGAGGAATTAATATTATGAATTGATCATTAAGAACCTGGAGGTATGAAGTATGTTACTGATAAGAGGAAGGTAAAAAAATATCTCTATGAACGAAAAGTCACAGCAGCAGCAACAACAAAGAAATACAATTAGAAATTCAGGGAAAACTAAGTGCATGTGAGAAAGTCACATTATAAAACCGAAGTAAATTATTCTGTTTTGAGCAATTGATGGAAATGAAAAAGCAACATTTTATGAAATAATGAAGTGAAATTTTAGATATTTCAGGAAGATGGAGAGGACCAACTATTTTGTATTCATGTGTAGTTTCTTTGGGCTTGTCATAATCACTAGATTTAATCATATTCCTGTGATGTATTTAGTTTTCCCCTCTTGAAACTAATTTGTCTTTTTTATAGGTTATTTTTCCTTTCAGAGCAGCTTGTTCGTATTAATTTTCTCCAAAGTTTCAAACTTTTTTTTTACATTAAAAAACATTTTTTTTCTTTTCATTTAGCCTTGGTGGTATCTTCAGATGCTTAAAGGATAGTTTATGAACATCTTCTTTAGAAACTTAAACTGATGTTTAAGGAAACATTGAAAAACGTACACACCCATTTAACCCTCTTAATGTTATTTTCTTAATTTTTTCTTTTAACCTCAAAGAAAAACTTTTGGATAGAATATTTCTTGTTTTGAATAAATAAATATCTGAAGTTCAGTGATGCTAAGGTTTCCTTTTACTTTCTTTTTCCTGTCATCCTATATAATAAAAGGGTAATATGCAAATAGACCAAATGGTCGGGGGGAGACAACCGGTCGCTGTGATGCGCACTGACCGTCAGGGGGCAGACACTCTACACAGGAGCTGCCCCCTGGTGGTCAGTGTGCTCCCACAGGGGGAGCGCTGCTAGCCAGAAACCGGGTGGACGGCTGGCATGTGAGCACAGCAGCCTGCCTCCCCAGCAGCGGTAAGGATGTCCAAGGATGTCCAACTGTGGCTTAGGCCTGCTCCGTGGCCTAAGCAGTCAGTAGGACATCCCCCAAGGGCTCCTGGACTACAAAAGGGAGCAGGCCAGGCTAAGGAACACCCCCCCCCCCCAGTGCACAAATGTTGTGCACCAGACCTCTAGTATTTATATAAAATGACATCTCATAGCTTTAATTTAAATAGGAAAGAAATGTATATTGATAATCTCTGGGATGGGTAAAAACATTATTACTCATTTACTTCTTTCCTGTCTCTTCTCCCAAGTCCCAGATTTTATTAAAAAAATTGGAGATGTTCTATCCAGATTATTTTTATTATTATCTTTTAGATTATTCATCATCTTTCTGACTAGAGAATTATACTTGGCATTATTATTATTATTATTATTATTATTGTTGTTATTATTATTAAAACAGTGAATAGAAATTATTTTTCATTATAAGTTATTATAGGCAGTCTTCCATTGGAAGCAGAAATGGAGACACAACACAGTTCAACTTATCCGTCTGTCCACTCTTGCTCTCTATAGCACTTATTGTTCCCAGGTGGGATTTCCTAGACCTGCACTCTTATACTTCTCCCCAAAATGCCACTCCATTCCTGTCTCCTCTAATTGCAATGTTTTTAATTTTGTTCTTTAGGTTTTGGTGTTTTTTCTCTTCAATATTCAATCTGCTATTTATTTGTTTTATGAGTATTTTCAATTATCACAATGATCTGCTTGTTTTAATTCTTCATGAAGTCTTTCTTCTATATTGCTTTCTCTTTAATTATTGGTTCTAGCTTCATATAGAAAAATGTTCTTTCTTGAGAATTATGAAAGAAGCAAGAGTATTGCGGAGAAACTTCTCCCCTGAAGAAGACATTTTTGCCTGTGATAGAGTGATCCTTTTCTTTGGGATTATTTATACATATATTTTAATTACATTTTAATTTGTTTATTTTTTTTTAGCTATGCCTATTTATATTACATTTTATTGGTTGCTATAGGGTTTATAATGTGCATTTTAACGTTTCAGATTCTTCTTATAGCTCATATTGCCCCACTTCACATGAAACGTAGACATCTTCCAACCATAAGGTCCATTTACCTCTACCTCTCTTCTATGCTATAGTGGTTGTATGTATTTCATCTACATACATTATAAACTCTAAAAAGGTAATATTATTGTTTTTACTTTAGACAATTGTGTGTATTTTATGAAAATTAACAGAATAAGTAGTTCTATATATAGGGTGTACCAAAAATGTATATACACACTTTAAATAATTATAAAGGCAGTGTTTACTAAAATACATTTTCAAAATCGAGCTATGAGCTGTTAAAGTATGTATTCATTTTTGGGGGGACACCCTGTATTTAACAGGTATTTAACCATTTCTGATGCTCTTCATTCCTTATTTGATTTTTCTATCACCATTTATCCCCTCTATGCCCTCTTCCTCCTTTGGCCACTCCCTACCCCCTGGTGCTCTTCATTACTTGCTGAAGATTTCATTTCCATTTGGCTTCATTTTCCTTTAGCTTGAAGAACTTCCTTTATAACTTCTGATATTGCATATCTACTGATAATAAATTCTTTCATTTTCTTTATTATGCCTTCATTTTTGAGAAATATTTTTTTCTATATATAAAATCCAGAATTGTCTTTTTTCTTTCAGTACATTAAAGTGATTTTCTCTTTATTTTTGATAATCAGCAGTTTGACTCTGCTGCTGCTAATTATTCTGTAACTATTTGACTATGATGCTTTTTAGTATTTATTTTGCCTGTAATTAAGTCTGTAAATTTATGGTTTTCACCAAAATGAGGAAAAGTTTGGCTGTTTTTTTCAAATATTTTTATAGCCCCTTTTCACACTTTTCTCCTTCAGAGACTAATTATATAAATGTTTGATCTTTTGATATGCTCCCATTGGTCTCTGAAAGCTCCATTTTTTTCTTCTAATTATTTTTCTCTTCTGCAAATTGGATAATTTCTATTGACTTATCTTTAAAATAACTGATCTTTCCTTTACCATCTCCAACACATTGTATGTCCATGCAGTAATTTTTAAAAGTGTGTAATTTTTTAGTTCTTGAATTAACATTTAAAAAATATAGTTTATACTCTTCTGCTGAGATTTCCTAACATTTAATTCACTAAAAGCATAATTTTCTTTAACGCATCAATTATAGTTACAATAGTTGCTAATCCAACATTTGGATCATCTTGGAGTTATTCTCCATTAATTTCTTTTTCTCCTGAAGTGTCATATTTTCCTGGTTCTCTGTATGGTGAGTAGTTTTTCATCTTATCCTGACATTGTGAATGGTAGGTATGGATTCTGCCATATTCTTCCAATGATTTGTTTTGCTTTTGTTGTTTTATTAGATAATTGACTTGATTGCATTCAAAATGTAGACTTTGTCTTTTAGTTGGAGTTTTCCCCACAGATGTGTGATTCAGGACTTAACCAGAGGTTTACACAGAATTTATACACAGAATTTAGGGTTCATCCACTGGGGTTCCTTCTCCTCTGGAATTCACCTCTCAATTTCCAGTGGCTGTGGTTCCTCCAACTCTGTCTTATGCTTTTTCCAACCAGGTTGGTTCCAATTTTTAGTGGAGTTTTAGCTGCTCTGAGTAGTTACTGACTGCAGCCTTCCTTCAAGATAAGCACCATAATAAAACACGGAAACTCACCATGTGCTCATTCACTTTTACAAGTTCCAATACTCCTCTAGAATCTACCTGGTTTTGTTCATTCTTCAGTGCCTTCAGATGACCTTTTGTAGTTTGTGCAAAGTTTATAGCTGTTTACATGTAGGAGAATCAGTCTAGTTGGATCTCACTTTGCCATACCGGAATAGGAACCAAATTTTTTTTCTTTTGAATCCCAGAACCTTTATAAAGATCCAATAATTTTCTTCTGCTTACTCATCTTTAGGAAGTCAAGTTATGCTCAACAATTATTAACTTACTGTAAAATACTAGTTAAAATGGGTTCTTTAAAGAGATTAAGGTGGTTAGTTTCTCAACTTCCAAGTTGAAAATGAAGGAAAAAGTATAAAGTGAATGTTTACGTATTTTATAAGTCTGTGTTACTAGTGTAGAGATGCTGAAGGCTTGAGGGAGTGAAGAAGTAGCTGGAGCAAGAAGAAAACTCTGTAGACAATTTTTTTCTCTGTGCCAAAGGATATCTTTTCTGTATTTGGTATGGAATAGCCTGGGCAGTGTCTCTAATTTTTGCCTGGCAGGGCAACCTATGCCAGATGTTACGTTGGAGCTAAGCCTCACCTATACTCAGCTCAGTATGTGAAGAGCAGGAATTGAAGACTAGGGTAAAATTGTCTAATATGTTTAATTTAAAATATTTTGATGTAAGGAGGCATGGATAGGGTATAAAAATATTTGAAAATAAAATCAATTATTTTTTTAAAATTAAATTTTATTTTATTGTTTACAGTATTACAAATGTCCCCCAACTCCCCCCTCCCTTTACCTCTTCTCTCTACCCCTGCCCCACCCCAGGCCTTCACGATACTATTGTCTGTGTCCATTGGTTATACATATATGTATAAGCAGTACCAAGCATGAGTTCTTTGGTTAATCTCTTCCTATACCCTCTGAGATATGTCAGTCTGTTTCATTTGATTACAATCAGTTATACAGAACAATCAGCATATGAAATTGGCTACTATAATACCTGTTTTAAAATAATATAAAAATATCCTGGAGGAGAAATTTAAACCAGAATAGGATGGTTCATGACATGCCCCTAGTACCCGGAAAGGTTCATAGGTTCAATGCTGCATCTTTCTCTTGTTTTTTATTTAGTAGCAAGGGCCTTGGTCCTGGCCCCCACCTGCCAACACTGTGGCCAGGTGCCTCTACCGTTTCTGCCTCAGCCCCCACCCGCTTCAGCTTTGTCCGAAAGGAAGGACATCTGGAAGGACATCTGGTCTCATTAGCATATTGCGCTTTTATTATTATTATAGATGTTCTTAAAGGGAAAGCTGTCTGATGGAGTGTTACACAATTTGAACTCAGACAAGTGTTCCTTTGCCTTCTGCTCTATCTATCAAGTAATCATCATAAGCAGTACCAAAAATGAGTCTTATTTCCTACTAGGGAGGGTTAGGATAGACTTGTTCTTCATAAGTAGCCATACTCAGGAAGCAGTCTGCACAGTCACATTGACTTTTCAAAACCATTCGTAACACAGGTGATCTGGACACTAGAATCTACCTGGAAGATAGTAATTGCTCTAGGTATTTCATCTAATTCCTACAGTGACTACTTCCATGACTATTATCCAATTTACACCTCCCTTCCTGGCTCCCACATCTTCATTGAGTGAAGCAAGATTGCATAACAAGGTACAATAGAATACCATTCACATAATAAATGTCCACTAAATAATTGAATGGAGAAATCAATGGTCTATTTATTCATCAGATACCTGGAAGCTAGGTAAATAACCCTTTCCTCACTCAAAGTTGCACAGACAGATGTTTATAAGCTTCAGTGGGAAAGTAACAGTGCTCTAAAGTAACATTGGCTGCCACTTATTGCCACTTTGACTGTGATTTGTGCCAGGCTCCCTTCTGAATTATTTATATGCATTATTTCATTTACGCTTTATAATACCTTCCAAGCTAGGCATTGCTATCACCATTTTACAGAGGAAGAGACTGAAGCAGTAGAGAGATTGGGTAGCCAGCTCACGATCACTCTTTCAAGAGTGGCAGAGTTGGGATTCAAACCCCAGGACACTTGGCTTCAAGCCTGAGCCCTTAACCCCTGGTCCAGGTTGCCCTGGGAAAGCAGCCATTACAGAAGGACAGCTGGGCCACGCTAGAGCACTTCGTGAAATCACTTCAAGTCCTGAGGGGAATGGAGGTAAAAAGAGGACGATCTAATAAAGGCAAATTTGCTTTTGTTTAAGTTTTACCTGAGACCATGAGCATTTGTCTGTCCCCCAGACTTTCACAGGGAATATAGTAATCTCTCCCCTCATTCCTCTCAGATTACTAGAGTTTAGAATTTCTGAAAAATGTGCAGCGCCCAGAAAAGACAACCAAGGAAGCAGCTGTTGGTGGAAGCATATTCGTCCCCCACTCCCTTCTCCACAACCTCTTTTACATCCCAGATTTGGCAGGGCCATAGTCCAAGCATTCAAAGCTGTTGCCTGCGTGATCTCTGCTGATGGTTAAGTACTTAAGTCTACAATTTGTTGAGCAGCTACTATACTATATTCATTATCTTTAATAAAGGTGTGGTCAAATATATGTCACATAAAATTCGCCATTCAAATTATTATTATTATTATTATTATTATACATTTTAATATGTTTTTATTGATTCTTACAGAGAGAGGAAGATAGGGGAATAGAAACATTGATGAGGGAAAAACATCATCTATCGGCTGCCTCCAGCACATCCTCTACTGGGAATTGAGCCCACAACGCAGGCATGTGCCCTGACTGGGAATCTAACCATGCAACCTCTTGGTTCCTGGGTCAATGCTCAACTGCTGAGGCACACCGGCTGGGCCTAGATTATTTTTAGGTACACAATTCAATTGCATCAATTACATTCATAATGATGAATATAACTATTCTGTTTCCAAAACCCTTTCATCATCCTATAGAGAAACTCTGTACCCCTTAAGCAATAATTCCCCATTTCTCCCTTTCCCCAGTCCCTGGTAATCTCTAATATGCTTTCTGTCTCTATGAATTTGCCTATATTATTTTATTTTTAAATATATTTTTATTTATTTCAGAGAGGAAGGGAGAAGGAGAGAGAGATAGAAACAATGATGAGAGAGAATCATTATTCCACTGCCTCCTATTGGGGATCGAGCCCACAACCTGGGCATATGCCCAGACCAGGAATCAAACCTTGACCTCCTGGTTCATAGGTCGACACTGAACCACACCAACCAGCTAATTTGACTATTTTAGATATTGCATATAAGTGGATATTGCATACAATATTTGTCTTTTTGTGTCTGGATCACTTCACTTACATTATTTTCAAGGTTCACCCATTTTATAGCATATTTCAGAACCTTGCTCTTTTTTATGATTGAAAAATATTCCATGATTCTACTCTGTGTATGTATATATATGAAGAGCATTGTATGTGTATCACAATTTGTTTATCTGTTCATCTGTTGATGGACACTTGGGTTATTTCTACCTTCGACTATTGTGAATAATGCTGTTATGAACATTGCATACAAATATTTGTTTGAGTCCCATTTTTTCAATTCTTTTGAATGTTTATCTAGGGGTAGAATTGCTTGGTCTTATGATAATTCTGTTTAAACTTTTGAGGAACAGTAAAACTCTACAGCCATTGTACCATTTACATTCCTACAAGCAACATATAAAGGTTCCAATAACTCCATATCCTTACCAACACTTGCTTCCTCATTTTTCTTAAATGATAGCCATATTACTAAGTATGAAGTGGCATCTCATTTTGGTTTTGATTTGCATTTCCCTAATGCCTAATAATAGTAAGCATCTTTTTTATGTGTTTATTGTCCACTGTATATCTTCCTCGGAGAAATGCCTATTCAAGTGCTTTGCCCATTTTTTAATTGCGTTGCTGTCCTTTTGTTTTGAGGTATAGGAGTCACATTCATTATTTTTCATCTCCATCACAACCCTGCAAATTAGGCATTATTACCCTAACTTCACTGAGGAGAACACCAAGCCTGGGAGAGGTTGGGTCACTTGCTTGAGGTCCTGCAATAAGTGGCAGAGCCATAATTTGAGCCCATGTGTGGTGGGAAGTGTCTGTGATGCCTTGCTCAGGGTATTCACACCTTTATATAATCCTCTCCCTTGAGTGTGGGCTAATGTCAACGACGCGTTTATAATAAATAGAATGCAGCAAAAGAGATGGGATGCCACGTCTGAGATTAGGTTGCAAAAAAATGCGACTTCCATCTTGTTTGCTCTTTTTTATCCTCTGGCTTGAGGGAAGCCAGTTGCCATGTTGTGACCTATGTGGTGAAGAAAACTGAGGGGGAAAAATGTGGCAAAAAACTGAGGGAGGCCTCTGGCCAGCAGCCAGCGAGGACGTGAGGCCTTCAGTCCAGAAGACAGTGAGGAATTGATTTCTGCCAACAACTATGTAAAAACCTAGAAGTGGATACTCCCTCAGTCAAGCCTTTGGATGAGGCTGCAGCCCTAGCCAACACCTTGATTGCAGCCTGTGAGAGACCTTGAGATACAGGCTTCTGGGTGAGCTGTACCAATTCTCAATCCACAAAAACTGTGATCTGTTTACTGTTTTAAGTTGCTAATTTGGGGGGTAATTTGTTATACAACAACTTATAACTAACACCATGTTTACTGCTCTTTTGGTAAGAACCTCAAATTGGCTTAGATGCTAGGCAAAGATATTTTATTTTTTTAAATTTATTTTTTTAAAAATTCCACATCAAAAACAGAGCACACAGTTCCATGCTCTGCACAAAGCAACCACTTGGCAATTTCTACTCACTTACAAGCTAAATCTTATCAAGGCTTACTGGGTTATAAGCCAATGCAATTTTTCCCAAAGATATTTTAAAATACAGTGGGGCCTTGACTTATGAGTTTAATTCGTTCCGTGGCGGAGCTCGTAACTCAAATCACTCGTATGTCAAATCATAAAGTGAACCAGTGAGACATGTGATGCTGGGCTGATGTGGTGTTCACTGTGACGTTCGCTGCGCCAACTAGCGATGGGGTATCTGAAGCTGGCTCGTAACCCGAATTTTAGCTCGCAACTCAATTCAAAGCAAAAAATCATCCGAGAGATGGCTCGTATCTCGCAAAACTCGTTAGTCGGGACACTCATAAGTCAAGGCTCCACCGTATCACCTGTGGGAAGGGCTGGACTGGCAGCAGTGACTGTGTCATCTCTTTTGGTTGCCAGGGTCAACTTGAAACCAGGCTACAGGTGAGCCACTTTGCAAGGTCTGCCAGCTTATGTGACTAAAGAGAGGTGGTGTCTCTGACAACAGCTCCCTTCTGCATTCACTAAGCAGCAAGTGACATTTAAGCAGCTTTAAGACTTTGCCTGAGGCTCTTGTTGGCTTACACATAACATACCACTGGAATTAAGTTAATGGTGAGACAAAACGTCAGCCCCATTCTATCCCACCTCTGCAGAGAGTGGGTTATGAGCTCACAGACATCTGCTCTGGGGTCTCTCTCGAGGGACAGACTCTCCCCGTGCACACAGGGCTGGGAGGACTAAGTCACACTTCACAGCCGGTGGTGACTCTGTGCTCATTCTGTCTAGGTGACCTGCAAGTGGGGGCCATTCTCTTTTGGGGAGGAAAATAGATTTGGGAAATCAGACTGTAACCAGAAGGTGGCAGGTAAGTGACTGGACTCAGATTCAGGAGGTGCTTCTAATGAGAGAGGCCTGGCAGCCCAGTATACTCTCCCGTGCCTGGGCCCCATTAGAGCCAGGGAGGCTCTTTCAGGGGTGGGCCAGCCAAGATGAGCCCCCGCCCACTCCCACAGCTACCTTCTTTCCAATGCCTTCAAAGGACATTCCTTGTCTGTCCGCTTCTTACTTCACACACACAGCTTGAGTGAGTCCACTTTGTATTAGCAGGAAGGTCAGTGGATGGTTTTCCCATCCTCAGCTGAGCTCACTTTCTGCTGTGGTCAGGGGAGGCGCAAGGAGAGGCTGCAGCGAGGAGCACACCACCCAGCTGAGCTGGAGCAGCCGCGGGAGGGAACCATTTCTTTGGAAAGTGTCCCCACAAACTCTTCTTGGTCATGTCGGTGAAGTGCAGGTTGGGGACCAGTTCGCCTGCACATTTCCGGGTCATGGAGGAGAGAATGGATCCAGACAATAGCTGTTGTCATTTGTGATTGCTCATCTTTGCCTCCAAACTGGCAAGCTAGAACGGAGTCGTCACTTGGCAACAGCAGCAGGGAGTCAGCCTTTTCATAGATGTGTGGAGAAACGGGGCACCCACAGGTCCAGGGAGCCAGGATTTTATGATTAAAAAAAAGTTCTAGATTCTTCTTTTCTCCTTGCCAACTGATAGTCAATTGTATCCGTTGCTTCTCTATCGCCCCCATTTTATTCAAATCTGCACAAATTCAAATAACCCCACTTCATTCAGACAAAACACATAAAGAGAAAAGACAGTCCATCAAGATTCTGCTTGATGACCGTCTTGGGAGAAAGCTAACACGAGTCTTCAGGGAAGAGAATAAATGGCTCAGAGCCTGGGGTGTGGTCATAAGACCTATCACTGCCTAAGCAAGGGAGGCAATGAAGGGCATTCGAGCCCTCGTCCCTGTGTGATTACTGTTGCACCTGTAACAGGACATGGCGGTGTTTCTTGGGCATTTGATTGTTTGCTATGCATGCATTCCCACACTCATACCCTCACCCAGGCAGAGCTGGAATTGAAATCATCTCAAGTGAGAATTCTTGTGATGCATTTAAGGGGCCTGTATTTGACAGGTTGCTACCTAGTTATGGACTAAAATCTCACCAGGCACCCCCTGTAGCTTATCGCCTGTCATTTCAAAACAAAGACATCCTGCTTCCCCTTTATGTGTCACATCTCATCGACTCATTCTCAGCAGAATCTTACTTTCATTACAAGCTCGGTGCCACCTCTCTGACTTTCATCAGATGAGAACTTGAAAAAAAAAAAAAAGAGAGAGAGAGAGAGAGAAGGAAAACAAAATCCTGTTCCATGTTTTGACTTGGACGCTAGGTGTTATTCTCTCAGTCCAGCTTGAAGGAAAGAAAGCCCACCTCAGGAGGAGGGGGCAGGCCTGCTTTCCTGTCGGCGCCGCCACCCGCTCTGAAGTGCGTGAAGAAGAGAGGAAGAGACAATTAACACTCAGCGCCGATCTGCATTTCCTTTTCAGCTGCCATTTACACGCTGCTCAGGTTTTGAAAACCAGCATTTCATGCTGCTCCCTAGAGAGCCAGCACCAGCTCCAGCAGGATCCATCTGCACAGCAGTCACACTGCTGAAATCTCAGCCAACCCAGAATCCATTTATTTATATTTTGAAAAACGAGAGCAAGGAAAAGACAGCGTGCGAGCGAGTCAGCGAGCTGGGTGAGAAGAATAGATGCGAATCTAGTAATATTTAACGAACACCCTGGACCAGCCCCCGCACTGGTGTAGACAGGGGTGAGTCGGTGGAGTTTTCTTTGATCTCCTAGATCAGTGTGAGCGGTGAGTGAATGAGCAAGCGCCCTGTGACAGCAGGGGAGGGCAGGCTCTGAGGCTGGAAGCAGGAAGGACACACTCGATGAGTTTCTTGCTGCTCATCAGCCTGTGTCAGCATGCTCTTGCTGATGGGAATAGTAGGGAGAAAGCCGTCCTGGGAGGTCACTGCTGGGGTGGGACCCCTTAGATGCTTCTCCAGGAGGGAAATGTGTATCACCAACTTCTCCGGACCAGCCAACCTGCTTTATTTTCTCCAGCAGCCAACAAGTTGATAATTGAAGCATTAATAGCATCGATAACCTTGGTTATTTTATCATTGTTATTTTTTAACCCGAATTCACCACCACAGGAGGTCACAGGGTCCATGGTCACAGCTGGCTTTTGAAAAGGAGTTGAGTCATTGTGTGATTGGTAAAACAGAGACGCAGCCTGAGACGAGGGCAATCAAATTTCCTGCTTCAAGGCATCAGTTGCTCACTACAGGGGTCAGAAAGAAGTGTTTTTCTCATGCAAGTCCTGGCACCAATATCTAGGTGAATGCAAAAAAAAAAAAAGTTATCTTTTTTTTTTTTTTTTTTTTTTTTAAACAGAGAGAGCAGGGCTGAAAGCCCATCCATACTTCAGTAGACCTGTGAGGGCTGATTCCACTCAGCTCTGCTCAGATGGCAGCTGTGGTTATAGTGCTACGGACATGTTTCTCAACTAAGCAGGGCAAGATGGCACTGTCTGCATGGGCACAGATTTACCCGTGCCCGGGCACAGGTGTGCTTGGATAGGGAAAATCCCACAGGGAAAAGGTAGGAGATGGGGCAAAAACATGGCAGTTAATATAGAAATTGGTGAGTTAAAAAACACACACAAAACACCTCACACAAAACCCTTAGTGGTCTGTGGATGCAGTTACATGCCAGGTCAGATCACATGTTCTCAGGACACAGGGTGCTTTGCATCTCTTAGTAACACAGATGTGCAAATTGGGTTTCTCAGCCCACTAGAGAGGAGACAAAAATAAGGTTATGATAAACAACTGTTGTTTTTCTGACTCTGCCCTTACTAGGTGGGGCCTCCAATTCTTCAAATTCTCAAATAGTTCTTGGAGTCCCCCATGACAGGGATGTCCCTCTTCCACTGCTCTGACTCAAGGCCATTGGAGTCACACTGCATGGGTTCAAATAACAAATTCATTTATTCAAAGTACATTTAAAAGGAGTGCCCACTGTAAACCCAACACTATTCTAGACGTTGAGGAAGGAGCAGTTCAAGCTCTCATGTGATTTAGGTTCCACTGAAGGGAGACAAATACAAATAAATAAACAACTACATTTATAATATTCCAGATAGAGATAGACACAATGGGAAAAACACGTTGGGTGGGGATAGGGAGAAAGGGTGGTGAAGATAACAGTTTTTTAATCTTTCATCAATCTGGCAGTGACGAGCTTATTTTTGAGGTGATAGTTTAGTGAAGACTGAATGGAACAAACTATTTTGGGGGAAGAATCAAAGAGAGAGAAGCAGGCACAAAGCCAGCGTGGCAGGAGCAGGTCCCAGGAACAGCAAGGAGGCCGGTTGACTACATGCATCTGGATGCCAAAGGAGAAGTCTAGGCTGGAGCTGTCACCCAAGGAATGACTACAGCTAGAGAAGAGAAAAATCTGAAGACTAAAACCTTAGGGGATTCCGACATATAAATCTTGAGGGAGATGAGGAGGAACAAGTAGAGGAAATGGAGTTGATCACCTGGTGAGAAAGTGGTGACCCAGAAGGGAAGAAAATATTTTAAGAAGGAAGGGCTGAGCACCTGAGTCAAATAGTACTGGCAATTCAAGTTAGACTCAGAATTTACCACTGTATTTAGCAATGGGAGATCATTGGTGGTTTTAATAAGAGATGTTTCATAGTGGAGGGAACAAAAGTCTCCTTGGATGTGTTCAAGAAAAGACAGATGAGAAAAACTGATGTGAGTAAAAGCAACCATTCTAAGGAGTGTTATTTTAAAGGGGACAGAAATAGAATAGGAGTTTGATTTAGATGTGGGGTCATAGGAAGCTGTGTTTCTGACTGGAGAAATAACATCATGTTTGTGTACTGATTCAGTAGAGGAGGAAAACTGATACTAAAGCATGAGGGGATGAGATTTTGTGCAAACCGGCAAGGTTGGCTTTGGCTAGAAGACAGACAGTTCATCCACAGCAACAGGAGGGAAGGTAAAGTACACAGACAGACAGAAATGCAGGAAGATGGTAGGTGTGATGGTAGAAACTTGCTCCAATTTTCTCAGTCAAATGGGAAGCGAAGTTCTCAGCTAAGAGTTGGAGGCTTGAAGAGAGAGAGGAACAGGAGACATAGTCTTGGGCAAGTGTGTGGACTAGGGAAATGCCATAGGCTACCAGGCAGCACTGAGGGCACGTGTGAGGTTTGTGGTAACACAGAATTGAGACTAGTCAGCATGGCTGTTTTCTTCAGTCTTGCTTAACTGCTCAGCTGCAGGCATGTAGTTAAGGGAAGTGCTGGTTTGAAGTAGGTGTAGGGTTTTGCCAGCTTAGTATAATGAAAGGAGAGTAGGCTGAGTCAGCTGAAGGCATACAGAGGGGGTAATACAATGATGGCCCACAAGTCTCAGTTGGGTAAGGAGAGTAGGAGGCAAGGCAAGGGTGAGGGACAATAGAAAGGTGCCAAGTACAATCGTTTGAAGGTCCTGGGACGGCCCAAGGATGGTTGGAGCTGGAAGAGTAGAAAAGGAGAGCTGCAAAGAGAGGAGGCAATGGTCGGAGCGGGAGACATTGAAACGGTGCAGCTGCCATTGTAGTTGTTGGTGATGTCTAGGCAGGGGCACCGTCATGGGGAGGGCATGCTGAGGTAGGGTAGAACAGAAGAGAGGAGGTGAAATAATTGGGGGCCAGCACAAAGTTCCAGGACCACCCTTTCTGTTGTAGTTGACAAGATTGGTGCCCCTAGAGCCCAACTCCATGAAGTCTAGTTAGACGTTGAAAGAATCAATAGTTGTAATGCCAGTAGAGGGCCCGTGTGAGGTTTGGAAAGAGTCCAGCTAACCCAAAATCTTCAAGGAATGAGTGGGAGGAACACAGAGGTCATGATAAGAAAGGGGACGGAGAATGAAGAGAAAGCCCAACTAACTTATCCCTGGGTCAGGGGTTCAAGAAGAAGTGGAAGTGAAGACAGGCTCCATTTGGGCAGTTGTAGGTTCTCTGTTTGCTAGTTATGTGACGCTGGGAGAATTATTTAACCTCCCTATGCCTCAGTTTTCCTAAATGTAAAATGGAGACAATAATTGTACCTCCCTCTCAGGGTCTTTCTGGAAGACTCAATGAGATACAGTGGTGCCCTATGCTTATTATAGTACCTGGCCCCGCTTTTTTTTTTTTCTTTTTTTTTTTTTAATTGAAGCAGGTTTATCAGCTCTCTGGATTACCAGAGCCCCAGTATTTTTGAAGAAACAGATTGAGCCCATTGACAGGTCCTGAGTTGCTTGTCAAAGAGGGTGAGGTGCAGGGCCGAGACCAGACAAAGATATGGACTTAGCCATGAGAGATGCGGTTCAGAGGAGGGTGAGGGAAACAGGCCCACAGCCAAGAGAGAGCAATTAATATGTAGGGGCTGAGGGGCTTGACTGAAGAAATGGAAGTAAAACATGTTTCTAATCAGAGCCACATCGAGGGCTGCCTGGAGGCTCTGTTGGTAATTGACATGCCTCTGACAATAATTAGAAACAGTTTCTGGGGACTTACAGGATAGAGGCACCTCGTGACATTATTTACCACAGAGAGCAGTATCTGGAGTGAAAATGGATGTTATTGTTTCCACCAAACACATTAGAAGGTGACTTCATGGCGAATAGATTTTTCAAGATAATCTGACATTCGCTGACTTTCTACTTAACTCCTCTTAGTCACAGAGGCCATTACCGTAATGACAATACCTGGATTTATCTCTGTTAATGACAGAAGGCCTATGAGCGATAAATCCTCCCCATGTGGGCCCCAGCTGCGCACCCTGAGCCGCTGAGACACTTAGGGATTCTGGGAGTGCAGCAGGCCCCAGAACACAGCTTCCGTCCAAGAGCGAGTCACCCACAGAGGCCGAGGAACTGGATTAGCATGAATGAGTGGCATTGCCTTTTTCTCATGTGAGCTTTATTTTATGTCATTTGGTATTAAGTGAGATAATGTATATAAAGTGCTTGGCACAGAGCCAGCACATAGCAAGCCCTTAGAAAGTGTTGATCATTAATTATTATTTCCTTGGGTTCTTTTGATGAGATGTAGAGGCTGCCCATATTTGGCACACTCCCAGCACTGAGGACGGGAGTCGAGTTGGCGGAGATCAGTGCCATTATGGGGCTAGTGGGTTGTGTTCCCCTTGGGAGGCCCAGGGTTCAGGGGAATGGTTTTTACCTTGAGTTGCCTTTTCATTGGGAATAAGCCAAAAGAGAGTTTACCAGCAAGGGTACTACCTAGGGCAGTGATGGCGAACCTTTTGAGCTCGGCGTGTCAGCATTTTGAAAAACCCTAACTTAACTCTGGTGCCGTGTCACATAAAGAAATTTTTTGATATTTGCAACCATAGTAAAACAAAGACTTATTTTTTTGATATTTATTTTATATATTTAAATGCCATTTAACAAAGAAAAATCAACCAAAAAAATGAGTTCGCGTGTCACCTCTGACACGCGTGTCATAGGTTCGTCATCACTGCCCTAGAGGGTTGAAGTCAAAGCTTTATTGATCAGGCAATATGCATTTGCCTCCTGCCCCTTCTGTGCTGGCAGCTGAGTGAGCTCCGATGTGGGCTCGGGGAAGGAGGCATGGGGTGGGGCATCCATAATTATAACCCAGCCTCCATGCAGAGGGGTGACGGGAGCCCGACAGCTCACCTCATGCTCCAAGCAGTTCACCAGGATGGGAAACAACAATAATAACGTGTTGAGGTCTAAGCCCCACAGATGATTCTCAGAAGGAGCGCTGTTGGCATTTTGGGAGGGACCATTCTGCACTGGGTGGGGTTGTCTCAAGCAATGCAGGATATATGGCCCCTGGGGCCTCTGCCCACTCAATGTCAGTAGAGCCTCACATCTCACAGGTGCTGCAATAACCAGAAAGATCCCACACATTTCTGAACCTCCTCACTGCATGAGGGGCAACATGTCTGGAATGTCCTTCGTAAAACTGCCTGCCTATCAGCCAGCCGGCCAGCCACCTGGCTCAGATGGGTCACTGCCTGATGCCAGTCTTGAATGGAGGAGGCTGGCAGAGAGAGCTCTCATACGTGAATAAGTGTTTAAGGATTGCAGATCCCGACTGGCCCCTCCTTGGGGACCTGACCCTCTCTGAAAGGACCGAGTGTAAATGTCCCATTCCCTCACATGCCACCAGCAGGGGGGGGTTGACACGAAGGCTAATGAAGCTGAAGAGCCAGAGCCTCTTCCAGAGCTTGCATGAAAGAAACTTGATAAAATCCCCAAATTTGAAACAATTCTAAAATTTTATGTGACATGACCACTAACGCCTCATTTGAGAAGTTTGACTGTGGAGTAGTATCAGGAATAGTTATAAATTATTACGTCTGTGAGTGTGCCAGTTTCTTTCAGCAGTTCTGTGAGTTTCCTGTTTTCCTGACCCCATTTTATAGTTGAAGAAATTGCGGTACAGAGAGGCTCAATGCCTTGCCTAAGATCACACAGCCCACAGGGTTCAGAGTCAGGATTCCCATCCCCAAGTTTCTGATTCCAAAGCCCCATGAGCTCTGCATTTGGCTACACTGTCTCTCAGGCAGGGAGAGTAACTAATGCAAGGAGGTGTGGGTCAAGGAGAGGGGTTTGTGCTGATCCGAAAGTGGGCGTCCTGGGCTTGGCTGACAGCAGAGGGTCCCTAAGGAGATGAGCATTTGGCTGGAAGGGCAGTGAGTGGAAGCTGGCTGAGAGGAGCAATGGTGGGGGGAGCTGACAGGAGGGAAGATGAAGATTATGACCAGATTCAACTCAATCTGCAAGTTACTCTTTGTGAAAACAAAACAATGCCATTGCCCTCCCCTCGATGACCAGAGTACACGGAGCCCTCAGGGTCACCAGCTCTGGAACAGAGGAGCAGGCCAGGCAATCAGACAGAAAAATCCACAGCAAGCATTCTGTGGAGGGTGTTGGAGGGTGCAGCCATTTGAGGAGAGTTATCGGTGAAGATCTGGTATTTGAACTCCATTCTGAGTAGTGTTCTTTAATAAAGTACAAGGATCTATTTCAAGAAGAGTAAAAAATTGTGCTCAGTGTTGCTTGTTTCTAGTAAATTAAGACTCTTTCACTGTTGCTAAGAATAAACATATAAAATGTGTGAATGGAAAAAAACCCTCATTTTGAACTAGTAAAGGTATCGAGAATGAACATTTTCAGAAAATCATAAATGAAGTCACATATACAAGAAAGTTACACCCCAATGTGGACTTATATGGGGGCAAGATTAGGAAAAGTTTTGCAGGGCCAACAGGAGACACAGTTTCTTACCCACAACAAACGAAGGTATTTCTCCAGTTATCTAGGGAGAAAGTGAAATGTGCAAGAGAAACCCCTTTTATATCACTTATTCAGTGCTGTATATAATTATGCTTAAATAAGTTATGTGTGATTTTCATTACATAATGCAGATTCATTATCAACAACCCCAGTTTTGCCATCACATCATAAAGAGTTAAAATCCACTGGGTTATTTAACAATTGGCAAAATGAAAAATGCACATGCGCTGCGAGTTGTTGAAATGTATCTTTTGGAATTACTAGCATGAGTACATAAAGATATGTGGACAAAGATATTTATTATAACTCTGGTCGAGTAAATTGTGGTCCAGAAGATAGTGGGTAACTATGCAATCATTAAAATAGATGTCATATTAAGTGAAAAAGCAAGGCATACACAAGTAATCTTATTGTGCAATGTGCCAACAGACATTATATGCCTACCCATCTTTGTGTAAACATGAAAGGAAAAAAGTCTGGAAGGACAGTGGATACCTTTGAGAGCTAACGTTAGAAATAAGAAGGGATTTTCAGTTTTCCTTTATTTTTACCTTTTCCCAAAAGGTGAAAGTGGTGGGATTAGGTGATTTCCTTTTTCCTTTTTGTGGCTTTCTTATATTTTTTTCAAATTTCCTAGAATGGACCTGTGTTGCTTCTCTGATCAAGCGTCATTTCTGCTGGAGAAGCAGGGTGGAGTCGAGGCCAAGCCTATGGCCTGGAGCTGGACTGTCTGGGTCCATATCCCAGCCTGATGCTCTGCGGTAGGTGCCGCTTCACCTCTCTGTGCTACTATTTCCAAGATAGAGCCAGAGACATAGAAGCATAGGACAGAGTGGGGGTGGGTGGGAGGTAATCAACCAAAGACCTTGTATGCATAAATGTATAACCCATTGATGCAGACCATAGGGTGGTGAAGGCCTGGGGTGGGGGACAGGGGCGGACTAGGAGGAGTTAATGGGGGGAAAGGGGAATATATGTAATACTTTCAACAATAAAAATTTAAAAACAAAACAAAACAAAACAAGAAAACGTGGAGATAGTAACAGTACATACTCCATGAGGTGCTGGGAGGATAAGTGAGACCCTTTATGTAAAGGATGTGGTCAGGATTTGGGAGGCATTGGTCATTGCTGTTGAGTGTGGCCTCCTTACAGCGAAGATCAAGCTCAGGGGTACAGGCTGATGCTGAGCAAAGGAGTACGGGCTGATGCTGGCTGTCTTCATCAGACCCTGGAGGGACAGGACCTGGCTGGAGGCAGAAACAGGTCGATATGATGAGAGTAGAGTAGTGGTGGGACCTCGCCCAGGGTGCTTTTCCTCTCTCAGTAGAACCACAGGGAAAGGTACAGAATAACCCTTTGGTTTGGGTTCCTGCCCACCTTTCTTGTGGTCCAGCAAGGCTTTCCTCCCTCCTGCCGGGCTCACTCTTGCCTTATTATCTGGGAGTGAAGTCTGGATGTTTCAGTAGAAAGCCTGCCCTCACCCTACTCCCCTGAGAGGCAGGGACAAGGGAACCTCTTCTCTAAGATCTGCAATCCCCTGAGCAAATCAGGTCAGGCTGAACCTGCCACCCAGTCTTTCCCCAACTTCCCTCATTCTGAAGCTTGAACAAATGATCAGACATCAGGAGCTGGGTCCTGCCCGCAGTGAACACCAGGAACTGGGTTCTGACCAATTTACTGCTGGGCTCGAAAGCTGTGGTTGCTGAAAACAACTCATGGCCCCATTTAGGATTTATTTTCAGATAAATCATAAGCCAGACAAGTCCAGTGTGCTTGGCTCTTTGACTTGACTGGTTAATGTAACAGAAAGGCCTCTAAGTAACTGGAAATGGTCACCTGGGGGCCATCGACGAACAAGTACACACTTCAAATCAATGGAGCGTGTGGAAGCTCCATGTCTGAGGGCAACCCATTCTCTTACTAGGTTAGGCCGCAGCTATGCCAGTTTGCCTTTTGAGATCGCTCACAGCTCTGAGAATACAGGGGAAGCACATATGGCCTAGGGGTCGCACAGTCTGGCCCCAGACACTACATCCAGTTTCACGTCTACCAATTTCCCTGGCCCCATCTCTGCTCTCTGCCCCATCCCTCTTAGCTATCATGATAGACTCGCCCATTTCTGCCACACAAGACCTGTTTGGCTCTCCAAACCAGCTCAAGCTTGCCCATTTATAGAGTTTTTGTGTTGCTTCTCTGATTGGATATTTCCAGTGCTTTCTGAGTGACCCAGTTCAAAGAAAATCTGCTCTATGTCTTTCTAGAGCAGCGGTTTTCAAACTGTGGGTTGCGACCCCTTTGGGGATCGAACGACCCTTTCACAGGGGTTGCCTAAGACCATCGGAAAACACATATATAATTACATATTGTTTTTGTGATTAATCACTATGCTTTAATTATGTTCAATTTGTAACAATGAAAATACATCCTGCATATCAGATATTTACATTACGATTCATAACAGTAGCAAAATTACAGTTATGAAGTAGCAATGAAAATAATTTTATGGTTGGGGGTCACCACAGCATAAGGAAGTGTATTAAAGAGTCGTGGCATTAGGAAGGTAGAGAACCACTGTTCTAGAGCCTTCTGTGCAGAATTGATTATCTCTACCTTGGTGCTAATATTTTGTTCATACTTATCTCTCTTATTTTATTTTTTATTTCACTAATATTTAATTTATTATCTGATTTTATTATCTATACTTATTTCTTCTATTGTAATGTGTTATATAGCTAAACTTCAGTGGGCAGAATAATTTAAAAGCAGCAGCGGTAACAACACTCAATTGAGCACCTATGATGTGCAGGCCTAGGACTGGAAGAATAGTGGGATACCAAATCGATGGGGTCCTGGCAGCACTTTATGTTGTTGAGTCCTCTCTTCCAGGTGGGATCTCTTGTTCAGTAGCTCTACCATGGAGCCCGAGAACCAGTGTGTATTAATTCATTACAACCTAAATCATAACAATGGGCAATTCTGATTCCAGTGGTCAGAGACACACTCATTGAGTAGACTTATACCTTATATGAATGTAATGAATATCATTTATAATACTGCTGTAGTATTAATGTGAATGCAAGTGCTTTGAGCCTGGTGTGTGAGAACCAGTCATGTGGCTAGTGAGCGAAGCTAATTAACCATCAAGGACACTCATTTTAATGGTAGTTGGTTGTTCTCCTCCAGTCTTTGAATAAATGGTGTAGCGGTTCCTAAGCAAGTATACTGGGGAACTTGATTCTGCAATACATGAGAAAAGGTGTTAGGTGCTATTATTGCAGAATACAGGAAGTAGTATTGGGCAGGAAGAAGGAGAAATTAATTTGGACTCGGAGAATTAATTTATAGCTAGCAGTTGAATGAAATGCCAAAAGCAAACACACACACACACACAGGTGTTTGAGATTTTTTTTTTTTTTTACACCATTTGCTCTTCATTTGTGTGTTGCTTGCTAGAGCAGAAACATGAGTATAACAGAAGATCTGTGAATGCCAATCTTTAAGACAAGGAGCTGCCAAGGAGGACTGTGATGTGGTCAAAGAATTTTATTTTGCATTTCAGAATTCTCATCACGATTATACCTTAATAGACAATATTGAGATATATTCAATTCCAACCCAAAGAAAACCATAACCTGAATAAAAGGCTTTGCAGAGGCTACACAATAACTTACCTTTATAGAATTTTTACATTCCCTGAAGGAAGTGTAAAATTATGCAATTTTTATATGAGTGACAAAATCTAGAAGAGTCTATTTATTCAAGCAGTGGACTTTTAGCAATTCTCTCTCCCCCTCTAGCAGTGTTTTGTTCAGTTTAGTCAAAGGAGTTGGGCAAAGTCCCTGGGATTTAGAAAGAAACACCACATTTACATCAGACATTTAAGTATTCATTAACAAATTATAGAACTATTTGTTGAGCATCTGCTACATGCCAAGCATGGTGTTAAGCACCAGGAGTCAATACTCCACAAAATAGGCTCTCTCTGACCTCACTCTGATGTAGATACAGTCTAGTGGGAATTATGGAAAAGTAAACAGGTAAGTCTAATACAATGTGGGAAACTATATTGAAGTATAGTACACAGAGTGTATGAGGCATATAAGAGGGGTAGCTATTTACACTTGAAGTGATTGATAGAAGTAGCACCAGCCCCCCCTTTTTTTTATGGCCTAAGAAGTAGAGGTAATGAGTTCTTTAGGAAAGTCCATGAACTGACTCATGGGACAGACAAGGGATAGCAAAAAAGACAATAGAGGAATCAATTTAAGGACTAGCCTCTGGGTGATAATTCTTGGGGATGATCCTTTAGTCTGGTGTCCCTAAAGGCTGGACATGGGTTTGCTGTGTCTTAAAGGTGCTGCAAATTCTCACAGATGTGAATTGGCCCGGGCCTGGAACAAGGCCTCCAGGTAGACTGAACAAGTCTATGCCCAGTGCCCCAGAGGCTTACAGTTTACTCCTTGAGCCTCATATTGGTGGATAAAGCTTCACATAACAGAAACCACTCTGATGAGGGTAAGCAGAAATATTACCAGATACTAAGTGGCTACAAAATTATTTGAACTGGCTCTAGGATGAGCTTCCAAGAATACTCCTAGCTGCTGAAGTCATACAAACCTAAGCCATGAGACCCACCTGCAGGCCCAGTCTGATCCAGACTGGAGCCAATCATGGCAGAGGCAGGAGGTGAAAGAACTCCAGCCTCTCATTTAGGAGGATTCAAAATGAAAACCAGATGCTGACAGGCCTGGTATGTGGACCACCATGGATTCATGCCTTTACTCACTCACTCAACCACATCTCCATGTGCAGCAGACACCTGTGTGCCCTGCGTAGTGACACAAGGTGAGCAGTCTGAAATATGAGTCAGACTCCCTTAGAGAAGTTGTGGAAGAGCGAATCAGGCGAGTGAACGGAAAGTGCG
The DNA here is from genome assembly GCF_014108235.1 of Myotis myotis. Classification (NCBI taxonomy): domain Eukaryota; kingdom Metazoa; phylum Chordata; class Mammalia; order Chiroptera; family Vespertilionidae; genus Myotis; species Myotis myotis. The sequence continues at coordinate 151,604,058 of NW_023416324.1, forward strand.
GAGCACTGTAGCTGAAGTGGAAGAATCCAGAGGCAGCATGGCTGGGGGATGGGTAAGGGCAGAACAAGCAGGGCCCTAAGGGCCCCATTAGGGATTTTTGCTTTTTCCTAAGGGAAAAGGGAAGCCATTGAAAAGGGTTTTAAGTGGGAGAATGAACAGGATCAGATCAGCATTTGAAAGTTGCTCTACAGCCTGGCTGGTGTGGCTCAATTGGTTGAGTGTCATCCCATGCACCAAGAAGTGGCAGGTGTGATTCCTGGCCAGGGCACATGCCCAGGTTGTGGGCTCGATCTCCTGGAAGGGGTGTGTGTAGGAGGCAGCCAATGAATGTTTCTCAGATCGAAGTTTCTCTCATCAATGTTTCTATCTCTCTCTCTCTCTCCCTTCCTCTCTCTCTGTAAAATCAATAAAAACATATTTTTTAAAAAATTGCTCTACAATTTTAAAAACACTCCATGATTTATTTCTTTCTTGAAGGATCACTAGGATGGGGAGGGACAAAGTAGATATAGGGAGAGCAGTTGAGAAACCTTTGCAGCAGTGGTGGAGGTAAGAAACAATAAGTCAGACAGAGGGTGGGGTTAGGGGTAAAGAAGAGAAAGGGACAGGACAAAGATATTTAGAGGCGGACAAAGACAAGATGAGAAAGGAGACCAGTTTTGTTCTTTTCTCTCTACTCCAAGTCACTTCAAACTCTATTTTCACTTTTAAACTTGGCTTTCTTTTCCCTTATTTATCTTTTCAACTTCTATCTGAGGATAAGAAAATCAAAGGGAATAGATTCATTTAAACAAAGTCACATCACAATATGGATATGCTTACATATGGCCCATGCCAAAGACTTTGAAGTGATATAAAATCTGTATCAGGCATAGTGCCATAAGAGCATAGCTTTTGCAGATAAGAGTATGAGCTATGTTACCCCTGACCAGCTATTTCACCTTCCTAAGCTTCTATAAAATGGGAATAAAAATAATACCTAACTGGGTGGGCTGCTCTGACAATTACGTGAGATAATCCATGTAAGCCCATTAGTATAGAGTCTGGCATAATGAAAATGCTAAATGAATGTTAACTAGCATTATTTTTCATTGTGTTTAGCTGGCCATCCTCTACGTCACTGATGGATGCTCATGGGGGCCTTCAGAGCCAGCACCGAGCATAGTACAGGCAGTCTCTGTATGCCAGACTCTTGCACAGATTGCAAGGACTCTGAATAGGTGGTTCAACATGTTGATTTTAATTTTGCCTGTTTTCTCTCAAAGCCAGGTTCTGCCTCTGGGACTGTCAGAACTTGTTGGAGAAGCACTGCATGGTGGGAGGATGGGGAGCAGAGCGGGGGATAAGGATCGATCTGACTGAGAAGTAGAACACAAGATTTCTGTCCTGTTGGGTGATTTTGATAGTCATTTTGTTTTGGCTCATTTTGTTGCAGGGCTCTGATTTGTTTTATTATTCATTCAGTTACTGAACATTTATCATGTGCCAAGCACTGTTACAGGTACTGGGATACAGCCATGAACAAAGTCCCAGCTTCTGTGGAGCTTAAATTTTGACAGGCTAATCTCTCTTGCCAGCAAATTTTATTCTCCTGGAAGTCTGAGTTGGCCCTAACTTCTTCCTTTGATAGGAATAAAAAGAACCAATGGGACACATTGCCTGTTCTAGATCCATATTGAAAAGAAAGTCCTATTGTTTGAAGTTTGGCGCTTACTCCTTTTGGGGAGAATTCAGTTTGTATTTTGTAAGGGAGGGGAATAATAGAGAAGTTAATAACCCCAGTGAAGCCTCCTCCTACTAGTCCTCAAGGTACCCATAAGATTAATGTATCTGGTGTTGTCACAGAGGAAGAAACTGAGGCTAAGAGGATAATAGAGGTGGGACTCAAGATTTTGACTTGATACCTCATGCTTTCTTTCTTGTATAAATTGGGCGTTATTTGCTCAATTGTAAACATAACTTAATGGCATTTGCCCAGTCGGAAGTTGACTTGATGTTGGTAGTTGAAATTTCTGGCTAATAATTTTACAGTGAGCACAAGTAGACTAATCTTCATGACATGTTACATAGCTTAGCGCTTTCCAAATGCTATTCCATGGACCAATGATGGTGTACAACAAAGTTGTCACCAATTTCAGAAAAATACAAAATAAAGTGAATTTAAGTTATAATTGTCTTTCCAACATTCTACTATGAAATGATAGTGTTAGTAGGAGGTAGTTAAGTTTTTATTTGCTTGTTTATTGTTTTAAAATGTTGTTTTATACAATGAAAAGTTTGCAAGCCTATCTTACTCTTTGGTAAATTCTGAAGGCTTGGGAAACCTGATATAGGAAACTAAATGAAAAATACAAGTTCTGTTTCTGACAATATGGAATACTATATATTTAAAAAATCCTTCTGATGCCATGCACCTAAAAAAGAATGTAAAGTTGGAAAAATTATATACTTAGAAAAATGCATAGTTGCATTGGCAAGAAAGGAAAATTCCTAGAGGACAAAAATGACGAGAAAGCACAAGTTAAAGAAAGTGACATTTGGGAGAAAGAAGACAAATCTCAAGGTGTGAGCAAGGTGGAAAGAAGGATCAAAGACTCTTGCTTAAAGCTAGTGCTCCCCAAAGATGGCATCCTCGTGAAAAGAGAGAATAGGAAAAAAAGTGCCTATCAAAGAAAGCCCAGTAAGTCCAACTGCCTATCTTAGCCCTGGGATACTAGGAAGAATAAATTTCTCCTGAGAAATTCATAACCATGAGTCACTGTCATAGGACTTAAGACTGGAATTCTCATTACTAATATGAGCTGAAAAATCCCAAGTTGAGAATTCAAAATAGTCTGAGTTGGGTAGTGCCTCCAGGTGCCTGGTAGGAGGACACATAAATTTTCTCTGAAGGCATGCACCTTGATTTTAGGCCTCCAAGAATTCCCATAGATATAACTTCAATTAACATTAGCTCATAAATAAAAATCACAAAATACATCCTATATAATAAAGAGGTAATATGCAAATTGACCATCACTCCAACACACAAGATGGCTGCCCCCATGTGGACACAAGATGGACAGCAGGGGAGGGCAGTTGGTAGGGACCAGGCCTGTAAGGGAGGGCAGTTGGGGGGGGGACCCAGGCCTACAGGGGAGGGCAGTTAGGGGTGACCAGGGCAGCTGGGGGGGGGGGGGACCAGGCCTGCAGGGGAGGGCAGTTGGGGATGACATAGTAACACCAGGACTTTAAAAATCCTGTAAAATTCATGCTTTTTAAGAAATAATAGGAGTCACTTTTATTCCAAGATGCCATTTTAATTAAATGGTTTGAAACAATTATTGTCAAAATAATGCATGCTCTTTATTAAAAAAATGCAAACAATACTGAAGCATATAAGGTAAAAATTGGAAGTTCCCTACAGTCCTGGTCCATCCCAGTCCCCACAGAGAGCTGCTGTTGACAATGCTATGTTCATCTTTCCAGATCTAGGTTTATTACATTCAACTTGCTCTTTACCAACACCATATCTGGGAGGTGTCTTAACCTCAGTGCATACAGAGATGCCTTATTGCTTCATAGTATTTCATAGAACAGATGTGCCATAATTTATTTGCTTGTTGATCGAAATTTTGTTTTCAGTTTCCAGTGATTATTTTTTGTATACATACCTCTCTGCATATTTGTTAGACAATTTCTCTGAACTAGATTTCTAGAACTTGGATTAATATTTCAAATATAAAACATTTTTACATGTTAATATATTATGTTCATTTTTTTTAAATTTAAAAAACGTCCTGAGTTTTTCATTAGTCTAAGGTAGCTGTATCTTATTTAGTTTATTTTAGCTCTGGTTAAACTTTCAGGTGACTGCTGGCATGGGTTGGAGAAGCCCCTCTATAGAGGACTAAATAAGCTGAGAAACCACCGAGAAAAGAATTAAGGCTCACCTGGGAAAGCCACACAGCTACACAATCATCCCAACGTCCCGAGGAAAACGAATCAAAAGAAACAAGTATATCAAAGTGAACACGAAAAAAAGTGAGTGCTGAGTGTTCAAAACCACATGAGGAAAGATTAAAAAAAAATTAAAGCCTTAGTCTTAAATGATGCAGGTAGAATGTGCCATTCATATGTGGATCTTTAGCGCCTAAATATACAATAATCGCATTTGGCAGTATTTTTAATATTCAAATTTCTTACAAGTTTCAAGTATTTCATGACTTAAACCTGTATATTTCTCACAAAGACTATGTTCCCCAAGATTAGAGACAATGTTTTGAAACAAAGAGTGAGTGCTTTCAATAACTCTGCCCTCAATTGCCAAACTCTCCTGCCACTAGACAGAAGTGACAGATATGCCAATAAAGGGACAAGGCCCTTGTACTTCAGATGTCTCCAAATAGAGAAATGCATTCAAATTTCCATAGGCTTGGCTTTCAGTAAAGTGTGAAAGAAGCTGTGCATGAATTCTTTTTCCCTCCCCTCCCCTCCCCTCCTCTCCCCTCCCCTCTTCTCCTTTTCTACAGCATTCTCCTTCACAACAGCAAACAGCCAGAGTCCAGGAAAGAGGATGAGTGAACAGCTTCTCCACAGACTGGACCATTGTTCAGCAGCCTGAGGGTGCTCTGGTCGGATAATCAGAAGGCTCACAACTTACGTTGCAGAATCTTCCAGAACTAAGGGCCCAGCTGTGCCAAGACCCCCTGGACCCGGTGAGGAGGGGAGACCATCATGTGGAGGATGGTGACAGCAGTTTGAGCAGGACCTGACCACTGCCCTCCCTTGCCCAAGCCAGAGCTGGTTATGAACGTGAAGAGGGGGTCTGGGGACTAGAGAAGGAGAGGCCAATTTGAAGGTTCTGGGAAGCAGTGGGAAGAAGAGGATTGATGGCCATTGACTCTCTGAGTGCTGGGTCCTCCACCAGTCTTTGCTCTTCCTGTTGAAGTCCTAACCTCCAGTTCCTGTGACTATGACTGTATTTGGGAATATTGTCTCAGAAGAAGATCAAGTTAAAATGAGGTCATTAAGGTGGGCCCTACTCTAGTACGACTGTGTCCTTATAAACAAGTTTTAGAAAAACAATGAAAGCTTCTTTCATTAAAAAGAATAATTATGCTGGGAATAAATAATATTAAAAATAATATTTTCAACAAATGGTGCTGGGTTAACCAAATCCACATGCAAAAGATAGGTGGAGTCTTACCTTACACTAGACACGAAAAATTAACTCAAAATGGGCCATAGACCCAAATGTAAGAGATAAATCTATAAAACTCAGTGGAAAACATAGGAGTAAATTTCTGTGATATTGGGTTAGGTAATCATTTTTTAGACATGGCAGTAAGAGCATGAGCAGCAAAAACAAATAAATAAATTTGGCTTCACTAAAATTACAAAGTTTTGTGCTTCAAAGAACACCACTGATAAAGTGAAAAGACAACCTATGGAATAGGGAAAATATTTGTAAATTATATATTTGAAAAAGGATTTGTATCCAGAATATATAAATAAGTCTTACAACTCAGTACTCAAAAGTCAAAACGCCCTGTTGCTCCCTTCGGCAGCACATATACTAAAATTGGAATGATACAGAGAAGATTAGCATGTCCCTGTGCAAGGATGACACGCAAATTCGTGGAAAAAAAAAAAAAGAAGACAAAAAGCCCAATTAAAATAGGCAAAGAATTTGAATAGATATTTCTACATAAAGGACATACAAATGGCCAATGGCACATGAAAAGGTGCTCAATGTTATTAGCCATTCGGGAAGTGAAAATCAAACCCACAATGAGATATCGCTTCACACCCAGTGAAATGACTAAAATTGAAAAGACAATAACAAGTATTGGTAAGAATGTGGAGAAACTGGAAACCTCATTGCTGGCGGGAATGTACAATGATACAGCCATTTTCAGAAGCAATCTGGTAGTGCCTCAAAAATTTAAACATAGGGTTATCGTAGGGCTCAAAAATTTTACTCCTAGGTAGCTACCCAAAAGAAATTTGAAATTATGTCCACACAAAAATCTGTACATGAGTGTTTATAACAGCATGATTCCTAATAGGAAAAGAGGAAACAACCCAAATATATATCAATTGATAAAAGGATAAGCAGAATGTGGTTAATCTGTACAGTATAATATTATTCAGCCACCTGGAGTGACATATTGATACTTGCTACAATATGGATGAATCTATATGAGTTATCTAGAATAGGTACATTTATAGAGACAGGAAGTAGGGTGGTGGTTGGGAGGAAGGCATGGTGATTCACTGCTAGTGGGTATGGTGTTTCTTCTGGTGGTGAGAAATCTGTTATAAAATTAGATTGTGGTGATGGTTGTACAGCTCTGTGAATATACTAAAAACCATTAAATTATACACTTTAAATGGCTGAATTTTAGTATGAGAACTATACCTCAAATTATTTTAAATGAACCATATTCAAATGTTCTAAAAACATTTCATTTCAAACATCTATAATAATGAAAGCATAACATGCTAATTAGATTGGACATCCTTCTGGACGACCTTCCAGATGAAGCCAGAGCTGGGAGGGAAGCCCAGGTCTCGGGTGCCAGAGGGAAGCCGGTGCAAGCAGCCAGCAGAAGGAAGGCCTGTTCTTGCATGAATTTCATGCATCGGGCCTCCAGTATACACAATAATATAATGAGCACCCATATACTTACCATGCTGTTTAATAAAGAAAATCCTACAGATGTCATGGAAACCTCTTGTGTATTTCTTCTTGATTCAATTAACCTTATGCCACCACTGGAAGTAACTATGTTTTTTACTAGAGGTAAACTTGATATTTATCATTTCTTGAATATTTTATACATTTGCTATATTTGTATTTAGATATTCTATCTAATAAAAGAGAAACATGGTAATTAGCCATATGTCTGCTACCCTTCCCATTAGCTAATCAGGGCGATATGCAAATTAACTGCCAGCCAAGATGGCGGCCGGCAGCCAGGCAGCTTGAAGCAAACATGAGGCTTGCTTGCTTCAGTGACGGAGGACTCCAACGTTCCCCGCCTGCCGCTGCCAGCCTCTGAGCTTGCAGTTTGAAACATTGTTACAAATATAGAAGCTAAACAAAAGCCCAGAAACCTGCTTCAGCCAGCCGGGATCGCAGAGCTGGAGTTGATACAATGTTTCGATTATAGAACCCAAACAAACCAGATACCTGCTCTCAGAAGCCAAGGCCTAAGAGCTGGAGCCAAGCCTCAGAGCTAAAGCTGGCCCAGAATAAAAAAAAGAAAAAGAAAAAAAGGAGCGGTTGGGAGCTTCAGTCACCCGCCAGCCTGAAAACAGCCCTCAGCCCCTCACCCAGACTGGCCAGGCACCCAAGCGGGACCCCCACCCTGAAGGGTGTGTGACCAGCTGCAAACAGCCATCATTCCCTCACCCAGGCTGGCCAGGCACCCCAGTGGGGACCCCCACGCTGATCCAGGATATCCTTCAGGGCAAACCAGGCGGCCCCCACCTGTGCACCAGGCCTCTATCCTATATAGTAAAAGGGTAATATGCCTCCCAGCACCGGGATCAGCGGAGCCGCGAGGCCTCCTGGCACCGGGATCAGTATGACAGGGGGCAGCGCCCAAACCCGCTGATCATTCTGCGGCTCTGTGTGTGACAGGGGGCGGGGCCACAACCTCCCTATCTGCCCTGCTCTGTTCGGGACAGGGGAAGGTGCCCCAACCCCCTGATCAGCCCTATTCTGTGCCTGATAGGGGGGAGCTCCCCAACCCCCTGGTTGCCCTGCGGCTCTGTGTGTGACAGGGTGCAGCGCCTCAACCACCACCCCTCCCCCCCCCGGGCCCTGCTCTGTGTGTGACGGGGTAGAGCCATAACCTCCCCATCGGCCCTGCCCTAGTGTATATATAAAAACGTGTTTTTATTTATAAACAATACTAGAGGCCTGGTGCATGAAATTCATGCAAGGAGGGGGGTGGTGCCCCTCAGCCCAGCTTGCACCCTCTCCTATCTGGGATCCCTGTGGGATTGGGCCTAAACCAGCAGTCGGACATCCCTCTCATAATCCGGGACAGCTGGCTCCTAACCACTCTCCTGCCTGTCTGTCTGAGTACCCCTAACTGCGCTCCCATGCCAGCCTGATTACCCCTAACTGTGCTCCCCTGCAGGCCTGATCTCATCCCCAACTGCCCTCCCCTGCAGGCCTGGTCCCCCCCAACTGCCCTCCCCTGCCAGCCCAATTGCCCCCAACTGCCCTCCCCTGCCAGCCTGATCACCCACAAATGCCCTCCCCTGATGGCCATCTTGTGATGACATGAGGGCGGCCATCTTGTGGTGGCCATCTTATGATGATGTCACGTGATGCCATCTAGGCTGTTATTATATAGGGTATAATATTTATATTAATATTACTCCTTTTATTTTTAACTTTTCCAAAGGCTGGTTTGCTCAGTTTTGAAGAGCACCTTGTGTAGGATATCCACCGTGAAATCCAGGCTGCTTCCACAAGCCCTGTGGGGCTCTCCCTGCAGAAGCCCTGAGAGAGGTGAAGGTCTTTCTGTCTACAAGCCACAGGGTCACACAGGAAATTCAGCTTCTTGGAACCACAGCTGCTCTATCACCTCCACTTCTCTGTGGTCCCCTCCTCTTTTCGGAGGTGTTTCAATCTGGTTAACTGGTGAGCTCTGTGCTTCAGTGTGCATTTTATTTTCTAGATCTGTTCTGTTGCCAGTTGGTAGAAACAAAGTATTTCCATCTCTATGTCTTAGAATCTGGTCCATGTTTCCCACTGTACAGCAGCGAAGAATCCCAGCTCTGTCACTGAGGAGACCTGGAGCAGGCCATTTCCCCCGGAGGCCCCTGAGCATGGCTGGGTGCCTTTGGATGTCTCTCCCACTTAGCAGTGGGCCCTTCCTGGGTTCATCTGAGCTGACAGGCCTAGAGCCTTCTCCAAATTTATCCCACACACACGCTCAGAGAGATCCTCCCTCAGCATGGGATCCGTCTACCATGAATCTGGGTGAAGCACAGATGAGGAGGAGGAAGAGGAACTCCCAGAGTGAGCACATCCAGGGCCCTATTGTGGAGCCACACCCCTCTCTCCCTTTTCACTGGTGCTGGTTGAGAGGAGGGGAGGCGAGGGGCCAGGGGCAGGTCTGGAAAATGGCAGAGAAGTAGGTGGCACCTGGTCCTGCTCAGACACTTTGTTCCTGCTGCTGCCAACCCCTTCACCCAACTGCCCAGTGGGCAGCCATTCCTCGCCCCAGTCACATCGCACAGGTATTTTCCATGCAGCAAGCCCCACTCCTTCCACCACAGCAAGTCTGTGCAGCTGGCCCTTTAAATGCTCTGGAAGGAGATAGTGGAAGGGAAACTGAAAAAACTGATGGGCCCTGGGCTCTTAGCAACAGGGTCCCATGGCATGCAGGCAAGAAAATGGAAATCAAAATAGTGACTTTTAAAGAGACGGACATGGTGGATGAATTTCAATGCTGGCACACTTTCTGTCCCGAAATATTTTTAGAGGTGAGTTCAAACAGCTTTAAGTGCTGGTGGTCTTTTGATTGCCCGCTCCCCCCCCCCCGCCCCGGCCCCATCCATCCCAGGCTCCAGGGAAGAGGGGACCAATGGGAGCTTATTTAAAGCAAAAGGAAACAAATAAACAACTAAATCTCCCCAAGCCCTGTGGCACGAGCCAGATTCTAGAAACTTTTTTTTTTTTTTTAAACTCAGTTTCTTTCTTTCCCCTGTGGAATGAATCTCTTGCAGTATCTTCCCTTCCCAGGCTCAGCATGCCTGCCCCTACCTGGGATGTTTTATTCCTTCTCTAAATGTCCAAGAAATGTCATTTCCTCGGAAAACGTGGATGCTCCTTCATTGTCCATGTTAGGAGTGAACTCTCCTTTGAATTTCTCCTGTCCTTCATCCTTTATCTCATAGCATCACTTTTCACCTCCTGCCTGGAGATAAGGCTAATGGTGTGTGCAGCTTGACCCTCTCCAGATGCTAAGCTCCTGTTGAATTCATCTTTATTTCCCAGAATGAGAAACACTTGCATGTGCCTTGCGTGTGGTCCATGAGCAAGCACATGTCTAATTTGATTATTCTTATACGTCAGAAAAAGGTGTTTTATACCCTTTGACTAAGAGAAGTGTGGCCCAAAGATGAGAATGACCTGCCTATGTAGAGGTCTTTCACCACCACTTACTGCTTCAAAAAATATAAAGGCTAATGAACAACAAACAACACCCCCCCACCCCCAAACACTTCTTCCCTTTGTGTGGGACAGCTCTGCCTCTGCCTCATGAGAGCCCTTCACTCTGAACACAAAAGCAAATCACTGCTTCTGCCTCAGTTTTAGGACCAGTTCCTCCTTTTCTGCTTGTGGGAGTTGCCTTTGGGCCCTGGCGCTGCGGCGGTGAGCTAACACCTGTCTCTCCGATGCCCAGTGGGCTCTGAAGCCCCTCCCCATGGTGGCTGCGGTGGGGAGAGTGAGTTTCCGTATTTCTCAGGAAATATTCTTTCTGACTGGAGGGTTCCCATGTGCTTTTTGTCTGTTCTACTTGTCTACCATTTGCTGACAGATTGCCCGACTCCTCAATTATTCATATACAAATAAATAAACGTTTATTTCCTGGCATGTTTCCCATCACCAGGCCAACAGCAGATGCTTCAGAGGTTGTTAGGATATGTCAAAGTCTCCCTGTGTAATATGCCACTAAGAAGATTCATGAATAGGAAAGAGAAAGTTTCACTGTTTCTTGGGCTAGGAGGGTTTGGTAATTCAAAGTAGGGCGGCCTAGTTTTGAGATAGGACTGACTTGTTAAACAACCTTGAGAAATTCACCTTATACTTCAGTTTCGTTACCTGGAAAATGAGGGAGTAGATCAGATTATCCAGATCTATGAACTTGCCTTTTACCACTTTTAGGCTAAGTCTGCAGTGAGACAGTAGGATATGGGACATATAAGTCCAAGAGTGAACCAATAATAAGTTTCCAGGTGGGAAGGGAATATGAAAGAGAAAATGCTTTCAGTGCAGAATTCATTAATTCATAGAATCATAATTACATTTGTAACTCCAATTTGGGATTTAAAGGGGGAAAATATCAGATGGACCACTGTGTTCCATTTTAATTCAATATATTTCAGGATTCCCTACTTCAAAACTCTCAAAGTCCTTGCCAAAGAGTGGGGTGCAGTCTTGGCACTCTTTCAGTGCCTGGACAGGGGTGATCATGTCACCTCTAAGAAGTCACTAACTTCTCCCTCTTCTATCCTTCCTAACAAGCCATTCCTAGCCACAGGACATGGGCAGAGGGGAAGAAGGAGGGATCCTGAATTCAGTCCATACTAGAGTCTAAGTAGGGGACTTCCCAAACTATGCCTTCCTTCTGGACTACACAGTCCTTGCCCATAGCTTCTTGTTTTCTTGTCCACTTAAAGGCTGCTGCATACTGTTGCCCAAAGTTGTCAACTTGAAGTCTCTTTTATTAGTGGCTGGACATGTGTGGCTGTTACTATATGAGAACTTAAACTGTCCCTATGTAGATTTTCGGCCTCCCTTCCACAAGGGGAGTTAATGAAGCTCATCTGGGGATGCCTTAGAGCAGTGGTTCTCAACCTTCCTAATGCCAAGTTCCTCATGTTGTGGTAACCCCCAACCATAAAATTATTTTCGTTGCTACTTCATAACTGTAATTTTGCTACTGTTATGAATTGTAATGTAAATATCTGATATGCAGGATGTATTTAGGCCACCCTTGTGAAAGGGTCGTTAGACCCCCAAAGGGGTCGCGACCCACAGGTTGAGAACCGCTGCCTTAGAGGTTTTTTTTTTTGACCTCCAGTAGAGATAGGACTGTGGTGAGGGTCTCTGGTTACCCTTATGAAGACAGTCTGATTAATCCCAGCCCACTCTCTCTTCCCAGACTCTTCATAAAACAGTGTTCAGTTTTATAGGTTTTTCTCCGATAAACTCCTCTCTGGAATTTGCTAGAGAATAACTCTTCATCATATTCAGAGTATATCCCAAAACCCCAGAGCAGGGCTTTTCTCTTCAATATTCTCCAAAATAGAGGATAATACATCCTTCAAACTACCCAGCTGGGCTATAACTTTCTCAAGCAGCCCCTTTGATTTATTCATTATAGCTTAATTGGTGGACTTTTGTCCCGGCCAAGATAGAATAGCTGCATTTCTCAGTAGCCCTTCTCTTATAATGAAGAACTTCCCAGATGTAACACAACAAACACAGGAAGATGCTGAAAGGTGGGAGGACAAAGGTGTACTGCCTTGAACCTCAGGACTTGGCGAACAACACCATGGTGAGTTCCCTGGGTTTTCCTTTTTCCTGTGTCCCAAATTGCAGGGTGGTGGAGACACCATCAACCTGGAAACCCCCAGAGGCAAAGACCAAGAAAACCCACCTCCCCCAATTCTTCTCTCTCTAGTGAAAGACCAGGAAAAGAGTATCCTAAGTAGAATAGAAAATCTTAATTTAGATAATACCAGGTATACTCCAGCCAAGTACCAAAGGAAAAACAATGATCAATTTGCGGTGGCAGATGCATAAAGTACAAAAGTGAATGAAGAGACACATGACTGAAGATGTAGGCAGGCCCTATGCAGGTGGAGGATCTTGAGTGCCAGATGAAGCACCACTGTTAAAAATCTTCGGACTCTCCTTTATAAATTTAGGGGAACTACAGACATGACTTAAGGAAATAACAACAGGTACAGATGTGAGTTTTAGGTGGATCATTCCAAGGACTCCTGGGGAGGCAATGGCAGTATTCCAAGTGAGAGATGATGAGAGCTTGCATCTGGGCGGGGGCTTTGGGGATGTGGAAGTGGGAAAGGTTCCAAAAGTTTAAGAACTTGGCAATTGGATGTTCAGTGCAGTGGCGGAGAAAAACTAGGCATTAAGAACGACTTCCAGGTTTCTAACTTGGATGACTGTGTAGATGGGGTGCCACCAACTGAAATAGAAAGCACAAGGGAATGAGCAGGTTTGGGGTGGAAATGCTGAGTTCAGCTTTGAACATGGTGAGTTTGAAGTGCCTGTGGGTCACCCACATAGAGAATCTCCCCCACATCATCAATTGTACAGGCCCGAAGGGATCTGTCTGCGTGGAAAAAGTAGATTAGTACCCAATTAGCATGTCACTGACAACCCGGGACTCCTTGTCCTATGCAAATGAGCCGGGGGTACATGGTCCAGACTCACCCATAATGACTCATCTATGCAAATGAGTCTGGGGTGCGTGGTTATAACTGGAGCAGAGTTATCCTGTTCAAGTTCAACCAGGGCCTTGCTGTCATTTTCTTTCCATGGTACTACACACCTAAGGAGGAGCCCAGGATTTTTAAAAAATATTTTTTATTGATTTCAGAGTGGAAGGGAGAGAGAAAGATAGAAACATCAATGATGAGAAAGAATCACTGATCAGCTGCCTCCTGCATGCCCGCCCCCCTCCCCCTTCCCCCTCCCCCGCCAGGTTTTTTTTAAGACCTGGGTGCCCAGTGTCTATGTAGTACATTTAATTAGATTAAATTAAACTCTCAGGTAGCTCCTGTTTTAACTCAAGATCTTTGAACAGAAGTAAGAATTTTTTTTTAAGACCATTCAAATGGGAGCACCCCGACAACTCCTCCCCCACATTACCTCCCCACCCCCCACCCTCCCACCGAAAATACCCCTCAGACATCTGCCAGGAGAGGGGAAGAATGAGTCACTGCTGCGATGGTAGACATCTAAAATGAGAGCTGGAGAGGACTTTCGTTTTAGTTGTGTTGAAGGAAGAAGGGAATGTTTGCCTATGAAGGAAAATGGCAGCACTCGGCCCCGTGCTCACTTCCTAAGCCCCCACTGCTATCACCCCCTGGGAAGACAGCCAGAAGCAGACCTGACCATGTGCCTTTCTCTGAAGACCCAGCCAGCCTTAGTCCCCGTGGACTGAGAGGCCTCTGCAGAGGCCGCCAGCAGCAGCCAGATCTGCGGATGCGCTGACGTCAAGTGAGCAGCTCCGGCGTGCCGCTCCCAGGCCCCGCAGAAACTGCTCTGTGCGCAGGAGCAGGGAGTGTGTGATTCACACTCACAGCCTCTGATCAGAAGAATCAGAACGATCAGTCACTAGGGAAAGAAACGATTGCAGCCCCATGGTCCCACAGAGGTGATAGCGAAACTTAATCATTGGTCATTAATGCTATGCCTTAATCCAGAAAAGAGATAAAGGTGGTTGGCTATGAATTAAAGAGATGCCTCATGCTGAGGAAGAACAGGGTGGGTTGGCTTTAAAATTAAGTTAGTTATTAATGATTTGTTAAGTCCAAGTGGTTTGCTAAGCTCTGCAGTTGGTGCATGAGGGAATATGAAGATACATAAAACCTCGTCGCTGCATTCAAAAGGTCTACACCAGTGATGGCAAACCTTTTGAGCTTGGCATGTTGGCATTTTGAAAAACCCTAACTTAACTCTGGTGCCGTGTCACATATAGAAATTTTTTTATATTTGCAACCATAGTAAAACAAAGACTTATATTTTTGATATTTATTTTATATATTTAAATGCCATTTAACAAAGAAAAATCAACCAAAAAAATGAGTTCGCGTGTCACCTCTGACACACGTGTCATAGGTTTGCCATCACTGGTCTACACTGTGGCGGGGAAAGAGTGATATACATAGGTGAAGGTGAAGTCTACAAGTTGCTGTTAAAATTGTTCTTTGCCCTTTGAAGTCACAAAGGAGATGTTCAAAGACAGGTTAGTTAGGATGCTTATATTTACACAGTGATTCATTTTAAAAATGTTGCTTCTTAAAGCAGCCCTGTGAAGTTAATGTGCAGGTGGTGTAACTCACAATTTACAGAAACAGAGTTCAGACAACTCCCAGTGCATGAGGTTTCAAGAGGTAGAACTGGCTTGCTTCATGGAAGGAGCTTGCTGGTAGAATGTGAGGGAGACCACCGGGCCAGGACACACTGGCCACCAGGGTACGGAAAAGGGAGCCAGGGCAGAAGAAGGAGCAGAGTGGTGATTTTTCTCTACTTGAGTTTCCCAGGCTTCCGCTGTAGAAACAAATGTGTGTCACTCCCTGGTGCCCCTAACCATTGGTGTGGGCTCCCTGCCCCTGGAACATTCTCTTCTGGTGACTTCTTGGAATCCCCCCATTTGGTTCACTCTTTGGTGGAGTCTTTATGCCCCTGAAAACAGGCATCTCACAGGGTGCCTGGGAACCCCTCTTCCCCAGAAACAGGGAAGAATAGCCCCTTTCTCAGTGATACCCTCGGTTACAAGGAGTCTTAAATCAGGGAGGGGAACAGACCTTCCAGTTTTTATTTCAAGCCCCGTGTCTCACCAGGATCCAGGGTTCAGATTGTGTCTAAGCGATGCGAGCTGGGATGTATCCGAGAGACGCTGTCATTCAGGGTCTGACAGGCTCTGACGACAGAGGTTCTGAGAACCGAGGCACTGCTCCTCAGTCAGTCTGCCAGCGCCCGCCCACTGTGTTCTCTTAGGGAAGCTTCCCCCTGGGATTTCCAGTCTCTTCAGAAAGTAGTTTTCTTGCAGGCCTGTCCTGTCTGGGTCAGACATACCCGAATTCCAATTTTTATAACAAAAAGACGGAAAGAGAGCAAGTGGAATGCAAGATACTAAACGGTAGCTCTGAGGTGCAGGAGTGAGAGATCTGAGCCCAGAAAATAGCTCACAAAGGACAATGAAGGGGTCACAAAGAAGAGATGGGGTGAGATGGAGACGGCATAGCAGCCAAGTTAGTGAAGAAGGACCCCCAGGTCCTAGGGTTTGGACCATTAGAAAAGCGTCTGAAGGATTAATGAGGTCATATGGCAGATCAGGACCGGAGACGGACCGTTGGTTCTTATAACCCTGAGCCACCCCCACCATTCCTCGAGAAGCAGAGAGGAACCCAGAGGGTGGAGAATAACTGTGGTGTTTATTAAACTCCTTTCATCTGGGACAAGATGAAGTTTTGTGGATAATGTGCCTGAACTGTAAACAATCGTGCAGTTTAAAACAATGGCCCCAAATTATTTGAGACTCCTCCCATTGAGAGGTGAGGGGTCCATGTGAATGGCCCATGTTATCTCCCCTCAAATCAGGGCAGATTTGTGATTGATCTGACCAATAGAGCATGACAGAGGTGGTGCCATGTGACTTTTGAGGCTAGATTTTTAAAGGTAGAATATCTGATTATCCAAAGACAGCCAGACGGAGAGGCCGTGTGCAGGCTCCGCTGTGAACCGGCACAGCCGGGCCCAGCTTCCCAGCACCCTTCCCGTGGCACCAGACTTGTGACTGAAGCCATTCTGGAGGCTCCCGATCAGCCCATCTGCCAACTGAGTCCCACTCAGTGGCAGCAGTACTTGCACAAGGAACAAAAAACCTTACTGTTATAGCCTAAATTATATCCCCTCAAATGCACATGTTGAAATTGTAACACCCCCACCCCACACTCCCAGTACCACAGAATGTGAGTGCATTTGGAGATGGAGCGTGTAGAGAGGTGATTCAGGTAAAATGAGGTTATAGAGGGGGGCCTTACACCAATGTGACTGGTGTCCTTACAGGAAGAGATGAGGACATAGACACACAGAGGGAAGACCGTGTGAAGATATGTGGAGAATATATACAAGCCTGTTAAAGAAAAACTTCCCCGGGCCATTTACTGATCTGGTAGGTTTTTATTTAATGATACATGAATCAGGCAGCATCCAATCTAGCAGATAGAAAGGGGCTCCAAAGAATTGTACAAAGCAAGAGGGATTTTAAAGAGGAGGACACAGACGTTATACTGGGCATTTCCTGGTTGGGTTACTTTGCTTATTTGGAGGAGAGCCAGGCCAGGCAACCTGTACTAAGCAGCCAAGGCCTGATGAGTTGACCCAGGGCTTCCTTTTCTGGGAGAGATGAGCACAGAAACTGAAATGAGATTTGGTTTGCTGATGTGGGTCTTAGCATGAGCGGCTTCGTCTTGGGCCTCAGAAGAGATCAACTCTTCCTGCTAACACCTTGGTCTTAGACTTCTAGCTTCCAAAACTGTGGGACAATGTAGATTTCTGTTGTTTAAACCACCCAGTCTGTGGTCCTTTGTTATGGCAGCCGTAGCACACTAACACACTCACCCAGCCAAGACATTGTGAAGGTAAGAAATGGCTGCTGTTCTAAGTCACTGAGTTTGGGGGTAGTTTGTTCCACAGCAATGGGAACAGGAACAAGCCTGGACTTCTAACGTTCCTCTCTCTCTAGGTGTATCTAATTTTCTATCCACCTTGTCCATCTAGGATGGAGCCCTGTGGGTGACTTTGGAGAATTGATACGAGCAGAGGGAGAGGCTGGTGAAGGGCCAGAGCTGACTTAGGAGTTTTGTGGCTAATGAGAACCAAGACCTTTTAAAAAGAGGTTTAAAAATATTTTCTCATTAGTCTGAGAAAACTGGGAAAACTGTGCACACAATGCAGCTTTATGTAGCTTTATGGCTATGTCGTTTGGTCAGGTGGGATTCCTTGGGGGAGAGAATGCAGTACCCGACTGCAGGCTGAGGGCCCGTCTGACCTAGATTCTGGGTTTTTAAAAGAGTGATTATAGCTCCGGGGGCAGAGGTTAGGTCTCCACCTCCACCAGGCAGCACTTTTCCACGCCGTGGGGGATACTACATTACAGCTAATTACAGGCTGTCTGCTAAGATGGTCTAATTACTTCACTTTCCTTAGTCTTGCTTTCCTGAGGAGCCTGTGAGCTTTCCGAATGCATCTTGAGGACAGGGCCATACTTCTCTGGGTTTTCTACCCCCCGCCAGCCACCTCGAGGACGTCGGACCGCAGAGGTCAGCAGGAGAGCGTGAGTCACTGTAAGCAGGACAGCCTGAGTGGGTTCAAATCCAAGTCTTACTTCTTATTATTTGTGTGACCTTGGGCAGTTGTCTAACCTCCCCAAACCTGTTTCCTGATCTGCAAGATGGGACTACTACCAGTACCTACCATAGAAAGCGGTTGCAACTGTGCCTGGCACCTAGTACATCCTCCATCCGCATTAATGATACTCACATTAATAAACACTTTTTACTTTCGTTTGACTCTAAAAGTTCAAATGTCAGGTTTGGGGTTTTCATGTGGGGAAGGGGCAGCAGGCGGCAAAAGCTATTGGAGTTAAGGAGCATGGATCTTGGAGAGGTCTAAATCCCAGCGTCCCCTATATAAGGGGTCTGATTCCCAGCGTCACCCTATATAGGTGGTGAATTTGCATAAACCCACATTTTTATTTAAAATATATTTTTACTGAATTCAGAAAGGAAGGGAAAGGGAGAAAGAGATAGAAACATCCATGATGAGAGAGAATCCTTGATTGGCTGCCTCCTGCACGCCCCGTACTGGGGATTGAGCCTGCAACCCAGGCATGTGCCCTGACCAGGAATCGAACCGTGACCTTCTGGTTCATAGGTTGATGCTCAACCACTGGGGCACACTGGCCAGGCTAAACCCACATCTTCAACATAGAGCCTGGTGGTAGGAACTTCCAAGGCCCGGCTGTCCCTGTTTCTCTCTCCCTCTACTCTCTCTCCCAAGTGGACAAATCCCAGGTGATCCTCTGGCTCCTGTATCAGACCTGCAGGCCCCCACTGAAGCCAGAAGGACTAAAGAATTACCCCAACTTGCCCTAACCGGTTTGGCTCTGTGGATAGAGTGTCAGCCTGCGGACTGAAGGTTTGATTCCGGTCAAGGGCATGTACCTTGGTTGCGGGCACATCCCCAGTAGGGGGTGTGCAGGAGGCAGCTGATCGATGTTTCTCTCTCATCAATGTTTCTAGCTTTCTATTCCTCTCCCTTCCTCTCTGTAAAAAATCAATAAAATATATTTTTTTTAAAAAAAGAATTATCCCAACTGTAGCAGGGGCTTTGAGACATTGAAAGGGAGCAAGTTAATTAGAACAAGCTTAATTAGGAAACCAGTTCCCTGGAACAGTGGTCGGCAAACTGTGGCCCCTTGAGTGTGGCTCTTCCACAAAATACCACGTGTGGGCGTGCACATACAGTGCGATTGAAACTTTGTGGCCACACTCAAGGGGCCAAAGAGCCGCATGTAGCTCTGGAGCCTCAGTTTGCCGACCACTGCCCTAGAAGAAAGGGAATTACCTGAAAAATAGACCTGACAAGAAGCTTTGGGCACAAAACCCAGAGCCGGAGCTGGCCGGAGCTGGCTTGCTCCAGACCATCGTGCATCCCCCAACTTCACGGTCATGTTGGTAGCTTGAAATCACCACGGTGGGAATATTTCCGCCACTGACATTGACAAAGGCTACAAACCTGGCACTTTTTTCTTCTTCTCTGAGATCTGTCGTTAACCATTGACTGTCACACAGCTGCAAAAATCTAACATGTGCTCCTGGTCAGCGGGCCCACGTGGCTCTGGTGTGGAAACCTGCAGTGGAATCGGGGTCCGTGCAATGAACGTCTCGATTTCTTCGAAGCTGATATCGCTGAAGTAATCTGCACACGATGAGTCACTGGGGTGAGTCATGAAGACCTCACACTTGTTGTTTAAATATTTTACCTAATCTCTAATTTTTCCGATTCTCAGTTTGAGTTTTATAATGTGCAAAATATAACTACAGCCATCGGTGTGCATACTTTATATAAATATACACACTTGGGAGGTCGCTGCTTAAATTCTTTTTAGATGATGGTGTATGAAATAAAAAGGAGAAAATGTGGAGACCACCGTTCTTAGGGTAAAAGAAAAGATAACTATTGCTAAGAAATCCAGATGGGATGAATCAGGAGCAGTGTGTGTGGATGGGGGTGGGGCAGTGACATTAGAAGTTAGAGGTGAGGATAAAGGTAAAAAGGAGGCTTCATTGCTGATTCAGGCTGGGATATATTATTTAAAGAATAGTTTTTTGGTTTTTTTTTTAGTTTTTTTTTTAGGATAGTTATTACCTTTTTTTTTTTAGAGAGAGAGAGGGAGAGAGGAAGAAACACTGATGTGAGAGGGAAACATGATTGGCTGCCTCCCGAAAATTATTTGTGCCTTTACCCAGAATCTAACTGGCGACCTCTTTTGAACGGGAGACACCCACCCAACTGAGCCACACTGGCCAGGGCCTGGGATACTTCAATTATTATGCAGGAAGGGAGGTGGGCCACTGCGGTGGCTGAGGCAGTGCCAGGCTGCTCCTCAAGACCTGGAGGGAGATGGACTTCAGCAACTGACCCATCACCTGGAGGGCTCCTTACAGTGTAGACTTCTGACCCTCCTATCCCCTCCCCCAACCTCTCCCCACCCCGATCCTCCACCCCCCCACTGTCTCCTGTCCCCTGTCCCCTGTCCCCTCTCCAGGGAGGGGGCCTGGGAATTGGCATTTTTTCCTAAGTTTTTAAATAATGTGATGCTCCTAGCCAGGTGCACCCTTTGAAAACCAGTGATTTAAAAAAGACAATATTGCTGATGAGAATCAAGGGCAGAATGGGAGAGTTTGGAGTGGGGGGGGGGGGCAGTAAGGGTGGGAAACTGGGTCAGAAGCAGGGGTGGGGGGCTCTTTTTCTGCCAAGAGCCATTACATATTTTGTTATTGTTGATAGTATTACAGATATCTCCCATATCCTCCCTCTTTCTCCCCTCCTCCCAACCCCTACCGACCCCACCCCAGGTCTTCACTACCCTACTGCCTATGTCCGTGGACTATGCATATAAGTATATAAGTTCTTTGGTTTATCTCTTCTTGTTCCCCCCAACCTCACATTGAGGCATGTCCGTCTCCATTTGGATATTTGTAACATCAGTTGAGGGCCATTCAAAATTCTGAACTTAAAAATTAGCCTGCTATATTTGGTCAAACATTTAATTAACTCACCCCTTGGCAGGGCCAGACAGAATGATTTCACGGACCTTAGGAGACCTTGGGGCCCACGTTCCCGCCCCACTCCATCCCTCCCTCCCCCAGAGCAGGCCTGAAAGGAAGAGGAACCCAGTGGCCAGCGCTGACCTTGGAGGCTTGGATTCTGAAGCTGGTTGACGTGGAGGAAGCTAAGCCACGCGGGGCTTAGCCCTGCATGAAACCTTCCCTTGGCAGAGCTCTTCACTGCAGATTGCAGCGGGGGCGCGGGGGTGGTTTGGCTGGCGGGTGGGCCAGGGTGCAAGGCCTTACTGAGACCCACACAGAGGTCGGAAGGCTGCAGCTCAGTTTTGACCCTTTCCCCCCCCTGGCAGATGCTAGTCAGACCTCGGGTCACGTCTCAGCTCTTTTGAAGTTTTTCCTCAGACTCCTGAAGGGCAGCTTCAATTCCTTAAGGCTGAGCCGGGATGACTGTGGGCACCATCTGTCCCTTCCACGGGCCCTGCCGCCCCAGGAGGCATGGACCCCCCGCTGCTTTCAGAGGAGCACCGAGCACTTGTTAGCACTGGACCTGCTTGACCAAAGGAGCTCCCAATGCCCGGGAACCCCCGTGAGACCAGCGGCCTTAGGAATCAGTCACCCCTTTTCCCTGAGACTTTGTTCACACCTTCCCTGGAGCCACAACCATCCGCAGCCATCATATGCCTTGTGCTTCATAATACAGGCTTGCAAGCATCCAGCGTGAGCTGCCCGCGGGTCCCGTCCTGCCTCTGAGCTGTCGCCCGGGAGCCGGGGGCCTGCGCGGGTGGGTTAACACCGCCCCGCGGCTCTGGCGGGGCCCTGGCTGCACTGCAGGTTGCTGCTCCCACATGGGACCTTGTGTTATTCGGGCGTCATCTCCTTGCTCCGAGATTAGACATCCTTGCTTCATCCACACAGCTACCTCTCTCACCTTTTACCTGGAGTAAGTAACTCTCCTATAAGCCGTCCTCTGCTCGTCTCTACCAGTCATTGGCGCTGAGACCTTACTCTACATTTTACAACATTTTTGTTTGGGTATTAAACTTCCTAATTAGATTGTAAACCCCTTGAGTAAACTTTCTCTTCTTCATCTCGACCCTGGTGCCTCGCACAGCAGTTTTGCAACGTTAAGTGCTCAATATTTGTTGACTGACTGACATGGAGAAATGTGTCAGCTGCTAGGCTTGTTATGACAGAGAATCAAGCAGCCTGAGCTCAGACTAGAAGTGCCTGTCCGATACGAGGAAGCTGGCTACGTACTGAAAAGCTCCATTAATTATGATGACATTTAAATTAATTATATACTTCCAACTGTATTTTTCAGTTGCATGCATAATTATTATTACACTAAACAGTATTTATACTTAAATGTTTAGTAGTTCATGTAAGCGACTGAAATTAGTAATGTTTTACAGCCAAACGAAATTCATTTTTAATTGTTCCCTTCTCACAGCCTTGCTGCTGGCAATTTCTCAGGTGCAATGTGCACTTTCACTCTAATCTCCCTCTGTCAGCTGAGATGTGTTGAAAGATGGGGGTGCTGAGTTCAGTCCTGCAACAGGCAGGGGTTTCCCCTTGGTTTTCTGTCCTCCTGCTCCCCCATCCTGCCTGGTGCCTTCCTTCTCCCAGCTGCATTTGAACATTTCCTTTCTTTTAACTTTAACTTTTTCTTTGAATTTTGAGGTAGAAAGATAATTAATACCCACATTCCCATCGCCCAAATTTACCAATCATGTTGCCACCTTTTCCTCACTATTTTTTTTAAGGACTTAAAAATTATAGACGTTATGACATTTTACACTTAAAAATTTCAGTAGAAATCTCTAAAACATTTTTTACTACACAAATTATGATTTTCCCCCTGTATAAGTTTTCTAGGGCTGCCATAACAAAATACCACACGCTGGGTGGCTTCAATAGCAACTTTATTGTTTCTGTGGAGGCTGGAAATCAGATCAAGGTGTCAGCAGGGTTGACTGCTTCTGAGGCCTCTCTCCTTGGCTTGCAGATGGCCACCTTCTCACGGTCTCTTCCTTGCTTGTCCCTCTGCCCATATGCCAATATCTCTGTCCAAATTTCCTCTTTTTATAAGGACAGCAATCATACTGGATTAGGACCCACGGTAAAGATCTCATTTTTAACTTAATCATCCCTTCAAAGATCTTATCTGTAATTACAGTTACATTCTGAGGTACTAGGAATTAGAACTTCAACATGTGAGTTTGGGGAGGGGAGGTACACAATTCAGTTCATAACACACACTTCACCAAACTAGTAATAGTTTATTCATATAACTCATGCTCAATTCATGTTTGATTTCTTACAGCTGTTCCCAAAACGTCTTTGTTTAAACCAGTGGTTCTCAACCTTGGCTGCACATTAGAATCACCTGGGAATCTTTTTAAAATCCTGATTTCTGGGCCTCATCCTCCAGAAATTCTGTTTCTTTGTCACTAATGTTGTGGCCTCACCCCATAACAAAAAAACACTTTCTGGAGGATGAGGCCCAGAAATCAGGATTTTAAAAAGATTCCCAGGTGATTCTAATGTGCAGCCAAGGTTGAGAACCACTGGTTTAAACCAAAGGTCAATCAAGGACCATGAACTGCATTTGGCTGTTATATCTCCTAAATTTATGTTAATCTAAAACAGTGGTTCTCAACCTTCTGGCCCTTTAAATACAGTTCCTCATGTTGTGACCCAACCATAAAATTATTTTCGTTGCTACTCATAACTGTAATGTTGCTACTGTTATGAATCATAATGTAAATATCTGATATGCAGGATGGTCTTAGGCGACCCCTGTGAAAGGGTCGTTCGACCGTTAAAGGGGTCTCGACCCACAGGTTGAGAACCACTGATCTAAAACACTCTTCCTCCCCTCTTTTTCCCCCCACATTGTCTTGTTGAAGCAATTACCCCACATTTTGCATTTTTCTCTGCTTTGTAGTGGAATAATTTAACTTGTTTACCTATGTGTTGTATGGGGTTTCCTATTAACTAGAAATTAGGCCTCAAGGCCTGATTAGATTCAGGTTATACATTTTAGGCTAGAAGATTTCATAGATAATATTGTGCACTTCATATTGGGTCCCATTGCACAACATAGTGTGTCTGGTTGTTCAAATACAAGTGATGTTTGGCCAGCCAGTGTGGCTCAGTGGTTGTATATTGATTTAAGAACCAGGAGGTCATGATTTGATTCTAAGCCAGGCCATATGCCCAAGTTGTAGGCTGGATCCCCAGCAGGGGACGTGTAGGAGGCAGCTGATCAATTATTCTCTCTCATTATTGATGTTTCTATCTCTTTCTCCCCCACACTTCCTCTCTGAAATGAACTTAAATATATACATACATAGCAATTTAAGTGATGTTTAGGTTTAGTCCCTGGATAGAGTGGGGACAGCTTGATCCTTCTTTTGAGCAGTTACATGGCCGCTTTGTGGCAGCAGGCGATCCCTGAGTGTAGCCTTGGCACCTTGAAAACATCAGCATTGCCATCACATTTCATGTAATGGTTTTGGTTTCTATTGGTGATTGGTAACTAAATCAACTATTCCATTCCCGTTTACCAAATTTATTCTACATTTATTAGCTGGAATTATTGTGCAAAGGAGCCGTTTCCCTCAGCAACTGGGACTATTTAATTACCCTTATATACAGTTCCAAACGGAAAGACAAAATAAATGCTTTTAACTTTAATTACCAATTTTCAGAACAAGCAGTTGATGTAGCAACTATCTCCAATAGTGACAAATGAGGCTTGGTTTTTTTGGGGGGAGTTTTCTGTCTTGAGAGTGTCACTTATAGATTTATGGCCTTTAATATATTCTTATAGCTATTTTTCTTTTTCACAGTTTAATTGGCCCAACTCTGGCCCAATTGTGGCCCCTACAAATTAGTCTGGTCTTTCTGACATGATCCCATTAATCTTTGAAAGATATTTATTTCCTACGAGAATGAGATACCCCACACTTGCCTTGTATATTCCTTGCCCCAAACCTGGAGTCAGCCATTTCCCTCAGAAACTCTGGTTTCTCAACTGTGTTCAGGCTCCTGGAGGATTGTTGTTTTTCAGTTCTTTCAATGGGCTTAGCTAGACAATATGTATATTCTATTAAATCATGGTTCTGCATTGATAATTCAAATTTAGCATTACAAGGTTTTACTTATTTTAATTTATACTTCTATTTTTCTCTTAGTCTGAAGAGCTTGGTTTTAAACAACTTTAATGTTGTTACTTATTTGTTGTTTTGGTATTTCAAAATAATAATACCATTGAATGAATAAAATATATTTCTTATCCTAAAATATATCCCACCAAAAAATAAAAGATGTAAGTTTTAAATTCAGTTGAAATGATTATCTTCTCTGTGTGATTATGTTATCTATCTATATATAAAACCCTAATGTGCAAATAGACTGAAAGGGGGAACAACCGAACAACCTGTTGCTATGATGTGCGCTGACCACCAGGGGGTGCATGCGGAACATGACAGGCATCCCCCGTGGCGGGATGGTGGAGCAGGTGAGTGGGGGTGCTAGACCAAGGTGGGGTGCTGATCACTGTCATCAGGGCCAGCCTTTGGTGGTTACTGAAAATTCTTTGCTCCCACCTGCTGCTCGCACCTGCTGCTGGTGCCTGGCACAGGCCCCAATTGCCCCTGAAGGCTTCTCCATGTCCCCCTGCTCCTGAGGGGCAATTGGGGCAGCAGCTGCCGCTCGCACCCACTCCTGGCACTGGTCCCAATCACTCTGCACTGTCATCGAGAGTGAAAGGGGCTGGTGCCGGCAGCATGTGGGAGCAGCGGCTGAAGTGGGCTGCAGGCTGACAGGGGACCAGGGGTTGCAGTGGGAGCATGGAGGATGGGCCAAGACCCGCCCCTGTGCCCACCACAGCCTCGCAGCCCACAGTTCCTTTCAAGGTGCACGAATTTGTGCACTGGGCCCCTAGTTAATTTTATATGCAATTAGATTACTTTGTTTCTTTTTTATTCTTTCAATTTTAAGGATAGACTAGTTTTTTTGTTCTTATACAAAATTATGATTTGAATATGTAAAAGAGTTACATGTCTTAGAAGTTAAAAGCTATACCCAAATAAGTTTCTTTTCCATTCCAATCCCCTCCTCTCACCTCTTTCCCACCACCTAATGGTAACCAATTAAAAACATTATTTTCTGGCTCTGGTTGGGTGGCTTAGTTGGTTGGAGTGTTGTCCCATTCACCAAAAAGTTGAAGGTTTGATTCCTGGTCAGGGCACATACTGAGGTTGTAGGTTTGATCCTGGGTTGGGGCCCATATGGGAGGCAACCAATTGATGTGTCTCTCTGTCTCTCTCACACTGATCTCTCTCTCTCTCTATCTCTCTCTCTCTCTCTCTTTCTGTTTCTCTCTCTCTATCTCTGTCACTCTCCCCCTTCCCATCCTTCCTTCCCCTCTCTCTAAAAAAATCAATAAAAACATATCTTTGGGTGAGGATTAAAACAAAATTCTGATTAATTCTTACAGTGTTTCTTACTATAAACATAAGCAACTTTGTACTTACATACTTATTCCCTTTTATCCCTTTCCACAAAGGTAGCCTATGGTAGCATAGTTTGGCACCTTGCTGTTTTATTTAAGAAAGCCTCTGGAGATCACTCCATGTCAACGCATTGAGATGCTCTCATTCTTTGGTTGTCTAGTTTCCCATTATGTGGAGGTAACAGTTTATTCGGCAAGGAACTTGGCACCATAGTTTACTCAACTAGGCCCCCATTGATAGACATTTGAGTTCTTTCTTGTTTTTGTTTTTGTTTTTGCTAGTACATATAATGCCTCAGTGAATAACTTTGTGCATATGTCATTTCATATTTGTGCACTTATATCCTTAGAGCAGATTTCTAGAAGTAGGACTCTTGGGTCAAACAGTAAACACAGCTGATAGATATTGACAAAATCGAATTTAAAAAAGTTGTATCCTTTTTTAATTTTAACAGCAATATATGATAGCACCCGTTTCTCTGCAGCCTTGCCAGATCAGTGTGAGAGAGACAGAGAGACACATCAATTGGTTGCATATTTTTGATTTTTTGCTAATTTGATGGGTGAGAAATGGTTTCACAGTGTAGTTTTATTGCCTATCTCCCTTTTATGACTGGGATTGAGGAACTTTCCATATGTTTAAAGAATATTTGTATATATTTTTCCAGGAATTGTCAGTTCATGAATTTTGACCTGTTTAGTGTTCTTGGTCTTTTTCTTCTTGATATCCAGAATCTCTTTATGTTAAGGAGATGAATCATTTGTTTGTGAATTAAGTTCCAAATAATCTTTTCTAGCTTGCCCTTGTCGTTTGACCTTTATGATTGTTTTAAAGGCAAAAGCTTTTTTTTTTTTTTTTTAAATGAAAATGTATGTAGTCAAACTCCTCACAAAATTGTATTTATAATTCTAGTTTGAATCCTAGTTAAAAAGGTTTTCTCTCCTTCCAGGCTTTAAAGGAAGGCATCTAGGTTTTCCTTTAGAATTTGTATGGTTTCCTTTAAAAGTATATTTGGATAGATAATTCATTTGAGTAAAGTTTTTTTCATATGTCTTTTGCACATCTCTGGTCAAATTTATTCCTATGTATTTTATCTGTTTTTGGGCTGCGATTATAAATGGGGATTCTCTTCCAAAATATCTGTTAACTGGTTAATGATAGTACATAGGAAAACTACTTATTTATTTATTTATTTATTTATTTATTTATTTATATTAATCTTATATCCTGCAAATTTATTTTTGTATGGGTTCCCCCCCACCCCAATTGATTCTCTTGGCTTTTCCATTCATATAAGCACCAATAACTAGAAATAGTTTTATATCCTTACTATTTTTAATCCTCACCTGAGGCTATGTTTTTATTGATTTTAGAGCGAGGAAAGGGGAGAGAGAGAAATATTGATGTGAGAGAGAAACATTGATGGGTTGCCTTCCTTATGCTCCCCGACTGGGAATTAAATTCATAACCTAGGTATGTGCTTTGACCAGGAATCAAACCCACAACCTTTTGGTGTACAGGACAACTCATCAACCAATTGAGCACCTCCCCCCCCTCCAGCCTCTTCCCCCCAGGCTATATGCTTATTTTTAATTCTTATGCCTTAAACTGCTGCTCTTAATTAAACTGGCTAATAGTTCTGAAAAGTTAACTAATTGTGGCAATAGTGACTATCCTTGTCTCACTCCTGACTTGCATGGGAATACCTCAAATGTGTTCCCATCAAAAGAGATTTTGGCAACTGCCGGGCTGGTTGAGAATCAATCTACGAACCAGGAAGTCAGTTTGATTCCCGGTCAGGGAACGTGCCTGGGTGGCTGGCTGGATCCCCTGTATGGGGCATGTGGGAGGCAGCTGATCGGTGATTCTCTCTCATCATTGATATTTCCTTCTCTCTCTCCCTCTCCCTTCCTCTCTGAAATCAATAAAAATATATTTTAAAAAAAGAGAGATGTTGGCTTTGGAGCTGGTGTATGTGCGTGTGTAATTATGTTAAAAATAATTTATCATTTTTTATTTTACTATTTTTTATTTAATCAGTAATGGGGGCTGTATTTTCTTTTCAGCATCAAAGGAAATAACCATATGCCTCTTCTGTGTAGATCTAGTATTTAATATTAATAGATTGCTTAGTTTTGAATTATTCTTGCAATCCTGGAATACATTCTACCTCATTATTACATATTTTGCTAAATATGCTATTGGAATCCATGTGACAATATTTTATATAGAATTTTCCCCCTCAACATCTGTAAGATTAGGATCTGATTTTCTTCAGTTGTGTACAATCCTAATAATGTTTATATCATTTTGAAATTCACTTCATGAAACTAATTTGGAAGTTTTCTTTATGTCCTATGTGTGTATATATTAACTAACAATGAAATTATCTTCCCACTAAAGGTTTGTTATAGTCATCCTGTGAAACCTTCTAGGCCTGACACTCTCTTTGGTGGTGTGGGGGAGAGCACTTGGTGATTGAGCAGTTCTTTGAATATCCTGCAAATTTTGCAGTGTTTTATTTTTGTGTGTGTTTTTCCTCCCAGTTGATTCATTGGGTTTTACATTTATATAAGCATCAACAACTAGAAATGTTTTTTTTTTTAATATATATGTTTCATTGATTTTTTTTTAAAAAAATATATTCCATTGACTTTCTACAGAGAGGAAGGGAGAGAGACAGAGAGCCAGAAACACCGATGAGAGAGAAACATCGATCAGCTGACTCCTGCACGTCCCCCACTGGGGATGTGCCCGCAACCCAGGCACATGCCCTTGACCGGAATCGAACCCAGGACCCTTCAGTCCGCAGGCCGACGCTCCATCCACTGAGCCAAACCGGTTTCGGCATCATTGATTTTTTTACAGAGAGGAAGGGAGAGGGATAGAGAGTTAGAAACATCTATGAGAGAGAAACATCGATCAGCTGCCTCCTACATACCCCCTACTGGGGATGTGCCCACAACCAAGGTACATGCCCTCGAACCTGGGACCCTTCAGTCTGCAAGCCGACGCTGTATCCACTGAGCCAAACCAGTTAGGGCTAGAAATAGTTTTATATCATTATTTTTTTAAAATATATTTTATTGATTTTTTACAGAGAGGAAGAGAGAGGGATAGAGAGTTAGAAACATCGATGAGACAGAAACATCAATCAGCTGCCTCTTGCACATTCCCCACTGGGAATGTGCCGGCAACCAAGGTACATGCCCTTGACCGGAATCGAACCTGTGACCCTTGAGTCCGCAGGCCAACGCTCTATCCACTGAGCCAAACCGGCCAGGGCTTTATATCATTATTAATTTTAATTCTCTCCTGAGGCTAGGTTTTTGTTGATTTTAGAGAGAGAAAGGGAGAGAGAGAGAGAGAGAGAGAGAGAGAGAGAGAGAGAGAGAGACATTGATGTGAGAGAGAAACATTGATGGGTTGATACGTTCACTTGAACTTCCATTCCAATCTCTGTGGTCCTCAATGCTGAGGACTCTAGGGAGTAGGAAGCAGCAAGTACGTTTCCAGGGGTGGAGGGTACTTTCTCAAGGCAGACGGGACTAGGGCTGGATTGATAGTATAGTCACGTCTAGGGCCGGGGAGGGATAGCAGGGCATGATGGGGGGGGGGGGGGGGGGAGGGCTATGAAGGGAGGTATCCGAGAGATCGGTGGCTTCTTCCCAAAGAGTTCTTCTGACTCTGCATTCCACCCTCGGCTGGGAGGCGGGGTATGTGACTATTTTCACAGCTGGGAAGGCAAAGGAAGCTTCCCATGGTCCACTGAAGTCCTTGGCAGCCTTTGTCAGGGAGGTCCTCAGAGTCAACTCACTGGAGGGAGCGTGGGCTAATGGTCAGCAATCCCACCCCCAAGTTCTCCCATATACATTCACCATGAGCCGGTTGCAGCCAGCAAACCCTGTGTCTCACAGACTTAAAACCGCTTCAGGTGACAGACATTCCTGTCACACTGTCTTTGATTTTCTGAGGCAGCTCTCTCCACAGGGGCTTTCAATGCCCACCCCCCTCCACACCTGCATTACTCAATGGCATCACTGAGGTGGCTTTGCTAAGACAAATGGTAAATGGGGGTGAGGGGACACAGGACACGCTCTCCTGGGTGCCTGGGCAGCTGTGTTCTCTTCTCTTCCCCTTCCCTGTCTCTGCTCCCACAGGCCTCTGCAGACCCGCAGGCCTCAGGGGCCTTGTGCCCCCTTGGCCACAAGACAGCCAACTACCAGGAGGCGTTGGGCTGTGAGACAGAGTGAGAACCCTTGGCTGAGAAGGTCACCAGCCCTGCAGCTGCAGGACATGCACTGGGTTAGAGGCCAGGAAAAGAGGGGAAGAAAGCCTTGATATCCCCGAAGTCCCCCGCCAGGGGGAAGACTAAAGACACAGCTGAGAGAGTGGTCTGTGCCCTGAGAGAACGCTTGCTTGGTAGTGTCTCTAGTGCGTAAGTCACAGGTCTCACAGAAAGTGCAACCTCTTTCAGCTCTGTTCACAGTTCTGTGATCTCTGTTAGGCCACAGGTTTGCAGAGGGTAGAGTGACTAGGCTCACGTGGGGCTCAAAGGGCAAGGGAAGGCTGGGCTGTGAAAGGACTGGAGGGGACAGGGGAGTGTTTTACATCCCAGGCCAGCCCTTCTTCCCTTTACATGCAAATGGAGTCCCTTCCTCAGTGCCCACACCCATCCAGGTGCCTCAAGACTAACTAGACCTGTTCATCCCACAACCACAGCAGCGAGGGAAGACGGGCATGTGTCAGGGTGGGGGAATGAGAAAAGATAAACCAAAGAACTTGTTTACTTCCATGCATAGCCCATGGCACAGACAATAGTGTGATGAAGGCCTAGGCGGGGTAAGAGCTGGGCAGATGGGGACAAAGGGGGGATGGGGGACATATGTAATACTATCAATAGTAATATCCTATCTAATAAAAGGGTAATATGCAAATTAACCATCACTCTGTCACAAAGATGGTGGTGTCCATAGCCACAAGATGGCAGCGCCCAGTCCTCTCAGTCCCGCCGGAGTTCCCCAGTCCCAGGGGGGCAGCCGCTGAGAGTGGGCAGTGTGAGTAGCCTGGCAGAATGTTTGCTTTGTCGCCATGGCAATGAGGCAAGCATTCCACCCTGGCCATGGAGGGCCTCTGGGCGGCAGGCACAAGAGCGGTGGGGGGGGGGGGGGGGGGATGCAGCGTCATCGCCCCGGCGACGAGGCAGGCGTTC
This sequence comes from Myotis myotis, assembly GCF_014108235.1. Taxonomy (NCBI): domain Eukaryota; kingdom Metazoa; phylum Chordata; class Mammalia; order Chiroptera; family Vespertilionidae; genus Myotis; species Myotis myotis. The sequence continues at coordinate 151,635,636 of NW_023416324.1, forward strand.
CACACCTGGCTACGGATGGGCCTCTGGCCAGGCCGGGGCGTGGATGGGCCTATGGGCTGTGGAGAGCCTCTTGGCAGTGGGCTTGGAGCGGCCAGGCCCCACAGAGAACTACTGGCACTCAGATTTGTGTGCAGGGCTACTAGTATATATATTTAAAAAAACGAGGGCAGGAAAACTAAGGTGGCTCCTTTTAGAACTTTAAAGTGGAAATGTGATTGGGACCAAGATGGCGGCATAGGTTAATGCCGGAGATTGCTGCCTTGAACAACCAAATCAAAACACACCTAAAAGACAGAACGGACATCATCCAGAACCACAGGAAGGCTGGCTGAGTGGAAATTCTACAACTAGGAGGAAAGAGAATATCATACCCAGATTCAGAGGAGGCACAGTGCTGAAGTGAAATACTCAGGTACGGAGTGCACACGGAGTGGGCTGGCGGCAGAGGGCACGGTTGGTGCTTTTAATCGGGAGGGAGTCTCAGATTCTGAGCTCCAGATCCGGGCGAGTCTCTAGGGACCCAGACTCAAATGGGAGAGCGGGACTGTCTGGCTTCAGTTGGAACTCGAAGGCAGCTTTCTCTCCGAGGTTTGCAGCGGTTGCTGGGACTCTGTGAGGCAGAGCCTCTAGGGACGGAACTGAGAGCCGCCATAACTGCTCTCTCTGGCCCACCCTGTTGATCCCGAGCCCAAGCGAACCACCTGCCCCGCCCAAGCCCTGCGCAGAGCCATTTGCCAGATAGCCTCAGGCAAAGGCTAGATTAGCACCTCCCTAGAGGACAGAAGTTTTCCCACTGCAGACACAGCTGATTCTCACAGCCAGCTGGCCTGGAGGTCAAATCCCCCTAGTATTAACTACAACAATCAAGGCTTAACTACAGGAGGACTGCACACAAAGAACACTAGGGGGTGCACCAAGAAAGCATAAAAAATGTGGAGACAAAGAAACAGGACAAAACTGTCAATGGAGGATATTCAGTTCAGAACCACACTTTTAAGGTCTCTCAAGAACTGTCTAGAAGCCACTGATAAACTTAATGAGATCCTCAACAAATCTAGTGAGACCCTCGATGTTATGATAAAGAACCAACTAGAAATTAAACATACACAGACTGAAATAACGAATATTATATGGACTCCCAATAGCAGACCAGAGGACCGCAAGAATCAAGGCAAAGATTTGAAATGCAAAGAAGCTAAAAACACCCAACCAGAAAAGCAAAATAAAAAAAGAATCCGAAAATACGAAGATAGTGTAAGGAGCCTCTGGGACAGCTTCAAGCGTACCAACATCAGAATTATAGGGGTGCCAGAAGATGAGAGAGAGCAAGATATTGAAAACCTATTTGAAGAAATAATGACAGAAAACTTCCCCTACCTGGTGAAAGAAATAGACTTACAAGTCCAGGAAGCGAAGAGAACCCCAAACAAAAGGAATCCAAAGAGGACCACACCAAGACACATCATAATTAAAATGCCAAGAGCAAAAGACAAAGAGAGAATCTTAAAAACAGCAAGAGAAAGAAACTCAGTTACCTACAAGGGAGTACCCATACGACTGTCAGCTGATTTCTCAACAGAAACTTTGCAGGCCAGAAGGGAATGGCAAGAAATATTCAAAGTGATGAATACCAAGAACCTACAATCAAGATTACTTTATCCAGCAAAGCTATCATTCAGAACTGAAGGTCAGATAAAGAGCTTCACAGATAAGGAAAAGCTAAAGGAGTTCATCACCACCAAACCAGTATTATATGAAATGCTGAAAGGTATCCTTTAAGAAGAGGAAGAAGAAGGAAAAGGTAAAGATACAATTTATGAACAACAAACATGCATCTATCAACAAGTGAGTCTAACAATCAAGTGAATAAATAATCTGGTGATCATAATAGAATCAGGGACATAGAAAGGGAATGGACTGACTATTCTTGGGGGGGAAAGGGGTGTGGGAGATGCAGGAAGAGACTGGACAAAAATCGTGCACCTATGGATGAGGACAGTGGGTGGGGAGTGAGGGCGGATGGTGGGGCGGGAACTGGGAGGAGGGGAGTTATGGGGGGAAAAAAGAGGAACAAATGTAATAATCTGAACAATAAAGATTTAATTAAGAAAAAAAATAAAGTGGAAATGTGAGTCAGAATATGAGTGACCACAGAGGTTCATGCTGTGCCACCAAGGCTGCTGCTGGCCCCCGAGGCTCCGGTGGCCCTGGGAGCTCCCAGTCCAGACTTGCGCCTCGGAGCTGCGCTGCTGAACTATGTGCAGCCTCTGCTGAAGTGGCCACACCTGAGGTTTCCAGGTGGAGTCCCATCAGTGAAAGGCGCCAAGAGGGACTCTGGGAGGTTCCCTGGGGAGACTCTTGGCTCATTTGCCTTCCTCCCAGGCCTCCTCTGGGTCTGGCTGGTCGACTTTTCTGCAGGAGCATTTCCTCCTCATAGTCTTATATCAGATGCACATGACAGAATGAAGAGGTTGCGTAGAGAACTTGGAGTCCAGAGACCAGGTTTTACTCCTGGCAAAACACATTACATAGATAGATATTCTTCTCTGATTTTCCTTTTACTTCCTTAAGTGCTGTTATTATCAGCACTATCGTTGATGTGTGGAGCCCTTCCTGTGCTCCAGGCACTGTGCTAAACACTAGCTAACATCCGTTCACTGAACCTCCCCAAGGACCTTATGAAGGGCGGGAGGGGAGGCTATTCTTCTCACTGCAGATGAGGAAACTGACTCTTAAGGAAGCTGAGTAACTTTCTCAAGGTCACCAAACCAGGATGAATCTGGACCCAGGTATTTCTTAGCCTACAGTCTGTTCATCACCTCAAATGTCTCTGGAGAGCATCATTCATCAGAATGGACTTGACTGTGTTCCTCTTTGGACTGATTGCTTAGAAACAAATGGAACAATTCTTTAACTATTTTTTTTTTTTTTTTTTTTTACCAAGTCTAAATTTCTTTGGATTCCTCATTATTGAAGACAGGTCCTGCCTATACAGTTTTCCACCACCCCCACTGCAGGAACACAGGCTATGCATTTATGATAGCCCAAACCCCAGCATGCACCTCTCAGTGCTCCAGCCACACTTGGCTTTCCCTCACGGAAGAACCCAGGGAGGGGAAGAAGCTGGTCTTCGATGAAGCATCAGGGGAGAAGGGGACAGGAGCCTGGACGGTGTGGAAGCTCAGGGCGCTTGGCTGGACTGGAGAGGGCAGAGCACGGGGCTTCAGATGCTCCCCTTGGTGGAGCTATTTTCAGTACATACACCAGGGAGTATATCCAAAGGAGCTGCGGTGAGCCCTGGGGGCAGGTGAATGTGGGCCCTCCACCTCCTCTCCTGAGTGTGGCTTCACTGGAGAGCAAGCTTTGACTAATGTGTCTCATATCTCCAGAGCCTGCAGTCGAGTCTGGTCCTTTGTAGGGACTCAGGGACTTTCAAATAAATGAAGGGAGGGAGGGAGGGAAGGAGGGAGGGAGGGAAGGAGGGAGGGAGGGAGAAAGCGAGGGATGGGCGGTGGGAGGGAGGATGAGCCAACAGTAGGATTTGTCAATGAACTGGAGCTTCAAGCGAAGATCACGTGATCTCTTTACAGGGTCGGGCATTCCCGATTTTCATGGGGTTGCCATGCAGGAGAAAACTCACTTTTCTGGTCTCCTCTGATAATACGGGTCAGAGAGATTAAGCCAGAATTCAACAAAGTCTCAGTCCAGATAAACAAGAAAGAAGATACAAGATTCAAGGAGAGGACCTCATTCAAGGAAAGTGTGGCTGTGTTTGTCCAAGACTTTGTCCCACCCAGGTCTTGTCTCCGTAGTCACTGCCTCTTGCTCGCTGGCTCAGAGTGCCTGGCCTGAGAGTGCACACACTTAATTTTCTCTTAGTTCTGCACATTCTTTCGTAGGATGAAGTCAGGGAAGCCCATCGGTAACGGGTTCTATAAAGCCTGGGCACGACACTGATGCCCTGAGCTTGTTAAATAAAGGCTGATTTTAAAAAAGAAAGTGCAGTAAGAGAATTTAAATGAGTAGATTGACTAATAGTATCCAAAGACCAGTGCAGTGTACCGCTCACCGTATCGCCGCTTATTTTTTTAATGTGTTTCCTTCACGGTCTTTCTTGTGGCTCGCTGTGCAGTTTGTGTGCTTGTTGAGAACCGCATCTGCCTTTGGTTTTGCTGAACTCGGTTTTTCCGAGACCCTCGCTGCTCATAGGTTCAGTTTCGCCTTGCCAGCTGCACCCGGCCAGTTTCTGTGGCAGAGGAGCCACATCTGCTTCCTGAGGGCCCCTGGGCAGAAGCATGCAGTGGTGTCTCCTCCTGATCTGGGCTCAGGGGCTGAGGCAGGCTCCCCTCCTGGCATCAGGTAGGGACTGAAACTCCAGCCTAGAACCCGAGGACGAGGGAGAGCCGGGAGGCGGGAAGGGGAGGCAGGGAGTGAATGCTCTATCGGTCGGGAAGGAAACCACAGCGTTCAGAGCCCTGTGTCCTACTTTTCTCCCCTGAGAAGAAGGCACAGGTCTGTTTTGGGCGGCAGATGAAGGAGGTGGGGGCGGGGGAGCCTGACTGGCCAACCCCAGAAAGGAAGAAGGGGGAGAGAAGGGATTAAGCAGGGGGGCGATCCATTTACTTAAAGAAGTTCACTCCTGCCCCATCCTATGGATCTTCTATGGATCAACATGTTTTCTTAACAGATTCTAGAGATCCTAACATTTTAGATTGAATTCATGGAAAATCTATGTCCTTCTGCATTAAAAGGGGGCACAAATGTTTAAAAACGGCAGTGTTGGTTTTTGTTTTGCTTTCTGAGCCACCTGAGGGTGGTAAGTGCCAAAAGGGTGGTTTTGCGTGGAGACCCAGTTTCTCACCAACGCTCCTTCCCTTTGGAGTTCATGGCTTTCCTGAAGGGTTTTCCAGGCACCCCAGTGGCAACCAATCAAACAGCCAGGTTTTATTTTAAAGGTAATGTGTCCAGCCCAGCCCTGGGCTGCTGGAAGATATAATAAAACAGAAGCAGTGGCTGCCAGGGTTTATATTGTAAAGTAAGCAGCTGAAAATCACCCATGCGCTGGTCATGACGCTGTATGTGCGTCATGGGATGTGCTCCATCTCCCGGGCGGGCGGAGTGACAGGCGGACCAGAGAGACGACCATCCCAAAAGCCAATCCTGATCACAAAGCCCCTTGGGATTTCTACGGGAAGGAGCGGGCCAGCTGCTGACCGGGACTCACGCACGCGTTCTCCCTTCCCCAGGAGCCGTGACAGGCAGAATAGCGACCGTGGGGAACATTTCTGCAGAGGAAGGCGGCTCTGTCACCTTACAATGCCACCTGTCCTCCACCACAGCCACGGTGACTCAGGTCGACTGGAAGCAGCAGGACCAATTTCTGGCCATTCATCACGTGGAGTCCGGGTGGTCCATCTACCCGGCTTTCAGGGAGCGAGTGGTCCCCCGCCCCAACCTGGGCCTCACCCTGCAGTCCCTGACTACGAACGACACAGGGGTGTACTCCTGTGTCTATCACACCTTCCCTGATGGCATTTACAGAGGGAGATTCTTCCTGGAGGTCCTACGAAGCTCAGGTATGCCCTCTGAAGCAGAGCAGAGGACGAACCTCATCCTCTAGGATAGAAAATGCATCCCTGCAATGCACAGTGGAGGAGGGCCACCCAACCTGCTCACACTCACATCACCTGGGGCTTTTAAATAATGTTGGTGTCAGCGCCCATCCCAGAACAATTCAGTAGGAATCTCTAGGAGTGGAGCCAGGACCTGATAGGTGCTACGAGTATCCCTTGTGATTCCAATGAGCAGCCAACATTGATAACCACACTTTTGGGTATAAAAAGGACATTTTGTGTATATGTATTAACTAGAGGCCTGGTGCATGAATTCGTGCATGGGTGGGGTCCCTCGACCAGGCCAGAAATCAGGGCAGATTGTGGCTGTCTCGCCCAGTCCAGGGGCTGATCATGGCTGGCCAGCCAGGGGGAGGTTGGCTGTGGGAGCACACTGACCACCAGGGGGCAGCTTCTGCGTTGAGCATCTGCCCCCTGGTGGTCAGTACGCATCATAGCTACCAGCTGGTTGTCCTGTTGTTGGTCATCCGGTCATCAGTTGTCTGGTTGTAACGGTTGCTTAGGCTTTTATATATAGAGATATGGTCATCTAGAAAACGTTCTCATTTATGAGGTTAGCATGGATCATGCAGGTTAGAATTAGCTCCTAAATTTATAAGGGATTAGAGCTGGTTAGAAACAAAGCTGTGTACTAAGTGTAAATGTACCATAATTTGCATTTTAGAAAGGTTTTTGAATTTTTTTAAATTACAGTTGACATGCAATATTATATTCGTTTCAGGTGAACAAAATGGTGATAGGCATTTGTGTACTTTACAAAGTGATCACCCTGATAAGTCTAGTACCCTCCTGGGGTCACACACGGTTATGACAATATCATTACCTGTATTCCCTGTGCTGTGCTTTACATCCTTGTGATTGTTTTATATCTGGAAATTCTACATCTTAACCTCTCCCCCTTTTTCATTCATCCCCCCAACTGGCAACCATCAGTTTATTCTCTGTATCTATGAGTTTTTTTGTTCATTTATTTGTTTTTTTTCTTTTTAGATTCCACATATAAGTGAAATCATATGATATTTGTCTTTCTTTGTCTGCCTTATTTCACTTAGCATAATACCCTTTAGGTCCATCCATGTTGTCACAAAGACAAGATTTCATTCTTCTTTATGGCTGATTAATATTCCACTGTGCCAGTGTACCACACCTTCTGTGTGCATTCATGACACTTAGGTTGCGTCCACATCTTGGCTATTGCAACTAGTGCTGCGATGAACATAAGGGTGCTTATGTCTTTTTGAATTAGTGTTTTGAATGTCTTTGGATCAATACCCAGAAGTGGAATTGCTGGGTCACAATGATAGTTCTATTTTTAAGTTTACGATAATTTACATTTGTTCGTGCTTCATAGCTTCCAAAATAATCTCACATTTGTTACCCACCTGGACACTTGAACCAGACGTTGGGACGGTGGGAAAGGATTCTGACCGTATCTGAGAGACAGTGGAGTGGAGTGGTTATGAGCTCAGACTGATGCCAGGCAGCCGGTGTCCAAATCCCGGTGCTGCTGGTGACCACAGACAGGATTAGGTAGCCGCTCAGTGCGTGGGTTTTCTCCTCTGTGAAAGGAGGTGGTTGTCAGACCTTGTGAGGTGCTGACAGGATTGAATTACTTACCACAAGCAGCTCGGCACGTGGAACATGCATGGGAAGCACCACGTACGTCTCAGTGATGAATGCACTGCTTGTCTGACTGATGCAGGTGGAAGCTGAGGCTTGTGGGGCTCAGAGCATTAGCGCTGACTTTAACACAGGTGTTCTGGTTCCCTCTGAACTTCTATTTGCTGATTGTGTTAGAGATTAAGCTTTATGAATTGGCAAAATCTGTGAAACTGTTACCTTAAAGTTTCTTTTCAAATGCTTGCTCCCACATAGGCCAATTATGCATGCGGACAAGAGCCTACATGGTTTTCTGTTCCGTGGACAGCCCTCTGCAGGAACTCTGCCCCCTGCCACTGCCCTCCATGACCCCTCTGCTCCCCATCTGCCCCCTCCCCCCGCCTGCAGCCAAAGCAGGGAATGGCATCCTCAGGGCAGGAGAAGCACCTGCCGGGGGTTTGGGCTCCCTCTCCTGCCCCTCCTGGTACCGTGTGGGGACTGTGGGCACTGCCCTTGTTCTAAGGGATTGCATTCCTAGGCCACCTTGCCGGCAATCGCAGCCTTTAATCAGAGGGAAGAGGGCCGGCCTCTGCTACGCCCTCCTCTTTTCTCCCCGGGCACCTGGGTTCCCCGGACCTTCTGGGACGGGAAGCAGCCTGGAAACCTTCCCCCGCAGCAAGCACACAGGGGTAACCGTCCTGTTTCTCTCACAGGCTCCTTGGATAAAGTACCATCTCTTCAAAACTCCCTTCCTGCCTCTTCCTCCTTCCAGTTCCATTTTATGTTCGTAGAAATTCTCTAGTTCATGTTTAATTCATATCACAAACATTGATGAAGCACCAGTTATGTGCCAGGTGCTTGATAAATATTTGTGGTCTGGGCCTGGCCAGCGTGGCTCAGCGGCTGAGGTCACAGTTCCACTCCTGGTCAGGGCACATGCCTGGGTTGTGGGCTGGCTCACCAGCAGGGGGCCTGCAGGAGGCAGCCGGTCAATGATTCTCATCATTGACGTTTCTATCTCTCTCTCCCTCTCCCTTCTTCTCTGAAATCAATAAAATACATATTTAAAAAGAATTTGTGGTATGAATGAAGGAAAATAGTAAAGGACACAGTCCCAGGGCCTTGCTCCCACCAGGTCTCACTGCCCAGGAGGAATAAGTGTCATGGGCTTAAGGTGAAAAGTGATGTGCTTTTTTTCTTTTTTTGTACTTTAATATTAATTTTATTTTAATTTTTAAGTTACATTTTCCTACTAGTATGATTACAAATATGAAGTTTAATGAAATAAAATATTCCTTTTCCGTTTTTTCTGGATGCTGCCGTTTGTTTTATTTCATGAGTATTTCCCAAAGTGAGGCTGCTGAGTCGAAGAGGGGGGTTAACAATGGCCCGCTCTGGTGTAAATGTGTGAGGCACACAACGGCTTGCGTGTCAGTGGCTCATGGTGGGCCAGGCAGACGCTCTGTGGTCCAAGCAGCTGGGTTAGTGGTCCAGTCTGTAGCCGGAGAAAGGCCTGGCCAGCCCCCACCTCTGTGCCCTGAGCTCAGGCCTCCCTGGGAAATGGTTGCCCTTTGCTTCTGGCCTCAGTCGGTTTCCCTTATTTTGTCCTCCCGCTAGGGGCTGGGCACAGCGCTGGATTCCTGATCCCGCTGCTGGGAGTCCTGTTGCTGGTGGTCATCTGCACAGCGGCCACCATGGTGGTCACGTTGGCCAGAAAGGTAAGACTCTGGACTCCACGCCGGCCACCCTGGCCCTTTCTGATTCTCCTTCTGTCCAGAGACAGACATAGACAGGATTCCCCACTGCCCTTCGTGCCTTTTTCGTGGTCCTTGTTCCGCCTGTTGGGGAAGTTGTTTGCATTCTCCTTCTGTGCCTCCCTTATCTGGGAGCCCGAAAGGTTGGACCGTCTTCCTCCAGTCTGTTTGTCACCTGCAGCTCCGAGGTCCTGCCTGTGCCTTCTGCCGGTCCCTGGGGTTAGATTTACCTGCTTTGGCTGTGATGCATCTGGGGCATCTGCTCTGTGAGGGGACTCTTGTACATCAGCCCATTTAGTGTTAACAGTCCTCCAGTGGTGCCTGGCTGCCCGCGATTCTGCAGGATGAGAAGGAAAGGAGGACGAGGACCCTGTTTTCAGATCAGGACCCTCATATATGACTTGCCCAGGCCTAAGCCTTCTTTGAAGTTTGGTCTCTGTTTTTAAAATTTATTGTTGGCACTATTTTTACATATGTTCTCCCTCCCCGCTTTGCCTCCCTGCCCCCAGCGCCCCCCCCCCCCCCCCCAGAAGTTCGGAGGGGCCCTGCGGCCTGCAGTGCGGAGGATGCTCTGTAAATGCTGCCGCCAGGAGGACCTCTGACTCTCGCTTTGCTTTCAGTTGCTGACAGATCTGTCTCCCTTTCTCTTTCATGCACCAGAGGGTTTAGCAAAAGCCACCCAACCCCATAGTCCTCATAATCACTGTTTACCCCGCACTTCTCCAATGTCAGAGGCGCGGCTTCAGCTCACAACCCCCTCCATCTGTGTCCCGTCCATTTCCCTCCTCTCCCCTCCTCCGCACCCTGCAGTGGGGTCCCTGTTCCCATCCAGCGGTGAGGGCTCTCCTTCCACATCCCAGCCAGGGCCGTTCCCAGGACAACTGTTTTAGAGCAGGTCCAGGAACTAGGGCCGGACTCATGGATTCTGGCGACAGGGATTTACCTGCAGGAGCTCTCAGGTGAAGGTGCTGAAGGAAGCAGAATGGGTGAAGAACACTCCGCATGATGTGGTCTCAGCTGGAGACTCGGTTGAAGCAAGTCTTGTATGAAGAGTTGGTTGCATCCTAAGGCAGGGAGCTGGCCTTTTAAAAACCCACCTTCCTCAGTCATTGACTGCAGGCTGCGCAGCAGGGAGGGTCCAAGAGCAATTCTGCAGAGAAGGGGCAGCTGTGAGCCGCTCACAGCCTATACACCCAGGCCTGGGGAGTGGGAGCACAGGTCAGGTACTGAGGTTCTGAGTGGGGCACCAAGAGTGCTGCCCACACACCCCGAGAGCCAGCAGATTGCAGTCTCGAGGAATATGGTGTTGGAATCAGACAGGCCTAGGTTGGAATCCTGGCTTTACCACGTGAGCAGCTATGTCACCTGACCTTGCTGAGCCTCAGCTTTCTCATCTGTAAATCAGAAATAAGTATGGTGCTGCCTTCGTGGGGTTGCAAGAAAATTTAAGTCAAATAATTCAAGTAAGCCGCTTGGGTATTTTTCCTGGCATACATTAATAACCATTATTCTTATAAATATATGTTCTTATCATTATGCACTTTATTTATCATAGCACCTCATAATACTTGGTGCTCAATAAATATTTGTATAGCATGGATCAACTAGACCAAATGAGTGATTGTTATCTGCCAGGCAGCTGTTGGCAGGGGACCTTCTGAGAAGCACAGCAGAGATGGCTGTGTCCACACCAGGACCGTGACTGCCACGCCCTGTCCTTCTCCGCAGGTTCCACGGGGGCAGTGTTTGTCCTGCAGCCCCAGCTGCAATACCAGTAGCTGCCTTTGATCCTTCAGGACGTCAGTGCCTTGATCCCAAACTATTATTCCGCACAGATCACAGTTACAGAGTCCCCCATGCAGGATGCAATGCAAATGGAACAGGGAGAGACCCACCTCAGGCATATCTCCAATTCCCAGAGGACTCTGGAAGCCAGAAGAGTCCTAAGGTTCAAAGGCAAGGGGGAGGCCAGGCCAAGAGTGGGAGCAAGAGCACAAGTGCATGGAAGGTCACACCATTCCTTTGAGGATGATTTGGGCATCCATGCTTCCAAATGGGTGGGGTTGCGCCAAGGGACGCAGCACTTCGTTAAGCCCAGCGTCAGTGTCCACCTATGATAACTGCCCCCTTTCTTCATACTTTTGGTAGATAAGGTGCAGCCACTCCTCCTGAAAAGGAATGAATGGAATAGTACGTGGTGAGAGACTTCCTGTGTGTGCTTCTGAGACTATGGCCTCTCTCTAGGCCCAGCTCCTCAGGGCCTGCAGTTGTGTGTCACTTTACTCTTCCATGTTTGTTTCCGGTGAGCCTCCATGTGGCCCTATCCACTCTCCTGCGCAGTCCCCTGCATATATTTGTCACCTCAGAGCTTGACGCTACCAGTAATGGTGCTTCTGTTTCCTATGCTGGAAGCAAGAGAGAAATACCAATGATGAGAAAGAATCATTGCTTGGCTGCCTCCTGCATGCCCCCTGGTGGGGATTGAGCCTGCAACCTAGGCATGTTCCCTTGACAAGGATCAAACCTGGCACCCTTCAGTCCGCAGGCCAATGCTCAATCCACTGAGCCAAACCAGCCAGGGCTGCCCACGGTGTCTTGATTCCTTGCCTTAGCTCAGCCCTCACCGATGCTGCTCTCATATGGATGTGATGGCTGACTTCAGGTCCTTGGTTTCCTCAACATATTTCACTGTTCTGGCCTATTGCCCCGCAAGTGCAACTGTGGTTGTCTGACCATGAGTCCCTACTTAGATTCAGAAAATCCAGTTCTTTTAGGTATGGGGCTGTGTAAAAATGTGTGTGTGCACGCATGTGCAGGAGCGTGTATGTGTGTGCCTGTGTGTGCATGCCTGCATGCACATTTCAGTCCTACAGCATATACTGAGCATCTGTTATGGGCTCTGAGGTTAAACAGACATAGCCTCTTCCCCCAGGGAGCTCACAGTCTGGAGAAGACAGGATTCAGTGTTACAACAGGGAACATCTAAGAGTGCATCCCAGTGCAGGGGAGAACGCAGCTCCCTGGAAGGGTCAGAGAAGGCCTCTCAGACAACGTGCTGCAGAGCTGCATCGGCAGGATGGAGTACACAACCTTTTCGGGGAACTACAGAGGGTGGACGATGGGTGTAACATATATAAAGCCGGGGAGTCAGGACACAATGCCTGCATTCTAGAAACCACAGGATGAGAGGCAGCTTGGTCGAGGGGAAAGAGCATAGAGAGCCTGGGGTCAGACAAACCCAAGGCAGAATTGGACTTGTCCTTGGGCAAGTGACTACACCTGTCTGTGCCTCGGAGCTAATTCAAAGACTTCGATAGAGGTATTGGTGAGGTTACATGAGAAGGTAGCCCAGCCCAGTGGTCGGCAAACTCATTAGTCAACAGAGCCAAATATCAACAGTACAACGATTGAAATTTCTTTTGAGAGCCAAATTTTTTAAACTTAAACTATATAGGTAGGTACATTGTTATTAACTTAATTAGGGTACTCTAAGGCTTAGGAAGAGCCACACTCAAGGGGCCAAAGAGCCGCAGTTTGCCAACCACTGGCCCCAGCCCATGCTCAGGGCAGCTCTCTGGCATGAGGCCCTGTACCAGAATTTGGGGTGTTGGTGGGGCATGAAGCTGAGAAAGTGAGAGTGACCAAGTCACATGAGGCATTTTGAGGGCATCACACTCAGCCTCTTGAAGAATGCATCTCAGACAAGGTTTTTTACACAACTTAAGTGGTTTTGTAAATCCCTTAAACTCCTCCTGTGGCTCCTGTAGACAATGAGTGATGTTAGAGGGTTGTCAGCAGAAGCATGGCATGATCCAATTTTCATTTTTGAAAGCTCACTCTGTGGGTGGCCATGTGGAAGTTGGACTAGAGGTAAGAGGGGCTCTCGAGGCAGGCGAGTGTGGAAGTACAGTCCAGAGACAGGACATAAAAGTAGGGATAGAAAAGGGAGTAGGTTTTAGAGTTTTGTAGGATAGGATTTTATGGCCACTTTGAGTTTAACATTGGCCTCCAGGTCTCAGCTGGTGCCGTAAACCAGTTTAGGGACTGTGGGGCCGGAGCTGTCTGTGGAGGAGGAAGTATGTTGGGTTCCTCTGAGACAGGCTGGTCCTGAGCTTTCTGTGGGTCATCAGGTGGCCATGCCCAGTTAGCAAGTGGGCATCTCAGTCTGGAGTTCAGGGCAGAGGCCTGGACTTCCGTGGGTGGAGATTTGGGAATCATCAGAGGGAAGAGGGTGGTTGTAGATGTACATTTAGAAGAAGTATCTCAGAGTGTTGAATGTGGGAAGGCAGAGGGCAGACCCTGGGAAACACCTTTAATTGGGGAGCTGATGTGCAAGCAGGAAAAAGAGCAGGGCTGGCTGAAGGTGCAGGTGGGATTCAGGGGAGGAGGAAGAGAACCAGGGAGGAGGTGCCATGGAAGCTGGGGAAGGAGAGCATTTTAAAAAAGAAGAGGTCATCAGTGTTTGGGGTGACAAAGAGTAAGAGAGAAGTGGGGTGCAAGCTGCCTCACTGGGCTTTGTGTATAGGGAGGAATGGTGACAGGTGCATTGCGTGTGTAGAAGTTTTGTTTTGGTGGAGTGGTTAGTACTGAAATCCAGCCATGACAAAACTGAGAAAGTAAGGTCAAGAGATTGGTGTTGGTCAGAATACAACTTCACGTGTGTGTGTGTGTGTGTGTGTGTGTGTGTGTAAGAAAGGAAGAGAGATCATTATAATTACGTATCAGTTGGGGAGTAACTTTTGAATGTCACCCCTACATACTCTGTCATTTGTTTGTTTTTAGAAGAAATTTCTCAGAATTCATTCTGCAGAAAGTGGCCTCAGGAGAGTGCCCTGTGGACAGGAGGAATGGGGGCTCGGGGTTCCTGCCTCCCCTGCAAGCTGCGTCCTGACAGAAGCTGCAGCTGCTGGCCCATGCAGAGAGCAGAGGGATGATGACTATGATGAGCCGCACGACTACTTCAACATCCTGAGCTACAGAAGCCTTGGGGACATCAGCTTCCCAGCAGAGACTGGTTAGCAGCAAGGGGCATCTTCTGGGAGACACAGCCTGACTATGTGTAGGGTCTGCACTCTCCATCACTGCTGTGTGTGTGTGTGTGTGTGTGTGTGTGTGTGAATGATTGCCATCCTCATCTCTGTCAGCATTTCCTCTCCCCCTCCCTTCCACTCCATTGTGGCAGACCAGGGTGAGCAGCTTGAGTCTTGATTATGAATGCGATGTTGAAAACAGTGTGACCTGATTTTGAGTATGGCAGTTTAAGCCAATTCTGTGGCTCTGGACAACGTGTTCCTCCTAACAGCACTGGGTGGGGGCTCAGGTGACAGGGTTTTGTGGGGATGATGATGACAGTGTGATTGCAAAAACACATTCTTCTCATTTCTCACTGTCCTTTCCATCAACAGTTACACATTCAAGGCATTTTAGGATTAAAGCTTGGTCCCAAGCTTCTGAGGGGAGAAAGGAGGATGACTAAACCATGGCCTTGAGTCTCAGCCCTTCGAGAACTTCCGTTAAGTGGGGAGATAACATCCCCATGGAAAGGTGGTAAGGGGTAAGGATGTAAGACCCAGGCCTGTGGGAAGATATGCCAGTTTGGCGGAGGTGGTCAGCATAGGCATGCCTGTGGTGAAGTGGCCCAGGAGAATGGGGAACAGAGGGGCTGGTCTGGTGAGAGCAGGTTTTTATCCAAGGAACTTGCAGAAAACAAAGTTGGGAGCTAAAGCCTCACAAGGAAGACCCTGGTGCCAAGGGAACCAACGAGACTTCAGATTCTATTCTCTGGGCAGCAATTCAAGTCTCCTCTTGTTGGACCTACTCAGCGTATAGCGATGGGCTGTCTGGGGGCTTTAGCCTCTTCCAGCCAAGCACTGGGGGAGCCACGGAAATGGTGCGTGCTCACCGAGGGGCCTGCGTGACCTTGGGCAGTAGCCCATGTTTTCTCTGTCAATCCAACACTGAACTTTTAAGAAAGAATCTGTTTCCCTCTAAAAGGGAAACCTAGATTTTTAAAACAAGGACTCTTCCTAGGAAAAAATATAAAATGAGCGCGATAGTTTCTAAAAATGTACACCCCCACGCTATCTTCTCTGAACGCTTACATTCAGTCCCGGCCTCCTTGTGCTGGGGTTGGGTGGCATCGGAGCTGCTCACTTCTGTTGAGGTGGCATTTAGGCTTTTATCCTCCCACTGTCTCTCAGAGAAATGAGGAGGGAGGCTGGCTTACAGGTGAGTGATTTTCTTTCACGGGCACAGGAACCGAGAGAGAATGAGAAGCAAAGCTGTCTCCTGCCAACCATTACAATAACGCATTGCTCTGCTCCCCAGAATCAGGCTGGTTGAACAAGAAGACAATGGAACTCCTACTCCTCCTTGGATTTTTATTTTTATGTTCTCACTTTTCAACCAAACAGGTCTGTCGTTAGGAGCAATGAGCTGAAATCTGTCCGGAGTGCCAATTTGTTTGGAAGAAAGAGAGACACATGGACAACACTGTTATTTGCCATGGCAGTCAGTACACAGCACTTTTCTTGCAAAACTAGTGCAAATTTGTTGGTAGTAGAACACAATTCACGGATAGGAAATGAATGAAGATGGGATGACGAAAAGGGAGTGTTGTTTTGCTTTGATGGAGACACATATTGGGTCGAGGTAGACTGAGAGTTGGGTGTTATTGAACATGATTGTGGCAACTGGAAACATTTACAAATTCCATTTGGAGTTGATAAAAGCACAGAAGGACCCAGAGATGTCGTAAGTGGGACAGGTGACTAAAATAAGATGGAATTCAACGAAAATAAATTTTAAAGTGGAATTCAATGAGCTAGATTTTCCTTGGAGAACCAGAGGAGACAATCCCGTCAAAGCCAGATTCCTGGGGTCAGTCCAGGCCAATAGCCACTCTCCACATGCAGCTATGAGCAAGGCAGATGTGTTGTGAGTGTAAAATACACATCAGGTTTTGAAGACTTAGTGTGAATAATAAGAATGTGAATGATCACATCAGTCACTTAAAATATTGATTACATGTCAAAATGACAATATTTTGGATATGTTGGGTTAAATAAAATATATTATTAAAATTTATTTCCCCTGTTTATTTTTACTCTCTTAATGTGAACTACTGGAAAATATAAAATTGCATATGTGGCTTCCATTGTATGTTTACTGGACCATGTTGCTCAGACTCTAAACCTGAGCCAAGCTGGTACCTAGGGATGGTATCTGTCTCTGACTGATGGTCTCTCTCTCTCTCTCTCATTCATAGTAGGGGTTGATTATACTTTTTTCCTTTCATTATGTCTTTCTAGAAATATATAGGGAAGAATCACATGGGAGGTTGAGGTAGGGGACCACTAAATACAGACAGGAAGAGACCTTAGGCTGTCTTGAATCCCCTCTTGAATTCCTTCAGGAGGAGAGGAGAATAAAAAGGGGAATCATTGAATGATGAGAGTTCAGGGAGAAATAAATTTATTGATTCCTTATCCCTTACCACTCCACATTCTAAGCCTGGGCATGTAGAGTCTGGTCTATAATCCAAAGAACTATATTGAACAGGTATGAGAAATTTGAGTCATGGAACTTTGACGTAAATAATCTTCATGAGTGGACACAACTTTACTGTGCAGTTTTGTATCATGACTTGTCCCTTCTCCACCACACTGGAGTTCCGCTGAATCATCACACAATTAGGTTCATACAGATCCCATCAGTGTTGACTGGACAGGAAGGGCGGCCCAGCTCATGAATGGAGTGTTCTGGTGGGCAAACCACACGCCACAGAGAGGAGGGAACCAGCAGCATGGCTGTGGCTGTCAGCAAGGGGTGTGAGTTTTGGTCAGTCTTCTGGTTCTTCCTAGTCCTGCTTCAATGCTGTAACTAATAATCCCCCACCTCCACTCCATCGCAGACCTGTCAAAAGGCCCAGGGGAGCATTATGTGTACAAGAGCCTGAGCTTTCTGGAGGTCAGAACTATATACTTTGATGTTCCAGGTAAATTAATTTGCATAGATAGGGTCTAGGACAATACTATCCAACAGAACTTTCTGTGATGAAAGTTCTGTGTCTTTGCTGTTGAATGTGGTAGCCACTAGACACACATAGCTATTGAGCACTTGAAAGGTGGCTAATGTGACTAAGAAACAGAATTTAAAATTGTATTTAATTTTAATTAACTTAAATTCAAATGTAGGTAAGTAGTGATGTGACTGGTAGCTAGTATATTAGACATTGCAGTGATTGCCTTGCAAATGGAGAAAACACAGGAAGATGTGTTTATAGGCTATTGGATGGCTCTACAGATGCTATGCATTTGAAAGAACTCTGACCAGGGAGAAACATGGAGGTTGTCTTTTAGTCCTGTAGCCTTCCTTTGATCAAGACAAACCATGAGGCCAAAAGCAGGATGTGAATTTATTTATTTCAGACTCTTTCCAAAAGATACCTGAGGTAGGTAAGTGGTCCAGGTAAGGTGCTCAGGGTCAGGGCTGTCTAGAAGTTTGCAATTGATAAATGTTAGGCAGGAAGAGACATGCAGCACAGGACTTGCCCTGGTCATTCTGACGTCATGTAGCTTGTGAAGAACACCTTCTCGGGGGCCAAAAGTCTGGCTGATGTTATAGAGATCAACAGAGAAGTAGCTACGATGTGTCATGGACTGGGAGTCAAGACTTGTCCATGTGCTGAGCACTGACATTTCGCTTTGAAATGAGTACCTTAACTTCCCAACCCTCATTACAAATGTTTCCTCACTTATACAGTGGTAATACAATATCTAGTGTACAGTGGCCTTAGGAAGACACAGTAAGATAATGTGGTTCACTCTTTGTAAGCTGTAAAACACTGAATTCATATGAATATTGTATTATGTCCCACAAGCATGTGTGCCTAGCTCTGCTTATGATGCCACAGAGGTCCCCAAGGGAGCACCAACTTGTTGGGATCAATCAAGGTATCTGTAATGATCCAACTCCTAACTACTGGGGTTGACGGAATGCTAAGAATTGCAGCTATATCCTCGGGCCTGCAAGTTATCTGTGTTTTAAAACGTTGTGTTGTGAGATGATAATCTTTTTTAAAAGTCAAACATATCTTGGATACCTATGACCTTCCTGTAACAGAGGGCTGTCATTCTCTTCAGAATCCATATTTATAATTAAGTTGATTTCAAGATATGGAGGCTCGATTAATAAATAATTCATTTGCACCAAGTGAGGATTTTGCAGCAGTCGTGAGTCAGGGAAGGGGTGGGAGGAGTGTGTTCACTGGGCACAGCGCAGTGCAGGGATGGTTGGAAGGATGGTGCGGGGCCTGCAGTGCTCCTCACTCAGGGAGCAGGGACTCAGGCTCAGCAAGGCATCATCCAATACAGCAAATCCATGTTATTATTTTAACCTATGAATTTTATAGTTTTTTTAAAAATTTTTTTACTTGTATTTTAAGTTTATTTAAAATATACTTTTATTTATTTTCATTTTAGTATCATAATTCTGTAACAGCTATAAGGTTTACCTGGTTGTATGTTTGAGCATATTTAAGAAAGATTATAATAAAATGGTTATAGCCTATATTAGTTATTAATTTATTTTTAAACATTATAATAAAAATAATTAGATTCCTCCTCTGAGGGATGGTCTGTGGGAAGTATCATTTTTTCCTTTTGTGAAGGTATATTCATTACTCAAGTTTGAGAGACCGTGGTGTGGTATACATATCATTGGGTTTCAGAAAACTTGACTTTAAGTACTAGTCTATTAATGATTTTATAATGGGAAAAGCACATATTTCTGAACCTCTGTTCCTATAAACTGGTGTAATAACTACTTCACAATGTTTCACAGGGAAATTGTGAGGATGGATTAAAGTAAATGAAGGAGAACTTTGTCAACTGTTAAGTGCCATATAAATAACCTATGTGCCACTGACTATTACTGTAGCCCATATGTTTCAGCAGGCAGCGAGGAGGCCTGAACGTTTGGGGGTTGTGCACAAAGAGATCAAAAGCTCCGGGCGAAGTTGGCTGGCATCATCAGGATGTTTCTAGGATTCACAGAAATCAAATAGGGACAAATTTTGCATCATGAAAGTGTTTTCTCCCTTTTTATTTTCTATTTCATAGACTATCAGGTAAACTTAGTGGTTCAGTGATTGAGCTGCAAGAAGTCACCATTTAAATTCTCAGAGGTCACCTTTCAGCCCAGAGTTCTCCTTAAGCCTCTCCCCGCCACATGCCCAGGCCTAGGTCTCTGTGTGTGCTCACACTGGTGGAAATGTCTGCCTGCGCTCACCTCCTCCAACCCAAAGCCTGCATGTCCGGGGGAGCCCCCAAGCTAGACTGCTTATTTCTTGGATCCTTCCTTGACTTGCCCTGCTCATTTATCCTTGCTAATTTATAAATTCCCATGACACTACAAGTTTGAATGGTAAAATCTAGCTTTTGATTTTATACGAACCTTTATTTCAGTGGTTAGATTTTAAGGTTTATCAGGCCTGAAATAATGTGCTCTGTTTCCTTCACACACTGCAGTGCTGAGTGGAATAGAGATGCTTTACTGAAGAGTTAGTGAATCTAATTCAATTGGATTGACTTCCCAGGGACAAATGAGATGTACGTCTTCTCCATTGCATCAGCAACTTCTGCGAGAGGGATGAGGTTAGAGAGCGCCCTGGGTAGAGTGGCATCTGAGAAAGGGTCTATGGAGTCCCTTAGGAGTCTCCAAACTCATCAGATGGCGATGCATTTTGAGCCGTGAATGTCCCTTGGGTACAAGGATACAGGATCGATGGGCACAGTGTTATACAGGATTGGTTATTTCTACAAGAGGCAGAGAGAGACCCATCTGCATGTGAGGAAGGAACAAAGGTGGATGATTTAGATAACAGTGAATGAGCCACGTGATCATTTGTGAGGTTTGGATAGGAGAAGGAAAATGCCTGAATTTGCATTATATTTCTACCAGTCTTGGAATTCCTATCTCTTGTGCCAAGAGGAGAATATATTAGGAATTTTTCGGGGCCTTTCAGGGGTAATTCTTATTTGGATAATCTCTAGACCTAGATCACAATAGATAAAAGAATGTGGAGAACGGCCTAAAACAGAAAAACTGTCACATGTAAAGAAGACACAGTAGGAAACCAAGAGAAGAGTTTTTTTTTTAATTATTCCTTCATATTCAAACTTCACAAACAGTGTGAACTTGTACAATACCTCGGAAAGTGAAACTTACAAAAAAAGTGCTGGTAACATTTAAAAAAAACAACAAAAACCCCAAAAAACAAACATCATTCTTAGCAACATCAATTACTCTTCCACACAAAACAGAAACCTTGTAAAATTTATTTTCGTATTTTTAAGGCGTAATACTTCCGTATAAAGTATATGCAAGAGATAAAACTTCACAGTATTCCAAAATGTCACAATAATAATATAATAGTATAATGAAGCGCTACAGTTAATTTTTCTTTTTTTGAATGTTTTTTTTTCCTGTTTAAATAACAAATACAAGTCACAGGTAAATATACGTGAGAAAAATACGAGGCTAATATTAAATGGCAGGTAAGGATACTGTCACTGTAAGAAAAAACTGGCAGGATGTGTGTATTTAGTCTATATTTTAAAGCACTTGATAGAAAAGGCGTATGCAAGGTTTTTGAAAAACAATTTTGTTTGTTTGATAACTGACAACAATTTAAGAGTATAATGAAGAAAAAAAAAAGGAACAAACTCCCTCTCAAAACGATTGACCTGCTCATCCCACACCACGTATATACGGATGGATGGATGTGTGTTTGTGTGTCCATGGGTTCGTAAGGTACACAGATTGATACAAGCAGTGTTCCATGCCCACCTGCCAAGATAGGAGGCTAGTGTCTCTGCAGTCATTGAGCCCCGGTTCCTCTTGGGAAGTTATTCTTTTAATTTAAAGCTCTCTTTTTCCTTGCCCTTCCCTCTTTCCAAACTCTTCCCCAATTCCCAGGTCTTCAGTCTGAAAAGACAATCTGGTGAAAAAAGTTGCCCTCCCCTCGAAATTCACTGGGAAATAGAAACTGCATAAACAGTGACACCCACACAGACATTGAAAATACCACTTGGATGAATGGATATGTTTATGCATGTGTGTGTGTGCGCGCGCGCACATGTGTACAGTAGCAATTGCAGAAAAGGGACCATATTCCTTTCCATATGAAGATACAATGTGATAAGAAACATTTCTGTGCAGGAAATAGGGTCTCTTCGCATCTTATCACAACACTGTGGCGGGAACATCAGGAAATGGGTTCACCTTTCAGCAGTCACCACAGTAAACTTCATTGAGAACACACCTGCCCAGACGTCCCGTCTGTGCACATGTGAGTGTTAACAGCTAGCCATTCAGCCAACAGGTAACAGAAAGACAGCAGATAGCAAAACACGTCAATAAGGTGCTCAAAGAAAAAAGTGGCACCCACTCCTCGAATGGATGGCCACAGTAAGGTGCTTCAAAAAAGTTTTTTTCTTTTTTCAGTTTTTATTTCATACATTAAGAGTACTGATTTGCACATGGTAGTTCTGAGCCAGGCCAATGGTTTTGATATTTCTGACATCTTCCATTGAAAAGGGCTTTCACTGTAGTTGATTTATTCAGTTTGTTGTGGGTCACTTGAGCTTAAAAATGTATTTAATAGCCAGAAACGGAAATCAAATCAATATGACTAAAAGAAATAACAGATGAAATGGTATAGAACATTACTGCATTCCCATTGGATCAAGATGGTCTCGCCCATTTTTCCTCTTTCACTAACACTGTTCCTTTTTTTCTTTGTTACAATCCATTCCTTGTGAACATACAGAAATGACCAAAGTCACTGCAAAGAGCTGTTTTTATTTTTTGTGATCTGTTGCAAGAGTCCAACCTTGTTTCCTCTGCTGCTGTTTGTGTAGCATCTGGATTTGTGATGAGCATCTGGATTGGTTGTGTGCATGTGTGTATATGTGCACACATACACACCTATACATGTATAATATATACACTGTATACATGGAGATACAGGAAGTGTGTATACATTTATACATCATATAGTGTATATTGTTTCAACTGGAGATAAACTGAACTGGGTTCCCACACTAGCACATGTTTATCTTTCCCCTGCTCCCTCTGTCTATTTTAAACAGGATGGAGCTTCCATTTATTTTTTTAAAGTGCATTTTCAATGCAGAATAACTGTAATTCACTGATTCCTTGGAAAACATTTTTGATGAGAAAAATATGACGGTTCTCAGCCCCAAGCAAGAGAAACTTGTGTTTGGTCGTGCCAGGGGCTGACGTGGCAGTGCCAGGCTTGAGCCTGAGTGATTACTGGGCATTCTGGACTCTGGGCACCTTAGCAGCAGCAGCACCTTTAGGAGAAGGCAGAGACAGAAGAGGGGGAAGGAAGGAAAGCTCAGATGAGGAAGGATGAGTCTGCGGGGTGTTCACGGTCAGAATTAACTTTGTACGGATTTGTGCAGTTCCTGCTTGGCTCCAGCTGAGAGATCCCATCGAGTCCCCTGCCCACCCACTGACACCAGCCTCCCCATGTGCCCACACGTTCAAGCATCGCCCATGCGTCCCCATTCCCAAGGCTGACTTCCTGTCAGTTCCCTATGGGTATGTGAGTGCCAGCACTGAGAAGGAATAAGGCACCAGAGAAATCAAAATGTTACAAAAGATGCAAAAACCCATTTCAAAGAGCCTCTCCCATGGTTCCATTAAAATATTGCATGTGATACCACTCATTTGTGTGACTTAAATGTGTCAAATGCGGTCTCTGAAAGGAACTTGAGGCCCTTCAGCACCAGAGATCTGTAGGAATGCACCCTTTGTCTAAACACACCCACGCCCCCCACGCCCACCCCACGCCACACACAAAGCACCAGATCGGGAGAGCAAGGCTGCTTGCCATTGCTTACCTCATTTTTGATAAAAATCAAAGAAGTCCATGAAATAGAATTTTCAGGAACTGCTCTGAGATCAAAAGGGTTTGGGCTGTCAGGTATCTAGTTATGTCACGTTCTCAATGTCCAAAGAGCCTCCCGAACATATTTGCATTCAATGTTTAGGGGGAATGTGCTAAAAAAATGTTACTTCTCAGATGATGCCCGCATACTCCAATAACACTTCAACCTCCCGTTTGTTTTTAAACACTGTAAAAAGGAAGAGATTCACCTACCTATAAAAGGAAAAAATGAAGGCACATGATTTTATTCGGTCCCAGAAAAATGGCATTTTGCAAGTTCGTGTGTGTGTGTGTGTGTGTGTGTGTGTGTGTGTGTGTGTGTGTGAATGCGAGCGCAGACACAGGACATGGGAGTCCAGGGCTGCGGGGGCAGTCGTCCAGAGGAAGCTGGGGAAGGAGAAGGAGGAGGAGGGCTCTGAGACAGAGAAGAAAGGAGAAAGGAGGGAAGGATGCCTCTCTTCAGCTTTCTGTCATTGACAGTCTCAAGATTTTGGCTGCTTTAAGGTCCAGAACGGAATTCATTTGTCTTGGTCTAGAAAGTGCCCCCAGTTACATATCTCCAGTTAATTATGATACAGCTTTTGGTGTCCCCCTTTTCCCTTCCCTCCAGCCAAATGATTTTTTTTTAAAAAATCACAGTTTTTAAAAATTATTTTTTCAATGTTGAAAAAATATGGAAAAGCTATTGAACAGCCTCAGGGCCCTCTGCCTCTCCACCCTCAGTGAGCAGATGGATGGCCCCACAGAACCCAAGAGGAGCGAGCAGGATCCTTGTGCAGGAGGGTCCCTCGCACCGTCTTCCCTGGGGCAGGCTGCCTTCCCAGCACCCACAGTCTTTCTTTCAGCAGAACCACTCTTCTCCCGCCCCATCCAGGGAATGTGGGCGCTGGAAAGGCAAAGCCACTCTGGAGAGCGATGGTAATAGGAGAGGGTCTGACAGGCTAGAAGCTCTCTCCTCAGGCACCGTAAGCAGCGTGCTCTCAGCAGCCTGGCCCCAGGACGGGAAAGCGTGGCTGCCCACTGAGAGGTTGCAGTCCCATTCACATTTACTTCATGAGACCTCAGCTTGCAGGCTCACTGCCTTGGTGCCTCTCTTGGCATCAGAGTTGGCCCCAGTTCCTGAAGAAGGCACTGGTCCAAGACAGAGAGGCAGGGGCAGCCGGCTGCATCACACAAAAAGGGCTACGGACAGTGGGATTTCAGAAACAAATTTAACTTTGGTTTTCTGACATATTCAAACCGTAAAAATTAAAGCAGGGCTTCAGAGGCTTCGATCATCTGACTGGTGGTATATTTTTTTCTCATTTGGCAAGGCTAAGGCGGGGGGAAGAGAAAAGGGTTCCCATAATTGGTCGAAGACACAGGGTGGTAAATGCTTCCACACTTAAACTCACAGTCCAGTGTTTTTGACATTTCATAAATAGCTTTTTTCTCTAAAAAAAGAATAAAACAAGAACAATCCCTTTACTTATCTGAAACAAAATAAACAGCAGTGGGTACAAACTTCTTCTTGTAACAATTACAAAAAACAACAATATAATCCCAACTTTTAACACGCATCTTGAATCAGTTATTTTTTTTTTTTAACCTCAAAACTGCAGCATATCCTTAAGGGCAAACTTTTCGATTAGTTTTTTTTTTTTTTTTTTTAAATAATGTCTTCACCAAAAAAACAGTCTTGTACCAATAAAATGCATTCAAAAATAGAAAATATTACACAACAAAAATATGTATCCTTCCTTTCCAAAAAAGATTCTTCACAAAAAAATGTAGAAAAAATTCCAACAATTTTTTTTCCTTTCCTAAACATTAACTTTCAGTCTAGGGCACAATTATTTATTGATTTAAATGTCTGTTTTTGCATAAAACATGGAAGATGCAAAACAATTACTGTATTAGGATTGTAAAGTTACATCCACTCCACCCCTACTCTAAAACAAAACAAAACCAGAAAAACCCAGCAAACATTGAATAAATGGTACAGCCAGTTGGCTAGGAAAACTATCTCTGCCTTTCCACTACTGTGCACATGTGTGGGCTAACGGCTCTGCTGGCACCTGGGACTGCTGAAGAAGCCAAATCAAGAGGTTGTTTAGCAATAGCTGATGTCCTATGAGTCACTTACAGTCTCCCATGTTGCCGGTCTATCTGCTGTAAATCCTCACGAAGAAAAGAATCACGTGAGGTAGCACATGGGCAGAGGACTAAGCTCTATCCACATGTATGGTACACACATCTCTATACAAGCCACTTTCTCAACCATATCATGTCTTTTTTCTTTCTTTCTCAAAATGGAGCTCGAGCATGGGATACAAGGTGATGAAGAGCTCCAGTGGTATGAGGAAGGCTGGGCGACTTCTTCCATAGTCGCCTCTCCTACATTTAACCTGGTTGGGCATTAACTGGAATAATGACAAGATCTCAAACCTCAAAGGAATGCTGTTTTTGTTTTATATTTTCAGCAATGTAGCTGAAGATGATGTATTTTTCTTATTTGATGGTATTTCTCTTTTGTGTGGTATTTCTCATTTTGTATGTGTATTCATTGTGTGTATAAATTGATTTTTTTCATAGCTTTTTTCCCCATTGCTTATTAGATTGCTGGTTTTTTCTTTGTGGCTTTTGTTTTGTTTTGTTTCTGATTTTTTAAACAGTTAAATGTGTCCAATTTTATTTCCAGTGCATTAAACAAATTTTAAATTAAAAGAAATAAAACTTTCCCCCCATCCTTCTAAAGAAAATGACTGATAAAAGTACAATATAATAAAATCAGGCATTTCCAAAAATAGCATGATGTGCAACCTCAATTATATAAAAGAAAAACAAACAGACAAACAAGAACTATAGAACATAAGAATGAAGGAGCCAAGACTATATAATCTCAACTATGGTATGATTGGCAAGCACTGGTTAAAAAATAGGTAAGGCTACTCTTCGATTTCTAACTCAACATAGTTAACCACTGCTCTTCTGTCTTTTCCTTCAATTCTTAATCTTTAACTCACTAGTTCTTTATATCTTTAAAATGGACAAATTTGTTTTTGTATTTTTGGTCTACAGTAGAATTACATATTAATAATATAATAAAAAAGTATTTCATGAACAGGTTGGTACTGCATCCATATGGGGGAAATAGAAAAAAGTACTCAAATAGACATAGCAAATGTACTCTAGCCTTATAAAAATAACCACAAATATAATAGAAATTATAATCAGGGCAACCGATTAAACTGAAAATATAGAAAGATATATTTTGGATCATACAAACTCCTGACAAGCTATGCCCTAGAATTGCAGCCTCCAAACCTTTCCCATGATTTCCACCTTTCCATAGGACCACTCAAAATTCAAACGGAAATGGAAACAAAACAAAAATAAAGTGGACAGGTGGTTGAACCAGCCAGAGCTTCCATGTTATCTTAGCTGACTGGCCAAGACCAGGTGGACAGCATCTGAGAAACTGGTAGGCCACAGGGGAGCGGCTGATGGTGTCTGTTTTTAATTTTGGAGGAGTTCCCAGCCCACTGATAAAGAGAGAAACCAAGGAACCAAATAATTCTTTTGGTAACATAAAATACATGGGATGAGACATAATTCCGATAGAGAGCACATGGCAGTGAGATGGGAAAGAGGAGAGTTGCAATAGGCAAACTTTGGGCACCACCTCCACCTCCATTTGTTTTCTTCAACACATTGTTTTCTTTCTCTTTCTGAGCATCCTTTAGGATTAACTACAGGCACCAATGTCCTCTGAGCAAACATTTGTCATCTCAGCTCTCAATATGACACCTATGCTTTCTGGCCTTCCAAAGGGCTAGGTGGCTCTGGAGGGTCCCACCCCCACGTCCCGGGCCTTGAGGAGGCAGAGAAGAGATGCAAAGCTGTAGTGACCATTCCCACCTGACGGTAAATGCACACCGAGGTTCCAGTGTAGGAAAATGAATATGAAGGAAAAGAATTGGTAAGAGTTGAGCTCGGTAATCAACAAGTATGAAGTTTTTCTTTCAGAAAAAAAGGAAGAAGAAAAAGAAATGGCATCAGTCAGAAAATACTGCTTTTGGTTTCTTTTCACTTCAAACCAGCCTTGGTTTTTCTCTCATTCACTTGCTCCAGTTTAAAGTAGAGTTTAGAATCTAGTGCAAATATCATCAAATCACAGCATTCCAGGAGCAATATCCTATCCCTTCATCCCAAGTGAACACTATCCCTTCAGATCTCCTCCGAAGACCAGGGGGCAATGATCCAGAAAAGTGTAACTGAACAAATTATTGACATGGTACTCACTGCAACAAGAAAGGCACTATCACAACAGCTCAGCCTAAGCACGGCCCTTGTCATGGGCCTAGACATTTTCAACCACTCTGGTTACCATGGTGAAACCCAGCCTGCGGCTTTTTCAATACTCTAATTCATTGCCCATATCTGACTCCCCCACTGGCTACCGCTGTTGGCTCTGGCCACACAGAGAACTGATCTGCTCTGTGTCCATGTGACCCCACATTTTACCAATGACCCTTGCTTGGTTCTGAAATGATTGAGCTCATTCTCTTCCATGGAAGTTTCTTTCTCTCCACCAGTCTCCAGGTCATGACTCATATAAAGACTAGTTTACAGTGTCAGGTACTATTGTTTAGTATTTTCCTATTTCTTAAACCTCTGACCAAACCCTAAGTCTTAAAGATAGTTCAGCAGCTCCTCTAAGAACAAATCTTCTGTAAATATCACTGTGAACAGAATGAAAACCACAGTGTCATCCCTTGACCACCAAGGCATATCTCTTGAGCGCCTTGCATTTTGTCTTAGAGAGAGGAGGTCAGGCTCTAGAGATTAAAATCTTTGGTGACAAAACTGCAGTGGGTATGTGAGTGTCAAGGAAGAAGGTGTTTTCCCAAAGCCTCCAGAGAAGTATCCTAGGTCAGTCAATGTGGATATATTTTAAAAGGTCAATTATTTCTTTCTATCACTTTGGTTTGGTGCAATCAATGTCCGTTTGGTGCCCACCCAGCATACATCTCTAAGTACCTGTAAAGAACTCTGAATTTAGAGATTCTTATTTAAAATGGAAATAATGCTTTAGGTACTTAAGGGTTTGGTTATGTTAGTTCTGAAAGCTCTAAATAGAGTTTTTCTGGCTAGCAAGGCTGACAGCTTCCTTAATTTTTTAAATCTTGGAATAGTAGACTTGGATGAATCCTAAGGAGGAGAGAGAGATAGGTGTCAATGTGGCAATCTTAGGACAGAGAGTATTCCAAATAATATCCCTCTATATGGTAATGTTCAGAGAAATCCAGCACTAGCCATTTAGATGGGTTGTGATCCTTTCTCACTGAACCAGAACCTTCAAAGCTGTCACTTTGGATCTGAGAAGACTTCAGCATCTTCACTATTGCTTGTGGTGTAAGATTCTTTTATTAATAGACACTATAGAGCCATAAACTCTAATTCCATGTAAGATTAAACAAGGTAATAAAAGAAAATCCAATTAAAAATTGAAAAAAACCCAGTAACTTCAAAACTAAACTTTTAGGCACTGTTAAGGTCTTCTGCTTAATAAAGGACCGTCTACGACAGAGAAGTTAGTAAGTAGGTTTTGTTTTGTCCTCCAACCCTTCCTCCAGTGTCAAAGTGGGCCTAGCACGTTTCAAAATAATTCTTTCACCTCATGGTTCTCAGTGGTTATTGCACTGTTCCCTTACTGTCATCACACCCATGGCCTCCCTCTTTGGTTAGCCTGATCTAGGTTTCACCCATGGATGGAAAAGCATGTCCCGGCTGGAAATCTCTCTCTAGCATGAAAATGGTTGTGTGTTTTTTGAAAGGGGGCACTGCCCTCTGTGGCACGGAAATGTGCATCAGCCTCCGTGGTGCAGGTCAGAGCAAGGGTGTTCACAGCACCTTGGTTGGCTTCACCATTGCAACTCTTACTGAAAGCT
Source organism: Myotis myotis (assembly GCF_014108235.1). Taxonomy (NCBI): domain Eukaryota; kingdom Metazoa; phylum Chordata; class Mammalia; order Chiroptera; family Vespertilionidae; genus Myotis; species Myotis myotis. Next base: position 151,664,533 of record NW_023416324.1, read on the forward strand.
TAGTTGGAGATGACATTGGCCAAACATCGTAAGTTCACGACACTAAGCCAACTTCCTTATGATATGAAAACAGATCCTATCCACATGGCAGTTTCTAAGCCCGATTAAGGACTGGCATTCTACAGATTTTCACCAAACCTGCTACCACCAAGCACGATGAAAATAACCCTCTATTTTTGTGATGCTTCTAGTTTCATAACTTTTTTCTTTCTTTGTCATACCTCACACACTCTCTCCCAGCACAAGTAAATACATTTCAGTAGTGCAATGCAGTGCAGTCATATTTAGTGCAAAGAAAAAAAAAGCCCTATTATAAACCCAAGCTCAACCCTACACAGCTCTACAAAGGTTACCAGTGCCACAAAGTGGGAAATTCAGTCTCTGCCTCACACTTCAGTGAGTCATCTCTTTTGTTGCCTCTGTTTGTTTCAGCTCAAGGGAGAGAAACAATTCACATGCACCTATGTATTATTCTGTAAAATGTTAAGCCAATCAGCAGGAAACAAAGGGTAATAGTGGAGTGGAAACCAGGGTAGTATTTAGAAGAGGGGAATGACTACTTAATGCAAAGGTCAGTAGTGGTTTTTATTGAATGGTTTTCATGATGTCAAATGGCTCTGATGCTAAAGGGAGTGGGTACAGGAAAAGATAAAGCTTTCCTGTTTCTCAAAACAGGTCCTAGATTTAACAGTGATGAGCTCTTGTTTCTGAATAGTGCAATCAGCTACTCCCCAGGGCTGCAGACAGCAGCGCCTTACCTCACAGAAACAGGGACACGAGGAACTCGCGCTTCCTTACACTGACCACCATCTCCCTCGCCGCATTCTTCTCTTATTTTTTCTGAATATTCACTATTTTTTTTTCTGAATACACACAAAATACAGATCTAAATACACATACACATAAAATCTCAAGGCCCCTCTCAGGATGATAGGTTGAAAATTGATACAAATAGCTCAATGGCACACTCACACAAAAAGTCTTGCTACTAAATATAAAAGTGAATTATTAAGAGTCTGCATTGTACCTCTTATTGTATTATTCTGTAAGAGAAAACATTCATAGTAGGATATCTAATGGGGTGCACTTCTTGCTTGGTATTATTCTGGCATTAGTTTGGGATATGACAGTATTGAGCGATTCTGGAGAAATGCTTGGCATTTGATAATCCTCAGGAATAAGCCTTTCAGTGTGTCTGGGTCCCCACTCTCCAAATGTAAATCTGCTTCTCTGCTTGTACCCACACATGCACGCTGAAGTCTCAGGAGAATCACCATTAGTTCAGAATAGATTACAGAAACAAGGGTGTGTGGCATAGTGGGTTTGATACACTCAAATTACTTTAAAACATAAAGTTAGATTTTCTCGAGTCCATCAACTCTTTGCCTTCGTTTGCCTTTGACTCTGAAGAGCACAATTCTTTCAAGAATAGTGCAAAAATCAAAGTTAATATTAAGATATAAAAAAGTTAGCCTTCATTCATATCTTAATAGGCTCCTCAGCAGAGCTGAGGTTCAAATCAGTGGGACTACGGAAGGAGTGTCCGTGCTGACAATGCCCTAGGGTCTAGGGTCTAGAGACCATTTTCTTCTACCAAGTGACACACAGATGGTTCCAAATCAAAGTTTGTCCCAAGGGGAGCAGGAGCAGAGTAACCAGCCTTATGAACTCCTGGCAGTGCACACCCACAGAGCACCTTAGACTATGTCTAAATCTGGAACTAAATTTGAACCATTATTTTATTTTCAGTCATCTCTCTGCATATGCCCTCGAGAGCAGGTTAGATCTCAGAGCAGTCACAGGTGTCTACAACGTCTCTAGAGGGGTTTGATAGTATTAAGACTTAAATGACAAAGAAGTGAGGTTATCTTACCAAGTCTTGGGACTGTAATGGTGAGAGATGGGCAAGGGTGGCAAAGGGTGGGTGGTGCTGACTTTCTGGTAACCCTGAGAATCAGCTTTAGGATCTAGAACTGTCTCAGATTTGCCCCATCAATTGTCCTATTTCCCTCTTGCTTTTCCTCTGTTCACTTAATTGCGATTATTTTAAAGAGTGAGCTAAGGATGCAAATTATAGCACAAACGGCAGGTCATAAAAAGGCTGTCAGGCTATCTGTAAATTGGATTGAGTTGAAAGCAGTATGCTTTCAAATGAAACACAACAATTTCCTTTAAAAAAAGTTTCTAGTTTGGCTTCTCCTTCTCGTGTGGCGGTGGGTCTGGGTGGTGAGGTATGGGCCCTGCAGCCCATTTCCCTGTGACCACCACCCCCAGCACTGGGTGAGGAGATGAGAAACAGTGGAGAAGTGGATGTTTCTCCATTGAAGACCTCGGGAGCACATATAGGTTTGAAATGAACAGAAAAGAAATCTGAACAATTTTAGAAATCGATAGATCAATGGATTTTAGCTTTTTAGTAGCATCCTTTCTGTTTCTTTTCCTTTTCTGGGTATTCATCACTAGATAGCGGTAAGAAATACCCAAAGAGAATTTTCATTAAAATAACTTATTCCCAGCTGCATTTCTAAAATATGAGGGGACAATAAGGATTTACAGTATAAAATACATGGCTTTCACCTGCAATCAACTCCTATTCTTTGGCCCAAGACCTATCAGTTTAGGTTAAATGGGGCTTCTTTCTCAGGGAATAGTTGCAACTATTCTATCCTCAAGGTGCAGAGACAACTTCTCTCACAAGGCTCTCAAGTGCTGCTAGAAAAGAAAGAGAAGGTTTTCGTAGAGAAAGACTCCTTGCTGGCAGACGGGAGGCTTTTCATTCTCAGAGGGAAAGGAGGTGGCAGGGCCTGCAGGTATCTGACTGCTGCCTATGCCATCAGGTTGAAGAATCAAAATCTTTTACTATCTTGAGAAGAAAGAGATAAAGGGAAACAAATAAATTAACAAACAAGCTTTATGGAAATACACATCCCTCCAGTTTCAGGTTTCTAAAGAAATAATAATTATGCTTCTTCAATCAAGGTTTATAGATAGCAGGCAACTGTTTTAATGTGTACAAGTATCATCCCTTGGCTTGACTACGTTAGTTTCACTTTCTTTGAAGGAACTGCATCTGTCACACGTGCCCTAAAGTCCAGTGCAGAAAACAAACTGGTTTGCTACCAGCCTCAATCTCAGAACATTTCCTAAGCTATACTGGTAAATACTAAAACTACAGATCTGTAAAATGAGATGCAGACTTTCTGAAACGCACTGTGGTAGGGTTCGGGGAAGGAAGCAAGCTGTTAATGGGGGAAGACAGAAAGAAATCCCTTCCTGTCCTCCCAAATACATTTTATAATGTTTCTGACCATGACTTTGCTGCATTAGACACTGTGAGGGCTATTGGTGCTCCTGGCAGGGGTCAGCTTAGAAAAGCAGGAGGCTTGTAAGCAGTAAGAGATCCACACCCTGGAGTCTCTAGAATATGAAACAGAATTTAGCCATTACTCTACTCTAGAGACTAATGCAGATTGTGGCGAGAAACCCCGGTGTCAGGGTTGGAACTCTTCTTGGGGGACTAGAGGGAACAATGCCAAGAAGGCCTCCTGGAGAAACCTTTCTCATTACCTGGACCACCTGGAACCTATCAGAACCAGATCCCCTCCTACTCTACATTATATTTTAAATGATAGTATTTAGGATGCTAGAAGCCAGTGCTTGGGGAGATGAGCACTTTAGATGCAGAGTACTTTAAAAAAAGATGCTGGGGTCAGAATGGACAAAAGAAGAGAAGAAGAGAGGACCTGTTGGGAGAACATGCCAAGTAAAGACCATGGTCCTCAGCTCCATACATTCTAGCTTTAGGAAAGGTTGGTTTCCTACTGGATTTGCGATTTGGGAAAGCTTCTGAACCTTCTCATTATTGCATTGCTCTCTGTGGTGTGAGCTGATGTTACGCACTGGTTTGATTAGGAAAAATGCTGAGTTAACCCTCAAGTCCAATTAAACTCCATTTCTGATATTAAATGTTGATTCTGTTTGTCAATGGGTAAAACAAGGAATGAATGCACACCCCTGTGCACTAAAAACCAGGTAACACTTTAAATGCTTCAGAATTTGTCTTCATAAGAGAGGAGAGGCAACGTAGCATCATGGGAAGAGTGTTGGACTGGGAGTCAGGAAGCACCGTGTTGGAGCTGCTAAGATCGCATTCTAAACATCCTGTACAGGGGCAGATCCAGAGCAGCATCAGTCCTTTGGGCAATGCTCCAGCGACCAGGCAACTGTAACTCACTGAAATGAGATCTAGTACGATGACCAAATTATATGGTGAATGTTTAGGAACTGGGGAGTGTATTACATGGTCCTTCAAGTATCTAGTAAGCCTTATTTTATTTAAACATATATTAAGTTTATGTTTAAAAACAGATACTTTAGAAACTTTTTGAATCTTTTAATTTCTTAGTAAATTACTGCTTAAAACTCTAAATTAACAGTTATGATTCTCCAAAAGATAACAAATGACAAAAATTCTTCCTGATTGTCTCCTACAATGTGTTTGAATGGCAGTGGCTTTACTCGTTTTAGAAGAGCTCATTTAAGGCTTGAGCAGTTGCCAAAATTATTTTGAAATGTCACCCCCTTTCCTTGATTTCTGTAAATCTAGTATCTGGTAATATGTCACTTGGCAGGTATTGAAATAGTTAACATTTTTTCCCCTCCCTCAGAGATATAGTCTACTCATATCAGGAATTTGAACACTGTGGTATTTAAAGAAAAAAACAACACACCAGAAAATATTTTTCTCTTTATCATTGGCCAAATGTGAAGGTGAGAGGAATTAATGACCTCAGCTAGTGCAGATGACATTTAAAACTGTGAGTCAGGTCCTCCCACTCTCCAAAGAATATTGATAACTTTTAGAATGAGAAGGTGCAGTGTACACTTGGTTCACTCTGCCTGCCAGTCTCAAGTGGATGAGCTCATGTCAATGCTCTTTAAACACCTACAGCTTAAAGAAGGACATTCACAATGGGTTTGGGAAAAGGAAGGGAAATGGGCACTCAGGGGTCTAATTATTAGAGTTCCTGGGGTGGTAATAATATGAAGAGGTAATTTAAAGGAGTTTTAAAGAGAACCAAGAACTAAAGAGAAAGGGTGAGGAAAATAATAAAGTTGATATAATTTGGGTGTTATGTGATCATTGGAAAAGGAACAGCTTCCCTAACTCTTAATTTACAATAACGTTTGTCTAGTAGAAATATATTTAGTTGAAAAATTTGGAGAGGCAGATGAATAATTTTGCTATTAGACTCAATGTTAGCCCTTCAAAGTGGTTAGAGTAGGTAGATCCTTAATGATACCAGGCTTCAGAAGCAGAGGGCATGGAGGGGAGCCTGGATAAAAGGGTGGGGGCGTACTTGTTGGAGGGGCACAGCAGAGCGGGATGGGATTTGAAAATAAAAACATATCGGGGAAGATGAAAGGAAGAAATTGGTGTTATTCACACTGAAAAAAAGCCTCACTATTGGTCCAGGGTGGGAAGGGCTTTCACACTGAGTACTGTGAACAGCTGTTTTTATTTTGTCCTGAATATAGAATGGAGAGAGTGAGGCTGGTTTCAGGCACCCAGGATGGATGTAAAGTTTATCCAACTGTGGAGTTTTCTAGGCATTGGATTAAATAGCTGTGGGAAGCTGAAGAAGCTCTTTTTTCTGAAAATAATATTTGACAATATTTCTTGCTAGGAAGACTGGATGCCTGATTTCTGAAGTTTCCACGATGGCCTGGTTAAATTAGAAGGAACCAAGTCCCCATCTCAACAGACAAATGGAAATACTGAGGGCCAGGTACCCAAGAGCCACCATTTATTTTATTGATTCTGCAGACTAAAAAAATTACATAAAACTTTCTGAGTTCTACTTCTATTAGCCTCTGTCATGAAAAGTTCTTCAAACTCAGGTTTTATTTTTTTAAAAATCTCCTAGGGAAATGAATATTCTACTGCCAAGCTGCCTTCAGGGAAGCATTAAAGACTAGTTAGAACTGCAAGCATACTGAAAACAGGAAGCTGTCAGTACAGAACCAATCTTAAAAATCAATGTTTGAAAACAGAGCCAGAAAAACTAGGCATTTTACTGCCTGATGCTTTTCAGATGAGCAGCCCTTTGAAACGCAGCCTGTAATTGTTGGTCAGGTCACATGGAGGGTAAGCAGGTGCTTGGTCATATTTTTAAAAGCAAATACAGGCAGTGACAGTCCTAGAGGGGAAAATCACAGATACATTCATATGCACTTTCTTTTGTTCTTTAGATATTGAGAGAGTCAGCGAAACAAGATCACTTATACTATGAACCTCTTTGTATCAGCCACACCAAACATTTTTTTTTTTTTTACAAAAAGTTTTCACTTTCCTACATTTGCTAAGTCTGAGCTTAAAAAAATTCTAAAAACCTGTAAAGACAATACTGAAGCTGATAATATAAAATGCAAACTACAGCAGTAATGATTATTATGAAATGCACCAGATTAACTGCGGCAGGTTGGTGATGGGTGATAAATGCAAAGAAATAATATTTCAATCAACTCATGATCATAGGCAGATTCAAAAGTTAAAATGAATATAATGTAATATATATTTCAATATAGAGTTGTTATATATAATGTGTATGTTCTAGCTTTCAGAAATACTGCAATGTAGTGTACTGTACTTAAGTAAGCATACTTTAATAGTAACTCATATTCTTCCACAAAGTCACTAGTACTGTTAATTAAAAAAAACACACCTTTTTTTCCAGTAAAAAGAAATAACTATGGTTACAGTCACAGACTTATTTTGGATAAAGAAAGACAATATACATTTAAAAAACAGTAACAATGAAAAGATTGCAACCATAAGTAGTAGCCTTACTTAATGGGGGAGGGGAAAGTCACCAAAATAGAAGAGGAAAGAAAATGTCCTCTGAATTCTGTAAATTAGCAGAAATAATCTACATGTCATAAAAAATAATAAACTACCTATAAAAGAGGGACATGGGAGTAAGGAAATTGAATCTGTTTCCAGGCCACCTTCAAAATCAGCTCTGAGAGCCAGGCCCATTTACTCAGAACAGTTCCTACTTGAATGTCCGAGACAGGCAAGAGCCATCAATTCTTACCAAAAATTATTTCCCCCGAGAGTCCATTGGTTTGCTAGGCATGGTAAACAAGCCACTCCTGGAAAGACTTCGGCAAAGGCCACACTGGTGTCAGGAGACACAGTTGATGGTGTCCTGCAGATGCAGACAGGATTAGGAAGCTTTAGTTTGGGAGTAAAACTTACAACTGGCTGGGTGTTTGTGTGCACACACTGGGTTGCAGAGGAAAAACCTGGAATGGCTTAGGCCAAGCTTGTATGGGCCTTGCCTGCATGGCCTCTGTGCTCCTTCCTCCCAGGCCTAGGCAGGTGCCCCAGACGGCTGCTCCCTCTCGTCTCCTCACCAGTTGAGTACTTCTGTTCTACCTTCTTCTGGAGAAAAACAGCCTGTCACTGTGGGTTTGCTGTGGATCCAACAAGCTGCCTTGTTTCTACCAACTCTGAAACGCTACAAAAAGCAAGAGTGGGCAGGTGACTGCTTCCTGGGAAGGGAGCCACAAGTCTGGAGCGCAACGGTGAGGAGAAGCAACTGAATCTATACACAGGACCTACTGCTGTGTGTGCTCGGTGGGAGACACATACACTCTCCCAGACTACAAGTATACACACAAACACACACGTTCACACACACATCAGTAAATCCCACAGAAGTGCAGAGGTGGTTAAGTGCACTCTCCTGCTCCACACAAGTACCTTCAAGTTTTCAGGGAAGGGGTTCTAGAAATGACTGATGGGCAGGGCTCCTGCAGAATGACATGACCCAAAGCCTCACCACAGACAGCGGTCGGCACTGATACACCTGACTAAGGCAGCTGAGCAGAAGCAGACATGTGAGACTTTTGACTGACTAGAAGTTCCAGAACCCATCTTGTCGTCGGGGAATATGAATTTGGAACACTTTTGTGCTGAGAGCATCCCATGCTGGGTGTGTACATGCATAATGTACACTTATTTGCACATTTTGGATAGCAGCTGACATGCTGGTTGGGTTAAGTCCCTTTCATTACTAGAATCTACATATAAATTGCACTGATATTTCTGGGCAGTAACGAACTTCTGTTGCAACAGTAGTAGAAACAGATGTCTACTATGAGGTAAAAGAAATATTTTTTTTTTTTGTATCTTGGGTGTATCAGGATTTCATTGAGGCATTTTGAACAAAGGAAACCTCTGAATTTGAAAGAGGGCTAGTAGGGACTTTTTTTTACCCTAATTAGGTATCTCAAAACTAGGACTCCCATGATTGTGGCTAGATTTTCCCTATGATCTCAGATTAGGCTCCTTCATTGAAGACTTGAAAGTTGTGAGTTTGCATTTAACAAAGAACCGTCAGATAAACCAGATGCTCACTAAAACTGAGAAAAAAACAAGAGGAAATATTTTGTTGAGATTGTTCTCCGTTAAGAAAATGATTAAAAATGGAATCCCAGACACCTGTGATCCTGTCTTATGCAATTCACTAGTTAGATAAGAAGATGTCTATTTCACACCTGGCCCAGATCTAAGTCACAGAAATAGGATAGGAAATAGCAGCTGCTTCTTGAGTAGCCAGTTCTGGACAAGTTTGTTGCCTCCCCCCAAACATAGTCTTCAGTCAGAAACATTTTTGTGATAATGCAACTATTAAAAACCAAGAACTGTCCATGTCTCCGCACCCTTCCAATCTCTCTCTCTTTTGTCCTCTCCCCTGGGCTTTCTGATTTAAGGCAATAATTCTTTACTACAAGTGGCTTCTTGTGAAAATACCTTAGCCGAGGTCACTTTAGATTAGATTTTAGTCTGAAAGTATTCAGTTTATGGAACAGCAGGCTGGACCTGAAGAAACCCTGGAATCCAGGTGTTTCAGTCAGTGGTGTGAAAAGATGATGTTTCTGGTTTCAACCCGGTTCTGAAAAAGAACCTGTGCCATTTTCTGGGATCTGTTAATGTACACCACTGACCACAATGGATTCAGTGTCCAAGGAGAAAAAGTATTCAGAGGCTTAGAGAAATCTTTGGAGTATTTTGGTCAGGCTAATCATCTTAATTCCTAGTGCTAGAAATGATGCTTTGGTTAGTAATTTCCACAGTCTATGTTTGCTGGGTTACCACAGCTTCTCCTCCTGGGGAGACTTAAGCTGGTTCAGAAATGGCAGCTCTACACAGAGAGCCCTTGGGAATATGAAGATATTCTTTCTCTAAAGCAAGGGCGCATCTGTGTCCCTTTTCTGCCTTCATATGAAGCCTGAGCACCAGGATAGAGATTGCTTTTGAAAGTTTATTCCATGTCATTGTATTTCCTGGGCACCTAAGAGAACAGCCCTTTTCTTCGTGAAAACAGAGAGAGAAAGAGTTGTCGCCATCCCAGCTGGGAAGTTGTGTGTAGCCCCAGAACCCCGGTGGCCTGGTCGGCTCAAGCACTCTCCTCAGGCACTGCAGACTGGAGGCACTGGGTTGCTTTGCTTTTTCTATGGAGTAGGGAGTCTATTGAAATGCTAGTGCGCCCTTCCTTTTGTTTGTCACCAAGTCACATGGTTCTGTCTTCAGTGTCCTATTTTTCTTTTTTTAAATTTCTTTTTCTGGGGGACAAAATTAGCCATTTAAATAAAGTTCTTTCCTAGTGAATAAAGAGGGTTCTTGGAGCCAGAAATCACTCAAAAGAAAGTCTTTGACCCTACCCATGGAAAGGCCCAGAGATTTCTCTAAATACCTCTTGCCAAACTTCCTCATGTTGTGATTGGATGTTTTTTGGTTTTGCATTATTGGGTGCTGAATACACTTTGAAATCCTTTTGTTCTCTTCCCTAGGGCTTCCATTACTCAGGACTTCAACTCATTCCTAAATTAAAGAATTCTTTCAGGAGATTTCTTTTAAGAGTCATGTCACAACAGAAAGGGCACTCTCCCATTCTCCTCAATCCCGAGGGCATCTCAGGTTGTGTCTGCTCTTACGTTGCACCTTCGTTGTGTTTCTTTTTGCTGCAGCAGTACACTGGCTGTAGCAGAGGCAGATGGTTTATCTAATACCTTTGCTGTAGACTCACATATCCTTTGCTCCCAGGCCCAGCTCATTAAATAACATCTACAACAACAGAGGAAGGCTCCAGAATGGGCACGTCTAGTGTGAAGCCTGGCCAGATCTATTTCATTGCCCCCTTTTCTAAGGGCAACAGGTGTTAGGGGCATTATGGGAGCCACACTAGGAAGCAACATGAACCTTTATTATGTTCTCTTGGGGATCTGAGGGATTTTTAAGGAGCACACCTCATTCTGAACTTCTGTGCTGAGGAAAAACACTGTTTTGGGGCATAGACTGGGCACATGCTGCTGGTGTGCTTGTAGGGTGAAAGTACTAGTACATGTAGCTCAAGTCATTAGGACTACGTGAAACAAACCCACCCAGAGGAAACCTTTTCTCCGTTCACATCAGAATGCCCAAACTCTAACTGCTCACAGGCTGGGAACGGGATTTCTTGGTCCTTGTAGAATATTGGGGCAATATGAAATAAAACCTCTATGAGTCCTAAACAAAGCAAATACAGTCATTCTTTCTAATTTCAGGAGCTATCATGACCTCCAAGATGCCCAGGAAGAAGGGATGGCCAGCAGCTAGAACATAAGCAGGAAACTATCCACCAGTTTCTCATGGCACAAACAGATTCAGAGCATTGGAAATTTGGGGGAGAGAAAGTCTTATTAAGAGCTAAAGTTTATAACTCAATTAAAATATATAGTAAAAAACATTTTTGATATAGTTTTATTTCAGTTTTTTTGTTTTTTTGTGTTTTTTCTGACCTGGCTTATTTCTCAATCATATCCAGGTGTTCCAATTCCTTCCTTTTTAGGGCCGTATTCTACACATTTGGGGTCTTGGGGATAAAAATATTGGCATTTAATAGGGGGAAATTGTCCACTATGCTGAGATGCTACCAAGTTTTTAGTGCCTGGAAATTTTATTCTTCATAAACTTTATCTAAATGCTTTGGGAAACATTTATTTTTGACATTTTTCTTACCCTTGTTCAGCTGACCCAGTTTTAAAATCATAAATTGCTAAAAAATATTATTTTCCATACCAGTTCTTGTACTCATCCCATACTTATTCTAAGAGGTGTTAAATCTGGAACATTTGCTTCTGTTTTATCTATTTATTCCCCCCTGGCTACTGAAAAAAATTTTCCTTGCACTTATAGCATCCTAGCATGAAGTTCTAAATGCAAGAAGATTGTTGGATTTGAAGTCACAAAATAAAAGGATTCATGTTCATCCTCTATTCTCAAAGCAAAATATGTTTCCCTATTTCCTAAGATGTTTGTGAATATTTAAAAGTAAAGATTGATAATCTGGATGCATCTCTATCCTTTTGAAAGAGGTATGACTCGCTTACTTTCTAAAATGCAGGTCAGTTTGGAAAGCAGCCCTTTCAGAGGCTAGAACACGCGGCAATGGCCCCACAGCAAGCTCATTGCTCCTCCAGGTTAGATTGTCCCCTCCAGCCCAGCCTCTTCCTCTCTCCAGAGAACAGTCTGTCAATGACTTTAGGCTGCGAGATGTTTGAAAGGAATAGACACACATGATGACAAACAGAAAAAGTCTACTGCTATGCAAACCTGGATGGTCCCTGCTGTCCTAATGATAACATCACCTCACCAAAAAATCTTTAGGGATCCTCTGACATTGTTAAAAAAAGACATACTTCCTTTGAAGGAAAGTAATGAATATTAGGTTTTCAAGCCCAACTGGAATTTCCCCCCTACATGTTCTATAACTAAAGGTGGATTCTAACCCAATTGCTTAGCTTTTCACATGGCAAATTAGCATTACGGCAAATGGGTCTCCTTTGAATTTGAGAAGCAGATAGCTAAATCTGTGGCCCATAATGGCATCCACATTCAACTTTTCTGAAGGTATTATGAATTCTGTCTACTCTGCTAAGGTTTAAATAAATAAGGACACTATTTTAAAAGCTACTGTCAAATAATTGAGAACATTTTAATGGGACTTTTGGCTTTTATTTATAACGTATACTAAGCAATACGTAATTTCCCTCTGGATTAAAAAATCTTTCTTAATGTCAATTTTTTCTTTCTTATTTTGTGGGTTGAATGACTTGTTTTTCAAAATATCAAAACAATTTCATGACAGGGTTAGTTAACTAATGCTCCCCCTGTTGGTTTTAAGTGGAAATATGAGAATCTTACACACTGCTATTTTAAAAAGCCAAGTTTTCAAGAGAAAAATGGACTTTTTCTTAGTTAAAATCTGTTCTCTACTAACTTTTAAAACACGTCAATTTGGACACACAGTTCTTGGCAGTACTCCTCTTAGAAATCATGATGGGTGATATGCAACAGTCAATTAACCATCCAAGTCTACATTAAAACTTCTAGCAAAATATTTACTGAATTAAGGACACAGGAACAAATCACACTCACATATACTCCAGCTGCACTAACCCTACTAAACATCACCAAGAACTTATGGAAAAGATCTCATTTAACCAAAAGTCTAAAATATATATGGGTAAAACCAATTTAGTCATTACAGAGCTATTTCCCTTGGAAGACTTCTCCTTTGCTGCACAGTTTTTGAAAATAAGTTGCTAAAAGAAAAATCGGTTAAATGAAAAGTAATTTTGAAACTAAAATAATCTATTTTTTTTTCTCTTTCACAATTCTAGTTTGGTGTTTCTGCTTTGTTTAAAGTTTTAATTTTCCCCCTTAAGTGTGTTAAAAATATGCCCAGCAATGCAACCACCTTTGGCATTTTTGTTAGGTTTAAGAATTCCTACAGTTGGGTTGGAATCCCCTCAGGACACTGTCTATAGATAGAAAAATCCCTATTATAATACCTTGATCAGGACCGAAGAGAGAAATCCCAATTAGGAAGAGAGAGTGGCACCTAGGATGATGCAATGGATTGGTGGCCTTTGAATGATGGATATTGGCATCTGGAAAGTGTGTTACTTTCTTGAAAACCTTTCCAAAAAGCAAGAGTTAATAAATCAGATAGAGAACGATCATCTTACTTTGCCCTCTCAACCACAGTGGAAATAGTCGGAAGGTAACATCTGAAAAGAAGAAAGTAATTTTGGCATCAAGGCTTCCTGCTCTGTCACAGGCTCTGCTATCACTGCTCTCTGTAGATGTGAAGGGTGAGGAGCTACTGCAGTTCTGTAAGCTCCTCCCCCAGGCTGACCACAAAGGGAAAGAAGCCATTTGTCAAGACCTCTAATCTACTAGTGTTTCATCAAAGAAAACAGTAAAGTCCATGGAAATTCTAGAATCATTCAATCTCAATAAACTTTTAGAGAACCAAGAAATCTGTTTCTGAAAGTTAAAGTCCCTCCCATGAAAAAGAACAGAATTCTAAATGGATCAGTTGGAAAAAAAATCAGTGGAGCAACCTAAGCTTGCTAAAAGTCAAAGAACTACATATCAAAATACAAAGCAGCAGTTCAAATTACAGCAGGGATGGGCGGCCACAGAGGCCCTCATCAACCCAGGCAACACTTACAATAATAAAAATTAAGAAAAATTAAAAAAAATATGAAGAAAATATCCTTCCTCTCTTTCAAATATAACTTTAATTGCCTTTTATTCTTTCTATCTGGAAGCAGTATCGCTAACCTTAACAGTCTTGACTTACCAAAAAATATATATATGTGTGTGAAATAAAATAAAAGAGAAGGGATTGGTGGCAGTGTATGCAAAACCAAAATGGAAAAAAAATTACTTTTAACAATCTCACTTTTTTTTGTTTTTTTTTTACACAAATACTGTTGTAAATATATTAAAAAAATCAGCATTCTATCTGGTAAACGTCACTTTTGCCCCTCTATAAAATTTTGAATTAAAAAAGCCTCAAGAACTTTTTATTATTCCCCCCACCCTCCATTTCTCTTTCTCTTCCACAAGAATATATCCTGACACTTTTTTTTGTTTTTTTTTTTTGCAAAGATTGTTGGAAATAATCCTTCTCTTGTACCTAGAAACATAGGTGCAAACCTCTGATATCTTTGTTTTATCTGCATTCCTGCCTTTCATGAAAGTCCCTCTTGATTGTGCTGAGGCTGTGGCTCAGCAAAGACACTGAATAAATACGATAGCCACTGTTGCTTGATGCTTGTCCAAGTCTTCCTGGCTTCTGCTGAAAGGGGGGGGGGGCATGGAGGAGGTGGGCTGGGGTGTGTGGGCCCAAGCGGAATCTGGGGGAGAAGCCTGCCATTCCCCTTTCCCACATCACCAAACCCACTGCCCCTTCCCACCTCCACAGCCCTTTTATGAAATCAGACAACATGGTAGGTGGAAAACAGCAGGGCCTTTCCTCTGGGTTTTCAACCAGAAGTGATATTCCACAGTTTTAACTGGTTACTGTGAAGTCCAAGTGGCCAGAATTGTGAAAATGTCCACTGAAACACTGCAAGCGGTGTACTTAAAGACAGTCGGCCTTTTAGATTTCGGTATATATTTTTGTAGTGCTCTTCACAAGTGAAAAAAAAAATTTTTTTTTTAATTTTTTAAAAAAGATTTTTTTTGTAAAGAAGGGTTGTATTTAGAGGCCAGTAGCTAGAGATCCAACCAGTGGACCCCTTGAAGCACTACCAGGCCTTAAGGCCACCATCCGAGGGAGGCCGGGAAAACTATTATTCACCCGAGCCTCCGGAAATGTAATGTACCAGCAGGCAAAAAACAGTTCTTCATGTAGTACAAAACGAAACGAAACAAAAACAAAAACAAGAAAGTAAAAATGAAACCAAAACATTTCTTAAATTCTAGTGCCATAGCTTTTTTTTGTTGTTGTTTGTTTTTTGTTGTTTTGTTCATAAGAAAGAGAGAAAGATATTACTTATCCGTCAGACACATGCATCCTCATGTGGTCGTTGAACTGCTCGATTTGGTCAAACTTTGCTGGACAGACGGAGCAGACGTAGGTGGTCCCCTCCGTGCAGGCCACCACACCTGGGGGGCCAGCGCGGGCTCCCGGGGCTGTGCCTGTGGGAGGGGTCCCGTTACTGGCACTGTGCAGGGCCACATGTCGCTCCAGGAGGGTCTTGTGGGAGAACTTCTTTTTGCAGATGTAGCACTCATAGGACTTCTCCCCCCGGTGGAGGCGCATGTGCACATTGAGCGAGCTCTTCTGGGTGAAGCGCTTGTTGCAGATGCTGCACTGGTATGCCCTCACTCCTGTGTGTGTCACCATGTGCTTGATAAGGTAATCCTTTAAGGAGAAGGAGCGCCAACAGATGCTGCATTGGTGGGGCTTCTCACCTGTTGAGGTGGGAAAAGACAGCAGGCAGGACAGAGCGAGACATAGCAAGGGAGGGAGAAAGAGACAGAAAAACAAGACAACAAAAAACAAAAACAAAAAAATTAAAAAAATAGTCTGATTCATTAATGGATCCCTCTTGATTGGAAAGATCCAGTCCTTCCTGGCCTCTTGTGTGCTGAGAAACCTTGCTTTAAGGTGATGCCAGGGAAGTCTAGAGTTTTCTGTTTCCCTGTGTCAGAAATGGCTTTCTTGGAAAGCTCTAAGACATTCCCCACTAAAAGTCTTCCAAGGCCATCCTGTGGAGAAAAGGAAGGGCTACTTTAAGGGGGTAATTTTCAGTGTCACCATTAGGGGATTTATATGTGTTTCCCATTAACATTATCAAAAAATATACGAACTAAGAGAGAGGGAAGATCTTTGGAGACATGGGGTTCTCTACAATCTTTGGGAACTAAGCAAAGTGATCACGTAGCTCACCTCTCCATTTCCAGTATTCTACTCAGTAAACACGCTCGTGCCTTGATTTTAGGCCTGGTAAACACTGGCCAACATAGGAATAAGTCATTTTAAAGAGCTACACTTTCAAGTTTATCTAGTTTAGATGGAAAGCTTCCTAAAACACAACTTAAGAGTTAATTGGCTCTTCTGTCTTGACTTCACTGAACTGCAGATAGGCCTCATCTGGTATGGAGGTTGGGTAGGTGGTGAAAAACACGATGCTCTCAAATGGTCCTGCTCCAATCCAGGCCCCAACATATGGCCCATCACTCTGACAAACCTCCCAATGCCTCTGAGGTACACAGTCCTACTTACCTCACTGTGCTGGTGTTGACATAAAAAAACACACACCACACATGTGAAATCACTTTGCAGACCACCAAGAGTGGTATGGGAATACTTGCATGGTATTCTTATTACAGCACTACCCTCCCTCTCTCCACTGCCCATTAAATGTTTCCATATGCTTTTTGTGAACTCTTGGGTCAATTTTAAAAATAGTTCTCCCCTTTACTCTCAGTCTGTTGGCTGGAACTCTTTCCCCTTAGTTTACTGCTTTGGTTTGCTGTTGACTTAAGAAACCAAACTATTGAGCATGTTAAAAACAGTAAGATAAGTATGAGTATTGCCAATGAATGGCCACATGAGGTGTTCTGATCTAAGTAAAGTCCATAGACCTGTGACATCTCTTTGGATAAATAGGGACTTGTTTTTCTTGTTAGTACTGTTCGTTCTCAGCTCTGCTCTTAACAGGTGAGATGAACTACATTACGGTGTTTCCATCTCCCACATCATTTCTGATTGTCCACCTCAATCGAGCCTAAAGACCCCAAAGCCTTTGAAGTTCTTAAAGGTAATATTTCAACATCTGGACAATGCATCAAGGTAGGGAATCTATGTCTTAAATTTGAGTTAACTTCAATTAAAATTTTCACCTCTGTGTTTCCATTTCCCCCCATTATGTGTCATAGCAATAATGGCGATGAAAACACTCACCATGTATTGGGTGCTTAATATGTGCCAGACTCAGTGTTGGTGCTTTACGCTCATGATCTGTTTTATGAAAGTTTATCCTACCAGACAGCTTCTTCATTGTGTTTGTAAGCATAAAAGGATATGTTTCAAAGCACACGATTGTAAGAAATGGCTGTTTTGTTCAGGAATTACTCCACAAATTTCTTAATTTCATGGACCTTTGCACTCTTTTTCCTTTACTTATTCACTAACATTTTGGCCTGCTGCCTGCTCTTCTCAACTCTCTTCTGATTGCCTTTCCCATTTTCTTAATGTTGGGACAGAATGATCCATAGGACCACAGGGTTAGAAGAGAAACATTTGTTTCACTTTTAGACTAAAATGAGGGAATTTCAGGAAGCCTCATTCCTAAATGAAGAGTTCTGCCTCAGCATGGTATTTATTTACATAGATACATTTTTTTTGAAACGAGAGACTCTAGAGGAGAGAGTCATGCCTGTTATTTTTAGTTGAAATGTTTCTGTCAGCTGTAAACACGTTTGGAACTCCCGCTGGTCTTGCCTTCCTGGTGCTCTCGGGACACTTTCTAGAGGCCATGACAGGCCAGCCAACTATCTTTAAAACATGTCCACCTGTCACCTTTAATGGGACACACGCCTTCTTAGGTTCCAGATGGTATTTGGCTGCTAGGAAGTTAAAACTTTGCCTATGTTTAAGAGCTCTCACTCTTTGAAACTTTTACCTTCTAGGGCGTTTTTCCTCCAGGCAAGGTCACTGGTGAAGGCTTTTTACTTTCACACCCTTCTCATCTGCCTTTAAGTTGTTTCTTCACAGATAGCTTTCCCTTCATAGCACAGATCTGTATGTAGTTTGCATGCACTGAGTGCTGTTTTGGCAGTTAGTTACCTGTGCAATCCCGGGCTTTCCCAGTGTGTTCATCTCTCCGGGTGTGTGTCCCTTCTGAAAGTGAGGAGTGGGACGGAACCTTTGTCACAGTCCTTTGCAGATTTGGTGGCCACCGCGGCCCACCACCCCTGAGGACTCATCAGTGTATGACCTGAGTGCAACCTGCTTAAATCCCTCAGTGCATCCGCAGTCCTGCTTTTTAAATGGGGCAAAGTGTGCTGTTCCCTTCCCTGCCACAGAAAATGGTATCATAGTTAATGAAATGAGGAGACATGTTTGCAAAGTAAGCACTTGGGAGCCCCTTAGAGGAAAGGGACTGTCTTACTAAATGGGGTGTATTTTTAGAGTAGTCGGGTATCCACAAATTTCATTTCTATATGTTTGGATTTGAAACAATATCACTCAGTGGAAATGGTAATATTTTTCCTTTCCATTATTTTCCTGCATGTTACTTATAGCAATCACACAGGCGCTTTCAGCATTGTATATGGCAGGGACGTGGTCTGCTGGCTGCTGCTTTGGGTGGAGAATTGAAGTTAAGATGAGTGGTGGTGGATGGTTTTCCAGGCCAGAAATGGCAAGTCCGATTTGTTAGATTCAAAGCAAAAACAAAACAAAACAAAAAACCTAAAACACCACACCATGAAGTACAAAACAGACACTAGAATTATAATGTGAGGGGGAAGCTCACATAAGCCCCTTAGCTTTAAAATGATCCACTTTGAGGCTAATCAGATGTAGGAGTCAGATATGAATTCAATTTCCTTGGCTGGTGACTCGGGCATGTTACTTAACCTCTCTAAGCCTCAGTTTCCTTATCTGTAACTTGAGAATAATACAGTAAGTACCTGTCTTGTGAAGGTATTTTGAAAATTAAAGAGATAAGGCACTTAGCATAGAGTATGTGACCATTTTAAGAAAAATTCAAATGTTCTTTTTGGCACAAAGGAACTGATGATAAATGAACCCAGTGGAGAAACGGACTGGGTGGTGTGGGGAAGCCAACTCAGGATTTGGAAAACAATGTGTCAGATGGTCAACACTGCACTACGTAATTCAGAGTTAAAGGTATATAGACTATTCTCAGTTACTTATGCTCATGGAGAGAAGTGGTGCCATGAACAAAATGTCAGCAATTAGCACAGACAGAGGATTTCTTATCAAGCAACAACTGAGCTCTGGGGATGGAGAAACCAGACAGCAAGCAGAGGAATCGAGGTTGGGGGGGCGGGGGGGAGGGCGGGCAGTGTCCTTTACTAGTCTTTACTACTCCAACGATGGGAGGGTGAACACATAACTTTTCTCTCTTTTTTGATGCATGTTCTCTAAAGATCCACTTTTCAGCTCCTTCTCATGCACCAGCACTGACACTTACTTTACCACCACTGGGGGGGAGGGGTGGGGGAAGGGAGTGGAGAGAGAGAGAGAGAGAGAGAGAGAGAGAGAGAGAGAGAGAGAGAGAGAGAGAGGAAGAAAGACACTGTTAGGTTAATAGATGCAGAGAGTCTGCCCAAAGTTCAAGTAAAAGGTATTCTAATGGGCTCAGCCACCCCAATTCTGAAGTGACCTCTATATTGGGGGCTCAACAAGAACCCATTTATTTTGCTAATTCTTTCTCATTCTAACTAGGCTTTTCCTGCGCTGCAGAAAGGAAAGTGAATACTCTTCTGAGCACTGTTCCCACCTGTCTCTCTCATGCTCTAGGCTTCCCCATCATCTTCTCTGGCACAGCAACTCCTCAGATAAGCACCGTGAGGGGTCAGAAGACCAAATCTGGGTGCATGGAGAGAGAGCGGGCATCAGGGAAGGTGGCTATGGGCAAGGAAAGCAGAGGGGTCCCTGAAATTACAGGTCCTCTGAATGGGGAAAGTCAAGATTGGAGCAGAAAATGGGAAAGGTTCAGTGACAACATGGAAAGGTGCTCAGAGGGAATCAGCCCTCACTGACTGCAGAGTCTGCTCTCCACTGAGAAGTCCAGTTGGTGATGAGCCTGCACAACTGAGGTGTAAACTGCCTGCCAGCCTTTCTCTCTAGTTCCGGGGTGCAACCCAGTGCCAGCTTGGTCTACGAAACTCTGCTGGGGGAGGGGCATTGCCTTCTGGGGACACACTGCATTCACAAAACATCAGTGGCTTTAATAATAACTAAAATATTTTGGTGTTAAGCAGAATTTTGAAGATCTCAGGGAATTTCACCCATATTACTTGACTTTTCTTACAACTTTAGGAGTGGGCTAGATATTAACCTCCCCAGAAGATGGTATCTCCATTAGAGAGGTATAGTAACATCCTGAAGGTCACTCAACAAGTCAGTAATAGCTGAGAGTATGATCCCAGCCAGCCCAGGCAATTTCCTGCTCTTTGGATTCTGCTGCAAAATGTATGATGCTGCTATAATACATAACATAGATGTTCCTAAATGGTTTGATAACTTACATCATTTATAGTTAAGTGCTTTTACATAAATTATGTTATTTGGTTCTCAGAGCAACTATGTGCTGGGAGCCGGTCCATGCTTGCTGTTTCAAGGGACCTGGCATATATGGCATACTGTTCTTAATATGTTTGCTAACCTTCTTGGCACTATGTGTTTTAACCAAGGTCTCTGAGAAAGGTTGTTTCCCCAGGTAGGGATTTTCCCCTGAAGTTAGGGAGGGAATAAAACCTCTTAACTAAGTGCCAGGTGGGTAATTAATCACTTTAACTACGAACAATCATGCTTAAGCTACATAATCTTTACTCCCTGGAATGGAGATAAGAAACACCCTAACCTTTGGAATAGAGATTGATAGGATTGGAATCAACTGGTATAAATACAGATGTAACAACACAGAACTTAGAACACAGAACTAAGAAGACAGAACCTACACACAGAACTAAGAAGACAGAACCTACACACAGAACTTAGAAGACAGAACCTACACAGAACCTACAGACAGAAGAACTTCGCTGGAGAGAACATGGCAAAAGATCCTGGACAGAAACTGGCCTCAGAACCTAGAGACAGAACCTAGCGAGAGAACATGGCAAAAGATCCTGGACTGAACCTGACTACAGAAATTGGCAAGAGAACCTGACTAGAACCTGGTGACTGAACCTGGCTGGAG
The DNA here is from genome assembly GCF_014108235.1 of Myotis myotis. Taxonomy (NCBI): domain Eukaryota; kingdom Metazoa; phylum Chordata; class Mammalia; order Chiroptera; family Vespertilionidae; genus Myotis; species Myotis myotis. The sequence goes on from NW_023416324.1 coordinate 151,685,341, forward strand.
AACCTGGACAGAACCTGGCTGGAGAACCTAGCGAGGGAACATGGCTACAGAACCTGGCTGGAGAGCCTAACAAGAGAACATGGACACAGAACCTGGCTAGAGATCCTAAGCAGAACCTCTCTGGAGATCCAGACCAGAACTTGGCTGGAGATCCTGGCTGGAGATCCTGGCTAGGCTGCTGATCAACTGAACGCTGTCTCCGTGTCATTCCTTCTTCGCCGACTCCGTCTACGCCTTTGGGGACCCCTGGACCTGCTGGGGTTGGACCCCGGCAACTATGTAAAGTAACTACTATTAAGATCTGTATCTTATGTGACAGAAATCTGAGGCTCAGATTGATGATGGAATTTCCCTAAAGTCACTCAGTCAAAAAGTGGTAAAACTAGCGCTTTCTTACTTCAAACTTTATACTCATTCATTATCCCACAGCTTGATATAATTAAAAACCCAACCTCTGTTTGAGAATTATCATTTTGTTATTTTGATTTCACTATTCTTATTCTATTGATGACACTGTTATGTTACTATCCTTGTTATATCTATTTATATCAAGTTCATGCTGAAATTGCTGAGCTTCTTAAAGTAAAAAGATTATCATCTGTGCAGAGGACACTAATGGGCTAAAAACCACTGAATGGGCTATTGATAAAATAATTCTGAAAAAGACCCAAACATCTACCATCTGTTGGTGAAGAAAACATAAGTGGGAACACAGACACAATATATTCCCTAGCAGATAAAAATGAAAAAGGAAAAAAGAAAAAGAAATTCAAGCCTTGCTGAGAAAATAATGTATTTATGTATACATTCCTTAAATTAAATTCTTCTGGACATTTCTGAACATTCACTCACTCAACAAATATTTTTTAAGCAACTACATATGCTAACCTATATTAATTATAGATTTTAAAGTGAAAAGTCTTAAGGTTAGGTTTTAAAATAAAGTTCTACCTGGATAGCATTGCCAGATAAAATACATGACACCCAGTAAAAGCTGAATTTCTGATAAACAATGATTTTTTAGTCTGTCACAAATATTGTATGAGACATACTTAGACTAAAAAATACTGTTCATCCAAAATTCAAATTTCACTGGGTAGCCTGCATTTTTTGTTGTTGCTGAGTTTGATAACCCTAGACCTGGTGGTAAATAAATATCTTGAATGACATCTTGGTCAGCCTTATTATATGTGCAATTTGTTACATAGAGCAGTAAGAACAAAAAGAACATGATACATGAAACATGTTCACATCCACAAAGAGAACAATATATAAATGAGCAAAGCATTTTTGCATTATTTCTATGGAGGTATGTAACAGAGTAAGTAAACTACTCTAGAAATAGACCACTTTTCCTTTTGGAAGTGATTTAGACATCATCAGAGAAGAATTTAATTCATTCATTGATCAATATTTGTTGAATGTTTATTGTCTACTAGAGGCCTGATGCACGAAATTCATGCAGGAGTAGGCCCTCCTTCCCCTGATTGCCAGCACGGGCTTCCCTCTGGCACCTGGGACCCAGTCTTCCCTAGCAACCCTGGCCTCGTCTGGAAGGACGTCTGGGCTAATTAGCATATTACACTTTTATTATTATAGACTAGAGGCCCTGTGCACAAAAATTTGTGCACTCTGGGGGGAGGGGGGATCCCTCAGCCCGGCCTGTGCCCTCTCCCAGTCTGGGACCCCTTGGGAGATAACGACCTGCTGGCTTAGGCCTGCTCCCGGGTGGCAGAGGGCAGGCCCAATCCCTAGGTGCAGCCCCTGGTTGGGCACAGAGCAGGGCCGATTGGGGAGTTGGGGCGCCGCCCCGTCATACACAGAGCAGGGCGGATTGGGAGGTTGCGATGCCACCCTCAGTCACGCTCAGGGTAGGGCCGATTGGGGGGTTGGGGTACCTCCCTGTCACACTCAAGGCAGAGTCGATGGGGAGGTTGTGGCGCCACCCCCTGTCACGCATAGAGCAGGGCCCATCAGGGGGTTGAGGAGCTCCCCCCTGTCACTCACAGAGTAGGGCCAATAGGGGAGTTGGCACACCGCCCCCTATCACACACAGAGCAGGGCGGATCAGGGGGTTGGGGCGCCTTCCCCTGTCACAAACAGAGCAGGGCCGATAGGGAGGTTGTGGCCCTGCCACCTGTCACACACAGAGCCGCAGGGCGATCAGGGGGTTTGGGCGCTGCACCCTGTCACACTGATCCCAGTTCCGGGAGGCCTCTCAGCTCCGCTGATCCCAGTGCTGGGAGGCATATTACCCTTTTACTATATAGAATAGAGGCCTGGTGCACGGGTGGGGGCTGGTTTGCCCTGAAGGGTGTCCTGGATCAGGGTGGGGTCCCCACTGGGGTGCCTGGCCAGTCTGAGTGAGGGGCTGAGGGCTGTTTTCAGGCTGGGACTGAAGCGCCCAACTGCTCCTTTTTTTCTTTTTCTTTTTTTATTCTGGGCCAGCTTTAGCTCTGAGGCTCCAGCTCTTAGGCCTCTGCTCCTGAAAGCAGGTATCTGGTTTGTTTCAGTTCTCGAAACTCTGTATCAACTCCAGCTCTGAGATCCCAGCCGGCTGAAAGCTGGTTTCTGGGGTTTTGTTTAGCGTCTATATTTGTTACAATGTTTGAAACTGCCTGCAGCAGCCGGCGGGGAATGTTGGAGTCCTCCGTCACTGAAGCAAGCAAGCCTCATGTTAGTTTCAAGCTGCCTGGCTGCCGGCCGCCATCTTGGCTGACAGTTACTTTGCATATTGCCCTGATTAGCCAATGGGAAGGGTAGCGGTCGTACGCCAATTACCATGTTTCTCTTTTATTAGTGTAGATAAGGTATTATGCTGAGTATATTTGAAGTATAAGATATATATATATATATCTTTATGTATCTTTTACAAATATATAATTATATATAAAGTTGTTTATGTTCTCACAGAGTTTACATTCTAATGGGAAGGTGTAAAGACACCCACATAATGGAAAATTGGTCAGCCTGTTAGGTGACAGAAGGAGTACTTGTGCCACAGTGCTGGCAGTTTGAGAAACTTAGCTCACCTCTTATATGAGAGATACTTGCTTCCATAATGAAGTCAAGCTGCTATCCATAACTCCATGTTACTTTTTCCAAACACATGGATTCTTTTTTTTTTTTTTTTTTTTTTTTTTTAAATATATTTTATTGATTTTTTACAGAGAGGAAGGGAGAGGGACAGAGAGTCAGAAACATGGATGAGAGAGAAACATCGATCAGCTGCCTCCTGCACATCCCCCAATGGGGAAGTGCCCGCAACCCAGGTACATGCCCTTGACCGGAATGGAACCCGGGACCCTTCAGTCCACAGGCCGAAGCTCTATCCACTGAGCCAAACCGGTTTCAGCCACATGGATTCTTATGAGTGGTATTTTAGAGAACAATGCTGTGTAACAAAAGCATCCAGATGCCATCCTCCTGATCACCTATAGACTATCTAGGGAAGTGATTCTGAACTTGTGAAGCAGGGCTCATTAAAACATATTCTGGGCCCCATTCCCAGAAGTTCTGATGCAGATCTGGGTTGGACTGGAGAACTTGCATGCAGCTGGCATGGGCTCACACTTCCAGAACCAAAGTTATCCTTGAATTTTCCCTGTTGCTTGCCTTCCAATCCACACTGACACCTCCATGTCCCCAGTCTTTCCCTCTCATCCCCATTCCTCTGATTTTTGTTTTTTTCTCTTGGGAAGAAGCATAGAGGAGTCCTGCTTTATTCCACGGGAGGATGTTTTATGTTATATATTTTTTTTTCTCTGATTACCCTAACTCTTGGTGTCCTTCTTCACACATTTTATAAAGATGCCTTAAAGTGAACTGAGAAACTCCTAGAAGAGATGAAGTCCTACAGTTTGTTTGGCAGAAGAAAGAGCAATTAGGTGAGAGATTTTCTTTTATTCTTAAAATTATCCTTAAGAAATCAGAGAAAAAATGTTCATTTTATGAAGGTAGTTCAAGGGAAACCTAAGGAGTATCACATTGCCTCAATACTTGAATTCCATGGAGGAAGGAAACATGTTGAGAGCTTATTATTCAGAGGTTGGATACAGTCAAAGAAACTTAAGGTCTCCTGGGAGGAGGGGATAAAGTAATAATGATGATAATCTTTTTTAACATTAAGTAGTACTTTACCTTTCATGAAAAGCTCTCCCATGCATCATACCTTTACAGCTACTCAAATGGCAGGCAAATTATTATTTCCATTTTAAACTCAAAGAAACTGAGGGTTATGAAATTAAGTGGCTTGCGTAAGGCCACAATTAGAGGAACCAAACTCAACCCAAATAATCTAATTCCAGTACAATCATCTTTCACTTATGTCCTCACTCTATGTTTTAGTATTATAATCATTTTGGAATATGTTTTATAACCAGGACTTCCTTGGTTCTCTAAGGTAGAGCTTTACTCCAAAGTAAATACCATAGACTATTTATTTGTCTCAAACACTTCCTTTCAATGAATATGTGGATCATTAACATACATTTTACTTGGAATCCAATTTCAAAATTGATTTTCCGCAGTTGTTGAAAGCAAGTATCATTTACACTAAACCTTGGAGCTACTGAAATGCAAAGCCAGTTACCATGCAAAGCAGTTGTGATGCCAAGGACCCACATTTCTTTTCGTTGAGCTCTGTTAATACTCTTTATTGGCAGGTTTCTTTTCATTAGACTACAGGTAAGAACACAAAATCCATTCCTACTCTTCCAGGTATCCCCAGTACTTCCTAGAGTCTTTCTAGACCAACATTTGGACTTTTGCTCTAAATTTTTACCATTTCTACTGGGCTTCTGTGAAGTTGAGAGGCCCCACTTTTGTGATGTTTTCCCAAGAAATTTAAGAGAACTTTGTTTTAAAATGTGGGCCACAGGGAATCCAGGTCCTGCATTACTTCCATAGACCAGGCTGTCTTGCCTTTTGAAAATCTCGACCACTTATTCTTAAACTTTGTTAGTTAGGTTATGGTCTCTTCAGTGAGACAAAGTCTGGATAGACAGATGGTCCTTCCGAACTGACATGCCGAATAATTCTGGGATGAAAGAGAAGAGTGTTTCTTTTAAATGAGGTGCTAGAGTGATATTGAACATTATTAATTGTTCTCAGATGTCGCCAAGCTATACACACCAATACAAACACCTTCATAATTTACTGAGGACTCTCATAGTTTACTACATATCCAAAGGCTACACTTTAAGCATTACTTAGATTTATAAAATGCTTTTACTTATAGCTTTTGAACCTATGATGCATAAATGTGCAAACCCATTGCTGGTTTTCTTATGGGCAAATCTAATTATTTGGGTTAACCAGGGAATTCTCTGGTGAATCCATTGGATAAATGTTTATGCACCAAAAAGACAATTTCTGGTAGTACACTGAAAATTTTATGTTGCAAATTTAAAGCCTTATTTCAATATCTTATCTACTAGAATGTGTGAATTTCATCTCTGCTAGGTCTACTGGAAGAGATGCACAGGAGAATAGAAATGTTTTTTCAAGACCAGCAAAGTTAAGTTTGTCTAAGAAGAAACTTCCACAAATGGTTTCTTTTTGCCCTTAATCCTTAGTTTTATGGTTTATAAGACAGCTATTTAGAGAAGGAAAGAACATAAACTATGTGAGCGTACTCTGTAAACCATAAATTGCCACATAAATAAAAATATTACTATTTGGTTAATTTACCAAATAATGATGATACCCATACCACATGAAAAATTTCCTTGGTTGATCTCAGGTTATTAGCGCATTCACATTTACCCCAAGTAAACATCATGACTCACCGCTACCTGATTTTCTTCCTAAATTCAGCAGTGCATCAGTATGTTCTTTAAGAGGTGTGAAAACTGTCACCTTTAGAAACAACTCATTTGCATAAAGGTACGTACATGACGTCCTGACTTAAGTTGAACTGCAAAGAAGGAAAAGTTCACCTTAATGTTCTAGTGTAGCTGCTCCCTTCCTTGTTGTGCACCTTGTCTCAGAGTCTGTTGCTCTGGCTATTCTTGCTAGCTGATCTGAGAAATAAGGTTGCTTTGAGGAGCTAATTTGATTTCATGTATTGTATGTAATTCAACGTGTAACTTTCCCCTGGCAACGTATTTGTATTTAACAGGGATATTCTGGAAACAGAGGTTTACCAGAAGAGTGACTCTCATAATCAGAATTTCAAAAATAGTGATCATTGTTGGAAAAGGTATTTTTTAGGGATAAGAGACTCTATGAGAAATCTCATCACATATGTAGTCCCTAATATGAAAGATATTCGTGGTTCTTGCTTCTATGTCTGTCCCATTATGGGCCTAGGAAAGAGCACTAGCTGGGAGGCCATATCTTAGCTCTAGAACAGTGGTTCTCAACCTTCCTAATGTTGCGACCCTTTAATACAGTTCCTCATGTTGTGGTGAGCCCCAATTTCACTGTTACAAATTGAACATAATTAAAGCATAGTGATTAATCACAAAAACAATACGTAATTATATATGTGTTTTCCGATGGTCTTAGGCGACCGCTGTGAAAGGGTCGTTCGACCCCCAAAGGGGTCACGACCCAAGTTGAGAACTGCTGCTCTAGAATCAGAATCCAGGGAATAAATACAATCTTGTCCAACTACTCATCTGATGATTGAATCGCTTCTACAACATCCTTAGAAAATGATCATCCATTCTCTTCTTGAACACCTCTAATTATAGGAACTCACTCCCTCTGGAGGCTGTCTATCCCATCTTAGAGTGGCTCTGTCAACAGTCATTTTATTTTGTGGAAAGAATCTCCTTATTGTTTCCAGTCATTGGTCCAGTTCTACCTTTGGCCCCAAACAAAACAAGCTTACTCTTTCTTCCCTCCCATACATAAACTTAATAGTGCTAACAACAGCTATCACAGAGTGCTTATGTGTTAGGAATTATTTTTAATAACTTCATTACAGATTAATTCATTTAACCCTAAAAACAGCACTAAATTAAAGATCTATCACTACTGTTGCCATTATATTGACAAGAACACTGGAGTATAGAAAGGTTAAGTAATTTTCCCAGGGTGACAAAGTTCAGTAGACAGTAAATCTAAATTCAAACCGGATCAATCTGGCTCCAGAGCTCCAGCTTAACTACTACATTATGCTGTCCCTGAAGCTGGACTGAGGATGGCTTATATGATGCTCCGTGTCTTCTTTTCTGCAGTCTGAGCATCCCAGGCCTTTCAACTGTGATTCATATGCTAAGGCTTTGCGTCCCTAGTCACACTCCTCTGAATTAGTCTATTGTCCTTTTCAAAGGTTGTATCCAGAACAGACTGTGGTCTCTAGATGTTGAAATGGAGAATAAGCAATAGAAAATAGAGTGAGTCTATCACTCCTCTTCATTTCAGGGACCACAAATGCAGCTTAAGCTTGCATCAACCTTGCTGTGGCCTCTTTGAGCTAATGGTTCATATAGAACTTACTGCAGACTAAAACCCTCATTCCTGCTCTACCTAATGACTTTTGTCTGTAAAATGAGGTTATTGTAGTATAGGATCTCCAAGGACTTTTCCAGTTACAAGCATCTTGAGTCAAAGTTCAACGTATTTAAAGGATGTTGTGCCTGTAAATTCTTTATCAGGCTTTTCCCCATTTGGCCGTTCTCTGAAAGGGTTTCTGTGAGTTTGTCTTTTGGTGGCAGGATGCTTTGTTTCTATGATGGGGGCACAGTTGGGACTTCTAAAGGATGGCTTATAGTGGCGTCTCCTTAAAAATCTGAAATGTGACTCCAAACCTTCCCTTCTACCTGCTGTCCTGCCCCTCCCTTCCCACTGTCCCCTCACACCCACCCACTGCCAGATTTCTGGGGGCCTGCACTCACCTGTGTGGACAAACATGTGCTTGACGTAGTTCTGTTTGGCGGTGAAAGTCTTGTTGCAGAGAGTGCACTCGTAAGGCTTTTTTTCGCCCTGCCCACTGGCTGTGCTGTGGCCTGCAGATGGGGCCAGGGGCTGTGGCGCTGGCAGCTGTGCAGTAAAGGTGGACAGGCCGGGCTGAGACACTGTCACAAACTGGGTCTGCTGACCTGTCAAGGGTTGTGGCAGGCTGAAGAGGAAAGGCTTGGGGCCACTGCCTGCGGGCTGGGTAGTGAAGAGAGCCGGCAGGTAGGTGTTGCCGGCTGTGCCAATGACCTGTGTGTTGCTGGTCAAGGTCAGAGGCATCCTCAAGTTGCTGGTGAGGGTTTCTGTCTGGCGTAAGTAGAGCTGGGTACCTGGCAATGGCTGCCCGATGGACGTGTTGACCGAAGGCTGCTGCAGGACGCTCTTGTCAGAGCTGTTGCTGACAGTGATGACCGTGCTGTCCATCTCCGCCTCATTGCTTCTTTCTGGAGATGAGGCGCCCGTCTCTAGCTGGTGTGGCTGCGCACCGCCCTCTGCAGCGGCTTCCGAAGCCTGCTCTGGTTGGGCGGGCTCAGCCTGGCCATCCCGCGCCACCCCAGGCCCGAACTGCTGCTCCACGGAGTCGGGCTCGGTGCCTATGGAGGAGCTGACGCCCGAGTCGAAGCTTTCACCCTTGGGCTCACTCTCGGTGCCCTCGGCCTGGTCGGTGTCTTCCGTGCACTCCTCAGACTCATTGCGCTCCAGGATCTGCACCCTTTGCTGCCCATAGTAGTCGTAATCGTCCTCCATCTCCTGCTTGATGTGGATATTGCCGACCAGGGTCTGGATGCGCACGGGCCGGGGCTGCTTGCGGCAGTGTGTGGTCTCGGGGGTGGTGGACAGGTAGCGCTCCATCTGCTGTGAGCGCTCATGGATGCGTGTGATCCAGCTGGGGTCTTCCATGTGGTGGTCGCGGGGCAGGCCGAGCGCGGTCTCGTGGTGGCTGACCACCGCGCCGCTGTAGAAGGAGCGCTCACCGCTGCCGTTCTGCATGGAGCACGCGTAGAGCGCGGAGTAGATCCTGTCCACGCTGTGCTGGGAATGGCTCTGCAGGTAGCCAGACTCCGTGTCGCTGCTCTGACCCGATGTGCCTGACTCAGGCGTGCCGCGCGGGGTGTCCTGGCCTGAGTCCTGGATCCCCGGGAACACTTCGCCCACATTCTGGGACACGATGCGCGTGCACTCATCGATGACTGTTTTGATCTGCAGGATGCTGGCGGCCGTCAGGATCTGCAGGGCTTCTGACTGAGAGACGCGCAGCACACCGCTGTACATGAAGTCAATGAGCTTTTGCACCGACTGCACCGACACCACGGACGGGATCTCGATGTCGCTGTAGCCCAGCAGCAGCTTGTCCTGGAAGAAGGGGCTGCCGGCGGCCAGCACGCAGCGGTGTGCGCGCAGCATGCTCCCGTGGATGCGCACCGTCACGTCACAGAAGTGGCCACGGTTGCGCTGCTCGTTGAGGGTCTCGAGCACGGAATTGCTGAAGTTGTGAAGGTTGATGCTGTGAATGCGCTCGGTCATCCCCTTGCAACTGATGTCACCTGCGCGGCAAGACAGACACAAAACAGAGCGTGGGTCAGAGCTCGCTGCTCAGGAGGGAAATGCTCATGGCTCCTAGAAGCACCCCCTCGGCAGACACAAAAGGGCTCTGTGGGAGATGGACAGGATTTGCACAGAGGTCACCCTTCAGGTATAATGTCTTATGGGAAGAAGTCCTTGAATTGTGCCCCAACAGTGTCCCAGCTATTTTGGGATATTGAATCAAACTAAGAACTGGAAGACTTATTCTCAAGGAACAGTACGACGTTGGACAGTCCTAAGTCCATGTCCTTTGGGAAAGCTTATATTTTCCCCAACTTATCAAAGTTCCTTATTTTATTCATAAACTACAATAATATTCATAGTAAAAAATAAATGTCCTTGCTGTTAATTTATGTGGCATATTCCCCAAACCCACGCCATGTATACAAAGATTCTTGGAAAAGTCAACCCAGACTAAGATGTTCACCCAACAGCTGCTACCACATTTTCCAAGAGAGGGATGAGTTATAGAATGCAACCTGCCAGCTGCAGGGGCATTTGCTTTCTGTATCCACAGAACATTCTACCGATGACATTTTTCTTGTCATCTCTGACAGTCAGAACTTTCTAGGGTGGCTGTATACCATGTGACGGTTTTCTGAATTTTTGGAGGCTTAATGAGGAAGGAATGTTGAAAAGGTCAGAGATGGCAACATTGATCTGGGAGACTGGCATACTGATCATATTTACATTCCAACTGGGCACTGTGAGAGTGAAAGGAACACTGTTAATAAGTTGGGACAGCAGGACTAAACCAGGAGTGGGATGTCTGAACACCCTAGGTAACTGGGTGCTCCATGTACTTGCTAGAGGGAAATACCAAACACTCTTGGTCGGAAGGCAACGGTCAGCTCTGCAGAGGCAGTGGACAGCCTGACTCATCACCACCTTTATGCCCTGGGCTGTGCAGGTGAGGAATAATGTTAGTGACATTTGCATCACAGCTTGAGAAAGAAAACAGGTGGCTATAACGATCAGTCTTAGGGCTTCCTTCTTTTTCTATCTCACCTCTCAAATGGCTCTAAAGAATCCCTCTCTCCAAACCACTCTTCAGTCAGATTCTCCATTCTTGCTTCCTGACTGAATAGACAGCTTGAGAGAGGGAGACCATGTAGGTGGGCTTTCAAAACCAGGTGGTGCAAGTACTACTGACTGTAGGCCTGTGACCCAGCTCCCTGTGTCTTGTTGGACAGAACCCCAGAGGTAATGGCCTGCAGACAGCTCCTTGGGGTCTTTCCCCTCTGCCTTAGGAGAGGACTTGCACAGGGAAGTCTGAGCTCAGCTAGAAGTTCTATGTTGCTTTACTCAATCTCCTCACGTTGTCCTCGCTCAGTCGTGGGACCACATCTTTTTATATAGCCATTCATTTCTTTGGTTCCCATTTTTACATTTAGTCAGCTTCACATATATCCACTTAATGTAATAAATGCCTACAGGCTCTTTGTTCACTCTCAGTGATATGACTTGCACAAGTTTTTACAGAAGAGAATTGCTTTTTGTTTCAACTTCCTAAAGTTCCTTCCTAAAACAGTTCATTAGGATACTGTTATTTTTTTCACTCATGTAAAACAAATTTTCTTTGCCAGATTAAAGAATCATGGTGAATCCTCTATAATAGTGTTAATACAAAATATGGCCCCAGAGGGAGGCCCCAATAACCCAGGAAGGAATATTAAGGAGAAAAATCAGCAGACCAAACTCCATGCTCTTTCTGAGATCCCCCATGTATTTGTACCATGATAATAATAAGAGCAAACTTTTATTTACTTTTTTTTTTAACCAGTAGAGCTTACCTTGTGTCAAATCCTATCTACTGGTCTAACTACTATATGTATATTATTTTATTTAATCTTCAGAACAACCCTATGATGTAGGTAATATTATTAGTTCCATTTTTCAGATGATGAAAGCAGGCCAGAGAAATTAAGAAATTTGCTCAACTGGTGCTAAACCATTTGTAGAAGCCCTGCTTCTGGGTCAGGGTTTTGTACGTAGCAGAGCAGCTCCCTTGCTGCGATCTATTGAAAGTAAGCCCTTGACACAAGGGTTTGTAAAAATGAACAAAACGGAAAAAATAGAAATTTGCTCAAGGTCAAACAGGCAGTTGGTGGTAGAGCTGGATTTGAGTCCACGCAGTCTGGTTCTAGAGTTCATACTCTTATCTCCTTAACTATTTTTGCATGCTTTGCCCCTGAATGAAGTCTGGTCCTTTGATATCCACTGCTGCTGTAAAGCTGTGTGAAAAGGTTTGTCTAGCATGCCCTCCAGCTACTTCTATACATGTCCATGAATTAGCATGGCATTCATCTTTGTTGAAATCTTGGGACTCCAACAGAGCCTCAGTTATCTAATAAAGAGCATATATTTAAGTTTATAAATGGAAAAATGCAAGAGGTGAAACAACTTGTCTTGGCACTAACATGTAGAGTTTTCTAAATACAATGTTAACATCACCAAGGTCTCTTTCATTTAAGTAAAACCATAACCACTAAAACTAGTTGAGTCTCTGATAAAATCACTGTCTCTGAGGGAAGTATCGAACAGCTCCCAGTAGAATGCAACAGTCAGCTACATGGAGGCTGTGGGCAGCCTGGCCCATTGCTATATTAAAAACTTGAATTGCCCAAAGATCGAGGGCTGTCCTAGTTCTCAGTACAAAAAAGAAGAAGCAGACACTGAAAGGGATGAAGAAGGTTACGTTAGAGATGGAAATGGCTAACAGCAAAAACTATCATTATATCACACACACGCACACACAGAGTCTCATGAAGAAAATTCAAACCGCTTGTTTGGCTTTAGTGGTTGAGTCTATCTAAACAATCAGGTAACACTGTAGAGGTGATCACACACACACAATATCTGTTAAATGGTCTGAGTTCTGATTATTGCAATAATGGTGTCACCAACTTCATTAAAAACCACAGAGACAAACTCAAACCTGCACTCATATACAACCTGACAAGCCTCTTTGGGTTTTTACAGAAAACCTTTCCAAATATCTCTCGAGTGCACAGTCCTGCATGGCAGTGAGCAGCCATGAAGGGCTGAGTGGGTTTGCTGAAATGGGAACAGATGCGATGGGGGACCCTGCCTCTCCATTCAAGCGCGTCTCGTTCCTTCAGCACACAATGCTGAAGCAATTCCTTTCCCAGGCTTCCTTTTATTTTTTAACATTAGTACAGTGGGAAAAAGTTTCGGCCACAGCAAAGCAATGTCCAGGCTTTTGTGAAACATGTCCTTTTCATCCAATGGGCAAAATAATGTATAGATTCTAATGGAATAAATCTGAAATACTCTACTGTAGAAGATTTGTCCCCATTGAAAACAAATCTTGATTAGATGATTATTCAGGGACTGTATAGGGAGGAATGGTGTGAAAATGCTGACTCCATTATTTCCTAGATTGGCACTGAATAGGCATTTGGGCTATTCAAAAAAAAAAGAGAGAGAAAAGAAAAAGAAAAAAGAAAAAAAATCTCTCACTCTACAAAACCATACAACTTTACAAAGATGATGCGTAGTTGGGAAGGCCACCCCACCTAAAACCCCCACAGTGGTATGAACACAGAAATGATGGCAGTGAAAAAAAGTGAATAAAAATAGTTCTTGAGTGTTTTAAAATACTAACCTGTCTCCTTTTCACTGGAGTACGCATACAGAGGCAGCCTGTGATGGCATTCACTAGAAACATGCGAGGAATTCTACTCTGAAAGTGATCATGCATTCTAAGTTACTATGTTCCTTGGGTGAGCACAGTATGGATGGGGCTGAAACAGGAGTGAGCACAAAAGGAAACGCCTGCTTGTGCTGAAATAGGTGACAGAGGGCCCAGCTCTCTGTTTTGTAGGAACCCAGCTGCTCTGTCCCTTAAGCTGCGGGGGTCCTGGATAGGACTTAGCATGAGAATAAAAAGCAGCCAGTGCACAAGGGAAAATGAACAAGAAAGGAAACAGCAGGCAATACACTCTCTTTTAATTAGGTGTGAAATCCAGTGCTTCCTCCATCCGGATATGTAAAATGAGAATAGTGCCAGAGATGCTGTAGAGGGAGATGGGAATTTGAAGTCTCTGTGACTTGGGAGGAAACACCAGCCCTCAAATTAAAACCAATAGGAATTTCGGTTAACAGCCCTAAGTCCAAAGGGCCATAAAGCCCTTGAGCTTTCAATCTGGGCCACCAGGTTCACGTGAGGAAAGTGGGTCAGTACATGAAATAGGGCCAGGGTGGCCAGGCCTCCACAACTCAGCCTCTGCCATCACTCTCTTTTCCACCTTGTACCTCGATACCTTTATGCTGAAGCTGTTCTTTCCTAGATGAGCTGATAAGTGATGATCTTAAGCCATCACATGTTGGTCACACCAGAAAAGAGCCATTCCTCCCTGGATAACACAGGGATGCACGTGGTGACTCAGGTCCTTTACTCCTAAAGCAACATCTGCTGCCCTGCCAGGGGCAGACTTCAGTGTCTACTTCACCTAAATTCTGAGGGCGACGAGCTGAGGCCATGTGCTACAGGAGGAGAGCGGTTGCTAGCGCAGTTTCCACCATCTAGAGCAGATGGCCCTCTTCATCTCAAAGGCTTCTTCACACTCTTTGGAGGGAGGGTGGCTGGCGATACTGAGGAAATCACTTTGTGAATGGAAGGCAACAGGCAGAGCAAGACCTCATTTCCTACCCTGGCTCCATACACCTCGCATACGGCAGGTGCCATTGCCCCTGTGAGTGAACCATGGGAGGGTTATCAGCCTGTGGGAAGGAGCGCAGCCCTGCTTTACTTACCCATTCCTGAGTGGAAAGGGGATGCTTTGGGCCAGCTGCCAGGGGCTGTTCTCCTCTATCTTCCAGATTATCTAGGCCCAGGGTACAAGAACCATTAGAGATCATCATGGTTTTGTGTGCGTTCTTTTAAATAATTGGTAACAGAATTCTTCTCATAAAACATAAATAAATTGTTCAACTTTCAGAAATTTAACTTTCAAACATATTTTCAGAAATATACCACCTATGAAAGTTGAGGATAGCCCATATATAATTTTGTAGGCATAACTTCTTAGGTTAGCTGGATAGAGATATTAACTGGTTTAAAGTGTTTACAACACCATTATATCTATGATCTCAATACTGTACTTGAGTATGTCTTTCATATTACTTAAAATGTCATTCATACATGTAACATTTCTGGAACACATTTTAAGTATTCATAAGTCCTTAAGATGTATACAAGGCTTTCGGGGGTGCATCTACATTTTTTTCATGAATGGACATGTTCCTACTTTCACAGGAATAAGGTCAGTGGCTTTTATTAGAATCTCAAACAGGTCTGTGTTCTCCCAAGTTAAGACCCATGGATTGAGAGATTCAATTCTCTCTCTTTAAGCAGCTCTTAAAAACTTTCAATAATTAAAGTCTTTGTAACTAATGCAACCTTCACCACTGTATCTGATGCATCAGGTCTGCTGAGCTGATGTTTCCCATTTACTTCAAGTTGAGCTGATGTTATTTTATATGATAAGCTCAACAACCTTAGCCAAACTGACAGAAGTTATTACCTTTCAGAAGAGAATGATTTAAAAATAAAAATGAGACTGAAAGAGAAGAGAGAAAAAAAGAGAAGGCAGATGTAGATAATACTAACCCTTGCTGAGATAGGGTGGAATATAACAGAGCCACATAGTTTTATGATTGTTGAAGCCAATTATTATTTAGCAAAACTTGGTTTGAATCATGTTTTTATCAGAGTGGATCCCCTTGGACAGTTAACACAAATCCAGAGAAGAATTAGGAAACAATGTTTAACTTTTTTTATTGTAAAAATAAGATTTTATGGTATACGTTGAATAAAAAATAAATAAAAACTTAATATGTAATTCAAATATAGCCAACAAGATAGAGTTCATCTGCAAGCTCTGTTGTACTTCAAAGAGGCCACTTGCTCATACTTTTCTCTCTCCCTTCCTTGCCTTTCTTTCCATCCTTCCTCCCTCCTTCCTCTCTTTCCTTCTTTTCTTCTATTAAACCATTAAGTTTCACTAAGCTTCATATATGGGCAACAAGAGGCCAAAATGGTGAAGCTGGACAACATGCCTCATGTTTTCAGGCTCATCTCAAAAACGGGACTGCTCCTCCTTTCTTGCTTTCATTCTACCCAAAGGTAAAAGCCTTAACTTTGTCTGAAGGATGGGGCTACTGATATTACCAGTGGGATCCAAAGGAAGAAGTAATTCTAGGGAAGTCTTTTCACTGGGCTCTGAAGGCTCAGTGCCCTTCAGGTAGCCCAGGTCTTTGGTTTGCCTTATTTCAAATGAGGTCTGCTGTTATTTCTCAGAGGAGACTAAGAAATGCTTGACCATATGTCTAACATTGCAAATACAACTGACGGGTGAAGTTGTTTTTGGGGTCACTTGAATTTTCAGCCATTAAAAACGGAAACATTCACTGATGGACTCACAGTGGAAGAAAGTCATCCTTAAGCACCTTTGGTATTTGAAATGTACATTAATCAATCAACTTCTCCCAGACCTCAGTGCCCAGGTGAAGCTCATTCTACTTTTATCTTTCTGGACCCTGTGAATATCATAACGAACTTAGAATAAATTTTTAGGCGAATTTCACTGGACTTCATGATATGCTTTTCTATGTAAAATTTACCCCCTATTCTTACCCTGGTGACTCCCTGAGACCTGGTCCCACCCAACTCTGTAGCAATTCCCCTCAGTGAGACAGAGGGCTGCTGGAAACCAAGCTGTACTCTTAAAGGGCCCACACAGAGACTCAATCGCTCACAGACACTCACCCTAAGCTCCAGCGAAGGGACAGCAGCTCAAAAGGCATCAGAGTTGTGCAGGTAGAAAATGAATTGTGTGGCTTCAGGATGAGGGATGCCATTGTCCCTGTGTTGATCCCTCCCCTCATACAGCGTAGGGGCAGATGAGGGCCAAATCTGAATCAGCATTAACCTGGTGAACACTGCTCACACCACTCTGGTGATTCCCTGAGGCCAAGTTCCACCCAATTCAAATATTGCCCTGGCTCTTTTAGGGGTTGTGCCTCACAGGCAGCTACAAGCTTTCTTAAAAGCTCCCCAAGGTCTGCAGGCTCAGGCAGGTGGTGGCTGCCCTCAGTGTGCACTGTGACTTTTGGCGAGTGCCCCGAGGCCTGGCTTTGAGTTGCAGCATGACCTCTCCCATGCACCTCCAGGCCCAACACATGCAGCTGTCAACTATGGATCACTCAGTAACTTCTACTAGGTGGCCTTGGGTCAGGCACAGGCAGTGGCTGACCTTAGTCTGCACTGGAACACTTCCCAAGAGGCCACAAAACCAACAACCCGGTGGCCAGCCTCAGACCACAAAAAAGCACCACCCAAATAGCTCCACAAATGACATACCCAAAGAGTGATCTCAGAAGGCACCAAATCCCTGCTGTTAATCTTGCTCCATGGGGTCAGCTCATTCTATGGTTGTGGCTAGTCCTCACAGACAGTCAATCTGAGGGTCAATCCCATTCACTGGTGCTTAAGCAGCAATGAAAGCTAAATTACAACAGGAGGGCACACAAAATCTACACAAGGGATACTCTTAGAGTACCCAACTCCTGTGACCAAGGAGACAATGCCACTGGGCCCCACAGGACACCTACTACATAAAGCCACCTGGCCAAGACTTGAAGATGTAGCAGGTCCAACTAATAAATAGAAACAAACATGCAAAGGCAGCCAAAATGAGGAGACAAAGAAATGTGTCCCAATTGAAAACTCCCCATAAAGAACTACACCAAATGGAAGCAAGCAAATTACCAGATAGAAAAACATTGGTTATAGGATGCTCAATGAACTTAGGAGAAGAATAGATCAATAAATAGATAGGAGACATAAAAAGAGACACAGAAACCATTAAAAAGTCAGAAATTAAGAATACAATAAGTGAAATAAATATCATACTAGAAGGAATCAAGAGCAGATTAGATGAAACAGAGGATTGAATCAGCAATTTGGGAGGCAAGGTAGCAGAAAACATGCAATCAAAACAGCAAAAACCAAACAGACATGAAGATATTTTAAAGGACCTCTGGGACAACATCAAGCATAACGACATTCACATATAGGAGTAACAGAAAGAGATGAAGAGAGAGCAAGGAATTGAAAACCTACTTAATGAAAATATGACTGAAAAGTTACTTAATCTTGGGTGAAGGAAATACACACAAAAGTCCAGGAAGTGCCAAACAAGATGATCCCAAAGAGGCCCACACAAAGAAACAACATAATTAAAACACCAAGGTTAAAGACAAAGATAATACTAAAAATGGCAAGAGAAAAGCAGTTAGTTACCTACAAGGGAGTTTCCACAAGACTTTCAACTGATTTCTCATCAAAAACTTTGCATGCCAGAGGGATTTGCACAAACTATTCAAAGTGATAAAAAGCAAGGACCTACAACCAAGATTACTTTACTCAGCAAGGCTATCATTTAAAATCAAAGGAAAGATAAAGTGCTTCCCAGACAAGAAGAAGCTGAAGAAATTCATTACCACCAAACCAGTATTACAAGAAATGTTAAAGGAACTATTTTAAGAAGAAGAAGAAAAGAAATGAAAAAACAAACCAACCCATAAATATGGGTAACAGTTGAAAATAACAACATACCTATCAATAATCACTTGAAATGTAAATGGATTAAGTGTGCCAATTAAAAGATATAGGGTGGCTGAGTGAATAAGAAAGCAAGACCTATACATATGCTGTCTACAAGAGACCCATTTCAAATAGAAAGACACACCAAGACCGAAAATGAAAGGATGAAAAAATATTTCATGCAGTGGAAGCAAAAAGCAAAAGAGCTGGGGTAGAAATAATTACATCAGAGAAAATAACTTTAAAACAAAGGCTATAATAAGAGACAAAAACACTACATGATGATAAAAGGATTAATCCAACAAGAGGCTATAACTCTTCTAAACATTTACCCACCCAATGTAGGAATGAACACACACGTACACACACACACACACACACACACACACACTAGGGGCCCAGTGCACAAACTCATGCGCCTTGAAAGGAATTGTGGGCTGCGAGGCTGCAGTAGGCACAGGGGCAGGTCTTGGCCCATCCTCTGCACCCCCACCCGACCCCTCCCACTGCGGCCCCCAGTCCCCTGTCTGAGTTCCCCTGTCTGCCGGCAGCCCCGCTCCCATTGCTGCTACTCGCACACACTGATGGTGCGGAGTGATGGGGGCCGGTGCCAGCAGTGAGTGCAAGTGGCAGTTTGTCCTGATTGTCCCTCAGGAGCAGGGGGAGGTGGAGAAGCCCTCAGGGACAATCATGGCTGGCAGCCGCCGCTCACACCTGCTGATGGCGCTGAGTGATCGGGACTGGAACCAGGTACCACCAGCAGGTGTGAGCAGCGGCTCCGGCGCCAGCTGCAGGTGCGGGTGAGGCTGGCGCTGGCAGCAGTTGCAAGCACCGGGCGGGACCGCGATGTGCAGGAGCAAAAAACTTTCAGTAACCACCAGAGGCTTGCCCCAATGACAGCGACTGGCGCACCATCTTGGTTTGGCACGCCCGCTCACCTGCTCCATCATCCCGCCACGGCCAGTGCCCACCATGTTCCGCACATGCCCCCTGGTGGTCAGCGCATGTCATAGTGACCAGTTGTTTGGTTGTTCTGCCGTTTAGTCTATTTGCATATTAGCCTTTTATTATATACTAGAGGCCCAGTACACAAAATTTGTGCATGGGGGTGTGTGTCCCTCAGCCCAGCCTGCACCCTCTCCAATCTGGGACCCCTCGAGGGATGTCCGACTGCCCATTTAGGCCCAATCCTGGATGTCCAACTGCCCATTTAGGCCCAACAGGATTGGGCCTAAATGGGCAGTCGGACATCCCTCTCACAATCCAGGACTGCTGGCTCCCAACCGCTCACCTGTCTGGCTGCCTGATTGCCCCTAATCACTTCTGCCTCCCAGCCTGATCGATGCATACTGCTCCCCTGCTGGCCCAATTGCCTCTAACTGCCCTCCCCTGCAGGCCTGGTCACCTCTTACTGCCCTCCCCTGCAGACCTGATCACCCCCAACTGCCCTCCCCTGCTGGCCATTTTGTGGTGGCCATCTGGTGTCCACATGGGGGCGGCCATCTTTGACCACATGGGGTGGCCATCTTGTGTGTTGGAGTGATGGTCAATTTGCATATTACCCCTTTATTATATAGGTTACTAGAGGCCCAGCGCACTATTAAAATCATGCAAGGAGGCACCCCGCAGGGAGCCGGGACCCGCGTCTCACCCACCTAGCACTGGTCACAGCATTGTGTTGCTCCCAACCGCTCGCCTGTCTGGCTGCCTGATTGCTCCTAACCACTTCTGCCTGCCAGCCTGCATGGCCGCTTGGAGCACGCAACTAATTGGGGAAGTGCCAATTAAAACAACAATGAGATATCACTTCATACCTGTCAGAATGGCTATCAGCAATAAATCAACAAGTGGTAGTGAGGGTATGGGGCAAGTGAACCCTCCTGTATTGTTGGTGGGATTGCAAATTGGTGCAGCCCCTGTGGAAAGCTGTATGGGTATTTCTCAGAAAATTAAAAACAGAACTACCACATGACATATAAATTCCACTTCTGGTTATTTATTGAATGAAATCCAAAACACTAATTTGAAAATATATGCATCCCTATGTTCATTACAGCATTATTTATAACTAGAGGCCTGATGCATGAAATTCGTGCACTGGGGGGGGGGATAGTAGGGGGGTCCCCTCAGCCCAGCCTGCACCCTCTCCAATCTGGAACCCCTCAGGGGAGTCAGACATCTCTCTAACAATCCTGGACTGCTGGCTCCTAATCGCTCACCTGCCTGCCTGCCTGGTCACCCCTAACTGCCCCCACTGCTGGCCTGATCACCCCTCAC
Organism: Myotis myotis; assembly: GCF_014108235.1. Taxonomy (NCBI): domain Eukaryota; kingdom Metazoa; phylum Chordata; class Mammalia; order Chiroptera; family Vespertilionidae; genus Myotis; species Myotis myotis. Next base: position 151,705,742 of record NW_023416324.1, read on the forward strand.
TGTCCCCCCATGCCGGCCTGGTGACCCCCAACTTACGCCCCCACCAGCCTAGTTGCCCCCCACTGCCCCCTCTGCCAGCCTAATCGCTCCCAACTGCCCCCACTTCTGGCCTGGTTGCCTCTTACTGCGGACCCCCCCCACCGACCTGGTCGCCCCTCATGGCCCCCCTGCCAGCCTGGTCTCCCCACACAGCCTGCTCTTCAGTCATTTGGTCGTCCCTCACTACTCCCCCTGCCTTCCTGGTCGCCCCATGCAGCCTGCTTGATCAGTTGTTTGGTCGTCCCTCACTACTCCCCCTGCCTTCCTGGTCGCCCCATGCAGCCTGCTTGATCAGTTGTTTGGTCGTCCCTCACTACTCCCCCTGCCTTCCTGGTCGCCCCATGCAGCCTACTTGATCAGTTGACATACCTAAAATTGATATAAAATAATACTGAATGCCAACTGAATTGAAAAAATAAAAATTTAAAAAATGGTAAAAAAGTATATTTTCCTACATATTTACTAATGTATTGAAAATTCTTTTAAATTAACTTAAATACCTATAGTTATGAGGTAAGAATACAAAAAGAATACTTCCTTTTGTCCTCTGTTGCTGCGCAGGTCTGACATTGTTTTTGCCTGTGCCTTCCTAGAAAAAATAAGCTGCTTCCAAAGTGACAGCTGATTTTCAAGCATAGCTGTTTGCTAGTAGGAGTGGCTGCACTATTTCTCTGTGGAAGGTGTGGACTTGAACCTGCTGGGCGGTTTTACTGAGGGATGAAGGTTTTTTTTATCTCAAAGCAACAAAGAAAAGCCAAGGAAAAAAAATAACTGTTTTGCTGAATGACTAGTTAACAGTTGGTCGTCCCTCACTAACCCCCCTGCAGGCCCGGTCATAGGCAGCCATCTTGTGAGGGCATGAGGGTTAATTTGCATATTACCTCTTTATTATATAGGATAGCCAAGATATGGAAGCAACCTAAGTGCCCATCAATATACAATTAGATAAAGAAGTGGTACATATATACAATGAAATATTACTTGGGTATAAAAAAAATACACAATGAAACCTTACATTTGCAAAACATGGATGGACCTAGAGAATATTATGCTAAGTAAAATAAGTCAGAGAAAGAGATACCACTTATATGTGGAATCTAAAGAACAATACAAATGAACAAATAAAACAGAAACAGACTCACAGATACAGAGAACAAACTGATTGTTGCCAGATGGGAGGTGGGTGGATGGGTAAAAATGGTGAAGGGAGTAATAAATACAATTGGTAGTTACAAAATAGTTATGGGGATGTGAAGTACAGTACAGGGAATATAGTCAATAATATTATAATATTGTAATAACTATGTTTGGTGCCAGGTGGGTATTAGACTTATGGGGGGATCACTTCAAAATTATATAAATGTCTAACCACTATGTGACATACCTAAAATTGATATAAAATAATACTGAATGCCAACTGAATTGAAAAAATAAAAATTTAAAAAATGGTAAAAAAGTATATTTTCCTACATATTTACTAATGTATTGAAAATTCTTTTAAATTAACTTAAATACCTATAGTTATGAGGTAAGAATACAGTCAAACAATCAGCAAGTAATTGACTATCCACTTCATGGGACCAATCTAAATATTCAGTTTGGGGTACTACCAAGCTACATGCTTTCTAAATTCTATACTTTGAGCATTTAATTCCAGCAGAAGTTCAAACACCTTCTTTCCTCTCTTGTGAAAGCCAAGTTTTACTCTGTGAACAAAGGCATTGGGTAGCTATAATTGTAGACAGCATTCTGAGAGACACCTATGCCCTCATTCTAAAGCTGAAATGAAATAGCTTCTTGAAGAGGGAGGACCTGCTGTGACGAAGGAGAAAAGGCAATGAAATCTGAGGTTGATGCCTTTAAATCCTCTTATATCATAAACCTTTTGAGACACCTTTTAGGAGTTTGATTTTTTTTCCTAAAGCTCTTTCCTTACAAATTTAGCTGCTGCCCTATTGTAACCTTTTCTTTTGTTCACTAAATCTGGGGAACAAAAACACAGAGATGCTACATCTGTGGGTGGGATACAAAAGTGAACAAAGGGATCTACTTAAATTCACAAAGTACGCAGTTTGAACATGGCTTTGCATAGGCCTTGAAGAAGGATCCATATATTCAAATGCACAAGTTAACAAGTCCTGTTCTTTATTTTGCTTGAAAAGGAATCATTAAATTTAAAAAGTGTTTATATAAAAACCAGCATTTTCTTATTAATCTGTTCTTCTTTTAATCTCTACAACATCATATGCTTACTTTTAAAAGGAAAATAAATTTTTAACTCTAGTGAGTTTGAATATCACGCATAAATCCCAGGAATGGCACTCTCTCTCTTTTTTTAAATATCAATGAAATTAGGTAGAAATTAATTTTTTTTTTTTTACTTAATTGAACTTCAATGAGTGAGAAAACAGAACTCCATAGTGTCATTTAGAAAAAGCTTTTTGACTAAAATAATCAGAGCTTCCCAATTCATAGAACTTCCTTTTGTCCTCTGTTGCTGCGCAGGTCTGACATTGTTTTTGCCTGTGCCTTCCTAGAAAAAATAAGCTGCTTCCAAAGTGACAGCTGATTTTCAAGCATAGCTGTTTGCTGGTAGGAGTGGCTGCACTATTTCTCTGTGGAAGGTGTGGACTTGAACCTGCTGGGCTGTTTTACTGAGGGATGAAGGTTTTTTAGCTCAAAGCAACAAAGAAAAGCCAAGGAAAAAAAATAACTGTTTTGCTGAATGACTAGTTAACAGGGAAGCACAGTAGTGAGTTAATGTGGCCAGTTTAAGAGCATAGTTGAAACTACATCTCAACAGCCCACTTAGGGTGATCCATTATAGAACCAGGCACAGGATTTCCTTAAGAAAAAATAAGAAGGAAGTTCCTTTTGGCTCATGCTGGGATGAAGAAGATCCTAAATAAGTGTTGTCAGAATGTAAAGCTTTGGGAATCACTGATAAATAAGTGAAGGGGAAGGCATACTTTGTAATTATTCTACTAAGGAGTATTTTATTTTTATACAAGAGGCCCAGTGCACGGGATTCGTGCACTGGTGGGGAGTGTGGCCTGTAGGGATCGGCCCACTGTGGGAGCGCCGCTCATCCCGGTCAGCTGCACGGCTGTGGACTCGCCCTCTAAGCGGCCACTATGAGAGCAGTCACTCACCCCTGTCAGCCAAGCAGTGCTCCTACTGTGGGAGCATACTGACCACCAGGGGGCAGCTCCTGCGTTGAGTGTCTGCCCCCTGGTGGTCAGTGTGCGTCATAGTGACTGGTTGACTGGCCGTTCTTGTTGTTCTACTGTTCAGTCGCTGGCTTTTATTACACAGTAGGTCCTCGGGTTATGTCCATTCCTACAGCGCAATGTAAGGCAATTTTCACTGTAAGTTGGAACCCACCTACATAAACACCTATGCCACTCACATGGAGCACATACACAGCAATAATGAAGTGAAACAGTAAAAAAAATTTAAAAGAAAGATAACAATTCCTGACCTTTACTTGTGGTAAATAAATAATAAAAAACATAAAGCACATATGTACATACGTCGAAATGATGGAACTTTTTTTTTCCTAATAAATAAATGAGAGATGGCGATGTAACCATGAAACGATGTACGTTGAGTCCGATATAACCTGAGGACTGTCTGTATAGGATTCTCTATGTATATGTTTATAGTATATTTGTAAATTTATATATTTTATTATATTATTTACATATTATAGGAAAAAAGGATAGTAAGCAGTAATCTTCTGGAGCTACAGGTACTAATCTAATCATCTCATCTTATTTTACTGAAATAAAATCTCTGTGCTAATCCAAGAAGCTGGACACTTTGCCATCCCTTGCATGTATTGCATCCATTCTTCATTCTCTTCTGCTGAATTTTCCCTGGGTTCTGAAATTATTGTGCTTTCTCTACTTACCAAATCTTAAGTACATTCGAGAACCCTATTTAAAGTTCTTCATTCTCTGTGGAGACTTTGATTACTAGTCCATCCTGAGTTCTCTTTTCCTAGTTCCCATTGCTTGGTGAGGTAATAAACTGAAACAAGTTTTGTTTTTTTGTTTTTTTTTTACTTCACTGAATTAGAGAACTTTCATAATAATAAGGCAATTAAGAAAGGCCAAGCCTTGTGCACAGTTCTGGGCTTCCTTGCCCTTGGGAGGTGTGGCTTCAGAGCCCAAATCAGAAATTAAGCCCTAAAAGCAAAACCTCAAGACAAAGAGTTTCATTTTTGGAATCTACCTTCTCTATGGAGAATTATTCTGGTCTCTTTCTGGGGTGAGGAGCAGAAGGCTGATGCTTTTTTAAAAGATGTTTTTATTGATTTTTAGAGAGAGAGGAAGGGAGAGGAAAAGAGAGAGCGTAACATCGATGGGCTGCCTCCTGTAGCCCCCTACCTGGGATCAAGTCCACAACTGGGACATGTGCCCTGACTAGGAATTGAACCTTCCAGTGCATGGGACGATGCTCAACCAACTGAGCCACACAGGCCAGGGCATGATGCTTTGGAGATAGATTGAGGTGGCCTGACAGTGAGAAAAACAACTTCCCCTCAAAGGGGGAATATGACAAGGTTTGAGGTCTCTGCTTGCACAGGATTCTAGTTGGGGCAATTGCATGTCAAGTCACACGTTTAGAAGCTCAAATGAAAAGGCACTGACTTGAGATTAACAGTGATGATCTTGGGGCTGGGCCCATGTCCGAGGACCTCCGTGAAGGGCTGCTCTAAAACCAACTAATGTAGTAGTTTCAGGCAGTCAGATGGACAAGGCTCAATGGCATCTTTGTCGGTGGACAAGCAATGTCAATGATGGAGACCACCATGGACTAATGGTCTGATTCTACCCTAGATTTCATGAGTCTTGTGCAGGTCTGGGGGTGGGGGTGGGGAAAGGAACCCTGGAACTTCACTGAATTTCTTGCTCACTTGGTGGTCTTGGGTTTGATTTGCTTTAGAAAAATAAGGAAATATTTCTTGTACCTGAATTTTGAAGAACAATCTGAACTTTTTACACAAGTAGCACATTTAGTCCTTCATAGTATATTGTTGTCTTTTTTTTTTTTTTTTGGTCATTTGTGCCTGTCTTATCTCTATGAGAAGACTCTAAGCTTCCAGAAGGCTACTGCCTTGCATTGTTATACCTACAACTATGATTCCAAACGAATGAATCGCTCACACTGCCCAATACTTTTCTTTACACTGAGTAGTTCCTATTTGAGTATTTGTTTGGTCAACTCTCCAATGCTGAGAATAAGAGACAATCTCAGGGGACACCTTTCCTTTGAGGTATGTCTACATGTTGTAGTTCCAGGGGGTCTTTCCATCCCTGAAATTCCATGTAATGCTCTTCTCCTGCCCTTTGTTACTCTACCTCCTCTCATCAGGGAATAGCCACAGTTCTCTTTTCAGTATGAATTTAAGGTCTAAGGCAATTGGTTTCTCATGTGTTCACTGATTTTCCCACAAACTGTGCTCATTCATTTCTGACACATGCCACACTGTCCCCATCTTTCTGATTCCATTTCCAAGAGGCACCTCAATGGTCCTTCTGTCAGCTGAGAATTCAGTGGAATTCAAAGCTCAGCCATACCTTATACCACCCTGAGAGAAAAAAACAACCTGTGAAATGATATAAACATGATCAGGCCAAACTCCCACCACTCTCGCCTACCTTAGGGATGCTATGCTGCTTGGTGATAGATGTTACAGAGGTATCTATCAATCAGCTTTGATAATGGGGATTTATATTTGCCTAAACAATGTCAGGGATTGTTTGGAATATTTTCACTTGGTGGCCACTGGGTGTCCTCATTTACAAAGTAAATATGCAATATTTAGTGTAGGTCACCAGAGAGGATAAAAGACACTAGTTTTCTTTTTGGCCTTTCACATTTCTGAGTATAATTTATTGCTGAACTCACAACCAGGTCACATATTAGTACTGTTTAAAAACCTTCAGGTCAAAATGCTGAAGTTTATAACCAAAAGTAACTTCTATGGGTTCCAGACATGAATTTACAAGACTGTTTCCTCAATAGGGGACTGTGATCTGGCTATTAGAATGAGTCCTTATTCATTTGGAAATTGGCATGGAATTTTGACTATCTACAGAGAGAGCCAGGAGAGAAGAACAGAGAAAGTCTTAATTTATTCTTGAGAGAAAAGAGAACACCAAATATCTCCATGGGATATTTGTTAGATTCTGTTTTTATCTCAATTTTTCTGAAAACCAATTAAAAAAAATAATGAGAAAGAGAAAATATGTCCTTTACTTGGGAAACCGGAGGTAATGTGAAAAATAGTACAAGCAGCTGGGTCATATAATGATTACTAATAATTTTATGTTTAAAGACAGAGAATTCAGTTATTGCTGTGTGGACCAGTTACCCTACCTGTAACATAAAGATACTGGGGCTTCATAGAGATGCTGGAGGACAAATAAAATAGAATGTAGAGGCACACAGGGTTGCTAAGAAGAGAAACCATACACCAAATAGACTGAAGATATTGCTAATATTCTAAATGTGGCTCAGCCATAGTTGTGTGACTTGCCCCTGATGGCAGATAGGTGTCAAGGACAGAGCTCATGCAGCTAACACACATTTACTGACTCGGCCACTCCAAGCACCGAGCGTGACCCCTGCTGGGTAGTCACTTTGCTCCCTAAAGTGAGTTTTGCACACCTAGGATTGGCAATGCTTCTACTAGCAAATTTATATTCATACATATCTGAAGAGATTCTTTCCTTGCACAGCCAAAAGGATGTCTACCTCTCCACCTTGTAACTTTCTCAAACTTGAGATACAGAACCACTATACAATACATAGCAGTACTTGCCTTTTTCAAAGGCAAAGTTAACTTTACTGTAATAATTTTTTTCCACTTGTGTAAACCCCCCAGCTTAATCAGTATTCTCTGAAATGCCATTTCAGTATATAAATGATCGATATGATTCTGTGCCCAAACCAACAATTTACACAGGTAATATTAGGGAAACTAGAGGAAGCTATGTGAGCTATTCACTGCCTTCCAGAGATGTACTCTGGTCTTATTCGCTTTGAACAACTTTTTCTGTTGTGCCTCTAGCACAACCGCCTGTAACTCTCAATCAGCCATTTAAATCCTCAGCGATGCACAATAGTCAGGTCACTTTCACCCTGAGGTTCTGCTAGGATCACAGTGTACTCAGAGTGTACAGAGAAGTGTCTCATTTCTTCTAAAGATCCTTAAATTCTGGGGATTTATAGCATTTCTCAACTCCTTAATTAGTATATTCGTTTTTGAACTACTGTAACCCTGATGGTTCATATCTGCAGAGCCCTTGTGGTTGTGTTTTCCCCTATGCTTTTGCGCCTTTCAGCTTCCTCAGTTTGCCCCTTTAATTTTACTTTTAGAGTTTCTTGAAGCTTGGTGCCTGAACTCCACACAGCGCAGGTCTTATCTGATGTGCCGGCGCCTGGTGTGGTCGAAGACACACTGGTGTTTTTGTTCTTGAAGTACCAGACTGATGTTCTGAAATCTAGACTCCAACACAAAGGAGATCATGAGTTCGTTTTAAGTGTCTCTTTTCTTCCCTCCTGGCCTCCTCCTACCCACCCCAATACTTCCTTAGCCCTATGCACTGGCAGCAGATGGTAACTACAGTCCAATGCTGAATATATACAAAACTGTGCCATGGAGAATAGGGTGGCTTCAAAGTTAGCTTTCTATTCAAGTAGGATGGCAGAGACTTCTGGAGGAGTGAACTCATGTCTCATTCATTTAATCCACTCTTCATTCAGCCAGGAATTTGTTTTCCTACACGTCCCTCTACTGTCCAGCCAGCTGAGTGAGGGTGGGTGTGAACTCTCTGGAGGGCCTTCCAGCGGGAAGGCACTGAGATTCTGTGCTGAGCTCCTGTATCCCTGAGCCAGCTCTGCCTGCTGTGGGTCACATCATGCCATTCCCACCAGAGAAGCTTAAGAGCACAGCGTGGGGGTGGGTATTTCAAGAACTGTCTCCTTGCTAGCCTGCCAGTCACGTGCTATATTCTCTAGACAAAGATGAGACCAGGAAAAGGGTGAAACCAGGAGGAGGGTGTGGGGTTACAGAAAACTGCGGGATGGTACAGTCATGGGAGGTGGGAGTGGGAAAACCTTTCCTGTTTGTTGTTTCAAGGTTTGATGGGGCTTTCATCTAATCATCTGTTTGAGCATCTTGAAAATAAGTATCTATTTTCATGATATCTATCAAAAACAGGCACCAGATTATACTACAAAGTTGACCTTAACCCTGCCATATTGCTACTAGAATCAAAACATGTAGCAGCCTACATCCAACAGAAAGTGATTATGTTTTCCCAGCATAAAAACCAGAGGGTATCTGGGATGCACTTCATTTTGTAGGTCTGCTGAATAAAAAAATAAAAACAAGAAATCAGTGCCTATACTTTACCAATGGGTGAATGCTCACAAATGCATTATACTCTTTCGCTCAGTTCAGCCCACCTCATTCATTCATTCAACAAGATTTTGCTGAGCACCTACTATGCTGAAGCAGTCTGCTAAGGACCCAGCAGTGAATAAGACAGACAGGATTTCTGTCCTCACAAATTTTCCCACCTTGCCGGAATAAACATTCAATAATTTAACCACTAGATTGTTATTTGAGGAACAGGAATAATTCATCTTACCCTGTATTTCTTCTTAATTTTCTCAAATGTATTTCCTAAAGTTCCAAACTTCTTTAATCAAGAAGTTCTGTCTTAAAGCCCTCTCTTTCTACTGTTATATTCATTCCCTTCTTGGCCACAGTGTTGACAGCTCAGATTGCAACTGCTATCTTCCACCTCCCCATCCAACCCCTCCCCTCCCCCACCCCGTGGGACTTATAACCCTGAAGATTGAGGATCTTTGCTTTTCAAGCTACACATATATTTTCTCTGTAAATATTGTACCATCTAATTTGTGTCTTTGGATTCTGCTGATTAGCCATCAACATATGACTTAAGGAATACTGCATATGAGATGCAGACATCATGTCTCAGTAAGTTATCACTTTAAGGGTCTGACTTGGGATTTACATAGACTTGTATCCAATCTCCTTGAGCATTGGATCTGCAACTATTATTGAGAGATTTATAGCTCCAGTTTTATGCCCATACGTCCCTGAAATTGTATTCTCAGCAAAGGTGCTCAGGAGTTAAGAGAAGCAAATGTCTGAAATTATCTCCACGCATTACCAATAACTATGTGGGCACCTTGGGATAGGAAAGCCTCACTAGGTACAACAAGCCAACAAGTCTTACTGAATATCTTACTATATATTTTTTTCAATTACTACAACCTGCTTCAGCATGGAAAAAGGCTAGTGAGTGGGTGATTACAAGCAATCCTCCTGTGCCGTGAAACACATTTACTCTCCTAACTTTACCTCTATTTTGAATTATTTCAAAATACTCTGAAGCCATCAGGTAGACTGTCTTTCAAAAAGTAAAAGTGCATTTCTTTGGTTGTAAGTAGCTCTCTTTGGAAAGGGCTCTGTGATGTGCAGCACAGCCATTTGCCCATGCTAGGGACCTGATGCTTTGGCCTCTTCAGGTATTAGGGCTAGAAGGTGGCTACAGTTAAAGGACACCTGAGGGTGCACGGTAGGGGCCTGGATAGGTTCTACTATGCATTTTGAAATAAGAGAGACACAAATCCATTCTCTACAATTAGGAAATCCCTCATTGATTACAATGCACTTGAGGACAAGAAGGAACTTAATAGGTTAACACTATAATATAGATAATATTCTAAACCTTCCCTATACGAAGAAGAAAACATTCAGAAAGGTGTTTTTTTTTTTTTTTAACTTCTCTGTGTCACAGTTTCTTTATCTGTAAAATGGGGTGTTTTGTAATGATGATGAAATGTTTTGACACGAAGTAGATGCTTAGTGAATATTAGTCCTCTTTTGAATTTAGAGAAAAACAAGACAAATGGAAGGGCTTCCCTGTCTATCCAGGCCTGACTCCAAGAAGGGACAAAAAGAGAGCCTGCTTTGTCCTGAGGTGCAGAGGTGGGGTCCTCACATGCTCTCCTACCGACCCGGAGCTTTGGGCTCTGCCATTCTCAGGAGGAAGGATAGGACACCTGCCACAGCCTTCCTTCATGGCGCATCAATTTTAGTACATATTTACTTAATAATTTAAAACACTTAAACTATAGCTAATAATGCTCAGATTCACTGAGTGCTGGCTGCCTGTCTGATGCTGTTTTAGGGGCTTTACATGCAAAATTCCATCTAATTCCTATAATAACCCAGAGAAAGATACTTTTTTCATTCTCATTATGCATATGAGGAAATGGCAGCATGGGAGGTGAAGTAAAGGCATGGAAATGCATTCATAGGCTGAAGTTCACATTAAAAAGAGCAAATAACTAGACCATGGGGGTGAAAAAACATTTTCTGAGCAACGTGTGTTGCAAATTAGTCCATTACCATGTTCCAGAAACAGCATTAGAAGTCTGCTATCATACCTGCCCGGCCCTGCGGGCAGAGTGAAGGGACCTGAAAGAGCTCCAGGAGTCAGCTGCCTTTGGATGTTCACGTCGGACTCCGTGTTTCTTAGTTTACTCGTGGGGCCAGGCTTGGAGATGCAGATTCTGATTGGAACATGTCCTGGGGAAGTGGCCCTTTCATTCTTATAATGCCCTGGCCCTAATCTAATGGCAGTCAGACATCGTGTCCCAGAGCAGCACACGCAGAAGCATGTATGTGTGGTCACATCGGCTCAGGGGTGGCTCTCAGTCATGCTAGCAGTGGGACAGCAAGTCTGCCATGCGTGTCTCCGCATGTGAACCCAGGGTTATGAGGCCACTCCAAGAGCCTGGGATCTCACCATCCCTCTGGGACCTTTAGGTCGGGGATAAAATAGAAAAAGCTATATTTCTGAGGGTTTTCTTAAAATTAGCAAAAAGCACCCAGGCCTGCCTGGAGAGGCCTACAGAACTTCCCTGAGGAAAGCATATGCATCCTCTTCCCTGGGGTTAATGTCTAATGGCTGAAGTTCAGAATTTGCATGTGTATTTTCCATGAGACATGGGATCAGGCTATGCAGCTCAAATTTATATACACTTTTCCTCCAGTATCTCTTTTATATGCCCAGTTGAGATATGAGGCAAAGAGATAATAGCTAATTATAAAGGAAAGGAAATGATTACAGCAAAAACTAAATGACAATGTTAACTTAGTTACTACTTTTTAAAGTTTTTCATGTGGTGTTCTAAGTGCCACACCAAATTTTCTTAAAAATTATACATAGTCTGGAATAATACTGCATGAAATTTTGGAATGAAACTGATAACATGAACCTACCTAAAACCACTGAGGATAAGTGAGTAGAAGGACATCCTTTTTTTTTTTTTTTTTTAAATATATTTTATTGATTTTTTACAGAGAGGAGGGGAGAGGGATAGAGAATTAGAAACATTGATGAGAGAGAAACATCGATCAGCTGCCTCCTGCACACTCCCCACTGGGGATGTGCCCGCAACCAAGGCACATGCCCTTGACCGGAATCGAACCTGGGATCCTTCAGTCCACAGGCCGACGCTCTATCCACTGAGCCAAACCAGGTAGGGCAGGACATCCTTTTTTTAAGTTGGAGAGGACAGGTCCATTTTGATGGACCCTGAATTCATTCTTCCCTGGGAAATTATAAAGACTCATATTCAAAATTCTTCCATGCAGTTGTTTATATATCTTACAATAGTGAAAAAAATTCCTTATTAGTATTACAGGTAATTTAATAGCAGAATAAAAAAACCACTTAATTCACTTGGTTCCAGTCCTAGAGCAGAGTAACTGCAGATACTGTGTGTCCAGATGACAGGGCCTTAGGGATGTCCTCGACCATCAAAAAAGCAATACGGTGGAGGTAAACAAGTTTCAAAAAATTCCACAAATAATGAACCTGAGGATATCTTGTGACAATGATGCAGAATGTGAGAACAACACATAGGTTTGTTATTAATTACTACAGAGCTTGAAATGGACCTCTCAGGAAAGCAGTTCACAGAATGTGGAATTTAAAAAAGATTCTGCTTTGAGATAACTTATTTGAAAATTTTTAGAAAATGTAAATGTTCCAAGTATTTGACACCTGTCGTCTGCCTAATGCTCAGAGACTGGAGAGGGTGAGTGGATATTTGTGAAGTCATCTGAAGAAGACAGGTAACAATTCTTTTTAAACATTGCTACTTATTAGCTAAAGGAAAGAGAAAGCAATGTTGGAAGGGAGTGGAGAGAGAATTAATATAATAAAATTACTGATTCCTCGGGCTTGGGTAATGACTTCAAATTTCATTTACATATATTTATCATTCCAATTGCCCTGCAAAATGGGAGCTCTAGTTCTTCCTCACCTGCCTGTTTAACCGCAGTCTCCCTTAACAATGGATTCTGTTCCTCAGCCTATAATTGGGCTTGGGATTCCTGTAACATAAAAATATTCACTACCCTGCTTTTGTGTAACCTGTTTATCATTTCTTTTGAAACCATTAAACTTCTTTAAAAAGTAGTTCATAATTGTTGCCTTCCCACTTATCCTGTGTGCTCCTGAACCCCTTTTTATGGTGTTTCTGGGATGTACCTGACTTCTCTCTTGACAACCACTAGGAAACCACCAACATTGCTGACCCACCCTCCCTGATGGTCCCTCTGCAGTATCCTGGTTTTCCTCCTATGTCTCAGACCCTCTTTCTTTTTCTTCCTTTGATGATACTCATTCTCTTTTTTATCATCTCTCTTTTTTCTGTCAACAAAAACCATCATGGAGTTTACTCTCACATTCATGGCCTAAAGTAAGGCCTCTTGACCAAAGTATTTGTTAGCCCTAATTTCAAACCTTCTGCTGCACTCCACCACTCCATGTGTGACACAGTGTCAGCCTTCCCTGGTAGCTCATACTCGGCACTGCAGAAAACTGAACTGTATTCTTTTCCTCTAAACACTTCTTCCTCATCTTCTTTTGTCGATATCTTGGCCATATCTTTCATGACTTCCTCTCTCACCAAACAGTCAGCTCCCAGAGCTGTCCACCCTCATCCATAGTCTGGCTTCTCTCCACTCCCTGTCACCAGCACCCCTCAAGTTATCAATAGTCTGAGCTACTGAAAGGCTTTCAGGGCTCTCTCCTCCCTCCAGTCACCCCCTCCGACATACATGCACGCCCCACATGCCTGTTGCTAAAGTAGATCTTCCCACTGCAAAGTCCTGATCCTGGCAACTCCTTCTTCAAGCCTCTCACAGATCTGCAGCAGAATGCAAAATCCTCGTACCTTGCTCTGTGCCTCACCTCTCATGAAGTTTCATTCATCTTTTAAGAGAGCGTGAATGGAACCTTCTCTGATACACTGCACTGGATGTTACTGTTAACTGGATTAGGATGGATCTTATTAACTTTCTAACTTCTAAGATAAAGGTGATTTGAGGACATATACTAAATTTTAAAATTCCTGGTGCAGAGTGTATTTGGTTCCACTTTTGTTTTGTACCCACAGAGAACTCGGTGTAGTGTTGGGCACACAGACGTGCTCATATGATTGCCAGTGAGTGATCCCTGCTCCGATGCACCCAGGTATGAGGGGCGGAGCTCTATCTTCTCTGTGAGACTGTGAGCATAAGGCTCCGGTTTCTAGCCGTGGTCCTCCACATTGAAAGCATTCAGGAAACTGATGGGATGAATAGTCCTGACTCCCTTTATATTCAGAAAACATACATTCTCTTAGAACCAGACTCAGTCACAGGCAGTAGAGTATGAGTCCATACCTAATAGGGTTCTAATTGGGGTTTTTCCCCTCTTCTGGGAACCTTTTGGTATGAGACTGGCCCTCTTTGGGCCTTGGTTTCCTCATCTGTATAATAATGAGCTGAGACGAGGTCATCTTTACTCCCTCTCAGTACTGATGGAAAGTTCTAACGGGTACGCAATCCTTAGAGAGAACAAAGGATGCAGAGGCAGAAGTAAAGCAAAACCGAAAGCTGGTGAGGTAATGAGGGGTTTGACTGCGTTGTACCTAGTGTGAGGTGATTGGTGGAAGGATTTGACTTAAAATTTCCTAAAAGCAAGGAATTCCTAGAATCTTCATGCGTGCTCTCAATTGGTCATAAATGATCCATTTCTGAGGGCAGTGGTGCATGTGATTTTTTAAAAGTCTGATGTGAGAAGCCTGACAGATATGGAGGAACACTAATTTTATTTAATGAAATTTGCTACGAGTGCAGGAAGCACATATGAAACTGTCACTAGCAGCTGCAGATAAGAATTAAAGATGTGCTCCTGCAAGATATGAAATGACAAGATGAAGAATAGAGCCCTGAAAATCAGCAGTCTGTCCCAATAATTACATGTGGACAATCACAACCCCATTTGTGCAGTATCTGGGAGAGCAATGTGCATGGTGTAACTTGAGGCCAGGTCTGCCAGGGACCTGGGAGGAGTGCATGAGAGGACAGATTGCTAGAATCTGAGAGACAATGGGTCAGGGACAGAGGTCCAATATGACAAAGGTGACTATGGGGCTCCAAGAAGGAACATTTCTCAATAAGAAAAATTATTCTAAACTTTGCCCATCAATAAATTATCACTAAGTCCCTTATAATACTTCCCTATGTCTACTGAATACATGGAAAGAAGGGCACTCTGCCTATTTGAAAACAAATGGGGATCTTGTTTTATTATATATTTAGAAAGCAAATGTCTCTAAAAGAGACATACACCTCAGCCCAGCTGAATTGCAATGACAGATAATTTTACCTAAATGCAAACTGTTCTGTGATTAAAATGAGGCCTAAGAAGGTCAGAGTATTATAACTGAACTGTGCTATTTCTGAGAGCACCATGCTGTGTTTTTGCCTCTGTGGTTTTGCTTCTGTTCCTTCTACCTGGAATGCCATTCCTCTCCCCTTCTACCAGACACACACCTACTCCTTCATGATCAACTTCACCTTCCCGATGAAGCCCTCCCCACTGCTTCATGCCCTCCTCAGGAGCTTGATAAGTTTTTGTGTCCCTTAAACACGTTAATATTGCATTTGTATGTCCCCCTTTTGGACAACAGGTTTAGGAAAGTGTTGGGGAACTTTGTGAGTTCCTAAAATGAGGGACAGCATCTTGTTTGTGTCTTTACTCCTGTCCTAGCTAAAGACTTGACACAGAAGCTGGGACTCAATAACATTTGATGAATGAGTAAATAGAGGACGCATGACTGCATGAGGTAAGACTGACAAACAGAAATTACTGCATTAAGTGACCCTGGAAGACAGCCAATTAAATGAGCATTGTAGAGAGGGGCAGGTTTTATAAAAAGAGGAAACATTTTATAAAAGAGGCAAAAATCAATGCATTCCTAACTATACTAAGTCCAAATTCTAAGAAATTAAAGAAAAAAATCCTGACAATGAATAAAGGCTGGACTAAGCACTGACATCTCTAAACAAGAGGTTATCAAAAATAATAAAAAGAATGTCAAAGAGGTTGTCTCTCAATTAACTCAGAGGCAGAAAGGTGACTTTTTAAAAAGGGAAACACTACCTTTAAAGAAATGAAACCACACTAGCAGGCAAGAGGCTTACTTGGTTAATGAAACAGCAGAAAATCAGTTTAAACTGCTAGCAATGAAAAGGTAAATGTATAATTCTTTACAGGAAGTAGAATGAAGAGGAAGGCAGGACATTCTGGAGATACTGAGAGCACTCAGTTGTACCAAAGATGCTCTGTGTACTGTTTAACTGACAGGGAATCCACTAAAAGTTAATAGCAAGCCATAGGATAGTAACTGCGGCTGCTAATTCCATCCCACTTTGACTCTCTCTCCTCTGCAAATTAGTGTGACCCCAAAATGTTTTCAGGATTGTCCAACTTGTCCTACATTCCATAAATACACACTTTCAGAGGATGCTGTTTTTTGCCATGTCTCTATTACGGTTCTTCACAGATGGACCATTTTTGTCCTTCCAAAGTCTAAGAATAACTCGTTGAGTTATCAAGACATACCGAATCCAGTTCAGCTGCTCCTGGGGGATTCCAGTCAGTTTAGTCACATCTGCTGAGATGCATGCATCTGAATCCAAATGAAGATTCTGTTTGATTATACATTTTGAGCATTTGTGGAGGTTTTCTTTGGGGGGAGGCAAAATGTTTTCCATTTTTTTGGCACTCCAAACAGAGCTCTTCAGTCTTAAACACCGCCTTCGGAGTGCCCCTCCCCCACTCCTTCGCAGGAACCCAATCTTTTCATGTGAGCAGGTGCGTCTGGAAGTTTTTGGAAGGTTTTACACTGAATCAGCTTTCTGATTGGAAACTTTCTGAACACGCAGTCAGATGTGCCAAAGAGACCTTAAAACTTGCTGGAGCAGTTTTCACTCACACAGACACACGTTCACACATACAGACAGCCAGAGCGAGAGTGAGTCAGAGCCCAGTAAACTGAAGTGTCTGTCTCAGAGGGTAACTACCACATGCAACCGAACTGAGCAAAAGGAAACGGCAGCAGGAGAGGTAGTGACTAAACAGCAAGAACCGAGGTTCCGATTCCTCATGGGCACGTTCCCCTTAGAGCTGAAAGCCTTAAAGCTTTACCTAAGAGTTTAAGCTACACATCCTTTCCGTAAAAGTCTGTCTCATTTCCGAGTAAGTGCCCAAACATTTGCCCTTTACAACACTGCACCTTCGAGTACTGCTACCAATTCCTTTTGCTCGCAAATTTGGTCAAACAGTGATTTTGAAACACTTCCTTCTCCAACACAAATAGGTCAACCGGATTCAAATCTAAACGAAGGACACAATGCTACTCTCTAAATTGTGAGTTTTCCAGCAAAACCCGTACCCTACTTGATTCCCTAGAATCTTTCTTTTTCAGTTTGAATATAAACTGAAAAGTTGTTGCAGAGTAAAATAACGCTTTTGCCTGAAGTCAGAATAGTTATTAGGAGCAAAATCACCCCCCACTGGGCATGCCCGGAATTCCGGGGGAAATCAGCTTTCGTTGTTCTATGGCCCAGACCAGATGCTCTGAGGTGGCCAGGAACCTTAGTCTACGCCCACTTAGCAGATTTCTGGCTTTCTATCAGGGACTAAGAGGTTTATTTGCAGAAATGGATCATTTCCTTCTAAATATCCTTTACCCTATTTACATGCCTGCATATTCCTTCTATGTTGTTTTCCCCCTACAGCTTTACTAAGGGAATTAATTATCTAGAAGAACAGGAACATACAGTAAGTACATCTGAGATACAGGATGAGACACAGTATGTCATCTATTAGGCCTGGCTAAGACCAGCAGCTGATGCTAAATGGGAAGGAACACGCACCAAATGTTTTTTAATCACAAAGTTAGTAATTAATTGCTCTTTAAAATACATTTTATGCTTCTTTCTGTCTGTGTACATGAAATGCACATTTATTACATGCCAAAAATTACAGCATTATGGTTTAAATGTGATTGGCACGGAAGTCCGGAAATCAGCGTTAATGTTCCCACAGCAACTTTAATTCCGACCGTGTGCACATGCGGGCTGTAACGGCCTCCGCTCCAGGATCATACATATAGATGGTCTGGGCGGGAGGCTAACGACCCATATCCTCAACTGTAGTTACAGGAAGACAACAAAGGCCATCAGCTGCGCGCCTTTCCACGTGTGTGGATAAAAACAATGTCCCTGTGCCCCGCGTTGTGTAATCAGAGATGAAAGAATCTGCTGTGAGGCCAGCACTTAGGGGGACAGTTTCTGTTGCTGTGGGAACCCGGACTTTGCATTTCCTGACTTTGGGGTAATTAAAATGTCAGCCTTAATGTGGCATTAATGGAGCTTGCCATAAAAAATCCTTTGTTTTGTTCTCTAAAAAAATTGCTTAAAAGTTCAAACTGAACCAAGTGTACTAAAAATTTTAATCTCGGGAACTTGGACTGGTGAAGCAAAGGGTTGGGGGTAGGAAGGCCAGTGGAGGTGGATGGCAGGAAAGAGGGACGAGCCCAGGAGTCTCCTGGCCAGCGTTTGGCCCCAGCAAGTCATGCTACCTGCAGAGCTAAAGTTAACCCCACCCACACAACACTTTGGTAATGTGCAAAGGTTAAATTAAAAATAAACAAAAACTGTGAATGCGTAAGTGCATCTTGTCAAGGACACACAAAAGTAAGGCAGTTTGATGAGACCAGTGCAAAACATGGGAAGGTAAGCAACCACGGATGCCAGCTCCCAACAAAAGAAAGACAACAGCATCCTGGGCCTAGTCAAAAGCAGGGAGCACTGCCCCAGGGAAGAGGCACCCCTCCACTCCTTCAAGGGGGCACTTATTTTGGGGCAAGTGATACGGGAGAAATATGCAAGTGATAGTTCGGGTGGCCTCTGTCACGTGTACCATGACTGTGCTAGGCTACAGCTTGCTATTTGACAAGAAAGGTCTTTCACTTAGAGAGCCTCGCCTGCTCCCCTGATGTGGTTTAGTCCTGTTTCAGCATTTGAAGGGAGAGCCTATTCAGTTTTGTATCCATTTCAAACCTTATCTCAGTGCCTTCCATTGTCATCATCTGAGTTTGAAATGGTAAAGAGGTGACAAACTAGGAGGTAATGGAGGAGTATACTAAAGGAAATTGTTAGTGTGAGTAATAGTAACCTTAGGACCAATTTAACCTCATCATCTCACAACAGAAGGCGCTTCTCAACCATATTCCTTCTTAGTTTGAACATTGCTGGGATCTTTGGCCAAATCTGAAGTGGCCGGGCAGGTTACATAGTCAATTGAGAATGTCAGGGGTCAGACTTATCCTCTTCCCTCTACAATTTGGCCTGTGCCCTTCAGAGGCAATGACGCTGTGGCCTACCTACCCTTACTGGTCCATATTCAGAGCTGACTTCTTCTGTGGGGATGTTTATATATCGTGTTTTATAACCCACTCACCAAAATGAGTAAATGCACATTTTCAAGATGCCCGTTTACAGCCTGGAATGCCATCTCTAGGCTTGGAACAAAGAATCCAGGCTGCCCACAGTGAGAACAAAGCCACAGACATCCCTCAGTATCTGAATGAGTTAATTATGAGCAAGTCATTCATCTGTCTGTCAGTTTTCTCATCTGTACACTGGGAAGAATTATACTGACTGACAGGAAATGGGCATTAAAGCATGACTAAGAATCATTTTGCTAAACACATGACAAATGAAACAGTACTGTAAAAATTCAGGCACCTGTGCAAGCTGGGCATACCACATGCTGGCGGATGTTTCCAAAGTTAAAGAGATAACAAGTCAAGGGCACTGTTTATAAATGCCCCAAATCTGTTAGTTCTAAATAGGAACTGAATATTTCACCTTAAAGAAATTAGGCTTTTAAATTAATCTAAGGAAAGAATGACATTTGAAAGTAAAAAGAAAAGAAAAAATCCTCTTGAAAGCAAGAAGAATATCCAAAAGTTTAACAGCTTAAAATAAACCTCTTTCCTATCTTCTCTCCAAATGGCCAGATTTCTGTGAATTCTTCCTAAAAACAATTGTCTTCGAAGTGTAAGCTCAACTCAGGACGAACTATGATCCGAATATATTTGGAGAAAAGTAGAATCAATTAAACAACAGGTTGGAGCAGGGAAGACTTTCACATATTAATGGCAAAATCAAACTGACCTCAAACAGCTGGAGATTAGGTTTCTCCTCCCTGTTCGGACACCCTACTGACTGGCCTCCTCGTTGCTGGGAACTGTACGGCTACCATGCTTGTTCAGTTCCTTGCACATCTCCCGTGGTAACGCCAAGGCCTGCTCAGAGGATGCTTATAGGAAAGTACAATAAATGGAGCTCAGTGCCTCCTCCAGTTAGAAAAACACTTTGCTGCAACAGGGGATTTCTGGTCGAAGGCCATTCTATGTAATCTTCCCACAAGGTCTGGCAGCAAGCCAGGCGGGAAGGTCTGCACGCAGGAGCTCCAGGCCTTTGGCCACAGGAACAGGCTACCCTCCTAGTAGGCAGGGACAGTGCGCACATGTCTACGGGCACTGTGCCACACTGTTTTCCAATCCTTCCTGTAATTACTATTGGGCTGGAGACTGCCAGGCAAGAAGGGCCAAGGATGTTCCTATTACAATGGCCAGCAGAACACAGTCCCCGCTTCTGACCCCCAGGTTTCTCCAGAGAGGCGGCCACTTTGTACAAATTACTCTGGCTGTGGAGATCTGGATCTCCTTATTCTCATTTCATTTTCTCGGGGCAACTGGAGTGTGGTCTCAGAACCATCTTCCTTCACCCCAACTCCACCCCTGGGTCTTGTCCCTCTATCTAGAGACTATTATGATGAAGCGAGGAAGGAATGCAATCTCTTGCAGGAATGAATTCACCTCTGGCCCTCTTTGCAGAATTTTGCATTTGTTTTGCCAGAATAATGACACTAGGAAACTTAGAATGTCATTTCCTAATTAATAATTTTTGTCTTTGTGGACAGAATAAATGGAGTCTTTTTTTTTATAAGACTTTTTTTTTTTTTTTTTTTTGTCATTTTAAAGAAGAATATGCCAGCTGTTGCCTGTTACCAGATTTCCCTAATGGAGATAAGATCAGAATAGTTGTTAGGTACTTCAAGACTAAAAGGAATATTCTTTGGGATTGGAACCCAAAGTTTTCCCATTACTTTCCTTTGTTAACACACATATATCTTTCTCTTTCACGTTTTGGGTTACATTGCAAAAAGAGAAAGAAGTCTCCTAAATGTGATTTATCAACTTTCTTAAAATAGAATTTAAAGAAGTGACTCCCAGATTAGTGAGAAGACAGCAAAAATAAACAGCAATGGAGTGATTTTAATAGCAACGATCTCATTAAGCTGCCCATTTCCAAATTTAGCCTGTAGGCAGTTTTTTTTAATTAAAAAATATTTTTAACCTGAGTTTCTATTGGCTACGTGAGGCCTGGGTGGCTTCTGAATTCTTGGAAGCCATTCTCTTTTCCTCTGTAAATTTATGCTATCCTTTAACCACTTCAAAATAAATTAAAAACTGGAAAGACAGAAATTCAGCCAAGCTACATGAGACTCCAATAACTAATGCAAAGCTGATTTGTGTTAAGTAATTTCAAAATGGATGTTTCCTTGCATCTAACTGGCCGTATGAGATTCACATTTGGCTGCTCAATTAAGTCAAGGTGGAAAGTGCCCTTATTCCGATCCGGGGGACAAAATAATTAGCTACATAACTTCACAACTTCTTTTTTTGAGTTAATGTTATGGGAGATGATGTAGTTTCTGTGTAATTAATCATCCTTTTGAGGCCAAATGGCTGGTCACCTGGTTTTAACATCCCGTTTTGAAAATAGAGATGTTGGCTGAAACAAAATGGTGGCAAGTGATTTTTGGCTACTTTAGACCGAATGGAAACAGCCTGCTCTGAAGGCCACTGAGCCAGAGCCAGGGTAGAAGCCCGCTCCATGCCCCGAGAAGACAGCGCCACTGTACTGGTGTACTCACAATCAGATGACCCGGTGTGAGCGTGAGAGTTTGTCAGTGAACGTGTTGAGTGGATGAGGGCTGGGTCTGGAGACAAAACAGCTTCAAAGTTCAGGCAGGGAAGGCCCGGCTTGGCGCTGGATCCACCCGGCTGAGTAATCTCATTCTCCTCAGATGCCTTCTGGTTTTCAGCTGTCTTGGGTTTCTTCCTGAAAATAAACAAAGGGCCCTTTGAAGGAACTGAATGCATATTTGGGAAAAGGCATTTTTAGAATCTGTTAAAGATAACTTGATTTTTTTTTCTGAGGGGGGATGGGAGGGAGTCCAGTATGTCCCTTGTTTTAAAACAAGCTGATTCTTGTTTTTTCTTTTTCTTTTCCCTCCAGTAATGGCCTAACTGGGAACACATGAAAGCATATGGGCCAAGCAAACAGCACCACATTTGGACTCCGTTGGCTGCATAAAAAGACCCTGTCCCGGAACTTTAGACAGCTTGAGCTACGTATGGCTGACATTATCCAAGAAGGCATCCTTTTCCCCCTTCAGAGTTTAACATGGTCTGGAAAAATACTAGTGGAGGTTTACCGTTCTAGCATTTGTCAGGAAGCTTAGAGACAGGACTCGTGGAGTAATGGGAGGAGCACTGGACTGGGAGTCAGGAGACTTGAGCTATCGTACTAGCTGTGCCTCTAATTTGCTGTGTGGCCTTGGGCACCTCACTTCACCTCTCTGGGCTTCAGTTTCCTCATCTGTAAAATAAAGGGCTTGGATTAGAAGGCCTTAAAGGTTCCTTCCAGCTTTAATTTCTCTTCATGGAACACATTATGAACATTCAACTTTTTTGCAGTTTTATTAGGTTTTATTTTAGATCAATACATAATTTGAAATCACAATCTAAATGTTCAGGCTGTACAGATGAGAGGGGTTTGGAGGTTTAGTGATGGAGGTTTTTGTTAAGATAGCAAATGGACAGTGAAAAGAAGACTTAGATTCCATAGGTAGAGGGAAGGTGTCACTGGAGATCCTCTATTCCAAACTCATTACTCACCCAAAGCTTGAGATTCCGCCCCCCCTTTTTTTATTTAGTGCATGAACTGCTTTTTAACAAGTTTATTTATTGATTTTTAGAAAGTGAGAGCAAGAGTGAGAGAGAAAAACATCGATTTGTAGTTCCTCTTGTTTATGCATTCATGGGTGATTCTTGTATGTGTCCTGACCAAGGATCCAACCTGCTACCTTGGTGTTACTGTGATGACACTCTGAGTAACCTTGCCAGGGCTTCATGACTCATGGTATAGGAATGTGACAGGGTGTCTGAGATGTGATGAAGAGATTGGTAAAGGGAATTAGAAAGTAATTATTGCTAATAGTTATTTGGGGTCAGGAATAGGAAGCAAAAGAGCTAAGTTATTGATCAAGTCCAGTCTTCACTCCCTTGGACAATGCAACTGATATAAACAAATAAATGCTTAACTTAGACTGCACATACCCTAGGCCTCAGTCAAATTGAATTATTAATCATACCCTGAAAATTCTCCCCAATTTCCTTGGCTCTGTGCTTCTAGACCTATATGCATGGTGACCAGAGAAAGTGCTTTCTTTTTGGTCGAAGATCATGTGTGGTACATACTCTGTTGTAAGTCCAGTTTCCATGCTTTCTTTATTTCTGTAAGCATAGCAATGAACTTGTTACTCAGAATATCTTCTCCTGGGATTTGCTGTGCGGGGCAGTTAAATCTGCCCTCACAGAATATGGTGTTCTGATTAGCATGCTGTGTTTCTGGTCCAGTTGGCTGTGAAATAAATCTGCTTTTCCAGAGGGCAGGAGGCAGAGGTGGGGTAGCACGGATGAAAACAGAGGGAAGCTTTCAGACATATTTTTCAGGATGGAGGAAGCCAATGTAAGAGAAGGAACAAATTGTAGCGCTTTACCCACTGTTTGTTGAGTGGGTGACTGTGGACCTAACCCCCAGATTCTGAGTGTCTACATGGACCTGCAAAAACCAGGTTTCTAGGTTTTAGTTTAATGAGGTCCCCAACTCCTTTCTTTCCCTAAGAAAACCAGCAGCTTCTCTAAGGTCCTTATTTCTATTACTGCTGTCTGTCCCCAGGTTGGAAACCCCAGGGTCACACACCTTCCTCTGCCTTAAAGTCAATTCATCAAGTCCCGACAGTTCTGCTTCCTTTATATTTTATCATCCGTGTTTCCATTCCATTTCCATTGCAATTGCCCGAACACCTTTTATTTGGGCTGTTGCTCACTTCCTGGCTCTCTATTCTCCTTGACTCCTAGTCTCACTTCTTGGCATTCACTAAATCTGAGGTGACCACATCAGCCTGACCCTATTCTACCTTAGCTCACATGCCCTATATGTTGGCCATCTTGAACTCTCAAATTTTGTGAATATTTCCAGAACGTCCTGGGGAATCTTCATCCTTGGTCAAGTTATTTCTCTTGCTTTGAATGCCCCTATTTCAACTATATTGAAATCCTATTTACCCTTTCTATTTATTAAATGTTGTCTCCATTTTATAACTGTCTTGATTTCTCTCTGTCAGATAAGACCTCACTCTCTGTCTCTCAAATTCTTCTCCCTCCTATCTTTCTTTGAAACACCGAACACTTTTTCTTTATTTTATTTTACTTACTCAATTTTGCTGCAATTATGTACTTATTAGAGGCCTGGTGCACGGATTTGTGCACTTGTGGGGTCCTTTGGCCTGGCCTGTGGGGATCAGGCCGAAACCAGCTCTCCGACATCCTCCGACGGGCCCTGGATTGCGAGAGGGCAGTTCTTGGGTGACGCACCCCAGAATCGGGCTCCCTCCTCTCTGGTTCCAGGTGCATCACCTGAGAACCACTGCTGCCAAGACACTGCAGCTCAGCAGCTCCTGTGTTGAGTGTCTGCACCCTGGTGGTCAGTGCGTGTCATAGCTACCAGTCGGACGGTCAGACGGTCACTTAGGCTTATATATATATAGATTATCCCTCCTCTAGGACACTGTAAACTCTGAGGGTTAGGAAATGTCCTTGTTATTATTGAATTCTATGTGTTCATGCACTTTCCCCCTCTTCCTTCCCTCCCACCATTCATTTATTCATGTATTCATTTTCCAAATACTTGTTATGTGGCTATGGTGTGCCAGCGTGGGTTAGGGAATAGAACAAGCCTGGTTTCTACCTTCCCAGTGTTTGCTGTCTAGTGTGTACTGTTAAGCCAATAGCTTAGACACAGCATAATTCAATATATACTTGTTGATAGAATGAAATGAAGAAATTAAAGTATATTTTGAGAATAGTCATAGTCTGAATCCCAATTAAGTTTGCTACTCTTTACACAGCAGTGAAATCTACCTTGAATGGCTGCTTTTACTTTGAATCCATGAAGGGCACTCGGTAGGAGTAGGGACATTTTGCTCACTAAAGTTAGGCTGCTCCTCATGATTCATTTAAATACAGGGATGAAATACTAATGACAATCACAACAGAAAAAATATTTATCCTGGCTGCTCTTAGTAAGGCCTACACTATTTCAGATGTGAGCTTTCAGAATTAAGGAAGTTCTTTCAAAAATGAGCATATGGCGAACATTACTCTTTTATTTTTATGATTGCACAAATTGTATTATTCTTTATACTAGAGGCCCGGTGCACAAAAATTTGTGCACTCGGGGGGGAGGGGGGTCCCTCAGCCCGGCCTGTGCCCTCTCTCAGTCTGGGACCCCTCGGGAGATAACGACCTGCTGGCTTAGGCCTGCTCCCGGGTGGCAGAGGGCAGGCCCAATCCCTAGGTTCAGTCCCTGGTCGGGCTCAGAGCAGGGCCGATTGGGGATTTGGGGCGCCACCCCCTGTCATGCACAGAGCAGGGCGGATCGGGAGGTTGTGATGCCACCCTCAGTCACGCTCAGGGTAGGGGCGATGGGGGATTGGGGCACCGTCCCCTGTCACACTCAAGGCAGGGTCGATGGGGAGGTTGCGGCACCACCCCCTGTCACGCACAGAGCAGGGCCAATCAGGGGGTTGGGGCGCTGCCCCCTGTCACGCACAGAGCAGGGCCCATCAGGGGGTTGGGGCACCGCCCTCTATCACCCACAGAGCAGGGCCAATCAGGGGGTTGGGGCGCCGCCACTCTCACACTCAGGGCAGGGCTGATGGGAAGGTTATGGCTCTACCCCATCACACACAGAGCAGGGCCCGTGGGGGTGGGGGGGCATTGGGGCACTGCACCCTGTCACACACAGATCAGGGGGTTGAGGAGCTCCCCCCTATCAGGCACAGAGCAGGGCTGATCAGGGGGTTGGGGCGCCTTCCCCTGTCACGAACAGAGCAGGGTGGATAGGGAGCTTGTGGCCCCGCCCCCTGTCACACACAGAGCCGCAGGGCGATCAGGGGGTTTGGGTGTTGCCCCCGTCACGCTGATCCCGGTGCTGGGAGGCATATTACCCTTTTACTATATAGGATAGAGGCCTGGTGCACGGGTGGGTGCTGGCTGGTTTGCCCTGAAGGGTGTCCTGGATCAGGGTGGGGGTCCCCACTGGGGTGCCTGGCCAGCCTGGGTGAGGGGATGATGGCTGTTTGCAGCTGGTCACACATCCTTCAGGGTAGGGGTCCCCACTGGGGTGCCTGGCCAGTCTGGGTGAGGGGCTGAGGGCTGTTTTCAGGCTGGGGGTGACTGAAGCTCCCAACCGCTCCTTTTTTTCTTTTTTCTTTTTTTTTATTCTGGGCCAGCTTTAGCTTTGAGGCTTGGCTCCAGCTTTTAGGCCTCCGCTGCTGAAAGTAGGTTTCTGGCCTTTGCTTACAATGTTGTGATCCTGCTGGCTGAAACCCGGTGACTAAAGCAGGTTTCTGGGGTTTTGTTTAGCTTCTATATTTGTTACATAGTTGCTTAGAGTTGCAGCTCAGAGGCCTGCAGTGGCAGGCGGGAAACGTTGGAGTCCTCCGTCACTGAAGCAAGCAAGCCTCATGTTAGTTTCAAGCTGCCTGGCTGCCGGCCGCCATCTTGGCTGGAAGTTAATTTGCATATCTCGCTGATTAGCCAATGGGAAGGGTAGCGGTCATATGCCAATTACCATGTTTCTCTTTTATTAGATAGGATAAATGCCCTTGCTTCCTTCCCTAGATTTCACCCAGCTTCCTACCTGATATCTTGCACCACACTCTCCTACTTGTTATCTTAAGGATCACCTTTGGGGTACATTCAAAACAAAGAGGCATTGGGGTCATCTCTATGAACAGAAAGTATTGAAAACTGAACCTTAATTGGTTCATACCCCCATTTGCCTAATATCACTTTGCTAGTCTGTATGCCATTAGGCTGTTTCCCAGCTGCCAGAGAGCAGAGAGCCACTCAGTGTTCTCAGAAGCAGTTCATTCCCATCCCACCTTCTCCGAAAGTCCTTCTGGACTCCTTTTCCCAGAGTTGAGTAACACTGAAATATCGCCTCAGTCTATGTCTACAAATGCACAGGTGGGTTATTCTGACCCTATTTTTTCAATTAATAGTTTATTAAGAAGGGAAGAGCAAGTCCTATAGTAATTCATTTAAAATACCTTCTTTGGTGAAAAATAATTATACAAACAGCACATCTGAGGACCAGTCTATTTCAGCCCCTGTGGCTCTGCATTCCTGCCCGGAGCCATTAGAGGGCAGCAGCACACTGGCTGGCTCCTGGCAGCCTTTTGGAGAGGCACCTCCCCACCAGACCAGAACCTTCCTCTCCTGGTCACCATGCCAAAGGTTGCTTTGCCAAGCTCTGGCCGCTAGGCCTCTTTCTTTCTTTTCAGCGCTCTCTCCCTCTCTCACTCTCTCCCCTACCCCACTCCCCTTTTCTCTCTCCCTTCTTTCCTCCCTCCCAGTGTTAAAATTATACACTCTGATGAAGTCGCCCCTCAACCGGAAAATGAAAGCTCCAATGAAAAAGTTAGACAAGCCAACAATAACAAAGAAAGAAACTGGGAGAAAGGGGAAAGGAGGCTGGTGAGGGGGAAGGATTTAAGAACAAGAAAAGGGCAGATGTTTTGTAAATATATGCAAAGCAAAACTGGGTGTACCCTGAACACTTCCACCGAGAAACAGACCAATCATTGTGCACTTCCTCCCGCCACTCTGGTGGGAGCTCTGCATTTAAAAAAAAAAAAAAGTGTGGCTGCAGGCACCTGCCTTTCAACGGTTAGTTCTGACACCCTGACTGAATATCTCCCAATTGTCCAAGGAGAACAAAACCATTTGATCTTCCTACTGCAAACATTTCTGTTACGAGAAAAAGACTGCTTCAAGGCTGGGAAGGCATTCTAAGGTGACTGGCAGTTGGGTTAGCCAGCGGGCCCTTCTGGTTTTTAACTCTCACTGTGCTGGCCCTGGCAACAAGTTTTGGACTGAAACATAGCAGTGAGAAAGGCTGTGGAGGATGCTGGCTCTTTCCTTACTAGACCATATTGTATGTGGAAGGAAATATGCATTAAAACATATTGATGAGATGTAGGTATCATGCATGTGAAATGCATGGAAATTAACCAGAGAGGCGGCATTTCACGTATACATCTCACACTTCTTCGCACACATTGCGCACATACAGTGATGGCAGTGCTTTCTACAACATATGGAAAATAAATATTTTATCTGTGTGAGCTCTTATCAGTCTCCAGGGGCTTTGGAGAGCAGAGTGCTCTCTTCTATCTCCCTCTCCCGATTTTCTCTCCGCCAGGCTCCCCCTCTCCCGCGCATTAAGCGTGCCTTCCACTCACCAGTCTGCTTGGATTGGAAAGAATTAGTGAGAACCTCCTCTGGATGAATAATTACTCAGTCATTAGATCATGATAATTTAGACCAGTGATGCCCGCCCCCCCCCCCCCATCTTTTTGGACTGGTAACCATTTCCTTACGCTCCTTCCCAACAGTGCCTTGGGGGAAGGCTTAGGGAATGTTTGGGTTTGGGGGCAAAGGGCAGGTGGAAACAAGGCATCCAGTGAGAGTTGGTGGCAGGATTGTGTTCTACCACCTCCTAGCTGTGTGCTCTAGACAGGCCACTCTGCTTCTCTGGGCCTCTGTTTCTTCATTGAAAAAGTAGAAATAATAATAATACCTTCTAGGGCTGATGTGAGAAATGAGATAATTCATGTCAAGTGGGTGGCACATCCTGGCATATGGTCAGTGCCCAGTGATGGTAGCTCTTTTCACAGAGAGTGTCATTTCTATGGTTCTGTCTTTTCTGCTATAACAGAGCACTTCCTTTATGTTAGTAATCTCTTTTGTTCAGTAATCCTTTTTAATATATAGATTTGGGCAGAGGCAAATGGGCTATAATTGTAGCAAAGGTGGAAAAAATGCTGGGACAAGCACCTCCTCTTGAGCGCTATGATCTCACTGTATTACCCTCCTGACACCCCCTGTCTGCTCACATTGGTCCTGCTGCTGCTGTACCAAGAGCTATTCTTCACGCTGAGGCTCGAACAGGCTACCCTTGGCCTATGGAAGCCCATCAAACCTGAGCACCGTGGTCTATTCATTAAAACCAACCTTTGGCACTCTCTCATCATGTGTTCTTACAATTTACTCTTTCACTACTTGGTCTAATGTTCTCATATTAATTTAAGATGTTTTTGTGATTAAAACATTTTATTCTCTCTCTTTTTTTAAAACTTTCTTGGCAAGGCTGACATACAATGTTTTTCAGTGTATATCTCCTCCACTGTATCAGGCAGGATCCTGGCAAGAAACAGATGGTACACTCAAAGGTTTGAACTGAAGAGAATTCAATGAGAGGATTATACTGAGGTTCATATGAGGTTAAGGGACCCTCAAGGGATGGTGAGCATCAGGGACTAACAGTGGTGGGAAGCTGTTAAATCTCAGCTTTAAACTGTTACCCCGAAGGAGCAAGGAAAGGTGTGGCTGGGAAGGAGGCTAGGTTAATAATGCCGTGACCTCACTCTCCTCCCACTCTCACACCTCTTGCTGATCTCTCCTTTAGGCCAAAGTCAGGAGGAAGCCAGAAGAGAAGACAGCTGGGCAACAGAGTTCAGAAAGGTCAGCCTCTGGGCCACAAATCAAGGCAGAGAATGGTTCTGGGGTTTTGTTTGTGTCCATCGGGGATGGAGGGAGACTAATAGACATGTCTATTCTTTCCCTCTCCGTTTCTTCACCCTTTGCCTCTCAATCTTACTTTCTGGAAGGAAAGAGACACAGCAAAATAAAAGGGAATCAATTCTCTTTTAGCATCCACCTACCTATTTTGTCTACTTGCCATTTACAGGAGAAGAAAACTGAGTGTAAGCTCGACGACAGCAGGTGTTGGTGTGTGCTGCCATAACTCTGTTGTCTAGAAGAGTGCCTGGCACATATTAGATGTCCAGTGAATTTTAGTCGACTGAGCAAATACACTCATCTCTGCTGGGCCAGACACTATATATACATTCTCTCATTTAATTTTCACAACAGTCCAGGCAAATAGGCTGGGCCACTGGGCATGCTCGTCCAGGTGGTGTGGGAGTGGGTAGGTTTTAAAATCTAACACTCACCCCCTTTATACCCACCCCCAAGTCTTGAGACCTGGCCCAGGGTATTGTCAACCCACAGGAAGGGACAAAGTTTTGTAATTAGTCCACATTTTTATACTTTAATCACCTTTTTGCTTTTTGCACCTAGCAGGTCACTCTAAGTTTTGTCATTATTTCTCTTTCATATATGAGGGAGCTGAGTTTCTGAAAAGCACAGGCTGTAAGAATGGGACCCAATCTGTCTGTTCTCTAGGACCTGTGAAATGTGAAAGCAGGCACTGGCTTTCTGCTCAGGTGAAATACTTTCAATGGCAAAAACAGATGCTCACTTGCGGGCTGCCTGGTGATTTTCATGAAACCTTAGGTCCAGGTTTCTAGGTCTGGATCTCGGCTCTATGCAGCACAGGGAGGTGGGAGTGGTGGAGATGCTCTCCTCTCCCAAAGGATACAGATGCCTCAACACCTGCCTGCGTCCCAGTACTGCTGTGCTACCTGCACTGGCACAGTTATTCCGGGATGAAGAAAAACTCAGAGAAACACCTGATGTGGGAATCCTAAGGCACACCTTGCACTTGAACATGAGGATGAAGGAAGGTGCTCACACAAGTATGTTCCTAGCATAGGTAGGAAATGAAGAACTCTGTTTGATCTGGTGTCACATCTTCAGTCTCTAGTCACCTGACCCCATTGTACTGCAGAGCCCTCTGATGGCTCCCTCTCCATTCGGGCAGGTGGCCTGCCTGTCACCTGCACGTCCGCTACCATCAATCACAATTCAGGTGGCAAAGCATTCAAGGTATAAAGCAACACAACACAAAACAAGACAAGACAAAAACCTCTGGCTTTATCCCTTTGGGTTTGATATTTGCCAGAATAGCTATAAAGACATAGAAAATGAAAATGTGAAAATCCTACCTGAAGCCTAGGAGGGGTGTTAGCCTACCAGGGTTACCATTTTCCACTAACAGAGATGCCTGGAAAATATTATCCCATCACCTGCCTCACACCATATAGGAGAATTTGTGACTGTGACACATAGAGTAAGTTTTTGTTTCAAAGTGTGAAATTAGGTTACTTTGCACGCATAGCCTCTAAATAATGTAAATGCCTGGCTTTTCTAGTAAGAAGAAAATAAAACAACCCCAAATATTCATCTGTTATTTTTAGCAATGATTAATGAATACTTTAGATCAATCTCTCATCAGTGTCTTCCTATAGGCATCCTACCTCCTACTCCAACATATTTCTGTACCGTGCCTTGAAAGAGCTGTACTGCTCCTACATACATGCCTGTTACAGAGGGAACTAAACCCAGTACACAGAGCTATGCATTCAGACGGCAGAGCTGAGCTAGATACAAAGGCTGAGAGATGTGGCCTTGGTCCCCGAGAGTAACAAGGAGGCAACAGCACAGGCACAGAGATACTCAGACAACAGATAGAAATGGGCAAGGAAAGCAGGCCTGGATTTGACCAGGGTGGCATGAAGCTCCAGGGAGGTACAGCAGAGTGTCACAGTGAGGTGGCGAGAAGCCAACAAGTTGGGCAGGAGCTGCCACTGCTTCGGGTAGAGGTGCAGATGAGCAAGCAGAGCAGCACCACTCATGCACAGTGCGCTCAGGCCCAGCTAGGAGCAGCCCCTGGAGAGGAGGGCGCGATGCCGCCCAGGCGTGCACTACAGGTTGGAAGCTGAGAACCGCTGCAGGCGCCTCAGGACTGAGTCCGATTACCTCACTGCATCCAACAGGTGAAGCCATCTAAAATTTCATCTGCTTTTACAATTGTGTGTTTTGTTTTTTTTAATTAAAGAGAACTAAGAGGCCTTTCATTGGAGGCATAATGTACTCACAGTAGTTTCCAAATAAATGGTGTCACTCTTCAGGTAAATCACTCCAAGGCTTGGGCCTAGTGCAGATGTTCATTGGGGCAGGGGGCAGAGCGCGGCTGCATCTAGATCAGAGGAGAGACAAACAAAAATCAGGCTGCTAAGTGAACAGGTCATGGCGATCATTTGTTCGGATAAACACAGAACAGCAGGACTTGGTTGAGAGGCTGGTGAGCACCTTGGCACCAGAGGAGGCAAGTCAGGGAAGGGGCTGGAAGAGGATGTCCTCCAGGTTCCCTTTTTAGTGTTCCTACCTGCGGGCCTGTCTGGTCCGACAGTATTGGCAGCCCTGGCAGCGCAGGTGGAATTGATTTTATGGCTCTGAGTTGGAAGCTGTGGTGGAGGGTAAGGTTTGGGGAAGAGGAGGGAGTGTCAGACAACTTTGCCGTAGCCTACTCTTCTCTAGTGTTCCTGATTCCACTGCAGTCTCTCTCTCTCTCTCTTTAGTGCTCAATTCTTACCTATTTTCTTTTTTTTAAATGTTTTTATTGATTTTTAGAGAGAGAGGGAGAGAGAGAAAGATCAATGATAAGAGAGTAACATCTATTGGCTGCCTCCTGCACAGCCCCCACTAGGGATCAAGCCCACAATCCAGGCATGTGCCCTGACTGGAACGGAACTGGTGACTTCTTGGTGCATGGGTTGATGCTCAACCATTGAGCAACACCGGCCAGGCAGCTCTTACCTATTTTCAAGACACCCACTGACCTGGCCAAATTTCTGAGCTCTTACCTTCTCTGTACCCTTCACTGAAAAGGCTCCATGTCCTCTAATCTGTGGAGTTCAGCCTCAGGAGCTACTGAATGAACTACCACCTGTCTCAGAGTCACAACTCAGAGGCCTTTTCCCAGGTTTTGCATCTTTGGCCACATTGGGCTGAAATGATTCTTGAAGCTCTCCTCCCTTCTCATAGGGACCCTGCGTTACTCTGACTTCCCTCCTACCTTCAGTTCTCTTTTCTGCCTCCCTCACTGGCTGGTCTTCTTTCTCCTGTTCCTAAGTTTAGATATTCCTCAAGATTCTCTCCTCAGGCTTTGTCTACACCCACCCTCCATGACCTCAACAATCCCTTCTCTACAGAGAACACCCACATTGCTATCTTTAGTGTTTGCTTTTGTCTGCAGAGCTCCAGATCAACATTCTAAATAATTGCTGGTAATGGGCTCATTCATTCATTCATTCATTCATTCAATATTTATATACACACCTGGAAAATATGAATACTCCATGAAATACTGCATGGGCATTTCAAATTCAGAAAGTTTTAAACAGAATTTATCGCTTCTCCCTCAAAATATGTTCCTTCTCCAGCCTCCTCCTCTCCTGCCATTGGTACCATCTTCCTCCAGTTACTTGGACATACAACTGAGGAGTCTTCTCTAACAACTCCTTTTCTTTTGCTTCCCAAATCTAATCGGCTGCCAAGTTCTGTGGTTTTTACTCAGGCTGTGCTTCCTTAATCAATACTTGCTTTCTATCTCAATACTGATTTATCCTTTTATCACCTGTTACCAGGATTGCTGGGGGAGCCTCCTAACGCCTTCACTTCCTCTAGAATCTAGATTCTCTTTACCACTAGCCCATTCTTCATAATCAATATTACATTCATTTTTCTAAAGTACCACTCTACACATACCACTTTTTTGCTCATTTGCTTACTTCTCAGTTTGGCATTCAAAGCCCTTATAACATAATCCCAATCTAATTTCCTAGTCTTAGCTCTACAGTCCATTCTCCACTGCTGCAAAGTCCCACCCCTTCCCACCATGCTCATGGTGATGCCTCCCTTTCCCAATGTCCACATAAACTAATAGCTTCAAGGGCCATCCAAATGCTACCTCAGTTATGAAGCATTTCCCAAAGGAAAGTGAATCCCGAAGCACTTTTGCACTTGGTGCTTGAATCCTGAAGCACTTTTGCACTAAGCTCTTTGCACATTCTATGGACTCTAATAATTATTTGTGTACTATCTCTCCCTCCTCTCTAAAGGCCTTGAAAGCGGAGACAGTTTTTACTTTGTATGCCCTGTAGTGCTCAATGCCCAGCATACAGGTTTGCGCTCAGCTGATGTCTGCTGAACTGCATTTAAAAGGAAAAAAAGACTCTTGCTCAGAGTCAATGGAAGCTGAGACTGAATTGGAAAGCTCATCTATTCCAACCCCTCATTTTTTCAGATGAGGAGATTAAAGGCACTGACTTGCTCAACACCACATCCTTGTTGCTGGCTGGGCAATGATAACTTATACAAAAGCTCACAAATCTCTGACGATCTCTCAGTGCTTGCTCAGCACCAATAGGCCCAACAGACCATCAGCATTGACCAGACAAGACAGACTCAGGGGTAGGGAGTGCATTACCTGTAAAGATATGCTAGGGTCCAAAAAAATAAAGAATTTTGCTTCACTTATTCACCTCAATAAACTGAACTCATAAATATCTTTTTATAGTTAAATAATGTTTTAAAATTGAGGTGATTTAAAGTAGAAAGAAGCAAACCTTGCTAACATTACCAGCAGAAACAATCACTACAATATTGCAGATACCACTGGGGCGATAAACTCAAGGTGAAAACCAGAATGAAGGAATTTCTCACGCTTTGCAAACGCAATGGGTTCAGCTGAAGTTCTTGGTGAGAACATGCTGCAGCAATTCTATGCTTCAATTTATGACCTTATGGAAACACAGGTTATTGGCAATTTTGCTATTATGCCACCTCAACACTTTTTTCAATCTAGCTTTGCCCAGTATTTACAACTTTAAAGTTTTACTTACTTTTCCCCCATTAGATCATGAATTTACTTCTAGAAATACGTTGACGACTCCTCCCGTGTCTAATTTCCTTCCCTTGTTCTCCTCTTGTGGTAGAAGAAACATTAATCATTTAATCTCATCTCTATCCTCAAACAGAGTCGTTTTCTCTCACCGGAGATGAGAAAGCTGAACCTAACACACTGTGGGGATAGCAGTGTTTTCCCAGGTTAGGAAATCTCAGTAGTTTTTCCAGGAGATCTCAGTAGTTTTTCCTTGACCACAAAAACTCAGCCTTTAAATGGCAGCCTACAGAGCTACAGGACTTCCTCTGACTCCCAGGTGAGTACTTTGCTCACCGCTACTCACCAGAGGACAACTTGGCACTATTAATCACACTCTTTGCAGCCAGTACGGTAGATCCATGCTATGCACCGAAATGTCCATTAACTCTCCACACCCCAGGAGCCACATAAACAGTAAATGGGGCTCAAGAGCTCTTCATAGAGCTCTTCTTACTAAACCATCACATGGCTGGACAGGCCATCAACACTTCACCAGACAAGCCTTGTCTTTTCTCCCCTGGCAACTACATTAAAACGATAAGGGAAATCACTGATCGATATGTCTAGGACATTGCAGTGAAACATTGCCTGGAAGCCTACAAATCCATTGTGTGATTAGATGAGTGTACATTTTAAATATGCCTAGCATTTGATTTGAATTGTGCATTTTATAATTAAACGGAGACATAATCTCCCCGTTCCCTAATCCAACTCCTTTTTCTCAATCCTACATCCTGCTTTCATTTTTTTTTTGGCAAATTGTCACCTCTCCCCTTCTTCTTTTTTCCCCTCATGCCTTAGCACACACCTGAGGGTCTATTAATCAGAATTACCACCTGCTGTGTCATGTTCTATTGCTTAAAGGGTGGTTGTCCTCTAAAAAAGACCCAGTGAAAATGATTTCATGAAGTTTAATATTTATTCTTTTTCAATGATTTCCATAACCAATGTAGTCACATTTTTTAAAGCAAAAGATAATTTTGAGAGGCTGCTGGGCCAATTTTGAGAGGCTGCTAGGGCCGCACATACCTCCCATAGCGGAAATACAGCTGTGCTCCTTGCCTCTTACATCATCCCTGTAATAGTCTGCTCTGGCAACCCAGCTGGCACAGCTCTTGCTGGTGTCAGAGGCAGGAGACTGGAGTCCTTTCCATTCCTGCCTGTGTTTCTGACATCTCTGCAGCTCTGTCTTGGAAGCCCTTGGGGAACAGAGCTGTTATGTAACACACAGCCATATATTACTGTGAGGCACTTCCTGCAGAGGTCTTATTCCCATTCTTTAGAAACCATACCAAGTCATTCTAAAGTGACAGCTGGGGCCTTCATGACTAAAGCTTACAAAAATGATAATAGTAACAATAATAGCTGCCATTTATTACACCTCTAAATGTTGTCAGGGACCATGCCAGGCATTTTGATATGTAAATACATTCTCATTTGACCCTCACAGCAATGTCATCCTGTAGGTGTTGCCATAACTATTTTGCAGATGAGGAAAAGTGAGGCTCAGAGAGCTCAAATAACCATTCCAAGATTAGGAAGCGGTGTATAGTCAAACCAAGACCTCTCTGACGCCAAATCTGTGCTTTTTTTCACTATACAGTCACTGTTCCAACCCAGCAGGGACACATTCTAGTTCCCACTGTGATCTCAGTGCAAGAAAGATGCTTATGCTGTTTCCATGATGACTCAGAGCCACTGAAAGAACTGAGAGCACAGACCTCCGGTGAAGGAACTCTTTCAGATACTGTCAATACATATGGCTTCTTCCTAGCTCCTCCTTATCAGAAGATGAAAAGTCTTCTCATCTACCTTACAGCGGTCTTCTCAAACTGGAATGGTGGAGGAGAGTTCTGCATTTCTAAGGAGCTCTGTAATTCTGCATTTCTAAGGAGCTCCCAGGTGAGGCTGCTGACACTGGTCCGGGCACCACAGGTCTGGCATCTGGCACTCGCCTTCCCACCTAGGGCTGTGTTTAAGGAGCAGGTCCAACTGAACAACTTGACTAACAGCTCACAAGGCTCGACTGCCTTCTGATTCTGGGCCAGTGTGTCAGGTCATCAGGCATTGACAGAATTTGAGGAGTTTCCGGCATAAAGCACATTATGAAAATAATCATTTCTAGGTCCCCTAGGGCTTTCCTCCCCACACTGGAAATTAAAATGATAATGTCTCTAACATGTAAAGTTCCTATTTTTTACATTATTATTATTTTTAACAATAATTATCTGGTAATAATTCAAATAACACCTTTCCTCTGAGAAATTCAATGAGCTTTACTAACCTTAATTGTCTAACTGCAATTCCCAGGTGTAGATAAAGCTGACTCAAAGATCATAGTAAATTTAAAATTGTGCCACTTCCCTCCTCTCTTCGTCCCAAATGTAGTGATGAATTAGTGATGAGGGGTTACTAATTGGCAAAGACCCACTATATTATAATTTTATGCACAGGGAACTTCATAAAGTAAGGGTAAATCCAAGAAATAATCAGCAGAGAGGTGTGTTGTGGGGGACCAGAATGATGGTCAGAGAAAAAAGGAAGGAGAGTTAAAAGAAGTAGGAATAGAGAAAAGAAAGTAAAATCCTAGAACTAGCTGGATGACCTTGGATAAGTCATTTCACCTCTAGGTGGCTCAGCTTTTCTGTAACAAAGGAGGTGGATTTTATGATTTTGAAGGTCCCTTAAAACTCTAATAGTCCTGTGAGCAGAAAGATGTGGGAATTAAATAGCTCATCAACCTGTTAAACCATTAAACCTGTTAAAGAAATCTATTTGACTTTTAACTTTTTAACTAATTACCTAAAAGGAATTCCCAAGTCTATATCACAAATCCCACCTCTCTGGAAACTGGTGAGAAAACCATTTAATGAATCAAGGCACCACAGGCATCATGGCCAGACAAACCACTCTGGAGCCCAGCCTCAGCTTTCAGAGGCTCTAATAAATGTTTTACTTCAAGGAACTGCAGCTCCTTAATTAACCACTAGTTAATACCCATGTCCAGAAGAAATACCTCGGATGGCTTGGAGACCCCTGGGAAGGCCCTGCCAATAGAAGGGCCCACTGTTTGTCACATTAAATCTATGTTAATTTTCTCCATAGAGACCTCTTGATTCCTCTTTGACAATTCACAAACTCTGTTAAGATTTGCACATCCTAGGAGCCTTCTCGCTGTCAGGTACTGTTGATTCTTGTTTTTAAAATAAGAGGTCTTTGGGATCAGGTGAGCTAGATGCACATATCTCAATATATACACATATATGCATATATGCATAGATATATACATATGATATTGATTTGTCTGGTTTCATGAATACCTGATGATGGAAACACCTTCTCTAAGTCATTTGACAGTGGAATCTCCCTGCTTAGGAAAGCCAGCCACAGGTCCTGGTTATTACATCATTATAACTCTGTGATGAGGATTCCAACATGAGCACCATTTATGGTGCAGCATGTTACTGGTGTTATGCCTTGCCCCTTGCACTGAGTATGTTTTCTGGACTAATTATTGCAGTTTGTGCCTAAATAGAAAAACAGGTACCAAGAACACTGAAATGGCATTACACTGGAGAACACAATATCATTGTCTCCAAAGTGAAGGTCATGTCTCCTTTCCTGCTTCATCACACTGTGTGGCAGGACCTGTGCTGGGCACTTTTCACACATTGTTTAACGTTATTCTTATAATCACCCTTTGGGGGTGGGAATTATATTCTAATTTTATAGATGAGGAAACTGATGCTTAAGACAGGTGAGGTTATTTGTCATAGATCATGAAGTCAGAGCATAGCAAAGCAGGGTTTAAAGCCAGGTTATAATCATATGCTCTACATCTTAACTATACCTAGCCTGTGATCTTTAGCCATCCCTTCGGTTCCATCAGTTTTATCTTCTTCTCTGTTCTTGATGACATATCCACTCATAACAGTGAGAGATTAATCGTCACAATGCAGTGTTTGGCTTTGCCTTCAACTCCTGCCCTTCTAAATCATTCCAGGTGGTTTATCTCAAAGTGAGTTTTACAGAATACTAGAACTTCACGATGCATCTCAAAAAAAGTTCTTTGGTCTAAGAAATGTAGGAAACACTGCATATTATATGTCCTTCTTGCAAACTCATAATGCACATAAAAATATTAAAGGTGCTGAAGACCTCAGCATTGTTCACACTTATTGGACTACAGATCTCTCCCCTCAATCCCCACCCTTTTTAATGGAACACTTATTAACCCTAGGCTATATTTGGAGAAAATATGCTTTAATGGATTTCCCCTGGTTCCAAATTATTTTTTTTTAATGTTTCTATCCCTCTCCCTTCCTCTCTCTCTAAAAATCAATAAAAGTATTTTTTAAATTTTTCTTTATTGATTAAGGTATTACATATGTGTCCTTATTCCCCCATTGCCCCCCACGCTCCCACTCATGCCCTCACCCCCCTGTGTCCATTGGTTAGACTTATATGCATGCATACAAGTCCTTTTAAAATTTTTTTATTGATTTTAGAGAGGAAGTGGGGGAGAGAAAGATAGAAACATCAAGGATGAGAGAATCATTGATCAGCTGCCTCTTGCATGCCCCCCACTGGGGATTGAGCTCACAATCTGGGTATGTTCCTGACTGGGCATCTAACTGTGACCTCCTAGTTCATAGGTTGATGTTCAACCACTGAGCACACCGGCAGGGCATGGTTCCAAATTCTTTAGCCTCGGTATGTAAGCTCACTGAATCTATGTCAAATAAGCCCTCTCAGGTTTCCTTTCCATCAATACTCCATTTGGTCTAAACCAGTTAACTTATAGAGCACATTTGTATCTCTGAGCCCCTGAACATTTTGGCTGCTTGGAATGTCTCTATAACTTTTTTCTCAGCTAGGCCTCTCCCCTCCTTCAAGACCCATATTAGATCATGTATCCCTTCTGAAACCTTTTCTCTGAAAATTGCTTTGGTCCATATAGACTGCTGCCACCCATTCAGCACTTAGACAAATGGCTATAGTTTAACACCTGTTTTCTATATTATAGGTGAGACTGTACTTCTCTAGGGTATGGAACTTGTTTTATAAATTTCAGAAACTCCAGCACCTAGCATACCCTTTGTGCGTAGTATGGGGCTATCACCATGTTAATGATTGCCATAGACAGAAATGGACGACATTGGGGTTTGGCAGATGGAAACTTGCATTCTGTAACTATTGGGACACTTTAGGATGTTGTAGACCCAGATGGAATGTACCACCATCTTGTTGGGAAGAAACACCGCCCACCATCACCGTCATCACTTCTGCAAATGATAACGTGTGTCCTTTGGGCTACATCTAGAAGAGCAAAGGTGGCTCTATCCTCAGATAAAAATAAGAATTTGCATTAGTTGACACCAATTAGGGAGAAGTGTAGGATGATCTGGGAACATCAAAGAACTCATGAAAGGAACCACTGCAATAAATGCCTGTCTAATAATGATAAGATCACCACTCATGATCACTGAATCAGGTAACCTGATGAAAAAGAAAAGGCTGTTTTCCTATGCGAGGAAGTTGGGGGAAGTCTTGTGTGAGGATCCACTGCCTATCCCTGTGCCTGGTACACAGAGGACTCGGCAACAAGGTACAGAATGTGCTCCTACCGTCCAACCTCTGTCTCTGGATCTGTGTGGGGAAGTCAAGGCAACTTGGCTGCCACTAGTACAATCTGTAAGCCCCAAGCTGTGAATTTCCATCTTCCCATAAAGCTCTTTTATGGCCACATCACATGACACAGAGTAGGTGTGCAGTCACAGGTGAGTGTGCAACATGCAGATATTAAGGGGTTTTGAGTTTTTCAGAACAGATGTTATCTGAAGTTGGGACTTAATGGGTTTCCTGAAAGTGAATTTGTAGTGAAGTTAGGATTAGAAATTTGGTATCTTGATGCCTAGTCAGGGAGTTTTATTCTGAGAGAACAGAGTATAGCTTTCTTCCTTAAAACTGCAGCAACAAATGATTTTCATGTGCTAGCAGAAAAGAAGATGCATTTCATGAAAGTACAGTCTGTGAAGTATTTTGCTACCTTCCTGTACACAAAGTGGTTCCCAAACAAAAGATTTAATTAAGAACTATTTATAAATGAGAATGTTTATTTATCTTTACTTTCAAATAGGTGTAGACTATATTTTGTAATGTGTGAAAATAGTAGGGTAATGGTACAAATTCTATAATAGAAAATTCTGTGTTGGTCCTTATTTAAAATTCCTAACAACACAGTAGAGAATTTATTAGTAACCAATAAATAAGTGCTTTTAGAACTGGAATTTTTATTGTGGGGGACTATTCGGTGGGTCAGGCTAAGTGGCTCAGATATTTTTCTGTCTTGCCTCTGTTTAGAGTTGCCTGTTTGGACAGTTTACATATTTACATGGAAATGAAGGGTGGCCTGCTTTTGGGATGTGTTATGGGCCACTGGGTCAGGCTACTGTTATCTGAGAGCCATGGACAGTTTCTGTAGTCAAGTAGCGTGGTTTCTTCTTTTTGTAGTAAAAATAGATATTTACTTTTTTTATGTTCTGGGTGAAGTCTGAGATCTCTCCACCTCTCTCCTGGGTGTCACCCACAGTGGAGATGGGGTACTATAGGCAATGTTTTTCACTGATCTAGATACATTAAAGGTTGTGTGGTTCTTTCACAAACACTCTTTAGAAATGAGCTCTCCCCATCACAAGTTACATAGATGAGAAGATTGAGGAGGTGGGGGAGGTTTCAGTTGCCCAGCTAATGAGCAGAGGTGCTTAGTCGAAAACCAAAGTTTTCAGTAGGGACTCCTGTCTTTTCCCCACCCCCTCCCCCCCAATGCCACAGTTGCCAACAAGTGTTGTAGCACCTCTGAGGAGCAGGGCACTAGATGGAGAATCACACTTTGGCCTTGTCTTCCTGGACCTGATAAAAACTAGCCGTGTGACTCTGTCAAGTCACTAACTTTTCCGAACCCTATAAAACCATGAGCAAGGAGCCAATGAATGACATGATTTCCTTCACACTGCGTAACCTCTCACCTGTAATACAGTAGTGGTTAATGGTGTGTGCTTGGTCTATCTCATAAAATTGCAAGGCTAAATAAGCTGATGCGTGTGAAAATGCTTTGCACTCTTTGAGGTGCTGAATGGGTGCAGCCTCGGGAGTGCTTCTGGAGGAAGGAGGAAAGAGTTACCTGTGTTGGGGGCTGACAGCCAGGCCACTTCCACTCGGGTTCGGAGAGAAGCTGTACTAAGGCACTGGCACCAGCTCAAACCCCACTCCTGCCCTCTCTCTCCTAGCAATGCTGCAGAGCACCACATGAGCAAAGTTAGCTCAGCAGCTGAGCCAAACACTCAGGTTTCAGCCTTTCTGAGCAGAAGCTACAGCGCATTCTGAGCCCCAGTGCAGTGACCACTACTGCTCCCCCAGGTGAGTCGGACACACTGGGAGACCAGGGGCAGGTCAGACACCACTGATCCTGGGCCCGGTTTCTCGTGCACACAGCTCCGGCCCACACTGTTTAACCTGGCAGCCCCAGGAGACAGAAAAGATCCAGCATGAGCAGAGCCTCCTCTCCTGCTCCCCAAGTGCTCTGACGGAGAGGCAGAGGGCATCAGCAGAGTGGCTGTACCGTGCCTGCATTGATTTCTCCAGCCTTTGTCTGCGTCTGCTTTCTGTCTCGTTTGGAGGTGGTTACTGTTACTACAAGCAGCATGAATCATGTCTCTGTTAAAAAACAGAGCTTCAATTGTCTTACATAACCCCTGGTAACTGAACGTCTAATAATAGCAAGCCATTTACAGGTAGGGAGTCTGTCTTCCTCCCAGACACACACACACACACACACACACACACACACACACACACACACTCACAGACATCGGCACAGATACACACTACTCCCAATGCTTCACAGTAAAGCGAGACAGACAGGGAGGAGGCAGAGGGAGAAAGGGGCCAGAACAATTGATTTTATTTGGATTTTAAAATATATTGAATAATGATGTATCACAGGGCCTGATGACCGATATTTTTAACTGAGCTAGTTTAATAAACTGTAGAAAATAAGCATTCTTCTTCAAAGTATTTGAACAGCAAGGAACCCCAAACATAACCAGACAAACATGTTCTCTAACACACTACTACTATATAAAAACCCCAAAGATGGGAAGGGAAGTGTAGGGGGGTGGAGGTGGGGCAGCAGTTTCCTTAGATTGGCTACTAGTTTGCACCAATTCGGCTTAATTTTCAAAGGACTTTTTCCTCCTCTCCTTTTTTTTTTTTTTGACCAGAGATAGCTATTCCAATGGTTCTTGGCTACAGTCATTGCACAAAATTCCAGAGAGTGAAAAGCAACAGAGAAGGTGGCTTCAATGACCCCACTCTGCAGGCTACCCAGTGTTGGACACTGTTACCGGAGCCGCTTTCTTTGGCAGAGAGAACCCTGAGTCTGAAGACTTGTATTTCTCTCATGAGCATAATCTCTGCCTTGTAAGACATGATGAGGTCTTTTCATGATCCCCACTCAGCCACCCGTTAAGGTGATTACCAAAAACCCCCACATAACAATAGGCCACGCTGAAAGAAGGACTATTAGAAAATTATGAAGTTTTTCTGTAAATCACTAATTTGGTAAAAACAAAACAAAACAAAAAAACAACACAGGCTCTAGATAGCAAATTAAAACGTGCAGGAGGCAAAAAAAGATCATAAATTTGTAACATCCCTCATAAAAGATCATAACTTTGTAACATCCCTGTCTTCATTTCCTCACTGCCTCCTCATAGCCATCCTAAGAAATATCCCTGCAGATATATTTTTGACTGTGTATTCCCAAGAGCGCAGGAGCTCTGGACACCATGTAAATTGGACAGGGGAGGAGTTTATGGAAATTACAGGTGGAGACTACACCATGCCACTCATTTGGGCTGGGACCACAGAAGGAAAATTTGCCTCCCTGTTTTGACTGTTCAACAGCATGAAACAGTGAACGAGGCTACTTCAGCAAAGAATGTCCTAGGGCACACCCACTTTGAAGACCAGCACCTGGGCTATTCTGCATGCTCTTCAGATGTTTAGAAATAGAAAAAGCCATATGGATATAGTTATATGTCAAGATGGATGTGTGTTCCCTCAAAATAGGATTTAACGCTGCCTATTTCTTTTTGGAATATTCTCCAAATCAATAATCAAAAGAATTTTGAGTAGAAGCAGAAAAGAAGAGAAAGAAAAAGCATAAAAAAAGAGAGGAAGAGGAAGGGCGATTACTCAGGTCCCATTATCCCCCCCTGAAAACCTGGCTGGAGTCGGTAACAAACCCTCTACACTTCTCTCTGCTGGTCTTTGCTCCATGCCATACGGATGTGGTTTCTGGAGGAAAGGAGTTCTAGGTTTTTCTCACAAATATCCAAATGCAGAACAGTAGGGATCTTGACCAGTAAATCATCCCACATAACAGCAGAACCACAGTGGTGGGATGTGGCCGACAGGGCTAGACTCTGCCGCTTATTTCGTCCGCTGTGTGAGTAAAATTTTTCTTAGAGTTGGAATGCTGGTGGACTAAAGGTTTTGATAAAAACAGCCATGAGATGACACAGCTTTCTTCACAAAAGGCTTTTCCCTCTAACTACTGTGAATATATTGCCGAATGGTTCCTGCTTCTGCAAGAGTGGGAAACTTGCCTCTTCTCCTCTTGGCCTCAAAATCCAGGCCAATCTATGCATCAGAGGCAATTATCTGGACCTGAAATTTCGGGGCACTGTGTCAGCCTGTTCCTTCACAGTGTGTGTACGGCACCTGAGCAAGGACTTAGTGGGCCAGACACATTTAAAAGGTAAAAGTGGATTATTATATTATCTTGCATTGCAACAATAAGTATTTCTGGGTTTTTGCCAACAAATCGATCATAATAACCACGTGTGGTGCAACCAAACGCATGAGATTGTATCAGAAGCTTGGCGTTAACTCTCAAATGAAACAGACTTCTTAGCAAAAGAGGAGAGGTGGCTGCTTTCCCTCTTCTTTCAGTAAGCAATTATTGAATGCCTATTGTCAGGACGGACTCTTCATTCACAGAAGGGAGCTGGACTATGCCAAACTCTCACCATGTTTTTCCCTTCCATCACAAAACAAAATGTCAATAAAACACCAAGCACAGCTTCTTTTGAACTGGACAGGTAATCAGTAGGATAGAAGGAACTGGTGATAGTGATGACAGTGGGAATGACTTCCTTCGTCAAGAAGGCACAGCAGCTTAAGAAGGTTTCAGGGACAGTTCAGAGTGGGTAAGTGAGCAGATCTGGTCTGA
Source organism: Myotis myotis (assembly GCF_014108235.1). Taxonomy (NCBI): domain Eukaryota; kingdom Metazoa; phylum Chordata; class Mammalia; order Chiroptera; family Vespertilionidae; genus Myotis; species Myotis myotis. The sequence continues at coordinate 151,750,717 of NW_023416324.1, forward strand.
TCTATTTATGCATTCCAAGAAACGTCTGGAAATCCAGAAGCCTTGAAAACCCTGATAATATGATCACGCCATTTTTTATAGTAATGGTAGGATTTTTATGAAGAAGAGTTCTCTATAATGATTACAGAGAAACTGAAGAAATGATGGCGAGGTTTGGGTGGAAGGCATTAGAAGATCTGTGTCCCTGGCCATGTCTGCCACCTATTGCACAATATGACAAGTCATCAAACTTCTCCCAAGTCTCACCCTTCTCATGTAAAATGTGAGTGCTGGATCAGACAGTCTTTAAGAGTACTTTTGGTCATAACATTTGATGATGACAAAGACAAGATGACAGAATAACCCACCCCCCTTCTTCTCATTTTGGTAAATACCTTGCTTTCTCCTGATCTGCCTAGGTGGTTTGTATCGGGTGTGAGGTTTCTGGCTTCCAGAAGTCACACAGTAAATATGCAAGTCACTTTTCCTTGTATACATGGGAAAATAATAGCAGAATAATTCTCCCTTTCTTTTTACAATTTTTTAAAAATTAAATTTACTGGGATGGCATTGGTTAATAAAATTATATAGGTTCCATATGTACAATTCTTCAATACATCATCTGTATATTGTATTGTGTGTTCACCACCCCAAGTTGTCTCAGTCACCACTTATGCCCCCTTCTCTCCCCCTTTCTTTCTATGTCAGTGTGTCTTCTGAAATCTGACTCACATGCCTAAGACAAAAACATGACCATTCTGGCGCTGACTAAGATTCTTCCTCATCCTTGTCACAGACCCTCATTCATGCTCATGCAAGCTTATCTGATTGAGTTATTTCTATATTTACACCCTGGCTATTTTTTCTCTTCCAACTTGTTTGTGAAATCTCTGGTAAGCATAATGCTGCAAAAGCAAAACAAACAAATAAAACAAAACAGCTCTGTTTGAATAATTTACTTCATTTAAGGCAGTATACGAAGACATTCTAACATTCATGGAAAAATAAAGCTTTTCAAATATTTCTGTAGCTTACAAAAGACTAAATAAAATGTTACAGCAATAATAGTTTAATATGTTGTTATTGTTTTCAATTTTAAAGAAAATGATACATATTGGATTTATAGTCTGGTATGGATATTTCTCTCAACGTTTCTCAGACCATTGCATCCTTGAAGCCAAGAAGGCTCAGAGCTTGCTGAGCCGGCTCTACATGGACACAGGTGCCACACAGAAAACCCAGTACCCTGAGCGTATATCATATCCTGACTAGGCACTCCAGTTACTCAGGGCTCCCTCTTTTCCATCTCTGTGCTGTTCCTTTGCTGGTTTAATTCCCCGCACCTAGAATGCCCTTCGCTTACCTCCATTTACTACTTACAATCCTCCCCACCTTTCAAGACCCACCCAGGTCAAGCCCTATTTCCAAGAATCAAGTCACGTTGACTCACCTTGGGGCCCAGTGAAAATTTTCATGGCTGGCAAACAATAATTAACCCTTGTGGTAACTGGAGTCGCTGAAAACACTTATCTAGAAAGTGCTTAGAGAACACCAGAGAAAAAGATTGCTAGGAGTTGCAGGATCCTCCTAAAACGCTAAACATGCTAGCTCCCAGAACAGGCCCAGTAGAAGAGATGTGGTACATAAGAGAAAAATTATAGCCTTGTAATGAAAAGTTGTAGTATTGTATGAAAGGGACTGAAGAGCTTGACTTATTTTTTAAATAAGGGAAAAATATTCCTTCTCAAAAGAAGGAGTTAAAACAGTGGATACAACAACATCAAGTATCATAAAATTTGACTGTCTTAATTATGGAGCTAAAATGTCAAGATTTTAATAGGGAGAATATGGGCACAGCTACAAAAGGCAAAGACAGACGTATGTATATAGAATCTGATTTCTATCCCCAGCCCCTCCCAGTGTGAAGGCCACACCATGCATTATAATAAACTCTGACAGTGCCTGGCTGGGTTTTAAGTGATGGTCCTGGATATATTCTGATAGCAAAAGATAGAATGAAACTCAGAAATGCTGGATGCTGTTATATATGTATATGATTTTATTTATGTGTATATTTTTATAACTATATATACAAACATATATATTTGTATGATGTTTGGCAACCTCGCTCATGGTATTCCTGTGAAGTAGGCATGTGGCAAACATAATTAGCCCATTAAACAGATGGTAGGGCTCTGGCATATCTCACTATATTCTAAAATGGTGAGCTGTGAGCAGGGACTGAAGAGAGAGTGCAGTTTGATATACCGTTAACTGCAAATTTCTATGAATTGCTACTTTCCTAAAGACAATCTGGGTAGGCTGCATTTGGCTGAGAACTGAGGATGGTTTGGGAAGCTTTAAAAATATACAAGGGGATAACTTTTCACATTCATTCAGATATAGTATCTTCATTTTTACTTACTAGAGGCATTTTTTTAAAAACAAACAAACAGCTTTTTATCTTAACTCATCTGTGTTCCAGCAAACTCCCAATTTGTGAGTACATTACAAACAACAAACAAACAAACAAACAAAAAACCTATATGCCAAGTAAAAATACTGGGTAAATGTTTGTGTTGTTTTGTTTTTTTTTAAATCTTAAAAAAATACACCATTGAAAAGGATAAAGTTGAAAAGAGGTTTGGTGCTGTGAGCATAAACCCAGAGCAGTCATTGCTGCAGGGTGACCAGATATGTGCAGGAGCTACTCGTCAGAGCTGTGTGGCCATGGCTCTGCCACTCCATGCCACACTGGCTTCAGAGAGCCCATGATTAAACATTCTAGCCCACTTCTTTGTCAACTGAAATAAGAGCTGGCAGAAGTGAAAGGGTTACTCAGAGTTAAGACTTGAATTCACAAATGTATTTGAACTGGCTTCAAGAAGACATAAAACATCAATACATCTGGAGAATAAGACTTGCAATTGACTGTTCTTTACCATCTGGTCTCAAGAACATTTTCTGCTTGGAAGTTGCATAAGCAATGAAAAAACACACAAACAACTTCCTGTAGCATGCTTTCGGTCACTTATAATGACGCATTACAAAGTAAACCAGCTAAATAAGAGCAACCGTGCCTTACTCCAGATGACAACGTATATTATGTAAATAAGATAAATGACAGAGGACATCTTTATTTTAAGGAATGTGGGTTTAAGAAAAAATCTCTCTCCCTCTAAGGTGTTTGTTTTGAGTAGTTTTGGATAGATTGGTTTTGTAATGTCACTACAAAACTATAAAAAGAATTGTGAAGGCTAATCCCTATTTTGTAAAATTATTGTTTGGAATTTTTTGCTATACTGCCCGGCCAGCATGGCTTAGTGGCTGAGCATCAACCTATGAACAGTTTGATTCCTGGTCAGGCACATGCCCAGGTTATGGGCTCGATCCCCAATGTGGGGCATGCAGGAGGCAGCAGATCAATGATTCTCTCTCATCATTGATGTTTCTACCTCTCTCTCCCTCTTCCTTCTCTATAATCAATAAAAAAATATATATTTTAAAAAGCAGCTATACTGGGAAATGAAATGTCTCCCCACACACACACAGGGTGAGGCAAAAGTAGGTTTACAGTTGTGAATACATGAAAGTTTATTCTTATGTTATTATTTATTAATTATTGTATTATTTTCTATACAAACAATTGTAAACCTACTTTTGTCCACCCTGTATATTTTAATGCCCACCCGATGGTATGTTTTTAATGATTTTAGAGAGAAAGAAAGGGAGAGGGAGAGAAACATTGATGTGAGAAACATCAATCGGTTGCCTCCTGTATGCACCGGGACCAGGGATCAAAACCGCCACCCGGGTATTTGTCCTGACTAGGAATCCAATCCATGACCTTTCAGTGCACTGGATGATACCCGAATAACTGAGCCACCCGGCCAGGGTCCATATATATATTTAATGACATAAGCTTGCCTCTTAAACAATACATTTTACATTGCTTTTTAGTATAAAACTTTTACATATCCTGTATTCCTAAACGGGGTGTACTGATACCACATTTTTTTCTTAGGATACAGTGTCATCCTTGTGATTACTCACTGCTCCCGTTTCTCAGTAATACACTAGTAACACGCTTTTGTTTCTCTTGAGAACTGTCCTCGTCCCTCCCCACTCAGTCTAACGGCACAGGCTGAGCGGCAGCCCACTCTCTGTCATAGTTCACTGGCGTCACTGTCCTAGTTTTCGAGAGCCATCTCCTTCCACCCCTCTCCTCTGGATGTAGTTTCTAGTCTGCTCTGGGTTGGAAAAGCAGACAAATGAGTGCTATAGAGACAATATTGCTTGAAAGCAGAGTTTGGTCAGAGACTTTGAACACTCATTTGGGGTTCGAAGGTCTTCGTTTACTTCTTTGTTCAGGGTTGTAATTCACAAGTCTGAACTGCCAGAAATCAGACATCGAGGTATTATTGTGCAACTCAAGAGTGACATTTATGCTTTTTTATTGCAAGAGTTCTTACTTTCAAAGGGGTTGCCCAGAAATCCATTCCTGATTACTGTGTTTGCAGATCTCTCATCCATTCCATTTCACAGGCAATGCAACTAACATAATAAGGGTGAGAGAAATAGCACATTTCTTAGGATGAGGTGAGACTCTTGGTAATTGACTTTATCATGGGAACAGAAGCAAAAGCATATAGGCAAGGTAGAAAATTTCTCTGCGTTTCCAATTTCCCCCTAGATTTGGAACAGGATGCTAGCATTACTGGACATTAGGAAAGCCAAAATATTGTGAAGCTATTCATATTAATTTAAGCGTTTAGAAAAGCAACAGCTGATCTTTTCTCCCTTCCCCCCAAAGGAGAAATCAGTGTAATTCACAATCTGTGATAGTTAGGATGCTGATTGTGTTGACATTTACCTATTCCTTAACTCTGAAAATAGGATTGCTAATCAGACTAGTAGTGTTAAGAGTGTTGGGAGGGGGAAAATGGAGAACCATGTTTAACCTATGGGAGGGGAGAGGAACCTTTTAGTATAACTTTAAAATAAACACATCTAATAAGCTACTGACAATTCTTATTTATTTGAAGCCAGTACCCAAGAAACTTGTTAACACTTTGAAATCTCAGTTCAGACTACATAAAATATTCCATGATTCATACTTTCAGCTAAGTCAGCTCGGGTCAGTTGTCTCTTTCCCAGTTTCTCTCAACTGGTTAAGTTTTACAAAATAAATATCTTTAGCTTCCTAGAGTTATATTTTCACTTGTTTGATTCATTTGTTAATTTTGCAATGTGTTTATATGATTAAAAATACCATGTGAGAGTTAGGTCTACTTGTTATAGATTATTTTGGGATAAAGGAACTGTCAATTTTACAGCAGCCACAGTTAGGCAGACGAAAGCAGAAGTTCAGGCATAAACTGGCTTTTCACCAGTTTTCCACAACAGCGTCTGAGGACATGGTTAATGAGTTCTAAAATTCATTCACAACACTGCTAATCTTTTAGGAGTCGCATAACCTTGCCTGACCTTTCCATAATCACGAGAGAAAAACCTTGACGAATTTAGAACCGGTCATCACGTCCTCCCTTCCTTTGCGCTAGTCATTTATTTGCTTTTTTTCTTTTCGGGGACTGGAACAATGTTGAAATTGTACGTGTTTAAATTCCATAGAAGACGAACGATTGAATAATTTTCTCACATCTCTGTTTGCGCTTTAGCAGTCTGGTTGCATTGATTTTTGTCTCGTAAGTAGACGTTTCCTTTGTTGGTTACAAATCAATGCTATAGAAGAAACCTGGCAGCACATTCCCACTTTACCCCTCACCCCCCCCCCCCCCCCCCGCAGTTTGCAAAACAAAGCACAGTTTTCGTTTAAAAAATTAATTTCATTGGTTGGTAATATTCTAAAAGAGAAAGCCCAGCATTACGAAAACAAGTCCACGGGAAAAGGAGCCCCTCCCACGCTGGTCTCGGCTGCTGCCTGCGCGCTGCCTGCGCACTGCCTGGAGCAGAGACGCGCCTCCGGGGAGTGCGGCGCTCCGTGGCCACCGCTCCTGGTGGGTTCTGTTAACCCAATTAAGGCCTCGCCTGTACACAGCACACGGCTGCCCAGAGCAACACACTGTGATGTCACAGTCAGATATGATTTCATGGCAGAAAAAAACAAAAGGGCAGAAAAGGCTGAATGTATTCTGCTTTTATTCAAATCTCCTAAGAGGGGGCAAAATGGAAGATTTTTTTTTCCCTACGAGGAAAAGGGACAAGCTTTCTCATGTGAATGTGAACACTCAGTTCTGCAGAAACCCTGCAGATAAGTGTGAATAAAGAAACACTAGAAAGTACCATCCTCAATGTGAATGCATTGCCTACACTGAGCTACAGGTGGAAAGCAAGCAGGCACGATCTGATTTACCTAGATTGAAAGAGCATTTTCCCATCCTGTTTTCCCTTTTAAAAATAGCCCATTGATTTTGGCCTAGCTGTTGCTGACTGCACCACGTCCATTTTCAGACACCACTGATTAAATGGTATGTTCGTGGCTGCAGGTCCTACAGCAGGAACCAGCAGGCACTGTGAAGGAACAGGATTGGGAGACCAAAAGCCAGAGCTCCAGAAAGCTGGCAGGCCGCCCCCATGCTGGGCACTCCACGGAGGGCGGCCTCGGCCCTGCACTGTGGACTGTCCCTAGCACATTGCTGAAATGTAATCCTGGGAGGCTGAAGCCTGGAATCCATTTAGCTTTTTAATTCTGACCTTAGGAATTAAAAAAAATGAAGTTCTTTGATTTAAAAAAAAATAAAGCAAATGGAGAAATATTGTGTTCTAAATTGCAACGGCATCTGAAATGAAGATGGGAAACCAAGCCATTTGACTGCACTGTGAGAAAGTCCAAAGGGATCTAGTTGTTTAGAGACCTTGATTGCTGAAATTGCACGAAAACAACAACAACAAAACCACCACAGACAGAATACAGGACTTTTATATAGGGTGACATATATTGGGATTCATGGGGCAGCCCTTAGAAACGCGAGATCTCTACTAGTTCTGGAAAATAACTGTTTAATTATTATGAAAAAGTACAACCTTAACCAAAGTCTGTGTGGCTGAAAAATAAACTTGGGAGGAACCCTCTCAGGCCCCTTACACTCAACATCCACAGTGTTTCTTCAGAAAAAGGCACAGCCCCTCTGACAGGTGAGGTGAGGCTGCAGTTCAGCATGGATCTGAGAACTGGAACTGGGTCTGGGAATTAGTGAAATCCAATTTTAAAAAGTAAGCCTGCTTTTTTTTTTTCTTTCGCCTACTGCTTCCTCTCTCCCCCTCTCCCCTTTTCCCTCTCCCATTATTGTTTACTTAATTAGAATCCTGGCCTTAATGGGGACGGAACTGTGTCCAGAGGTACTATTAAGATAAGAAATTTCAGGAAGAAAGATTTAATGAGGGGTTTAGGAGTTTTTGGAGGAGGAATATAAAATTATTTAGAGAGAAAAAGGAAGAAGTTAAATATCAGAATGAGCTCGAAGGCTGTAGACTAGCTTCTGAAAGACACAGATGGTCTGCATTCTCCAGAACAGAAACAAACAGGAAGTAGCAGGGCCAGGGCCCCCTCTCCCCTCCATGGCGTGCAAATTGGAAAAAACTGAAATATGTTTAGATCAAAAAGTTTTCCTGCAAACACTGGAAAGTGACCAAAGTAAAAGAAATAAGAGAGAGCTGGTCTAGCAGATAAAATGCCAAAGGGACATCACATTTGGGGATGGAAGAGAAATTGGGGGTTAAACATGCACACTGGAGAAAAGTCAGGCTCCACAGCTAACCACCTGTAAATACAGCAGACAGGTGGCGAATGTGAGGTCTGGAGGAGAGGAAGGGTTTAATGTTGGGCAGTCCATTTTCAGCAGGAGGGGTGGGGGTGCTGGGGCAATGACTCCTCTTAGGGTGCAGAAGGAGTCAGTGGCTCAGAGGTGGCAGGGGAGGGAATAAATTAGGGAGTCATCTGGGGGCACATAAAGTCAGTTAGGGTTTCAGTTTGGATGACAACAGGCTCTCAGCTTTGACTCATAAAAATGTCGAGGCAATCGATGCCTACTTACAGGGTTAAAAACACACTAAAAGCTCCTCCATCCCCAAATCTGAATGCTAAAGTACTGCCCAGAGCAGCAAGCATGTACACGCAAAACATCAAAGAGCCACAAAATGGGGGTGCAGGGCCAGAAAAGAGGTGCATGAAATGCACTGGTCGCCTCCTTTCCCAGTCCCCTCAAAAGCCCAGAGCCCTGGCAGGGTAATCCCCAGGAAAACCTGTCTTACAAGCCGTCCCACAGAGATAAACCACCCTAGGTCCCCTGTGACTCCAGGCAGCTCTGAGGACAGTTTTCATGTTCCAAAACTAATTGGACAGTAAGGAGTGTCTGTAAGAATAAAAGGGGTGGGAGTGGAGGATGGAAATAAAAGGGGAAAAAAAGTGTCCTTGTTGAAAGTTTTAAATTACAGGCTCAGTAAAAAACTGGCATTCCACCACATCCGGTCTAGTTACCAAATGGAAAAATAGGGTCATTAACATGTTTATTTGAATTACATTAGTCCTTCTCTTTCATATTTAATTTATTCTGTTAGGAAAAAAACACAGCACTCTGCGTGCTGGTGAAAAGCAGGAGTGTAATGGATCTGGGAGCTGAAATGCAAGGATCTTTCCCCAGTATCCATCCTGCTAGGGCTTTTCAGCATTTCCTGGGATCATTCAGGGATCCTGCCCCCAGAAGGAAGGGAAGGAAACAGAAAAATGTAAGGTACAGATGCTACAGAGTTATGAAAATAATATTGAAACACATTTAAATTGAGGAGTGGCAGTGGGATTGTAATATGGAAAGGAAGTTCAGGAAAAGAAGAAAAGGTTGGGATAAACAGCCCCTTCTCTGGATCACATGTTCACATAAGGTTGGTGCTAGATATACTGCCCATTCCCCACTCTCCATATGACATGGGTGTTATGGAACACAGGGAAATCTCAGCCTTATTGGTATTCTGGGCATTAAAATGCCATGTCTTCAGGATGATCTCACGAGCTTTGCAGTTGTCCAAAATAATTAAGATCAACTTCAGTCTAGGCAAGTATAATACAATACATGTAGGGAAAATTAAAGCATATTTTTAGGATGGTGTCTGGGGAAGACCTAGTTATCATTGTGGTGGTAGCATGGAAAGGCCATAAGCTTTAGTATCATGAGACCAGTTCTTGCTGTTCCATGTGCTAGCTACACTTTTACACATACTTGGATTTAACCAGCTTTTCCCATTCATAAAATGGCAGTATGAACAGTTACCGTGAGTTGTTAGGACGAAGTGAGATAATCTATACAGAAGTATTCTCTACAGCACTGTACAAACAGAAGACCATCCCTAGTTCCTGAAGTCTGTGGCGCCAAGTACAGGCCAAACACGGTGACAAATATCCTTAGAAACTGGATTGGAAGCAAAGCAGGAAGTGCTCTGACAAAGCTGAGGAGGACACAGCTCTCCCATCTCAGTGCTGACTGGTGGTATCACCTGCTACCTGCAGGGATTTCTCACCAGGATGCTGACCTTGGGTTCATGATTGCCTCCAGAGTAGGCTGCCACCCACTCATAATGAGTCACATAAAGTTCAAATCTGACTTCATGCTAGCAATGCTAATGGGAGAGGTAAGCAGTTTTAGGGTCTTCAGTGTCTGATTTCTGCTGGCATTGTCAAAATGGTAGCCCCCGCCTCTCCCTGCAACAAGAGCCGGCCAGCCCAACCAAGGCTTGGTCCTGGGCCCACTAGTGCTCCCCATCCAAGTCCCAATTCCAGGGAGCAAACTGGCTAGGGAAGCATTGCCTTGTCCCTCTTCCTAAAGACGTCCAGAGTGAGTAAACATTCCAGTCTCTACCTATTCCTTAAGGCTCACCTCCGTACAGACAGAATCATATTTTCTGTTATGTTTCTTCCTCTTTGGTCCTGTTGGTTGAACATTTTGCCAGCTGCCCCCACGCTGAGCCTTGGCTCAAATACAATCGCATTCACAATAAGATCATTCTGGTTTGAGCCCAGAGCATATTTAGGATGTAATTTTGACAGAGGAAGGGGGGAGTTAAATCACAACCACTTGAGCACAACATAATGGCAGCCCGTGTGTGGGACACTGTTTTGGGATGAAGTACTTCAATAAATAAATAAACAAATAAGGACAGGGGAAAGCTCAAACTCAGTTAAAATAGTCATGATAGAAGATGAAGATTTGCATTTAGAATGATCAAATACAGGAAGGGATACAGTAAATGTCTATCAAGAATTAAAACCCTGGGTAAAGTGAATATGGATTTGTTTATCAAATTCTAGTATATGGAGATATTATAAGTCATTTTATTACTCCTTAAAGGAACAATTTAAGACAAAGTAAAAAACTACTTTACACGGTAGGCAGTAAACTTATAAAATCCATTAAAGGTCAATGACAGAAATAGCATCACAAAGGCTCAGCTAAGTTCATGGGTAATAAGTCTATCGTGTTTATTCAGGGAAACTAGGATGTCTGGAGGAAAGCGACTCTAATTCCTGAAATTAGCAACAAGGACAACTGTGTCTTACATAACAATTTCCTGGTCCTGTGATCAGAAGGTGAAGGCAGAGCTGAAAGGTCCATGGCCTGACCAAGTGGTGCTCTTCTTATAACCACATGCTCATAAAAACCAGGGGCCAACTGCAGTGCTGGGATTAGACACACTGGGGCCAGAGGTGCCACCAACTCTTGAACCACAGTCACACATATCACACTGCCTAAGTCATGTCATACCACTCTTTCTCGGCAGCAACTGTTATCTCCATGGTACAGATCAGAGAACTAAGGAGCAGAGAAGCTCAGAGAGGGAAAGTGAGTTAACAAAGGTCACACAGTTGGTAAGTGGCAGACCTGGGATTTGAACTCAGGATTATCTGCTTCCAAAGCTATAGGCAACAGGGCCATACTGCTGCTGTTTTCTGCCGAGCAACCTGATCCATTAACAGTTTAAGAAGACCAGGGAAACCTGTTAGAGCTATAGGAAGCCTTGTTCTTCATTTCCCTCAGTGTCTAAATTGTGTGTGCAGGAGCTTCTTGCCATGAAACCATGTGGACATCTAACCCTATACATTAAGATGCCTCCAGCTTTTATTAAGAGGGAACAAAAATAAACAGATTATGAGACGGTGAAGACGTATGGCTAGCAATGTATGCAGTTATAGATTACTACAGAGTACCTCAGACCACAATGCAATTTTCTCTATCTGACTCATCTAAGAGTCATCCTTAGTTTTCCCAATCTAAATGCACATATTTCAATGAAACTAACATCTCAGAAGTGCGGGATTATCACAGACTTCAGCAACCTCCTTGCTTTATTAGTGATAACGTTGAATGGATTATAAAATGGAAGATAAGAAATATCTGGGTGGTGAGAGAAAGCACGGTAAGGAGAAGAGAAATTAGAGAAAAATTCAGTTTACTTTCCCGGACTCTGGGTGATTGATTTCCTCCTTATTTTGAAGAGTTTAAATTTAGTTACAGGATGCAAGTTTTAATACTAGTTGACTTGTGATGCAAGAGTGTTGCTAACATAAAGGCTGTGATAATATATTTTAGGAGCCCTCAGCCTCTCATAATAAAAATAAAAAACCTTTCGAAATTATTTGTGCCCTTGTACGGTGGTGAATACTTGTACCTTAATTTCCGCACTTGTGACATGGGGCCAGTCATTTTTTTGTATATTCAGAATTATATGTTTACAAGTAAATACAATACTGTTGAAGTATATTATTGAAAGTTCAGGTACAAGTAGAGTCATCTACAATCTTTTTTTCTAGGGTTCTCTTCTCTTTCCTTCTTTATATTTCTGCTTCCTACCCCCCCCCCCCCTCTTTTTTCCCAGGATTTTAGCCACAGATATAATTGGGTTTTTGTAACACTGATGGGCAACTCATTGCTTTCACAAATATTCCCTTGGAGATGGACTAGCCAAATAATGACTACCCATTGGCCAATAAAAATCATTTGGAAAGTACTGAAATAATTCTCTGAGCAGCAATTATTTTACTCTTTAAGAACACTTCCTACCTAAAGACTTATTTTCCCTCAATGCTAATTTGACAATCTCACTGCAAATGAGGCCTGAACCTGGCAAAACTATGTCATGATGTCACTGCTGAACTGAACTAAAGGGACTGATAAGCTCAAAGAAGAGGAAAGTGTCAGGGGTTATTGTCTAAACCCACAGAAAAACTTCTCAATGACGTTATATGTATTAATAGATTCACAACATCATGTGTTGACTGGGCTTTCCTTTTCTTCCATGCAGCAATCTTAACTATAATACTTAACTTTTATAGCTTCTTCCTATTGAAGAAACTTCAATGAAGACTGGCCAACTCAGCCCCTTGGATTTCATCCTGATAAAGCTAAGGGGCTGAGGATGATCTCTACCTGGCTGGTGCCCTTTGATGTGGGGAGGAGGGGCATATAGTGGACAGAACATCAGAGTGGTGACCATAGCTCTGCACTCTGGTTCTGGTTCTTGATACCAATTAGATGTGTGGAGTTGGACAAAATGACCTAACTGTCTATGCATAAATGCCTTCATCTGTAAAGTGAAGGACTCCTTTCAAATCTAAAGTTCCAGTTTTGTGAGTCTTGTCTGGCTGGTTTTCTTGGTTAGAGCGTGGGTTCACTGAGGTTAATATCATAAACTCAGTTCTTATACAAATATGATGGCTCTGTATAGTGGCTCACACATACTACTTGCTCAGTAAATATTTGCTCAATGAATAAATGTTTTTGGTATAGAGAAAAACTATTTCATAGTCAAAGATTCTAATTTAAGTTAAAGTAAAGAGCTGCCAAGAGAGACTATAGGCCTTGCACCAATGGTTCTGAGCCCTTGGGCAAAATAATTCAAAACTAATGTTGAGCCAATGGTATTGCTATAGCTAGTTGTGGTATAAGAACAAGGTTACCATTTGTTACCACTCAAATCAGCTGAGAGTATTCTTCCAAAAAGATGTGAATCCCAAGAGAATTCCATGAATTTGATTACATAAATAGCTCATCAAATCCTCACAGCATTTAATTGAGGTATGAAAATGACAGATATTTTCCTCTCCATTTTCACTTGGGAAAGAGAAGCCTGCTTCCATTGCAGACCGCCCCAGTTCCTACAGTGGTAGGAAACAAGTCAACCAGTATTAAAACTTGAGCCAATACATCTTTGGAAAATATCTTAGCCTTGACTTTGACCATGTGTAGGACACCCAATGACTTAGGAGGTATTCACAGGCCAGGATTTTGCCTCAGCTAATGAGATTCATGGCATAACAGAGCACCTAAAAATAAAAATTAAGTAAGACAAGAATATCAACCACTGATCCATGGTCAGATATACCATACATATTTTGAATTCTTCAGCAATACTTTCAAATCAAAAAAGAGGGACTCAAACCTGGAAGATGGAGGATCAAAGATTAGAACAAGTAACCTCGGGTCATAAATGTTCTCTGACATCTTCAATTTGCTTCTCATATCTAGGGTTTTGTTTTGTTTTCTTTTGTTTTTGGTTCCATGAGTGTATTGTGTTTCCCTCTCCTCTCCTTTTACAGTCTGGCCAAGTATGGACGCGGAGGGTGAACCCAATCGCAGAGTGCCCACAGAGCTGCTCTGTGGCCTACAGAATGGGCCTACCAAGCCTTGGGTCCCCTGGCCAGCAGTGGCCAGTAAACACTGGCTTTATTTTAGCAGCTCCGTTGTACTTCCCCGGCAGCTGTCTTTACTGTACACAAGCAGTCCCTCTTTTCAGGGGATTATAACTCAACCATCAAAATACCAAAATATGCTCCGGTTTGAAACTTGGTGTACAGAGTCCCAAGCTCCAGAATGACTGTGGTTTATTTCCAAGTTTAAGAAAATATTGAGTCTTGTAGGTTATTTATTTACTGTTTTCAAATATGTTTGCAGAGTCTTTTAAACTTTCAATAGGAAAATGTACTAAAAAAGACACACCATTTTAGTACCTTTAGTAATTCTTTCTGAATTTCAGCACACCACTGAAAGTACCAAATGCTGGAGAAAAAGTTTATTTGTTTTATTTTCTTACCAAATGCAGATGTTTTGACCACTTGGGTCCTCATCAGTGTTCAGACATTGGTGTGTTGTAACATAATAAAATAAAGGCGTTAACTTCTTTGTTTTGTTTCTTTCAGTGATGTGCGGAATGAATTAATGAGTTCTTGTGTTTGGCTCGTGTATAACTCAAAATCTCGTTTCAACTTAAATAAATTAAGTAATTAGTTCACAATATAACCTAATCACCTTCGGTACTTTGGAACAAACAAAAACACAAAAATGGCTGTTGCACATTTGCCCTTAATTACTTCCATATAAAATACCCATGTGGATTTTATTACAGGTGACATAAATTTCAAATCTAAGCTTTGTTTGAGATAGAACACCTGGGCTAGGATATTGTGTAGATTCTGTATTCTTCCCTAATATTTTCCTCAAGAAAGAGTCTGTGAAACCACATTTCGCTCTCATAATTGTCAAAGAAAAGCACTTCATTTCAAAAATTTGGGAGAATACGTTACTTCCTATAGAGGCTCAAAGGATGTTAATGAAAAAAAATAGTATTATTTTTAGAGTTTCTGCAATGTTCACATTTTGCCTTGGAGTCCGAACTGTGTTCTTGTTTGCACACACATCCAGCTGGCGCTTGCTCTCGGTGATTAGGACAGCCTTATAGAAATCCTTCCAGATGAATATAGCCAACAGAGCAAAAAATCTTGCAATGTCTCTAATGTAAAGGGGGGGGGGCATTTAAACAACTGTGTAATTATGAGTTTTAGTCTTAAAGGAACTTTCTTGGCTTGACTTTCTTCCACCCTCCCCCTCAGATACTTAATAATCAAAGTATATGCCAAGAACTTAATGATGCAAACCAGACTATTGCACATGAACTTGGCCTTCTTTCCCACTGTGTAGTGTGACCAGACTGGACCCAGAAAGTCAATAATAGAAAATGGCCAATAGAACACAATGTACAGCAAGGTGCCACTTCCGTGGAGAGACTCACAGACCCATTTCCTATCCTTCGTAAATGGGTATAAAGAACCCCAGAATAGGTTCTGATGCTTCCTGGTGAAGCCGACAACCAGCTGCAAAAGGAAGGAGCAACCTTCATTAGTAAGAATCCAGGTCATTTACTTGGCATGAGCCCACTGCCGTGTCAGCTGCACACCTCACTGTTCTCCACATGATATCTGATGTTGCCATGCGTTTGTAATACTCTGCTACAGAAACCTAAGCACAAATACAAATTTCCCAGCACTGTGACAGCTTTATGGCTCTCACTTTAAAATGCAGACCAACTTGTCTTTGGATGTTTGACCTGGGAGAGCTTCCCCTTCAGCTTTCTGACCCAGGCAAACTCATCTAGTGCAGTGCTGCAACCCTTGAGTGGCCATTCATTCACTTAGTGGTGTCTTACACATAGTAGGAGCTCAGTAAACATTTGCTTTCCAGAATGGAGTTAACCTTATTGTAAGGGAAAAGGGAGTAAATAATAGAGTTCTAAATGAACTTGGAGGAGGAATAGTAGATCTGAGTACATGTAAAAAAATTCAAGCAGTAAAAACAGTTGGGTTTTGATACAGCTTCCCAAGGGAAGTAGTAGAAGTTTCATTACTCAGGGCATTTAAAACTAGAATAGACAAAACACTAGTGGGGTATGTTGAAATAAAATATGCGTAGTCCGTCTGTGAATTAGTGTTTACTTTCAATATAATTATAAGTGAAGCAACACTGTAATGGGAATTTTTCATACACAGGAAAGCTATGGCTACTATGTTTCCACATCGACCATATGTTGCACATATTGGCTGGTGTGGATGTGTATCCTTACTGCCCTCTAGTGGGTGAAATGTAGGACCTACCTGATCAGACAGATCTAACAAGTTAATACGGCTCGGGGGGTATATCAATCCTTAATCATTTAGGGTAGAAAGAAAATAGCTGTGTTGATGCATTTTCCATCAAATTATAAAATTGAAGGGCATTAAAAACAACAGAGTCAAACTCTGTAATTAAGACTGCCATTTAATGTTTGTTCGCACACGGTATTCATTTCTGTGTATCCCTGCCAAAGATCCATTGTGTAATGTTGTCCTCACATGACATTAAAAACACCAGTTCCCTGGAAAATGTAAAAAAGAAACCGTGCTGCCTTAAAATACATGGAGTTTGCTTTTAGAAACAGAAAATTAATACAGACACAGTCAGATAATTTGGAACACAAATAATGGCTAGAAGAAACGTGAAAATCAGGACTGCTCCTTAAATGTGAGCAAGCAAATTAGCAATCTAGGGTGTGCTGGCTGATCCTCAAAGGAGGGCAGGCCGAATGGGCTTCAAAACAGGGAAGCTGATTTGAAAGGGACTGACTAAACACACTCTTAGATAGTAGTGGGGCAGGAAGATAATTTTAAACCCACATTTGGTACCGTGGGTACATATTTCAGTTTATCATATTTGGGCAGCCTTTTAGGTAGAGAATTCACATGTTCTGCTCCACTAAGAAAGATATGGACTTGTATAGTTGTGGCAAAATATTATTTTAGCCTCAAATTTATCATGAAAAATAATTCTCCTAAAATACAGAGAGGACACAACTACTCAACCTGAATTTCAAAAGCAACTGATATATCAGGCAGAGTAAAGGCAACCTGAATGAAGAGAAACATATCCTATGCTTGCTGAGTGCCACAGGCCAAGAGCACTGGTACAAATGAACAGATTCCTTAAATTATCAGGAGCTGGTGATGTGGGGCTAGATGCACATTTGAGGGGAGAGATTTGGATGGGCACAGAGCCATATTGCTCCCTTTGTGTGAGTGACACAGTACATCATTTGGTAAAGGAGTGATGGTTTTTTTTTTTTAAATATATATTTTATTGACTTTTTTACAGAGAGGAAGGGAGAGGGATAGAGAGTCAGAAACATCGATGAAAGAGAAACATCGATCAGCTGCCTCCTGCACACCCCCCACTGGGGATGTGCCCGCAACCAAGGCACATGCCCTTGACCGGAATCGAACCCGGGACCCTTCAGTCCACAGGCCGACGCTCTATCCACTGAGCCAAACCAGTTAGGGCAGGAGTGATGGTTTAATAGTCAGAGGTAGATTCCAGAGGACTTCTTGTCAACTAAAAAAAAAAAAAAAAGCAACAGACCTATCTAGACAAAGGTGAAAAACAACACACAATCTTTCATCACCTAAGAGCCTAGAAGAAAATTTGACCCTATAAGCATCCTGGAAGCTTGGTTTTCATCTCAACCAGATTTACTGTACAGCAATTAGCATCTCTATTGACAGATGACTGGAAGCCCCAGGAGAGCTGGGGGTAAGCAGTATAGGCCACAGGGAAGAAATAGAGCCAATTTCCTACTTAGCACCACGGACAGAGCTGCCAGCAGAAAGAAACATTCTGGAGGTTATCCTTGGAGTTACGAGAAACCCAAAGAAATCAGTCTGCGTTTTAAAGATGCTTCTTATCTCCAACATGACTGGTTATGGAATGTGTTGGAATTGTGTCGGCTGTTTCCCACAGCCACTGGAGCTGAAGAGGACTAGCTGAGAATAAGAAGGCATCTTGCCC
Organism: Myotis myotis; assembly: GCF_014108235.1. Lineage (NCBI taxonomy): Eukaryota > Metazoa > Chordata > Mammalia > Chiroptera > Vespertilionidae > Myotis > Myotis myotis. The sequence goes on from NW_023416324.1 coordinate 151,768,350, forward strand.
ACCTGTGCGTACAGAGGAAGGAGAGGTTGATAAGGGAGAATGATGTCTCGTTGGCCTTTCTCTGTCACTTTCTGGTTTTGGAAAAACCATAGTACTCAGAGGAATGATACCCAGGTGGTGTTCGGATAAGATTAGTCCACACATATCTGTATTAGGGCAGCGGTTCTCAACCTGTGGGTCGCGACCCCTTTTGGGGGTTGAACGACCCTTTCACAGGGATCGCCTAAGACCATCGGAAAACGCATATATAATTACATATTGTTTTTGTGATTAATCACTATGCTTTAATTATGTTCAATTTGTAACAATGAAATTGGGGGTCACCATAACATGAGGAACTGTATTAAAGGGTCGCGGCATTAGGAAGGTTGAGAACCACTGTATTAGGGTCTCTGGGGCATGGAGACTGCTATGGGGCAGAACTAAGGGAGGAGAAGAAATAACTTTAAAGGAAGTTAAGAACCTCTGTCCCATCCCCCATCATAGTGGATCACAAATGAGAGCTTCCTTCTCCTCTGGGTCTGGTCTTTATGGGGAAAGGCAGTGTTCGAGGCTGTACCTACATAACAGAATCTGGAAAATGAGTGCTATCCTCACATCTGAGTGTGAGTAGGTCTCCTTTTCTGCCTTGCTGAAGCTTGATGCAGAGACCTGGTTTTAGGAAAGAAAGCATCCTGGCACAAATTATTTGACACTAAATCTTACTGTCACGTGCTGAAAATCTGGAGTCCAAGTTTTTCCACTTTGAATGTTAACAAGAAACGTATCATTTCCAAAAGCATCTGGTTGTAGGGCCCTTTGGGGTGGCAGTTGTAATCATTTTTTAGGGTGTTCTTTATATTTTTTGTTTCTTAGACATTTATGCCCACAAGGGAGTTTAGGGAGGCTCGGAGGGGAGTTGGAATCTAAAACTTCTGTCAGCTCACTACACATGTCCAGCAAATGATGAAGCCCTCGCTTTACAGCCCAGCAAGACAAGATAGGCTCTGTTAGCCCTGCAGCCTTTCAGAGGCATTAAGGGTAAGAGAGAAGGTAAGTAATTCACTGTGCGTCCCCATTTCTATAATGGGGAAGGACGGCTTGATACATTTACAATACTCCTCTGGGGATATTTCATCAGTTATACCTAAACTCTAATGGACAATAATTGATTTGAACTTTCCACTTAGCAAAGAGCTGTAAACAGCTTCACTGCAGACGGCAGCAACGAGCCGGCGTTTAGTAAAGTGGAGAGAGATTCAGGAAACTTTTGTACTGGGTCAGGCCGTAGCCTAACAGCTTTTGTATCCAGGGAAGAAACAGTTTGTCCTCCTGATTTTAATAGCTGGTCTAATCGAGTTTCAAGCCTGCAGTAGGTATAGGTTATCTTTGGAAGGCATTCCGTTTTAACCCCTCGCGATTATGGTGAGTTTATCATCCAGCCATAAAAATGCACTCTGGGTTTAGACATACATCAGGACACACTCAAAACCTAACTTTCAGAATGCTAATTTCCTGAAGAAGGGAAGAAAAAGACATTAGAGTCGTTTCAGACCATAGCTGTTATTTTTAAAACAAAATTCTCTGTGGTTGGAAACCTCTCAGGGAAAAGATTCCCTCTCTTTCAATGTCCCTCATTGAGTTGACATCTCTTGGTCTCCCCCGACACCTGCCCCCCCCCCCCCCCCCCAACCACCTCACTTAGTTTGTGGCCACATCCTCGTGCAGTCTCTCACAGAATGACCCAAAGACCAATGCTCGGCAAGGCATGGGCTGGGCATGAGGGAATTTCTAGTCCATAGCTCCTTCTGTAGCCCTCTCTAGTCCTGTTGAACACAGAAGGAGAATAAATTTGGAGGCTTCTTATTCTATTGAAATCAGTTGTTCTCTTTCCCCTAGGCATGACAGCAGGGTCAAAAATAAAGAAAAAATGGAAGATGGATTACATGTTGCTTAGACCACTGCTCACACTGTGGCTTCCCTACCTTGTCCCGGGGGTTTCTCACAATGGGATTCAGGGTGACCCGAGGTCCCTTGGGCTTGTTGCTGCCTCTTCCCTGGTGCCAGAGATCTGCAAACTCGGCGACAGTGAATCAGGACCTTATGTAAGCACCAGGGTGAGCTCTGCAAAAGCCATTTGCGTCTGACATGTGAGGAACACACAGCAAGAAGGTACATTTTGTGACTCTATCGCTACCTGTCATTACTCACCTTGTGCAAGTTTGACACAGAATATGAATTTTCTGGTAATTTAGCTGATGAGATTGTAAGAGCAAAGACATTTCACTGTCAGAAAATAGATTTACCCTTCACCTGCAATTGTGGCTCCCTTTCTAGAAATCTACAGGAAAAACAGGACACCATCAGACATTTTTTAAGATACTGCCCAGATTCTGAAATAGATTAAAATCAAACTAGCGATCACTTGCTCCACTTGGCCTTGAAAACAACACTGCAGATCCCAGACAATGAGCCTGGTTCTGGTTGGGATTCTACCACTGCTCAGACAGGTAACACTGAGTGAGGTCCTTAACCTCAGGAAACCTCAGCTCTCCCACTGATTACCTATACATTCCTATTCATTCATATGCATATTCATTCATATTCATTTACTGAGGAGATGAATGGAATCATACGATAAGGATAAGCTGCTGTACAAAAGATGTTATATGTATTTAAAGTGAGTTGCCTTTAGATTGGCATGACAGTGACTGACAATAGTTGGAGTTCACTGCCTTCCATCCCCTCTTGGGTAGAACGCAACATGAAATGGCATTTCCTACTAATTGGCTGTAAGGGTGAGCCCTACCATGTTCTTCTCTAGGTAAACCCTTTTCTTCCATGGCCAAAGGGCAGCACTTTAAAATCTGATCTCTGAATCAGGTTCAGCATCCTCAAATTTGGTTGTACCAATGTTTAAAGTTCACCGAGCTTTTAGTTGCGTCACCTGACCCTCTTCCAGCATCAAGCGTCCAGGGCACACTCTTCAGCCACAACAATTCAGATAATGGTATCCAGTGACTTCCAATTACTCTCTCAATGATCAACCCTTTAAGCATTATTAGTCTGTGAGGTGCTTATAATCCAGACTATCACGTGTCAGGTTCAGCTCTCATGAATGTGACTAAGCATAAAATGTGCTTTAAACATAAAATGATGACAAAAGTTAACAAAGAAGTGCAAAACTTTAAATTCACCCCATGTGTTATATCAACCGTGGGATTCAAAGTTCCATAATTAATGAAAATGGGAAAAGCTTAGAGAGGGTTCAGGGCAAAGGTCAAAGAGCTTTCCTCCTTCCTGGCCCAAAATATTTTAAGAGGTGATTTGATAATGGTTATCAGTTAAGATGATGTGTTAATAGATGTTCTTTATGTATAATTCACATTAAAAATTTAAAAAGGGGGGCTTAAGAAGATCAGGGATTTAGTTTAGTTATACAATTCTGACATATTTCAGGAGATGTTAAATCCTCACTGGAAATACTGGGATATCCTATTATAAGTTCTATAACATTACATTTGGTCTCCTTTTGTCTGTGACAATTTAGATAAAGTGTTGCTAGACGGCAGAGCAGAGAACCAAATGTGTTCTAGACCTTGGCTTTTCATGAAAGTTAACAATGTGCTTGCACAGTTTGTCTGAAAATACGTCCACACTAAGCATCTGTGTGATAGAAGGACTTATACACCTTCCGTGCCAGGGTGACCGCTGTCATAGGGAACTAATTTTGTATGAACCGCTTGATCCCAATGTTGATCAGTCCTTATAAATGCTTGGCAGAGGTCAAGGAAGCAAATCTAATACCTATAAAACAAATAAGAGATTTCCTTGTTTGCTTTTAAAAATGACACTTGCTAGTTTTTTCTTTATAGTCTTCAGCTGTATGCAGCCATATTATAATTGTCACATAAAAACTTTAATTCAGGGACACATCTTTTAAAACAATGTATTATTCAGCAACCTTAGGGAAGCATGCAATTTAGGAGTGGAAAAGATGCACACAGAGACAAGTCATCACAGATACAAAGCACGGTGAATCCCTATGCCATGCACTTCACACCCCAACTCATCTCACGGGGGAACGAGAGAAGGGGCAGAACCATTTCTATTATGATAATTCACAAAGGGAGGCCATATAGCTATGCATGCAAAGTCTCTCCCCACCTCTCCATTTACATGCCAGGATTTCAACTCTGCGACACTGAGTCCCTTCATTTAGCCAATTAGTCTTTCCAGCTTCATGTAACGCACGCCAAGAAGAAGGAGAAATAGAAGTGCTGACGTTCACTGCTTTGAAAGTTGCTATTCTAATGCCAAAGCTGCCTCTTGAGCAATTTCCAGAATGTATTAGTATGGGCACAACGCTCTATTCCTACAGACATGGATCACATTATGCAGGGAAGCCCCCTTCAACATGTCATAGTCACACAGAATGTCCTCCAACCTGCGCGAGGCCTTCATGGTGGTGGTTAACATGGGCTCAAGTTTATGGGCCTTACTCAGGCAAAATCCAGGAGGTCTTCCTGAAGAAAAGGGGCCAATTTAAAAATATTTAGCAAGCAAAGCACGGCATGTTTTCGGGACGACAGCACTGGCCAAGTCTTCGCATGGCTGGCCTGAAGAAAGCCAGTCAAGGTCCAAAGCAAACCAGTCTTTCAGTTCAGCTTAGAAAAAAAGGATTCTTCAGTTTCAGTCTTTTTTTTTTTTTTTAAACCAACTAAATCTAGGTTCAATTTAATTATTTTAATTTGACACGCTACCCCTAGAATTTTCCGTCAATATTAAGGACCATGTTCAAAGGAGTTGATATTTAAACCAAACATAAATATGCTTCTACATTTGCAAAATTGTGTAGCTGTATGTCTCTTAGTGCCCTCGTACACACGTGATTCTGATACTTAGCAGGCAATAAGAAGTTGCTCTGAAATACTCAAAACTAGTCATTCCCTTCTTCTGTTGACCGTCCCGGCCACAGCCCAAACAGTGATAGAGATTTTAATACCACCCTCTCCTTTTCTCTCATTAATGGATTTACATAGGTTAGTTTGTCTCAGTCTGGCCTATTAGAAATTCAGCCTTTCTTTGCTTAACTCATGACATTTGCAAGAGGTAACTAGACAAGTTCTTCACTGAGGCAGCATAGCACAATAGAAGGAGCACTTGGCCCTGACCAAAGACCCCCAGATCCAAGTCCCGGTTCTCCTACAAGTCATAGCTGCCCTGGACCACTTCTCTCTTCTTGGCCTTCTTTCCCCTGTACACAGAATTTGGCTGAGATGATCCTGCAACGTTCCTTCATTTGTTGTTACTGTTTCTGTAAAAAGCTTCTCAAAATGGTTCTTTGTCTTTGGTTTCTGTAGTTTAAAATCTTGGCTCAATCTTACCCCTTCCACTATCTCCTCAACATTCCTTTCCTATCTGTCCCTCAAAAGGCACACCTTAAGGCCCATTGTTTTTTTCTTGGTATATTCATGCATTTGAGGGGTGTCTGCACTCACCCTTTTCTATAAACTACTTCTCTTAGTTATGGTTAATTAAGTTAATTTAGTTACTACTTCCTCTTCAGAATATCTCTGATTAAATGTTTTGTTAGCACCTCAAATTCCACACAGAGCATTCTTTCTTTGATCTTAATTCAAATAAACATTTCTTACTATTATCTTGGCCAGCTTCTGACCACATTGTACCTAAGATATGAAAATTACCTCTTCACTCCAAACATATTCTCAGTGGTTTGATGGTCGTAGTTCTCTTTTCATTCTTCCACTAGATTTCTGTCCTACTTCAGATCAATTGTGAATTCCAAACTCTCAGCACTGAAAGCCCCCTGTATGTTTGCTCATATAATCTGTTAGAAAATAATGCCACTTAAGGCCCACCTATACCCATCCACTAAGCAAATCTCCTCTGCCTTCTGGCTTCATCTCTGAACCATTCCCACATAAACCCTCATGCACTAATGAACATCTTTCCTTCTTTCAAATTATAACTTAGACCTTGCTTTGCTAGAGAGATTTCCAAGATCATTATCAGCTAATTGCCAACCCCCTAAAACAAGGTAAAAAGTACTCCCTCTGTCTAACCACACTTTAAATGAATTTATTGTATTTTTAAATATATATTGTAGCAACATATAAATTTTACTAATAGTGGGAAATAAATATATAGTGCAGGGGGTCCTCAAACTATGGCCCGCGGGCCACATGCGGCCCGCTGAAAACATTTATCCGGCCCGCCGGGTGTTTTTGCCGACGCTGCCTGTCCTGGGCCTGCAGTGCGCATGTGTGGAATGTCTGAGGGACAGTGAACTGACCCCCTGTTTAAAAAGTTTGAGGACCTCTGATATAGTGGGTACTCAACCAATAGAGTCTGATTAATTTACTGCCTTGCAACTTAGGCCTTGATTTCAAATAGCTATATTAAAGAAAAAACAACTGCATTGTTTTATTACTGTAAAGCTGTTTAAGTCTCCCAATTTTTGAGCACTGTCAACTGCTATGCATGTGGTAGGTATCAGTAAACACTTGTTGAATTGGATTGAGGAAAAATCATCTTAAACAGTTTAACTCATGGAGGAGGGAGCAATCAGAAGAAGACTATTAACATAAATATTCCATAACAACATCAAAGTGTAATAAAAAATAATACCCAAATGAGAGTTTCTCAAATTTCTCTCATCCTCTTGATTATTTAATATTATATTGATAAAAAATATAGTTTTAAAAATAGCTTTTATTTTAAAACACTAAATTTACACACTAAGAATTAGACACTGGCAGAATCTCAGTCTGATTTATTTCTCTGTAATATATCTGTCTTGAGAACATCAGCAGGAATACACCAAAGAAATATGTCCCTCACGGGATCAACTATATAAAAAGACAGAACACATCATCAGCACAAAAATCATTATCCATCTAATTTCTCCCATTCTCGATAGCTCCGGTGAGCCCCTCCATCATTACTGACTAGGGTTGGGATAGACCTTAATGGATTAATTAAACCAAAGCAGGACTGCACTGCAGACCAAGAAGAAATCCTGACACAGACAAGGCAACAATTCTATTCTTCCATTCAAATGTGCAAGACTTGGCAACCCCCGTGTATTGTACATTTACTGCAAAATAGTCTCCAAAAATAAAATTTGGTGTCTGTTGTCTGGGTCTTCCCCTTAGCACTCATCAAAATCTAATACTACTTGGGTGCGTATCAAAATATATCATGTAAGGCATTAAATGTTAAGATTGTCTTTTTCTTCAGAAATGTGGGAGCATCTGGAAGAGAGATGAAGCAATATAGGCAGAGTGGTGATTTTGGTAATCAAGAAGCTCCAACTAGGGGAGAGGTGACTGTGCGAATGCCATGTGACTCTGAGAGAGGGCCAGGATGCACAATATTCACAAAGAGCTGAGAGGAAGAAGCGCCCACAGCCATAAAGTCACCAGGGACACGCCCAAAAGCAGCTGTCCTGATGGAAGTCTCGAGAACTGTTCATCCAAACAGGATTTTAAAGTTCAAATATACAAGGAGAAGATTATAATCCATAGGTCACACTTAAGGCCTTTTTATTCTTATTAATGAAAGAGAGAGAAAAAAAAGGAGAGGAATAAAAAAACACACAATCCAGAAGTACTGTACCATACGGGCAGCTTACCCTCTCTTTCATGAATCCAAATCAGCATATTAATGATATGAAAGCCTACTTTCCTGATGGGGACAATCAGGATCTATCACACACAACATTAAATATGCAGCTATTAAAAGAAAACAAACAAACACAAGAAACACCTCTCTCTGGAAATGGCGAGGCTGACTAAGGCAGACTGTGCCATTAATACCATGCACACCCCACAGTCCTAGAAAAGCAAACACAAAGCTAGACTGGAACTAGCAGGCCTAGCCCACTATAGAGGAAGTACCCTTAAGGATTCCCACAGGGGAATCTGGGCAGTTTGTTTTCTTCTGGAATGACAGAGTTAGGCAGGCTCCTCTGGGGGTCAGAGTGGCAGCAGCATGTTGAGTCCCCGTGTCCAAGTAATAAGTAACAAAGGAAAAGAAACCTATTTCAATGGCTACCCTGAGTTTTAAAAGCAAGTACAAATTCCTAGCCCCCCTCAGTAGATTTCATTGTGAATCTTGCACTAGGATAAAACTTGCACTTCACACAATAGCATATCTCTCAAAAACACATGCTGTTTCTTACTAGAGAGAAAGAATAGAATTGTGGAGTTGGAAGGGTTTTCTACCTTAGTGATTATTTAATCTAGTCATTTTGTAAATTCGGAAACTGAGGACTCGCCTATGGTCACAGAGTTAATTACGCAGCTGACAAATTTATCAGTAATGACTCCACAGATGGATTCCAGACTATCAGTGATCCAATGGAATTGGGTCCCTAAGGTCTTTTACTTGAACAATTATATATGTATATACATGTATAAACACACACACATATAGACAGAGAGGGAGAGATCCATACATAAAAATATCTATCTATCTATCTATCTATCTATCTATCTATCTATCTATCTATCTATCTATCTATCTAAAAGGCTAAGTGACCAACTGTTTGTCCATCCGACTGACCGACCAGCCAGTACATATGATGCACACTGGCAATTTAAAAATAAATGTTGACTTGCACATGCGTGATACATATAAGCTCTTACAGACACCAACCTAGACAGAGTAGGAATATCCCTACCTGAACACGTTTTTGGATATGGTCAGTTATATGTTGCTTTCTCTCAAGTTCGAAGAGTGTGTGACGTTAAAGTTAAAGTTGTAAATACTTCATCACAAGGGAAATTAGTCAAGCATTCTGAAAGTGTTTTTACTCTTAATGTGATATACAGGGAAATATTAGAATAAATTTAATAAATTTATCAGTCATTGTTTTTATCAATGTTTTTACATCATGTTTTTGTTGTTTTATATCATGTTTTTGTTGTTTTTATATCATGCTTTTGTTATTGTTATATCATGTTGTTCTTGTTTATTTATTAATCAATTTATATATTATTTTCATATACATTTTACTAATTTTCTTTCATCTCTGACACTCCTATTATAGAGAAAGGGCAAATAGCGATATTAAAATATTTCTTCTAATTAATTCCCTTTCAATGTGCACGAATCCGTGTACCAGGCCACTAGTGTTTATATAAAATGTATTGCTGGCCTGTAGAAATAGGACTCTGTGTTGTAGCATTGTCACTGTCACAGTCACGAAACCACTGGATTAGATTCATTTGACAAAGATTTATTTAGTTCCAACTATGTGCAAGTATTATGAAAGTAAAAAATGTATGATTACACATAGCTGGTATTGTTTTAAAGAGTTTATAATATAGGTGTTTTACTGCTGCAACACATACCACCTAAAATAATCGAGTGGCCAAACTCATTCTCCTTGGATGAACAGAAAACATAATTGTTAACTTTTGAATCAGGAGAGAAGGCATAAATCCGACATCACATTTTAGTCAGAGATGACTGGGTTTATTTGGAATGTTCCTGGTACCCAAAGTCTAAAGGTTGAGCCACTGATTGCCACTGTTCTATGCATTTGGACACGTTTTCCCATTCAGTATGTACCCCAGATTCATTCCCTATGTAGCTCAGAAAGAGGGCTCTGCTATTGGGCGTCTGCATGGTCTCTGAGAGGGTATTTAGCAGAAGCCTGAGCGTGCAGGTGGGGGTTAAGCAAAGAACCTGGCTGAGCCACACCTATCACCAACACACCCTAATCTCTGAGTCATTTCACTTAGAATTATATTTTAGTATATGGCAAGGCATAGTGATTTCTTTTGAAATGAATACAAATTGAGTGGCTAAAAGCTGATTAATATGCTATGGAGAAAAAAATTGCTAATATTAAGCTTAAGACCAAAGACTGATCATGTCACCTAGATGTTTCCCTTAAAAGGAATGGAGGAGAGAAATAATATTTGAGTACCTACCATGCTTCAGGTACTATGCTAAGGGATTTACACCTATCATTTCATTTAATCCTTATAAAAACCTTCCAGAGCAGAGATCACTGTCCAATTTCCAAAGATGAAACAACTGTGAATATTGTTGGCAATATTTTTAGTGAGCATCTTCTATGTGGTGCTATATTGTGTGCAGAAGTTTATACAAATACACATTTTCTGCCACCTTGGTATTTAAATATGCTCACACAAAAAAATGGATACTGGGCCCAGCACAAAGAATATTAATGTAGTAAATTCCAATGATTCATGTGCAAAGGGTATCTTTTCCCAGTTATAGAATACTAGAGGCCTGATGCACAGGATTCATGCACTGGTGGGGGGCGTGGCCTGCGGGGATTGGCCGCTGTGGGAGTGCCGCTCATCCAGGTCAGCTGAACATCTGCCCCTTGGTGGTCAGTGCGCATCATAGCGACTGCTCGACTGGTCGTTCTGGTCATTCCGCAATTTGGTTGCTGGGCTTTTATTACATAGGATAGTCTTTGGGACATTACAAAGCTTTTGTATAACTAATGCTTTTAAAAAACATAAAGAACACCAAAGCTCTTCCATTACTAAAAGAATCATGCATCATCCCCACAAAGATATAGCAAAGTCACTTCTCTATAAATTGCCAATAGATAAGGATTTACCCTAAAACATATTTAAGGTGAGCATACAGACTGCACAAAGGCTTCATTCTCAACCCAGGGTTGACATTATCACTACCTCTGCTTACCTTGACTTCCTTACAGTGTGGGAAAGGAAAAGGTCTGAGCTTGTCTTCACATATGCAGGCTTAGCTGTGGGATAGGTTGTTTAAATAAAAACAGTGTGTTTCTTTCCTAGTGGTAGGCTTGGGCATTGGGAGATCGCCCTTCTCTCTGTGCTCCACCATCCACACAGACATGCAGCCCCGGTCAAGTGTCCCCACCTAGTTCCATGCTGGGTAGAAAAAGAAAAGGAAGACATGAAAAGTGGGAAACAGAAGAGGTGGAAAGAGGAAGGGATAGGAAGAGTGTCTCAGGAAGTGGTGTCCTTCTCCAGAATCCTCTGGAAAGTGAAAGTATGCAGAGCGAGTTTGGCTCCCGGGCTGGCTCTCTCCCAGCTCCAAAAAGCCCTCTGTGGCAAGGAGGGTGCTGATGAGAGAAGGAAGACGCTGCACAGGGGTCACAGGGGGCACCCAAGAGCTTTCCAGCCTCTTCTATGCCTCACATAAAACTACTATCCTAGAAATAGGGTAACTTCGTGGAATATATTCAAATGCAAGAAAAAGGTGCACTTTAAGGTGAACAGTGATGTGAGAATTATTAATTATTTTTATTATGCTACAATTATTTATTTATAATTATTATCTTCCTCTGACACTGCAATGTTTCATTGCCACTTGATAATCAAGACCTGACAACACGTCACTTTAATTGCTTTGTTAAAGGAAGAAGAAAGGGTGACTGAGGTAGATAGAAATTGTATTGCAAGAATAAGAGCACATGACCATCATCCCTAAAGCAACAACAAAAATGTCAATAGCGTGGCTCTGAAATTATGGGTGTTTGTCTAATTCTTTCACAATCAGAACCAAAGGTAAAATGCAGGCTCCACAGGTCCTCAATAGACAGTATTGATGGTTACTTCAGTTGAGTCATTTCTGAATAAAATTTACTGCTGGGATTCCAAAGATTCACCCATGCTGAAAACAGCATTCACATTAGCTTTGTGGGCGAGTCACACATGGGAGTGAAAAAGGAAACATTAGCACCAAAAATCTCCAGTCATCCTCTACCACCTTGACACGGGTGAGCTGAAGGCCGTGGAGAATAACGGATGCGCAATCATCTCTTTCTTACACAGACAGCAGAGGGGGCGGAAACCACACTCTTGTATTTTGCTAATGTAAAAGTCCCAGTGGAAACATTAGCACTCAAAGACATTAATGCGGATTTGGGACACTCCCTGAAGGATTTTGATTCCATTAGAAAAAAAAAAAATAAAGACGGTGACAGATATAATCCTGCCTTGATATGTTTAATGCCATTTAAAGAGAAACTGCACCCATTTACCTCAGGACGGGGCACCAAGAGTTCAAAAGTGAAATATCATTTCTCAGTGCAAGAAAAAAGCTTGGAAAATATTATGTGAAAATTAATTTGGCATGCTTCTGTGAAATTTCAGATTTCTGGGATGAGCAAATGGGTACAGTTTTCTTTTAACTGTTTTTGAACACCATGTGTTGAGAAGAAAACAACAGAATGGCAATTGCTCATCCAAAATGCTAACTTGTGGCATGGCACAGTCAAGATGGCCTGCCACAGCCAGAAAGCAGGTGTGTGCTATGCCTCTCACTTCAGTAGCGTGCACGCCACATGTCCCTGCATTCGGCAACCTCTTGCATTTGCTTTTGGAACCTTTCTGGGGGGACAGTAAACATGACTCAACAGAATGTCTAGCCGAGGAGGGACTGGCTCCCCCGCACGCCCCGCTTTCTGGGAGACAATCTCTCTGAGGAAGAAACGAAGAAAAACTGGAATAATGTATCTATTTTGTACTTCTTTGCTAATTCATGTCCTGTGACCTAGCATGAGAGTGACTGGCTTCAGATCATTTTGTGTGAATGAAATTTAGACTCTAATCAGGTTGGAGCGTCATGGTGAAGCTTTTGTGTGGCTGGAGAGGACCTATTGAATCAGCTGTCTCTGGGCTGAGCACACCATTTATTGCAGCTGCTACCGATCATGTGCACCCAACCTAAAAGCTCGGCCCTCAGGTCCATGGATAAGCACAAAAAACAGGATGTACAAAATGATCTGGTGTGCTGGGATGCCAAAGTTCCCTCAACCTGGCGTTATTCATCTGATATTATTTTATTGCAGGAATTAAATGATTTTTATATAGACACTAGAGGCCCAATGCACAAAATTCGTGCAAGACTAGGCCTTCCTTTCCCTGGCTGCCGGCACTGGCTTCCCTCTGGCACCTGGGACCCTGGCTTCCCTCTGGCCAGGAGCAGGCACCTGGGACCCAGGCTTCCCTTTCAGCCCTGGCTTCTATGGAAGGTCATCCAGAAGGATATCTGATCTAATTATCATATTACACTTTTATTATTATAGATAAGTCTCATTCAACTATATAACAATCCTATGAAAAAGAGGAGACAGAAAAATAAATTTCCTTCTGCCCCATAAGAGGACTGATAAAGAGGCCAAAATAAAGCTCATGATCACGTTTAAGTCTAAACCAAGTGCCACTTGGAGAGAAATCCCAGGATACCTGTGCTGCAGGGGTTGACCAGGTCTGAAGATAGAGATGTAGATGGAATCAAAATGACTATTTTAACCAAAAAGACATGTGAAATCACTGCTTTATTCTATGGTTTCAATTAATAAATCAGTAACTATTTATTGAAAACCTACTATGTGCAAATACTGTCATCCAAGAGTAGGAAAGAATAAAGCCTATAATACTAAATTGGATAAAATCCTTAAGGTCAACAGATATAACTGAGTGATGCTCTTTTCTGGGAAGGAATTTATGGAGTTCAAAAAGATAGCTTTTTGCCAAATATGTATATGCAATTGTTAATTTCATTCGTTAAAATTGCGATATTCACTATGCACATTTTTTTTAAATATATTTTATTGATTTTTTTACAGAGAGGGAGAGAGATAGAGAGTTAGAAACATCGATGAGAGAGAACCATCGATCAGCTGCCTCCTGCACATCTCCTACTGGGGATAAGCCCGCAACCCAGGTACATGCCCTTGACCGGAATCGAACCCGGGACCTCTCAGTCCGCAGGCCGACGCTCTATCCACTGAGCCAAACCGGTTTCGGCAACTATGCACATTTTAGTTTTAGGTGTTGAAGGGGATGCACACTGTGTATAAATACAATCTCACTTTTATGAAGCTTACTGTGCAGTGGTGGGAGGGACGAGACCCGTATAAATGTATGCTAGTAGAGCAGTGGTTCTCAACCTTGGCTGCACATTAGAATCACCTGGGAATTTTTTTAAAATCCTGATTTCTGGGCCTCATCCTACGGAAATTCTGTTTCTTTGTTACTAATGTGGCCCCACCCCATAACAAAGAAACAGAATTTCCAGAGGATGAGGCCCAGAAATCAGGATTTTAAAAAGATTCCCAGGTGATTCTAATGTGCAACCAAGGTTGAGAACCACTGTGGTAGAGGATGGAAGAATAATCAGTGCCACATGAGACACATAAGTATGTGCTTTAACACCTCAGAAGAAGCCAGACCTCCTGCTGTGGAACAACCTTCTGTAGACTTACTAACAGTGCACACAAGGGAAGAGGTCTGGACCAACCTCTAAGTCCACTAGTCATCAATGAGCACAGGGTTTAGCTAGGCTGTGAGAGGAGGGATATATACTCTGCACACGCAACACTTATCACACTGAGTGGTCCTGTTATTCATGTTTACCAAACACATGCATGGGGGAAGGAGGAGTTAATATGGACATGGGCCAGCTCAGTGGGTTTGCATCAGCCTTAGGTAGTAGTAAGGTGATTACTAGTATCTCCTAAGAAATTGGCCTTATGATGACACCATTTTCTTTCCACACTGTGTGGAAAGTTCTGTCTTTTATCCATTCCAGAGTGATGGGAGGCACGATTCAGGGCTTCATCCTTACAAGTGAGGGAAACACTTTACCCATGTAAAGTGCCCCTGGCACAGGTATTACATATCTTTCAACATGAAGAAATGAATTCCCTGATAGTCCTTAAGGAGGATGAGTCAGAATCCATGCTCCCTAGAAATAATGACAATGGGCTTGGGGTGCAGCCAATATGCTGGGATTTATCTGAGAAGGCAGGTTTCCATGCTGTAGGAAGCAGAATGTGGACGTCCTGACGTCTAGTTCTGAATCTTATCTATAGACTCACTTTCTTTTTCAATGTTTACTTCTCTTGGACACTCTAGCCCTTTACATCATGAATAGTGGGCTTCCATAGTGTGTGTGTGTGTGTGTGTGTGTGTGGGTATGTATGTATGTGTGTGCATGTGTGCCTTTTTAAGGGGGAGGATGGCATTACTGATATGCTTTTGTAAAGGATTCAAGGTTGTCTGGATCCTCAAAGAATGCAATTTAAAAAAATACTGTTTCTTTGATTCAATGGTGCTTACATTTGGGCCGAGTTTTCTTTTTCCATCCTCAAATACAGTATCCGAGACAATCTGCCCACAATGGAAAGCTTTTAGAGCTTCAAAAGTGTAGGCGAACCAAATCAGAACTAATCTCTGTGAAAACGGAGACTCAGACACATGGAAAAAGTTTAGAAAAAAAAATCTGGGCAGGAGGCAACCCCACAGAAAGATGTCTGACATCTCTCCTAATTCAAGGTTAGCTGGGGTAGGACAGGTAAGGAAGGGGCACAGAGTTCCAGCCCCCATATGCTCCACTGTCTCACCTGTGCCCATGTAACATGTGTCTGTGTTACCAGGAGGTCCTGTTGATTTGGTTAATGTGTCCTATGATTTGACTGCATGAACCCAGAGGAGGCTCAGAAAGGGTGCTAAGGTGAAGTGGCCAAAATATATTCTCACAAAAAGGATTGTTCAGATCAGTTTTCAGGGTTCATAGCAGTGTTTCCTTTTCTTATATTAAAAGCTATGCATTTTATTGCAAAAAATTGACTCTTAGAAAAGAAGAGCCTTGCAAACCACAGACAAAAAGGGTAGAAGATAATAATGATCACCTTTGAAAGCTTGTTGCATGACCAGTAGTTCCCCTTTATACATGGATTTCTTTACACATTATCTCATTTGGTCCTCATACCAATATGAAAGACTGATAATTTACCCATTTTCTATGTGGGGCCCCTAAGGTTCAGAGAGGGTAGGTGAATGTCCTTGGGTCACACAGCTTTACCCATTTTCTATGTGGGACTAAACTGGGATTCAGATTCGAGCAGCAGGACACAAAGCCCGTGCTCTTCGCCATGCCTTGTGCTTTTCATGGCATGAAACCAGTGTTGGGGGAACTCTGCCCAGCAGCTCTGGTGAGCAGAGTGAATTGCTTTTATCATTTGCCAACATGTCATAGAAAAAAACCAAAACAACCAAAAAATTAAAACTCCTGGCTCTAGCAGATTTCCTATCAACCACCTGAAGTTTGTCTGGATTACATATTATTTAAATATCTGACAATAGTATAAAAAGTCTAACAAGAATAAAACAATTTTCACTTAGGCTAGCTCCTACGTTAGTTAAAAATCTCCTATTCCTACATAACAATGTGTCTGGGGAACTCTCTCACTGCCAGAAACTCCTCTGAAAATGCTGAAAAATCAGAATTTGGGGCCTCTATACTGACGAATGTTCCCAGCTGTGAGTCAGTTTGAACATGAGTAATATGATATTTCCCACTACAATTTGATTTGGTTAAAATGTGTTTGAAGTTCACCCTTTTATTAACTGGAATTACCACCTCCTGTAACGGGAGGGCCCCTGAGAGCAGGCTGCTGGTGCAAGCCGGCCTCCCACCCGCCACCGGTGCATTTCCTGGCAACAAATACTATTAAATTGATAACTCAGAAATAGGTCAAAATGTCTTTTCAATAGTTGCTGATGCTCCCTTAATGCTCCTTCGCCTCCCTTTGATTCTCCTGCTAACATTTTCTCTCACATTGCAGGAGCAACAACTAGTAAAGAGAAGTGACTGAAAAATGGAAAAGCTGGCCGCAGTGGCCGAAGGTGCTCTCAGGAGTTCCCCTAACTAGCAAATATAAACGTTACACGTCCCTAGGGGCCCCACACCCAGCTCTGCAGGTGAGGTGGGTGACCAGGAAAAAAGTCCTGTCCCATTTGAGTTTCCTCTACAAAAAGAGGAAACTCAAAATGACTGATTATTCAAATTTTCAAAATGCTCAGAGTTCACAGGAGGTAGGAGCCTTGATTTACTGCAAAGTTGCCAGCTTTTAAACTTATATACACGACTTTCACAATGATACCCATTAGGGCCTTGGCTATCCAAGACAGCGTCCACGAAAGAATGCTCAGCCTAAGAGAAAGTCTGGTCAGAGTTTATTTGAGCCAAACTGACAATTGCAGGAAGCAAAATCTCAACAAATTGAGAAAATGCTCTGGAGAATGGCAGTTCTACAGCTTTTTATACATTAGAATCAGAGAAGACATTAGGGGGGTTTCATGAAATTCATTGGTAGTAGACTAAGAAGGTGCAAGAAAGCAAAGTGGGGAAATCTCTGAGATTAGAAAAAAAGTGAAATGAAGAGACATACTTCTTTTACATTGGTGGGTGCAGGACAGTTAACGCTGAACATTTACAGCACATAGAGATGGAGTTTGGGGAACAAGATAACAATGACGGGTACTGTGGTCTGCTCTGGTGGGGGATTGTGCCCTGAGACATCTGGAAAAAGGGTATTACTCTGACATTCCAAAGGTGTGTTACTGTAGATGCAAAAAGACAATAGACAGGCTCACTTAAAGAGTAACGTTTGTCACGGGAGATGCAGGCCTAGGATGTGACTACCTGTCATGACCTGCTTTCAGTTAGAAATTTTTATGTTCAGACCATCCTATGTGGTTACTTTAGGTCTGAGTTTAAGGCCACCATGCAAGCCTTCCCTGAGCTTGTCAGGTTTAGTATGTGGCCCCTTTTTCGTCCATACTAGAAACTTATTTTTGTATTTTAAAAAATGATACGGTGGCATATTTTTGTGACAATGACTCTCTGCAATCATCCAGGGTTAGATTATTCACTGTGTGAACCTACATTCCCCCCACCCCTCCCCACTCTGAGGAAGAAAGTTTGCTTTTCTGAGTTCATATTACATATGTGACCAAAACGAAGGGGGTGGGTGGATACAGCTGCATCAGGACAGGACTGACTCTATGCAGACATGTTTGGCTCAGAGGGGCAGGCACTTACAGTAAGAAAGGAGCATAAGAAGCCCCCTCACTAATGAGGAACATTTCAATTCCCAACACTTCTGAGATGCAAACATCCTGTAGGGGGGCTAAGCCATTTGTGCCTCGGTGCTCCAATCACTTCAACCCCAAGCCTGTACCTCAGTGTAAAGTTTTAAATTGGAGCAGGGGGAAGGGATAGGGATAATTTTGGAACAGGGGTGGTTGGGAGGGAATCGGATTAACAGGAGGACCCTGGGCTCTGGAGGCAGAGCAGAGGAGGAAGGGAGCGGCCAGGACTGAAAAGGACTCACTCTCCCTTGCAGTTTTTGCCCTAGGCCTTGTTTGGGGCTGGTGACCCACTGTGCATTCCTGGGGAGATGAGTAATGATTTGACCCTTGTGCTGAGTCATGGCTGTGTTGTCACCAGATAGGAGGCCTGCACTGACTTAAAAACCTGCAAAGTTCAGCCCACCTGGTTTAGGCAAGGACAGGTTATTCTGATCTACAATCTAAACTCAAGAAGACTACCCAGTGTGGCACCTTTCCATCAGATTCCTTCCTTTCATAGTGGAGGAGGGTCAGATGTGTGGAAGAGGAGGAGAAGGAGAAGGAGGTGAAAGAAGCTAACCCTTCCTGAGATCGACTTTCCAAGTCCTCCCAACAATCCTGGAGACATCATTAGCGGTAGGAAGCATTGTGCAGGTCCACCTAACTGGCTTAGGGTGGCCAGTCAGGTTCTTTCTCTCATATGACTCTCCCAGTTCCTGGTTCCTGCAGCGTATTTCCTCCTCCTCCTGGTTACAGGTGATTAACAACTGGCCTATGGGCGAGCCATGCAGAATGTTCTCTTAGAAATGCTGAGGATGTCCAGAGTCATCGGAAGCCCGTCTGACTGGGAGTCAGGAGGCCTGGATTTTCCTGGTTAAGACTGAGTCCTAACAAACTGTCACTGTGACAGACCCATGAACCTCTGTGGGATCTAAGCTAAACCTTACAGTCTGTCATCACATTCACCAAAGTGGTGGTGGGCTAGTGTGTTTGTACAGTACAGAACATAGCAAGAACTATTCTCATTAGATGTCACATATAGACTAAAGAGAGCAGCTCCCTCCCATTAGTGCCCATTCTGAGTAAGAAGGATGAAAGGATTGATATGAGCTGATGGCAGAAGGGAAAACAAAGAGGACATAGAACAGCCAGCAGCAGCAAGGGGGGTGGTATCTGAGAGGGACAGAAGCCCAGGCCCAGCTTGAGGAGATCAGCTTAGTATTAGAATACATTGTGTATGGTAATGGTTTGGAAGTACTGCTCTGAAATAGCCTGAATGTTAGATGTTCTTTGCTAAAATCTCAATTTAATGGTTGAACCTATTTTAACTATCCAATAAAGGGCAAAGACTTCACCACCACACTATTTCTCCCAAGTTTTAACCTCTAGCAAGAAATACTTGGCTGAGACAACTATAGAGTTTCTAATTACAAATCAAGACCATCTTGATTATAATCATCTCAAGGTGTCTGGAGGAAGGAGAGATGTGTTCTTCTTAACCACACTGAATGGACAGAAATCTTCAGAATTTAACACAGGAATTAGCTCCCAAGGAATCAAAAAAGGGAACCATTTTCGGTAGGAAAACACATGTGGATGATACCTTCAGTGGCCATGCCAGGGAAAGGCACATTGCGGGCAGGACCAGCTGCATAATTTTTGGGGTTCAGGGCAAAATGAAACTGTGGAGCCCCTTATGAAAAAAACAAACAAACACATTAGGAATTTCAAGACAGCAACAGCAGAACATTAAACCAAGCAGAGGCCCCTTCTCAGTGTGGGGTCCTGCGTAACTAACTGCACAGGTCATATCTCCAGGAAGGCGGCCCTCATTCTAGTTATTGTTTTCACCAAGGCAGTCCAGTCCCACAGTTACCAAGACCAAAATGAAGCAAGATGCACCTCCATTCTCAACACTTCCACTTCACTGTCTCCTAGGGCCAGGGTGCCCCGGGATGCCGCAGCAGGATTCCGCCACCAGAACTGACAGACTGCAATTGCACCAACTTCTGCTACATTTGCCACAGCCACCAATTCCCGCTTGTGTCACAACCAAAAGATGCCCAGGCTATCGATGTCCAGGAATTGAAACATCATTTCTCAAAACACAAATTTCCCTGGAAAACAAAGCAAGCAGACGCCACTGAAAAGCAGCTCAGGTCCCTGGATGGCAGTCCTGTCCCTGCTTTCTGCCTGGCCTTACCTTGAGCAGGTCTTGGGCATGTGCGCACAGGCTCGGAGCACAGGTGAATTACCACAATAACTCTTTTCATGTTGGTAGAAAACAGAGGAAACAGGAGAAGCTGGTCCTCGCCCAGCAGAAACTCACTCGTTTCACTACGGAACACTTGCTCCCTTTCCTTATCATACTAAGTGGGAGCCTGACTTCACCCTCCATGGAAGCTCAGTTTCTCTCTCATGGGTGCTTGGAATGGAGCAAAGAGAAGCTATTAGAGGGTAATGGCCATGTCTAAAAAATCACACTTATGTCCTCCTCATGTCATTATCATTCCGCTGAGGTCTGTATATAGAAAGCAGAGATCAAATAGCCAAGAGCAACATCAAGAGAATAACAGCAGCACAAAATAGATAAAGCTGACTTCTTTTCCACTGATCTTAGGGCCTTTATATATACTGAGCCCGATTCACGTCGGACAGACCAGAGCCTGGCAGTTATCGAGGATGTTTGGTTAGGCTGAGGCTTCGTCTCTCCTTGCCATGTATCTTTGTCCCATTTTCTAAAATACAAGTGTCTAATATAAAGAACCAGTTCACTCCTACAGCCAGAATTATATGTTGATACTAGACCTTGATTTAGGATTTTTTTAGATATCGATTGGCAAAACTAACCTTTTATTTTGCTTAATAAGTCTGTACTCCCTTGAGTAAGACACTAGGGTCCATAAGTAGATGGAAATGTGTTTGGATCTCTATAATCATGCCTAGATTTCTAAAAAATATTCTTTCGTATCAAAGAGGTGATATAGCCTCAGTCATTATTTACACGTGTTTTAACAATTAGTAATTAGCAGAGGAGGTTTTAACATTAAAAAAGGAAATGGCCGACCTTCACAACAGATGCATGTGTAAAATCCGGATTCATTTATTTTTAAATCATTCTCCCCTGCTGTAAACAGACAACTCTAATATATACCATTTATATATATGTGCACAATCAGCCTTGGCAATACTGCTGTGAAGGAGATGAGGATAGATGGCTTTCTATTTATTCGACAAACACACTATTACACAGACAGGTTAAGTGATGTGCTCGGTGGGGAAATCCTGCCACATCCGCTCTCCTGTTCTATCTCTGGAACTGGGGAGCCATTCTTGTTTCTGAGTGACCTGGTCTAAATGTTGGGCCAGGCAATATCCTGAGAAAATCAATCTTTCTTTCTTTCTTTCTTTCTTTCTTTCTTTCTTTCTTTCTTTCTTTCTTTCTTTCTTTCTTTCTTTCTTTCTTTCTCTCTCTCTCTCTCTCTCTCTCTCTCTCTCTCTCTTCTCTCTCTCTTTCTCTCTCTCTCTTTCTTTCTCTCTCTCTTTCTTTCTTTTTCTTTCTCTCTCTCTCCCTCCCTCCCTTCTTCCTTTCCTCCCTCCCTCCCTTCTTCTCTCTCTCTCCCTCATACATTCTCTTTCACTCTCTCTTTCTCTCCTCTAAGATGATAAACTATTGCTAAATGTGGCTGCTCTAAGTTTATACTTGCTCCTCATGTGCTCTGATGGGTTTCAGCTCTTAAGAGAGCATAAGGGGAAAAAAAAATCACCTCTGGAGTGCAAATGATGCTGGGACAGTGAGTCTGACCTAATGTCACAATGAGAAATGGCATTGGTACGTGTGACGTCTGGGACTCCTCTTTCCGAAGAACTAGTCCATCGGCTCTGAAGTGATAAAGATGAAGCAAAGGCTTCTGGGAAGCAGAACTCACTCATCCAGGCCCTGCTGCCATCCAGGGGCCAGAGAGAGGGCAGGGCTTTCTGCTGCTCCTTCTGTGAACGGCTTCAGCTTGAACTGTTCCCTCCTGGGCCGAGGCTGCGTCCTCCACGTTCTTGACCTCAGATAGTCTTTTTCTATTTTGGTACCTCTTTGCATGTCACTTACAGTGCTGTATCTAATTTTTAAAAAATGGGCCCAACTGTTATTTGGTCAGGGAAAGACTATCTTTTTTTTATCTGTCTTATTTATTTTGTTGTTTATTTGTGTTAATTAAAAAAAAATCCCAGATTCCTTGTCTCTTTTCATGCTTCTGGTTCATGTTTCCAAATGTTATCTGGTAAATGCTTAGGAAACAGAGTTTTATTTTAATAAATCCTGAACAAAGTGTAATTGTGAGAAAATAGAGAGAAACATATAATGAATTTTCAAGTTAAATGTAAGTTACTTTATTCTGAAATACCTGCCATTCTTACTCAT
Organism: Myotis myotis; assembly: GCF_014108235.1. Classification (NCBI taxonomy): domain Eukaryota; kingdom Metazoa; phylum Chordata; class Mammalia; order Chiroptera; family Vespertilionidae; genus Myotis; species Myotis myotis. The sequence goes on from NW_023416324.1 coordinate 151,790,661, forward strand.
TTATGTAACATTGCCAACAAGTTAATTATCCATACTCAATTTTTTAAAATGAAGGGACAGAATTAAAAGTTTCTTTTCTGACGATAAGAACTGTAACCCTGCAAAATAACAGCCTGTGTACTGTCTGCTGGGTGATACTGGCTTCAGGGATTTCTCATGAAGGAGACTGCACTATCAACACATTGAAGAAAGCTGCTTCAGGCTCTGGCAGGTGGCTCAGTTGTTTGGAGTGTCCTCTGGTACACCAAAAGGTTGGAAGTTCGATTTCTAGTCAGGGCACAAACCCAGGTTGTGGGCTCCACCTGGATTCGGAACATTTGGGGCAGTTCGGGAAGGTAACTGATAGATGTTTCTCACATCCATGTTTCTCTCTGTCTCTCTCTTCCCCTTCCTCTCTCTCTCAAATCAATAAAAGCATATCCTCGGGTGAGGATTAAAAAGAAAGAAAGGAAGAAAGAAAGAAAGGAAGGATGGGAAGGAGAGAGGAAGGAAGGAGAGGAAGGAAGGAAGGAAGGAAGGGAGGGAGGGAGGGAGGGAGGGAGGGAGGGAGGGAGGGAGGGAGGAAGCTGCTTCTGTTTAGGACCCAGACTCCACAATAAATGTCCCGGTTCATGCCATCAGGTACCCAGTCTGCAGTAGCCACTCAGACATGTAGCGTGTGTTTGGGGACAACACACAGTGGAATAGGAAAGGGTACAGAGCTCTGTCCTACCAGCACATTTATTGTAAGAAACTAGTTATGCTGCAACTGCTTTGCTCTTTAATATTCTAGGCAACACACCGGTGACTATAATTCATAATGAACATATTCAACATTTTTTCCATCAGTTCAATACATTATTCATAAATAGTTGAGATGGAAAAGACAGTAGATTACTGAATTCAAACCTCCTTTCTGCTCCTCCCTTTCCCCCAACTGTTGATACCAGCTCAAAAAAACAAAACCGAAAACAACGAAAAATCACACTAAGAAAGCAACAAATTCACAAGTTTTACATGTAAAAAGGAGAGCTCAGAAGAAGCCTGTATTGAGTGGGGGAAACCCAAGGCCCTTCCAGGCCACTGGTGGAGTTCACTGAGGACTGGGATACAGGCAGCTCTTTGCCATGAGGACCGGCCAAGGGAGGGGATGCCAACTTCTCTAGAGAATCATGAATTCCAGGTAAATCCCAAGAGGTAATGCCTGTCTTTGGCCAAGTGCTCACTATCTGTATCTACAACCTGGTGCAGCTCAGGCACTCTTCTCTCCAGTTAGAACCTGAGATACTGTCGATAATGATTAAGAAAAAAAATTATAAATGAATAGAGAGTTAAAACTCCTAGAGAATGCTCCGTGGGATTATCTGCACTATCGAGATAGGAAAACTTTGCAGATGCTACTGTCTCTCTAGAGGAATAAATGCTTGCATTTTAATATTCTCAGCAGCTGGTTCCCGTTGAATGCCATCAGGATGATTCAGCCACCCACCAGGAACACCAGTAACAGCAAGTGCACACACAGAAATCTGCAAAACTTTCTGCTCTTGATGCCAACACCATTACTCTGGCGAAGTCAGAACCCTTTATTGAATTACCAGTTTTATTAAATGTGACCTTGTCCCCCTCACAAATACCAGCTCACTCGCAAATAAATGGAACTTCTGGCTGATTAAGATGCAACATTCTTCCTACTTGAGCACACTCTGCTGTCACCGTCTCCTTGGCCATGGCCATGTGATCTGCCCCCCTTTTGTAATTTTCTCACTATTCACTGTAACCTCGAAAGACCGGCAAGGTCCACATACACACCAAGTCTATTTTGTAGTCCTTCTTGCCTACATCTAAACCTGTGCATTTAACGCTACATCTCTACCCTGACATGCCTCAAGTCATCATTTTCACTTTTCAGAAGTTTCCTATTTCCACTGAATGTGGTTGCATGACAGGAAAAACACAAAGGTGTAGATGGACTGCTTTGACTACAGACCTCATTAATACAGAATTACCATGCATACTCAAGGCAGATAAAAATTATATGCTTGCCCCTTTTTTCAAACAGACCAGATTAGACGCTAAAGGGAAGAAATGCCAAAGATGACAGCTAGCTATCAAAAATGTCTCGTTGCCTCATTTTCAGGTCCCCAAAGTAAAATCTAAGGACATTCAACACAGATTCAGGTGCTCTCAACAGCCATGAAAATATATGGCTGGAGAGGGAATCTATAAATGTAATGAATACACAATTGGCTTATAACAGATGCAACTAAAATTAAATTCAATATCTTGACCTGCTCTCCAAAGTGAAAGTTTCTAGTTCAGGCTACAGACAGAGATATAACAAGCTCATTAATCACATGAGCCACAACTATAAGCTGACACTTCTGGAGATGCTGCAAAGAATGATCCTAAGTAGTTGGAGGGTCTTTGGGGAACCTGTGAGAGAGGAGAGGGTGGTACTGACAGTTGACAGTGAGCAATACTGCTATCTGTCATGGTGTACATAGGTTGGCACTGGCCACAGCTATCCATTGTTCTAAACTTCCAGGAGAGGATTTTAGGATTTTTGTAGGAAGTAATAGGCTTGCATAAAATGATTGAATACATTTTCATTCAGTGCCTAGTTTGTGAAAGTCATTGTGTTTGTTGTTTGAGGAGAAACTGACCTCAATAAGATAAATCTATGACCTCAAGAAGAATATTGTTGGGACAGAACTAGGGGCGAGGGAATATTAATAACATTAATATGTAGCAATACCAACAATGATACTGAGTGATGACCATGTGCTGGTCATTGTACAAAGCACTTTATATACTCCTTTTTATGGAATCCTTACAGTATCCCAGCAAGGTAGTTATAATTTTCCTATTTACAGATGAGGAAAGTGAGGCCCGGTGAAATTAAAGACATTGCCCAAAATTACATAGACAAATTCCTCACATTACAAATAAACACACAAATGGCTAATCTCTAAGAATATGATAACAGCCATTAAAAGATAGAGTATTACAGAAATATGGGAGGCAGAATTTGCTCCTATTTGGAAACACTAGGGGAAAAGGAATGGGACGTGTTAATGTACATGGTGTGTGTTTAGGAAATGAGGAGTAGCCCAGTTGATAATGTGTTTGAACTTGTTGAATCAGCACTGTCTGATTAGAACTCATACCTTAAAAAGATAAAATGGTACACTGATCTGTATAGGATGATTTCTAAGAAAAAGTTCTTTCTAAAAGATCGTCTCACTACAATTTCTCAAAAATATTTTTATTTTCTTTAATTTTTTATTTCTTTTCTTTGTTTTGGGGGGTGGAGTAAAGGAAAGAATAGGAATGAGATGCAAGGTTACCTTGGAGGGAGTATGCGGGTTGGGGAGCTCTGCTAGCAGCAGAGGGTGTCCAGGGAGTATGTGATCTGGGTACACTTCCTTTTATATCTCAGAATGCCCATCCTTACCACACATATTTGCTCCTGCCCTATCTAATGTGGGCTCATTGGTACAGAAATAGAAACCCCAAGGGCTTGGTTCCTTTGCTCTGTTCTTCAATTACTTCTGAAATATCATTTACTTTTTATTTTTATAAATCTGTTTTAGGGGTCAGGCTTGTGATATAATAGCTAGAAAACGCAAATTGAAGTACAATTTGTTTTTCATGTCTTGAGAAAGTTTTGCCACTTCAGGTTAAGTTTTCTTATGGCAAAGTGAATGGTTTAAGCCCTAATAGCATTTCTTAACCTGCTAAACTCCCCGCTCCTTTTGATGAAAATAAAACCTTGTGCTTTTCTATAAATTCTACCACTCTTCCTGTGTAGAAACCCTGGTTCATAGAAACCAACGTATAGCACCACCAGTCAGAATGAATTTGTAGAGCTTTCCTCTCTCTATTTTTTAAGCTTTTCTTTAAATTGTGTTTCCAAATACAAATCATTGTAAAGTATGCAATTCTACATAGTCCTACATCAGATATCCCAATATTTCTTTCTGGCAGGTTTGTTCACCTCCACACACATATTGAGATATCTAAGGCTCCTTCAAGCTTTAAGATGCAATGATTATGATTTTAGGATGCTGACATTTGCTTTGTTGACACTTAAAGCAGAGCTTTTCAACTTCAAACAATAATGTAACAGGTTCCTATAACAATTACTCTTATATGAATCTTTAAGTGATGGGCATAACAGCCCTTTACAATTATTTTCACATTGGACAGTCAAAACTTGTGAGTTGGCCCAATGATCTCTGCAAAACTGAATTCTATAGCTGATTACATCCTATAGGGACAAGTATTGTGCTAGCTATCTACTTTTAAAATTGGTTGGCTCTTCTTTTGGGTATCTGTGAATTTTTCAGCCAGCCATAAACTTTAACATCTCCAGTAACTTTTATCATTAGCCTCCACTCTGTCATGGCTCCTGTGTCTCACCCTTCTGACCTTGCCCACTGAGTTTACTCTTACTGATGCAATCATACATGCTTTTTGTGGTTACACTCGTTACAGTGCTTATTAGAATTATCATCATTCCTACTGTACCTTCGGCCAACCAAATTAAATGTGTTTATGCAATTTGTTGTCATTTTAATTTTTCGGGTAAAATTTCTTCATTCAGAGGATAATTTTATTTTATCTAATCAATAGATAGCCCATTACATACTCTGAAAAAATTGGTAGAACATAGTTTACTGGGGCAAAATCTTAAGTTTAGAGAGGTTTTAGATAAGCCTGGACAGTGGCATTTCACTGACCTTGAATCCACAGTTTCAAAATTTATTAGTGTCAACTTAGTCTTTCAATCTATTGCAGCAATAAACATATAATATGCATGATTTATATTTATGTGTGTATTGAACTTAGTAAATTAGTCAAAAGTCAAGGTATTTTAAAAGAAATGTTCAGGCTGTTCTACATTGACTAATTCTCCTTCAGCTCTAGCTTAAAATATTCTCTTTGCTTGTAGCTTAAACTTTTTTTAAAAAAAGAAAATAGAGTATATAGAGTACATAGACTGTGAATGGCAATGTAGTTCACTATGACAGTCTCTATATTCCCTAGCTTTTGCTATCTGTATGGTCAGGTTATGTATTAACAAATAAACCCACAATAGTTTAAGTCTAGGAATTTTTGTTTGGCTAAACTCTGAAGACATAGCTTAAACAGAGTTGAAAGCTTGGCATCTCAGCAGTGCTTTATATTATAAGGCTTATTATGTCACCTTATAAAATATATATTCGTTTATTTTCATGTTCAGTCAGAAGTGTAGGATCTCAGGTCTGGGAATGGATTGCAGATCATTCTCTCCTGGTTATTTTTGGCTGCAAGGATATTGATCATTTTATCATTTTCTTGTTTTAAACTGCTTTAAACACAGCACAAATGTTATTCTCATCATGCCAGAAATGGGTTTGGAATTGATTTTGAGTTTCCATCAATTTTACTCTATGCTCTCTGTGAGAAGTTTTTCACTCGGTTAAATTCAAAAGGATAGTTTTGTTTAAAATATGTCAGAATGCAACATTTGGAGATCCTTAGCTGGACAAGAAAATTCACATTTTCTGCTTTAAAAAAAATTTTTTAAAAATCACTGAATTTATTACCATGGACTTTATTGAAATTAGTGAAGAGTCATCCATACGAATGCAATGTCAAGGGCTTCCTCCCTCTTTTTCTTCATGTAAGTGTTTGACAAAGGCATGTATCTTCTGAGAAGCCGGCCTGATTGGTCCAGGTTGGCACTGTTTCAGTGTTTGGCCTACGGCGGCTGCTTAGGAATAATTTTGTCTCATCCTCTCTATTTTCCTGGACCATATCAGACTCTGACACGTGGTATGCAAAGGAAATCCAAGTCCTTTAAAAATGCTATTTCTTTTCGTACTAAAGCCAAGCCAGTTCTACTTTGGCCAAATGATCTTATCAAGATTTAACAAGAGATAGTCAGTAATATCTCCAATCTGTGAGAAGACACAGAACTAAGGATGATAATTTATTACATACAGTATACATATCTTTTCCCTTCTGAAACCAAGGAGAGACCTAATCAAACATATTCTCTTGGTACTGAGAATAATATAATACTGACACAAATTTCATGGCAGTTATTCCTTCCAATTAATTAAAAAATAAACAAGCACTTCTTTCCATATTAAACCAGACACTGCAGATCTATTTTCACTTATTGCTGAAAATATTTTGGCTTCCTAAAGCACCTTACTAACACAGCTGCTTTGCCCTCCTCTGCACTGTCACAATTCAGAACCCGTAACATTTCAGCCAGGTCTGCAGACTAATTGGATGAAACAATTGTATTGCAGTATTAAGATTCCACTGCAGGATCAAATGAGAGGAGATCTGCACAGTTCAGAGAGCCTGAAAGATTTGCAATGAACACAACCAAACTATTAAATGTTCCGTACATTTCTTACATTCCCAGTAATAATCACTTGTATAATACGTGCAAGGATTTAACTTCATACTTAAGAATATCAACAGACAGGGAGAAATTTAGGTTTGTACACTTCATTTTCCACCGTCTTTACTTCTCTGCTGCCCTTCTTTGTGTCTTAGAACAAATGCTTCACTTCTTTTGAAAAATGCCAGGAAATCTCTTCTTCAGCTGCCTTGATTTTATATGTGTAGTTGAACACACCTTAAAGCAGAGAGCCCCACAAACCAGAGTGGGACGATAATTTAAATACAGACTTAGGGGTAAGAGCTCCATCTACTGAATCAGTTAGATCATTGTTTGCACCCTATAGTTATCCCATTCACTACTTTCACCTCTCAGAGGCTTTGGAGAGAACAGAAAAGTTACAGACCAAAACCACTGGGCTTTGAATCTGATACCACTGAATATTTCCCAGATAGCCTGAGCCCCATTTCCTTTGCCCTTCCCAGTTTCCAAAGTTTTCCATGTCTCAATATAAAAGAATAATGGGATGCATTGCTATGTAAACCACCCATGGAAAGAGGTAAAAAGCCACTGGTTACTGAAGGGAAAAGTGACAGAAAGAAAATCACTCCACCTGGCCAGTTGAGCAGCCCAGGTAAGAAGCAAACAGTAGCCAGCCAACTTACTCCGCCTGCCTTGCATCATTGCTGGGGATGTCTGCAGCCACCCAGGACCAGCGCTCCTGGGCTCTCCCGCGCTGCACAGTGTAGCTGTGGCATTGGGAATTTGCTGTGGCTTCATAAGATTATGGGTATATGCTTCAGCAAGCCAAAAAAGTCACAAACAAAATTCAGAAAAAGAAAAAAAAAGTAGGAAAACAGCTGATCTTATTGGAGAAGCTCTTGGCATTTTCCTTCATATGCCACAGTTTTCTTTGGTATTTTCTAATTCTGTGATCAGAAAAATGATCATATCATGTTTATTATTGTTGTATTTTTAGGATTGCTGGTGGTGAGGGTGGTACAGTGAGTAAGAGCAAACAGACAGACCAAAGAGTAGCAAGGTAAAAATTACTTCTCCCACTTGTTTGAAAGCTTTCCAGATTACGAGGTTAGAAAGCTTTTCTTCAGAATACTGAAGACATATAGAGATCACATACAAGAAAAAATGGTCATAGTCGTTCTAGATTGGAAAAGTAAAAGATTTTTTTAGCACAGTAACAGATATGGAACAAAGCAAATTGTTCTGAACTTGGATGTTAATATAGCTGCATAATATTCAGGAGTGTATAAACTTATACAAATATTTTATAAGTTAAGCTAAATTATTAGAATATAAATAGCTATTAATAAATATATGCATATATTAAATAATCAGATGGAAGCGACAGCTGGATTTTTAAATTACAGAAAAATAATAATATAGTAAATTAATAAAAATTTGCATTAATGCTAATCAATCCTCTTTTATGCAAAAATAGAATTAATATAAATGAAAAGTGGATTCGTTTCTCTGTGCGTATGTATGTATATCTGTACCAAGTATTAATGAATTACTCCGAAAGATGGTATGTTGTATAGAAATAAAAACTGAATTCTTTTAAACTGGGCATTTAAAATATCAGCATTAATTTGGCAGATTTCTTTCCTTTTATAAAAAAATACATTTAATTTTCAGGTTCTGTTTTAAAGCATGAGAAAAACAAATTAGAAAAGCATTGCATATCAATATGTACTTTGTAAAAAAATCATTTGCATTATTAGAATATTTAGTTCTTGAAAAATGGCTAATTGGATTTTCTTCAAGGTTTTGCAAGACAAGTTCAGTTCTGAATCAAAAATAACTATGAGAAATTTCACCTCAAAATGAAAATATTCTTGGATAGTTTTAAAGGCCTGAAAAACGATATCTCCACCATAACTATAATAAACAGCTAGTGAACAAATATATTCTGGCAAGAAGCAATAAGAATTGCAAAGCCTGGGAGGGTCATCGTAGACCTGAGAAAGGTAACCAAGTGAGGAAACATCAAATGGAGTTAATGGAGATAAAGCATTCTGAAAAATGGAAAGTGTTAACAATCACTGACAAGGAAAAATATACTTCAACAGTGATGACAACAACAAAACAAAATAACTAGAAATATCTAGCTCCAGAAGCAAAGTCTGACTACTTGTTAAGCAAGAGAGAACCTACTTCTTTGTCATTCCCTTTGGAAGCTTGGCTTATAAAAGAAAAAAAAAGTTGCACAAAAGATACATGTGTTTCTTTTCTGGTATTATTACGGGCCCACCTAGATTGAGCTTTCGATTCTAGATGAGATCAGGCATGTTCAGACTAGCACATCTTTGCTCTGTAAGCATAGAGCTGCTATCATTTCACTGGCAAATTCTCGTATCCCCAAATTTATGCACAATAGATGCCCTTAAAAATCTGCAAATTTTCTACTTCACTCAAATACCTCCTTGAATTAATTTTTTTTTTATAAAAGCGTACTCTGTTAGTATTAAGCCGAAAAGTTAAGGCAGGCGACTCCTATAAGGAAGGAAAGTTGATTAGTACTTACCCTAAGAATAAAGTGCAAGCCTTAATGAGGGAATCTACTCTTGCTCTATGATTTTTAGGAGGGAGTCCAGGTCTATACTCAGCTTTCGCCTTTTTCCCTTCTGGAAAACTGAGAAGACTCACTGAAGGTGGCTCTGAGCAAGATCATACAAATCAACAGCCTTACCTGTGGCCATTCAGAAGACTGCACTTTGGTGTGTGTTTAAAACTATGAATAAAGTCAGAGACAGCGCATGCTCAGCAGGCAATTTAAAAATATTTATAACATTGTTGTTTCAAAAACAAATTTCCTCAAACAAAGCAAAACTCACATTTCTGATCCATGCCAAGTTTAACATTCTGAGACAAAGCTGTTTTGGAGTTTTCCGCTGGGGAAAAAAAGGCTTCTAAAATTTTTTGTTGAATAAAAAATAGTTCTCCCTTCCCTTTTGGGTATTCTTAAAGGGGTGGAATAGATTTTCCTCCAAGTATTCAACCAAATTCACCCCTAGTTGAGACAAGGCATTAGAAACTTAAGGTCTGAAAGAAATAAATTTAGAGAAAGTAACAAGGAACTAAAAACTATGGGTTTTAAAGAATGCAATGGTCATCTGAATCTTTAAGGCAGACTTGCTTTTTACTATACAAAAAAAAAAAATCCTGATACAAACAGAATATATTATGTACATATTCTTATGTAATAATAAGAATAATGTATAGACAAATATTTGCATACCTAGGGAAGTTACGTTTTTCTTTTGCTAATTAAAATCTGAACTCTTCAAAACTGAAAAAGAAATACATCAAAAATCTAGGAGAAACCCCATAATAATGTCAGTAGAATTCCTCTGCTTTACATAGCAATCATGAAGAGGAAGGCATACCAACTGGTTAAACCTCATGTTATATAAAATTTAAAAATGATTAAATATGGTTTTTAAAGTGTTAATTGCAGCAGGAATGGCTGGTACCCCTGGCTGGGATTTCTTTTTCCTCCTTGAGTTCCCCTAAGTATTCCATTTTACCATCTATCACCACACCAAACCCTGCACACCTCACAAATCTCACAGATTTTATTTAAATCTCTCTCACTTAATTCTTAAGTCTCTGAATGACTTTCAGCCCCTTCTCTACTTTCCAGGGGTGCTCAGCCAGCCTCACCAAAGCTCCCCAGACACATCTCTCAGTATCTCTGATGCTTTCAAGCTCAGCAGAGGGTGTAACAAAAAAAAAAAAATCAACGATTAAAAAAAAGTTTATTAAAGTGAAACTAGGAGTGCTGATTTGAAGAAGTTGCTTCTACTTTTATTTCCCTTGCAACTCAGCACAGGTGTTTCCTAACTTATACCACTGTGCATGCTGACGAGGGGGAGGGTTCTATCCAGGTGAGGGAGTGGGCCAGGGGCCAGACCAGCAAGGATTTAGGATTTCCAGCCTCATGTGTTAATGGATGTGTTTAAAAATCGACCCCCCAAAAAGCCTAGAATGAGGTTTCTTTTGGCAAATGATGAAGCCAGTATACTGAAATAATTAAAGCTTTGTCCTCAAATAAAGCATCAGATCAACAGAACAAAAACAAAGATAAAAATTGCACACCCATATGCATACGCGTATACACACTCTTTCACACACAGATACACAAAACTAGCGGGTGAGGGGGAGAAGGAAATTAAATAAAAGAAAACAAACAGAGTCCAAACAGGCCATTCTCCGAAAAGGAATCTAAATAAAAAGTCATATGATATCTGATAGTGCAGGACACGTCGCCAAGAACTGGAGCGGATTGCCTACAGGAAGAAAGGGCCAGTGTATTCCAGCTCAAAGAGCTTTTCTTTCCTCCTCCTCTATTTTTTTTCCCCTTTTCTCCTCGACTGTGAATGTGTTACTCTCAGGTCAGATCCACGAGGAATCCCAGAATGACAGCTATCACCTTTCACTGTCCTCCTGGCGGCACAACCAGCTGATAGGAGCTGACTGAGTTGGGATCAAGAGGGGCTGATGCAGGTTTCAGGAGCAGCCTTTTACTACAACCCTCTGCCCTTTCAAAGACACTCCTTGGTCACATCAAAAATAGACACCCCCCCCACCCCCACCGCAAAAAAAGCAAAAGCAACACACAAAAAACAAAAACACAAGTATAACAGCCCACAGCAAAAAAGAGTTGGGGGGGGGGGATCAGAAACAAGCCAATAGGGGGGGGGGGAAAGCTCTTGCTTTCAATATAAAACTTTTAAAGACTGAGTTTCTTTTTCCTTATTTTGATGACTTTCTCTTTAAAGATCTTTTCCTCCTTCAGCGTTATTAAAAGCATTCGGGATCTCTACAAAAGTATAGAAAAATCTGAAGGCAATACAAAAATTTTCCTGAAGAAAACACACAACTGTAAGAAGTGAGCTACCCTAGAAAATTTTGGATTTGCCAAAAGTTCCCCTAATTCTAATGTCTTTCAGTGAGTTCAAGTGCAAACACTGGCCCCCGAACTCTTATTTTTTTTTTCTCTGAAGGTTCATTACTGAGGCAACACATACACAGTACAGTTTCCCCCTAAAAATTCCTAGTTATCAAGTTACTTCAAACGTGAGGTGCTCACACCTCGCAGCAAGTAGGGTTTACTAACTAGACATCACACTTTGCCCTGATATGAATTATACCCTTAAGAAGCAATTATATAAATGCATTCTAAAAAATATGGGGAACATGTATATATCTCTATTTTCTCTATGGTTTCCCTTCCCAAGGACAGAAATATATTTTCAGTGAGTAAAAAAAAGAGTTTCTGAATCTTGAAATCACTGTAGCTAGTTCCTAAAAACAGTTATCTGTAGCTAGGTACTGCACATCACTTATAAGAAATTTTTGGCCCTTATAAATTTACCCCTTCTTCAGTTTTGTGTCTATTATGTACCTCAAAATTATTTCCAAATGCCAATCAAAATATAAATGCATTAGGAGAACTTTTAGAAAGAAAACCTTTTCTTGGGTGTATAATTCAAAAATATTAGTATAAAGATATAAATGTACAGCAGATAGAAAAGATGGGATTGTTTATTTTGCACATACAGTTCACATGCTGATTATTTTTTCTTTTGTTGGAGCATTAATTTGAAAATGATAAGCACTCTGGAATGTTTGCTACAAACACAAATTCACGGCAAAAATACACATGCAGAGGCAAAAAATCGCTTAGAGAACACAAAGCTCCGTGGCCAGAATCACTGGGAAATCTCAGTTGAACTAATGGATCACGGATGGGGCAGTCACCACTCCGGGCGTTTTGTCCTTTAGGTAATTAGATAGAAACAAAAATAAAATACAAATATCAACTCACTTCATACCTTTCTGAATAACTGACAGGTGACACAAGCGGTACCTTTTAAACATATGAACGCAAAAACTTGTGAGACCGAATGAACTACTGCACCCCATCGGTATTTTGGGAACCCCAAATCCACGATTAACTTTTTGCCCAAGTGGCAAAAGTAGAAGACGTTCTCAACACTAAATGGATCATTCGGTGGACTCTCGTTCTGTCCTCCACGGGATTTGGGGGCCCGGAAAAGGGAAAGAGAGGGTCTGAGGAGATGCATCCTGAACAACTTTCATTTTGAGTAGAAAAATACAGCATAGAGTGAGCATAGGACAGTGGGGTTTAGAAAGATTAAAAGTGGAGAAAAGAGCAACATACCCAACTTAATTAGTCTATTTCCTTTTTATTTTTTATGTCTATCTATCTATCTAGCTAGCTAGCTAGCTAGCTATATATATATATTGAGGTGATGGGGAGAAAAGATAACTGGGTTTCTTTTGAATGTCTTTGTGTCTTTATAGAGTGAATGTTCTGTTCCCATCTCTTTCTTTTTAGGCAAAAAAACTAATAAAAATAGAAAAACATATATCAGACATTAAGCTGACTCCCCCCACCCCCCTTCCCTTTGTAAAGAACTCTTTGTTCTCTAGTGAAAATGCTGAAAAATCCCCGGGCAGCTACTCCCTGAAACAAGTGCAAAACACTTAGAGGCTTTTGGGCTGGCTGGGAGCCAGGAACCCTCCCGCTGTCTGGTTAGAAGAGGAAAAAAAAGGAGAGAGAGGGAGCGGGAGAGAGGGGAAGAGAGATGAGGGGGGGGGGGGGCAGAGAGAGAGAGAGAGGGGGAGAGAGAGAAGGGGGGAGAAAGAGAGAGAGAGAGAGAGAGAGAGAGAGAGAGAGAGAGAGAGAGAGAGAGAAATTGGAGCTTCCTTTAATAGACATAGGAAGCAGCTTTTTTTTTCTTTTTCTTTTTTTCAAAACTGGCGGTCAAGCGTTAAGTAACTCCCGTCTAAATCCACCTGCTAGAAATGAACTTGGGTAACCCCCCAGGGGTGCACAAAGACAGGGAAGACAGGAACCCACTCCATACTCTTTCCCACCTCCGCTGTACTGCTTCCATTCTTTCTGTTCCCATACACAAATGCCCACAGATCTCACACAACCCTCCTTGCCCCCCAACAACAAATACAGCAAAATACATGCTCCCTCGGTCTCCTAAAAAAAAAAAAAAAAAAAAAAAAAAAAAGGCTTTTCCATCTTGGTTGCGACACAGTGATAAGGGGTAGCGAACATCTCATACCTGGTGTGAATGCTAATCAGTCAGGAGTTCTCCTTTTCCCAAGACAGGGAACTGTTTCCTTCCAAATTTATTAGAACCTCCTCCACTGCCTCTTTGAAAAACCTTCTTTGTCACCCTCTCCCAAGTCCCGATACTTCTTTAAAAAAAAAATGGCTTCGGAGCTCCTTCTATTCTTGATATTGATTCTCTCTCTCCCCCCACCCCTCCTCCTCTCTCCTGTCTGTGTCTCTTCTGAGTGGTCTATTGATAAGTCCCTGGAGGCACTGGGTCAGCCTGCCCGTAGGAAACCAGACACAATGCACAAATCTCCGAGTGCCATTCTGCCATCAGCAAGCAGACCACGTTTAGGAGAGAGAGAGAGAGAGAGAGAGAGAGAGGGAAAAAAAACACACACAGTAGAGCAAGAGACAGAGAGAGAGAGAGAGAGAGAGAGAGAGAGAGAGAGAGAGAGAGAGAGAGAGGGACCAACCGAGGGAGGGAGAGACGGAGAGAGAGGAGGGGGGAGAGAGGGAGGGAGGGAGGAAGGGAGAGAGAGAGAGAGAGAGAGAGAGAGAGAGAGAGAGAGAGAGAGAGAGAGAGAGAGAGAGACACGGAGGGAGAGAGAGTGTGAGAAAAGACTGATTGGAACAGGAGGGAGGGAGAGAGAAAGGGAGAGGGGGAGAGAGCGCGAGAGGGAGAGCGACACTGCCAGTCAGGTTAATCATCCCCACTTTAATTAGCTGTTCGGCTTAGACATAAAACAATTGAATTTGAATGATCTGTCAGCAGGCTCGGCTGAACCAAAGGGGAAAAGCGAATATTACAAAAAGACTGTTGGTGTGTTCTGATAAGCAATACTGCTCGTACTGACAAATCCTCAAAGGGGGAACTATTAAAACTTACAACTAAACAAAAAGTGCAAATACAAATGGCACTAGATAGAGGTCTTTTTAAAAAATGGAGTGAGTGTTCTCCCCTAGTTTTATGAACGGTGGATATTTACGTGCAGGTGCCCACAAATTAGGGTCTGTGTGTAATGTGTGAAAGTTTATTAAGGATGGTCTAGGAGGGCAGCAGACAGATGCTGCAGAGAACAAGACAGGTACAGCCGGATGCTGAGCCTAGATCTTGGAGGGAGATGGATGCTGGAAGAAGCGGCGCAGTGGCAAAAGAGCAGCACAGACAAAGTCAGTGGGCAGAGGCAGGCAGATTTTAGGCACGGCATGATCTCCTCTAAAAAGGCAAAAGTTCTGATGCAATAATAGGTGCAAAACAATCCATCCAGTCTCATCTCCCGGGAGCACTCAAAGGTACAGTTAAAATGGATTAATCTTTGTGACAAACAGAGCTGGCAAGGCAGACGATGGCAGGCACTGAAGGCGATTCACAGACCCAGAGGATACCGGAGCCAGGCAAAGCCACAGAGATCCATCTCTCTGACGCCCTAATGTGGCAGATAAGGAAACTGAGGCCCAGAGACTGGGGCTCATAAATCATGAAGGCAATAGTAATGCCAACGACACTGGAACCCTGGCTCCAGCAGCCCACAAGGCAGAGCTTTCCCGAACACCAGCTAACCTGCAGCTCTCTAAAGATTCTGGCCCAACAGGTATGAAAATCATCCTTGTCTTCAGAATAACACGATTCCTCCATCTATACAGCTGGTGCACAAGCCTTCAATTTTTAAACATGTCTAAGTAGCAATATTTTTGTCCATTTTGAATTCTAGGAATACAACTCCTTAATTTCTTCTCAGAGAAAAGCAAAAAAAAATTATAACCTTGTAGCAAGGTGTAGCTGAGACAGATTTTAGGCATGGCACTCCAGGCTGGCAAAGGCCAGCACATCAATCTACAAAGACCTCGTCCAGCATTTGCAATTCTCTCTGTGAATATGTGCTATATGTCACCATGTAAAGAGATGTGGTGCTCTCATACAACTCATTTTTAAAATATAGGCACACTGTGGGTGAAAGAGATTGAGTTTTTCAGCTTACAGTGTCATTTGAAATCACAACTGAGATGTTCTACCTGAAAGATAAGCTATGGGTGACTTTTCCAATATATTCAATTGAAATGAGCTACTAAAATAGAAAGGGGAAACTGTAGTATCTTCCCACGTACTTGATGGTATCTTTTTTGGGGACACATATGATCATATTCAGGAAGGATTTCCCTCTTGACAACAGATAAATGAAGGTAATTTCTTTAAGGGGAAAAGAGGTGCTTATGAAGAGAACAGTGCCATCAGATGTTACTGGAGAGATTAAGTCTCCCGTCCTAAAACAAGAATCACAGAGTATGGAAAAGCGAAAACTATCTCTCAGTCATGCTTCAGCAATGATGTTGCTACTTAGGGTGAGAGAATAAAACTGAAAAATGTCAGACACCTGGGAGCCCACTCAAAGGCAAGTAATCTGAGCGAATTCATAGCCAGAGTAATTTAGTTTATTTGCACACCAACCTCTTTAAGCATGGCTCTTGCGGCAGGTCTAAAACACGTGCTCCACAGTCAATCAGTTTGGAGGGAGGAGTGATCAGTGATTTTGACACTGGTGGGTCCTCCTGCAGGTCTCAGAGCACCTGACAGGCAAGAGCCCAGAGCAGAGCAGTGAAGTGCCTGGTAAATGCATGCGGGGTGAACGGAGGGAACAAGGGAATGCGCTTTGGGGTCAAATAGATCATTATAACATTGCCTAAGTTGCAGACACTTTCAGAGACTCAGCTTCCCTATTTGTGAAAGGTGATACAATTGATTGCATAAGGGTGCTTTCAGGATGACATGAGCTAACATATATAAAGTCCATGGCTGGTCATTACATGGTGATTACTATTGAGGAAGGCTTGATATGAGGTTGGAAATCTGCAAACTGAATACTATGGATGTGCTGAGTGTGTTCTATTCAAAGCAGCAGGCACAAGACATGAACACACATAGCAAAGCAGGGATGTCATATACGGAGGACTTCTATTAGAAAGAGTTGGCAATATAAAAGTTAGAATCCCAAAGTTCCAGAATCTAAACTCAAGGATCATCTCAGGGTTGTGTGATCCCTTGTTCCCAGACTTGGGGATATTTCCTGGCTCATAATGATAACAATAATCAACATATTACTGAACACTTGATTTGTGCTAAGCACTTTGCTTAGTACTTTCCACACTGTTATTGTACTTGAGTGTCACAACAACCCTATCAATTAGGTGCTACAAATCTCCATTTCGTGCAAAAGAAAATCAAGGCATAGAAGGGTTAGGTAACTTGCTTAAAAGCACACAACTAGTAAGTGTGGAGCTGGAGATGAAATTCAGTTAACTAACTTCAAAGCCCTCATCCTCAGCCACAAAGCTGGGCTGACACACAGTAGGTATTGGTAAATATGAGTTGAATAAATGAGCAAATGCATACAACAATTTTTTGATTTCACTAAAAAATAAGTAAAAATCTGTGCACAATCTCTTGAGAGAACCCTGCGCTCAGATTGTACAAGCTGTATCTCTTCTCTAGCTCACTTTGGGTGGCAGCCCTTCCCCAGAAGCTGGGCTGAGCCATGTCCCTGTGTGGTGTTGAAAATGGATGAGGTGAAGATCACTGACTATGACCACCCAGGGCACTGAAATATCTGAAGGCATTTTCAACACTTTGAGGGTAGTGTTAGCACACGGGTTATTAATTGGCTTAATTCCAGTTCAGATAATTACATCGTGTCTCTTTAATTTTTCCCTGACCATGCCATTCTTCACTTCCTGTCACAAATGTGCTCTTTAGAAAAGCACATGAACGCACACAAACATGTAGTTATATTTAAGGTTTGCATAATCCACAGGGTGTTCTTTTTTCCTAAATGATTAGTGGATAGCAGCCATGTGGTAAATGAATGAATGGGCAAAAGAAGGAATGTCATTGCAAAATAAAGATAACTAGTTGAAGCTAAAATTTTTGCGTGGCTCTGAAATAAACAGATTTTTAAACCATTTTCTTGGTAATAGGATTCCAATCATATTTTTTTCCTCATGGGCAGATATTTCAAGAGCTGATAACCTCCTCATGATAAGCTCATTTCCTGATGCTATGTAGTTTCCAGCATAAAAAATAGCAATGAAAAGTTATCTTTTAAAGTAGGAAGTGAGGAGGATAGGTGCTGAGTGGCACAGTATATTGAGCCCATGGGTCTTAGAACAGTCATTAACCCAGTTATTATTTGGCAGATTTTTTTCCTTGCTAAACATATCACTAGACTAGTCTTCAACTCATAGGAGAAAAGAATAAGGAATCTCCATTTAATAAGTTTAGGAAAGTTTGTCAGTCACAAACAGACAAAACACTTCTCCTTTTCCCAAAGAATTCTTGCCTTTGAAATAATTGAAAAGACTGTGTCTATATGATACCAAAGAAAATCTCCTGGAAGCATATATTTTAATTATGAACACAAATAGTTAAATGCACCCATGGAAGAGCATGGTTTCTTAGTCATTTTCAGAGTGCATCTGTATGACCAAGTCACCAAATACAGGATGCATAGAAAGTCAGGGAATAAAAGGTTAATTTATTTACTATGCATGAGAGTTTCTAGACCTTTGCTTCCTCAGCTTTCAGCTCAAAATTCCATGCATACTCCCCACTTAATAATAAATGCCATAATTCAATGTATGTCATAATTTGATTTACTTTTAGGCACCTTTTCTGGTTTAGCTCTCAAACCTTTCCTTCCTATAAACTTCCTCAAAATTATTCTTCGTGGCCCTCTGTAAATCATCATTTAAAATTGGTGTTTGTGGGATAACTCTAATGGTATAGAGAGATTTGTATCAAACTAGCCCATTTCCTTTTGAGAATCAGTGGTCCAGTTCCAGGCCAAATTAAATTTCAATTAAAAAAGAATCAAATGCCAGTCCTTACCACCTCTTTGACCCCAGTGATAATGACAGCAGTCACTCAGTGATGACTTCTAGTTTGTCAGTCATGCCTTGAGATTGAGATTTTTGGGACAAGGTCTTTGCACTCTGCTTGGCATATTTAATGTATCGCCTGGTATCACACCTATCCAAGGTGGTAGATAATATCTCAGAAAAGCTGGAGGCAACAACTGTTAATTCTCTTAGTTCTTTATATGCAATTACAATTTACTCTCTCTAATATGCCAAAGGGGTATACTATTACCCTAAGACTAGTGATGTGATGCTTAGATTAAAGTAGTATCATTGGGCAGGATATTTAAGAATTAGGTAGCAAAAAGCACTTGTATTGGCAATTTTCATAGCCTCACCACTATTTTAACAGCAAGAAGTCCTTGGGTAGCACATTTCAAATTCAAAATTTAAGTGAATTTTGTATTCACAAGAAAATTGAACAAAATTTATGTTGCACATTAGAGGTAACTTAATCACTTGGTTTTAAATTTAAATGTCATCTGGAAACAGCCTGATAGGTCTTATAGAAGCATAGAATCTTAGATATATAAGATATTCAGGAGATTCTCTGTTTTTGTTTGTTTGTTTTGTTTTGTTTTTAGTTTATAGAAAAGAACTAAGTGGCAGAGATATTTTATTGAATAAACTTAAGGTCACACAACTTGGTAGAAGCAAAACTAGTACTGAAAGTGGGTTCTGCTGTTTCCTGCTTCCATGCTTTTCACAACCATAACCTTGTCTCTCATAGTCCTGCTGCTCCCCTTTAGGACATATTTTATTAAAGAAACTCTTACATTCTGAGGCTGAGAAAGGGGTACTATATTCCTAGTGTAGTCTGATAAACACACTAAAAGGGGCCATGGTGGGCTGAATAATGACCCCACACAATATATCCATGTCCTACCCCAGAACCTTACATGGCAAGGGGATCTCATGAATGTGATTACATTAAGGGCACTGAAATGGGCAGATTATCCTGGATTATCTAGGTAGCCTCTAAATATAATCACAAGGGTTCTCATGAGAGGCAGGAGGATCAGAGCTAATAGTATGAGATGTGATGACATAAGCAAGAGGCTGGAGTTATTTGAAGAAGGGGTCATGACCAAAAGATTGCAGATGGCTTTCAGAAGCTAGAAAAGGCAAATAAATGAATTATCCCCTAGAACTTCCAGAGGAACCAGCCCTACCAAATTCCCCTACCTTGATTTGAACATTATCTCACAACACAGCTGAAATGTTTCTTAGCTTTCAAAAAAGCTGACATATGACCTTGTTTGCTCAAACTGAGCTTGTGATACAAGAACTTCTTACCAGTCTTCAGAAAAGTATTGACTTGGATAGGCCAAGAATGGGGCTCTCCCTCTGGCCATTAAGAACTTCCTTTTAGGTTGACATGGAAGTATCTATCTGAAGGTTGTTGGTTAATGGATCAGTTGTCTGTAGCTCCATCTAACCATATTTGCCCATGTCCAGTCTTATTATGGCTCTTCATTAGAGGGTTGGCAATCATATCTCCAAGATAATATATAACAGTTTCTTGTTAGAAGCAAACTGAAGGGTTTTGATGTTCAATCTTGAGTGTCAAAGGTCTAAACTCATTCTAAACAATGAGGTATTCTCTTGCTAGTCCCCTCCCACATTTGTTCTGTTCTTTCTCCCAAAAGGTAGGAATAGAGAAAATAAACAGCACGAGGAAGCATCAGGCAAAATAAACGTCCTTCTTGTCTATCTTGCTTTAACGTATCATTGCCATTACGTTACTGCATATAATCAGTAGGATAGGGCTCCTAAAAGAATGGTCTTTGGCAGCATCAGCATTGCCTAGAAACTTGTCAGAGGAATACATCCTTGGGCCCTATTACAGACTACTAAAGTAGATATCTAAGTACCTATATTTTAAAAACCTTCTAGGTAATTTTAGAGCCTGGCTGAGGATCACTGTCATAGAGCAAATCTATGAGGTTCGGCAAGGTTACTGAAGTACATGAGTAAGGTCACCTGCTCACCTGGATGTAATTGTGGATCTGTCACCATCTATGTGACATTGGATCATGTTCTTAATCTACTTATCTCTTCATCTACAATATGGGAATGATGGTAACAACAACAACAACAACAAACCCTCTGTCTATGCAAAAGGCTAAAGTAGGACTTAGTAAAATCATAAATATGAAAATATTTTATAAGTGCAGGATTATTATTATGGACAAAACATTAATTTGGATTGTGAGTGTCCTGAGACAAAGGTGTTAGGGATATCGCCTTGGTATTAACTGAGGCTTTGAAGTAATAACAATAAAAAAGTTAAAAAAAAATAAAAAACTTCTCAAGATGTCAGGTCCAATTCTTCAAGCCAAAATGAAGGCTGGAAGTCTGTATACTTTCAAAGGCTATTATATTGAACTAGAGGCCCGGTGCACAAAAATTTGTGCACTGGCGGGGGGGGGGGGGGTGTGTGGTGGTGGTGGTGGTGTGTGTGTGTCCCTCAGCCTCACTTGTGCCCTCTCACAGTCTGGGACCCCTCGGGAGATAACGACCTGCTGGCTTAGGCCCACTCCCGGGTGGCAGAAGGCAGGCCCAATCCCTAGGTGCCTGTCCCACAGCCCCTGGTCGGGCTCAGAGCAGGGCCAATTGGGGATTTGGGGCGCCGCCCCCTGTCATGCACAGAGCAGGGCGGATCAGGAGGTTGTGATGCTACCCTCAGTCATGCTCAGGGTAGGGCCGATTGGGGGGTTGGGGTGCTGCCCCCTGTCACACACAGAGCAGGGCCCATCAGGGGGGTTGGGGTTCTGCACCCTGTCACACACAGAGCAGGGCCGATCAGGGGGTTGGGGAGCTCCCCCCTGTCATGCACAGAGCAGGGCCGATCAGGGGGTTGGGGAGCTCCCCCCTGTCATGCACAGAGCAGGGCTGATCAGGAGGTTGTGATGCCACCCTCAGTCACACTCAGGGTAGGGCCAATTGGGGGGTTGGGGCACTCCCCCCTGTCACACTCAGGGCAGGGCTGATGGGGAGGTTGCGGCTCCATCCTGTCACACACAGAGCAGGGCCCATGGGGGGATTGGGGGGCCGCACCCTGTCACACACAGAGCGTCAGGGCGATCAGAGGTTGGGGAGCTCCCCCCTATCAGGCACAGAGCAGGGCTGATCAGGGGGTTGGGGTGCCTTCCCCTGTCACGAACAGAGCAGGGCAGATAGGGAGGTTGTGGCCCCGCCCCCTGTCACACACAGAGCCGCAGGGCGATCAGGGGGTTTGGGCGCTGCCCCCTGTCACGCTGCTCCAGGGGCCAGGAGGCCTTGTGGCTCTGCTGATCCCGGTGCTGGGAGGCATATTACCCTTTTACTATATAGGATAGAGGCCTGATGCATGGGTGGGGGCCGGCTGGTTTTCCCTGAAGGGTGTCCTGGATCAGGGTGGGGGTCCCCACTGGGGTGCCTGGCCAGTCTGGGTGAGGGGCTGAGGGCGGTTTCAGGCTGACAGGTGACTGAAGCTCCCAACTGCTCCTTTTTTCCTTTTTTTTTTTAATTCTTGGATTTATGGCTGTCACTGGAGCTGAGAGCCAGCTTTAGCTGTGAGACCTCGCTGCTGAAAGCAGGTTTCTGGCTTTGTTTACTTTCTGTATTGAAACTTTGTTGCGACTCCAGCTCTGAGATCCCGGCTGACTGAAAACAGGTTTCTGGGGTTTTGTTTAGCTTCTATATTTGTAACAATGTTTCTTAGCAGCTCAGAGCCCAGCAGAGGCAGCGGGGAACATTGGAGTCCTCTGTCACTGAAGCAAGCAAGCCTCATGTTAACTTCAAGCTGCCTGGCTGCCGGCTGCCATCTTGGCTGGCAGTTAATTTGCATATTGCCCTGATTAGCCAATGGGAAGGGTAGCGGACGTATGGCTAATTACCATGTTTCTCTTTTTTTAGATAGGACTAGAGGCCCAGTGCATGAAAATTCATGCACTGGAGGGGGGGTGTCCCTCAGCCCAGCCTGCCCCCTCTCACAGTCCAGGAGCCCTCAGGGGTGGGAGGCAACCCAGCGATCAGGGGAAGGCAACACCCCATCACACCTCTGCTGCTGCCTGCCGGCAGTGCAAGCCTTGGGTGGCCCTGGTTACCTGAGCCTCGGGAGGCCCTGCGTGGCTAGGCAACTGCCATCTGAGGCTTGCCTGTTCCTCAGGCCGGCCCTGGGTGGCTGGGGGGCTTAGGGGACTGGGGACCTCGAGGCAGGTGTGTAGAGTGGCTGGGCCTGCCTTGATACATGCCTGACTCCCCAGCAGGGCTGAGGGGACTGGGCGCTGCCATCTTGTCGCTGTGGGCGCCGCCATCTTTGAGGGTGGGGTAGTCAATTAGCTTATTCCCTCCTTATTGGCTGTGGGTACTGCCATCTTTGTGATGGTGTGAGGGTCAATTAGCATATTCCCTCTTTATTAGATAGGATGGAGGACCCACTGGCTAATGTTACTAGAACCAAGTTTCTGGAACTAAGTGCTGGTTTCTTGATTTGAAATTCCACCTTTTTATTGGTCTCTCTACTTTTCCTACTCATCAGGTTGCAAAATTCAGTGACAGCTTTGAATTCTATATTGCCAAGGAGAGCTTGTTTTGTGGGATTCAGAAGCACACTTCTTTATCCATTCTCAGAGACACTTGGTTTTAGTAAAGTCCATGATCTTCATCATTTCCATTCCATATTTTTAAATAAGCAGAAAGCTCCAGGAAGCCAGCTCAATGGCAACTGATTATATTCACAGATTTTTCAACAGAAAAAAAACCAAAACCATATATCCTGGTAGGTCCAGATCAGGACTGAGACCTTTGTAGATATTGAAGTTCTTAGGGGGCTGATTAGAGACACCACCATGATTTTCATGGAAAATCATCAGGATTTTATCCAATCTCTGAGTAATAAAAATTCACAGTATTTACCAATGGTGCTGTATAATTGGGAAGAAAACATCCCATAAAAGAGAGCTAACTATACCTTTTTAGTCTTGCATGAAATCATGGCAGATATGCCTTTTGGCCTCAGGGCTCTTCCATCCTCTGAAGACTAAGAGACCACAGGTGCACATCCTGGAACCCACCTCTGTGCTGCACAGCATGGTTGAAGCAAAGGTTCTGTTTGCCTTGCTGCTTCCTCTGAGCCAGTCACATGTGCAGCAGAAGCGGCTGCACCTTTTAAGAGTTAGGTATCATTAAGCAACTCATCTGTCCTTCTAAACTTTATGATAATATTTGTCTAACCAATCTTATAAGTTGTTGACATCACAAGTTGAGGATCAAAAGTGAGTGATGTATCCAAAGTGCTTTGTAAGCTAAAGATCCCATTTTTTCCCCGGCATTATCGATGTTATTATTTACACTTCAGCAGAAGAGTAAATGTATGTATAGAAATATTGGGTATGGTAGCCTGCATATTTTTAAATATTTAAGTTGTACATACTTTCATGGTTTTCTCCTGAATTTATATTAATCTCTTTGTCAGGAATAACTAAAGTGGTAACTGAAGATTAAGTCCCTATGTGATCTCTGGGTTGGTTCTGATCAGTAAATAGACACTACTGCAGAATTTATTATGGCTGTGCTCTGGCCAATTCTGCTTTAAATGTATTCCCCAAGTAAAGACAAATTAAAGATTACAAAATTGAAGAAATCATGGCATCCAAGGCTGGTATTGAGGAGTGAAAATATCTTCAAAGGCCATTCCTTGGTTGCTTAACCTCAAACATCTACTTAGAAATGTCTACTAGCTCAACACACATTCCTGAAAGAAGATTTGTAGTAAAGCTATTGGACATTCAACATTTAAAGGGAAAGGAACATGTGTTCTTCCACAATGCAACTTATTATTGCTTAAATTGCCCAAATTTTGTTTAAACAAATATATGAGTTGAGTTGACATGAAGATCACATGCACTGTTGCTTTTTAAGTAGCAGTAAGTATATATGGTACCCAATCAGTGAGTCCTTCCAATGGATGGGCAATTAACTGTGTGGTGTATTTTAAAATAAGTCATTAACATAATTGTGCAAAGAACATGTCTGAATATCTTGTACGGTTACTTAAATCTTCCACTGTTATATACAATCCCACGTGTTCTGTCCCATCTGCTCCTTATCTAGACTATATGTTCCCTGAAGATAAACCTGACTTATATTTCTCTGAATTTCCCATTGCCTCCAGGACAGAGGTTTACACATAGCATATGCTTCCAAAATACCTGCTGTTTAATTGGATCCACTTCTTACTGGCATTACTTGGGGACAATTAAAGCACATAAAGTGCCCATAGATAAATGCATCATTATCACTAAGGTGAAGTTGTGGTTCTTAATTTTTTTTTTAAATTATGCATTGGGCCACTTATTTTTTTCCCCATGTGACACTTAACCCGACTAATTATAGAACTGAATAGAAAAACATGATTCTCTTTTAAAAACCTCACTTTCCATGCAACATTTTAAGAAATCCAGCTAATATGTCAAGCAGAGCCATTCTGCACACTGATGGTGATGGTGAGGATTTATGTAATACAGCTTTGATGGAAAATATTTTAAATTAAAGCAAGCTCCCCATAAAATTACATAAACATAAATACACATTCTCCCACAAACACACATTTGCACATCCTTAAATTTAAATTAATGCAAAGAAAAGATATATTCTTTTGTTCTGGTGGAATACAAATGATGAAGGCTAATAAGTGAATAAATAAAGCACTGAGTAACCAAATCAATGTCTGCTCAATTCTGGCCAAGGAGGTGAAGTGAAGTTTCCCTTAGAGTCACAGAATGCAGTGGATAAAAAGGACGTGAATAGCTGGGGGGATTTCCTGAGGCCATTGCAGACCAGCTCACATACTGTTAAGAGGCTCATTTTCATGAGACTTTTGGTTGCATTTGTAACACTTGCTCTGGGTCCCCTAGAGCATTAGTGCAACATCATAGCACTACAAGAACAGGACTGAATATGAGAAGGGACATTACAAGCTTCTTTTTCTTTCAGAGCCAAATATCCAGGAGTTTGGAAATATTTTCAATATCATTTTTTCCTTCTTCCATCAACTGCCTCCCCACCTTTCTATAGGACTATGTGCAATCTGAATTCTTGTACTTATAAAAAATGACCAACTGCAAAACCTGTGAATAGTACCATTAACTATTTTCAGAGGTAGAATATATTTCATTAATAAAAAAGAAAACCTGGGTCTGACTGGTAAGTTTGTTCTAGATTAAGGATTTAGCTGGTTTGGTATTTGTTCACTATTAGGCTTGGTGCATATTAATTAGCACATATTTTAACATTTCACCACTGCATAAAATTATTAATGATTTAAAATTATTAGCTGATATGGCCACAATTTCGGCTCTCCCCCCCCCCCCCCCCCCTGAAACTGCCACCTGTTTCTTGTAAGCTTGGTTCAAAATAAAAAGTGTGGTATTTACTTTGTCAAGAAAACAAAAGTGATGTTCAGAAAAAGAATAGGATCACTAAAAGAATGAGATTCCACCTCAAAATGATTAGGGAGAACAAAAGCCCACTTAATCCTCAAAGCAAATATAAAAGACTAGAGGCCCAGTGCACGGATTCATGCACTGGTGGGGGTCCCTTGGCCTGGCCTGCGGGGATCAGTGGATCTCTGCGCTGCCACAGCCTGGCCTCTGGTCTCCAGCCCGCTGTCTGCATTGATCCCGCATAGCATGAAGTAGTGCGCAAAGTGGCAGGTGGCCAGGGAGAAGCATCCAGGCCCCGCTGCACCTGCCTCCACTGCTGCTCAGGTGCTCAGGGGGAGTGTCCGCAGGAGAGGCTTGCACCCGTCTGTCAGCTGAGTGGCGCTCCCGCTGTGGGAGCACACTGACTACCACAGGGCAGCTCCTGCATTGAGCATCTGCCCCCTGGTGGTCAGTGAGCATCATAGCTACCAGTCGGTTGTCCAGTCATCTGGTCCTCTGGTCACTTAGGCTTTTATATATATAGATAGAGGTCTGGCGCACAAAATTTGTGCGTGTGTATGGTCCCTAGGCCTGGCCTGTGATCAGGGCCATCTTCCCCAGCTGCCCGCAGCTGGTCCTGCCCCCCCACCCACCCTTGGGTCCCTGTTCGCCATCAGGTGATCAGTGCCTGATGGGCAGGGGAAGCTACTGGGAGGTTGGCTGTTCCTGCCTGCTCGCCAGTCCCACCCCCGCAGCAGGTGGCCATCAAGAGATCGAAGCCTGCCAGCTGGGGAAAGGGACCAAGAGGTGGTCAGTGCGCCTCATAGTGACTGGTCCAGTGGTCGTTCTGCCGTTAGGGTCAATTTGCATATTACCCTTTTATTATGTAGGATAGAGGTCTGGTGCATGGGTGGGGGCCAACTGGCCTGCCCTGAAGGAAGCCCCAGATTGGGGTGGGGGTTCCTGCTGGGTGGTGAGGCTGGCCTGGGGTGGTTTTGCAAGCCAGCCACGCCCCTGGCTATGTCAGGGAGGACATCCGGAAGACATCCAGTCTAATTAGCATATTACCCTTTTATTATTATAGATAAGGCCTTCTGGCTGGTTTTATAGATGAAGAAGTTGAGGCCCAGAGAGGTTGAGTAACTTCCTAAACATGCAGTTTAGAGGTGGCAGGGCTGTCAGGCCCCTGTCTCACAAAGCCTGTTCTCTTTTCTTTTCTTAATTTTTCTTTTTATTAAAACATTGTTAACATATAATATTATGTTAGTTTCAGGTGAACAACATAGCGATTTGACACTTATGTACCTTATGATGTGATCATTGCAAGTCCAGTAACCATCTGTTTCAGTAATAAGTTATTACGATCCTATTGACTCTATTCCCTACGTTGTACATTACATTCCTGCCTGGAAGTTTGTGTCTCTTATTCCCCTTCATTTTTTTTACTCATTGCCCCATCTCCCTCTCCACTGGCCACTATCAGATTGCTATCTGTATGTTTTTTTCTTTAACATGCTCCAGCCCCAGACACTTAAGGTTTTTGGCTATCCAGGAGTTTCTTTGGAATCTACCATCAAGTTCTTAGAGTGAAATAACAATTAAAACAATTATAACAATTGTTAAATATATATGTATATGTATTATCTATTAAGTATACACATATATGCTTAATCTAAATATGAAATATATACTATGTTTGCCATATATATAAATACTTAATAGTGAACGCTTATTAGCACTTACAATGTGTCAGATATTCTAAGCACTTTACTATTTATTAATTAGTATTTAGTACTATTTACTTACTTCTCATAATATCTCTATAAGATAGAAATTATTATCTTCTAGTTTTACAGCTTATAGGTGGCATAGCCTAAGCTACTTCCTACTACTGACCTCTCTCATGGTCCTTTTCCTGCTTGCTACCCCTTGAGGACATACTTGACCTCTGGCCTATTCTTTTAAAACTTTATTCCTCTTAGGTGATAGTGATGGATCTTACAAGGTCGGGGAACTTGACTATTAATTAGTCAACAATTTACTTACTAGGGGCAAAGAGACACAATTTAGTGGAAAATCCACATTTGGAAAAGAGAAAGCCCCCCAAAGCCAGATCTCATGTCCTGGAAAGTAGGGGAGACACGTTGGTTAGGTGAACTTTCTGGGTCTTTCAAATCATACCACATGTACAACCATTATTATAGAAACCTCATTTAATTCAACATATATTTAGTGAGCACCTGCTATGAACAAAGGACTTTGCTAGGAACCAAGCTCTAGAAAGTAGTGGAACAGGTAAGTAAGAAGCCGTAAATCTAATGTTTAGAACATGGGAGAAAATAAACACCACACAACTAAAATACAATGCAAAATAAAGTGAATACTGCAAAGGGTTGCTAACAAAACTCTGTCAGTACAGTGGCTGAGGAACATCATTTGTGATGGACACTGAGAAAAGCTACTTGATGAAGGGAGTTTCTGAGATGGACTTTGGAACCTGGGAAAAGTTCCAACAGAATCTGGTGAGATAGGGTTTAGGCAAGGGGGCACAGAATAAAAGCATAGGGATAGAAAAGCACAACATATATCAGGGGTTGGTGTGATTTGCCTCTGGAATACTCAAAGGATAACAGCAGAGTTTGAGACATTGTGGGTGACACAGCTAGGGGGAAATGTCCAGGTGGCATCTGGAAACTCATGACTCTCTGCAGTAGCAGAGCATGTAGGCCAGGACCAGGCACTCACATCTCCAGGAAGGTGATATGGATGTGTGGCTGAAGCTGCATGGTTCTGCAAAATTGCCCACAGATGGCAAGAATGAAGTAATGGGAGACAGAAAAGTAAATCATGGGCAGATGAAGGGAGGAAGGATGAAGGAGCAAAGATCATTTAGATACCATAAAAACAGATGCTGTGGAGCCCAAAGGTGAAGAATGCTCTAGAGCAGGGGTGGGCAACCCCTGGCAAGCGTGCCAAACATGGCACGCCAGTAACTTTTGCTGGCACGCGAAACCCTCTCTTATAATCTTCCATTTACAATTTTTTTCTTAATATCGACTTTTTTATTTTTCAGATAAATTCAGTGTAGGTGCATCTTAGATAAATAAATAATTTTACATAACAAGTTATCTTAAAGACCATAGACATGGCTGACTTTGAAATGCAGTTGATTGAATTTCAGAGTAGCTCAATTTGGAAGCAGAAATTTATTGACCTTAGAGTTGACTTGGAAAACATTGAAAAAAAGCGATTAGAGACAGGAGTACCAGAGAGAAGTGTCAAAAACGACCTACTGAGGACTTGGAATGCCATTCCAGAAAATTTTTTCTGTTTAAAAAACTTTGCAACAGCGTTACTCTCCATGTTTTCATCCACATACGCTTGTGAATCTTTGTTCTCAGTGATGAATTTTGTTAAGTCTCGTAATAGAAGTAGCCTGACGGAAGAAAGTAGTAGCTCGTGCATATCTCTGAAGGTCACGAAATATAAACCTGATGTAAAATCTCTGTCATCAGTGATGCAGCAGCAAAAGTCCCACTGATAATATCAAACGGAGTCATAAAGTTTTCTGTCGGACTATCAGTGTACATGTATACATTAAAAAATAAATGTATTTTTCACCATCATATACTGTGTTTTTGTCGCTCGAATGAATTTTATTATTTCTTCAAGGTTCTTCACATACATACACCTTAAGCAATATCAAGTAGGCGTAACATGTTCTCAAAAAATTAGGGTTGGCACGCAGAAGAATTTTGAGTCAGAGATTTTGCTGGTTTTGGCACGCACTCACAAAAAGGTTGCCCACCCCTGCTCTAGAGAAGTGGAGATAGATGGTCAACAGTCAAATCAGAAACACTGAAGCTAGTGTTACCAGGAGGAAGAGGCACTAAGAGCTAGAGTCTTCATCACTATACTCATCTCTGAAGAGCTGCCTCTTACTCCTTTCTGCTCTTTCCCCAAACTCATACATGTGCTCAACCACACAAAAACACAAACATTTTTTTCCTGTGGCATTATTAACTTTGAAGCACTCAAATAATATCTGGAAATTTTTTGAGTAAAGTCTGAATTTTATTGTTTGAGTTTTATTTAAAAGACGACTGACTTTTTTTGTGCACAGGTCAATTGTTCCGTAACGGAAGTGCAAATATATTCATATTTTATTCAATGAATACTTTGGGGGACTTTCATATCTGTGAGGCATTGTGCTAAGTGCTGGGATCAGGAGAATTTCCATAAATGCTTAGCTGGCTTTTACCTGTGAGCTTTGCTACCTATGGTTGGTACAAAGTTGATGCTTTTGTGATGATGAGTTTCATTTCCAGCCCCTAAGAGTTTCTGTGTTCAGATTATTAAGTTGCATATTTATGTTTAATTTTTTCTGTTTCAAGATGCTCTTAAAAAGTTTTGAATATTTAGTGTTAGCAAAAGGACAAACCAACTCCAGGCCATCTCTTGCTCTGCCATGGTGGTTAGTCTAGATTGTAGGCAAGCAATAATACTTTTTCAAGTGTTTAAAACAGCTACAGAAGTCTTATTCTGGACTGTACCTCTAAAGAATAAATGAAATAAATGAAGAAGAAGAATCAGCTTTACATAGAGAATTAAAAAATAGCTTCAGGAAATGTTCCAACTGTTGGGTCAAATGAGATAAGGAAGCCATATGGGAGGGGATCTACAAAAGCTAACCCTGGGCTTTATTTATTAACTTATATTTGTATATGTACATATTTTTCTAATATTGGCCAGAGATCACTTTAGCATTTCACTGTATGTACAAATATTTTTTCTCCTACAAAATAAGATTCTTGCTGTATACATTGCTTTGTAACTTGCATTCTTTCAAGACATATTTTTTTAACCCCTTGCATAGTATTCCATTCCATGGATATATCAGCATGCATTTAAGCAAACCCTTATTTTTGGACATTTTGGTTACATTTCAATTTTTGTTATTTTCATTAATGCTCTGTTAAGCACTAGGTATGTACTGGTACAGCCTTTGCTATGCTATTATTTATCGGGAAGAAATTTTTAGAAGCTTTAAAACCTAATACCACAAAGGGAAAAAAAGGCAAGAAAATATTTACCACAAGAAAAGAAAGAAAAGTCAATGCTCTAGGAGTCAGGCTGGTAAATGAGTGAAGTGGGTATGGCATGAAATCTGGGGTGATAGAGATGTTGTCAAACTGGAAAGGAAATGGCTTGTCTGAAGGGAACAGCCATTACTAAGAAGTTCCAAAAACTCGTGCCATGTAAAAATGTAGGTCTAATATTGCCAGATCTTCACATTTTCATGAGAAGCTGAAAAAACCTGGATATTTTTTGGTGAGATCTCTCAAGCTCTCAAATTATTTTAAAATAATCTTTAAATAAAAAACAAGCTATGGGCTAGCTAGATGCAGCTCAAAAGCCAATGGTAACCTTCAAATTAAAGAAAGGAAAGCCTGTTATATGGAAATATATTTCTAGGTGATGAGTTAAGCAAATAAAGTTTTGCTTCAAGTTTTTCCTGTAACAAGGAAATGAGATGTGGAGAAACTGAGCCTTGATATGTGAATCTTGGATGATGGGCCAAATACTGCCCCCCATTAAATCTCCCATGAAATATCAACTAGAAACTTCTAAAATGTTTCAGACTTCCCAAAGAAACTTGATTTAATTACATATAACTTTAACCCGGTGCTCTCTATGATGGCATCTAACGATAATTTCCCTCCGTTTTTCCATCTGAACAAACATTTCCCATTAACATCCACCTGCACTACTTCCTTTTGTAAAGAGGAGGTGGTGTTTGGCTGTGTGCTGGTTCTGATTCATGAGAATCTAGCCCAAGCCCAACATTTCTGTTCTTGACAGATTTTGGTTTTTAAATCTGTAGAACACAATGTTTCCCTGGGCTGAGTTCTAGCATGCCAAGTTTTGGCTGGCCACAGACTTTGACATCTGAGTGAAAAATCTTTCAACAATGGCATTTAAACTGAAGAATCAACAGACCTTTAATTATAACACTGCTTGTAATCCCCCTCCTTTTATCATGATGTTCAAATTGCCTCAAATCACTAACTGCACGGGCAGCATGTTATTTCATTTGCCAATGGAAATATCATAATTTGGAAACTTGGTGGCTTGAGTATTAATTTTTGAAAAATCAGTATTACTTTATTCACCATAAATTAAAGGGGCATATGGAACGAAGGTCAAAATCACTGATTCATTAGAAATAAAAAACAAAAACCACTCAGCATACAATTTTTAACTTACCTAAAATGTTCAAGATTTATTTAGATAAGAGAAATATTTCTACTTGGAAATTAGGCATGAAACATATTGAAATATGGAGTCTATTTCTTGTGAGCTTTCATTAAGTGCCTCCATATTTCTCCATGAAATGTTGTGATAATTTCTTATGGCTTTTTTTTTTTAAATGACAAAGCTTCAGATTACCCTATGGTTTCCTTACATAATAACAAGACACTTCTATTCTGCCAAGTAAATTAGGGATCCTTTCACTATTTCCTTTTTAGAAATCAATGTTGAAAAAGTACTTAATTTACACCTAACCTATCTATCTGGATATACATATTAGACAAATTAGGGTTAAAACTGTAAATATGGAAGATGTTTACTTCCAGGTTTTATACTAGCTAGGTAAGTTTTTAAATATAGAGCTTGGTCATATGGAAGGTGGGCATATTTCAGTTCTTTTTATCTTGAAGAGGAACATGGTTCTAGATTTCCAGGAAATGTATTATTTAGACCAAACAGTATGCCAACCTTTTATACACTAATCTTCATAATATGTCTATAAGATGGGTGTCGTTAACCTTGGTTAAATTATATATCTGAGCCTCAGCTTCCTTATTAACAGCAGATTAACAATAGGGGCTTTGGAGTCTTTCTGTCCAGGGGTTTTAAGTGGTAGAGTTCAGATGTAACCCCAGATCTGACTTCAAAGGTGCTGCTTTCTCTTTTGGGGGAGAAAAATACCTCCCTGAAATGTACACAACTTTTCCCCATGGAATCAACCTTGCTTTCTCAATACAATCTGTTATCAGTGAGGTCTTATGTTTAGCACTACCGCATGACTCAGAAATTCATCTTCCTCCAGAGTAGAAAATTCACATGGTAAGGACAGGTATAGAAGCCATGGGTCTCTGATTGCCTGTAACAGACGTGGTTTCAAATCTTACCTTTACTATCCCCACAAATATGCCATACCTGTAAAATGATGTCCTGTCTTTGTTTCTATCATTATCTACTTTGTGTGTAAACTGCAGCTGAAAAGGTCAGGTCCAGGAAAGAAGTTCTAACTAGCACATAACACTCAAGAATTAGATCCTGCAAGGCAGAACCAGCAGCAGGAAACCAATCAAAGTTGTTGATAGAAGTGGAGGTAAAAAATAATATTAGTAATAGTAATAACATGTATTGAATTCTTAACCAAATGTTGCTGATCCAATTTATATATCATATTTAATCCTCCTAATATGCCCATTACATATGAGGAAACAGAGGCTCAGAGATGATAAATAACTCACATGCTGAGTAAGTGGCATTTGCCTCCAGGGCTTATGCTTCGCTTATTTTACTAAAACCATCTCCCAGAGCAGAGTGACCAAATCTAAACAGGTACATTTAAAGAGCACTTATCAGATTATAAATAGCAGATGGAACCAAAACTCAAGGTTCAGAGTAGGAACAGATTAGGAACTAAGGTATGGATGGGTCCAGCATGGGGGTGGCCAGCAGGGGTCTTGACACACAGGGTTGTCCTGTGACATTCACAGTGTAGTGACACCCAGAGCTGAGAGAGAGGGAAAGAAGAGGGAAGAGAGAGAATTTGTGCGTGCGGGAGGGGTACCTAAAGACTTTGGGCTGCTTGGCTGATTTCCTGTTATTCTCTTTTAGGAATGTAAATGAAATTTGTGTGTTTCTGAACAGGGGGCAAAGAGGATGTGGCTCAGAGCCCTGCAAATATTTCTTTGCACATGTTACTAACCAAAGGGGGAAAATACCCAGTTGCTTATTAAACTTCTTTTTAAAAACATGAATGTCTCCAAGAGGGTTAAACGTCATTTACACCTTGAAGTAAATTACTTTAAAGAGGTTAGCAGACCACTTGACTGAGTGTAATTAAAGTCATAAAGCCCCAGTCTGAGGGAAAGGCAGTGGATAACTATGGAGTTGAAGCGGGAAGGGGGTACATGTGGATGAGAGAAGGATTTCCATGGGGGAGAGGGAGGGTACCAAATATAACTCCATGAAAACACTGTTAAGAGCTACATCAATGTGAAGTAGTAGCCACATTATTATTACCCATCCTACCTGCAATTATGTCTAAAATTTTGGTAGTAGCTGGTGTGCAGTCAGAATCACAGCCAGTTGCTAATTTCTGACATAAATACTGAGTAGAATGCCCAACGCGTAGCAGCTCCTCAGTAAAGCTTGTTGCACAAATAAGATGTCAGAAGTAGTTTGGAAGTTGGAAACTTTCAGATTTGCCAAATTCCAATCTGTTTCTCCAATGTAGGTTCATCCTGCCCAACCTGTCAAGTTCAGCAAAGTGTTTCCTCAGTGGAAGGAAGGAAGAAAAAATATAGAAAGTGAGGAAAGAATTGATACCTTAGTCCTCTTTCCACCTGTGTGGCCCAGGACAGCACACCTTAGAATCTGTGGGGCCTTCAGAATGTGTCTCCTATGAACTGGAGGCAATGCTGTAACAGTGGAGCTATATGAAAGTTACATTATGAACTGTATGATGGAAAATTAACACAGGTTATGTTAAAGATGAGCCCGTTAATGAGCATTCTCATCGGCCCCCACTGGAATGCCAATAGGCTCTTTCAGTCCACTCTGGATCTGGGCTGGATTTGTGCTGTAGTCGGACTGTTTGTGTCCCCCACACTCACATGTTGGAATCCTAACGCCCAATGTGATAGTGTTAGAAGGTAGGTGGAGCCTTTGGGAAGTGTTTGGGCCATGAGAACAGAGCCCTTATGAGTGGGATTACTGCTCTTATAAAAGAGGCCCCACAGAGATCCCTCACCCCTTCTGTTATGGGAGTCTGAACCTTGGAGAGGGCCCTCATGTGGCCATGCTGGCACCCAGTCTTGGATTTTCAACCTTCAAATTCAATAAATTTCTGTTGTTTATAAGCCAACCTGTCCATGGTATTTTGTTATAGCAGCCTGGACGGACTAAGGCAGTCTGCACAGGTACTTCTGAAATGCTTAGTATACAATCTGACAGGTACAACCAGAGATAGCACAAGACTCCACGCCTCAGCAAGCACAGCTGGAGCATCAAAATCCATTGCAGGCATAGTGAATCCTGGTTCGGGGCTGGTCCCCGGGTGGGGCTGGAGAGGAACATACTGTATGTGTGCACAGTCTCACCCTCCCTGCTTTTCTTCCCCCTCCATTTCTCCCCCCCCGCCCCCGCCCCGCAATCTTCCACATTTTATAACATCCCAAGAGCCTTCTAAATTATAATGCTTTTCAAATATACTGAATATCTTACTCCTGGGTTAAAGGGGAGAGGGGGAGTTATAGACAAATTTAATTTGACACTAAATTTGTTATTTTGGATATGTTTCCTTATTTTTGAGTTGTGGCAAAAAAAACTCAAAAAAACCCACATTTTTGTCTAAATATTGGTAACACTTTAGATTACAGGGATGGGAGCCTTTTTTCTGCCAAGGGCCATTTGGATATTTATAACATCATTCTTGGGCCATACAAAATTATCAACTTAAAAATTAGCCTGCATGCCGAAACCGGTTTGGCTCAGTGGATAGAGCGTCGGCCTGCGGACTGAAGGGTCCCAGGTTCGATTCCGGTCAAGGGCATGTACCTGGGTTGCGGGCATATCCCCAGTAGGAGATGTGCAGGAGGCAGCTGATCGATGTTTCTCTCTCATCGATGTTTCTAACTCTCTATCTCTCTCCCTTCCTCTTTGTAAAAAATCAATAAAATATATTTAAAAAAAAAATTAGCCTGCTATATTTGGTTAAACATTTAATTAACTCACCTCCAATGCCTGGACAGGGCCAGATCAAATGTTTCTCAGGCCTTATTATGGCCTGTGGGCCAGACATTCTCCACCCCTGATTTAGAATGTGAGAGCTGGAATGTTTAGCCCAGTGGTTACTAACCGAGGCTGCTTATCAGACTCACCTGGGGGGGGGGGGGGTGGTTAAAAAATGCAGATTCCTGAACCTTGGCCTCCTCCCTCCCTTCCCAAGTGATTCTAATGTAATGTCGGCGCTAGGTGCTTGCAGCCAGTTATGGAGGCCAAGGATCTCATCTTCACTGAACCCAGGAGAGATCTGAGTTCTGTGGTCTTGTGCTCTGTGGTTGTGCCTTCGGGGGGTCTAGAAAAGAAAATCACTCTGACATTTCAGGTGTTTATTATCCTAGATGCATAAGAACAATGGATAGGGCTCACTGAAGGTAAAGACTGACCTTTGCTGAGGAAGCTACAGGCTTGGGACATGATGTAATCACCATGACCTTCCCAGTGAGGAATTTTCATGTTCAAACCATCCTGTGGAGTTACATGTTGTTAGAATTTTTAAGGCCTGTCATTTGGGCCCCCCTCTGAGCTTGTCAGGTTTGGTATGTGGCCCCTTTTGTTGTTCATGAAGGTATATAGTGAAGGAGAAGAGCTGCTAGATACTTTTATCTCTGAGGCCCAGAGTGGTACACTGACTTCCCTATGGTCACACAGGAATATACTATATGTAAAGAAAAGACGGTGCATATTGTGAAATTGACCTCATTAACTATATTCCAAAGTACTTTATTACTTTGGAATGTATTTTGTGTATTTGCATGTACAAAGCAATAAACCACTCATCCTCAAGCCACTTTTGTGGCATTCTGAATATGGCTAAGGACAGAAAGAAAGTGAGAAAGATCTGCAAGCAGCCAAAACTAGCATCAAGTAGACCACACCTGAGTCCCCGAAGTCTCTCTGATAAGCTCTGACTCTGGACTCTGCCTCCTTGCTTTCGAGACAGAGATGACTCCAAATCTTCATCTCCAAGCCTGGCCTTCTGGCTGCACTGCAGTCTCCTGTCTCCGAAAGCCCAGCCAGCCTCTCCAAGATGCCCCGTCAGCACCTTCACTCAGTGTGTTCAAAATTACACTCATGCACTCTCCTCCCAAACCTCTTCTGCTCTGCTGCCCCTGCTTCTGTTTATGGCCCCACACAGGCTCAAACCATACCGATGTCTTTGATGCCTTCCTCTCCCTTGCTCCCCTAATGTAATGAATTTATTCTTATCCGGCCCTGTCTCATCAATCAGCTCCCAGACCGCTCCCTCTGCCCCGGCCCTAGTGCCTCTTCCCGGACCACTGTGATAGTCTCCTACCTGGTCTGCGTCCTTGGTGTCTTCCCACTCCAATCCATTTTCTCACTGTGGCCAGATTAATCTTTCTGAGGTGCAGCTCTGATGATGTTACTCTCCTACTAAAAACTTTCAATAGCTCCCCATTGTCCACTGAATAAAGTCCACGTTCCTTGGCCTGATAATCAAGTCCTTTCACTTTCTGGTCCCAATCTGCTTTTACCACTTTATTTCCCACAACTCACTTCTATACACTCCATGCTCTAGTTAAATTCACCTACTTCTCAAAAGAGCCTTTACCCTCTGACTCTTCCAGAACATTCAGAAATATTCTTTTTTCAACCTTTGTATGCTCAAGTTCTCCTTGCTTTTCAAGGCCCAAGTCCAGTGTCACCTCTTCTGGTAAAACCCCCTGTCAGCCCCCTCTGAACTCCAATAATACTTTCTCTGAACTACTTTTATAGAGCATATCACCTTCTACTCTGGATTCTAGCAGAGCTGGCATATGTTTCAGCTCTTCGGCGGGATTAAACCTGTTAGGAGGATAGGATTGGAGTTTTGTTTCTCTATGTTCGTCCCTCCAACCCCCCAATGCTAAGCACACTGCTCACTAGTGTTTGAGTGGGTTAAAGCCTTTATATGCAAACTTAACAATTTGGTTGTTAGTTTTCCTTGTCCAAAGCAGATTAGAAATAATGCATGAGAGAAGGAATGAGAATCTTGGAGGCTGGCACAACAAGAAGTAACTTGATAGCTAAAGAAGATAAAACCTGTAAAAAGAAGATATGAAGACTGAAAATATTAGAGCAGTCTGGTGGTAAAGAAGCAAAGAAGCAAATAATCATATTATAGACTAAGGACAATGGTTACTGACATAATGAACTGTTTGGAAAT
Organism: Myotis myotis; assembly: GCF_014108235.1. NCBI lineage: Eukaryota > Metazoa > Chordata > Mammalia > Chiroptera > Vespertilionidae > Myotis > Myotis myotis. The sequence goes on from NW_023416324.1 coordinate 151,828,733, forward strand.
CACAAAATAATACTCAAATATACAGCATTACTTTTATACTTCCACATTCACATCAGCATCAGTAGAAACTTAACACAATTATTGTTCAAGACAATGACACTGAGTTTAAATTATCATACGTATATTCTAAGAAAGTATATACAAAGAAAGTATATTCTATTCTAATAAGTATATTCTAAATTATCATAAGTATATTCTAAGTATATGTCTTACATATAAATGTAAGACAATTACATAAAACTTAATAAAATTAATAATTAAGAGGTGGTACATTTCTGTTCTATGGGATGTTCTGTTAAATAAACTGATTTCCATTGTTAAGTCAGATATATAAGCTCTCTCTCTTTACACATGAGTGCACCTATACATTTTTCTGAATATTAGAAAAATAATTTTTATATCATTAAAAATAAAATATGCTCATGATATACAACTTAGGGCTTATAGGAAAGTAGTAAGACAATTTTTTTTTAAATCTTAGATTTCCAAGATCCAAAATCTATTATTTAAAAAAATAGTTGTGATGAAACAATATGCATAATTATGAAAGCTGCCTTTTCATTAATGTGTGGCACATTTTAATGATTAAAAATTCTATTTAGTGGGTATGTCATAATACACTCAACCAGTCCCCTCTAGTTAAACATAGAGCTTATTTTCTGTTTTATAATACGGCTATGTCTAACAAGATTTGCCATAAGCTGATAATTGTTGAAACTTAGTGAGGGTTTACTGTGATGTTCTTTCTACTTTTGTGTATGTTTGAAATGTCTATAATGAAAAGGTAAAAATATAGTGATCTATGCTAAACATCTATGTACAATGGTTTCTGCTTATCTGTAATTATTTTCATTGTTCAAGCTTAATACTGGCTGCCTAGTTCAAAGTTTGACTCCATTATTGCCTAGTGATGGAACTGTGGGCAAACTACCTATGCTCCTGAGCTTCACTTCCTTCACCTGAAACTGGCACAGCAGTGGTAAGGTAAATAGCTGTGGTAAGAATTATATAAGACGATGTGCATCAGCCTTCCACAGTGCCAAGCATAGTGTTAGTGGGTAGTAAATATTACCTTGAAGAAACAAGAATCTGGTTGCATATTTATAAGTGGTGTGATTATAAAAAATCATGATGTATAAATTGAGAAACATGCCAGAAATAGCACACTGAAGTGTATATCCGCTCTACTTCCTGGTTAGGCTCTTATTCCAAAGGTACTGCCAAAGCTGAAACAATTTAGGTGAGTACCGTTAGGGAGCATTTTCTATGTGGCCAGTACTGGGCTAATGCTTCCCATGTATTAGCTCATTTAGTCTTTACAAAAGTTCCCTGAAGTAATTCTACTATTGTTATTTTATAGCTAAAACAACTGGGGCTTAAAGATTAACTAACTTGTCCCAAAGAACACAAGGAACAGGCAGCGCCTGCTGTCAAACACAGGTCCTAGTCCTTGGAACCTCTGGAATTCACCCCCAAGCTACTGGAAATGGCCTTTGGATCTTATGTTCTTTTGCACAGACCTCAGTGTTTCTCATCTTTTTCCTTCAGAGGCCAGATTTGAATTTTGGACAAAATTTTGGACCAATTTTGGAAGTTTAATTGAGCCTCTAATCTGAGCCTATGTTTCTTTCCTTTCACTTTATCAGTATTATTTCAAAAATTATTTTAGAAAATATTTGTAAAAAAATAAAAAGGGGTACTCCTTAATATAAGCTGCCTTTTAAGAATGCCTATCTCATGGTCCAAAAAGATTAATACTCTTCATGATTTAATTAATTTATTTATTGTTCCCATAGACTCCCCCTCCCATTTGGCAACCATCAGCTTGTTCTTTATATCTATGGTTCTGTTTCTGTTTATTTATTTGCTTTGTCTTTTAGATTCCACATATAAGTGAAATCATCTGGCATTTGTCTTTCTCTGTCTGACTTATTGCACTTAGCATGATATCTTCCAGGTCCATCCATGTTCCATGTTGTCGCAAATGGCACAATTTCATTCTTTTTTATGGCTGACAAGTATTCCTTTGTATATATCACATCTTCTTTATCTATTCATCTATCAATGGAAACCTAGGTTGCTTACATATCTTGGTTATTGTAAGTAATGCTGCCTTTCTAACGAACATAGGGGTGTATATGTTTTTCCATCCATCTTGGTTTTAAACAATAGTTTCCCAGTGGTTTATCTTATGTCCACTGTAATATAACTAATTATCACAAACACATATATGTACACTCTTCAGAAAACCTATAAACTTGTCTATATTTACAAATTTTATTTTAAATGTGTAAACTGTAAATAGGTATGCGTATGTGTGTACATGTAAGACTCAGAGAGCGAAAGTCTGAATATAAAAAATGCTGTGAAAGTCTGAAAAAGGTGATTTTCTACAAACATAAAAAATTAAGTCACAGAAGAACAGAATTAAAAAAAAAAAGTAAGATGGCAAATTAAGTCTTTTTTTCCTGGGTCTGGGGAGGCTACTCTTGTGCAATATACTGTAGACAAGAAACACCGAAGGGGCTGCTGCAACGCCTCAGCCTCAGATAGCCCATTTATGCATCTGTATTATAAAAAATGTGACAGCTCTTGCAAGCTCACAGTACCGAGCAAAGTGCTACAGTTGTAGCTGGGAATTTATCTTTCAGGCTGGCTCTACTGGATATTTTTTTTTTTTGTCTGTTTTTTCCCCGGGGTGGGACCACAATGGGGTGGGTCATGGGGTGGGGGTTTGAAGGAGGGATATTTTGTGAGTTCTATTTTGGATTTTGGTGAATAAGAAAACAGGGAATTTGCCAGCCTGCTACTCAGATATACTGAAACATGATACAAACTGCCTCGATTTGAAGCACAGAAGGTGCTGAAAAGTTTTTCTGAGGAGGTCTTGAAATATCTAAGCCTGTCTTCAAGGAAGAACTTTTCTCAAAAATCACCCTGTAAACAATAGCTACCATTGTCTATTCTCCCATCCATGGCCCATCTAACTCACTAGCGAGACTATTACACTTTAAAAGTAGCCAGTATGATATTTTAAAAATTTACTTTGTATCCTTTACTCCCAGAATACTGAGAAGAACATGCTTGAAGGACGGCTTTCTTTATAAACTCCTTTCTACATATGTGCACTGTTAGGCATGGGCCACGAATGTTTGAGCAAGTTGTATTTCTACATTTGCACTGTCCAGTCTACTTTCTTATTTTCCTGAATATGCCTGAACACATGTGTCAGTATAAACATGCAACTGCATGGATATGTCTATGTGTGTTTCAAATTCCATATTATCTTGAAAATGGTTCGGCTTTCTAGAAACACAGCCACATGATTTGTTTTGAAAAACTGCTCAGCAAATGCATGCAGGTCATATGGCGGCAGCAGACCATTTATTGAAGTGCTGAAGCAAATAGTGAAGTCCAGGACACTATCACAGAGCAGCGCTTTGCTTGTGAGGTCTTCCTGGCTAAGGGCTAAGTAAGGATTGAGTGAGACAATAATAAAGCAAATACCCATAGGCTTTTGAACAGTAACAACCAGCTCAGGGTTAGCGCATTCCTAGACCTTGATGGTACAATGATGTCCTCGACATCATTAGCTTTCAGACTCTAGGTCACTGCTTAAGTAAGTAGCCTTTATCATTTCCCCTAATTTTTGTTGAAGGTGCCCTTGAGATTATACATTTATTCCTGACAAAGCATATGAATATTGTGGCATCACTCTAAAACCAACAAATGGTTTTAGCTCCACGAAGAAAAAAAAAATTCGAACAACCTTTCATGCTGAGATTTCTCATGCTAGTTCTCAGCACAGAAGTGATTTTTTTTAAGTTGCATAAAGCCTAGCAAGGTTTAAGTTTTCTCAGCAAGGAGAAAGTGTTTTTCAGCTGTTAAATTTTTCAGATGCTTTTTTTGAATTTGGATAAAACTCAAAAACATGTTTGTTTTAAAATGTAAACTCTTTTATGTACAGAGGTTTGCATATAGAGAAATGCTAGTACTATATTTAAGGATACTCGCTTTTGAAATAAGGAAGTCAGAGGAATTTAAATATAACAACCTACACACTGTCTCATGAACATCTCATTAACCACTAATATAAGTGCAATGTTTTGAGGGCCACTGGGGCACACGATTGCCGACAAGATCACTTATGAACTGAACTGCTAGTGGACATAATTCTGTGTGTGAGCAGAGGGTGACCAGATCTGCACTGTAGAGCATCCTTGCAGTCAGCTTTCGGAAGACCTTTTACTCCAGTTGCATGCCATTTCTTGGCCCTAAATCTGCTTGATTCCTCAGCTGTTAACTGGGCCAAAGTTGATACAACATATGGTATTTCAAGCACAAAAACTATGAGGAAATGCACCAAGGTCTCTGCAAAGAGGCAGCAATGAGAGGATATCCTCAGAAGGCCTGTCACCTGCCATTTTTAATGGGTCTTGTCGCTCTTCAATTTTGAGCAAATTGTAGACGCGTTTAATGGGGAAAATATAATCTTGTTCTACCCACCCCTTCTTTTGTTGTTGTTTTTAAACATCTCTATTCATGATTCACAGTAAGAAATATATTTTACATTGTGATCCACTGACTGTTTATATCATACATGTGTGCATGTGTGTGTGTGTGTGTGGGGGGGGGGTGTTCCAGAGACAGAAAGTAACTTATCTATCCAAATTTTAAATCTTCAAATTCTTTATCAGTCTGTTGAGTGTTTTATTATTTGGAAAGTTGAAGACCAAGGTCTAGAAATTCAGCACCCTTCAAACTTCTAATCAAGGACTTTCCAAAATTAAAAAATGAACTTGATCATCTAATTTGATCTTTGAAATGCCAATAAAACTCATTCTTTCCCTTATTCATTCAGAAATACCCACTTATTCATTCTCTAAACATTTACTGATAGGCTACTATATGCCTTGTAGTACATACCTACAGTACATTTCTAGGAAATTACTTCATAGCTGTTTTAGGATTTATAGGAGGGTTGTCCAGATGGTTCTTGAAAAGAAAAACCTTCCAGAGTAAAGCAATGTACTCACAGGATTTCGCATCTAGCAGACAAGAGCCCTGGTGACATCTCTTCTGACATTTTATTATGGTTCTAGTATAAAATCATGTCTATTTTTATTTACTTTTCATATTTAACCTTAATTAAAATGTTGAGTGCAATCATGAGATTTTAATGTCAGAATATTACACAATAATTTTCCCATCATCAGGTTTTCCTCATATCTTACCTAACACACACAGAATATTTACTCAAACTCTCTCAAGCTTTCAATAGGCAGAAATCTGACCATGGCCTACTTTACAGTGATTTGTAAAATAAATGAGCTGAAGCATGTGGAGCACTAAGAAGTAGCACAAATAAACAGAGTATAGTAGTGCCACCAGCCCGAGTGTTTGCTCCCTTCTTGATGAGGACAGTGTAGGTATGGTAGGAAGACAGGTCCTAAATACTTACCAAAAGACCTTATTTAGGCCCTAACCGGTTTGTCTCAGTGGACAGAGCGTTGGCCTGTGGAGCAAAGGGTCCCAGGCTCGACTCAGGTCAAGGGCATGTACCTTGGTTGCTGGCACATCCCCAGTAGGGGGTTTGCAGGAGGCAGCTGATTGATGTTTCTCACTCATTGATGTTTCTAACTCTCTATTCCTCTCCTTCCCTCTCTGTAAAAAATCAATAAAATATATATATATTTTAAAAGATCTTATTTAGGTGGGCAGATCCTTCTATTCTGGAATTGCAAATGAATTAACTTTTTAATTTGGGAATTATGACTTGGCCATTATTAAAACATCATGAGTGGACACTGTTCCATAAACATAATTGTAGGCTACCTTTTTAAAAGACCTTTTTAAATTAAATTCATTAGGGGGGATATTAGTTAATAAGATTATATGTTTCAAGTGTGTACTTCTACAATACATCATCTGTATATTATATTGTCTACGCAGCACCCAGAGCCTAGGGTAAAGGTATTTGTCTGCCTGAAGTTATTCCATCTTCTAAAGCTTCTTACCCTCTGAGCAAAGGACAAATTGGCGCATGCCATGGGTGCAAGAAAAGAAGTGACCACTGAAGTCACCTAAGTAGGGGTATGGCAGGCCTCAAGCACCAGAGGCCAAAGGCACCAGAAACATGGGCAGGCAACTTAAATGTTCCATCTATATTTATAAAGAGGCAATATGCAAACTGTCCAGGACACCGTAATGTCACGACCGCTCAGGAGGAGGCTGTGCGCACAGGTGGGCGGGAGGGAACTGCGTGGAGGTGAGGCAAGCCACGGATGCCACGGCGGCTTGAGTAGGCCCGGAGCAGAGATGGGGGTGCTGCCAGCACAGGCTGTGGTGTCTTGAGCAGGCCCGGAGCAGAGACGGGGGGGGGGGGGGGCTGCCGGACGGAGACATGGGGGCCTGCCAGCTGCTATGGGCCAGCAGTCCTGCCTCTGCGCATGAGCTTCAGAGGAAACACCTTTTCTGACCACTCATTGGCTAAGCTCCCAGTATGCCACTTGCAGTATTCTTGGTAACTTGGGTAATAAGAATCCAAGAAGGTGACCTAGGGTTTTTCTAGCTCACTCCTGGAGGAAAAAACAAAGGTCCACTTCTGGAGGGGCTAAGGAATGTCATATCCTGCCCTAGCCGGTTTGGCTCAGTGGATAGAGCTTCGGCCTGCCAACCGCAGGGTCCGGGTTAGATTCTGATCAAAGGCAGGCTCCTCCCTGGCTGGGGCCCAGGTCAGGGATCATGCAGGAGACAATCAATCAAAGTGTCCCTCCCACATTGATATTTCTCTCTGTCTTTCCCTCTCTTTTCCATGCTCTCTAAAAATCAATGGAAACATATCTTCAGGTGAGGATTAAAAAAAAATGTCATAAGAGACATCTTAAAAATGCCTAGACAAAGTTGTCATTTTTTAATGGTGAAGGGACTGGAGTCCGTGTTGATGAAAACACCTTGTTGGCTGCGACAGCCAGCAGTGGCAGCAGCAGAGAGGTGATGGGGGTGACACCTTCCCCTGATCAGCCCGGTTGCCTCCCACAGAGGAAAGCCAGACTGTGGCTTAGGCCCGCCCCCCAGGGGACATCCCCTGAGGGCTCCCAGACTGTGAGAGGGGGCAGGATGGGCTGAGGGACCGCCCCCACCCCCCCGCACCAGGCTTCTAGATTTTAATGTTTGTTCATTGTTTCTATATGGAAAATTACATTTCTCTGGGAGTATACATATAAATATGCATTTGCTAGTGTTTCAGCAACTCTTAGTTACCTAAGTTAGTTTTGATCAACGCTGTCGAATTTTTAAACCCACCAACGTGACAAAAGTAAGTTAAAAAAACACACAAACAAACCCTCCAGTACACTGTGTGCTCTGCTGTTCCAAGCCTCAGCTTCAAGACAAAAGGAGAGAGAGACTTTGTCATTCAGTAGCTGTTAATAATCAAGAGAAGATCTGCCAGACAAGCTCTTCGAGGGCTCTGTCTGTCTGGACCAGGTATACACTGCTATGCACAAAGGGCTGTGCAGGGGGAGAAAAATGAGTGCTCATGGACAATGATGCAGCTTTCTTAATTAAGATTTTCATTACTGATACATACATTAAGTTCTGCAACTGCAAGAGCCAAAGCACTGTCATGTGCAGGTAGATGTCCCTGATTCCATCTTCAGGCAGTAAAGCTAAAACATATTAAATGTGCACCCAGCAAATGTAGTGGGAGCCAGGAGAGCTCCAGAAATATTATTGTTGGAATTCAGAGAGGCCCCATTAAAAGCAAATTTGTAATGCATCTAATAGGCAGGAGAAAAGCCCACACCGATAGACTTTGTGTGCGTGTGCACGTGTATGTGCGCGTGCTCCTGTGTGGGACTGCTCTGAGGTCCTGAGACCCAAAGGTAACTGTAGCTGACCTAGAAATAATCTCTCCATAAACATATCAACAGCTCAGGCCTCAAAAGGAACTTTGATCTTTAAGTTTTCCAATGCCCATTGTTGAGAAAGGAAATCAACGGCTGCTTTTGGGTGGCGTTTAGAAGATGGTGAAGGCTCATGTCCACAGCTGGCCCTGACTCTCTCCCTGTGGGTCACTCAGTCTATTTTCCCTGGATGTGAGGCTGGTCCACAAGTCAGTGTGGTCTGCCAAGGGGTGTACTGTTCCCATGAAATAATCTGACTGGGGTGTGGGGAAGTCTTTCTTTTTAGATCAAGTTATTTTTACAAAAAAAAATTTGCTAAGAGACGAGAAGAAACTAAAGCCCTGCATAATCCTAGAACTGGATAAATATCTACAGTGTATGATTTTGACTCCATCTTAACTAAAGCCTAGCTCATCTTTGGATAGCTGGTGCTGTTAATATGAACACAGCTCTCCATTGTTTTCCTGGCTTCTAGCTGCACCCCTTCCAGTTTCAGTCTGCATCCCTCTGGTGGGCTCCCCTAGAGCTCCCGCCTCCTCTTTGAAGAAGGCCTCCATTGCTTGGTCATTACTGGAGTGGAGATGAATATTAGACACTGCCTTTCACGAAAGATCATTTTATCCCAACAGTCAATTATTATACATTCATTTCTTATTAGGTAAGAGCATTTATCTGAAATTTAAATGTACCCCTGGCTCCCCCATGTTCTCAGAAAAAATAATCTAGAATCCAACATCAAAATGGCTCAAAAGAAATCCTTCACAGTGTTTTGGCTGTTGTTCTTTGCTATTTGGGTAAAAGGAGAAATTTCCAAACAATGGTGGCCAGTAAGATTTCTTTTAGATTCTTGCACAGAGACTCAAGTGACTCAGGTCCCTGCAGTGGTTTTCTGGGCGTGAGTGGGCATTTCTAAAACTCTTTTCCCAGGGCTGTCGGAGAGCTGGGTGGAGGGTGAACATTCTGTGAGGTGTGGCTTCTGTGCCTGTTCTAGGAGAGTGATGCTAGCAACATGGTGATAAGATGAAGAAACTGATTCTTTAGAAGTAGAGGATAGAGAGTGCTTAAGCACTGTCAACAGATACTTCCTAGATCTGGGAAAAGTAAACTGTATTAAGATTCTTCCTAACCATCCCTGCCTCTCCACGCAGTTATGAAACTGCGTGGAGAGGCATACCTGTCAGTGAAGAACCAATGTAGTGGACATTATGCAAGCGGGTGATGATGGAAAAGAGCAGGGGAAATCCCAGGGAGAGTTCCTATCCTTCTCTTATGCATCCTTGACTGGCTTGTAAGGACCAGAAAGACCCAAGGACATTGTCAAAAAATTCACATGTACCTCTTTCTCAAATTCTGTCGTGAGATACATGCTTCTTTCACCCAAAATACAGGGTGAAATTTAAATTAGAGGTGACAATTATTTACCATGTACCAAAAAGCCTAGAAATTGACAGGAAGGAACTAAAGGTAGAAATCACTTTAGCCTGTCCAAGTGTGAGAGGTAAGGCAGCCCATTCGAAGTAAATATCTGGAAGTGATTTTCTGGGATAAGGTAGATATGCCTGATTTGTCCTCAATAACCCCACCTTGGAGAAATGAGGAATAACAGAGAATACAGAAAGAGTGCATAAAAGAAGAATTTAATGAAAGAAAGAAATCTTAATTTTATCACTGAACACACATCTTGTATAAGATGCCTTCACAAGTGCCCTAGTGGAGACTTTGAATAAGGAACACGCATAATGCCAATTAGTAGCCCTCAACATTACTCGTCATTACCTGTGTCCCCACTTGGCTTCATGTATGGGCTATGGTATGGAGGCAGGTGTTATAATATGTGAAGTTTGCTAAGAGCATCACTAAGAAAGCCAGACATTTGGCACTGATCTGGCTGGGAGGCCTCTAGCAGCCCTGCAGGAGGCCTGCCTGTAACCACACCCCACCTTCTGGGTGCTCCACTGCTCAGGTGGAGAACAAGCCGCTCACTAGGCCTGGTTTCTTCCACTCTCCTCAGCTTGTGGTTGGTCTGAAGGCCTTCCATATAATCTGTACCATGTTTTGTCTCTCTTCTCCCTTTCTGGACATGGCCTATGGATTTAAGCACAACCTCAATATACACAGGTTTCCACCACAGGGGGAAAGAGAAGGCCCCAGAGAACATGCTACCCCTTGTCATCTGCAAATGGATGTGCTGAGGAATGCTCCAGTTACCACTCAGACAGCTCGGCACAGCCTCTGCCCCTTTGAAAGATGCTCCTAGCCCCAAACACAGGGGAGACGTCCTGTCACAGTTCATATTGTGGAGGAGGGACTGACGCTGTCAGTGTGGCATTTCTGCCTCCCTAGCATCTTACACTCTCCCTGAAGTTGCTGAAAAAATTCCATTTCATTAAGTGTGTAGTAATCCACATGGGAATGAGAGAGAGGGAGGGGAAGGTGGAGGACATTGATGACATGGCCTCTAGCACTTTATTTATGAGAACATTCAGAAATCTCTATCTACATCTGGTGGAAGAACAGTGTCAATTCTGCCCTGGAGACATGGATCAGGCAAGATTGCCAGTGAGTATTTCTCCCTTCCCAATAATTCACTGATTCTGGAGTCTGATGGCAGACTCAGATGATCCTTTTTACATTTGTGAGGGAACGATTAGCCTGCCCTTTGGGGGATGGCGATGCCAAATGAACATAAATATATATAACCAGGAGAAGTGCTAACCGCCTCCCACCCAGAAACTCTGCATGTGCCCTGAATGCTTTGCTCCCACAGCATTCCCAGGAGGGCACTGAGGTGGGCATTGCTATCAGAGCATAGAGAACGGCGCTTGAGCTGGCTCCGCAGGACTTTAGAGAGCACTGCTTTTGCAGTAAAGAATAAAACGAAGCCATGAAATACATGTTTAGGCTGCTCATTTGCCCTTTCCAATTTTTAAAAAAATATATTTTATTGATTTTCTACAGAGAGGAAGGGAGAGGGAGAGAGGGCCAGAAACATCGATGAGAGAGAAACATTGATCAGCTGCCTCCTGCACACCCCCCACTGGGCATGTGCCCGCAACCAAGGTACATGCCCTTGACTGGAATCAAACCCGGGATCCCTCAGTCCGTAGGCCGACACACTATCCACTGAGCCAAACTGGTCAGGGCCCTTTCCAAACTTTTATGTTATCACCTTTTTATTGTTGAATTATAACCATTACTAAAATATTAGCAATGTGTCACAAATATATTTCCCAGTTTTTTTAAAAAAATATTTTCTACCATAGTGTTTTTTTTTACTGTAATAAAATTTAATATGTTTTTATTTACATTTTCAGATTTTTTGTTTTATGCTTGGATAAAGCATCTCATACCCCAATATGAAAAATACACATACAGGGCAAAAATTACAATGAACAATCATAGAATTCGTGAAGATGCAGAGAACTGGGCAATCTTTTTCTTTGTTGGCGGAGGTGTTCATTGACACAATTTCACTGGAGGACAATTTAAGCAATAGATACATTTAACTTTGGCATTTCCACTAGTAGAAATTTATTCTAAGGAGGTAATTAGGCAAGTGCATTTTATAAGATGCTTATATGTATAAAAATAGTTACTGTAACATCGTTCAGTTAGAAAAAATTCCAAATATCTTAAATACCCACCAGTAAGTAATTGATTCCATAAATTATTCATATACTGGAGTACAATAGAGCTGTCAAAAAGATAATATAGATCTATATTTATTAAACAGAAAATGCCTATTACAATGTTGAGTGAAACAAACAGATTATAAAATAAAACAGCAAGTAGCTTTTCCTTTCATTTTGGAAAGACAAAGACAAAGAGACAGACAAATATATGTGAAAATATATTTGCTAAGGTGTTAATAAGTGATTATCTTTGGGAGGTGAGATTTTGAATGAATTTTGCCTTCTTTATACATCTGTGTTGTAACAAATTCAAACAAAACTAAATGTACACTTTTTAAAAATAAAAATTAGATCTTTTACTCTTGGGAGAAAAAGATCCCAGAGGAACCTTGCAACAATTACTTAAAAATTCAAATATGAGTTCCATGATCATTAGCAACTAGAGGCCCGATGCACAAAATTCATGCAAGAGTAGGCCTTCCTTCCCCTGGCTGCTGGCACTGGCTTTCCTCTCGCACCCAGGACCCAGGCTTCCTCCGGCCGCCAGCAGGCACCTGAGACCCGGGCTTTCCTTGCAGCCCCAGCTTCGTCAGGAAGGTCATCGGGTCTAATTAGCATATGAAGCTTTTATTATTATAGATTAGTAACTCCCACAATAGGGTGACATCATTGCCTGTCCATTTTCTTTATGGATGACATCACCGCCTGCCTCAATTTTCCTCCAACTTTGACAATTCAGGTGATGCATTGTAGTTCTCATCTTAAAGGACTTTAAAGCTCAAATTCTGGAAATAACCCAAATATTTATATCTAGGACATTGTTGGGTAAATTTAGGGGGTTTTATGTAATAGAAAAGAATTCAGACATTACAGAGTTTGCAATTACACTGGGAAATACTCATTACATAATATTTACTTTAAAAATAGGGTACAACCATAGAGGTACAATGTACGCTCAATTACGTCAAAATTCAGAGAAGAGACTTGAGAGTGATCTAAAAAGTTGTTAATGATAGTTGTTTCTGTGTAGTGGGATTATGGATGTTTTCTCCTTACCCTATACTTTCTTAATATTTTACAATAAGTGTGAATTATAGAATCATGAAAAGTAAATATTAAAAAAATACAGCTGCTTTGCTCAACAGCTGCCAAATTTTACCCCAGATGTATCTGCAATTTACTTTTGAGTCTAATGGCCCTAATGTTATTTCCTAGAGGGAATCCATTGGAATGGAATGTACTGACATACAGGAAAGCCTTCATTGCCATCACCTCTTTCCAGGCCACATTTTATAATGCTTAGGATAGATCAGAGTAGGGAATCTCACTTATAGTGGAAATTAGAAATATCCACATTCTTCATGTCTTCTTCACATCTTATCTTACTTTCTTAGAAGCTGGAATTTAATAATATACAGTCCTCTGGAAAGTCTCCAGGTCTGGAGCTGTTTTGGGAGGCTGATGTGTATAGGCCACCATTAGAAATAGAGGCTCATCTATTAATTTTGAATGGGAGTTTCCATGAATAATAAGGATGAGCTGCTATACAAGGTCTTCTATAGATACTATTATTCTCCCTCCCCCGCCACTCGTACCTACTCTTCTTCTCTTCAACCCACTTTTAAGTAAATAGCTTTTCTGTATAGTTAGATGGCAATACCACACTTCAAGTAGGTTATCTAATTCTTTCTAAATGATCATATTTTAGCAAAATGATGATGAAATCTGAGCTGTTGCTCATATATGTATGATACCTACATATTAGAAGCAATAGTAGATATTTGCCTCCAGAGGCATAAAGTTGATATTTTTTTGTGAAAGCAAGGAAATAACTGGGTGATGCCAGGATGGGAGGAAGAAGCAGCATAAGATGAAAAAAAAGGAATGATATGGGTCACTGTGCCTTTTGGCAAAGGTTTTCTGATTGCCTGTTCCGTTTTTGTTGTTGTTGTTGTTTTTTTAACCAAATGGCAACCTTCAAATATCCCTTGACTGAGCTATTTGAGGTCATAGATTGTTCACCTCCAATTGTTCTGTAGCAGACACCGTGTCTGTGCAATGGCTGTGCTCGCCAGAGACTTGGAGACTTGCACTGAGCCAATTTACTGCCCTTTCCTTCTGGCCTCAGCCAGAACCAGAAAAGAAGCTAAAATCCCTAATGTCATTTCACACATACTGGCAGAATCACATCCTAATTTCAACTCAAATACACACCTCTGAGCTTCTACCCTGGTCACTGAATTACTAGAGAAAACCACACAAGGCAACGGATTATCAACATCGACACACCCAGGACTTCCACTCTGCCAGGGAGGATCCTCCTGTGCTTCTCTGGTCAACTTGCTGGCCCTTTTCCCCAGCAAGCATTTTAAATCTCTACTTTCCTCAAATCCAGTCTCTATTGATTCTTGGAAGACCTTGTTCCCTAGGAGCCATCTTGTGGGGGAACTTCTCAACCTCACAGCACCAAATCTACACAGGGCTTGCATCTTCCTCTGTCCTTTCTTTGTTCTTTTAACAATAGATCAGGTAACCCTCCTTTCTCCCTTATGTATTCCAGGTCTCCAGCCCTATGAGGAATCTTATACTACCAATCATCCCATCCTTGTTTCTCTTCTGAACACCGAATCTCTCCTCTCTACTGAATTCTCCCCATGAGCATATAAAAACACCAATGTTTCCATTTATCCAAACCTTCTTTTTGACTTCACTCTCCCCTTCCCAAAATATCACACTAGCTCACTTTCCTTCCCTTTGCAATAAAACTAAGAGTTATCCACACTGGCCATTGCTAATTCTTCACCTCTCACTTTTTCTTCATTCCATTGCAAACAAGCAACTGCTTCAATCACTTTCAACAAAACAGCTTTTGCTAAGGTCAACAACAACTTCCAAATTAATATATCAAAAGTATATTTTTCAGTCTGTAACTTACTTGACCTCTCAGTAGCACTTCCCATTACTTCCCATTCTCTTTAAAACACTCTCTTCTCTTGGGTTCTGGGCCACTATTTTCTGATATGCCACTACCTCTTTAGCTGTTCCTTCTGAGGGCATTCACAACCTCGTTTTCCTCTACCAGCTGGGGAAATATTAAGAGTTATTTAAGCCTCAGTTTGGGCCTTCTTCTCAATTTAACACTGTCCCTAGGAAATATCATCCATGTCAACAGCTTCATTTGCCTTTACTGTACTTCTGAGTTCCAGTTGTATGCATCCAAATGCCTATTCAATATGCTTTCTTATTTCAAAAGTATTGCACACCGGGTACCCTAAAAAATAGATCTTATAACCTTCCCTCCACCTCAATCCTCCATATAATTTTAAAAGCATGAAGCCAGTAGTCAGAGTGGCCACTTATTTCTTCTTCATAAGAAAATCCTGTATATTTTACTTCTGACCTGTCAGTTCCATTTATTTACCTCCATTTCCACTGTGACTACCCTAATCCCTCTTTTGTCTAATCTACTACCATACCCTTTTTACTTTTACTCCTTCCAAACCATTCACCACAATAAAGGTCGCTTGATCTTTTTTAAACTTCTACTTTCATGATTAGTGAAGTTTAAAGAGATAATACAGTTGGAAGAGATAATACAGAGACCTGGCATACTCTTTACCCAGTTTTGCCCAGTAGTAATAATCTTATGTAACTATAGTACGATATTACATCCAGAAAATTATCAGTTGTACAATCCATTCACTTTATTCAGATTTTACCAGTTTTATATGCACTCACTTGTGTATATGTGTATGTGTGTAAATATCCTTTCATCATAAGGATATTTCTTGCTACCCTTTTATATCCACAGTCAGGTCCATCTTTCCCCCACAGCCTAACCTCTATCAACCACTAATCTGTCCTCCATCTATATAATTTTGTCATTTCAAGAATGCTTTATAAATGGAATAATAAAATATATAATCTTGAGATTGGCTTTTGTTATTCAGCATAATATCTTTGCGGTTAATCCATGTTGTTGTATGTATCAAGAGTTCATTACTTTTTAGTGCTGAGAAGTATTCCACAGTATGGTTGTACCAGTTTATTGAGCTACTCACTTATAGAGGGTAATCTGGGTTGCTTTCAGTTTGGGACCATTACAAATAAAGCTGCTATGAATACTGGTGTGTAGGTTTTTGTGCATATATTTCCATTTCTCTGAGATAAATATCTAAGAGTAGCCTATCGTTTTAGAATACAAAATTGATTGTACCACAGTCTGTCTTAAGTTTGCTTTCCCTCCCCATTGAGGAAAATCCCTAACACAACCTACAAAGATCTCATTATCAGGCCCCAAGTATCTCTTCAACCTCAACCTGGGCTGCTCTTTATCTCATTCTCTCTATCTAGCTGTGTTCAGGGGCTTCACCCACTCTGTTCCTTGTGCCTGGAAACCTCTTCCATCACCTAATCTCACCTCTTGTTTTTCATCTTCCAATGTTAGCTCAAATGTCACCTCCCCAGTGAAGCTTCTCCTGAACATCCAGATTCACTTTGATTCCCCTCTTACACTTACTCTTAGAGCACCTGGCACTTTTATTTCACAGCAGTAAGCAACATGTCTAATGCTAAGCTCTTCTGTGTGAACATCTGATTAATATTTGTCTCCCATCCCCTCAGATGATAAACTCTAGAAGGGAAGAAATGATGTCTGCATTGCTCACCATTATATCTTCAGCATTTAGTTAGACACCCATTTTCTGTTTAACAAAACTAGGCCAAGGCTTTTAAGACATATGGTCTTGGATTCAAGTTCTATGTCTATTACTCACGAGGCATTCTTGGAAAATTTACTCAAACATGCAAAATCTCCACTTCATCTTCAAAATTAGGATTATCATAGCATCTAATTAATAAGAGTAATTTTAAAGGTTAAATCAGATAACCATTAACATTATTTTGTCCAGTGCCTAAAGCAAGACAAGCACTCAAAAGATGTTCTCTCTTCTTCTTATCATTAATTTAACAAAAGATGAGAGTTTTTGTATTTTTCTCCTAATGAGGTTTTAGTCCACTATCTTCATTTCATGACTCTTCCCTGGGGTTTTGGTCCTGGTAACTTTGAAAAGAAAACCTTAGCTTAAAACTTCGATAATGCTATGGCTACTGGTTCCAACCACAGGTATATCCCAAATAGAGCCTCATTTGGCCTCTTGGCTCTGGCTCTGAGTTTCATTTCATTCAGCATTTCCTCCTCTTGCTCTCCAGCCTGTGGGACATAGAGTTGGTAGGAAGGCCTCTTCCCGACTCCTCATTTCCAGAGGAAGTTTTCTAAATACACCTTGTCTCTTGCCTCAATCCTTATAGTTCCCGATGGAGGAAAATCACCCTGTTGGTGAGACAGCATGTCGTCTATGTTTCTGAGTTAGGTGGAACTGATCTATCAAAGTTTATAAGCGCAGAAGTTTAGCCTCTTTCTCCTTCTTTTCCAACTAAAACTAGTTAAAGTTAGTGACCTGGAAAAGTGTTGCTCTTATGCGGATCTAAATTTTCCTCTGGACAGGTTTTTCCAATATTTAGATAGAAGGGAAGGGAGTCAGCAAGTCTGTTTTACTACTCAAATTAAGCTACATTCTTCAACCTGGGCTTTATAAAAACTTTTAGTTCCCCAGGCATCAGTTCTTCTTTTTTCTTTTAAAATATATTGTTATTGATTTTTAGATAAAGAAAGTTAGAGGGATAGAGAGATAGAAACATCAATTGGCAGCCTCCTGCACACCACCTACTGAGGATTGATCCCACATACTGGGCATGTGCTCGGGCCAGGAATCGAACCAGCCACCTTTTGGTTCATGGGTCAATTCTCAACCACTGAGCAATACCGGCCAGGTCCCATCAGTTATTTTATCTTATTTTTCATTGGGTTTAGAATTTGAGTGGAGAAGAGCAATACTATTTATTGGATCCCCTCAATAATTCCAACACTTAGGTTTGTACTTTTGCTTGAAATACCTTTCTTCTGCTCTTCATCTTTTTTACATTCTAGCCATTTTCTAAGACCCAGCTCAATCACATTTTACATGAAGCTTTCCAGCCCTCAAGGCTCTTTCATGAATAAATTCTACAGTACTTACTGGACTGTATCATTCCTTTTGGAATTGTCACTTATTGTCTTATACACCTATAGAATACTCAAAGGTATGACTTCTTTTCCTAATTCAATTTTAACTTCCTTAAGAGCAAGCAAGGGCAGTAATCTAGATTCTGTTTTAACCCCCCACTAATCATGATTCTTTGTATATAGTTAGTACTCAATAATATCTTATGGGATGATTGTGCTTGAGGCTGGCCCACTGACCAGGCTTTGATTTGAAGGCCCATGTTACAACTGACATGACTTAGCGGCTGGATGGTTCTTGAAGGGGTGGTGGCAGTGACAAATAAAGAAAAGCTTAATAGGAGTGTGCCCCTGAGATGTGAATCAATGCAAGTCTGGATACACATATAGATAGTGGAGCTTAATTCTCTCTTACACTGTGTTTCATCTTAGTAATACACATCACAATTTTCCTTTATGAAAAGCATATGGAAGCCATGGTCTTAGGTAGAAAGGCTGAGAGAAATGTAAGCAGAGGGAGGCAATGCTCCTGGCATGGTAAAATGGTCTTCAGAGTGTTTGGATTCTCTGAATTAGCTGACATATTTAAAAAATAGCCCCTACTACTACCACATGAAAAAAAATCAGAAGGAAGGGTCTTGAAAATGGTATCTGCGAATGAAAGACAGTGAATGCTTTAAAGATCACTGCATTTAATTTATTCAACCTAAATGCATGAAAGTACAGGTGGGGACATTATTTATGCAGGTATATGCAAATCACTTTATAAAATAGGCAAAGCCCTTCTGCTTTTTATAAGTTGCCAAGGTGGTTCCTGGTATTTTAAAAGCTATGCACCTTTCATGTAATTTCCTAAGGGTTGGAATCTCTCTGTTGGAATCACAGTCATTGTCAGAGCAAGTTTATTTTTTTTCTCTCCTAAGGGACATTTACAAGGCTTTCATAACCATCACAAAAAGAGTGGTTTCCACAGAGATGTGACTGGAAAAATCCCTTGGAAATTGCTGAGGAGCAAGTCACAATGTTCAAAGCAGAGAACATAGGCTTTGAAAACATGAACCCATCTGACCTCCTGAATTTAGTGCAGCGAATTCCTGAGCTCTGAAACATGGGGCCCGGCTGTGCATGCCATATTGGTGCTATAAGACTGGCAGTAGGTTGGCTGTGGCATGGTCTATTTCAAACTCCTTCACAGTGCCCAGTGTTGCATGTTCCCAGATGACATTTGGTTGGCAGAAGCTGGGCCTCCAAAGCTGGCAGTCTGGAATGCGGCCCACTGTGTTTTGACAAACACATAATTGACCATCTGATCACCAGCCTACATTCTGCACTCAGGTCACTGAAAGGACCTGAGCTTTCTGTGGGTCCCCAGTCCTTGTCTTGCTCATCTTCTCAACCCTTTCTCCAGACAGCAACATAGAGAAGACTTAAACATACCCACATATATACTCCATTTGCAAAAGAGAACGTGGTACATGAAACAAAAGCTGTTGAAAATTTCCTTTAAACTGTCCTGGCAGCCCAAAGTGAACAAGAGAAAAGCACACTTATGGTGAACTCTAATTCAGAAAGCAGGAATGAATATACTGAATTGTTTCAACACCCGGCTGTGCATAAGTTGGAATTCAGCTCAATGGCTTGAAACTTCTGCTTAAAAAAGGCAGCAAAGGGAAAATGATAGAAGATTGGGGCATTGACTGACTTTAGGGGGACATTCTTAAGAAATGGTTTCATTTTCAGATGAAAGATGAGAAAAGCAGGACACTGGGAATGGCTTCTCCATATCTGCCTGCTCCACCCCCAAGTCCACTAGGGGAGAAGGAGTCACACATCCCTGGAGACTAGTAGGCAAACAGCTCAGAGTGAGGTCAGATTTACACTGAGCTCTCTGGTGAAGCTCCCATGAAGATATACTTTGATCTGAAATTTGGCCCCACACAATACATCATTCTTTCCCTTAGAAGGCAAGGACTTTGCATTGGGCCAAGATATGCTGGCATAATGCAGTGCCAATGCCTATATCAACACTACCATATGGGCTCTCCTCTCCACTCCCACCCCCACTGCACAGTTCAGCCCTTGGTCTTCACCTTTGATCTGGTCTCCTTTTTTTTTTTTAGTCAACTACCTCTGCCATTACCAGAGCACTCTTTTTCGTTTTTATTATTTATTTATTTTAGAGAGAGGAAGGGAGAGGGAGAGAGAGAGAGAAAAAGAGAGAGAAACATCGATCAGTTGCCTCCTATACACTCCCCAACCGGGGATCAAACTTGCAACCTAGGTAAGTGCCCTGACTGGGAACCAAACCCACCACCTTCCTGTGTACAGAGCCAATATTCCCACCAACTGAGCCACAGCAGTGAGGGCAGAGCATTTTTTTTTCTATAATACAAATCTGGCTACAATTCTTCACAGGCTCCTGAAGCCTTCAATGTCAAGTCTAGGCTCCTTCCTGTGCACAGCAGACCAGGCAGGCCTTCTGAGATCTGCCTCCTCCCACTTTCAGATTTGTCTCCAGGCTCCTCTTCCCACCACATGTTCCTCCACACTAACCACTGTCCTCTGCAGCTTGCTGCTGTTCGACGCCTCCTGACTTTGCAAATGCTTTCACTTTTTTCCTAATTATGATCCTCTTCTGCTTTCCCCTCCTCTACATCCACCTAGGAAACTGCAATTCATTCTTCAGACTTTAAGGGCCAGCTTGAGTACCCCTTTACATGTATGTAGGCATTCCTTTCTCATAACCCTCGCTACATCTTGTATATACCTCCATCTCAGCTTCTACTATATGGTATAACCTTTGTTTACTATTTATCTCCGCTATCATACTCTGAGATTCCTAACAACAGGCAGCACTTTTTATTTATTTTGGAGTTCCAGGTATCAAGCCTAGTGACTAGCTTCCCATAAATGTTTGTTGACTAAAAACTGAATAAAGAGCTGTGCATGATAATTACAAACCAAGCAGTAGAGTCAGCTTCTATAGGCATGTTAGGAGTCTCTTAGCAATCTAATGAAGCTAGAAGATCCCAGAAGTAAGGTACTTTCTGAAGGTTATCACAGGGGGATTTTAAGAAGGAGAGGTAGATGGTGGGATGGAGAATGTCTTGTTAATAGAGAATGTCACTAAAGCAGTGAATTTTCTGCTACTTCAACACTTAGTATTAATAGGTATTATTCAGAGAATGATCAGGGTATGAACTGCATAGAGGCCTAATGTGTAAGAACCGGTTTCCCAAATAGGGCAGGTCTGTGATACCTGCTTTAAGGCAGCAGGGTAGGTTATCGAGGGCTCTGCCTCATTTCTGCTAAATAATGATGAAATGGAAAACTCTAGGGGGAACATCTGGAACCTATTTATCCTATTGAAATCCGTGCCACATCCAGATTAGGACTTTGGACTAACTGCAGTGCCAAGAAGAGAAGGTCAAGCAGGCAGAACTTAACCCCTGTCTGAAGGAGGCCATTGCAGAGACCCCAAGAGCTGGAAGCACTGGGGAGATAATGCTCTGATCTATTTCCAGGAACCTTTCCTTTCCCTTTGATAGTCATCTGGGACACCACCTCTGGATACATCAGAGTGTCTGTGGGGCACTTAAGGACAACAGGACTGTCACAGGCCCTGCCACCCTTGAGATAAAGGCAGGCCTCAGGATTTGGAACAATCCCTGCGAGCATGAAGATTGGCCCAGGGGTAAGACCAGGTTAGTGGGTACATGAATGATTTATCAGCCCATTACAGGTCATTCTCCAGCCTCATTTCTAGTTAAAAACTAGGATCTCTCTACAAGCTGCTCAGCTGATGGTTGACATAGCATAGAATCACTTTCACATTTTCTGATGAGCCAGAGACAGCCTTTCAATTACATTTTTTATCTCCAAGGTCTCCCTCTTGATCTCTAATCCATGACACAGGCCTTCAGTCCCCTGTACTGTTGTGTCTGAGGCTCACTCTACAGTGCTGACGTCATAATAGCTGAGCCATGCGGGCAGGAGTGCACTGTGCTGACTCATCCCGGTGATGTGAGGATTAATGCCTTGTCTAACACAGAGCTATTATGTGAACTGTTTTTACACAAAGAACTGTAACAAAAATGATTCGCCAGCCAGAGGACTAGAAATAGGCAGTGCAAGGTAGCTGGGGCAGGGATGCAGAGACATAAAGTGGTAACCATCAGCACGTACATTGATACCCTCTGAAGCACTGACAGACCCACTCTGTCAACACCGAGAATAGGAAACAACAAGACTGTCAGGGCAGGGAGGACCCACCCCTGCTGCATAAATGCATTATGTGCAGCACCAGTCTTCGGGGAGTTTAATCAATCTCCTTTCTCTGTCAAATAACTGTCAGTTTAGACTTTTGCCTGGGCATCCTTTGGAGGATTCTGCTCCCCTAAATATATTTAACTAGCTTCTAAGAATATTACGGGAAGCCACACACAAGCAAAAGAGCCACGGGAACCCCTCTTCTGTGCAAATGATTATAACACCAGAAATACCTGGGAGTGAGGACTCAGTGAGGTAAGATAGGACGTTGTGAATAAGGAACCAGCTGTGCTCACCGAAGAGTGGGAAACAGCTGGAAGAAATCGTTTATTTAAATAAATAAATGATTACTTATCACAGAAGGTGATGCCACTACCTGTAGCATCTCTTGGGTGGGGTCTCATGCAGTGACTTTAATTATTTAGGTTCATTGCCCCAGAACCTCTTTCAAGCAGCTCAAAGAAAAATTAATCCAAAATCATTCAGTGCAGCCTAGTTTGGGCTTCAAATAATAAATATTACTATGGTATCATCTGCAATCAAGTTGTTTTTTTCTCTCCAAATGACCTGCATCTTTTCTACAACAGAATGGCACCTTTTATAAACCTCCTGGTGCATGTAATCCTGGATTTCTCTCTCTATTTCTTTTCTTAAACTTTATAATTTCACATATAATTTTACCTAAATGGTTGAAGTCTTGTACTTCTCAGTAAAAGGATATTAGAAATTTGGTCAATAAATGAAAGCTCTGACCTAGAAGCTGAAATTAAAAACAATTGAACCACCTGGCCAGTGTGGCTCGGTGGATTGAGCGTTGTCCCACGCACCAGGAGGTCGCAGGTTCAATTCTCGGTCAGGACATATGCCTGGGGTTTCAGTCTCGATCCCGTGGGGGCTGTGCAGGAGGCAGACAATCAAAGTTTTTCTCTCATCTATGTTTCTATCTCTCTTTCCATCTCCCTTCCTCTATCTCTAAAATCAATAGAAAACATATTTAAACAACAACCACAACAACTTTGAACCTAGGGATGGGTGTATAACTGAAGAATACATAATTGGCCATTGACCGACAGTGGAGCAACAGCCTAGTTGTTGCGGGTATCTGGCTGAAGAATGTGAGCAACAGTGTTGAGGAGCAGTGACTTTTGCAAACAGCAGCTGTGACAGAGTAAAGAGCAGTCTTTACAGAATCCAGTCGCTGGGGCCCACTGGTCTTTTCAGGTCCCTCATGGATGGCAACTGCTACCCCCACCAACAGCATCGACTCCAAACACAGAACAATCTAATGCATGCTGAAGAAGCACCAGAAACCACAACAAAGTCAACTAGATAACATGCTAAGAAAGATCCAAATTTCCCACATCTGACACTGTTTTGAAAAATAAAGAAACCAATTCTACTTACATACAGAGAAGGGGAAGGCTGCAGACTGATGGTCAAGGAACTGAAAATCAAAGAAAAAACAAGGAATTAAAAATTAACCCAATGGTACTATGGGGAGAAGAAAAGCAAATCTAAATACTGTATAGACAGGGGTGGTTGCTCCTAAAGGACGAGCTGCAGGAGCCCAAAGAAGGAGATCCAACTTCATAACATTTTCCAAAGGTGTGACCTTCTGTTCTCCGACCAACACAGTGCTCCCCACCCCAAGAAGTGCCAACCTCATTCTTCGTGACCTTCATTCTGATCTGAATCATATGAGTATTTTGTAGGGTTGTGCTGTGCACTAGAGTAGCCACTAGCCACATTTATTTATTTAAATATATAATTACAATTTAATGAAAACGTAAATGTTTAGTTCCTCTATCACACTAGCGACATATTCAGTGTCCAGAAGATTCTCTGGACAAATTCACCACTTCCATGTGTTGTCAACCTCAATTGAGGACCTGGGTTGGTGCTGGCTGAGGACTTGGTACTGCCTCCTGTATCACGTCTCACCAGCCAAGCAATGTCCCCTCTGAAAAAATTATATTAAGATAATACATCTGTCTCCCAAAACATATCTCTAATGATAACAACTTTAGGTTTGGGGGAGTTGACCTAAACAGTTTCTCATTCCTTATTTCAAATTTAATAATTCCCCTTTTTAATCTTCAACTCACAAGCCAAATAAGCTATAGGGACTGATCTGCTCACCACTGTTTTGATAGCTTCTCTTATAGAAGAATAAGATTGAAGTAACAGAAGATCCATGAGAAATTAATAAACCAAACAAAGATGCTGAGAAAACAAAGTAGGTATCCCCACCTCCATCCCACTCAAATGTATCAAGGACTTAACACTGATTGCATTCTTGTCTCTCTGACACCATGATTTTAACTACTTCACATAAGGCTTCCAGAAATATGCAAAACAAACCATATTAAAAGAGATCAAGAAGGGTCTGATTAGACAACTCATCATAGAATAAGGCTAAAGCAGAAAAATGGCAATTAAAGAGATTTCACTTCTCAGCACATTTTCTGGACAAATGCCGACTGCAGAAGTTCCTCCAAAGAGAGAGTTTCTTCTTCATTTCCAAGGTGAAACCCTGTCCATGCACATGCAAGTGTAAAGGTGATGTTGCGCTCCATGGACAAGAAGGGCTAAGATGAAAATCCAGGCATAACGTATGCGAAGAGAAGTTGGGGTTTACAATGCTTTCAAAGTGTTTCACAAAATTGATGAGTCCAATTAAAATTTTAAGCAAGATAATTAGATTATTTATGATTCATTGAAAGTACATACAAACCTGAAATGTATATCATATACAACTGACTAATCTTCAAAGTCTTCAAAACTCTAAGTTTTATTACATTCTAGTCTCTTCTGCAAGCCAGGATCCTAGACCATTGTAGGGTGCATCTTTTAAAATATTTTTCTTTACCTCCCTCCCTCCTTCCTTTCTCCTTCTTCTCCCTCCATCCCTTCCTTCTTTTTCCGCCCTCTCCCCCAACTTTTTTTGAGCTTGCTTTGAAGAGAAAGACAAAAAATATGATTAGTGGTTATCTATGAAATATGCTTGCTTATTGTTTTTCTGTTGCATGTTATAAACTCAATAATTCACAATAATATAATATGCTATTTTTAAATTGTACTTTGTATTTATGTTCTTATATCTAAGCACATAATAACCCTTTCTAAATTTCAAGGAGCATTTTTTTCATAAAAGTTAATCAATCAAAATTAATTTTTTGATGTGATCAGAAGAGATCAATGTAAATTGTACCCAGATTGACTAATAAATCCAAGGCCTGGAATAAAACAAAACTTTTCTGGATGTCAAATGACACACAGACTGTCCATGACAGGAATCAAAGATGGAAAGAAAAATCAGTGTGTTATGTCACAGTCTAAGACAAATTCAAGGAAAGTGAAATAAAAGATTTTATTGGATATAATTGTTGTCTTTATATATTAATGAAAAACAATAATACCTATCCCAATTTTAATATTAAGGCTAAATATTTAATCTCAGAGTTCTTATACAATTCATAAATGTTTATAAATGTCAAAAGGCTCCAACTTCTTGATTGAATTGCAATCTGCTAGGCAATTTTGAGACTATATATTAATCTCTATAGGTTTATTTTTGTTCAGTTCAAATTGTGATTTTATTGATATGCATCCTTTCTGCCTAAGTGATATTCACCTTATATGTCTGTAAGTTGTTTTCATTTGGAATGCAAGAATTATCTATAATAGTTTTGCATAAGATTAAAAACATTTGCATTGAGCATGCTAGGTTCCAAGCATAAATATCTAGCAAAGAATATGTAACTGCAAAGCCCAGAGGAATCAGGACCTTGAAACATGGTGAAAGAGGCAAGAACAGAGAGGGGTGACTGTGGAAGTCTAATCTTAGTTTCGTGATTTCCAACTGGAAATTATTATATGCTATCAATCTCCAAGGAACTAAAAGTATTATTAATTATAACTTAAATATCAGTCAATTCTGATTTCAATTTATGTAATGTTTAGGGTAATAGTGATAAAGATCTCAGTGAGAATCCTTTCCTTAGAAACTCCCCCAAAACACCCAGTTTCAAGGAGCTCCCAGACTCCATGAAAGTCATCCAGGAATTCCAGGTTAGTAACCCTAAGGGGAGGAAGAGAAAACGCTCTTTCAATTCTACTGCTCATTATGTCTAGGACAAGCATGTCAAACTCATCACCTACAATGAATATTTTTGTGGCCCAGCCAATATAACGGTATGTAAGAAAAGTTTTAATAGAAATTTCATAACTTATTTTTTACAATATCCTGTTATACATAACTAGAGGCCCGGTGCACAAAATTCATGCATGGGGGAGGGGGAATCCCTCAGCCCGGCCTGCACCCTCTCCAATCTGGGACCCCTTGAGGGATGTCTGACTGCTGGTTTTAGTCGGACATCCTTTTTGTAATCCGGGACTGCTGGCTCCTAACAGCTCACCTGCTTGCCTGCCTGATTGCCCCTAACCACTCTGCCTGCCAGCCTGATCACCCCTAACCCTTCTGCCTGCCTGCCTGATCTCCCCTAACCCTTCTGCCTGCCTGCCTGATAGTCCCTAACCACTCTGCCTGCCAGCCTGATCACCCCTAACTGCTCACTTGCCAGCCTGATCACCCCTAACCGCTTCTGCCTCGGCCCCCACCACCATGGCTTTGTCCAGAAGGAGGACTGGACAACCAGAAGATGTCCAGTCTATCCGGTCTAATTAGCAAATTACCTTTTTATTAGTATATATTATTAATAATGAACTACAAAGTTTGCTGATGACTGATTACTATAATCATGTTGCATTCATTTCCCTTATGCGCCTTACATGTAGGCGCACCATTACTCTCCACTAATACTAGCAGCGAGTATTTTAGCAGCCGATTGCCATGTCATTAGTCTTGTACTGACTTGTTTGGTGTGCTCAACAGGAAATATTTTGCTTTTGTAGAACAAGAAAAATAGGTTTCTTTGTGTTACGCTTATTAATTTGTGCAGTTATTCAGTGTCTTAGTTAATGTTCAAGAAAAATAATTAGTTTTTATTAAAATGTTCTATTATTTCATGTTAATGATTACTCATTTATTTCAGCCCTTTGTATTCAGCATGTCTCTATCAAAATAAACCTACATTTCTGTGAAAATAGAAGCTTTTTTTTTTTTTTTTTTTTTTTTTTTGCAGCCCACATATACTTAAACCTTGTTTATTTGGCCCGTGTTAGCCTTTGAGTTTTACATGCTTGTTCTAGGAAGTTTTACCAAGTTGCTATATGCTGAAGCCAGGAGTAACCAAATGTATAGAAATTACCTGGGAGAGTGAGTATGACTAGAGAAACACAGATTAAAGGCCTCCCAGACCTTCCTAAATATATATATATATATATATATATATATATATATATATATATATATATACTTTTTTTAAGTCCATAGAGCCTTAGGAACAATGAGGTAGAGAAGTAGTGAGCAGAGAAATGATAGTGTTACTATTAATGAGTTCCTCTATGGCTTCTGGCATCCTGCTAAATAAATGCTTCTCAAGTTTGATTATGGGCCTATCCAGGGAGGTGGAGTCAAGCAACTGGAGTACAAAAGCCACAAAATAAATAATAAAGACATGGTTGTGTATTTGGTGGGGCAGTTGCCCTTGTGGCTAAGTACATAATTTAAACTCTTATTTGTACATGTATTCATTTATCCAATAACTATTTTTTAATGTTATAGAAGAAATAAAACAGATACTCTTCTTGGCTTCGTGGAATTTCCATTTTAGTGAAATAAACAAGGCTATATTGAGGAGTAGAATGCAAATCTGTATGTATTTTTAGGGTGAAACCTGAGACCTGGCTGACAAGTCTCATTTGTGGCACACTGCTTCAGGCAATGTCCCTAGTATCCTGAGTATTAGTTCAGTCACTCTAACTTGAAGATCACCTACTAGAAGAATTTGAAGAGCAGCATTAACTGTCTATCACTTAATCCTAACTACACAAGTATATACCATTACTTCCAATTGACTAGAGAAAAAAAAAAAAGGAGATTTGAAAAATTGGGAAACTTACCCCAAATCACACAGCTGCTGGGATCTGAATGAGGCTGTACCATTCCAAAGTCTACATATTTTTAACCACTAAATTACACTACCTCTAGGTGGTTCCCACTTTATGTTTTCCCTTGAAATCTGGGCTCATTCAGGATTTCGGAGGCTAGTTTAAGCTTCGCCTTTGGAAGAAGACAGGTTTGGCTTGATTTGCATTCTAAATATTTCACAGTGGTAAGGGAAAGCTATTATTATACCCATTTTATGGTGCAGAATCTGAGCCACTTGCCAGCTGAGGTATCTGGCTGGGTTAAAAACAGAATCCCAGTCATCAGTTTCTCATTCCTCTTGACTAAACCCAAGACTAAGTGCTGGTACTGTCCAAGGGCTTTTCTGCACATGGAATTCACCGCGGCTGATAATGAGTGAGACAGACTTTGCTAAAAGAAAATAATAGTGCAATAAGAATATGGAAATAAAAATTGGTTACTTTTAAGCCTTGTGAAGAGCAAAGGGAGAGCTTATTCATCACAAAGGAATCAGAAAATTAGAATGTGTCACAGCACTGATGACAGAACTCAGGAATTCAGAAGACCTGAAGTTCAACACTTATCGTTCCATCTGAAGAGGGTAAATGGAATGACAACAGGACAGAAATGACCTCTTAGGCCTTTAATCTTTCTGATCTTCTTACTTCAATGACTGTCTCTAGAAGCTAGGTGGGTTTACATCTTTGTTTTTTATGGGCCAAGAGAATATTTTGATATCCTTTTAATGTAGAAGTATTTTGTTAATTAATTCTTATGTGGGAGTCATTCCAAATAGCAGGATGAAGATTTTTACCTTATTGATTTTCCTAATCTCTTTCTGGCTCCCAGTGTTTTCTAAGGATGAGGTACTGTGGGGTCTTTAGATTCACATGCCTGTTAGAGTGACTGCCTGCTTCATAGGTTCCTGTCAATTGATATTCCATCTTCACTCTGGATACATGATTTCCTTTATCTGACAGATTCAATAAATTTTGTGCTTGATTTAATGACATTTCATGCACCCTAGACGTGGAAACTTTTAATTCTCTGTTTCCTACCTGGCAAAGATTTATAAGTTAAAGTCAGATGGAAGGGTTAATCAGATGTGCACAAATAGCAGGTGCAATTGCCAACTAGGAACATTGGGGTCTTCTGCAGACAAGTTTCTTGAAGTATTTTCATTCATTTTTGTCAGTCTTAAGAAGGCTATAAAATGCCAAAAATGGTCATTCATATTTTGGGATCCGCTTTTCAAGACCATCCATTTTTTTAAATCTATCTTGAGAAGAACAATAAGAAAATCACAGTGATGCCTTACCTTTCCTTAATAAGCTATGATAACTCTGAATGAAGTCTACCTTTAAAAACTAAGATGATCAAATCATCCTATATAATAAAGAGGTAATATGCAAATTGACTGTCACACCCCCACACAAGATGGCCGCCCCATGTTGTCACAAGATGTCCACCCCCATGTCATCACATGATGGCCACCCGCATGTCATCACAAGACGGCCGCCCCCATGTCATCACAAGATGGCTATCCCCATGTCATCACAAAATGTCCACCTCCCTGTCATCACAAGATGGCCGCCCCCATGTCATCACAAGATGACCACCCCCATGTCATCACATGATGGCCGCCCCCATGTCATCACAAGACGGCCGCCCCCATGTCATCACAAGATGGCCGCCCCCATGTCATCACAAGATGACCGCCCCCATGTCATCACAAGATGACCACCCCCATGTCGTCACAAGATGGACACCACAAGATGGCCGGCAGGGGAGGGCAGTTAGGGTTGACTGGGATGGCAGGGAAGGGCAGTTGGGGGCAACCGGGCCTGCAGGGGAGGGCAGTTAGGGGCAATCGGCTGGCAGGGGAGCAGTTAGGCGTTGATCAGGCTGGCAGGGGAGTGGTTAGGGAGTGATCAGGCTGGCAGGCAGAAGTGGTTAGGGGCAATCAGGTAGGCAGGCAGGCAAGCGGTTGGGAGCCAGCAGTTCTGGATTGTGAGAGGGATGTCCGACTGCTGGATGTCCTGGAAGTTGGACATCCCCGGAGGGGTTCCAGATTTGAGAGGGTTCAGGCTGGGCTGAGGGAAACCCCCCCCCCCCCCCAGTGCACTAACTTCATGCGCCGGGGCCTCTAGTGATTAATAAAATTAGAGAATTCAGAAACTAAAGTTCAGTAATTAGGTCTGAGACTGTTTCTGACCCTGAGACATTGTTGAGATACAACTGGCTACTCCATCCTACCACACACAAATCCTCCTGAGCCTTTCTGATTCTTACAGGTATCGGGTCTGAGGAATTAGAATGAAGTAAAAGTAGTAGTGCTGGAAGGGCTGGCAGGGACTGAATTTGTTTATTGCATTTAGGATGATTTTTTATACCTCCTAAAATAGACCAAAGTCTATGGTATGATGATATTCAGGAGCTTGCTATAATCTGATCCCCAACACTAGTAACTTTTTCCTCCATACCTCAAAGTCCTGAAGTTGTAGCTTTATGGATTCCAAAAGGATACCAGGACCATTTACCATTGTACACGGATATACTTTAGGGCAGTGGTTCTCAACCTTGACTGCACATTAGAATCACCTGGGAATCTTTTTAAAATCCTGATTTCTGGGCCTCATCCTTCGGAAATTCTGTTTC
The DNA here is from genome assembly GCF_014108235.1 of Myotis myotis. NCBI lineage: Eukaryota > Metazoa > Chordata > Mammalia > Chiroptera > Vespertilionidae > Myotis > Myotis myotis. The sequence goes on from NW_023416324.1 coordinate 151,859,291, forward strand.
TTTGTTATGGGGTGGGGCCACAATATTAGTAAAAAAGAAACAGAATTTCCGGAGGATGAGGCCCAGAAATCAAGATTTTAAAAAGATTCCCAGGTGATTCTAATGTGCAGCCAAGATTGAGAACCACTGCTTTAGGGGCTACTGAAAAGGTCTGGCATTGCTCTCATGTGGTGCAATCATTTGGAAACACTTGGTCACAATGCTGCTCACAAACCACCATTAATGACATTTGGTACAAAAAAGGTTGTGCCTATTATAGGGCAAACTCATCCAGAGACTCCTTAGTCTGTCACACAGAAATTAGCATGTTAGTGGGACAGAGGGTTTTGGAATAAATATGGGTACAGCAGGAAAAAGAAACATCCAGAAGAGTGTGAAAAGAAGGCTCTCTTTACTCAAATGGTTCATTTAAATGTTTTTTTTTCTTTTTTTAAATACAAAGAGAAAAATCATGACACAGAGTTTATATCAAAAAATACGTTAAGCAGGTACTTATACCTAATGGTCTATTAGATACTAAACCTCGAGGACAACATGGGCACAATCTGTGGTTTAAAGACTCATCAATATCTTTCCATAATATAGATTAAAAATGTTACTTTTGTCCTTGTCACCACCAACTATTTGCTTAAGAGCATCCAAGATGTTTCACAATCTGGCCCCAATCCACCTCTCTCATTTTTTTTTTTTTCACTACTGTTTCTTTACATTCTGTGACAGACTATTTGCTCCTCTCTGAACATACCTAGGGAATCTTGGACACCGAGCCTTTGTTGGTGGTTTACACTTGAATCTCCCAAGCCTAGCATAACCTACACACAGCATGACACTTCGTTTGTTGAATAAATGCTGTCTTTCTATTTTAGGAAACAAAGATGGTATAAAAAAAGTTGCTAAATCAGTAAATAAATAGCGCCAGAGAGAGGTCAAGGAAAAGTTAATTTTAGTGAGTTTTAGGAGTGGGTGCAAGATGAGTTTGAAGATTAAGAAAACTGATGTTCTTTATTCTTGGGTCTAGCCAATCCTATGAGTCAGTTACTTTTTTGGGGAACAAGTTTCAGCCTCAAGGTTAAATGAACACAAATGCTCTGTCCATCAGCATATAATGAAAAAGCTGTGGCTATTTCCACATCAGCACAGTAACATGAAAACATGCAATGCTGAACTCAGAGGCATCGTATATGACAGAACTTTTAAAAATAGTCCTCTTTGCCTCTCTCGTACAGAAAGAGCTATAAAAACAAGAGTACATGTTTAAAAACTGGACTGGGATAATTTCACTTAGGAAAAAAAGAGCTGAGGTATATCTTCATAGTTTTCTGACTATAAGAAGAGCTGTTATAAAGAGGATAATTATTGTTATTTTTGTCCTAGAGAAAAATGGTATTAAACTGTCTAGTGAAGAAATAAAATTAAGACTTAAAGATGAACAACCTAAATGTACAAGTGGTAAATAACAAAGTAGATTGCTAAGAGCAGTCAAGAACTTTAAAAATAAGAAAGATCCTCATCTATTTTGGTTGGAATAAAGGCAGCTCTGCCTCCACTCAGGAGGATGAATTCAATAACTTCTTTCATCTTGTTTAGCTCTAAATTATTACAAAATCCCATAAGACATTGACTCTAAAAGTTGTACAGAATCACCAACACAGTTGAATAAAATACATTACAGTTTGAAAAGTATTAGGCAACACAGAGAGTCTGTAAGTTACTAAATTCAAAATAATATAAAAATGCTTATGTTTCAATTTGGGAATTATGATTCAATTTGCCAAGTGTATATGACACAAATAGAATTGAGGAAAAAAACACTTCAATCTACTATAGTTTTAATATAATAATTACCTAAAAGTAATACATTCTAACAATTAATTCTTTCATGTCTGAGAAATTTAGCTGAATATTTCATAAACCTGGTATGAATATGCATATAAGCTCAATCTCCAATTTAAAAAAAAAGTTAAAAAAATGACCAGAAAATAATATAAGAACTCACTATCATTATTCCCAGGACTATCTTCGAAGACATCAGTAGAATCAGGGAATGCGTCCTTTCAAGTGACCCAAATGGGTCCCATGTGACTAAGAAAGTAAATCTCACAACAGACCCAGAAAAAGCTCTAACAGGGGTGGCAAGTTACTGGCTTTCTTGTCTTTACCTTGTAGCTTGGAGCTCGGCTGAAGTGTCCATTGCATACAGCACACAGGATTAGATGAACAGTTCCAATGACCTTGTCTGAACCAAATTCACTTAAAGCAGTTTGCCACATATCTTAAATAGAAGATGAGCCCATTCTCTCTGTGGCCCAGATTTGGACTGGATCACTGAACTATTGCCCAACTCTTATAAGCAAAGCACTAACATGTACCAATCAACAGGCAGCCCATAGCAGAGGCATCAGGAAGGTCAAAATACACACACATAAGAAATTGGCAGTACATTATAGAAGAAAGCTATTTCTAAAGACGGACTTTGGCTGTTAAAGCTTTTAAGTGCTGTTATTCAACCTTTGTTAGGGAAAAAAAATCAGTCCGTGTAACTTGTAAAGATCCAGTTAGAAAAAAAGAGATTGAGAGAGAGAAATGCAGTTTTATTTTGCAACCCATTATTTTCATAAGAACACGAATAAAAGAGATAAACTATGCCAATTTCTCCATAGCTGATTTGTTACAGGATATTGTTCTAGTCTTCACTAATGACTGCTTGAGATTGGTTATTACTGTGATCAGGAGTTGGGAGGACAGAGGTCTAAGGCCTTTGAAAAGAAAGATTTTGTTCAGTATCCACAGAAAATAAAGGCAGCATTAAGCTAACTGACAACCTAACTAGGACAACGGCTGGTGCACGTAGCCATTGCTGTGCTGTTTCAAAAGACAGGAATGAATGGAACAGCAAAGGTGTCAAACTAACCAGCAACTTGAATTTTGAAAAGCTATGGTACAATATGCTGATAATGTAGGTTGTTAGAATTCATAAAACTTATTACTGACTCCCTCCCTTCTTATTTCCATATCCATCGGCCATTGAAGAGAAACAAACAGATGTGACTAAGACTGCCTCTTTGGGTATCCTCTCGGTCACTCTCCACCCTCCTAACCCCAACTTGCTCTCAGTTCTCTGAAAAGTTATTAACTTAATTGCTTGATACTTCCTCTCATGAGAATTTGCATTTTCTCAACTAACTCTAAGTTCCAAATTCAGGTGATGAGGTCTGAGGGAGGTATTTGGTGACTGTTGTTTGTGTGTGGTGGTGGACTCTGTACTGGACTCTTCCAATTTCGCAGTCAAGGGGGTCACCTGCTTCCTCAGCTCAAGAAGCCAATGTTACTTACAGTTCAACTGCAAAGGAGGACAAACATACATCATATATCTTTTTTTTCTATCAGCAGTTATAATCATTTAGGGACTTTCTATCCATACACTGCCTACTGATGTCAGAGTAATTTAGGCAGGAATGTAAGAAAACATAAATACACTAAAACTTTACTAACAGTTCTTTTTTAGTAATTTCCTCAGGGTTCATCTCCATTGGTTCCTGGCTCTTTGTTAGCCTCCGCTCAAGGAGACTTTTCACACACAATATCTGACTGCCCTAGAAAACCCTGCCTGTGAAATTTCCTTATTAATACCTGAATTCCTGCATTCATTACCTAGGAACTGAGGATGTTGTCTGCTCTCTCACCCCCACTTCACGAAAGGATTAGATTATAAACAACCTATCCCTGGGAATCCTTCAGGGCAAACCATGGCAGAGCTGATCTCAGCAGGCAGGCAACCTGTGGCAGTCTCCGAAGGCAATTATGGAAAGGGGAAGGATTCACCTACACTTTCAGAAAGAAATGATATTGTTTCCAAGAGGAGACCTAGAAAATAAGGCACATTAAAAGAAACTGAGCAAAGTCCTCACTTTCTTGTCTCTAAAGGTGGTCCATTTGTGCCCCAGAGTCTGCAGGTTCATAGCTTTCTTTCCATTTTGTAAGTCTGCACATGCATGGTTTCTCCTGCAGGATTTGGTCCGGAGGAAGTGACCCACCCACAACTCTAGAGCTAATTAACTCCATACTGAGCATTTTTTTTTCTCATTTCACACATCCACTCCACACTTTAAAGGACCCAGCAGTGTATGAGCAGGGGATTTTTTTTTCTTCTCAGTGAGGAAAGCATGGTGATGGGAGGGCTGGGATGTAGCTGCTCTAATTCAAAACTACATGTGACCCTAAAACATTACCAAATAACATTTTCTTCCGAGGTGTGGAAATGCTAAAATATATCTGAATTAAACGCTGTTGTTTCTGTTTTAAATAAGTAATACATAATAAATACTGAGGTAGAAAAATTAGATCAACAGCCAGAGAAAATTCTTTTAAAAAATCCCATTTTGCCCTGGCCAGTTTTTCTCAGTGGATAGAGTATCAGCCTATGGACTGAAGGGTTCCAGGTTCTATTCCAGTCAAGGGCATATGCCTCAGTTCAATCCCCGCCCCAGTCGGGCATGTGTGGAAGACAACCAGTTGATGTGTATCTTTCACATCGATGTCTCTCTCTCTCTCTCTCTCTCTCTCTCTCTCTCTCTCTCTCTCTCTCTCTCTCTCTCCCTTCCTTCTACCCTCTCTAAAAATCAATGGAAAAATATCTTCGGGTGAGGATTAACAAAAATAAATAGATAAATAAATAAATATCCCATTTTACTGGAAAAATTTTAAAAAGACCCACAGCCTCCTCCTTATCTTTAGCAGTTTGAACAAAAGGTTCCAACGAGAAGAATGACATAACTCATTTTTTTCCATTCTAAGGAATAGGCTTATGATTTTCAAGTTTTTCATTTTCACCAAAGTGAGTACCTTGAAAACTCTAAGATGATCACTGTTGACTAACTTTTCTAAAAAGAAAAAAAAGGGGGAACATGATGGAGGGTGACTTAATGGAATCAGCTTGTCAACGTGATGAAACGGGAAAAGCTTTTACAGAACGTGTCCACATGCTGAAATAAAGAATCTTTAACATCATGTATATAGTGCAGAATGGTTTTTGTCATGCCAAAAGAAAGTAATATCATTAATTTAGACAGTAGGTGTGAGGTTCTGTTAAAAACCTCCATGGAAGAATCATAGAACTACATCCTGGACAGGCAAGTGGAGCCAGACAATTTCTAGTTCTTTTACAAACTTCCCAAAGAGCTATCAGATTTTAAGTCTGCCATATCTGGTACATGATAAGAAAATTCTGGGCTATTCCCTCAGCTATACTTGTTCATGGTCTCAGAGTTTTAAAGAGTTACACATAAATGGACAAGAAAATGACCTCTCCTTTTCCCGCCTTAGTTAGGCCAACTATCAGATCGCTCTCAAAAGCATGTGTGGCAAATTCGCCCATTTTGGTAAGACTTGGTCATAGAGAGTGCAAAGTCTTGTGTGAACTTTTGACCTCATTTTCCTCTGAAAAGTGATTTAAGCTTCTCAAAGGCATGGCTGCCAACTGGGAGTGTCAGGTGGGTAAAACTGGCCCCAAAGGCAAAACATATGGTACAATAAGGCACAGTTTGTTTTTATTTACACTGGTCAGACATTTTATATTTGACATGCAGCCTAATTCCAGTCTTTGGCTGGAACTGGTCATCCTTCAGTAGGGTTGTTCTGATGTCAAAGACTCCTTCCTGCCCATCAGACTTTTCCAGGTTCCCTGATGTTTAGGATTCCAAGCTTTATCATGGTCTATGAGGCCAAATCCTCACTACCTCTCTGACCTTATTTCCCCTCATCTTCATGTCAAGATGTTCCAACTGGCAACCTAAGGGAGTGGACAGGAATAGGAATGTGAATGGAGATTAAAAGGAATAAATCAATAAAAATTAGTAATTATGCCCTTGTTAAAATTCAGCTCTCTCATGGAGAGATAATTGTATTTATAACTGAGTTTACCTTGAGGAATTGCTTTAGATAAGGAAGAACATGCAAACCATTGCCCAGATGGAGGCAGGTATTCATCCATTAATTTAACAGATATTTTTTTAGTTTATTATTAATTACTGTGCTAATTAGACTCCACTCCTACTCTCAAGGATCTTCCACTCTTATGAATGTTTTAGAGAGTTTTCATGTCTCCATGGCTACTGGCAGGTTATTAGCCCACTTAGGTAAATTATGATAAATATAACAACCTCTCTTCCTAGTTCTTATTCAGTCTTTTCAACTGCCCCATGTCATCCAGTAAGCCCTCCTGAGTGATCTGACCCTTTGTATCCTCTATTATTAACTTAGCTAATTTTCACTTAGATAAGAAACCCCTTCACTCCCAACTATCATTTCTCAAACAGTCAAGAAAATATTATAAAAGTCTTCCCAGAACTATTTAAGTATTTATAATGGGTCATAATCTTATGCAAAGTCATCTCATTCTCAGAGAGGAATGAATGGAACACATGTCCTGGTCCCTGTGCTCCTTATAAGGAGGTGCCTCCCCATCTATTTTCATCGTTTCCGAACCTAGATAACTTAGGTCAATTTCAGTGAACTTGGTATAAATCCTCCTTAGCTTGCTTAGCTTTTTATTCCTCCTCATATCCTTTTAAACAAAAATGGAAAAATTTAATAATGTACAGAGCAGCAAATGTTCTCTCCTTGTTTCTTTTTAGATATTTCCTTCTTACATAAACAGTATTGGTGGAATTATAAACACCTTTGTTTTACCTCCATGTTAATATTCCTATTATCTTGCATAAACAGAAGTGAATAAATACGTACATGACACCAATCAATCCCTCTTTAAAAAATGCAGGTTTCAGCTTTCTAAACAGTGGAGGAAGAATGAATGAATTCAACATGTAGTTTACCTGCTTATATTTTGAATGTTGATAAAAGTAAAACCAAATTACTGCTTAAGTTCTTTTCAGACTCACACCAGCCATTAACACTCTCGTTTCAGCATGGGGTTGGGGGAACTAATGGCACTGGGTCCAAGTCCCCAGGGTCAGTGGGTAAGGGGGGCAGGGGTTAAGGGCTTGCTTGGCAGGCAGGAGATGATGTTAAGCTGGTAGGGCAGGAGATTTTGAATGACTGGGTAGGTAGTAGATATTTCCTGGCAGTGAAAGGAATATTTTTTGTAGAACAAGTGACCAAGAAGAGGTCATCTGGGGGCATAAGAGAGAGAGGAACATCAAAACCAAACATAGATGTGCTCCGAGGGGACTGGGCAAAAGGGAAATCTCTATTTTTCCTTCTCCTCATTGGTTTCCCTTCTTCCCTAGAGTGCTTTCTCTTTCCATCATCACTTCATACTCTTCCCCCTCCATCCTTCAGGTCTTCGCTCTGCCTCTTTATAACAAAGAAGCATTTAGAAACAACTTAGGTGACAGTGAGACCAAAAAAAAAAGGAATTTAGAGACAATGTGATAACATATTGCACATTTATATATACAAGAGAATACAACCTATATATGATTAACCATGAACTAGAATTTAGGACTTTTGAGATTTAAAAAATTCATGGTATGTCTAGTCATATTAATCTCCAGACTAGTTGGTTTTTAGCACTGCAGGAAAGAGCTATAAGAGAATCATGAGCAGGAAAAGAAACAAGGGGGTGGTGGTGGTGAAATTATGTAAAGATTTATATTTGAAAAGAAAAAGGGACTTCTTCAATTTGTGTATTGAAATGCCCTCTAAATTGTTTTTTGAACTTAGATGTAAACAATATCAAGAGAAGCAGCTTAGAAATTCTCACAGGGTTTAGGAAACTTCTAAACCGTGAGCATTATGTTCATCATAGTCACTCAAGCAAGTAAAGGATAGCTACAGCATGGAACCTGGAAGTGAGTAAGAGCAGTGGTTTACTTTGCCAGTCTGACCTACAGAGGCAGGGCCCACAGGAGCAGTGGTCTCCTTATGAAAACCATACAGAGACACCCGTGTTTATGTGAATACATAGGACATGAAGGATTAGCCAATAGTGTCATCTGCAAGGTATGTACAAAGTATTTCCTAATTAAACATCAACTTGTTACCCTGTCTTCTTGGGAAAAAATTCCACTTCCAATATAAAGCCTATGGGAATACTTTATTTGGTCATTGGGTGGGGAAGGTTGCTGAGGCATATGACAAAAAATTCAATGCCTAAAAGCCAGGAGGAAGCAAGGAGAAGGTGCCAACTCTGGGGAGTCTAACAGAAAAAATAAAGGATCTTAAAATAAGAGAAATAAAAGAGCATAATTTGAGGGAAATATCAGTACATTTTGGGAATCTGAGGGAAAAACTATAAAGCATTTGCCTCTTGTCAGTTATCTTCATTGCCCCATGGGAAGTTCCTATTTGTCTACTTTTACATACATGAGGACACTCTTTTCCTAATCATTACCACCATTAGCTTTCCATGCTAATGGTGGTAATGATGGCAACCTTAAGTTATTGGCAAAGTTGGGACTGAAACCTTGACCTCCAGGCTATGTTCCTGACTCCAGTCTATGACCTCCAAAGTATTCAGTCTGTTTTCAGTGGTTTCTCTGGAACCAACGGCAAAAGATATGTGTATCAGCAGCAGGCTCTTTCTTGGGATATATATGCCTCCAGAAAACAAGTACTCTACCTTCTCACTATGACTTTTTGATTTTCATTTGTGTTTTCTTTTCTCCTACACTAATAATTTCCAATTTCTTCTCTACCAGTCCAGACCACATTGGTTAAGTATAAAGACATCTACCAGCTTCATCAGATCCCTCATCTGTGGTTCTCAACTGAACCTAGCCAATTCTTCAGCCTAGATGCACCCGTTCCTGTGTGTCCTCCTCAGTTCCCAGGCTGCTGAGCAAAGCAGGAGAAAAAGGAAAAAAAAAACTGTACAGATTGATGCTTCACCAGAGTCCTGGTTTCCAATTGAGCTGGGGGTTCAGAAGTACTTTACAACTCCTTTATTTGTTCCTATTCAGTTTCCTTTTCATTTCTCAGTTTCCATTTATCACTTCAATTAACTCCTTATAACTCACCTCCTACCCTTCATTAACCTCGCCTCTTTTTTTTAGAGAAGACAGAGACCATCAAATGGCATTTACATTACTTCTGTCATAACCCACCCATAACATTTCAAAGACTTTTCTCTGTCACCAATGGCCTCTTCCAGAAACTTATTGTATCAATTACTCCTCCTTTCTTCTGTATTTTCCTACTGCCTGCCAACATGCTTCGGCAGCCATAACCATAACTAACAAACAAAAGACCGTATTTTATGGACCTAAATTTTCCCTCTTTTGTACCACCTTCAAGTTTCCTAAATATATTTATTTCTCAACACAGTAAAATCTGGTTTATCTGTCTAGCTGTTTCTTATTACACTGCTAAGAAAGACCCACAGGCTCCTCCTTATCTTTAGCAGTTTCAAGAGAAGGTTCCAGTGAGAAGAATGACATAATCCCAAAATCTCTGAATTGCTAATTCCCAAGGTTTATTCTTTAACCTCCTTGTTTTATTTATTTCTTTTTAAAGTAAGGTTCATTGATGAATATTTTACATACATTAAATTCACCCTTTTTATACCCTTCTACAGTTCAAGAAGTTTTGACTTCTGTGCTGGTCCCTTGATGATTATAAAGTCAAGTCCAAATGCCTTTGATTCACATACAAATCCCTTCAGAATCTCAAGCAGTGTTACCCACACAACTCACTGTCTGGTCACAACCATTTAACAAAGTGTGCTATGTACATTCATGCCTCTTAGACTTTCTTCATGTTTCCTCTATAAATACACAAGTTTTCATTTAATATAGCAAATGATATTAATATCATGTCAATTTCCAATAGAATCATAAAACTGGATGTTATTTTGAGAAGTTGATTTTTTTCAAAATAGAAGTTAACCTTTAAAATATTGCTACTTGAAGATCTCCATTATTTTAGTGTCATGAGTTGAACTGTGTCTCCCCCCACCCCCAAATTTATTTGTTGGAGTTCTAGCCTTTAGTAACAGAATGTGACCTTATTTGGGAATAGTGTTATTATAAACATGATTAATAAAGTTAAGACAAAATAATCCTGAAGTAGGGTGGGTCCCTAAGGTATATGACTGGTATCCTTATACAAGAGAACAACGTGATGTTTCTACGAGTCAAAAAACACTAAAGATTCTAGTAAACCATCAGAAGTTAGGAGAGAGGCATGGAACAGATTCCTCTTGGAGCCCTCAGAAAGAATCAAGTCTGTTGATACTTTAATTTGGGTATCTAGCCCCAAGAACTGAGAGCAATAAGTTTGTTGTTAAGATATCCAGTTTTGTGGCACTTTGCTAGGCAGCCCTGTAGTTTAACATACTTAGAAAATAAGTCATATTTGAATATACTGAAATACTAATTAGCTCATTCACTCATCAGATACTTATTGGGTACCTACAATGTGCTGGGCACTGGTCTAGGTAGGATATTAAGATGGGGGCATCTCAAAAACTCAAAATATACTTGTTGAATGAATTAATAAACACATCATATTAATGAAGTTTTGGTGTACTAATGAGCAATTTATCAATCAACATAGGATTGATAAATTTATCAATCAACATAGGATTGAATCCTACCATTTATTTATTTAACCAATATATAATGAATACCTACTATGTGTAAAATACCAAAGAGGAAAACATTATTGATAGGCCAAGCTCTTCACCTTCATGAAGCTTAAATTCTAATGGGGGAAACAAACATCAAACAAGAAAACAAGACAAATTGTGTAATTCCACTCTGTGCCCCACTGACAATCATAAGCATTTATTCTCTAAAGCCCTAACTCTTGAACAATGTTCAGGGCATTAGTAATATTTTAAAATATTCCTAAATATCATGTCCTGATAGACTGCTTCCATTCCTACAATCTCTATATAAGCCTGAAATATCCCTAAGATATATGAACTAAAACAGTTCTCTAGATTTTCTGATTTAAGCATGATTTTAGGAGTTTACATGTTACTTCAGCATCTATAAAATAATGATCAACACAATGAAGTCTGAGAGTGGGGGAGGTGTACTGCACAGAGAGGGCACAGGTTGAAAGTATTTGGGTACACATCCCCAAAAGCTGGGTTTCTCAGTTAGTCAGTTATTGAACATGTGTTTCTTAAGCACTTACGATGTGCCAGCCCCTTGCTGAAGACAGTACAACTGTGGACATAACTGGTATGTCTCTGAGCCCCACTGAGCTCACATTCTAAAGGGAACACCTGAACAGCTACCTTCCCAGTCCATTCCTTAACTACAAATATGGTGAGGCTACATGATGAGTGCAGCAGAGCACCTGGGTCAGGGGCCTTGAAGGCTTCCTGAGAAAGTGATGCCTGAATACCACTTTGGGGACAAAGTATGGGCATTTGTTAGAGCAGGGATCATGCAGTTCTGTTTTCTGTTCCTCATCTCCTTTCATCCACGTGCACACATTTCAAATACTTGAAAGTGTACTTCAAATATATAAAGAACACCAAAACTAAACATGAGAGAAGGACTCTCCAGAAGAAAGGGGCCAAAAATAGAAGGGGGAAAAAACCCTCCTAATCTCACCATTTGTTTTGAAAACACCCAAAAAGATTAAAACATATTTTAAACTAAAACATATGAACTAATCACTTGCCAAGTTTCATTTTTAAATCAGAGTCATTTTTGAGGTTCATAAACGAAAAAAGAGTCCTCAAATATGAACTCGTGTTTTTCTTTTCCTGGCCCTCAGTTGGCTTCAAGTATTTGCTGTGAGGTTGTAGGAAGGGAGAGGAATCCATTGGTCAGACACGTGTGGCAGAATGCAAGCTCCATGAGATCAGGACATTGTTTGTGCAGAGCTGTACCCCTGATACACAGAGGATTGCCTGGAAGATAGCAGGGACCCAGTGAATACCTGCTGAGTGACTAACTGCATGAATAGCTTGGGCATTTGAAGGAATACTCCAGCTCGCATTTCATACGCACACCACACTGTGCTTTAGGCCAGTAGTTCTTAACCTGGGCAATGTTTGCCTCATCAGGGGATCTTTGGCAGAGGCCAGAGATGCTGCTAAACTCCTGCAATGACAGGACATCCCTGCACAGTGAAGATACACCTGGCCCCCAAATCTCAGCAGGCCAATGTTATAAAGCCCTGCTTCAGGCCCTCTGTTTCTATTGGACTGTACCTGGCAGTATGGCCTCCATACCTTTGGGAGGAAGTTCAGTCCTGGAGCCTTCTGGCTTCATTCGCATTCCCTTCAGGACCCAAGGAACTGTCCCACCTAAACCATGCTCAGAGACAGGCATTTCTGCCTTTTGTCCTTCCTGGGTCTATATGCAGATGTTGGGGAAAGCACCTGAAAAAGTCCGTCTCTACAATGTCAGTGAGTAATTTCTATAGCTTATTGGAATTAGCCTGAGCTTATCTAAGAATATATCCCCATGTCAGTAAAATTAGCTTATTTAGAGACTAGTTATGAATCTGTAAGAAGAAGGAACATCCACCCCTAACTCAACCAGTTTATCCACCTCTGGTCGGGATCTGCACACAAGTCTCATTTTATTCATGACTAGTGACCCGGTGCACAGATTCATGCACATTGAAAGAAAATTAATTAGAAGTTGGCCAGTGGGGCGGGAATGGGCGAGATGGCCTGACATGCCCTGGAGCCAACCTCCCATGTTCCCTCCCTGGTCAGCTGCACCTGGAGTGGTGCTGTGGCTAGAAGGGCATCTGCAGAATGAGTGGGGTCCCTCGGCCTAGCCTGCAGGGATCAGGATGAAACCGGCTCTCTGACATCCTCTGAGGGGTCCCAGAGTGCAAGAGGGCACTCTGCAAAGTTGCTGTTGTACAGGGTGTGAAACGCAAACACAAGTGTGCAGTAAACCAGATTGGGGGCGACTGTGTCCTAGCAAAAACATAACCCATGGTCAAAGGTGTAATCGTGCGGCCCCACGAGGAATTGGCTCTCTCCTCTCTAGTTTTGGGGTGCATCACTGAGAACTGGCAGCTTCTGCATTGAGTGTCTGCCCCCGGGTGGTCAGTGCACATCATAGCAACTGGTCAGACAGTTGGACACTTAGCATATTAACTATATATATATATAGTCAACTTCAAGGATTCCAGCACAACCCACTGTTGTGCCTGCAGAGAGCCTGGGTTTATCGCCTTGCCCTGAATATGAAAGAGTAGTATCCGATTCTGGTTTCAGTGGGGAGACATCCACGGTGCCAGAGGAGTGTACGTGCCAATTTCCCCAATAATGGTCGTACCTGTCGTCTTGGTAATGTGGCATATGACCCATTGCCATAGAGACTGCACACGCCAACAGTGCAGCCTTACAATTGATGGGGAAGACACGTTTTATACCTTTTTTTGGAGGAATACAAACACAAGAAAGAACGGAGACTGTCAATAAAGAGGCACTGCAAAAAGGAGTCCTTGATAATCAAAGTTCTAGAAATGTGGGGCAACAGAGATTACCACTACTACTATAAAACCAACAAACTTCCCATGCAAAGGTTGCCTCTGTCAGGAAAATTTCAAGTCAAGGAGAAAGAATAGGCATAGGGTATTCTAAAATAAAAAAGTAAATATATGAACCTACCATGATGTAGAGGTGACAAAAGTGGTATAATCTCACTTATATGTGGAATCTAATGAACAAAATAACCTAACAAACAAACTGGAGACAGACTCATGGATACAGAGGACAGACTGACAGCTGTCAGAGGGGAGGGGCTGGGGGCTGGGTGAGAAGGGTGAAGGAATTAAACAAAGGGGAAAAAAAGACTCATGGACACAGACAACAATATGGTGATTACTAGAGGAAAGGGGGTTGTGGAAAAGTAGACGGTAAAGGGAATGGAAGGAGACTTGACTTGGGGTGGTAAACATACACTATGATATACAGATGATAGTAGAATTGTATACCTGAACCTGTATAATTTTATTAACAAATGCCACACAATAAATTCAATAAAAATAAAATAAATAAATGATTCAAGGCAAGAAAAAAAATTAATCTAGGAGAAAAATAAAATTGAAAGTTACATTTCTATAGGATGGCTGACTTACAGGGAGGCTGGCCTTCAAAGAATAACTGAGTGCCTGTTTCTTCCCCCACAAGTAGAGAGAAAAAGAATACAGATAACTTCCCTTTCACTTTTAAACAAGTTTCTCCTTAAACATCCCAATGGTTTGATGTTCTAACAAATGAATATGATGCACACCAGTCAAATAAAACCTGACAAAAACTCTTAGAGGATACATAAATAGTGGAACATTGTTCACAATGCCAGCAGGTTCATTCCATAGTTTCTTAAAATAATGAGAACTCAGAGTTCACTGACACTGTGGTTTCAAGTATATACCTTTTCTCTGTGCACAATTTTGAGGTATACAGTTATTACAGAGATAAAAGCATGTCTGCAGTGTAAAGGGTGCAGGTGTTGATTCGTAGATATTTTTAAATAGAAACGAAGGCTGGAGATAGGATGCAGGTTGGTATAGGGCAGTGGTGGGCAAACTCATTAGTCAACAGAGCCAAATATCAACAGTACAACGACTGAAATTTCTTTTGAGAGCCAAATTTTTAAACTTAAACTATATAGGTAAGTACATTGTCATTAACTTAATTAGGGTACTCCTAAGGCTTAGGAAGAGCCACACTCAAGGGGCCAGAGTCGCATGTGGCTCGTGAGCTGCAGTTTGCCGACCACGGGTATAGGGGATGAGTGGGGGTGAATCGAAGACAAAACTAATCTACAAAAATGTCACATGAGTGATTATAATTTCCTTGATGTCCAGGTCTCTATTTGGAAATGTATTACACATATATCCACTGCTCATTGGAATCCCCATCTCCCACTTTTAATTACTATCATGTTAATATGTCTCAAATATATATTTTGAGCCATTAGTTCTCTCCTGACCTCTAGTCCTCTATATCAAACAACCTACTGAACAACACCAATTGGATACCTCAACATGTCCAAAGCTGAATCATTTACTCTTCAAAGTTTCTCTTCCTTCTATGTTCCCTATGTAGTCAAATCGCACCATCATTTGCCCAATGCCCAAGCTCCCCACTTGGGAATCATTTATTGCTTTTCATCACCCCTCAAATAATCACCAGATCTGCAATTCTAATGGAATTTCTTTATTAACCAAAGGAGGTTTTGGCATAAAAACCAATATTTATAGTTAATTGGTTTTTAAACTATTATGTGCTTGTGTTGATCTAAACACACACATATTATTCTATTTATTAATCCAGTAATTTCAGTATAAGAAATACCACTTTCGGGAAGGGTGAGGTTACTAGGTAGAAAATTTGGGATCTCAAACTATTTCATCTGTCAGGGGGCTGGAAGAATGAGAGGGTCTAACCTGGAAAAATCTTCCAGAATGATTCTATCAGAGTCATCAATGAATACACCAAATGTATTTGTAATAACTAGAATAATGAGGGATTCTGAGTCTATATTATACAAAGAGAATTTTACAACTCATGTCCTCTATGTTCAATTTCCTTTTACCCAGTTCTTTTTCAGTAATTTTCTGCTGTATAGCATGATAAAGGTAGACACTATTTTGTTTCCCCCATCAGCCAGGTTTCTTGATTCTACTGACCTTTTACTTATTGATGTTTCTCACATTTCTAGGTCTCTCATTCCCACTGCATCACATTAGCTCAGGCCTCCATTATCTGTCACTTGTAATACTGTAACAGTCCATTGTACTAAGTTCTCTTGGATTTCTGAGCCTTTTGCACATGTCACTACTTGTGTCTAAAATACCTTTATTCCCTGATAAACATTTACCAAATGAGAAAGTAATAAATGTTTTAGATGTTGCTGCTTTGGGTTCTGAACAGAAGTAGTAGCCTATCTAATATTCGGGATAAGCCTGCATAAAATGTTTTTGCTTTCAAAATTAATTTTGAAAAATCTGAAAATTTTGCCATGGAGAATCATGGGGCCCATGCCACAATATTAAGTTTTACATTAATAGAAACACCTGCGAACTCAGGGAAAAAACATTCATTCTTTTTCTTAGTTCATCTAGCAAATATTTACCGAACACCCTTTATGAACCAGGCACTGATCTAGACACTAAGGATTTCTTCAAGTATAATACAGGAAAATAAACAACAACTCCAAACCAAAAAACCAAAAACCTGCCATCATGGGGCTTTACTAGTATATCCTGGGGTAAAAGGATATAAATATATTAATAAAACATTATATCTGAAGGGAAGAGTGCTATTAAGAAGAATGAATCAGAGGAGTTGGTACAATTTTAAACATGGTGGTTATGAAAGGCCTTACTTAGGAGTAAAAAATAAACAAAGTCCTGAAGATGGTGAGCAAACGAGGTTTTATCTTGGGGAAGCATTGCAGGCAGTGAGAGAAGCAAGTGCAAAGGCCCTGAGGTGAAATATATGGTCGTTAAGAAAGCAAGGAGGGTAATGAAACTTGAGAGGAGTGAGCGAGGGCCCATAAGTAACAGGGAAACTGAGAGTGCAGTTTCCTGGACAATTGTAAAGGCTTTGGCTTTTCCTCTGGGTAGATGGGGAGCCATTAGAGAGTTTGAGCAGAGAAGTGACATGCAGTTACATCACATAATTACAAAGAATCACTCTGGCTGCCATTTTGAGAGTAGACTATAAGTGGCAAGGCCAGAAGCAGGGAAGATAATTAGGAAGCTATTGCAATAATCCAGGTAAGAGATGATAATAATTTGATTCAGGGTAGTAGTGGTGGTGAAAATGAGAAGTGGTTAGACATGGGTGTACTTTGAAGACAGACCTGGAGAATTTGTTGATAGGTTGGATTTGTGAGAGAAATAAAGGGCCTGGAGATAAATAAAATTTTACTTGAGCAACTCTAAGGATTGGAGATGCTGTTTGCTGAAGTGGGGAAGACTGTCATTTGTTGGGTAAAATAAATTCCACGTGAGGATGTTAAATTTGTGATGACTATCAGACTTACAGTGAGATATTGAGTAGGTAGTTGAATATGTGAGACTTCAGAGTAAAGGCTTCAATTAGAGATACAAGCTTGTGTCTTATAATTAAGGGAGTGATTAGAAATAAAGAAGAGGTTCAAGGATTGAGCCCTAGGACTCTCTGGTGTTTCCACATCAGGGAAGCGAGACTATGCCAGCAAAGGAGGTCTTTCAGGTAGGGAAAAAATCAGGGGAGTGTGGTAGAATTAAATCCAAGTGAAGAAAGTGTTTTAATGGAGGAAGAATAAAGAGCCATGTGAAATGCTGCTGAGAGATCAGGAAAGATGAAGACTGCAAATTGGCCCATGGATTTGTGACATGGAAGGTCCTGGTGATCCTAGTGTGAACAGTTTTACTATACTGGTGAGTGCAAAAGATAGAGAAGAATCAAGAGAGGATTAGGAAATAGAATTGGAGAGTGTCTATGGTGATTATAGCCATTTCTTGAGAAGTTTTGGTATAATGGGAATCAAAGAAATGGGACAGTAACTGCTGGAGAGTGTTGGTCACACCAGAGTATTTTTAGCATGAGAGAAATTACAACATGTTTGGAAAGATTTGGTAAATAGGGAAAAACTGCTAAAGTAAGAGAAAGAGGGAAGCTCTTTCTGGGCCACTGTTTATGAGTATGTGAGAGGGGGTGCAATCTAATGCACAAGGAGGGGTGGGCTGAGCCAGGAACATCCCATAGTTATAGGAGAGAAACCAGAGGGTGTGGGCATGGATACAGATGGAAGGGTAGGTGTGATGGAGAGTTAACGTTTGTGCAAGTTCTTTTTAGATTGTTTCTATTTTCTCAGTGAAGTAGGAAGAAGGGTCACAAGTTGAGAGAAAGAATAGGGGAGGACATGCTGGAAGTCTGAAAGAGGGAAAGATCTGAAATACTTTTGTAGAGATATGGGAAAGTGAATGGGCAGGGAAGCATAATTTAACTGCAGAGCAGCATTAAGAGCTCCTTTGAGCAATCATAAGTTTAAAGTGAGAGCCATCAGTTTACTTGTGTTTTTCTTCAGCCACATTCAGCAGACATGCAGGCATATAATAGAGATGGAGTTGCATATGATCGCTATAGTGAGATCCATCAGGAAAGGACAGTGAAGCAAGAGAAGATCATGGGAATTCAGGGTGTATGCAGGGAAATGATTAAAATCATTGTCCATGGACTCTAAGCCAAATATGGAAGTGGGAATGTGAGGATATATGATTAGAATCAATGAATTAGAGATCCTAGTGGGCTTCAGAAATTGTTGTAATACAGGGAACAGAGCGATTGGGCTGTGAAAATAATAGGTGGGGGGTGGAGAGTGTGATACTTGAAATTAAATTTATGGACAGAGGGATTGACGAGAGATAGAGATAGGGATAGGGAAAGAGGGAGAGGGAGAGGGAGAGGGAGAGGGAGAGGGAGAGGGAGAGGGAGAGGGAGAGGGAGAGGGAGAGGGAGAGGGAGAGGGAGAGGGAGAGGGAGAGGGAGAGGGAGAGGGAGAGGGAGAGAGAGAGAGAACTCATGGTCATGGATAACAATGTGGTGATCAGAGGGAAGGGTAGGTGGGGGAGGGGGAGGAAGGTAAAGGGGGGATAAATGGTGACGGAAGGAGACTTGATTTGGGGTGGTGAACACACAGTACAGAGTCTGAAGCCTGTATCATTCTGTTAACCAGTGTCATCCCAATAAATTCAATAAAAAGGAAAAAAATAAATGAAGTTTATGGAAAAGTTATAATTGTTAGTAATTTTAAAAAAGGTAAAAACAAAACTAAAAACGCAACGTTGGGAGTAAGTAGCTATGGTAGGACAGAAGACAAATCACGAGAGAATCAAGGAATTGAGAGGCAAGGTGTTGGAAGGATTATATATTTAAACAGAGACATGATCAAGAATTGTGATGACCTAGAAATTAAAAAGGGCATTAGTAAGTTAGTGGCTAAAATCTCAAGAAATTGGGGGTGGCCTCCATAGGTTTATAAAGCACATCACTGCCACAAGTTGTGGCTGTCAGAACAGTGAACTCTTCTCTCTTACTTTACATCTTCCCAGTTTAAGTGGCTGGAATTAGCACACTTTTGATTTCTCAGACTAGACAGCTATAAGTCATCCGTGATGTCCCTTTGTCCCTTCTATTCAAATGATCTCCAATTCCTAAAAATTTCCACTTTCAAATTTTTACTATGTTGGGCCCTCACCACTCTTGCCAGTCACTCCTTCCTGTCACTCAGTTGGTTTTTCATGGTACTAATCACTATAAAATTAGCTTTTTAATTTAATTTATTTGTTTGCTTTTTGTTGGAAAGAGGTTCGATTTTCCCTTGTTGGAATGTAAGTCCTTAAGGGGGAAAGCCTTGTCTATTTTGTGCCTAAAACATAATATACTGTCAATTAATATTTCTAGAATGAATTAATGAATGGCCCCATCTCAGTTCCACACACTGGCCTCACTTTACCATTTTATGTGTTTCTCCTCACAATCCTGCTCAAACCACCCGTTTCCCTCAGTAAAGGGCATTTCACTACTTCCCCAAACCTACTGTTCATTTCTATTCTGATGATTTCATCATATTTCTCCCTTGTTTTTGTCAGTTCCCCTACACACCAATTCTTTAAGGTTTGGCTTGGGTCTCATCCCCTGGATGGCTTTTCCATCATTACTCCGAGGCCTGCTGATTTCTCCCTTCTTGAAAATGCTGCTATGCCTAATTATGTCAGCTGCCTCACACTTTCTGATTGTTTGTGGTGTGCTAATCTTATTATATTTTTTACTTTGAACATAGGTTTGTTTTCAGCTCAGTGATCCTGACTAACATCTATGGTACACTCCATAACAACTAACATAATGTAGCCATAATGGACACATGGATACATGATCGGTAATGGATGTTCAAAACAAATACCATGGCTTCACTGGATGGTTTCATTGACTTCTATCTTTGTCGATAGTCTGAAAAAGTTGACTTCATTCCCACCATTTATTCTGCTTTAGTATAAATCTGACCATTCTTCCTTCTATTTCATATCATCTTCAGGGCCATGCATGCCCTTTGTCCACCAGACAAAAGTCTACACCCTTGCATTGCTATTTTCATAACTAAATCATTGTCTTTCCCATCATTGTTCCTGGAGACGCTTGGCAATTTTAGTATTTCAGGACATAGTTGCCAAGACCATCGTTTTTCTTGGTTAATATGATTCTTTCTAAAAAAAATCCTTGCAATTATTTTGCATCCAACTTGATGTATTACCTTGAGATTTATTTTTCCCTGGCTCCATCCTTGACATGGTTCTTCTCCATTTTCTCTATGTTCAGTCCCTGCTTCTTACTTGATTGGCCCTTTGTCTCATTTGAGGGGATCAGTTTTCACACCTTTTTTCAAACCATCCTGTATATTTAGAATAGTTTCTCAAATAATGTAAAATTTATAATATTTATGAATAAATGACACAATGCCAAGATATTCTGTCTCTTCTTTCAAATAACATCTGAAGATACACCTGCACCACTGAGTTCTATATTTAAGATATTGAATAAGTATCATTCATCCATCTGTTTTCATTCTGTCTTGCATTTTTCAGACCTGCTTAAGAGCTGTATTGTGAGGTATTTGGGGCTGGAGACTGCCTGACATATTTCACAAACTGGCCTCTGCTCTGTGATTTCATGTTTCTTTGACAAATAATAAATAATAATAATAGCCTACTGTGCATTTCTACATCCCACTCTTAAGTCCCTGGAAAAAAGAAAACTAATAATTAGGGATTATAATAAAAACAGTAAAAAAAAGTAACCTCTTATCACGTTTCACTACACTACCATAGACTTCTATAGACTATATTCCAATAAATAACTACCTACTTAAGTCATTTGTAAATTGTCCCTTTGCCAACATTATGCATCATATCAAATGCCTATGTGGTTTATAGGACAGGGAAAACAACTAGAATATTACAGCTATGTGGGGAATCAGAGCAAAAGCAGCAAAATAAGAGGTTTGCTCTGCTGGGTGCACAGTTTGTCAGAATTAGTCTCACAAGTAGCACTACTTGACGGAATATTTGCCTACTCTCCAGCATCCCCTCCTTCCCACCACCCCCCCCCCCTTCCCTGCCCATTCTAGATCTCTTTTCTATAATGGAAGACTGGCTTTCTTTCTTTTCTTCTTTTTTAAATTCCAGGTGGGAAGTATACCACTTTGTGTGAAAAATCTGTTTTTCCTGTGAATATAACAAATGTTCTGATTTGAAGCTGCTCGTGAAAACAGCAGTGTCTGATGAAAGAGGAGAGGAATACAGCTTAATAAGAGGAGTGCCTCCACAGTTATCGGCAGATGAGACACAGGATCAAAATGTTACCACTGCCTTATTCCTGCAGTGGCCACTAGATGGCAGGTCCAAGAATCTGATTGGAGCCTCACAGGAGGGCAATTCTTAACTTGGGAAATGGAATGTTTCTTGCACTCAATGAGCATTAGTTTATCCATAAGCCTCTGCTGCTTGCCAACATATTGGGTGGATAAGACGTTGTCCACATCACTTCCCAGGATTGTGGTGAGAAGGAAGGCCTTTGATAGCTAGGCTTGTAGAGAGCACTGCCATCACAGACTCACACATCGGGTACCGCTAGACATTTATCAACAGGCATTCTTGGATCTGGTTTTCATATGTTCAGCTGTATTTCATTACCTAATAGCCTTTGCAAAACCATAATCTACAGAGTATAAAAAGTAGTTGTCTAACCTGTCTCTGTAGAAACACATGGAGAAGACTACCAAACAGGCTGGGGCAGGGGTATACACAGCTGTATTCTGTACCATTTAACAATACGTATTTACTAGTACACTTGACCCTTGAACCAAATGGGTTTGAACAGCATGTGTCCACTTATATGCAGATTTTCCTCCACAAATAAAGTAAGTGTATTTTCTCTTCGTTATGATTTTCTTAATAACATTTTTTCATAGGCTTACTTTACAGTAAGAATACAGCATGTAACACATATAACATGCAAAATATGTGTTAATCAACTGTTTACTGGTGAGGCATCCAGTCAATAGTAGGCTATTAGTGCAGCCGGCCCTCCACATCCACAGATTCCCAACTTCAGATAAAAATTACTGCTTTTAGAGCCACAATTGGTTGAATCTGTGGATGTGAAAGCCATGGATACAAAGAACAGGCTGTAGTTAAGTTTCTGGGGAGTCAAAGGTTATACTTTTCACTATGTGGAAGGTTGGCATCTCTAACCCACACATTGTTCAAAGGTCAATTGCAATTCAAATTTAGTATTTTACACACACACACACACACACACACACACACACACACACACAGTCCCTGGGTATCTGTGGAGGATTGGTTCCAGGGCTCCCCTACAGATACCCAAATCCTCGATGCTCAAGTCCCTTATACAAAATGGTGTAGAACAATGTTCACTGTAGGCCCTTCACATCTGCAGCTCTGCAATTGGGAATCCAGGATATAAAAACCACAGACATGGAGGGCTGACTATATCTATATTTCCAATACCATATACTCATATTAATTATTTTGGAAAGGAGAATGTCTACATATATGAAACCTATTATTAAACAGAAAATATAATTAAACCTCATGATTGAAGGTGATGTGAGTAAAATTTACAACAAATTCTTTGATGTACCCAGTGTTACTTCTATTTTCTTGCACTGAGATGGGAGACTGCTAGAAGTGAACCTTATGAAACCATAAAAGAAGTAATTCTTAGGCCAATTATTCTGAAGATAGACTGGATCTCTCCCTTCATAATTTTTTCTTATTTTTTTGTTACTAAATTATCCTTATATAAATGATTTGACTACATGTACACAGAGTACTTTTCTTTATCTTTTAATTAAAGAACTGACCTTATGATTTTTAACAGTAAAGAATCATGAGTCTGGAGATAATTTATCATTCTCACATAAGAAAATATGTTCTAAAGTCAAAATTTATTTTTGTACAAAAGCTGTGACATGCATTTTGATATACATTTTAGTATCATGCCAATTAAAATTTTATAGCAATAAAAGCAACACAAACTCAATTATACCATACAACACACTCATCACTCACCTTTTGTGTCCCCTTTCTGCTAATATTTAGGTAAAAAAATAACAGCAAACATGTTGATTTCATTTACCCTTGTTCTGCATATTAGGATTGTTAAATTTCCACATGAGACAAAAGAATAGGACATATATAGTAGTCCATAGAATAAAAACAAAATTTTAAAAAATAAGAAATAAACAAAATATAGTTTGCATCATCTGACTTCCTTTGGTTTAAGAGTAGAATTTAAAACACAATGACAGAAACAATTTAGGATGAAGCTCCATGGTTATTTCTACATACTTGTGGTGAATAGAATTTAACCTCCCTTCCCCCAAGACTAAAACCTGTACCTCCCTCACAGAAAGAGCATTGGAATGGAAGCTGAGGTCTGGGTTCTGTCCTGGTTTTGATGATGCTTCACTGAGTCCAAGCCAAGGGCATGGTCTCAGCAGGGTCCTCATACTCATCTCCAAAATGAGGGGTTTTAAGGAGAAAGTCTATGCTTCCTCTCTGCTTTAACATTCAATATCCACTAAATTACTATGTGCTGCAGATATTTTCTCCGAAATACACTAATTGTCTCAGATGAGAGAACAATGTTGTTAAGGAGTTTATATTGAAAGCTAATGCTCTAGCCAACACTGTGATCCTACGCATGGAGAGGAAGCTGGAATTGATTCTCCCATCAATCCCATCTCCCACTTTCCTGTTCTGCATCACTCTTCCATGGACTTCCCCACTGTCTATAAGTCTAAATCCTACCCAACAGGCCTTCTCAGACCCATAGGTAGTCACTGGCTAGTTATTAAAAAAAAATACCTTTCCCTCTTGGGTACAGAGCTAACCTCCATCCCACACTCCCTGAAGATGGCCATAGCCTTGTGACTGAATTCTGGCCAGTGGGATGGGACATGTGACATGTGACATGTGCCTTTCCAGGCCTAGTCCATGCAAAGTTCCTGTGCAGTGACTGCTCTCTCTCCTGACCCGCTGGCTGATGTCACCTCCAAGATGAACTTGGAAGTTATGAGCTAACGATGACAGAGCCTCTGCCAACCTGGACCCCTGACCAGTATTTACATGAGCAAAAGTTAAACTTCTATAGTATCCAGCTGCTAAGATTGGGAGGTTTATGTATTATAGAAAATAATATTAACTTAGCCAAGAAACCCCTTAAACCAGAGATTGGCTGATCATCTAGGACTATACCTGTTTTATTCATTTTCTCATTCTCCACAGAACTCTGAATAGGACATACCTAATTTGAAAATGATAAAAGGTGGCAAAGCAGTTTTGATTTTAAAAATCCTAGTTTTTTGTCTTGTTCTATTTAGTAGACAGTAGGGATGATAAGTGTGTATGTGTGTGTGTGTGTGCACGTGCACATGTGTGCACACGTGAAAGTGTTATTGTGACAACCATAGCCTTTTAATATATTTTGTGTACTGCCTTCCTAATAATCATGCTCTCAAAATAAAGTGAAAACTCAATATTTTTAAAAATTGAAACGGTACCAAAGGGAGGGATAAGTGAAGAGATAAATTGAGAAATATGAGAACTGAGCGATTTTTAAGAAAATATCTTGAGTTACATGGGACTTCTACTACCACTATCACTTATAAAATTATAGCTATAAACCACTGTCTCAAAGAGATCACTGCACTTTTGGTACTTTACTCTCCGTGTCAGTACTGACGTCTTATGAACCAGATTCCTTAGACATTTTCTGTTTTATTTTTAGTTGGCCTCACCACAGCCCCTCCCTGAAACCCTTGGTTTCCTCAATACTGGCTTGATTTTCCCATTCTGTATCTCTCACAATTCTCTCCGATCTTTTCTTTGGCTCCTTTTTCTAGTCAGCTCCTTAAGTACTGGAATCTACTTGTAGTCTCCTCTGGTTTTTCCCTCACAAATTCTCCTGGAGTCATCACACCCAGTCTCAGGGCTCCACCCACCATTTCCTCACATATGACTCCCGAATCTCTCTCTCCAGCCCAGAACTTTCTTGAGAGCTTCTGTGTTGTTTATAAGTTCCTGAACATTTTATCAAAATCTGCACAATTTGCAGCCACCTTATGTACAAGTGGTCCTAAATCAAAAGCATTATTTACTTTTTTTTTGCAAACCTCTTCTTCCTCTCTGTGTTCCCTCTCCTCGTGGATGACATCAAGTCAGACACATTAATATCCCCTAGTCCTTCTCCTCTGTCCCTTATCCAAATTAGCTAATTAAATGTCAAATGCTGTGCTTTTACAGCCTGTTTGAAATTTTTAGCCTAACTTTGAGGACTAGAGAACTGAAAGCAGATTCATAGTAGGATTTCTTTTAGCTCAATGTCAGAGACCTACTACCATGACTTTCTTCACACATATCAAAAAGGTAAGAAGTACAGAAAGACATATCCTTCCATCATACCTGACTTGCACAGTAAGCCAGCATGGGACCAGGAGAGCTTTCCTGAGAGTGAGCATGCTCACACCCTATTTCTGACTATTAGGAGAGCTTTGAAACAAAATTGAATCAAGGGAATGGAAGGATTTTTGCAGAGGTGACAGGACCTTTGCTCATGGCTATTCCTTTGGTAACCTTTTCTTTTTAAGAAAAGTTAAAAAAAAATACCCCTAATGGCTAAACCTACAGAAACTCTGGGTGGGCTTGTGGTTTTCATTCATTCCTAGGTATAATGGTAAGGGTACACATTTATTTTAATTGGTATAATTTTCATTGGCATTCAAATAATACATCCCCTTCATCTGATCAGTTGCTTTGGTTTCTTGGTCCTAAAACTCATTTTCAATATTTTTCACAATTCTTCAATATTAATAATAACTTTTTATAGCAACTATGATCCTTTTTCTTTCCCTGGTGATATATTTATCATCTATTACACAAACCTCCTCTTGGCTTCCTCCTTTTGCATCACCAGCTCTAACATCTTAAATTTTCATTTGACATACTGCTTACCTAAATTATTTCATGTGTGTTCCCATCCATGGAAATTCATTTTTGTGTGACATAAATCCCTACCCTATTCTATTTCACAGTAATAAAACTTTATACTGAATTGCCAAAGAGATAGGTAACCAACCACACAGTTTAAATTAAGTGCAAGATACACATGTTTGAATATTCTGCTCTCTGCTTAAGCTGTGTAGAGATAGGTCCTATTTGTGTGTGAGTATTCTGTCTTCTTACTCAAACTGTTGGAGTTAAATCATGTAAGAAGGGTTTTTCACTTAGATTCAAAAGTAACTTCTGCTGTGCCAAAAACAAAAAACATAGTAATGAAATAATACGTGCATTAAAAAAAACTCTTATAAATAACGATTATGGCGAGGTTCAGTCTATGAAAGAAGCAGCTCCGTGACTTGAGTGCATGCCAATGAGATTAAAACTCATTCAGGGCTGGTATTCTCATTGATTGCTGTCCTTCAGTACCTCCAATGGTTCGCAGTCCCTGTCCATGCTAACCTTTGCTGGTTGTTGTCACCATGGTAAATATCCTGTTTATTGGATTTTATTAGCATTTTAAATTTTGACATTTGGGAAAGCACAATCCTCCTCTTTTTCATCCTGTCATTTTAAAAGTATAAGTGTCCAGGATCTTTCCAATTTTAATTTTCTTTATCTTAGTTTCAGGAGATTATAATTTTTGAAAGTTATAATTATTTTGATAGTGTGTGGCCAGAACACATAAATTCTATATAATAAAAATGTAGTCAGAGGCATCATCCATACAATTGAAGCATCAAAGTTTACTTCTGCCACAGTTATTTGGCTTTTTGGTGAAGTGCATTTTGGTCTGAATCACCCATTTAATTATGTTGGCTCTCCACCATTTTTGGTGATATGATAGTTATAATGCTAGGTGTTGGCATAGCAGTATGAAGTTTTCAAAGTTTATATGATCCTCAATATACTTTGCGGCATACGCGATCAGCTATTATACCCATTATAGAGATAAAGAAACAGGAACAGAGGGCACTGCTCTGGAGAGCACTAAGTAAGCAGCAAGGCCAGACCAAACTCCTTGTCCAGTGTTCTTTCCACTACATCACATTATTATTAATATTTACTCACCATTACGTACTCATTATTGCTTTTCAAATACCCAACATCACATCATCCTTTGCACTGTACTAATACCATTCCTGTCATATTCTGCTTCTGTCTTTCCCAGATCTTACCCACCCTCTCCGCCCCACAGGCCCCTCTAGGCGGTGAGCCACTCCAGGACAATGTTTCATCCATGTTTGTATCTCTAGTCCCTGGTGAGCTCCTGCCATGTGCTTGCGAGTGACTCTGTACTATAAATGTTCATCTTAGTTGTAAACTGTCTTCAACCCAAAGATACGTTCCAAATGTTAGTGTCATCTGAGCAGAAGGCATTTCATACCTGTCACAGGTAGGAGAGTGGAAAAATCAAGAGAGAGAATGGTTTATTTGAGAGTATCTGGTGAGTCAGTAATAGAGATATGGAAAAGAAACAACACAACCCACTCTAGATCTTCATGCTCAGGCTACTTCTGTACCACCACAGTCAAGTGTATGGGACCAAACAGACTGTGGTGTCTGCACAAGCAGCATGAGGTCATTCCCACATCGCTGTGCAGGCTGCGCTTGTTTAAAATAACTGAGGCAAGCTGGACATTTTGCTCCCTTCTGGTTTATCTATGTTCCTGTGGCCACGTCTCCACTTCTAAACACTAATCACTTCTCTAGGTGAGCTTAAGTACCTAATTATTAAGAGCCCTCCAAATTTCTAGTGCCATCTTCAATACCGTTAGTGCCCTTTCTGTCCCATTTGCCCCCTGTGCTTGGGACTGAATCAGTATCACAAATATTCCTAATGAAGAGTCATGATACAGGGTTAAATGTACAAATTAAGCAATTCCTTTAGTTTTTATGTTGATTTTTTATATTTGAATCTCAACCCTTCATTTGCTTAAAATACATCCTACTATGAAACAAAAAATACACACAATGCTACTATGACAATTCTAAGAGATATATAGAAACCCAAGCCATTTTCCAGAGGCTCTGTCATCAATAAGCTCTTGCACATAGCATCAGATAACCGAGGCTCCAGAGAATGGTAGAACAGTACATTAGAAGATTTCATATTAATCTCTAGAATCCCAGATTTATTTCCTGTCCTGGTTATATGCTCTTTTGATTATTATGGCAAAAATAATACAAAAATTGATTACAACCATTAATGGAGGCTTAAAATATTAACTTCCATAACTTTAACCCAGTATCGATACTTAAATGCAAAAAAAGTAAGTTAATGCAAGGTTAAGATTGAGATTCTAATTGCACAAAAGTCATAAAATGCAAAATGAAGGTTTCTAGTGTCATTCTCTGTCAGTTTTACAACGTTTCTCACATGATTTTCTGCAATATATGTTTAATTTAAATGTGTCTGTGACAAGCTTCTAGGGAAGAATATAAAGGTCAACAGATTAGGATTCAACTTATAGATGTCTGCTTAGAGTTTTATATAATCAATAATACTAGAAAAGCGCAATTATTTTTAAATTTTAATGCCTCATTTGAGTGAATACCATATCTCTATATAGGAATTTGTCCACTTCTCCTCTAAGTTCCTTAACCTTTACTTCTTTTTAAATATGTTTTTATTTATTTCAGCTAGAGAGAAAGGAAGAGAGAGATATAGATGTGAGAAACATGGATCAGCTGTCTCCTGCACGCCCCCTAGTGGCGATCAAGCCTACAACCCAGGCATGTGTCCTGACCAGGAATCAAACTGTGACCTCCTGGTTCATAAATTGATGTTCAACCACCAGGCCATACCGGCTGGGCTAAACTTTACTTAATATAAGTTAGCCATCTTCTAGAGAAGGAAAGAGAAGGTACGTAAAACAAACGGACAAAACAATCTATGGGCTGTGATAGTATATGTATTCTTTCAATATATGACAAAATATATTCAAGTGGGACTATTATTTACTGGAGTAACAGAATATTTAGGCTAAGGGGTATAACTAGTAGAACAAGCAAAGGCTCTAGAGATGAGTAGATAGGGATTTAATCATTTTAATGCTATTTACTAGCCAAGGCAGCTGAGCAAATTTTTTAACCTCTTTGAGTCTTATTATCTCAGTAATAATACCTACTTCTTAGGCTTGTTATGAAGATTACAGTAATATATGTAACTCAGGCTTTGCAAAGCTCTCTTAGAGTTTATAGCGCTATATCAACTTCTACCATTAAAGCATAATTTAACCATTACTTGACTGTCCAAAGGTATTTCTGAAATACAAAATACTGATCATTTAAATTAATTTTCTTGAAAGGTACACATAGTGTTTTGTCCATAATAGTTTCCTTAGGTTAGGTATGTGTCTATGGCTTATTACTAAGCACCCATGTATGTTTAATACATGAGACATCGAGGTGTAACAGCTGAAGGCAGGGGAGTGAAGTGAATTTTTGAATATTGTGCTACCATGCCCAATATTTTGTTCACATTTTATGAAACATCTGTAACTAAACAGAGACCATGCTAGAGAAATTCTAGTCCAACATGCAATTTAGAGAGAAAGTTATAAATCATAAATATAAGGGCTTAGAGCTAAAGTGCCACCTCAACCATAACAATAATAAAAACTCCTAAGTGCATTCTGGCAGGAATAAATACAAGCGGCAAAGCCTGTTGCAGACTGTGCAGAGCCCAGGAAGGTAACCAAGTGAGTAAATAGCTAAGGCAGGATTATCCTCATTTGGGAGGAATCCATTCCAGGCAGGAATTAAAGGGAAGAGGGTGAGGGAGGGAGGATGGAGGTGGGGGAAAGGGCTTTTGCATCTGAAAGCAGCTAAGTTACCTTGTGGAATAAAAAGGAAATTTGTTTTTCCCTGTCAACAGTAATCTCATTTGAGGTCTAGCAGAGTGGTACACAAAAGATACACGTGTTCCACCTACTATCCTTGGTTTGTCTCCTCTGGCAGCGAGGTACACAGGTAGGGTTGAGGTGAATCAGACCCATTCAGAATAACATAACCACATTCCTTTTCAAAGGTATAAATATGATTCTTCAATAGCTTTCTTCAATAGACTGATAACTTAGTGCACAGTTCTTGGCATATCCCCAGCCAGGGCTTGCTGCTGGGAGTACTACAATGTCATAAATAGGTTTAAATGAAAGGTGGGCAGATCTATACTGAAACCATGACTCACAAATGATAAAAATTACTAAAACCAATATAAACCTCACATATCTATACCACCCAGAAAAACATAAATAACCACTAAATTCCTAGTCCCTATGTTATCAATGGTGAGATGAGCTTTTGAAGAAAGGGGAGTAGTTGGATCAATGAGTACATCACCACTTATCATTTCTAACTTACTATGATGTGGACCAACTTGTCTACTTCTTGATACTTCATTTACTTAACAACAATTAACAAACTGACTACAAAACACTTAGCTACTATAAATTCTATTAGAAAATGGTCTTTTTGCTAGGAAAAAAACAAGGACCCTATGTGTCTACACCCAAAGACTTATATTCCCAAGTTTTTATTAAATAACATCAGCATATAGCTATAAATATACTAGAGGCCCGGTGCACAAAAATTTGTGCACTCGGGGGGAAGGGGGGGTCCCTCAGCCCGGCCTGTGCCCTCTCTCAGTCTAGGACCCCTTGGGAGATAACGACCTGCTGGCTTAGGCCTGTTCCCGGGTGGCAGAGGACAGGCCCAATCCCTAGGTGCAGCCCCTGGTCGGGCTCAGAGCAGGGCCGATTGGGGAGTTGGGGCGCCGCCCGTCACGCACAGAGCAGGGCAGATCAGGAGGTTGCGATGCCACACTCAGTCACGCTCAGGGTAGGGCTGATTGGGAGGTTGGAGCACCGCCCCCTGTCACACTCAAGGCAGGGTTGATGGGCAGGTTGCGGCACCACCCCCTGTCACGCACAGAGCAGGTCCAATAATGGGGTTGGGGCGTTGCCCCCTGTCACTCACAGAGCAGGGCCCATTAGGGTGGTTGGGGCTCCATACCCTGTCACGCACAGAGCAGGGTCGATCAGGGGGTTGTGGAGCTCCCCCTGTCACGCACAGAGCAGGGACCATCAGGGGTTTGGGGAGCTCCCCCTGTCACGCACAGAGCAGGGCCAATCAGGGGGTTGGGGAGCTCCCCCCTGTCACACACAGATTAGGGTCAATATGGGAGTTGGGGCACTGCCCCCTGTCACACACAGAGCAGGGCGGATCAGGGGGTTGGGATGCCTCACCCTGTCACACTCAGGGCAGGGCCGATGGGGAGGTTATGGCTCTACCCCATCACACACAGAGCAGGGCCCGTGGGGGGCGGTTTGGGGCGTCACCCTCTATCACCCACAGAGCAGGGCCGGTCATGGGGTTGGGGCGCCGCCACTGTCACACTCAGGGCAGGGCCGATGGGGAGGTTATGGCTCTACCCTGTCACACACAGAGCCACAGGGTGATCAGGGGATTGGGGAGCTCCCCCCTATCAGGCACAGAGCAGGGCTGATCAGGGGGTTGGGGCGCCTTCCCCTGTCACGAACAAAGCAGGGCCGATAGGGAGGTTGTGGCCCCACCCCCTGTCACACACAGAGCCGCAGGGCGATCAGGGGGTTTGGGCGCTGCCCCCTGCCACGCTGATCCCGGTGCCGGGAGGCCTCGCAGCTCCGCTGATCCCGGTACTGGGAGGCATATTACCCTTTTACTATATAGGTTAGAGGCCTGGTGCACGTGTGGAGGCTGGCTGGTTTGCCCTGAAGGGTGTCCTGGATCAGGGTGGGGGTCCCCACTGGGGTGCCTGACCAGCCTGGGTGAGGGGATGATGGCTGTTTGCAGCTGGTCACACACCCTTCAGGGTGGGGGTCCCCACTGGGGTGCCTGGCCAATCTGGGTGAGGGGCTGAGGGCTGTTTTTAGGCTGGCGGGTGACGGAAGCTCCCAACCACTCCTTTTTTTCTTTTTTCTTTTTATTCTGGGCCAGCTTTAGCTCTGGCTCCAGCTCTTAGGCCTCCGCTGCTGAAAGCAGGTATCTGGTTTGTTTGGGTTCTATAATCGAAACAATGTATAACTCCAGCTCTGAGATCCCGGCTGGCTGAAAGCAGGTTTCTGGGGTTTTGTTTAGCTTCTATATTTGTTACAATGTCTCAAACTGCAGGCTCAGAGGCCGGCAGCAGCAGGCGGGGAACTTGGAGTCCTCCATCACTGAAGCAAGCAAGCCTCATGTTAGTTTCAAGCTGCCTGGCTGCCGGCTGCCATCTTCGCTGGCAGTTAATTTGCATATCGCCCTGATTAGCCAATAGGAAGGGTAGCGGTTGTACACTAATTACCATGTTTCTCTTTTATTAGATAGGATAGTTTACAATTTTAAGACAAAGAAAGAAGTTAAGGTCTCAAAGGCCATAAAAGCAAAATTAAAAGTAGTGAGTATTTTCTCAGACAGAAAAGACTTCTCTTTATATGAGAATGTAACTCAAAAACTTTTGAAGCTTTTTTCTTTAAAGATTTTCTACAAAAATTCTTTTGAGAGTAAGCATGAAAAATCTCAAGAAATAGGTAAAAGTTAGTTTAAACACTTCCTTCCCTACTCCAGGAAACATTATAAAGCTAATGATGAATAAATTAGAGGCAATTAATTTATTAATTCATTCAGCAACTATTTACTGAGCACCTACTGTGCTCAATACTATCTGCTATTATCATTAAGGAAAGACTAACAATAGACAGGATTAGTAAATTTGATCATAGAGATAAATGAAGTTAAAAAATACTCATCATTTAAGTTGTCTTTCATTAAAGAATTTTTTAAATAATAGTTTATTTATATCATATAAGTACTTGTTTACAAATTATTTTCTTGCTAAAATGCTGAGAATTGCCAACTAGAGCCATTTTTGAAATAACAAAAACAAACCAATAAAAAACACAATGGTTTAGGAGAAGAAATCTACAAAAAAAAGGCATATAACCTAAGGCCAATAAAATTATGTGACGTGTTCTTAAACACTAGATTTTCCAATATGTAGGAAAATTCAAAAAATTCATGTCAAAAACTGTGATTCACTCATTAGTCTGTATTTGCTTAGTTTCTAGAACATGGAAGGCAGTATCACTAGGAGATGATTTTATTTCATCAATAAATTTAGAAGACTTACTACCTATTTGTTGTGATTACCATGAAGAGACCCTGTCAGAAATCTGAATGAAATGGCTCATGAAGTTGAGGCATATATTAAAATACAAGAATTCTGCTCACACTTCTTCCTTCTCCTTGGGATGGATTAGCCATGAGAGTACTTGTACATGAAGGAGGGAAAACCTGCTTTGGCCATTTGTGTTCCGGATTAGAAATATGGACTCTTGTTACTGGGTGCTTCTGGATGCCACAGAAGAATAACTTATGGCCTTTTGTACTGGTATATAACCAAAAGGGCTGCTATATCTTTAAAGTGTTCAGAATAAAAGCCATTTACTCTCTTTTAAGGATAGTCTGGAAATTGTCCTCAGGACTTTCTATTTCTCACATGAACTACCATTATAATTTGCAAAGAGCTTTCCTGTGCATTGTGTTGCTCAGTTAGAAGGCAGCAGTGGTGGGGATGAAGAGCACTGGCTTTGGCACCAGAGACACCTAGATGTTCACCACAACCACTTACTAGTTATACACCAGGGTGCAAGCTGCCTCAGCACTTTAGCCACGATTTTCTTATTTGTAAATGGGGGATAATAACTCCTACCTTGCAGTAAGTTAGAGGTTAGCTATGGCAGAGTAAAAATGTGAGCATTGAGAACCCACGGCAGGGATACCAAGGGCTTCTCAATGATGTTTCTCTTTTTCAGGGGAGGAAGAGGGTCTTCCCTGTTACTTAAGACTATACTATCCAAGCCTCTAGTTAAAATAGTAAGTTCTTTAAGTCTTAGATCTAAACCATCTCCATAAAATGGTTCTTTAATTCATGGCCACGAGAGGCCTTTCCATATACTCTCAAGAGACAGTCCTTCTTTGGGAGCAAGATTCAGAATTTAATTCAAGTTTTTCTTTAACCCCGAAACTATGTGCCCTGAAGCAAGCTGTGTGCTGCCATCAGGTTTTATTAGGTGGGCTAAATTGGAGTCAGAAGGAAGTTTCCCTAAGTAATAGTTGTCCCCATGGGACCTTCAGAAAGTCAGTTGAGATTTCCTAATGAAGATTCTCAAGATCCATAAGCAGAGGAAAAATCTTGGTGGTCTCTCACTCTTACTGACTCATTGATAATTCTGAAACATTGGGCTGGCACAACGAGTAAAACAGCACATTTTTCACAGTGCGGAAGGGTGGGTGTGGATGTTTTTGGAGCCAGGCAGTCTATGGCAGCTGACTGAGTCACTCTTGTGCTTTGTTGCCCACTTACATCTTCAGAGAGCAGCCTGGGTGGGGATGCTCATCAGATGTGTTCATTTAAGGACAAACCCATTTGAATATATGACAACATTTGGCAAACTTCCTCTACCGAATGGCAAGGCTGGCCCACTGCCTCTGAGAGTGATTGCTTGTCCAGGAAACAGGTCCTTTGATGTTCTTCCCATGATAGACCACATCCAGTGCCTCCCAACTGAATACGCTATGTAAGCATTCTGGGAGCTTCACCTGGTCAGTGAACACTCCCATGCTTCCAGTCTGAATTAGTGGGTTTTAGATGTGCAGTGAGTCAGTTTACAACTATCTTTTAAATAAATCATGAATGAAGAATCCAAATGTTTCATTGAGATCTAGTGGTCACATGTTTCATCAGAAGTCAGAAAACATTTACTGAAGTTCTAAATGGAGAATTCTGTACCATATTTAAGAAAATGCTCTCTACTGCCTCAAGATGTTTATAATGTTGCTGGGAATGAAGGAGCTACAAAACCTAGACAGGCACAACTGCTTAACACTTACAGATCAACACAAAGTGAGAACACAGAGGATATAAGGACTTTAGGGTAATAAATAGGATAAAAGAAAGAAGGTAGAAGAAAGTGGCAGATAGAAATTTTCTGGTGAAGGAGAAGAGAATCACAGAGTGGAGACAGAGCATGAACTACAGTCTGGCAGTGGGAAAGGAGAAGTGGGTGAACTTGGCTGAGGTGGGAAGAGCAGGTCAATCAAGAGCAGAAGGCTCACTGCAGGTGCATGGACCTCTTTGAGGTACAGACTCAGCTGGCTCATAAAGATTGCCAAGCTGCTAGACCAAAACCTCGTTCATTTTACTTTAGGGGAAAAAGAAGTTGATGGGACCTTGGAGTTGTGGGAGGAAAAGAGGCCAAGGGGAATAACTGGTAGTAGAGAAGCTTTACAGCCAGGTGAGAACTTTTGTAGAATCCTCAGCCAAGGCATGAGATGAGGAAAATGGTGGATGGAAGCAATTATTTCAGGTGCTTAAACCTTATTGCAACATTACTTAAAGGGTGCATTTCATTTTTTGTATTAATTTTCTATTGTTTGCAATTCTCAGACCACTGACATAGCAGTGCTTTCATCAGTGATGGATGTGCCATCTCTACACAATTTATAATCAAGTAATTTCTCTTAGTGTACTTGGATAGCATCTTTTTTTCTCAAATAGCATTTATGCATTTAAATGAAGCCACTGAATAAGATAGCTTTGGGTTACAGCAGGCTTCAGTTTCCACTATGATCAGTCCTGATGGAAAACCATGTGGTTGTCTGGAAGGGATACATGTCTATGTACAGTCTCTGTGCTTCACTCAGATTCTGGCCTTATGGCCATGGTATTGGAACTACCACCAATTATATTGTGGATCCTGCTTGCTTGGGGATGAGAGGAGAAAGGGACATTCACACTTATTTTTCACAAAGCACTGCAGGAATCCAATGGCTGTGGCCTCTGTTCACCATCAATTGAGATATGATGGACACCTGTGGGAGTCGACCTGCAGGCCTGATTTCTTACATCAACTCTCTTCTCTCATGCAACTGAGTCTAAGGAACTGAAGAAGCTCGGGAGATCAGGTAGGCTCAGAATTGAGTCCACTATAACTGCACCATAAGGAAATCAAGTTTTAAAAATGTGGCTGAATTATTTCTTAAACATTAATATAGGGTGAGGCAAAAGTAGGTTTACAGTTGTTTGTATGGGAAATAATATAATAATTAATAAATAATAACATAATAATAAATTCTATGTTCCCTGTACTCACACTGTAAACCTACTTCTGTCCCTCCCTGTATAAAGCAAAAGGAGTACAAAAAATGGGAGAAGAAATCTCCAGGATTATTAAGACCTAAAAACCTACTTTGAAGAAAACTGATCATGGTAAAGAAAATAAGTTCTTTGAAGTGGTTAAATAAAAAAGTACCCAAAGAAACAAATAAACATATGAAACTTTCTTAATATACCCAAGGTATTACTATATTTATTTCTGACTTTTGGTTACTGAGAAGATATCAAGGATGACAATCTATAACTATCCTATATAATAAAGAGCTAATATGCAAATGGTCATCATGCCCTCATGTCATCACGCCCTCACGCGGTAACTGCTCAGACACTCAACACTGGGGAGAGAGGAATGGGGACCAGCCCGGCACGAATGAGCTCCCAAGAGAGGAATAGGGATCAGCCAGGCATAAATGAGCTCGCAAGAAGGGAAAGGGGACCAGCCAGGCACAAATGAGCACTCAAGAGAGGAATGGGGACCAGCCAGGCTGAGGCCCAGGAGAGGGACAAGCTGCCCGCCCTGTGGTCCCGGGTGCCTGAGGCTACTGCCCGGGTGAAGCCGCATGCTCACGGTCCCCTGCGGCTGCGGCCGGCCCTGGTGAAGCAGGCCTGGGTCCTGGGTGCCTGCGTCCGGCCAGAGGGAGGGAAGCCCAGCTCCCAGGTGCCTATGACCAGCAGGAGGAGAGAATCCTATGTCCTGGGTGTGGGGCAAGGTGGTTAGGGGCGATTAGGCCAGCAGGGGAGCAGTTAGGGGTGATCAGGCAGGCAGAAGTGGATAGGGGTGATCAGGC
The DNA here is from genome assembly GCF_014108235.1 of Myotis myotis. Lineage (NCBI taxonomy): Eukaryota > Metazoa > Chordata > Mammalia > Chiroptera > Vespertilionidae > Myotis > Myotis myotis. Next base: position 151,896,302 of record NW_023416324.1, read on the forward strand.
AGGAAGACAGGTGAGCAATTAGGAGCCAACGGTCCCGGACTGTGAGAGGCAGTCGGACATCCCCCGAGGGGTCCCGGATTGGAGAGGGTGCAGGCTGGGCTGAGGGCCCTTCCTCCCTCCATGCATGAATTTCGTGCACAGAGCCTCTTGTTCTTTAAATGGCAGATGCTCCTCTTATTCATGGAAACAAAACACTTTTATAAAATGTAACTAAATATTTGTCCAATCAAAAGGCATTTTGTGTTCATTTTTAGATAGTCTCATCCACCAGTCCTGATAACTAAAAATGAGACCTTTTCTTAAGTAGGTAACCTTGTGTGTGTGTTAAATACTTTAAGATGGATTCAGTGTTAAATTTGTAGTGCATGACCTAGTACAGTGAGACCATTATATACAACAATTCTTCTCAGTCCTATTTCTACTTCCTTTAGTAAAAATTTATCAAATTAATGGAAAAATCCTGTTAAATGTTCAGTGTATATTCTCACTTAATTTTTTTCACCATGGTACTATTACTGGTATCACAATGGTTCATTATGTCTTATATAGTACAATCCCATCTCTACTATAGCAGCATTTTCTTTTTGTAAACAGAAATTTTGCTTTTGCAGAGACATTTCCACCAAGCTATAAAAATGCTAATGATGCCCAATTTAGGACATAAACAATTTACTATTGTCCTCCTTTGAGCTTTCCTCTGTTTTCATTTCTCTAATCATCATCCTAAGATACTCTTTCCTAGAAAGCTGTGGGCATGGTTCATTTCATAACAAGTTACAAGTTGACTTTTTCTTTTAAATTTATGTTGATATTATTTTTTGGTAAACTTACAAAGTGTACTGTGTACCTGGCATTTTCCTTGCATGACTGACTGACCCCAACCACTCCATTTCTACTATTTTGCTTTTATCATTATGCTTCCTCAATTTTCCTTCCATAAAATATTCTTCCTACTTCTATATAACTCTATCTTTTTTATTATTTTTCCTTCACTTATCATATTTAATCCTATTTTTCCTATGAAATAAACATATTTCCTGAGTACATCTTGGTTCAGTGGTTAGTGGTATTTTCATCACTTATTCCATAGTTGGGTTGATGATTGCATAGAGCATATACATTTATCAAACTGATTCACATTCACTATGAATAGACTGAAGTTTAAATTGCAAGTGGATTTGTCTTTAGCAATCTGTAAGCATGAAAATGAACAGCCTGCCATTCTTCAACACCATCTCCTCTTCACTTATGGAGGAAGCCTTGGAAATAATAGGCGTGCTGATTAGCTTTCTACTTTGTTTTCCTTTTGGTTGTCTTTAAGAACATTCATTCAATGTTTAGAAAGAAAATTGTAATTGTAATTTCTTATTTTCTAGTCCCATTTTTATTTCCTTATTATTTTCCAGTTGTACATTTGTTCTCTTTTTAAAAAGTTGTATTTTGTGAGTTATATTTTGAACACACAGAGTCTAAGACAGTGATGGCGAACCTATGACACACATGTCAGAGGTGACACGCGAACTCATTTTTTTGGTTGATTTTTCTTTGTTAAATGGCATTTAAATATATAAAATAAATATCAAAAATATAAGTCTTTGTTTTACTATGGTTGCAAATATCAAAAAATTTCTATATGTGACACGGCACCAGAGTTAAGTTAGGGTTTTTCAAAATGCTGACACGCCGAGCTCAAAAGGTTCGCCATCACTGGTCTAAGATAAAATTTTTTTTTTAAAAAAAAGAGAATCTGTAGTAGAAAATGCTTAAGTATCGGAAACAAGGGGAATTTGTAGACTCACAAGGATTAAAAATTATTTTTCTTGTCTTTCTAATTTTGAATATCAGAGATGCTTATTTTTTAAATTGTCTTTCCTTCTCTAAGTAGTATGGAAAATGCTCAAAAAAATTCTGTTTACAATGAAAGATTCAATTTGAGTTATAATATCAGTATTTACTGAGAATCTACTATGTCTAAGACATTATACTGAGAGAACTTTTTTCACTTAAAGAATTTACACCTAGCAGAAGGATCAGACAAATTGCAGATGATAATGCAAATTAAGCACTAAATTTCATAAAAGCACCACCAAAAAGTTTGTTTGGGTGGGAGGTCTATAGGAGAAATAATGACTTTTGCTGCATGAGAGGTAAAAAGAAGTAGGCAAGAAGGGCTTCATAAAAGTAATGGTATTGAAGATGGGCCTCAAGGATAAATAACATTTGAAAGATGAAAATAAAGGTAAAGGTATATACAAGGACCAAGTAAAGAAAACAATGTTTCCAAACACCCTAAATTAATAGGGAAAATGGTTGAAGTCAAAAGTTTTTACTCTGACATAGATTTCTAAACAGTATAGTGATGGTTCACTCCATGGTTCTGAGGTTTAGGAGCTCCCACATAAATGTCTTTGCTGCAGATGTGGTCACTGGCTGCTATACCAGGCAATTTGATCCATGTTTCTTTTTGACACACACACACGCACACACACACACACACACACACACACACACACTTGTATTCGGTAGAGTAAGATGAACCTAAACACAGAGGCTAGGTTTTCCAATATTGTTTCTCGATTTGTTTTTTCATAACCAAGGTGGGAGCTTAGAAGTTTAATGCACATGAAGACTGCATCTATCACTTTGTATTACATTTTTGCCCTCAGAATTACTATTTTAAACATTACTTTGCATAAACACACAAAATATGTCCATGCTGGAGTACTGATGTTGGATCACTCCTAGAAGTGTCCTCAACATAGCTTCAAAAATTTATCCTCCTCTCTATAAATCTAGGTTTATTTCATGAAATAGTTATATGGTGTTTTGTCAAGAAAGCAACTGGAAGTAATATCTCATGTTTAATTGGGCATTGTGACTAGAGAAGCAATTTGGTCCAAGACTTTACTATAAGATTGCCAAAGCAACTGGAAATTAGTGACATATGTAAGGCTTTAAGAACTTCACCATTTTGTATTCTCTCTCTCTCTCCTCTCTCTCTCTCTCTCTACACACACACACACACACACACACACACACACACACGCACTGAGTGGCCAGATTATGACCACCTGATGTTTGTAGGCAAATTAGCTATAATTTCGCGATGAAGTTGCTAGAGGGTCAGACAATTATAAATTTCTGAATAGCACAACATACCTAAGTATTGTTGCTGATGCCTGGTGCATGAAATTCGTGCACTGGGTGTGGGGTTTCCCCAGCCTGGCCTGTACCCTCTCACAGTGCGAGATCCCTGTGATTGATCGCCCCAAAGGGGTGGGCCCCACCCACCCATCCAGGGCTCCTTGAAGGATTGCCCCAAAGAGGTAGGCTGGAGCCACAGGACCGCCTTCACGTGCGCAGAGCCGCAGGACCCCTGGCCTTGCCGTGTGGGGCCGCGGGACCCGCCTCTGTGCCACACACGCAACGTGAAGCCCCCACCCACCCATGCACACACACAGCCCACCCACCCGCGCGTGCCTGCTGTGCATGCAGCCTCCTGGTGATCGCTCCTTACGGCGTGAGGGTGTCACGGTGTGAGGGCATGATGACCACATAGGCTTTTATTAATATGAAATATATATGTATATATATGTATATATGTGGTACATAAAGTATTAATCAACACTTCATGAGCACAGTGGCTCAATTTATAACAATATCTGTCATGTATATTAAGTTAATTTGTAGGAAAATATGTAATAAATTAACGTATAATCTAGCTTCCATTTTCCTAAACACTCAGTCTCTTCTTACCATCCTTCTTTGGTCCTTAGCAAATCAGTGAAAAGTCAGGATTTTTATTATATGTGTATTTATGAAAAGTATACTGAGCTTCCCTTTTCTGATGCTATTAGAGATGGGTTACAGCTTTTCTAACCCAACCTTAGTATTAGGCTGGTCAAATATATTAGTTAAAATGAACATCATAAATTCATAGTATAATCATGTACATTCCTTCTTCTTATAGTTTGAACATGTGCTGTTCAGTACTGAAATGACTCAAATATAATCAGAATTTATTCCTGGGGAACAAAATCTACACTTCTATATGATCCCATCAGCAATTAACTTTGCCCTAATGGAATTAACACAATGTACAAGTTCAGGAATGGGTAGGCATTAAGAGGAAGGGAGAATGAAACTCATTCACTCCCTTGCTAGGTTCTGCAAAACAGCTTCCTTATTCCCACAGTGGAACATTTCTCTTCCTTATTTCTAGCATGGCTAAAGTCAGTAGTCCTAAAAATCATCTACATAATAGAGGTTCTCATTTTTCCTCCCAAAACATAAAGATGAGCTTGTGATAAAAAGATGATGTCTCCTACTCAATTGCAGTATCAGATAGAAAATTTACTAAGCAACATTTTGAAGAAGTACTCACAACTTCATGCTATCCCTCTACCTGTGTCTGCTTCACAGATTTGAGGCTGGGGGGCGGGCACAGCTAGTTTTTCCCTGTTGGTTAGATAGCCTTTCCAGATCAGGTCATCGTTCTCATTACTCTGCTTCTTCCTCTCTCACTAGAGTATCTTTCTAAAGGCAACGGAGGACCTCTTCAGTGAGATATTGAAGGCAGGGGATGCTTGGAATGATTAAAAAAAACAAAGCTTTCCCATAGCACTTGTCCTTTCCTCTGTAAGGAGATGAGGTAATATATAATCTCCTTTCTGTATTACTACCATAAGGGCCATTTGTGGGAGGAAGAGATGGATTTCTGGGAGTGAAATGCCACTGCATGGCCAGGGCTATTTTCAGAAGGGCTTCTTTCTCTTCAATATCCTCAGTTCAGAACTGGTCTCTTTCCTCAGAGCAGTACTTTGGAAAACACCAAGAATCCCCACCTTCCAGGCAAAAAGGAAAGTCATTTCCTTGTTGTTGAAATATATAATGAAGAAAAAAGGAGATGAAAAAAAAAGAGATTCTGCTGATAAAGATGATGCAAGTGAATAACTGTCAAATCCTTCTGCTATTTTTCATGTGGTTTTTGTGTGACACTTCTGATTTTTCCCTCTGCAATTTCTACAAAAACACAACTCACCTGTGTAGTCTGGACAGGCAGTTAGTTTGCTTATATATAAATTAAATAGCCTCAAGGGCCAATAGACCTTTGATTCTTGTTAATACCCCAATAACTTCTTCAAGTAGGAACAGAACCTTACCGCAGGACATGGATTCACACTTGCCAAAGAAATCACTGCACGTGTAAATTAGAAACTAATCATCACTTCCTCCCTGGATACAGGGGCAGCTTTGCCTAAGAGTTCATGTTGAAATACATATTTTTATGAAATAGTTCTCACTGTAGTCAGCATCAATTTAGGAGAATGAAACACTGATTCTCAGCTTCAGCACACCAGAAAACCCAAGAGAAGGAAGCACTGAGAAGGAGAACTGACAAAGGCCTGGACCTTGCTTACACGTTGAGAAGCTAATTGTATTTGTAAATTCCTGGTTAAAAACCTGAAAGTTGTCACTGGCAGGCTATTTCTGGGTGTCTTCATCATATATTTTTCCCCTAATGTCTCTCAAAGAACTGAAGGACTTCCAGAGACAAAAATGAACTTGACAATCATGCTGCAACTAAAACAGATCCTGATTCTTTTCGTCACTTTTTAATTCACTGCAGATGGTGCAAATGGATGTTTACTGGCTGACAGGTAATGAGTCTTGTTGTAGATAATAGTGATCGACGGAATCTCATGCCTGTTGACAGCCCAGCATCTCAGCAACTGTATATGGCTACCACCCATTGTTATGCAGCACATACAATATTGTGACAGGATGCAAAGTCAAGTCCACTTACCCCAATAGAAATGATGATTGGTACACCTGAAGCCCACTAGCTCACATGTACCCTGATTGCATTCTCACTGTCCACCTGGGCAGACAGTCTAAGATGTGATCTAATGTCTACTGCTCTAAAAGGAAAATGTAATCTGTTTAAACATCCAAACACTCCTCTTCCCAGGTACCGCCATTCATCACAACTGTCAGTGCTTCTGTGGAAGAGTAATGACCCTCAGGCATGAGATAATGCTCCATAGGGGCCTTATGAATGCCACTGCCAAGCACAGAAATTGATCAGTTTTCAGTGGGGCTGGTATGCGCATTGTGAAAGACCTGCACTTACTCACTAAATTACAAGTGGCTGTTTACTCCTTATACAATAAAGCCTGGGTTAGGGAACCACAGGCCCTGCTGACTTTAATTGTCCCAAACATGTGAGCACTAGATTTGGACACATCAGTGAGATAGATTTAAACAGCTTGAAACTGAAAGTTGGATCAGAGTCATTCAAAAATACATTGGGAGATAACACAGGCATTGTTGCCTTCTACTCCTTTTTCTTTTCTTTTTTAAATCCTCTCTATCAATGGAAGGTAACAACATCCCACCATCCAATATAAATACAACAAAAAAACAACAACACAGAATAAGCATGCCAGTGAAAAGTTAACTGTTTGTTTCCTTCCTGTGGGCTTCCCTTCATCTCTGAATTTGTTCATGCATTGTTTCTACAAAGTAGGATAAAGATGAACAATAGTTCATGGTATGAACTCATGATTTTCAAAACATCTTCCAACAGGTCTATTTCTTCATCTAACCTACATTGACCTTTTCCTTTAAATCCTCCCTTCTCTCCCAATCTCACCTACATTTACTATCATATGTTCTTCAGAAATAGGAGAACTTGCACTCTATAGACTATTCATTTCTTGGTAAATGCCCTCTCACTATAAAAAATTAACCCAAAATATATTGCATTTGAAACCTGGATATTCTCTTGTGATTTCTCATTCGATTCTATCTCCCTTAGTTCTACTAGTAATGCTATGTCTTCAGGGCTTTTAGATTCTAGAAAAGGTATATTATTTCCTAATGTACCTTTGATTTTAAATTTCTGTCCAATCTTTTGTGTCAGTAACCCTGATAACATTAAACACTAATGACTACAGTTTATTTTTTAGTAAGTAAGTTTTGAAAGTTCTGTTACTTTATTAGATTATAATATTTTTTTAAGCACTGATAGTTATAATGTAGAGTAGATATAGCCAAAACTGAAAGGAAAATAAAGAATACCTTTCAGGATGCAGCATCCATGTTAAGTCACTAAACACAAGTTGCCCTTGAACCTGAATGAGTTGAATGGCTCAACATAAATGAAGGGAAACCAAATATTTTACTCACATTGACTCATTTTATGTTAATAAAATTTACTAAGTATGAATTCGTGAAATCATTATAGTTAGGAGAGCTCTTTCCACTTGGAAGTTCTCTTTCCCTTGGCAGTTCAGAGTTATGCCCAACTTAACTATTCTTTTGGTCTTCACAATATTATGATTATTAATATTTCTAGTAATGGGACTCACACTTTCCTGGGAAGAGAAACTTATAATTAGAGAGATCTCAATATAATTAATGAAATTAGGATTTAATCTCATTTTTACCTGAATATGTTGGATAGAACCATTTTATTAGCCTAAAATGTACCTAACTATGACATTTATTAATGCTATTATTTTGGGAAAAAATTTTAATTTAAGTCCTAGAAGGTTTAAATGAGATAACACTGGGTTTGTTGAATCATATGAAATTGTCATTTCTGTAGGTAAAAAATGGTTAAATATCGGTAAAGTGAAATGTTCAACCTTTGGTAAGTATTCAAATGTTAACTGCTATCATTGTTAGAGAAATTATTCTCACTCCACAACCCTCTCTTCCTATTAACATTTCTACCCATGTAGAATGTACTGCTGGAAGTGGTGCTTGGGTGGGGTTGAATGTGCCCACAATTTAAATTTATAATACATAGGCTTTCTTAATTCTTAACATTTCAGCTACTTCCAAATGCTACCACAGAGAAAGCCTGAAGAATGGCCTTAGAAAATTAAACTTACAGAGGCTCATTTTTCTTATACCTTGATGAACTTCTAACAGAAAAACTTCTAAATGGATATCAAACTCATGGAGCAGGTTCATGAGGACTGTACTGGTTTCCTTTTGCTTCTATAACAAAGTGCCACAAATTAATGGCTTAAACAACAGAAATTTATTATAGTTGTGAAGGTCAGTAGTTCTTAAATGATGGTGTCAGCCAGGCTGCTTAGAAAGAAAGCAGACTCTAGGGGAGAATTCTTCTCCTTGTCTTCTCCAGTAGAGGCTGCCAGCATTCCTTGGCTCATGGCCCCTTCCTCCATCTTCAAAGTCAGCAATGTAGCATCTTTGAATATCTCTCTCTCTCACTCTCGCTCTCACTCTGATTCTGCTTCCATTGTCACATTTCCTTCTCTGACCCTCCTATCTCTTTCTTTTCCTTAAAAGGATTCTTGTGGTTATGTTAGGCTTACCCAAATAATCCAGGATAATTTTTCTACTTCAAGATCCTTAATTTACATCTGCAAAGTTGCCACTTAAGGCAACACACTCACAGGTGCTAAGAATTAGGACATAGACATCTTGGGGGTAGAGGGGTTACTATTCTGTTTATCACAAGAACCAAAATATTCCAAGTACACAAATTTCAAATAGCAAGCAAGGTTTTGTCTTGTTTCTTTAAAGCTCATGTCATGGTGAGCTACATAGAAAGTTTTACATGTACCTTCATATAATTTTTAAAGAGACAGTACCTGACAACTCTCCAGCCTCACTTTTTGGCACATGTATATGGAAACCATCATCTTAGTTTTGGTTTATGGAGTCTTATTTTACCCCTTCCCCTAGTTTCAGTTAATCCTACTTATATCCCTACTTGTCCTTTTTGAAGAATTCATACTGTTATCCCTAGCCAAAGAATTATTAATATGGTAAGTTCTTCCAGCTATATCTTCTACTAACTCTAGGAATAAAAGATACATGTTTCTTTAGCCAAGATCCAAGCAGGTCAGAGCTCCAACACTTCTCACCACACCTTGCTTGGGCCCCTTCCTCAGGCACTATGTACATCCTGTCTCAATAAGCTAACCAGCATTTACAGGTGTTAATACAAATGACTATCCCATGAAAATTGTCCACCCTCACCTCTTTGCTTCGATAAACGTAACTGTCTTTCCTCTTCTCTCCCCTAAAATGTCTGCTTCCCTGACCTACAACTCCCTGTTCCCGATCTCCAGTGGACAACGGTCCTTAAACATTTAAGCTTCATCAGCACGTGCCTATCACGGCAGCATAACATCCTTGTCCTGCTGGAAACTATTCAGCATCCAGAGGACCATCTTTATGCTGATAACACTAAAATATAAAATAATGCCAACAGCTGGTGCTACAAATGGCTTTTAAAAACGATGTTCATTCACTAAAATTCCTCTTGCTACTTTTGACATGAAACACGCAGTCTCTAATTATTCTGATCAAGACGGTGAAATACAAAAACAAACTTTAATTGTGTTTAACAGATATTTAATCAGGACTCACTGAACTACAGATTAAAGCTGAAATTCATAAACCATAATTACCCGATTGTCGCAATCTTTTGGTCCACATTCTCCTTCCGTCTGGGCGTCTGGCACCTTGCCCCGATTTTCTTTTACTGTCTTCTCAGCTTCGTTACTTTTCATGTTTTCCAGCAGAGATTTAGCACAGATTACAAAATATCTGTTCTTGGCAACTTTCTTCATTAGCTTTTTCTCCCCCAACCCCCTTGCAAAGAAGTTCACTCTTTTTTTTTTTCCTACCAGAGTAGCTGGAATAGACATATATTTAGGGTGCTTTGGTGACACAAACTAATTATATAGTTACCAGGAGATGATACGGTAGTGATAACTAGTTACTGTAGTTATCACATAGGTATCATGCAGTTTCTCCTGCATGCCATGCGGTGTATCCCAGTCACCATGTAATTACTTCATGTCACTGCTGCACTATTTTATGGGAAATGCTCATCTCACCCTAACAAAACATTTCCCGCCATATTTGGGGGAAAAATGGAAGTGGAAGTCTTAGTTCTCATTTCCAGTCCTGCTCATTCCCAGTAAGATGTTGTCATGTGAATTTAAGAGGAACACCTGTCCTCTCCTGAAAATTTGCTTTTACACGGAGCAACTCTGCTTTCTTTCGCTTCATTCCACCCAGGTGAGTGAAGTAATTACCAACAATACATACATCTTCTCTTTTGTTGTTTAAAAAAGCAAAGAAACAAACAAACAAAAAACACCAAAGAGAAAACAAACCAACCAATCCAACTCCACCCTATTTACTTAAGATTCGTTTTGTCTAGCACTTCCTCCCCCCCACTCTTCCCTTTCAAATCTCAGTCACATTTGTTTTTTCCTAGAATTATGGTGTAAATCATTCTTAACAAGCTCGCCTGAAACTTGTCTTGCTCAGTAGAAATGCATAACGGCCCCTGTAATGGAAACGCAGGACGGGAAGCCTGAACCTCTTTCTATTTTTTTGGGCCACTCTTCAGAATGGCCCGCGGTGTTTCCCTGGCAGTGCTGTAACTAACCCCTGTGTCACACAGCTAGGATCACATCACAGACCACAGCAGGAGGATAAAGAGAAGGCACTGACAGAAGAAGAGGTGGGTGGTTCCTTTGTTCCCTCCAGTTGGGCAGACAACCCTATGAAGCAAGGACTGTAGTTACTACTTATTTATCTCAAGCTGATGGCTTGAAGTCTGACCTCACTGAGACCTCTAGATATGACATCTCCCCTGAGAGTTCTAGTTTAAAACAGCACAGATGAAAGCTCGTTCCAATTCTGCTTTTATTAGTCACCTCCCTATCTGATAGCTGCCCCTTCAATTGTACACTTAACTCATCATGTTGGGGTAAAAAATCACCCTCAGAGTTAGAAGGGCTGCTAAAATTGCTATCCCATCCTAGAGTATTGTTCTTCAATCACACAGTCTCCTAAATACAGTTGACAGCCTTTGAGATGCAAAATGCATCACTTTAATGTAGTAGAGGTCCCCTTCACTGCATTGCCAAGTCAATTTAGCAGAATCTACTTGGAATAATCTGTCCCAAGACCTGAGGATGTGCAGTGATTTTAAGCATTTTAAGCTAACGATAATGGTTAGTGCTGAGAACAGATGTACCTGGCTGTGATGTGATCTATTCCAGTAGGCTTTTATGAGCTGTTCATTCCCATTGACTTAGCATTTTATGTCTGTGCTTTTACCTAGTGTGATGGTAGCATAGGGGTGTCATGTGTGTATTTTCCTGATGTGCGATGGCTGCACAGGGGGCTCTGTGTATTTTCTCAGTGCAATGGCTACACAGGGTGTTGTGTGTGTGTGTTTGCCTGGAGTTACAGCTGCACGTGTTATTGTGTGACTCTTTCCCCCATTTGGTGCCTGCTTGCAGGGTCCTGTGTGTATATTTTTCCTAGTGTGATGGTTGCACTCGTCGCTCTGCTAATGATGGACATTTCTAGCAATTATCTATCTGCAGGGTCCTGGGGAAAGAAATGCAGTAAAATCAATAAACAGTGCTAGACAGGCCTTTGTAAACACGAAATGACACTCCTGCATAAATGCCTTTTCCTACCATACATGTTAAAATCCAAGGGCTGTTGGCACTGGAATAACATTTCTATAGTCTCTCCATCTTGTTCCTATACTGCAATCATTTGGGGGAGTTTGAGATTACCGCTGGTTGGAGGGCTTTGACACATGGATCTATCTAATTATACTTCTCACTACATTGTCCTGCACATCACCTCTTATTCTCCATCCTGACTTGCTCTGGCATAATAGCTCATCTTCTAAAAGTGAATACGCCTTTCATTTATTCCTGCAGTCTCACCAAGCCCTCCCTACAGGCCCCCATACATCACACACACACACAGCCCCTCCCTTGCTTCTCTAGTTCTGTATCCCTCCTGTGTGGGCCAAATGGAACCGACAAAGGAAAGAACCAATGGGGTTAAAGTCTTTTGAAACCCCTGGAATACAGATGAGCTGGGAGGCATCTGGAAACAAAACCAGACACTTGAAATCAAAGAGACAAGTAAATTACTATCCTAATCTAGGAAGAATAACTAAAGGTGTCAGTGGGGTTCCATTGATAGCACTTGGCCCTGGGCCAGAATGCCAAGGGTTCAAACTCCACACCAGCATTGGGCTCAGGCCCAAGATTTGCCACCACAGGGCTTAGCAGCCTGTGGGTGCGTGCGCAGCAGTGTTAAAGGTGTCGGCCTTCTGCAGAGAGGTTAAGTCCAAGTCCTTCTGCCTGTTTGCCATTATACCCCAGAGGGGTGCGGAGATCGCCCCAGCTCTTCTCCAGTGCCTCTCTCCATAGTGCAGGCTGGGGAGGAGCTGGGTGCAGCAGTATTTGCTAATATCAGTGTTTTGTAGAATTAGTGAAATGCCCCCGCTCTGATGAGGCTGCTTGGAGAATTAAAGCTTGTACAAGAAAACCCACTTGCCCCTTCTTCCCCCACCAAAACCCTGATGTCTGTCCTAGAGATGCTCCTGTCGTTGCAGACAGCTAAGTTTGGAATCCTGAAAGCACGTGTCTCTATGAAAGGAAATGTTTTCATTGGAACAGCTTACATGTCTGGTACACTTGCCTAAAAACTATTGCATAGCATTTTAGAGCTAAAATTGCTATAAAATGCTTAATACAGTAAGAATAATTATGAGATTTTGCACGCACAGCTGGTATACAACTAAAGTCTCAGCAACAGATCCAATGAAGCATGGGAAACCATTTATAAAAATTCCTGGTATGCCAGTTTAAGTCACCATCAACAGACCATCAGCACTGCTTCCACTCTTGAGGATTTACCTACCAAATGCTTTATTTCTTGTTTCATGGATGTCACGTATACTGGTTTCAAGGAATTCTTGTCATTACTTGATAGTAGCAGTGTTAATTGTAACAGGACAAGAATGACCTGAACATAAGGCTTCTCCATTGAATGGAAGAATCACAAATATAGAAATAGTGAACCAAAAGACCAAATTATTAAGTCTACCTAAAGTACTCTTCCCCCCATTTTACTTCTTTTATTTTTCCTATTCCTTCACCTCTTCATCTCTCCCCTATCCTTCTCTTTTTTATTTTAAAAAATCTTTATTGTTGAATGTATTACACATGTCCCCCTTCCTCCCCCATTGATCCCTTCTAGCCCTCCTTCCCAGCACACCCCCACCCCAAGCCTTCACCACTCTATTGTCTGTGTCCATGGGTTATGCATGTATGCATACAAGTTCTTTGGTTGATCTCTTCCCTCCCACTCACCATCCCCCACCCTCCCTCTGAGATTCCACCGTCTGTTCCATGCTTCTATGTCTCCCTTCTCCTTCTCAAAGACTCAAATCCTTGGATTACTTCCTTGGTACTCTGGACACCCCTTTCCTCCCTTCCCATCTCCTGCTACAGCCAAGCTGGCTTTGCCTCTCCCTGAGTAACACCCACGGGCAGAAGTCTTCTAACAGTTTCTCCTCACGCAAATGATAACAGTTCTCTCTTTTCTATTCCTTTTAGCTCCAGCTAATAATCACCTGAGAAGGAGCTAAAGTAATTTGGATGAACTGTTAATAGTAACATTTTAATATAGATTATTTATTGGTAAAAAATGAATTTAAGAGTCAATAAAATAATCCCTTTATTGTGGCCTTTTAGGCTCTATGGAAAATGCCATAATGGGTGAGAGGATTCTAATCAGAGCCACGGCTAGATCTTCCATTGGATTGTCTTGGTCAAAGGAAGAGAAGTCACTGTGGGCATATGGGGCCCCCAAGGGGACAGTGAGGACATAAAGGCAACATTTACAATACCAAACTAATTGGACAAGACCCGGAAACCAAAGTTTGGGTATCAATAAACTTTGCCACCAAGTGTTTGAGCAAGGCATTCAGTTCCTTCAACTGAGAAATGAGGCCCTTCGATTAGAAAATCTCTATGGTCCCTCATGTCATGGCTCTGACTGAAGGTTAATTGGTTCTTCTGGTTCAGCAGCTTCCTCCAGTTAAGAATTAGAGGTTCTGAATAAAGGTGGCTATTATTCCACATAGGGCCTCCTAAGTAATGGGGTAGTGATGCCCATAAGTAAGTCTCAAACTCTCTGCCTGCTACCTGCACATACTACCTTGAACTGGCTTCTTGATATTCTATAAATATTTTCTCAGTATTTTGTTTCTGATCATTTACTTAATTCAACAAACATCGAATGAGCAGCTAGTTATTGAAGATAGGGCTGAACAGGATACTATCTCTGTTTCCTAAGAAGCACAAATGAATCTACTCTTTTAATTGATTCTACCTTCCCTTCACTTCTACCCAGGAACACATATGTTTCTAAAACTATAAAATTAGTATAGAAAAATAAAAGGAATTAGATTTAAGTAATCTGCACCCAATCCAAAATACTGTTTATTTTCCACAAAAGAATCTATAATAATAAAAGTGTAATATGCTAATTAGACTGGACAGCCAGATGTCCTTCCAGACAACCTTTTGGACAAAGCTGGGGCTGCGGGGGCTGAGCCCCTTGCACGAATTTTGTGCATCAAGCCTCTAGTTTGATAATTTATATTAGAAATTATAGTAGTTCAAATATGTACTTTAACAGTATGAAGGGACTTTCTCAACATGTATTTTGAGGTCACTGATTTACATTAAGGACAACAATTTGGGTGGCAAGAAGATTATAAAAGGTAAAACAGTCCCTTTTGTAGAAATCCCATAAAATTATATGACTCCTGTATATAGCCTGTGGGAAAGTGAAAAGACAGAATGTTTTTTGTTTAGTCTTATTCTCTATGACAGCCGTGGACAAACTACAGCCCAGGGGCCGGATCTGGCCCATTTGAAATGAATAAAACTATTGAAAAAAAAGACCATACCCTTTTATGCAATGATGTTTACTTTGAATTTATATTAGTTCACACAAACACTCCATCCATGCTTTTGTTCCGGCCCTCCGGTCCAATTTAAGAACCCATTGTGGCCCTTGAGTCAAAAAGCTTGCCCACCCCTGCTCTATGAGGATTTTGGGTTCTTATCCCTCCAAATTTTCTTCCTGCATTAATAATAACTGCCACTTATTAAGTACATATTGAACTCCAGGCACTTCAAGTACATTATTGCATATTAAGAATATAACTCTGCAATGGAGATATTATTACCTTCACTTTACAGATGTGAAAACTGAGGACCACTTGTCAATTATTACAGATAATACAGACATTGTGGAGACTTGGGATATAAGCTCAGGTCCATGTTTGTCTCCATAACATTTCTTGGTTTTGACAAATATAACTGTTTCAAAAATAAGCAATCTTGCTTGAATGCTTTGTTAGAAAACAAAGGAAACACCCTTTTATAATCTTTGTTTACATTCATTCCTAGCCTTACACATAGTACAATGAAAACAGGAGATAGTTAAGATTTTTCTCAATGGATCTGACTGTCCTTTAATATTTATTTCAACGGAAATGAAAAATTACTTTGGGGCTCTCAAAATGAAAGAATGTGCTATTTACTATTTGAATAAGCATTTGCTATTAATTAATCAGACATGGATAAGGTGTGTTATTACAACTATATTTGTAAGATATGATTTACGTTGTTCTACTGCATATTACTCTGTGCTGTTTTTCATTTTCTTGCACTGTGAAACTTTTTGTTTTGTTTTTATGAATTTAGTCACAGTTGGTTGTGTTTTGAACTTTGTAAAAATATAATAATAAGAAAATTAAAAAAAGAAAAAGAAAATATTTTCAAAATGATGTCAAAATCAAATCTGCCCCTCACTAATTTGATTTGTAGGAAATGGAGAACAAAGTATTGCAAGCAGAATGCTTTTAAATACATCCTAATTGCTTCAATGTGCAAATGCATTGACTAAATTGAAGCATGCATTTAACACTTTACACTTCGATTGTGCTTATTCATCTAAGTTCTATACATAGCAATTCCACAGAAAAAGAGAAGAACTTCACTATAGAGCCAGTCATTCCACAGTTACTATTGTTCTAAAGTTCAAGCTTACTTCACAAAGCTAGCTCACTTTCAGAGGAATGCAGATCATTAGTCAAAATAATACAAAATAACAGATAATTTATTATTGTTGCTCAAGTTTCACCAATTAACCTTGTCTTCCCTATTCTTCTTGTCTGCTTTCAGTGGGATAGGGCAATGGGGTGGGGGCAGCCAAGCCATATATATTGACAGTGCGATTCCTGGGGATGGATGCTGGGAGGCTGGAGGTGATCTAGAATCAAGCCTGGGATGGAGCCAGGATTTCCAGGGTTACTAAGAATTTGTCTGGGACAAGCTACACCAGAATCACATGATGAGCATGGGAAAAGGGCATATATTTCAGGGTCTCACCTAAGAGCAAATAAACTGAATGAGTGTGTCTTGAGGTGAAACTCAAACATTACATTTTAAATGAGCTTCCCAAGTAACTCTTATTGCTATGGAAGCCTGAAAAGCACTGGTTTGCGCACTTAAGCTCTCTAATTCTATATCCATGGAGAGCCCTGCTGATATACATGTACCCTCTGTCCTAGTTGTCAAGATGGGTGTGCAAGTACAAGCAGTTTTCCTGGGAGGCATTAATTCTAGTAATGACAGCCCCAGGGCCTAGCCAGGCATAAGCTGCTTAATATGTGAGATCTCATCCAATCCCCACAGCAAGGACTACGAGGTAAGTATTATTGCTATTCCCATCTTTCAGATGAGGAAATTGAGATTCAAAGAGATTTAGTAATTTGTTATGGGTGTCACATTAATCATTGCAAGAGCTCTTAAGAACTACATTGCTTTACTCATAGCCTTGCAGGAAAATCTGTTCTTGAAAGATGTTTACTCCCAAAGATGTTCATGATTTGGTGATAGCATCCTTGTAAAAGAACTTGCCTAAATGCTAGTAGAATTGGTTATATAATACATAGGGTGTGGGCATTTGTATCCCAGTAACTTTTTCCTTAAATTATTTTTATAGTTACTAAAATGATCTAAATTAAACTGCTAATTTTTCATTAGGTCATCCAGCAATCATGCACTTTGCCAGAAACTGAGGTAACAAAGACAAACAGGACATAGCCTCTGCCTTCACTGGACTTTAAGTTCTGAAAAAGAGATGAGCTTGTGCACAAATGGTTCTGGGTTCACTTATAATCAGGGAGTCAGGAGAGGGCAGAACTGGAGTGGGAGTGGCTCATTCCCCTGGCAGAAGAAGAAAAAGAGGGTGTGGTCTGGAAATTTTTAGTTACTCCAGCACTTTGCCATTGGCTAGTGTAAAGAATTTAGACTTAAAAAATAACGTTTTTTTACTTACACAGTTTTGTTAGAAAAGAGGCAGACTAAATTGATTGTATAGTTGGAGCTGATAAGACTTTATCTAGTTCATTCTTTCTGGCATTCCAAATGGGGTTCCTTTTTGGCTAAATTCTGGGTACAGAGCCAAGTTTAGTTGTTATGTTTATTCACTCTTACAAAAAGCAGTCGAGATTCAATTCTCAAGATTGGTGCCTGATAAATTTTATCAGTAGTGGTTTGTTCCACCCAATAAAGGTGAGTCTACAGTGACATTGGCTGTGTTCTTTACTTCATTTTTCATATTTCAATTACTCATAATTCTATTATTAGATTATGAACTTTTTAAACAATGAGAAATTTAGAAGTCAAAAAACAGTTGGAAACATAAAGTGTGATCTAGATTTCTTCCCTTGTGATAATCTCATATACATGTAAATGTGGTTTTGTCACAAGGGCATGCTCACCTCTGCCCAAATGGCGCCCGGCCATGTAGGACTCCACACTTGGACTTTAATCTGGCCTCAATGCTGAACCACATTCGGCTGTAACATGGAATGGAAACTCTGGACATTGGCCCTATTTCTGGCTCTGCTGAAACCCCAGCGGCACCTTTTCCAGGGCTGGCTTAAGGGGCAGGGGACTTTGGAACCCCAGAAATGGAACTACGCAATAAAGCCTTATTCCACATTCCATCCTCCCATAGGGGCTTCTGAAGATGCTTCTTTCAGCAACCCCCACCCCAAGAACCTGGCTCCCCAAAATGATGGGGAATTTCATCCAGTAAACAGTTTGAGCATATTAATGTCAGAAATGACTGACAGACTAAGGAAATTGAGGCTAGTGCAGACTGATAACCTAAGGTAAATGTACAGGAATCCAAAAGGAAAAAAAAAAAAAAAGACTGAAAAATACTGGGCAATAGAAACAACATGATATAATTCAGAAAATATCACAGTCACTATGATATGATTCCTAAAATCTCCATCTTAGACATTTCAGAAGCTTAGTAAATAGGAAAAGCAAAATACTTAAATCCCTTTAAGACATAACAAATAGTAGACATGCATTCATAAGGTGAATTATATCAAATTTGGAATTAATTAGATTATTTGCTATTTGTTCAAATTTTTATTTTCTTTATTCAGAATATTTTTTAGAACATTAAAAAATTTTAAGAAAAAATAAATAAATATCAATTGTACCAGACAGAGGTAACTATTGTTCATATTTTAATATGCTTCCTTTGATTATAAGCAAATACTTTCATTTTTCTAATTTGGGATCATGTTAGGTATACAAGTTTCTTTTGGATCAGATATTTTTTAGTTACATTATTTCATGAGCATTTCCTAGTTAAAATTTCTTCAAAATTTATTTAATAACTATATAATTAATAATTATTATAAGCAACAATATATATGGATGTTCCATAGTTTGTTTAATAATTTTCCTGATGAAATACTTAAGATTGTTGTTCTCTTCTTTCACTTTTATAAACGACAGTCTGACAAATATCTTAGTATATAAATCTTTGTCTGAGTTTTATTTCCTGCAGATAGATTTCTAGAAATAAAATTACTGGGCCAAAGGATACATTTTTAACAAAAGGTCTTGATACTATAATACCATATTACTTTACAGAATTTTATGTCAAAATATATCCCCATTATCCCTATTATATGAATGCCAGTTATTTACATTTATTTTTCCTCATTCATGATTTTTAATAATCTTTTCAGATGTTCTATTTGAACAAATGTACATCTCAGTATCTTCACATCATTTGCTTCCACTTCATCTCTGATGCTATCAGTATACTCTGGACTCTTCTTACCTCATTCTGAACCATTGCATCATGCCTGCCTGGTCTCTAGTCCAGATTTCGTCCATTCTGATCCATTCTGTATACTGCTCTCTAACAGCACTTTTGAAAATACTGCTTTTATCATGTCAGTTCTGCAAGAACCAACAGTAGCTCCCAGTTATTTTTATATTGGCTAACTGCCTTATTCAGGGAAAAATTAATCCCATTCTTGGATATTTCCTTATGAATTCTGTTGAATAGCTTAGGTTATTGATATATGAAACTTATATGCAAGTAAGTTTATACAGGTTGGTCTATCTATCTATCTATCTATCTCCTATCTAATAAAAGAGAAACATGGGAATTAGCATACTACCGCTACCCGTCCCATTGGCTAATCAGGGCAATATGCAAATTAACTGCCAGCCAAGATGGCAGCCGGCAGCCAGGCAGCTTAAAGCGAACATGAGGCTTGCTTGCTTCAGTGACGGAGGACTCCAACGTTCCCCGCCTGCCACTGCAGGCCTCTGAGCTGCAACTCTAAGCAACTATGTTACAAATATAGAAGCTAAACAAAACCCCAAAAACCTGCTTTAGTCCGCCAGGCTTCAGCCAGCAGGATCGCAACATTGTTTCAAATACAGAAGGTAAACAAAGGCCAGAAAACTGCTTTCAGCAGCGGAGGCCTAAGAGCTGGAGCCAAGCCTCAAAGCTAAAGCTGGCCTAGAATAAAAAAAAAAGAAAAAAAGGAGCGGTTGGGAGCTTCCGTCACCCGCCAGCCAGAAAACAGCCCTCAGCCCCTCACCCAGACTGGCCAGGCACCCCAGTGGGGACCCCCACCCTGAAAGGTGTGTGACCAGCTGCAAACAGCCATCATCCCCTCACCCAGGCTGGCCAGGCACCCCAGTGGGGACCCTCAACCTGATCCAGGACACCCTTCAGGGCAAACCAGCCAGCCCCAACCTTTGCACCAGGCCTCTATCCTATACAGTAAAAGGGTAATATGCCTCCCAGCACCGGGATCAGCGGAGCCGCGAGGCCTCCCGGCACCGGGATCAGTGTGACAGGGGGCAGCACCCAAACCCCCTGATCGCCCTGCAGCTCTGTGTGTGACAGGGGGCGGGGCCACAACCTCCCTATCTGCTCTGCTCTGTGTATGATGGGGTAGAGCCATAACCTCCCCATCGGCCCTGGCCTGAGTGTGAGAGTGGCGGCGCCCCAACCCCCTGATCAGCCCTGCTTTGTGGGTGATAGAGGGCGGCGCCCCAACCCCCACCCCACGGGCCCTGCTCTGTGTGTGATGGGGTAGAGCCATAACCTCCCCATCGGCCCTGCCCTGAGTGTGACAGTGGCGGTGCCCCAACCCCCTGATCCGACCTGCTCTGTGTGTGACAGGGGAAGGTGCCCCAACTCCCCTATCGGCCCTACTCTGTGAGTGACAGGGGGGAGCTCCTCAACCCCCTGATCAGCCCTGCTCTGTGCGTGGCAGGGGGGAGCTCCCCAACCCCTTGATGGGCCCTGCTCTGTGCATGACAGGGTACGGAGCCCCAACCCCCCTGGTGGGCCCTGCTCTGTGCGTGACAGGGGGCAGCACCCCAACCCCCTGATTGGCCCTGCTCTGTGTGACAAGGGGTGGCGCCGCAACCTCCCTATCGACCCTGCCTTGAGTGTGACAGGGGGCGATGCCCCAACCCCCCAATTGGCCCTACCCTGAGCGTGACTGAAGGTGGCATCACAACCTCCCAATCCGCCCTGCTCTGTGCATGACAGGGGGCGGCGCCCCAACTCCCCAATCGGCCCTGCTCTGAGCCTGACCAGGGGCTGCACGTAGGGATTGGGCCTGCCCTCTGCCATCCGGGAGCAGGCCTAAGCCAGCAGGTCGTTATCTCCCGAGGGGTTCCAGACTGCGAGAGGGCACAGGGCGGGCTGAGGGACCCCCCCCCCCCCCCGAGAGCACAACTTTTTGTGCACTGGGCCTCTAATATATATATATATAAGAGAGGGAGAGAGAGAGAATGCTCAACACTAGACATACACACTGGAAGGGGCTTTACAGATCATCAAACCTAACTGTTTATATTTAAAATGAAGAAACTGATTCAGAGTTCAAGAATTACTCAAGGTCATAGAGCTAGCTAAATGACAGAACTGGGACTAGAAGTCAAGTTTCCTGATTCCAAGTTGAGTGCCTTTTAAACAGAGAATAATAAAAATCATTTTTTACAATTTCAAGAATAGAAACAGCTAGGGAGACAGTGTAATTTTTAATCTGTTCTTACATATAAAAGATTGTTAAAATCATGCTAAATAGAAGAATCTAGTGTTTTTATAAACACAAATAATTTGCACTTCTTATAAATCGATCAATGTAATGTCATTAAAATTTCCATAAAATTTGCACATTAGCAAATGACCTAGTTTGTATTGTCTTACATTTCCTTATTAATTTACATTGTTTTATTAGTCTGACTTACTATAATATAAGCATCAAAATTTTTATTCTAGAATCTTGCTGATCATCATTAAGTTTCTTGGTAACATCTAGTGATATTCAATGAAAAATCAAATTTTCTTAGCAACTTCTATAAAGAATTTCCTTTGACTATAATTAGGAATTTTAAGAACTATCCTTAAAAAATAAAAAAAATAAGAACTACTTTAAAATGCCTCTATTTAAATATTTAACAACATGAACTATTCTGGAAGAGCATGGGCTATTAGCAATTGAATATGATACAACTATTGCTATTTAATCACTACTTCATACTTAAGAAGCACACAGTATTTGTCAAATGAAAACTTAACAATAGTCACTGATGTGAGAATGGGAGTTGCCAAATATATTTATTATCTATAGGGGCAGGGTATGGCAGAAGGGGAAAATGTGGAAATAACTATGAATGGGACTAACTAGAATTGGGGTTTATTGTTTATAAAGAGTTGGTTCATAAAAAATGTGTTTGTCTAACAAAAGTATTGACATCAAGAGTATTTATTAAATCATATGCCTATTCAATCATTTACAAAATCTAAGGTTTAAATGAATAGGTGGGTCACCCAGCAGTAGAGGAAGACTCTAAAGAGATCTCAGCTGTGCTTTTTTTCTTTGTGTACATGTGTGTACATGCAAAGCAGGTCCATTCATTCATACATAACAAATATTTACTGAGCACCTACTTGGTGCTAGAAGCTCTCTACTACCAAAATAAATGATGTAGCTCTTTGTGATTATACTCTCCACAGCTATATCATAAAAATGGATAATAACTTATACATGAGAGAATATATTCTAACAAATCTAGAGGCCTGGTGCACAGTTTTATGCACTGGTGAGGTCCCTCGGCCTGGCCTGTGCCTTTTTGCAATTCAGGACCCCTTGGGGGATGTTGGAGAGCTGGTTTTCGGCCCAATCCCTGCAGGCCAGGCTGAGGGACTCCACCAGTGCACAAATCCATGCATGACTCCAGTATGCATATAAGATCTTTGGTTAATCACTTCCCACCCTCCCCCCTTCCTTATGAGATTCATCAGTTTGTTCCTTGTTTCCATGCCTGTGCATTGACTGTCTGCCCCCTGGTGGTCAGTGCACATCATAGTTACCAGTCGAATGGGTGATCAGTCACTTAGGCTTTTATATATATACTAGAGACCTGGTGAACAAAATTCGTGCACGGCGGGGGCGGGGGAGGGGGGGCGCGTGTGTGTCCCTCAGCCCAGCCTGCACCCTCTCTAATCTGGGACATCCCTCTCACAATCCAGGACTGCTGGCTCCAAACCGCTCTCCTGCCTGCCTGCCTGATTGCCCCTAACCGCTTCTGCCTGCCAGCCTGATTGCCCCCTAACCACTCCCCTGCCAGCCTGATCGACACCTAACTGCTCTCCCCTGCCAGCCTGGTTGCTCCCAACTGCCCTCCCCTGCAGGCCTGGTTGCCCCTAACTTCCCTCCCCTGCCAGCCTGACTGATGCCTAACTGCTCTCCCCTGCCAGCCTGGTCGCCCCCAACTGCCCTCTCCTGCAGGGCTGGTCCGCCCCAACTGCCCTCCCATGCAGGCCTGGGTCCCCAACTGTCCTCCTCTGCTGGCCTGATCGTCCCCAACTGCCCTCCCTTGCCAACCTGGTTGCCCGTAACTGCCCTCCTCTGCCGGCCATCTTGTGGCGGTCATCTTTGACCACACATGGGCGGCCATCTTGTGTGTTGGAGTGATGGTCAATTTGCATATTACTCTTTTATTAGATAGGATAGATATGGGAAATTTTTAGAGGGAAGGAATGAAGAAGGAGCAGCCTAAATTTCTAATTTCATATAGCATATCATTTCATAAATGATAATAATTATAGGGAATAGGTCTACATGTGTTTTTTTTTTAATAAAAGCAATCATTACTAGAAGAAAAATTATGCTTTAAAACTTCCAAAGTACTAGATTGATAACAAATAAAGCATTCATATGTTAAGAGAGACAGAAAGAGATAGAACCAACGATGCATAAAAACACAGAAGATATTAAGTGAAATTTCTGAGATAGAACCAGATATTTTTTTACAATAGATATTAATTTAATTAATGTATTAGAAATAAACACCATACCACAGGTTTAATAAAATCTCCACAAAATCTAAACATAGGATAGTACTTTAAGAGCACTGATTTTAATAGTGGGAAAAACTGAGTTCAAATCTTACTTTTGCCATTTACTAGTTATAACCTTTTTCCTAAGGTGGAATTATTTAGCCTATTTGACTCAATTTCCCAGTTTATAAAATGGGAATAAAAATTACTGATTATAGAGAGGATTGAATAAAATAAAATTCAGTGCTTAGCACAACTATATATTCAATAATAATAAGTATTATATAAAGTATTTGTTTTAAAATAATGTATCTAAATATTAGAGATGTAAAATACCAAGAGCATTGTCCAAGATATATTATTAACTGAAAATGTTGATACAATACGAAACAAAATAACCAAAGAGGCAGATTGAGATTTTTTAACTGATTTCAGAGAGGAAAGGAGAGAGAGAGATAGAAACATCAATGATGAGAGAGAATCATTGACCGTCATGCCCCTCAACTGGTGATCGAGCCTGCAACCAGAATCGAATCTGGGACCCTTCAGTCCACAGGCCTACGCTCTATCCACTGAGAAAAACCAGCGAGGGCCAGATGGAGATTCTTAAAGAAGGTAATCATTGCCCTGGCCGGTGTTTTTCAGTGGTTAGGGTGTTAGTCCATGCACTGAAGGGCCTCAAGTTTGATTCCCAGTCAAGGGCACATACCTGGGTTGCAGGATCCTTCTTCATCCAGCCTTGGCCCAGGGCCCAGATATGAGCAAGGGGCAACCAATTAATGTATCTCTCTCCCATTTCTCTCTCTCTCTCTCTCTCTCTCTCTCTCTCTCTCTCTCTCTCTCTCTCTCCCCCTCTCCCTCTTTCACTCTCCCATTCTCCTTCCCTCCCACCTTCCTTCCCTTGTACTCTTTAAAAATCAATGGAAAAATTACCTTGGGTGAAGATTAACAAAAAATAAAAATAAATAAAAAAAAGAAGGTGATCATTTCTGTAAAACAACCAAAAGCAGCAAAGGGTGCTGAAGACATAAACATAAACTGCTGAAATCTGAATCCAGAAGCATACAGAGGTGGCTGAGAGTTTAGCTCTTTGGAGTAAGCAATGTGGCAAAAAAGGCTCCATGTGAAATGGTGGACCTTGGCCTGGCTCACTACTTCATCAAGAGGCTGTAAAAAATGTGTCCAACTCTGCCTGGGGCAATAACTTATATAGAGCTGCAGGTACTGAAAGGTTGGAGGATACAATCACAGCTTCATGGATCTTCTTAAAGAGGAAGACGCTGAAAGCTACCATTCTAAGATTTGGATTGCGATTAGGAACCCAATTTCCAAACTGGCTTCTTATGCCTTCCTACTGTTTCTGTAAGTTTCTAGTATTTTTGCAATACATTCTTTTCTGTTTAAATTGCCAGTTAAGTTTCCATTATTTACAACTAAAGTATCTTAATAGATATAACTTCGATGAGAATAAAAATACCTATCCCAAACAAAATTAATGAATGGATACTTGTAATAATACATGTAAAGGACTTAGCATCATTCCTGGAATGTAGTAATCATGCAATAAATGTTATAGCTACTATTAGCAAGGGTCTTAAAGATTTCAATGGTTTAATTCTGAGAGGAAACCTATGTCTCTAATTTCCAAGTTTTAGAGTACAACTTGCTGTCACTTGAGTGTATCTCTTATAGAATTAATAATTTGGCAACTGATTAGATGTGCTGCTATCATAAGTGTAAGTCTTTGAGAAAGGTTCTGACATTAAGAGAAACAAAGTAGTAAAGAAACCCAGTTTTGAGGAGAAAATGGGGTTGGTTTTAAATATGTCAACTATTTGATAGAACTTTAACACTGTTAATTAAAAATGAAATGCAGTGGTTT
The DNA here is from genome assembly GCF_014108235.1 of Myotis myotis. NCBI lineage: Eukaryota > Metazoa > Chordata > Mammalia > Chiroptera > Vespertilionidae > Myotis > Myotis myotis. The sequence continues at coordinate 151,921,776 of NW_023416324.1, forward strand.
GGAGCATGGTTGATAGAGTTTAATATGATAATTTGGGACACAAAAAAGGATTAACATGGAAACTAAAATAAGGAAACAGGGTAATTCTTATAAGGTTGGAGAGAAAAGTCCACATCCAAAGAGATTCATTCATTATAAACAGAAGCCAATTATGGCAGATTTAAACAAAGAAATAATTTATGGGAGGACTAATGAAGTAATTCATTAGTAGAAATAGGAGCACTTCAGCTATCTAGAGTGGAAACTATTCAACTATCTTATCCAGTCATTGCTACTAGAATAAATACAGTTAACCACCTTTTCCGAATCCTGGGTCTTTCACTCAAGTTTCAAGGCCCAGGAATAGGAGTTCAATAGATTTGGCTTGAGTCGCCCACCTACCCCTCACTAACAGAGGACAGGCACCAAAATTTACAGTCCCACTAAGACCGAACGCATTGGAGAATGGGAAACACAACTAACTGCACAAAAGGCAAATGAGAAGCTATTAGCAAGGAGACATGTATGTTGATCATTAGAAAAGACCCTATGAGTGTACATTAAAGGAGTCTCGAATTTAGGCAGAGGGACATAATAGTCTAATACGAGGGATGCCAAGGGAGAACAGTTTCAAAGGGTCAAATGTTGCTTAAAGGAAAAGAATAGTAGGTCAGAGGACATACAGACGGACAATATACATATGAAAGGATCCTCAACATCACTAATCCACAGAGAAATACAAAATAAAATCACAAGGAGATTTTTCACCTCATACCTATCAGAATGGCTATCATTAATAAATCAACCAACAAGTATTAGAGAGGATGTGGAAAAAAGGGAACCTTCATGTACTGTTGGTGGGAATGCAGGTTGGTACAGCCACTGTGGAAAACAGTATGAAGTTTCCTAAAAATATTAAAAATGGAACTGGCTTATGACCCAGTGATTCCACTTCTGGGAATATATCCAAAGAATCCCAAAACACGGATTTGAAAGAATATATGCACCCCTGTGATCATTGCAGTGCTACTTATAATGGCCAAGATTTGGAAGCAGCCAAACTGTCCCACAGTAGATGAGTGGGTAAAAAATGGTACATTTACATATGGAATACTACTCAGCCATAAAAAAGAAAATCTTACCTTTCATAACAGCTTGGATGGACCTAGAGCCATGGTCGGCAAACTGCGGCTCGTGAGCCACATGCGGCTCTTTGGCCCCTTGAGTGTGGCTCTTCCTAAGCCTTAGGAGTACCCTAATTAAGTTAATAACAATGTACCTACCTATATAGTTTAAGTTTAAAAAATTTGGCTCTCAAAAGAAATTTCAATCATTGTACTGTTGATATTTGGCTCTGTTGACTAATGAGTTTGCCGACCACTGACCTAGAGAGTATTATGCTAAGTGAAATAAATCAGCTAGAGAAAGACAAATACCACATGATTTCACTTATGTGAGGAACATAATGAACAAAAGAAACAAACAAAATAGAAACAGACTCATAGATACAGAGAGTAGACTAACAGTTGTCAGAGGGGAGGGGGACTAGAGGGGTGGGTGAAATAGGTAAAGGGATTAAGCAAAAAAACCCAAATAACAAATATACCTCATGGACACACACAATAGTCTGGTGATTACCAAAGGGAAGTGTGAGGTGGGGTGGGAGGAGATGGAAGAGGGTAAATGGGAGATAAATGGTGATGGTGACGGAAGGAGACTAGAGCTTGTATGGTGAGAGCACAATGCAATGTGCAGGTGATGTACTATAGAACTGCACACTTGAAATCTGTGTAATTTTATTGATCAATATAACCTCAATAAATTCAATAAAAAAGGAATAATAAGGGAAAAAAATTAAAAATAATAAAACTAATCATTGGAACATTCACTCCAGATGAATTTGATTTTATAGAATTGCCTGACAATGACTTCAACAATAGTATGTTTACATTGCTCAGAGATAAATAAAATAATCATACTATGAAAGAACAAGACATTATTAAAAACACAAAGTAATAAGAATAAGTGAATAAAGAACTAAACAGAAATATACAAAATGAAAAAGATGTTCATTGATATAAACATGTAATAAATGGGATAATTTAAGATTGGGCAATTTCAAGAGGAGGATTAAGTGAGTTAGAAGATAATATTGAGGGACAAAATGGCAGCGGAACAGATGGACGTGTCCCGAGTCTTGTCCTGGAGCAGACAGAATGAGCAACTAAATAAAATAACATTCACCCCAAACTGGCAAAGTAGACACAGCTGGTGAGACAATTCGCAGCAAGGAAGGGCAGAGGATGCCTGGAGAATGATAAAATCAGGGATCTGGGCTGGAGAGAACTGTGACACCTCTGAGCCCAGAGGGTCAGAGGGAAACCTTATGGCACAGAGGCCGCATCCTTCAGGACAGGCATAGTGTCTGACTGTGGAAAGGAGATCCGCAGGACTGCTGACATCAGGGGATTCTAAATCGGAGCCCACAGTCATGCAAGACAGCCCAGAGGGGGAGAGGGGCTCGCAGTGGCACAGCTCTTGCCCCTCTTTTTGGTCTTTGCTTTGGTTCACTGAACCTAGTTCATAGGACCTTTCAAATACAGACATTTACCGTGACTGAGGTGCAGGTGGAGGTGCGGACTTGTGGAATCTGGGGAGAGGCCAGGGAGAGGAGAGGGTCAGGGAGTGATGGCCGCAAGTCTGGTGCTGAGTCATACCTGACATGTGGAACCTAGACAGCCATTTTCTCCTGAAGAGATAGTCCCTCCCTACAGTCTCCAGGCAACCAATATAGCCACACACAGACTATACCCTGAGTGGTACAAAGGAGACACACACACAAAAAAAATCTGAATAGTCCATGAGAGCCATCAGGGACTTGCCTAAAGAGAGGCCTTCAGTCCCAGCAACAGGAAACTGAGAAGAGGCAGACAGTATAGAAGAGTGGGATCTTAAACCAGCCCTCATTTTTATTTTTTTAAATTTTATAATTGTTTTGTTATCTTTTTTTTCTTTTTTCATTTCTTTCTTTGTTTTCTATTTCTTTTTGCATCATTCTATTTTTTTTATTTTATCCTATTTTTTAAATTTATTTTTTAAAAAATTTTATTACTATTTTTTTCTTCTCTTTCTCTTTCTTCTTATCCACTCATCCTCTTTCTACTTCCTCTATACTGAACTGAGGTCCTCTCCATATTCATCCAATTCCTTAACTTTACTTTCTGTATATAAGATTCTGCCTCCAACATCTTTACTGGGTATTTGGTGTTCGTATGTTTTGGTTTATCTGTTTGTTCTCTGCTGTTTTCTCCACACACATACATATATATTTTTTTCCTTTTTATCCCCTTTTCCTTTCCTTTTTCTCTTATATTATTTTTTCCTCTCTTTGATATCATTTGTGCTCTCTTTTCTCTCCCCTAATTCTCTTTTCTCTGGTGGTTACTTATATTGGGGTTCTTGGTGTCATGAGAACATTTGTATTTTGTTCCCTTTGTGTCATGTCTTGTTGAGGTGAATTATCCTGTTTGGCCAATGTGGTAGAGAGTGAGCCACATAACCAGACACCTGGAGAGGAGAGTCCATCCACGAATGGGTCAATAACACTCCAGACCCAACTACAGAGGCAGAGAAGGTGGCAGTGAGGGAGAGAGCAAGGAAGCAAAAGAGGAGTGTGTGGACCTGTGGGATGTGTCTGTGTGTGTGTGTGTGTGTGTGTTTGTGTGTGTGTGAGTGTGTGTGTGTCACAGTTAGATCCTGCAGGACCTTCCTGGGAAGGCTGACCTGGCTCGCCTAACCAGGCAGCCTCTGTTACCATGGAAAACAATCCCAGAGAGGCCAGCTCTTCCATAGACACTGTGCTTTTTTGAAGGGGAGAACTACTGTTACTGGGAGCCCAGTCTCACCTCCACCCAGGGTGCCCTCAGATAGTACCGGGGACTCTACAGCCAGCCCTGCCAGGGACCTGCTGCCTTGCTGCGGTCCCATGGTCACCAAGACTCCAGCCACCCTGGGCGCGGGCACCTGTGAGTTACAAAGTGCGCTTTCCTTTGGCTGGACCATTGCTTTAGCCCAGGGAACTGCGACCACATGAGCAACAGCCATGTGAGAAGCCCGTCCCTGTCTGAGGTCTGAGGAGCAGCAGCCTCATGTGGCCTGCCCCTGTCTGATGAGTAGCAAGTCCCATGAGCAGCCTGTCCCAGTCTGAGGAGTGGCAGCCCCACGCAGCCCATCCCTGCACAATGAGCAGCAGTCACATGAGCAGCCCACCCCCATCCAAGGAGCAGCAGCCTCATGCACAGCCCATTCCTATCTGAGGAGCAGCAGCCTTGCAAGCAGCCCACCCCAGTCCGAGGAGCAGCAGCCTCACGTGACCTGCCCCATACAAGGAGCAGCAGCCCTGTGAGCAGCCCGCCCATTTCTGAGGAATAGCAACACCACACAGCCCGTCCACTCCCAAGGAGCAACAGCCACATGAGCAGCCCACCCACATCCGAAAAGCGGCAGTTGCATGAGCAGCCCGCCCCCGTCAAAGCAGCAGCAGCCACACACAGTCCGCCCCTTTCCGAGGAGCAGCAGCCTCCTGAGAAGCCTGCTCCCACGAGCCAGAGGAGACACCACTGCTGTGAGCAGCACCCTCCAGAGGAGCTGCCAACAATTGAGGAGCAGCCACTACTGTGACCACCTGAGGAGCAGCTGCTACCCAAGGAGCAAGCCCTGCATGACTTGACACCTAGATCCTTCGATGAGAGAAAAATGGGGAGACAAAGACACCCCCAAAGGAAAGAAAAGGAGGAACCAGCAGAAAAGCAGCTAAGTGAAACAGAGGCATGCAATATGTCAGAAAACAAATTCAGAATAAGGGTCATGCAGTTCATAAACCAGATGGATGAAAAATGAAAAACTTATGTAAGCATCAAGAAGAAATAAAGAGTGAAATGGCTGCAATAAAAAACACCATGGAAAGTTTTAACAGTAGACTAGGAGAAGCAGAGGACCAAATTAGCTAATTAGAAGACGGAAGCAAAACACACCCAAACTGAACTGCAATTGGAGGAAAAAAGTAAAAGACAGGAGGAGAGCCTAAGGGAGCTTTGGGACAACAGGAAAAGAAACAACATATGAGTAATATGGGTGCCAGAACAACAGGAAGAGGAACAAGGGTTAGAAAACCTATTTGAATAAATAATGTCAGAAAACTTCCCTGAGGTGGGGAAGAAAAAAGTCACACAAACACAGAGTCCCAAACAAGATGAACCTGAAAAGACTCACACCAAGACACATCATAATTACCATGCAAACGTTCAGGACAAAGAGAGAATCTTAAAGGCTGCAAGAGAGAGACAGATAGTTACGTACAAGGGCTCTCCCATTAGATTATCAAATGATTTCTCAACAGAAACACATCAGGCCAGAAAGGAATCGAAGGAAATTTACAAAGTGATGCAAAGCAATGGACTGAATCCAAGAATACTCTACCCAGCAAGGCTATCTTCAGAACTGAAGGGGATATAAGGAGCTTCATAGACAAAAAATGGCTAAGGGAGTTTATCACTACCAAGCCAGCAATGCAAGAAATGCTAAAGGGACTGGTGTAAAAAAAAGACATAAATAGGGAAGAAGGGACACAGGCACAAAAAATAAAAATGGCTAGAAACAAGTACCTATCGATAATAACTTTAAACGTAAATGGACTAAATGCTCCAATCAAAAGATATCAAGTGGCTGAATGGATAAAAAACCATGACCCATATATATGCTGTGTACAAGAGATCCACCTCAGAACAAGGGACTCACAAAGACTGAAAGTGAAGGGATGGAAAAATATCTTTCAGGCAAATGGAAATGAAAAAAAAAAGCTGTGGAAGCAATATTTATATCTAACAAAATAGACCTCAAAGTGAAGGCCATAATAAGAGATAAGGAAGGCCACTTCATAATACTAAAGGGATCGATACAACAAGAGGATATAACCCTGGTAAACATATATGCACCCAATGCAGGAGCACCCAAATACATTAGAAAAAAACTCCTGGAAGATATCAAGGGAGAGATCAACAACAATACAATCATAGTAGGGGACTTTAATACCCCACTGACATCACTGGATAAATCTTATAGACAAAAAATCAGCATCAGCAAAGAAACAGCAATCCTAAATGACTCACTAGATCAGATGGACTTAATTGACATCTTCAGAACATTTCACCCCAAAGCCACGGAATATACGTTCTTCTCAAGTGCACATGGGACATTTTCAAAGATAGACCACACATTGGGTGAGAGGCAAAGTCTCTCCAAATTTAAGAAGATTGAAATCATATCAAGCATCTTTTCAGACCACAATGGCATAATATTTGAAATAAACTACAATAAAAACAATAAAAAAAATTTAAACACTTGGAAGCTGAATAGCATGCTATTAAACAATGATTGGGCCCTAGCTGGGTTGGCTCAGTGGATAGAGCATCAGCCTGCGGACTGAAGGTTCCTGGGTTCAATTCCAGTCAAGGGCACATGCCTGGGTTGCAGGCTTGATCCCCAGTGGGGGATGTGCAGAAGGCAGCAGATCAATGATTCTCTCTCATCATTGATGTTTCTATCCCTCTTTACCTCTCCCTTCTTCTCTGAAATCAATAAAGATATATTAAAAATAAATAAATAAAATTGTCAGAAGTCAGAGCCATTTTAAAAAAAACAAACATATAAACAAAAAAACTAATGATTGGATTACCAAAGAGATTAAAGAAGAAATGAAAAACATCCTCAAAATGAATGACAATGAAAACACAACAATCCAAAATCTATGGGACACAATGAAAGCAGTCCTGAGAGGGAAGTACATAGCTCTACAGGCCTATCTCAAAAAAACAAGAAAAACTGGTAATAAATTATCTAACCTTGCAACTTAAAGAATTAGAAAGAGAGCAACAAGAAAAGCCCACAGTATCCAGAAGGAAGGAAATAATAAAGATCAGAGCAGAAATAAATGACATAGAGACCAAAAAAACACACACAAAAAACAAAAGATCAATGAAACCAAGAGCTAGTTCTTTGAAAAGATAAACAAGATTGATGAACTTCTAGCCAGGCTCACCAAGAAGAAAGAGTGAGGACCCAAATAAACAAAATCAGAAATGGAAGAGGCAAAATAATAACAGACCCCACAGAAATACAAAGGATTGTTAAGAAAATATCATGAACAACTCTATTCCAACAAACTGGACAACCTAGATGAAATGGACATATTCCGAGAAAAATACTAGTACAACCTTCCAAAACTCAATCAGGAAGAATCTAAAAATCTGAATAGGCTGATAACTATGGAGGAAATTGAAGCAGTCATAAAAAAGCTTCCAGGTAACAAAAGCCCGGGGCCAGACAGCTTCACAGGGAAGTTTTATCAAACATTCAAAGAAGAACTAAAACCTATCCTGCTCAGACTATTCCAAAAAATTCAAGAGGAAGGAACACTTCCAAGCTCATTCTATAAAGCCAGCATTACCCTACTACCAAAACCAGATAAAGATAACATAATGAAAGAGAATTACAGGCCAATATCCCTTATGAACATTCATGCCAAAATCCTCAACAAAATTCTAGCGAATCAGATCCAGCATTACATCAGAAAGATCATACACCATGACCAAGTAGGATTTATCCTGGGGATGCAAAGATGGTACACTATCCTCAAATCAATAAACGTGATACATCACATAAACAAAATGAGAGATAAAAATCACATAGTCATATCAATTGATGCAGAAAAAGCATTTGACAAAATCCAACACCCTTTCTTGATAAAATTCTTCAGCAAAATGGGAATAGAAGGATCATACCTCAACATAATAAAAGCCTTATATGACAAACCTACGGACAACATCATACTCAATGGGCAAAATCTAAAACCATTTCACCTAAGAACAGGAAAGAGACATGGATGCCCACTCTCACCACTCCTGTTTGAGATAGTACTGAAAGTGCTAGCCATAGAAATTAGTCAAAAAGAAGAAATAAAGGTATCCAAATTGGAAAAGACGACATAAAAATGTCATTATTCACAGATGACATGATACTGTACATAGAAAACCCTAAAGACTCCATCAAAAAATTAGACTTAATAAATGAATTTGGCAATGTAGTAGGGTACAAAATTAACGCCAAGAAACCTATGGCATTTTTATTCACCAATAGTGACCTTACAGAAAGAGAGATTTTAAAAAATCCCATTTAGCATTGTACCAAAAAAATTAAGATACCTAGGAATAAACTTAACTAAGGAGGTAAAAGAGCTGTACTCAGAAAACTACAGGACACTGAAAAAAGATATAGAGGAAGACATAAACAGATGGAAGAACATACCATGTTCATGGATTGGTAGAATCAACATCATTAAAATGTCCATGCTACCCAAAGCAATCTATAGATTCAATGCACTCCCCATTAAAATACCAATGGCATATATTCAAAGACCTAGAATGAACTTTCCAAAAATTCATCTAATAAAAAAAGACCCCGAATAGATGCAGCAATCCTGAGAAAGAAGAACAAACTAGGAGGGATCTCAATACAAGATATCAAGTTGTATTACAAAGCCACTGTTCTCAAAACTGCCTAGTATTGGCACAACAACAGACATATAGACCAATGGAATAGAATAGAGAACCGAGAAATCGACTCAAACCACTATGCTCAATTAATATTTGACAAAGGAGGTAAGAACATACAATGGAGTCAAGACAGTCTCTTCAATAAATGGTGTTGGGAAAATTGGACAGATACAAGCAAACACAAAAAAAAAAAAAGGAAAGAAAAGAAACTAGACCACCAACTTACACCACACAGAAAAATAAACTCAAAATGGATGAAGGACTTAAACATAAGACAGGAAACCATAAACATATTAGAGGAATTCACAGGCAGCAAAATCTCAGACATATGCCAAAGCAATATCTTCAACAATACAGCTCTTAGGGCAATGGAAACTAAAGAGAAAATAAACAAATGGGACTACATCAAAATAAAAAGCTTCTGTATAGCAAAATAAATCATCAACAAAACAACAAGAAAGCCCACTGCATGGGAGAACGTATTTGCCAATGCTATCACCGATAACGATTTAAGCTCCAACATTTACAAGGAACTCATACAACTTAACAAAAGGAAGATAACCCAATCAAAAAATGGGCAACACAGCACTTGTCGTTTGTTGATTTGTTGATGATAGCCAGTCTGACAGGTGTGAGATGGTACCTCATTGTTGCTTTGATTTGCATCTCTTGGATGATTAGTGACTTTGAGCATGTTTTCATATGTCTCTTGGCTTTCTGAATGTCCTCTTTTGAGAGATGTCTATTTAGATCCTTTGCCCATTTTTTGATTGGATTGTTTATCTTCTTTTTGTTAAGTTGTATGAGTTCCCTATAAATTTTGGAGATTAGGCCCTTATCAGCTATGACGTTGGCAAATATGTTTTCCCACGCAGTGGGCTTTCTTGTTGTTTTGTTGATGGTTTCTTTTGCTGTGCAGAAGCTTTGTATTTTGATGTAGTCTCATTTGTTCATTTTCTCTTTAGTTTCAAGTGCCCTAGGAGCTGTATCAGTGAAGAAATTGCTTTGGCATATGTCTGAGATTTTGTTGCCTTTGGATTCTTCTAGAATTTTTATGGTTTCCCGTCGTACATTTAAGTCCTTTATCCATTTTGAGTTTATTCTTGTGTATGGTGTAAGTTGGTAGTCTAGTTTCATTTTCTTGCATATATCTGTCCAATTTTCCCAACACCATTTATTGAAGAGACTATCTTGGCTCCATTGTATGTTCTTGCCTCCTTTGTCAAATATTAATTGAGCATATTGGTTCAAGTGCTGGAGAGGATGTGGAGAAAAAGGAACACTCGTGCACTGCTGGTGGGAATGCAGACTGGTGCAGCCACTATGGAAGACAGTATGGAGTTTCCTCAAAAAACTAAAAATTGGAACTCCAATTTGACCCTGTGATCCCACTTCTAGGAATATATCCCAAGAAACCAGAAACACCAATCAGAAAGGATATATGCACCCATATGTTCATAGCAGCACAATTCATCATAGCTAAAATCTGGAAACAGCCTAAGTGCCCATCAGTAGATGAATGGATTAGAAAACTGTGGTACATCTACATGATGGAATACTATGCTGCTGTAAAAAAGAAGGAACTCTTACCATTTGCAACAGCATGGATGGAACTGGAGAGCATTATGCTAAGTGAAATAAGCCAGTCAATGAAGGAAAAATACCACATGATCTCACTCATTCATGGATAATAGAGACCATTATAAACTTTTGAACAATAATAGATACAGAGGCAGAGCTGCCTCAAACAGATTGTCAAACTGCAGCGGGAAGGCCGGGGAGGGTTGGGGGGCAGGAGGGAGGGGGGTAAGAGATCAACCGAAGGACTTGTATGCATGCATATAAGCATAACCAATGGACATAAGACACTGGGGAGTAGGGGAGGCCAGGGGATTGTCAAGGGTGGGGAAAAAAAAGGACATATATGTAATACCCTTTGTAATACTTTAAGCAATAAAACAATTAAAAAAAAAGATCCTCTGGACATATTCAGTTAAAAAAAAAATGGGCAACACAACTAAATAGATACTTTTTGAAACAGGACATGAGGAAGGCCAAGAAACATATGAAAACATGCTCAAAGTCACTAATCATCCTAGAGATGCAAATCAAAATGAAAATGTGGTACCATCTCACACCTGTCAGGATGGCAATCATCAACAAATCCACGAATGACAAGTTCTGGCGAGGATGCAGAGAAAAAGGAACAATTGTGCACTGCTGATGGGAATGCAAACTGGTGCAGCCACTATGGAAGACAGAATGGAGTTTCCTCAAAAAGTTAAAAATGGAACTCCCATTTGACCCAGTGATCCCACTTCTAGGAATATATCCCAAGAAAACAGAAACACCAATCAGAAAGGATACATGCACCCCTATGTTCATAGCAGCCCAATTTACCATAGCTAAGATTTGGAAACAGTCTAAGTGTCCATCAGCAGATGAGTGGATTAAAAAACTGTGGTACATCTACACAATGGAGTACTAAGCTGCAGCAAAAAAGAAGGAATTCTTACCATTTGCAACAGCATGGATGGAACTGGATAGCATTGTGCTAAGCAAAATAAGCCAGTCAGAAAAAGATAAGTATCACTTGATCTCACTCATTTGTGGAATATAATGAACAACATAAACTGATGAACAAAAACAGATGCAGAGACAGAGAAGCATCGATCAAACCATTGAACCTCAGAGGGAAGATAGGGGAGGGTGGGGGTAAGGGGGAGAGATCAACCAAAGGACTTGTATGCATACATATAAGCCTAACCAATGGACACAGACACCAGGGGGGTGAGGGCATAAGTGGAGGGTGGAAGAACAATGGGGATAAGGACACATCACATATGTAATATCTTAATCAATAAAGAAAAAAAATTAAAAAGAAAGAAAAGACGATAATATTGAGAAATTAACATAGAACGAAAGTCACAGAAAGTAAAATATATTTTTAGAACACCAATGTATATATCTTATAAGAATTCCAAAAGAAAATGAAGGCAATTACAAAAAAACCCCAAAACAATAAAAAAACAATAATAGCTGAGAATTTTCCAGAATTAGAGTCCTGAGATTAGAAAATATATCTTGTATTCAAATCTAATATTTCAAAATAATTCAATATTTAGACAAATTTCAGAATGGTAATATATCAAAGATATAGAAATACTCTTAAAAGTTACTAGAGGAAAAAGGCAGACTCTCTACAAAGAGATGAAAAATAGACTGATAACAGATTTCTCTTAAGTAATGATAATTGACAGAACAATAGTCTAAGATATAATTGAGTAGTATCTTCAAATGCTTAGCAAATATTCCCAGATAAATTGTTATTTAATATAAAATATAGATGTATTTAGGTATACAAAAAGAGTGTACTACCCAAGCACCTTCCTAAGAATTACTAAAATGTGTAATGCCACAAGAAGAAACAAAGCCATTGAATCCAAGAATAAAGGTGGGCACAGTGTTAACTAAAATATATGAATAAAGGTAATTAAGTATTGAGTATAAAAATCAACAACAACAACAACAACAAAGTAGTTATGTGTACATATAAAAATGTTAGCATGATCACTAAAAAAACAGATAAATCACCTATAGATTTTATGAGCAGTAAAATCCATGTACCAGGTCACAAAAAATATTTCAAAAAGATCTTTTTTTATTTAAAACCATATAAAACAAATACTATCATAATAATGCAATTAAATTCAGGATCAATAATAGAAATAAAGCAAATATGTGTTTAGAAAGGAAAAAGACACACCCCTAAATAACTTAAGGGGTAAAAATGAATCAAAACAGGCATTATAAAATATTTAAAACCGAACAAAACTACATATGAAAACATGTTAATCAGAAACTTGAAGAATTTAGAGACAGGAATTCATTTTTAAAAATAATAAAAGTATTGAATTTAAATGAGTAATAATTCAACTCAGGAAAGAAAAAATGGTCTAAAATATAAGAAAGTAGAATGAAGATAACAATATTAATGAAAGAAGAAAGTAATGATCCTATCTAATAATAGACAAACATGGTAATTGACCATACCTTTGCTATGCCTCCCATTGGCTAATCAGCATGATATGCAAATTAACCACCAACAAAGATGGTGGTTAATTTGCATACTGCAGGAAGGGCAGGTCAGCGCCATCCTGCCTACCCTGCCGCCATCCGGGCCTGCTATTTGCGACCCGGGGCGGCAGGTGTCCTGTGTGCAATCCGACCCGGGGCGGCGGGGCAGGACAGAGTGGCTCCTCTGTCACCTCAGCTTTCTCATCACAGCTCCCTTGGGGGCCTAAGCCTTTAGTTGGACACCCCCCAAGGGCTCCCTGGCTGCCAGAAGGATGTCTGACTGCAAGCTTAGGCCTGATCCCCCGGGGAGTGGGCCTAAGTTGATAGGTGGGCATCCCCCAAGGGGTCTTGGACTACGAATGGGCACAGGCCAGGCTGAGGGACTCACCTCATACCCCCCCCCCCCCGAGTGCACAAATTTTTGTGCACCAGGCCTCTAGTAAAGAATATAAAAAGACACAATAAAGTAGATAAGCAAAATCAAAAGCCAGATTTTGAGAAAAGCAAATAAAACAGAATAAGGTCTAACAACTAGTGAAGGAAGAGAAAAGGCTCAGATGAATAATATTAGGAATAAGAGGGGGCATAGAGATAAATTAAGCATCATCAGACTGTTATAAAACAATTTTAAGCAAATAAAAATGTAAAAGTATAGATTAACTGTTAATTGTACCTTTTTTTCCTGAAGAAACAAACAAAAAAACTTCCCAAAAATGACTTAAGAGGAAATAGAACACTCTAATAAACCAATAACCATGGAAGTAATTGAACTGATAATAAAAATCCACCATACACTACTTATTCCCTACTGACAGACAATGCCAAGTCTAAATGATTTTAGAGGCAAATTTAACCAAATCTTTAGAATACATAATCCTTTTAATATAAAACCAGTTTCAGAAATAGAAAGAAAGAAATGCTGCTCAACTTATTTTATGAGGCTGGTATTACTATGACATCAAAACTCTACAATCACAGTTTAAAAAGGAAAACTAAAAACAAATCTTCCCCTGCAGACAAACTACATAAAATATCAGCAAATTAAACTCAATAGTGGATTAAAAAACACACCAAGACCAAGTAAATTTTTCTCCAGGAATTTAAAAAAATATTTAATATCAGGAAATATATTAATTGATGTCATATAAAATCTTAACATATGAATGGGAAATTTTATTATATTGCTAGAGGCCCAGTGCATAAAATTTGTGCACTGGTAGGGTCCCTAGCAGCTGCTGGCTTCTGGCTGGGTACTCCCTTCCTTCCCCACCCACTGATCAAACTCCTGGACGAACTCCCGGTCGAGGGGACAATTTGCATACTATGCTTTTATTATATAGGGTTAATGCAGAAAATGCATAACATATTTTTATGATTAAAAATGCTAGCAAATTAAAAACAGACTAGAGGCCCAGTGCACAAAAATTTGTGCACTCGGGGGGGGCCCTCAGCCCGGCCTATGCCCTCTTGCAGTCTGGGACCCTTTGGAGGATGTCCACCTGTTGGCTTAGGCCTGCTCCCTGGGGGACTGGGCCCAAGATGGCAGTTAGACATCCCTCTGGCAGCCCGGCAGCCCTCAGGGGATGTCCACTTGCTAACAGGGAGCAGACCTAAGCTGCAGTCGGACTTCCTTAGTGCTGCTGAGGAGGTAGGAGATGCTCCCACCACCACCACTGTGCTGGCAGCCATCAGCCTGGCTTGTGGCTGAGCAGAGCTCCCTCTGTGGGAGTGCACTGACCACCAGGGGGCAGCTCCTGCATTGAGCATCTGCCCCCCTGGTGGTCAGTGTGTGTCATAGTGACCAGTCATTCCCAGTCATTCTGCTGTTAGGGTCAGTTTGCATATTACCCTTTTATTATATAGAATAGAGGCCTGGTGCACGGGTGGGGGCCGAATGGTTTGCCCTGAAGGGTGTCCTGGATCAGGGTGGGGGTCCCGCTGGGGTGCCTGGCCAGCTTGGGTGAGGGGCTGTTTGCAGGCTGGTCAAGCCCCCTAGTGGGGACCCTCACCCTATGGGGGTTTGGCCAGCCTGGGTGAGGGGCTAATGGCTGTTTTCAGACTGACCAAGCCCCCTGGCGACCGAAGCTCCCAGCCTTTCCTTTTTTTGTTTTTGTTTTTATTTGCTCCAGCTCCGTGGCCATGGCGACTGGAAGCAGGTATCTGGGGTTTATTTACCTTCTATAATTGAAACTTTGTTGCTTTGAGTGGAGCTCAGAGCCGCCGGGAAGCTTGGCTTCCTCCATCACTGGGGCAACCAAGCCTCCTGGTTGCTCCAGCTCCATGGCTGCTGGCTGCCATTTTGGTTGGGTTAATTTGCATATAGTCGCTATGATTGGCTGGTGGGCATGGCTTAAGGTGTGACTAAGGTATGTCAGTTTGCATGCTTTTCTATTATTAGGTAAGATGGTTAAAATTCCCTTGACACAATAATTTTGATTTATCAAAATCCTTAAGCAAATATCACATTTCCAAAACATTGTTATTAAAATGAGAAATGGAATAGATATTCCTACTATCACAGTTTGTATTCAACACTGTATAGAAGTCCTAGTAATGAAATATGACAGGAAAAGGAAATTAAGCATTTAAGGATTGAAATTTAAGGGGAACAGCTGTCATTATTTACTGATGGCATATAAGTCTATGTAGAAAACCTAAGAGAATTTCCAGTTTAGTCTGTAGAGTTAATAAGAGAGTTCAGCAAAGTTGCTAAATATTCACCAATAATAACCAGTAAACAATGAAATAAAAACAAATTCTCTATGTAATAGACAAAATAGTCAAGCAAGACCTGTAGATTGAAAACTATAAAACATTAAGGAACATGGAGGAAGATCTGATTAAGCAGAGGAATATAGTATGTTAATTGACAGTTTTTATAGCATTGTTTTACAATCTTCAGAGTATTCTCTAAAGTCAAGGTACTTATAAATAAAATTCAGCAGGGCTTTTGTCAAACTTGACTAGCTTACCCTAAAATTCATATTGAATTGAAAAAGGCCAAGAGGACTTTAAAGAAAACAATGCAGAGATTTACCTCACTAAATAACTAGGATGTTATAAAATTTTGGTAATTAAGGCACCACAGTGTTAGTGTAAGAGCAGAGAAACAGTCCACTGATGAAATAAAGATACTAAAAACAGATTAGATGTAGCGGGCAGATTGCATTGTAAATTATTGGTAAGGATGACTAATTTGATAAATGGTGGAATAGTAAGGTTAACCACATGAAAAAGAATTAAAATAGGGTGTATGTAAAATACCATATACAAAACAAATGCCAAGATTAAAGAGCTAGTAAGGCAAAATTTTAAAATTATTAGAATAAGTATAGGAAGGTTTATATGGAAGGATTTCTTAAATGACATAAAAGCACACATCATAAAGGAAAATACCAATAAACATAACTGATTTAAATAAGAAGCTCTTTAAAAATGCTAGTACAGACACGGTTAAAAGAGAAACCACAAATAGGAAGAGATATTTGTATTCTATATTGCTCAAAGGATGGGAATCCAGAATATTACAACAACAAAAGCCTAAATCAAAAGCCATCCAAACAATAATAGCCAACAAATAACCCAATAGAAAGATGTGCAAAGATACAAATAGTCAAAATACATGAGCAAATCCTAATGGATTATAAGCGAAAAATTTTTAAATGAGATATTATTTAATACCCAATTGCCTGACAAAAATTTTAAATCTTCCCATTCTAAATGTGAAGCACAAGGAGAAGCTCTCAAAGATTGCTCATGAGAATATAAATGGATACTATCACTTTGGAGAGAAGTTTTACAATCCCTAATAAAGTTGAAAATGCATTGCCTCTTACAGTTTAGCAATTCCTCTATGTGTTTAAACATGTATAATCATTTTAATTGCAGTATAGGTTGTGGTTGGGGAACACTAGAAATAATGTCTAACAATGAGAGACTCAACAAACAAATTCTACTTTTGCATATAGTAGGATGCATTTTATATAAGCCCTAATATATGGCTTATGTAAAGTTATTCTTGATTACAGAGGCCAGAATAGTTTTGCTTGTTTTAAACCTTTTGTTAAAGCTTTGGAGAATGTTACCTGCAAGGGGACATGAGGGACCTTCCTAGGGTGTGATAAATGTTTTGTATCTTGGATTAGATGTTGTCACATGGATGTATCTTTACATAAACACTCATCAAGCTATACATTTCATTTGTGCACTTCAGTATATATGACTTATAATGGAAAAATAGAAGATAAAAAAGGTTCAAAATAAGTGTTCCAAATTAATTAAGCATTTTTTAAGCTGGGTCCTGAATTCTTGCATGCTCACATTATTCCTTATACTTTCATGTGTTTGAAATATTTTACATTAAGAGAACTGATAAGACAAAGACTACTGCTTTTCCTAACTAGAATTAGTCAAGGTAACAGAACATACCAGTGTGATCTTCTCTTCACTGTCCCTGACAACATATCCCAATATTCGAGGAATCAATAAGCACTTCATAGTCAAACATACTTACAAAGTGATCATTTTGTTGAAGCAAAAGCAGCACTCAATTAACTTCTTGACTGCCTATAGAATCTAGGCTTTCTTAAGTGAGTGACCAGCAGCATATAGTGTTGTTATGATGCTACCAATGCACAAAAAACATCCATTCATTTAGATCTTTCAACTATTCAAGTGGGGAATGCACTGCCTAGGACTTTTCTGATGTGAATCAACAGGTGGTTCGGCATCAATATAGCTATTTATTTGTGGGTTTCACCTCTGGTTTCAGAAAAGAAAAAGAGACAATACCTTTTCAATGCAGTATTTCAAGTCGACCACATGGAAAGCAAGGTTTTATTCCAGCCAATTCTCTTTCTCTCAAAATGTGGAGGAAAAGTGCCAGTCGCTGCTACTCTCACCACCAGCCATGGTACAGATGTTTGGAAAATGAAAAAATGGAGAAATGAAACAAAGAGAAAACCCTCAAAAATAAGTTTTGCATAAATGAAAAATAGGGTATATAATTATCATAGCTACAAAAAGGTAAATGCATTTTTTATTTATCCCCTTGTGTTAAACTAAAAGAACCAAAACAAACAAAATCATTGATGTTTTGACTTAATCAGTGTTTTGTTGAAACTGGCAATTATGAGAACCAACCAAAACATGGCTACAAGTGGGAATAAAGAACAGATTTCTTTTAATCTAATAAAAGGCCTTTTATCTCCAAGAATGTTAGAATATGACCTATTTAAATGAGTACTTACTAAAGGAACAGACCCATTTAAAAATACTTGCTTTCAGGTGCCTAAATGGGTATGGAGTATTTCTTTGAAATCTTGTGAAAGAAAAAAAATTAATTGAAATAATACCAGTTCCTTACATTACTCAGATAAAACATAGTTTAGGAAGAAATGTCTCCAAATGATTCAAGTATATATCCCTAAGTTGGCTTAGCCAGTTCATAGTCCTAGTTATTCCAAAAGCAAATATCCTATGAGATTTAAGCACATCAATGTAAATCATTCACATAAGACTGTCCCGTTTAAAAGAAAGTTTTTAAAATTTTAATTTAATTTCTGAGAGTATTGTCTGCATTGAAAGTCAGATCTTGACTTAGGTGCAGCTCTGCCACAATCCTGTTGTGTGTCTTTGCTGATGTTATTAAACATCTTTGCGTCTCAGTAGCCACATCCCTAACGTGGGAGTGTGATATAGTCATAGTCCTACCGTGGGGCTCCTTTCTTGTCCTAAAAACCTATGAATCTAATGAAATTGCTCCAGCTAAGTATTTTTCTTTTCTTCCTGTCTTTCTTTCTTTGTTTCTCTTTCTTTCTTTCTTTCTTTCTTTCTTTCTTTCTTTCTTTCTTTCTTTCTTTCTTTCTTTCTTTCTTTCTTCCCTCCCTCCCTCCCTCCCTCCCTCCCTCCCTCCCTCCCTCCCTCCCTCCCTCCCTCCCTCCTCCTCCTTCCTTCCTTCCTTCCTTCCTTCCTTCCTACCTTTCTTTCTTTCTTTCTTTCTTTCTTTCTTTCTTTCTTTCTTTCTTTCTTTCTTTCTTTCTTTATTGATTTTTTACAGAGAGGAAGGGAGAGAGATAGAGAGTTAGAAACATCGATGAGAGAGAAACAGTGATCAGCCGCCTCCTGCACACTTCTCACTGGGGATGTGCCCGCAACCAAGGTACATGCCCTTGACCGAAATCGAACCTGGGACCTTTCAGTCCGCAGGCCGACGCTCTATCCACTGAGCCAAACCGGCCACGGCCTTTCTTGCTTTCTTAAAATAAATAGAAAATAAACACTCAAGTAAGGAAATATATATTAAATCTAAGTAACAAATAAAAAGATGAACAGAGTGAATCCAGAGACTCAAAGCATGGAACAGAGTGGGGAATCTCAGAGGGAAGGCAGGGGAGGGTAGGTGGGTGGGAGGTAATCAACCAAAGACATTGTATACATACATGGATAACCATGGACACTGACAATAGGGTGCTAAAGGCCTGGGGTGGGGGCGGGGGTGGAGCAAGGGTGGACTGGAGGGGGATCAATGGGGGGAAAAGGGGACATAGGTAATACTTTCAACAATAAAGAATTATTTTTAAAAAGCACATACACATACACTAATGAGCTATCCTCTAAATAGGAAGCAAGAACATTTTTTGTTGTTGCCATTATCTATTCCCTAATGTGTATTTAAAAAGAGAGTTCCCATAAAGAAATATTTTAATTTTTTTCCCTAAATCAAAAATAGCATATTGTTTCTTTGCCATTTAAGTTCTATTAAAAAAAGAAAACACAAAATCATTACAGAAATCCTATTAGGAACTTTCAAAAGAAAAAGTCACTAAAACTCCATTTAAAATTCAAATCATTTGTTTCTGTTTTCTTTTACAGAAATATAAGTGCCGCCTCAAACTACTTTCATTTCCTTTTTCAAGGCCAATATATGTAGCTGTGTAAAACATAGGACCCTCTTCTCACACCCTTCCCACCTGTCTTCTGAGATAACAAAGCTGAGGTATAGATTACAGCGTGAGATATTTGGGATGAGCTTAAAACATTTCATTTGGGAGATGGCTATGGTCAACTTGCCAAATATAAAATAAAGTTAAGCCCCATCACTACTTTGGCAAGAAATTTGGGTTCTCATGGTTAAACAACAATCATCATTTTTACACAAGGCTTTAAAAAATGAAAGCACCTAGGGCACCAACCGGAAAATGCCTGAGAATGCAAGTGTTTCTGTCAATATTTAAACCAGATAAGACACTATCAATGCACCCTTAAGGAGGGGTCTAAAAAGAATACAGGGCACCCGACACCTTGGTGAATAAGAGAAGCTCAGCTTTATGAAAAGAGGCCAAAGTCTGAGGGCAAATGTTCCATTGTTCCAAGGTCTGGTAGCCTATGGCACCAGCAGAGGCAGAATACTCAAGCAACAGGCAAGGCTCCTGTTACAGCTCCAGTTAGGGTCTGTGTGCTGATAAGCCTGAGACCCACCAGTGTGCACACTCCGGGGACACCATGGGTGGGTCCTCCTGGGGCGGGGGGGAGGGTGGTTCAAAGGCTTTTTAAACAGAAAGACAGGAGTCAGATGTAGCATAGTGTATGAGCACTCCCTGCTGGCAGCCAAGGTTGGAGATGAACCGGTGTTGCTTTAGGGCTCTTGAAGGTTTCTGCGAGGAGGCTAATGGACATTCCTTGCTTTTCAGGGGATAAGAGCATGGTTCTGATTAGGTTGAGACAGTTCCAGATGTTATGCTTAATGAGGAAGAGCTGAGGAGAGGCTACTGATAGGAGGAACTCCAAGAACTGGCAAAAACTATCTGTGAAGCTGGTATATGGTTTTCATTAACGTTTCCGGACATTAACGTTTGATAAAGTATATACAGGCCTATGTGTGGATACATGTATCGGGATTGAGGGGGTAGGGGGTGGAAATGAATTTCTGTTCAGCTCCTTTTATCTCAGGAATGCTTGAGATGGTCTGAAGCATTTGAGACATTTACAGTTTTACTAGGAAATCCCATGTGTAACCCTGATGCAACTGCCTGGTGCATCCACTGCACCTAAGCCCTCGACAGTTGGTCCTTGTTTATCTGACAGGCCTGGGCAACAACGCTGGTATCTCCCCTGTGCTCTGCTCTGTTAGGGTTCTCCTGTATAATAAGATGAAGGTCAAAATGGCAGCCTGCTAAAAGCAGCAGTATTTTAGCGGCAGGAATAACTTGCTTGTCATCAACTTGTTAATGTAATAGTCAAGCATCTCTTTGACATGTACAGCATCAGCTAACTTCAGCAGATAAAGGGTCTAGAACAGGAAGATGCTGCAGATGCTTTAGCTCAGAGGAAGGCTTAGCAGAGCCAAAACGTCAGCAGGGTCTGTTTGTTCCATACTTTCCATCGGGCTCTTTGAAAGAAATGTTAGATGACTGCAATGACAAGTTTGTGACAAGCAAGTCATTTGTGCAACTGGTGCGCTCCTGTTTTTATCTGTTTACCATTCAGATGTGTGAATGCCATTGCAAGCACTTACAGGATTTCTGGCTCCCATTAAGGGGAAATGGTTCCTCCATGTTTAGAATTTTCTGCCTCAAAGAGAATTACTAAATGATTATTTATCCCTGTGGTCACAGTGTCACACAAAAGCACACTCTTGAGTTGTCTCGTTGGACTCTGAATCATGACATGGAGTCCCGGGGACTGGATAGCTTGGAGCATCAGAAATTTCTCATTTAGTTTATTGGAGTGACTACAAAGCAAGCCTGTGAGATTCAATAAAATTGTGGCCAGCTTAAAATACCTTGCTCCTTTGCTCCGGGATCATTTATCAAGGCCATATGCTTCAAGACACATAAACTCACTTGTAATGAATAGATCCCAAGAAGCCAAGGCCTGACTGAGTTGCAGACACTGACATGTGATCACACATGTGAGAGTTTTTGGAACAAGGACTGCTTTAACTGTTGAGAAGGGAATTTACATGGCTTCCTCCCTGTATTCTGGGGGTAACCAGAGGGCCCATCCAAATCCAGAAAATGCTATAAGTATAAAAAGTAGTATCATAATAGAAAATTAATAGCTAGGGTTATCCTCTCTAGGTTGACCTTTCCATAGTAAATGGAGACTCTGGTAGGTTTTGAATCAAGAATTCAAGAATGCCGCATTGGGTTCTTCATCTGATATCAGTGCCTGGCTTTTGGTGAGTCATCTTTACCCCTTGGGAGGGAAGGCACAAAATAATGATGCCTATTCCTTGTTCACCTGACATGAGTGTTCTCGGGGTCAACGTTATAGAAGAAGAAGAGTCCATTCAGAACTCAAGAACAAGAGTAGTACTTCCTATAAGTCATGTAGTGTCCTATCTTTGATTTAAATTGTTTTGTCTGTTGTTGGTGCTAACTTTGTAAATAATTCTAGCACTCACTCTTAAAGAACGTGAAAGCTTGAGGTTTGAAGGCAGGGAGACAAATGCTCTCAGTATTTGGAGAAGCAGAGCAAAGCTGGACCCCAGGGTGAAGTGTCAGGACTAGACAGAAAGTCATGCCGTGAAGTGAGGCAGTGCTTGGTGTGGGTGACACAGAATATTATCGAAATGGATGACAGCCTTTGCTAAATCAAGATTTTATTGTTAACTAGAGGCCCTATGCATGCAATTCCTGCAAGAGTAGGCCTTCACAGTCCCGGCTGCCTTGAACCTCACAGCCCTGGTTTCGTCTGGAAGGTCGTCTGGAAGGACATCTGGATGGTTGATGGTCATTCCACTGTTCAGCCATTTGGTCTATTTGCTTATTACACTTTTATTATTATAGATAATTATTCACCAGCACTACATGTGTTATACAATTTACATGTGTAATATAATCTACCTAACTCTATGGTGTATGGGCAATCATTTTTTTCACATGTTGGAACTAAAAGTCAGAGAAATATAAATACTTTACCATCAATTTTTAAGTAGCAGAGATTTGAAATAAGTTCCCTTATCTGGAGCTCTTATACTCTTAAACCACAGAAGAACTAGTCATTTCCACTGCCTTCCAAAGACTTTTCTCTCGAGTTTACTGGAAGACATTTTAATCTATAAATACAGATACTCAAGAATTTGATTTAAAAGGACCAATGAGCATATCCTGGCCTCAGCTGTGCTGCTGCTATCCTTCTGAGGCCTCTGGGAAAGCTAGCACAATCACAGCACCATCACGACGCCATTTCTTTAGCCCTGGCCTGGCCTGTTCCTGCTTTTATACCCGGGGAGGAGGTGAAACTGATTCTAACCTAATCATGTATCTGTGCTGTAAATGCAGGGGGTTTGGCCACATCTTGTGTCCATGCCAACTCCTTTCTCTCTCTTCGTGTGGACAGCCTTTAGTTCACCCTACCCTCTGCTCCCATGCTACCTTCAGGGACCCTCCTTTTGTCACTCATCTGCTGTTCTTTTTAGGTGGGGGAAGGGTCAGGCATCTTTCTTTCCATGACAGGAATTCCTGAAACAGTCTAAACTTCCAACTTTGCACAGAATGCATCCTTTGTTCTGTTTTCTACTTTGTTTTCTTTAATGATAGCTTTGCCACAGGTTCCCATTCGTATGTAACTCATAGCTATGTAAATCACACTGGTAAGCAAGTCTCTGCTGCTACTCTATTTTAAAATGAATGTGTCTTAGAGGTGGAGACTTCTGAGTGAGGCATGTCTTCTGAATACTACCTGCCTAATGGTGGCTTTCTTGTATGAGTGGCTAAGAATAAGCTCAGGGTGCTCTGTATCATTCCTATGTCTCTTTTTAGTGTATGTTCAGAGTAGATTACAAGAGGTTTTAGCTCACACAAATTGAATATTTTAATGATATTTCTAATTTTTTTTTTACTTGTAGTGGTTTCTCCAAACATAGCATTCTTACTTAAACAGTACTCAAAAAGATACTATGCATAATGTTGAGTCATTAGACCACAAGGCAATGTGCAGAGGACCCAAATAAACTGTTGTCTGAGTCTTGATCTGGTGCCTAAGTTTGTTTGTAGGGACTGCTAGGATCATGGGGCTCTCACCATCACAGGCAACCCAAATAGACTCTTCTATTTGTACAAAATGTTCTTCCTGACATTGAACCTTAACCTGTGTTTCTACAATTCTCCTCATGGCTTCTAGTTTTTTCTCACTCTATCTTTCAATCCTGAGAGCTTCGGGGAATTAATAGCTTAAGAGCTCATTAAATTCCCACTGTACATCCCATCTCCCCCCAAACCATGGTAGAAAGGAAAGTTAGTGTACCTAGTTTTTCATTTCCATTTGGATGTCGATAACATGTGTGGCAAAACATGTTAATCTCTTTGATATTCTGTCCTATCCTGTGGAAATGTTGCTAGTCAAGTTCAGGCAGACCTGACTGCTATAGCTATTTTAAAGGACCCTATGAATAATTATACCATGGCCACAGACATAACCCATAAATGTCATACTACCTTGCACACACCTTTACTGCAATGCCTATTCCACTGCACTGTAGTTATTTAACTCCATGTCTGTCTCTCCCACCATCCTTTGAGCACTCTTTAGTGATAGACACTTACTTACCTGCCTATCTCTTGTTCCCAGAAAAGTACTTGGCAAGTACAAAGAACTTGGTAGATTTTTTTTTAACTAAGGGATCTTTTTCCCTAATTCCATTCTGTGAAATTCTCTCCCTATTTTATAACAAATACCACCAACACATATTAGCTTCTTATTTTTGAAGATGAATCAAAAATACTTCATCCCTGGCTAGTATGGCTCAGGAGTTGGTTGGAGTGTCATCCCATTCACCAAAAGGTGGCAGGTTTGATCACCAGTCAGGGCACATACCCAGGTTGAGGTTTTGATCCCCTGTTGGGGCATGTAAGGGAGGCAACCAATTGATATTTCTCTCTCACATCGATTTATCTCTGTCTCTGTCTCTGTCTCTGTCTCTGTCTCTGTCTCTCTCTCTCAAATCAATAAAAATAATAATAAATTTTTAAAAATACTTCAGTTAGTGCCATAGGAAGGGAATGGTTTAAGGTGAATGGATATTATTCCATTGATTTTTAGAGAGAATGGAAGTGAGAGGTAGAGACAGAGAGAAACATCAATGTGAGAGAAACACATTGATTGGTTGCCTCCTGCATGCACCACGATCAGAGCTGGGGAACCTGCAACCAAGGTACGTGCCCTTGACCTGAATCAAACCCTGAACCCTAAGTCTATGGGCAAATGCTTTATCTGCTGAGCCATGCAATTCCAAGAGATTCACATACATCACTCAACATTCATCAGTCTGGATGCATAAATGTTCACTGGGCCCATGACTGCTAGTTAAACTGGTAGCTTCCAGGCCACTATTACATGAGCAGAAACTGAAAAGTATATGCATTATACCTATTGAGGGAAAAGGACTTTGATTATGGAGAAGCATATAGCTATTTCACCAGCATATTTCCTCAAGAACAATGACAATGGCCTCTATTCTGGTGCAGTTACATCAGAAATTTAGTACTAACCTTTTTTTAAATCCTCATCTGAGAATATGTTTTTATTGATTTTCAGAGAGAATGAGAGAGAGAGAGAGAAAGAGAGAGAGAGAGAGAGAGAGAGAGAGAGAGAGAGAGAGAGGAAGAGGAAGAGGGAGAGATTGATGGGAGAGAGAAATATCAATCAGTTGCCTCCTTGTACACGCCCCGACTATGGATCAAATCCACAATCCAGGTATGTGTTCTGAATGGGTAACAAACCCACAATCTTTTGGTATAAGGGATGATGCTCCAACCAACTGAGCCACCAGGTCAGGGCCTAACATTTTTTTTAAAGTAGATCTTGAGGTGAGTACTAAGAAGGATTCCTTTAGTAGTTATAACACCTTTTACTTGGGATCCTTTTGAGTTAAAAGCTAGCAAGTGGACATTTTAGGAAGGCGGAGGTAGTAATCATTACAAAATCATCCAATCCTTCAAAACTAAAAACAAGAATAGCAACTTATTGTCCAAAAATAGAGAGGGCAGATCTCTGAATAAAGGTGTCCTGTGACTGGCACATAACACAGACCTGGAACTAGATAGGTCATTTACCTCTGTCTTTTGGGGCGGGATGGTGGATCTTTATTTGAGTGGTGTCTTCACTAAGGGATCACAGAGACACTAACAAAGCTCATCTCTACAATAACAGTAGATTCTACTTTATGTTAAGATAGACCTTTTTGACAACCCCTTTGAGTGCTTTGTTGACTCTAGCTATAGAGTCAAGCAGATCTTTCTTTTCTGGCAGGGGCAGCCAAAGCTGAAAACTATTTATATGTGTCTTCCATGTTGAGGTGGGATCAGACCTACTTTCATCACCTTCATTCTGCTGTGCTCATTTCTCTCATTTCACTCTGTGATCAGTAGACAAAATACACACTAGAGAAGAAAGAGCTGAAGAAGTTTTTAGGATTCCTGAGGAAGAACCCAAATCTTACCTGCTTTAGGCAAGAGAATATTTTAGTATTAACAAAAAGAGATGGTTAAATTGTAGCCCATCAAATATCAAATACAATTCCAATGTGTGTCTGAAGTAATCCAAGAAAACCTAAAATTCCTCCTGTTCTTAGCTATAAATTCTGCAGGCTGATTCTGTATTCTCATCTCATTCTTATTTCTCCCTTTGCCCTGGAAAGGAATAGTGTCTAACATTAAACAAACAGTGTACAATAAAGAACAGATATAATATATATTCTTAAAATTCTGAATCCAGAGCAATAGGAGATTAAGTTCTTAGCCCAGCAGATGAGTCTTACTGGCAGTAATAGAGACATGATTCATTCATGAAAGGTACCGAAAATGTTCTCTATTATATCTTGAGATAAAGTTTTGGTGGTGTAAAAACCTTGTGGTTAATGTGGCGTATTGTAGGGTTTTTCTCCCTCCTCTCTGGGACCACAAAAACAGCTCTAAGTACAGACAGAGGCAGGAGAACATGTTTATTTCTTCATTAGAAGCTGTACATGTTACTATATTCAATTAAAAATGAGCTAGACAGAAAAATACCACATCCATTGATGTAGACCAGGTACAGATCCTTGTATATCTATAAATTTTCTTTTTGCTATTCTCTCAGTCCTCATGCTCATTTTTATTTTTGAGTTTGAGGCATGTTCTTATATTGCCAGATGATTTCTGGTGGTTGGAGTTCATGGGACATCCCTTTGTCCATCCATGCTGTCTAGTTCAAAACAAACTCCCAATGGCATTTCGCTTACAAACATGGTGACTGAATGAACCTAAAAAATGACTGCTATAATTATGATGTAAAATCTGGAGGCAGCATTTGTAACTGGTCAAATGAACTTTTAACCTTACAAATGACTCATAATTATAAGGCAAATAAATCTGCATATTTCCCTTTCTGAGGTATAGCTAAAGGCTCTAGAGGGCCTGAGTTTGTCTTCAGTGGTTGTACTGAAACTGCACTGTTAATGCTGTTGATTAGGCAGTTCATTTCTCAGTCCCAATAAGAGCCATCTTAAGATCTCTATAGTGTATAGCAGATGCTGGCAGCACGTGTTCACATGTTAGGGACCTGACTTAAAAATACAGTCTGGGAAAGATCTGTCATTGGCATGAAGCTTGGGTGAATTCATTAAACTCAGGAATTCTTGCCGATCCAGTGGGTCCAAGAAAGAAGCTATTATTAATGACTCCATCAAGGAGCATTAAGAGTTCCAGGATATTCTCTTGGATTCTGGACACCTGGATTATTTGATCTGAGCATGACCTAAACAAGTTCTTCCATATTTGTCCTAGGTTGAATGCAGATCTCTAAGATAAAATTGGTATCCGGTAAACTCCCTAGTTTCCTTGTTTCTTTCTTTAAAGTTCAGATTCTTGATACAGATATGGTCAAGATTACAGGTGGGTTGAGAGCACATAGTAGTTCAGGAACGAACATGTTGCAACTATTGGTTTCCCTTACAAAACTTGAAAGACCAATAAGTTATCTGGGGGAAGTGCATGGGAAAATTGTCATAATAATGCTTTAATGGTTCAATTTAGAAATGGGCCATTTCATTGGCCTAATAGAGAGGACACTAAGAAACATTTGAAAATGTAAGTAGTTTAGCTTCAGAGAAATACCTTGTCTCTTCAAGTAATTCATACATAAACTAGAGAAATTTACCTAAGAAATCTAAATTTATCTACCATGAAATAGCAATAATAATTTTATCCAAATATCATAACCTAAGCAAAAAAGAAATACATAGAATATAATTTTTAAAATGTAATGCCTGCCCTAACCGGTTTGGCTCAGTGGATAGAGCATCGGCCTGTGGACTGAAAGGTCCCAGGTTCGATTCCAGCCAAGGGCATGTACCTTGGTTGCGAGCACATCCCCAGTGGGAGGTGTGCAGGAGGCAGCTGATTGATGTTTCTCTCTCTTTGCTGTTTCTAACTCTCTATCCCTCTCCCTTCCTCTCTGTGAAAAATCAATAAAATATACTTAAAAAATAAAAATAAAATGTAACGCTTACATATATAGCTATATACTATAAAACCATGGAATAAATATTGTACAATGATGCTGTTTTCTTCAGTTTCTTACCAGTATTTTTTGAAGATTCCTATTTTTTATATAGAGGGAAAATAACATCATAGAAGTGAATCAGACAGAGAGGTGCGGAGGGCAAATGGGGGATGCCCACATACTGTCTACAAAGTGTTGCCAGTTGTGGAAGGATCTGACATGCTAATATCCACTCATTCGGATTCCTTACTGAGACACGAAGAGTGTGATGGCTGGCAGACACTGCATTTAAGTGCAGTTACCGAGGCCCCCAAATATTGACAGAGTGCCAGACTCTAAGATACACTATTGACGTACACAGCGGCCACAGCTCCAGACACCTTTCACACAGAGTCTTTAAATGTCACAGATAAATGAATTTTCATGAAACTGGGAGAGAAAAAGGAAGAGCAAGAGGAGAGAAAAGAACATGGAACAAGAGGCAGGATAAGAAAAAAGGAAAGAAGAAAGTCACTCCCATACCACTGACATAAAAGAATGTGGCATCTCTCAAGTTCCTCACAAAGGATGTGAGAGCAAGCTTTCTGAATGCATTCTGCTCCCGAAGCCCTCCAATACCTTTACTAATTTCATTGTGTATTCACAAAGTTTAGGAAGATACATGCTATGGAATAGCTTGAATAAATGATTTCTCAACAAAATATGGTTCAAGTATAAATATTGCAAAACTTCTTTTAAAATTTCAAAATAAAGTAAGGGAACCATAGGTGCAAATAATTATGAGGAAGTCTCCTAAGCAGTTCTTCACATACATTAGAGGTTAAAATTCAAGGTGCCATGAAATTCATTTTTCACCAAGACACCAATGTGTCCTCTGACAGTTTTCTTGCCAGAGTCCCACTAAAAGCAGTGACACCTAGTGGGTTTATTACAAGATATTGAGAAATACCTTCTTCCTTCTCCTGCCTCTCCCTGCCTTTCCATAGAAGAAACCTGCCAGGGAAATACGTGAGGTAAATCCATGACTTGATACATGATAACAGAAACCAACCAGGGACATAACCAGAACAACCAAGAGCTCCTTAGAAATCAAATGTAATTCAATATGTTTTATATGTAGATGAAGCTTTTTCACTTGGAAAGTCATCTGCGGAGGGCACCATCTCTTGACCCTCATGCACTGTAAAAGCAACCACATTTTCAAGGCTAGAATATGGCTTGTGTATGCACTTTTTGATTGTTATGCAATCTCCACATTTAACACAGGGCAATCAGGCCAATGACCACAAAAAAAATTCTTCCTCCTATTCAAACGCACCTGGATAAAAAAAAAATATGTTTTAACCTGTAACAAAATGGTTTTGAAAAGCCTCAGCTGCCTTTTTGCTAGCATCCCGTAAGGCCTTGGTATAAATGTTTTTTCTGCATCTGGCTTTCTCTGTCTTGGGTACCTGGGACATGAGCAGGTACTTGGAGAATAAAGTTCTAAAGCTCAACCATTCAAAAGGGAATTTGTTTTTGCATCAACTTCTCAATGATTTCTTAGTACTCTTCTTTTTTATATTAGGAGATAAAATGGAAGGATTTAGACTTCCTGCCATGGAAAAAATAATTATTTTCTCTGTTTTTAAAAGCTTTTATTTTGAGGACAAAATCAATTTTAACCCAAATGGAAATTGCAGTAAAATATCAGACACTGTAATCAGTGACTGCATTAAAACTTTCGAGAAGTATGCCAACTTCCCTGTGAGCCACAATTCAGTCAGATCACAAAGACATTATTCACTTTGCCTGTGGCCATTCTGACATTTTATACAGTAAAATTAGAGCTCAAGACATTAATCTCTAATATGTTAACACATTCATGCATACATTTATACATACTATATGTACAGACATACATATAGTGATCTTTCAGCTGTGACCATACAATAAGCAGAGAAGTTTTGGTTTATTCCAGGCTAAGGTCTAGCAAACACATTTTAAAAAAAGGGTACTGAATTTTTCTGGTTATAAAATTAAAAATATTTACTACATATTCAGTGACTAGCTAAACAACTGAGGTACATTCCTATAAGAAGTACTGTGAAGTTGCTAAAAAAGAATAAATTAGATGTATATGCTACATGACAAGATATGACATATATGGTACAATCTCTTGTATGAATAAAATGAGGACACATATGCATACAAATATACTGGAATATACATAATTATACTTTTATGAGAGGTTATACAAGACACTTTTGACTAGAGGGATAAAAATATTTCCTTTAATTTATGTATTTTCCTATTCCATTTGAATTTTCCAACTATTTGTTTACAAAATAATGCCAACAAGGGTATCTGAGTGGCAAGGTTATTAAGAAATTTTCTCCTTTACTTTTCCCTGTATTAAAAAAATTAATATACGATATTTTAGAAGGAAATATCTCCAAAATAAATCATATAAAAGTAATTCATGATAGTTATAAAAATTTGAAAGTGCTAGAAAAGCATAAATTAAGTTTTAAGAAACCCAACAACTTATACTTCTCTGATCCAACAATAACCACCATTGAATTTTTGGTGGGTTATGTCCAGTTTGCAAAGTCCCTTTGTGCCTGTTCTTTGGGAGTAAAAAAGATTCTTTTCATAGGTTTAGGATGGGGGAGCCATTCTGCTTTGTACCTTCCTAGACACTCTTCACCACTGCACTGTTTTTGTTAGCCAGTACACTGTGGGAGCAGCACAAGCCATATGTGACACTTCTCCAAATTATACAGATCTCTCCCTTCATCTGGTATTACTCACTGAACAGCATGATCCCTGTGCCACCTCATAATAATAGTACATGACATCTCATGATGGAGCAGAGGTGGCCCCATGATACCCCACGGTTATGAGAGAGTTCTTGCTGGAATCATTTTTGGAGGACTCAGAAATGCTCTATTCTTCTGAATACACAGCAATCCTTTCCTGCAAGGTACTCAGCCCTAGCACTTCTTCAAAGACTAAGGAAGCTGAAGGAAGTATATACTTAGTGATATTTCTCAGGCAATTGACCTAATGATTATAACACCTTTTAATACTTCATTTGTTGAGGATCCTTTTCTGAAGAAGGGTATTAACCCTCTCTTCCATGTAAACAACTGGTGCTATTATTTATCATTTAAATAACTTATCCTCCTTTCAAAATTTAAGAATTTTCTCAATTTTGTTGCTTCTTTTATTGAAAATAAGATAATAATGACAACCATTATTTTAGTTATGGCTCATTCCCATTGTGCTTCTTATGGGTTGATGTTTATGTACACTCTTGCCATTTAATTCTCAAAATTTTCTGTAGCTGTTCTTGTTATTATTATTCCTGTTTTATAGATGAGAAAACCCAGATTTAGAAATGTTGAAAAACTTTCCAAATGTCAGAAATCTGTAAGAGGCAAGTGAAGACTCAAATCTGCATCAAGCTGATTCCAAACCTTCCTTAAGATCATCTTCCAGGTTAGGTTTACATGACTCCTTATTCAGAGGGAAAACCATGCCCAGAGCTATCCTATCTTTCTATGACTGTGTGTGTGTGTGTGTGTGTGTGTGTGTGTGTGTGAGAGAGAGAGAGAGAGAGAGAGAGAGAGAGAGAGAGAGAGAGAGAGAGAGAACGAACTCCAAATAAAATGTTATAAAATTTCTAAAATTTCTCTAGGATCTCATGTTCCTTCCTCACCTCTAAAATGGATAGCACCTACCTCAGGTTTATTGTGAGGACCAAATGAGATAATATAAGTGAAAGCACTTAGTATACCTAAAATAAAACATTATCATTATTGCTATACAAGTTTTCCTTCTTTGCATAATGGATGTGTTCTAGGGAAGGTGATTATGAAAATGTATAGGCTTAACTTCTATTATCAAATCAAAGAGCAATTACATTATGAAATCAGAGGAAAAAGATTCCTAACAGATTGAAATGAAGATTTGTACGGCAGGGGTTCAGGTGCAGGTTGGGTCTGTGAGAATTATACTGGAAGCAGTCTCTGTGCTGGCAGCACTTTCTAGGTCCTCTTATCTCCCTCTCCTCAGCCTCCTTGGTCTGGTAATTCCTGAATCTACTCCAGCAGTTTCCAGAGATGATTTCCTTCTTTTCCTTTCATTCAATAAAATTTGTATGCAACAACAGTACTTCATCTGATGGCCCTACCCCACACTGATAAAGAATAGTTAGAAAAATTCCTTTAATTTGTGATTTCCAATTAGGTAAACTCATTAGTGTCCTTTGTACTCTGTTTGGTTATAAGTTTCTGTTATATATGTATCAACAATACTTGTGTTACCTTCATCATATTCATTCTATTGAAAGGCTTCTGGGTCAGGAACCATGTCTTCTACTTTCTTGGAAACCCTACACTTACAGGTGAGTCCTATAAATAAAATGAAACTTTAAATAGTACTGACTTCACCTTCAACTCATAACTAAGCCTGACTCTGGGCTTGAAGTACTATTTTCTCCCCCTTGTCTAATCAGATATGAGTGTGTTGTGTTACTGACTGATGCCAAGCTATATGCTTCCAGCATGCACTTCTTCCAAACAACCAGCTGAAACTTGGTCCTTGGATTTTCTTGTCGTGCTGGGGACTTAGTCTTAAATTAATGCTTTAAATATATTTTTCCCTCAGAACATCATTTACTTGTGGAAAATATTCAAAAATAATGGAATTTTAAAAATAAACCACATGTTATCCAGACCTTGGGAAAAGCAGTGTTGTTTGAAAACATCGGAGCCAACTAATCAGGGGCACAAAAGCCTTATTAAGTGTATCAACTTTCTTATCTTTAGAGTTCAGGTAGGAAACAAGATTCAATCTCAGCATGCCAACAGGTATCAAGCGAGAGAGGTCAGCATGGTCTATACTCCTACAGGCAACTTGGATATATCAGCTAGAAATATTCTTCATAAATGCTAAAGGAGACCACATTCCAGATTATTTCGCACACGACAGCTCTCTGGGAGGTCACCAGACAGCCTCTCTGATTCTGGACTAATTAATAAAAGCTGTTCTTATATTTTATTTAATATTTTGTCACAAGGAAACCACAGGACCTACTTAAGCCCACCTTTATTTTATTGCTTGCCCATATCCCCACATCTGTCTGCTATCATCCATTTTAACACTTATTCATTATACAATAATGATCAAGTACATTAGGAGGATGGGTAAATATATAGATGATTGATAAACAGGTTGATCAATAAATAGATAAATAATAAATAGCTAGCTAGTTAAAATATGAGTAATGACCTCAAGAAATGGCTAAGGAAGGAGATTCCAGATAAAGAATCCTTCAAACTAAATATTGAAGAATAGAAGGGATATAAGTATAGAGAGGAAACGTTATTATGCACTGGTAATATAAATCTTTTGGTTTGTGAAAGGGAGTAGCAAGAAGTAAAACTGATGATTTTGAGGTAAATTAGGGCTAGATAATAGGGAGACTCCAGTGCCAATCAAAGAACATCTCTGTCAATAATCTAGGTCTGAAGAAAGTTCTTTAAACAACCCACTCACATCATAATTTCAGTAGAGGACGATAATATGTCACAACTATGAGGCTTTGGTGTCCACAGGGAAGGTGCTACATTAGGGATAGGAAAAGGGTACTCATGGCAAATGAGTATTACTCCAGCAAAGATTATCATGCTTCATCTATTGAGGTTAATCATGTTACATGACATAAACAAGACTCTCACCAGCTCTTAATCACATTGCCATTGGTCCTTCATTCTCAATAACAAATCCTATAGTTGCCAAGGGCTAATGTTGAGTCTGGCTCATATGAGAGAGGTGAGTATCCTGAGCAAATGTGAAATATCTATAGAAAAGTTTGACATTTGCTGTCATTTGACCTTGAATAGAGCCAATATGTTCATGAATGACTGTTTTCATGAATATGTCTAGTTCAGGTTCTCCCTAGGATATCGAAACTCATCTCAGTGTATTTGGAACTCTGAAATATCCTTATATATCCTTAAAGATTCACTGCTAAATGTGTAGGACTCTTGGATTCTAGTCATCATAGAAACACTCCTTTCTCAGCACTTCCTATCTGCCCCTTTACTGTTCCTAATTCACTTACCGACTTCTGACATGCTTAATATTTTATGTGTGTTTATTTATTTTCTGTCCTTCCCCTCCAAATATTAGCTCTTTGAAGAGCTTTTTATGTAGGTGTCTGTTTTGTTAACTGTTGTAACCTCAGCATCTAGAACAAATACTTGTTGAAAGACTACTTTTGACAATGAAAGCAAACTATTGAAGAGGATAAGCAAATATGAACTGGGGGGGGGGGGGCAAGCTTTCTACATAAAAGCTCCCTCCAAAAATTCATGTAGCATATAATTCAAAAATATCTTTAGCTAGTAACTTCATGAACTAATTTTCTATGGAACTCAAAGCACTTTTAAACATGTTTCTATTGCTTTCTTACTTATGGAAATAGTGCTTTCTTACTTATGGAAAGTAAGTGCTTACTTACTTATTTCCATAAATTCCTTCCATTGTATAGAGATGTTCTGGGGGTACAGCAGATGAATTTGGGGTTTCTGACTCCAAGGGCTGGTTTCTATGCACTGTTAATGAGATTTTAGAGCTGAACTGCACAAGCTACTAGAATTTAAACCAATAAATACTGCAATTAGCTTATGAACTCTGCTAGCTCACAGCTTTCTCACAGAAACAAAGAAATGAACAAAAACTAACAAACAGCAATAAAAAAAGCAGAAAGGTAAACACCTTCAAAAGCTAAACATGGGTATTTCTTAATTTTCACTTTGAAATCCATATTCTCTTTTTTCATCATAATTGTATTGCATCCTACTGGCAGAGAGGAATGAGATTTAGTATACCATGCAAATGATGGTAGGTCAGCCACTGCTCATCAAGCTCTGGGAACATTATGGCTTCCCTTTTGTCAAATCCTCCTTTATCTTGAAAATATCTTCTGGATTAAAAACCTCATTCAATGGATCATATTTTTCAATATAAAAATCTAAATTATTAAAGTCCTAAAAGAAAAAACTTGGAAATTCTTTCATAATCTTGGCATGGGAAAGACTTTCTACCTATGACTCAATACTCAGAAGCTATCATATAAAAAGATAGGTAAATTGGATTATATTTTTTAAAAAAAACTTCTGTATGACATATATATATATATATATATATATATATATATATATACATATATATATATGTATATATATCATAAGGAAAATAATTTTAAAAATGAAAAACTGGAAAAAACATTGGCAACACATGGAGATAAATGGATTATCTCCTTAATGTATAAATCGCAAGAAACAATGGAAAAGAGCAAGAAAGTGATAGAAAAGTAGATAAATAAACACCTTATAGAAAAAATAAACACCAAAGTCATACATATCAAAAGATACCTATTTAAAATACAGGGAGATACCCTTTTATACCTATGCATTTGGCAGAAATCCAACGTCTACAAAACCACTATTTTGTTCAGGCTGGGGGTAAAGAGGCACTTCTGTATATTGATAATAGGTCTGTTCAGTAATAGAACTTCTGTTGAGATCTATTTGGCAAAATTTAAGATGCATAAAACCATTTGACCAAAATTTACTTCTCAGGATTTATCCTCCAGAAAGCCTGCACATCTTTGAAATGTTTTATACACAAGGTGGTTCACTGGGGATTGTTGTTGTAAATAACAATTGTTTATAAATAGGGACAGGTAGGATGAACTATGATACATGTACATAATGAAATAGTGTGGAATTGGATAAAGGATTGCGGTAGTTCTCTATGTACTGATATGGAAAGATCCCCAAGATATGCATGGAGAATGCAAGATTGAGAACTGCATTGTAAAATGCAAGACTGACTAATTCAATAATGATCTCAAATAAGAGTAAAAATGAAAGTGTCATGGCAATAATAAAATGCTTCCCAAGTTCCCTATCTTTTAGCCACTAACAGTCAACATTTGGGCAAATGTGGCCAATATTTGGCATCCCTGAGACTCCGTCACCTTGGACAATAAAATGCCTCAGGTTCCTCCCTCCCTAGCATGGCAGCATTCTTATGATGTTATTAAACAACTGCCCCTTTCTAAGCCCAATGGTGTTACTGGTAAAATCTAAAATGGCATTA
The DNA here is from genome assembly GCF_014108235.1 of Myotis myotis. Taxonomy (NCBI): domain Eukaryota; kingdom Metazoa; phylum Chordata; class Mammalia; order Chiroptera; family Vespertilionidae; genus Myotis; species Myotis myotis. Next base: position 151,958,084 of record NW_023416324.1, read on the forward strand.
GAATGTTTCAACTATGAACTAATTGGGACAAATCTAATTTAAAAGCCTAGGGTTATTTCCCGTATGTTCTACTTTCCATGTGTTGGTTGGAGAAGATTGGGTTATCTACTTATTGCTACATAAGAAGAAAACATACTTCTCTAAGAGTGTAAATATATGAGATTATTAAAAATAATAAGTATAATATAGTCACTTATTAGGTAATATGTATCAGGATTTTAAAGTGCTCAGGTGATGTATTCAGTATGCATATGATTATTAGCACTAGGCAGAAGAAGACAGCATTAAGCTGATGATGTATGTTGAGTACTTGAGAGTTCCTAAAGTAGAAGCCTTATTTTATTTAATAATAAATTAGATGGCAGCAGCCTAATTTTTGTAAGATAAGCAACACATTCATACACTGGCCAGAAATTATAGCATCAGTCCAAGAAACTGTTCCTCCAAGCTTTCCTCATATTTATAGTCAGGTACTCACTGAAACAACCTAGAAGTCACAGAAAAGAGCAGTCATAGAAGCTCCTAAATATGACTTGCCATTTCCTTTGTCCCATTATTTTTTTTGGTAAACAGATAACCAATGAGTTACCCATTGTGTGTAAGAATTTCTTCCTCTGGGTTCTGTTATTTGTTTGAGGCAATTATTTTAGAACATGGAGGTAGAAAAGGAGTGTTGATTAATTAATATAGATTCTTTCTTAATTAAAGATCCAATACATTCTGGGTATTTTAGTATCATTAGAAAACAGAGGTATGGGTTTTAATAAGAAATTTATATAAAAGTTTAGAGGAGATGATGCTTGAGCTGAAACTTGAAGGCTGGGAGGAGTAGGTCAGGCAAAGACTAAATAGGATAGAAAGGGACATCAGATAGAGGTAACACACACACAAAAAATATCACAGAGCAAGGCATAGTCTAGTCCACTGAGGAAACTGCAGGTGGTTCAGACAGAACTGTGGGTGACATTGGAACAGCAGGAAATGAGATTTCAGAAGTGGGTAGGGACCTCCCAGGTAGTGAAGGAAGTACTACTTTAGATAAGGTGATCAAGGGAAGCTGAGGCCTCAATGAAGAGAAAGTGTCAGCCAGGCAAAGCTGAAGGAGAAGAGCTCTGCCTGCAGAGAACTGCACTGAGCAGACAGTCAGGTCTGTACCAGGAAGTGGTGAACGGCCTGGGACACTTCTTCCTGGTTGCAGAGATGAGCAGAACTATTCCAAACACTGTTTCCCTGATTGTTACCTAATCTGTTTTGTTGCCTCTGGAACCATGGCTCTTTCCCATCAATGAATTCATTCAGTCCCTGTAATCAACTCTGATTAGTGTTGTTTAACATCAATCTTTCCTACATTTTTTCAAAGAAAGATACCAATCAGTTCTGCATATCCCTGCTTGTTAAAAGCAGCACCTCTCCTGCTGACTTACCCTTCCCTTAATCAAAAGGGCAGGAGGAAGCAGTTGGGATTCACTTTTCTTTTTTTTTGTTTCAAAGTACACAAATGTCAACTTCCTCAAGGATGTTTGGCATCACTGAGTTCAGTCATGTAAAGTACAAAGTTAGCTTAATCAAAAGGTTGCAGGCTGCCCATTGCTAAAATGGAGAAGGAAAAGGAAACCCAGGCTTCCCTGAAGTGTGAAAGGGTGCACAGGCCACTGTCGCATGTGGATTCACACGGAGGCCATGCTGAGCTGACAAGGGGCTTTAGGAAACACGAACCTCTACAACTGCATCTCTCTATCCTCCATTTGAAATGGCAGTGGCACTTTCTTTTTATTCTTGTGCTCAGTCAAGTACTTTCCATATAGCTTTGTAGCAACCCCAAGCCATAGCCCATTTAAATGTATTTAAAAAAATTATTTTCACTGCCAGTCCCCATACTTTATTGGAAGAGTGTAATTCTCCTTGCCTCCATGGACCTGAAGGTGTTAGCACATAGAGCAGCTACCAGGTAGTCCATTCATTCATTCATTTCCCTACTCTTTTTATAAATCAGTATCCATCATGTTTAATTTGAAATCTGTCAATATGAAATCCCTGGTCAATAATGTCCTTGGAAGATGCTTTTAAAAGTAGCAGAAAATACATTTTCCGCAGTTTATCTTAGATTAAATTGTAACTCAACTTAGTTTTGGAGATAAGTATAAGTCTATAAATAATACACACATGTCTAAACCTGAACTTACATTCCAATCAAACACAAAAATCTTATATGGTTATGATCCCCAAACAAGTCTAGAGAAGATAATCTCTGTAACCATGTGGAACTGGTACGGTTCACAAAATGACATTCTGTGTAACCTCCCTGGGGTTTCTGATGTAAAACTAAAGTGATAAGAAGTCACTAGCTCGAAGTTCCAGCCAGAACTAGAACTCAAGCTCCAAATTCCTAATCTAGGGACTTTTATGTGATGACCATATATTAGGTAGGTGCGAGGAGTGAGAAAGAGGGGGATACAAAATCTGAAGGTCACTGATATGGAGGGACAAGGAGAGATAAAAGATGCTTAAAAACAACAACATTGGTCTAGAGAAAAACTACTCATTTTAAATGCCTCTGAATTACAGGGAAGAGCATAGGACAGCGGTTCTCAACCTGTGGGTCGCGACCCCTTTGGGGTCGAACAACCCTTTCACAGGGGTCGCCTAAAACCATCAGAAAACACATATATAATTACATATTGTTTTTGTGATTAATCACTATGCTTTAATTATGTTCAATTTGTAACAATGAAAATACATCCTGCATATCAGATATTTACATTACGATTCATAACAGTAGCAAAATTACAGTTATGAAGTAGCAACAAAAATAATTTTATGGTTGGGGGTCACCACAACATGAGGAACTGTATTAAAGGGTCGTGGCATTAGGAAGGTTGAGAACCAATGGCATAGGAGAAGTGTGTGTGTGTGTGTGTGTGTGTGTGTGTGTGTGTGTGTGATTATATATATATATATATATATATATATATATATATATATATATATTCCCCTTTATATGAAATAATACATCATTCTCCCACTTCAATGTGGTCTAAAAAATCTCATAGAGCAGTTTCCCAAGCTTCCCTGATCATAATATTTGGCATTTATATCAGATTTATTTCAGATACAAATGCCAAGGTTGCCCCATGGAAGTTTCTGATTCTCTAGGACTATGTGGGGCTCAGAAATATGCATTCTTCACATGTTGATTCATAGGATCAGGTAACACAGAAACCCTTGCCACAACATCTAAAAAATTGTTCATTCTTAATGAATTGTCCCATTTCAATGTCTCTGCTGCGCCTTTCTTTCTTTCTTTCTTTCTTTCTTTCTTTCTTTCTTTCTTTCTTTCTTTCTTTCTTTCATTCTTTCTTTCTTTCTTTTTACTGCTGTGCCTTTCAAGCAGGCACATACTCATATATCAAAACATGACCTAATGTTTTCTTTAAAATAATTTTACATACATTTACTGAATTTTAAAGCTTTTAGCAATAGCAAAAAGTCAAATGGGGTTCTCACCTAGCTCTCTCCCACTGAAGCATCTACTTATACTTTACAAGTATCAATGCCTAATTTTTTTTTAAAGCCTGTGCTTAGTCAATATTAACTGAAACATTAACTGAATACAGGGTTTCTTTTTTAAAACATTTATTTTGTCTGTCAATCTGGTTGATCAAATTACTAATTTATATCCTGATGGTGGTGATCTTTAGAAAAACCAGTCTGCCTTTGTTGCATCCCAAAAATATTAAGAAGAAGAACGCATTCCACACAAAAATCAGTAGGGGAAAAAAACAACAACAAAAAACCTCTGTTTTTGAGCCCAGTCCCCCTCTCCCTTAAACCTTTTGACACATAAAAATAAGCCTTTTCACATCAGCCCACCTTTCTTTGATAAGTCAGTCACTTTCCTTCTAAATTCTGTCTGAGACAAAACTTGCCACGCTGTCACTCACCTTTTAGAAAGGCACAACCAGGAAACGCTGCCTAAAATGAGTTCACCTACTGTCTTACTTTTATTTTTATTTTCTTTATTGATTAAGGTATTACATATGTGTCCTTATCCCCCTTTCTCCCTCACCCGCCCACTCATGCCCTCACCCTACCTGGTGTCTGTGTCCATTGGTTAGGCCTATATGCTTGCATACACGTCCTTTGGTTGGTCTCTCCCCCTTACCCCCACCCTCCCCTGCCTTCCCGCTGAGGTCTGACGGTCTGATCGATGCTTCTCTGTCTCTGGATCTGTTTCTGTTCATCAGTTTATGTTGTTCATTATATTCCACAAATGAGTGAGATCATGTGATATTTATCTTTCTCCAACTGACTTATTTCACTTAGCATAATGCTCTCCAGGTCCATCCATGCTGCTGCAAATGGTAGGAGTTCCTTCTAGACCACCATCTAGTGTCTCGTAGTCACATTTTATTCAATGGATACTACACAAACCAACCAGAAAACAAAAATACTACTGTAACATTTTTGCAATAATTCTACGGTCTTGAGAGATATTAAGTTAGGGGAAAAGAATGGTCCATGCCCTCTTCTAAGCATGAGCGGGAGGGGCCATAACTGTAAAGAATGTCTGTTAATTATGGTTGTACTATAGTTATATTAAGCATTATACGATTAATTCCCACTATCAAATTAAACTGTTAAATGGGGCTAGATTAAAAACACAAGTTTGCTCTGCTTGCTTTCCTCAATTATATACAGGGGTGGGCAAAAGTAGGTTTACAGTTGTGAGTACAGTTATTTATTCATTAATTATGTAATATTATTACTAACCCACTTTTGCCCACCCCCCTACAAAGTAATCACAAATTAAGTTTGCCATCACAAGTATGTTTTACCTTGGGGGGGGGGGACTTTTTCCTCACAAGGCATACTGAATATTGAGATGGTAAAGTCCAAGGTCAATGATATATATATATATATATATAGTTGTTTAACTGCTGCAAAAATAAGCACCGAGTTTCATAGGCTATTTCCCTTAGAAGATTGAGGCACAATAATTTTTTTCCTGCTGGGAGAGAATGTGTCTCTTAGGTGGAGTAGAGGCTGAGAGACAGTGAGGAGTCCATCCTGCAGCAGGAAGCATGCCTGGCAGGCAGAATCCAGGAGAGTCAGACAGCCTCAGAACAGCACTAGGGACGGTGCCTAGAGATAGAAGAGAGGTATGGACGCTCGAGACATATTTGAAAGATTACAGGTGGTAGGTAACCATGGTTTTAAGTGTCCATCTCACTGGCCATAGCATTTGCAGTCCACATTTGCAAACTCTCTTTAACTATGTCAGTGACCAGAGCTAGCCTTCCAGGTTAGGCTGGAACGACCACTAACAAGCTGCCCCTAGCCTCCTTTGGGACTCAGACGATAAAGCCTCAGCAATCACAGCAGTAGCAGCAAGACCAGCATGGCTTCGACCTGTAGTTCTTGTCCATCAAAGAGCTGTGCCCTGTCTGCTTGCACTGACAGGCAGATAAATACAGAGATCTGTCGGCAAGTGCATATTTATGTGTATCTACAGCTCCCTCATACAGACCTGCAGAGAATGCCTAACAGCTTCCAGTGTGTAACACATTCACCCACTAATGGGGTGAGACCCATTACTCACAAATGAGTGAAAAGAAACATCAATATGCAGGTCTTAACCCCAGTTTGTGGGCAGAAACCTGTCATTCCATTGTAGGCCGACAGGTCTCCTATTCAGACAGTCCTTGTTTAGTTTTCCAAACACCCTTCCTCTAAATGGTGCTACTCTACACTGTGCAGACATACAGATTTGACAAGCAGAGCCATCAATTTCACATTCCCTATGCCAACTGCTGGGGGAAATTAGGCTAGTATGTACCCGGGATTGACTAGCTGGGGAGGCACTTAGAAGGTATTTCCACATTAAAGACTCAGATCTTAGGATGGAATACTCAAGGAGGGTTGTTCCTTTTCAAAACTCATCAAATCAGAAAAGTCCAAAAATATATATGGTGGTCTACTGTGGGGCATATCTGATACTGAATCCAGAGATAAAGAGAAAAGTAGGGCATGGTCCCAATCTAGAAGGAGCTCTGAGTAGGCAATAAAAGGCATCCAATCAAGTAACCAAAATATAAAATGGGGCACTTGCCTTAAGATGTGTACATATAATGCTTAGTCAACAGGAAGCTGAATATAGACATGATATACTGGCACTTTGTTACCTTTCAAGAAATGTCAGAACTGTCCAAAGAAAGACCAACTAGATACATGATAAGAATAGGTGAACTAGGCACACGGCAAAAGACAAGGTGATGAGCATTGTTTCTCATGACCAAGTCCCATGATACTCTTGGGATTTCTGAGACTGTCTCAGGGGTAGAGAAAGAGCTTGAGATGGCATTGAAATATCTGAGAGCATAGAATCTCTCTGGCAGTTGCCTTTTGGTGCTGATCTGCTGAACTAGGAAGGAATGGAGAAAATGTAGGAGAAGGGTTCTATTGCTATTTCAGGAGTCAGTGAGAATTAAGAATACAACCAAAGGGAGAATGAAATATTGAGCTTTAAAATATTAATGGTAGTTTTGATATAATATAGTGAGAATAGCACTTCACCTCTGTGGTCTTCCTCCCAAAACTCATAAGTCCAATCACATGATCTCCCTCATATGTGGAATTCTAATGAACAACATAAACTGATGAATAAAAATAGATCCAGAGACAAAGAAGCATCGAACAGATGGACAAACCTCAGAGGGAAGGCAGGGCGGGGTGGATTGGTGGGAAGAGATCAACCAATGAACTTGTATGCATATATGTATAACCCATGGACACAGACAATAAAATGGTGAAGGCCTGGGGGTGCGGGGGTCTGGGAGAGGTCAATGGGGGGAAAGGAGGATATATGTAATACTTTCAACAATAAAGATTTTTTAAAAACAAACAAACAGCAATAAAACATAAGCCCAGGCTATGAGAAAAAACATCAGATAAACCCACACTGAGGGATATTCTACAAGATACCTGATCAGTTATCCTCAATTTTTTGAGGTTGTGAAAAACAAGGAACATCTGTGAAACTGACACAGACCAGAGAAGCCTAGAGAGATGGGCAACTAAATGTAATGTATTCCTGGATGGGATCCTAGGACAGAAAAAGACACTGGTGGGAGGGAACTCGTAAAATCTGAATGAAGTGTGAAGTCTACTTAATATTAAAGTGCTTACCAATGTTGGGTTCTTAGCTATGACAGATGTAGCATAGTAATATAAGATGTTATCAACAGGGGGATCTGGGTGAGGGGTATATGGAAACTGTGTTATCTTTGCAGATTTTCTATTAATATTTATTTTCTAAAGTATTTTAAAATAAAAATCAATTAAAAAACAAAGAACTTAAAAGTTTAGAACCCAGAATGAGTCCCAGATCCCCCTGAGCTGATCAGTACTCCATGTCATATGAAGTTCCCAGAGGCCTGAATAGCAGGAACTCATAAATGGGAATGCAGAGGAGGCTGTGTCCCCTGAGTTTACTCTCAAGCTTGAAACTTTGAGAGCAAATTATTATGTTGTTCAGGAATATACTATAGTAAAGCCCTCACTGTTTGGAGGCTTGAGTGAGCCTTAGTGCCCACTTCCCAACCTGCCCCTACCCTCTAAGCAGTAATAGGCTTTGCTAAAATCAATCAAAAGGCAAAGAGGATCCCACATTTAGGAGATATTTTCCAGTTCAAGTTATGATTAGGAGGGACTGGGGTTATGGTTGGTAGGAAAGAGAAATGGAGAGTGCTGTTCATATGCGTGTTTTAAATATCCTTTTTTAAAAAAAAATCTCCACAGTTATCATTGTATTTTAGTTTTGAGTGCTCCACATCTGCAGGACTGCAATTGCTGCCCAGCTGGCATCAGACTAGTCTCAATCCCTTAAATCCACCCTGAGCACTATAGCCAGGCTACTCCTAAAACACAGTTTTTATTAGTTTTGTTTGCATCTCTAAAATGTTTCCATTATTTAGCAAACGCTTATTGAGTTCTAATTCTATGACAGCCATTGTTCTCATCACTGAAAAAATAAATTCTGGATTCCACCTGAGTTTTCCCAATTCATATCCTAATCTTCACATGTATCTCATCTCTAATTTCATTACTTGCATCCCCACCACCTTGCCTTCTTCTAGGTTGAAATTTTTCTACATTTCTACATTTTCTACATTTCTACATTACCCTCCTTCCCTGGTTTCTGGAACACCACACCACCATATTCCATGTTCCTTTCTCTCCAAAAGACCATTTTTTTCTTCATCCTCCAACACTCAGCTTTTACATCTACAGCTAAAGTTCTCCCTCTATTCTCAAGCCATCCATGTACCACTAGAGGTCATTCTGATGAGAATTCCTACAGCACTCACCGCCTTTCTTTACTGCTCATTTTGGTGCATAATAATAGAATAATAATTTCTATCTAACTAGTCTTAGTATTTAAATAGAAATCTCCACAATAAGATTAAACAAACCAGAAGCTCCCTGTAAGCAGGTATTGTGTCTCTGTTAACTATTATGATAGATACTAATTAAGATTAGCTCATACCTGTTTCTAAATTTAAATTGTATATTTTCCTCTTTTTAAAAATATTTTTCCTTTTTTATAATAGTAAAAAAATAGAGACAATAATGGAAACACAATAAATACATCAACATGTAATGATCAGTGGTCTTTACTGGCTGCAAAAACAGTGCTGCATTTTGCTGTTAGTTCCTCTACCTTTTATGTGTGATATTTACTATTAGACACACTCTATATAAGCCAACAGTGCCCAATTAAATTTTATAATAATTGAGCTTTGACTGTTGTTAGCATCAGCCTTCAGTTAGAGCAGGTATAGGGCAACAGAGACTAAGTTCAGGATATATGAGCTCATATTCATCAAGCAGCTAATTTAATGACATTGTGGGAGGCATAATAAGTAATATGACATATAGTATGCCCAGGTTGCTGAATGCTGTTTTTTGCAGATAGGGTTTGATATCAGCTTTCACTTACTTATTATTTATATAAGCACATTTTTTTCCAAAATATAATAAGTGTAGAAAAGTTTGTATAAGGTGATATGGAGATCAAAATCAAGGTTATAACCAAGGGCAACAGATTAAAATGCAAATGGGTAATGAATCACTTGTTAAGACTAAAGTTCACAAATTTCAAATGGGGAAAGGCATCAGCAGAGACATAAATAACACAGCTGTAAGGATGGTGTCATGGTTTCATGAAGGAAAAGATGAAGCAGATAGGAGGATAGGCCTCTATAATGACTGGATATAAGTACTCAGAGTTTCAAATTTTGTCAAAGAAGACAAAAATAACTAGGAGAGTTTGGACTGGAAGACTGGGAATAATAATGAAGGATAGTGAATACAATGGCCTAGGAGGACAATGATGTCAGCATTAAGAACATTAAGAACAATGAGTGAGGTCTAGCAACTGAGTAATTCTGCATCAAGTACTTGAAACCAGTGTTAAGGCAGAACTCAGTACAAAGATCACCTCAGCCAAAACATGGATTCCTCATGTGTTCTCTGCCTACAAAGACATTCAGATCAACATGTTGGTGAAGCTTATGCTCACAGCTGGGGCAGCAAGCATTCCTAGGTGAATGTGGGAGGGTGTGTGTATGTGTGTGTGTGTGTGTGTGTGTGTGTGTGTGTGTGTGTGTGTGTGTGAATGCATATCTGCATGTGTGTAGGTTGTGTTCTAACAGGTATTAACCATGACCCTAAAAACTGAGCACAAGCCTTAGCCAGTTTGGCTCAGTGGATAGAGCTTCAGCCTGCAGACCAAAGGGTCCTGGGTTTGATTCTGGTCAAGGGCACATGCCCAGGTGGGGGCTCAATCCCCAGTAGGGGGCGTGCAGGAGGCAGCCAATCAATAATTCTCTCTCATCATTGATGTTTCTATCTCTCTCTCACTTTATCTCTGAAATCAATAAAAATATATTAAAAAACAAACAAGAAAAACAAACAAAAAAACTGAGCATGAGGATAATAATGATGATTATAACAAGAGTTAATGTTTATGGTAGCTCACAATATTCCAGGTTTTAGTTTAGATACTTTACCTTTATTAGATTATTTATTCCCCACAGTAATTTTATGATGAAGGCACCACCCCCATTTTATAGATTAAGAAACTGAGGCAGTAAAAATTAAATCATTCCCAAGGTCACACAGCTTGTAAGTTGTAGAACCCAGGCAGTCTGCATACTTAATCACTCTGCTACACTGCCTAAATCCAAGAGAACAATGAGAGAGTTGTAGAAGTTTACCTATATCTAAATGATATCTTCTTTTTTACGTCCCCAGGGATAGAAATGATTTCAGGCTACTCTTACTGGAGCAGTAGCTCTTCTCAGATATGTGACAATGTCATGTTATGTTGTTCAGCAGATGATAAAAGCATCATGGTAACAGATGAGAGATTTGGCTCTTTTTAATTATACTCTACATTTTAATTATACTATTTAAGCAATAAAGAAATATTGTTATGAAGCAGTAGAACAACAGACAGGGTAATATGGAAAGTAAAATTTTAGTCTCAGCCAGCCACTAAATGTGGGTTCTGCTCTCTATCTCTCCATATTCCATTTCTCTACAGAGTGAATAAGGGTTAATACGATGATTATAAAACATTTACCATATGAGAAACCATAAGTTCTATTACTACTGTGATTTTTCTGAACACAGATGACTCCCAAGCCCAGGAAGAGTGACCAAATAAAACATCAGCACCATAGCGACTGAATAAGTTTGGACTCTAGTGTCCAATTTTATTAACAAAGGTGATTGTTAACATAGCGGCATGAACATGAAATTTTCATTTAAAACCAAGGGGAAATGTACTTAGCCTTGAGTCTTTCCTTGTTGGTCTCCTGGAGTCAATTCCAAAGTATCACCTAATAATTACTATTTATAAGAATTTTCAATTTTATATAAATTTATTTTCCTAAGAGTATAAAGATTCAGGTCAATTATTATGGCTTCCGATTTTCAGCTTGACTATATCTCAAGACAGAATGTCCCCTTCAGGCTTCTAGGAAGTGACTTGTGTGGGGCCCTATATAACCTGGACCTTACTGGATGCTATGACTACCCTGTACTGTTGTTTTCATAAGTGAGCTAGCTGGGTCAAGGCAAAGAGGGGAAAGAGTTGGGCAAGGACTCATAGGCTGGAAGGCCTGCTGTACAGGTAAGTCTAAACTCCCCTCTTCTAGCCTTAACATGTTGGAAGACCCTGACCTTAAACTGAGTACAGAATTCTTCAAGGAGAGAAACAGGAACTCCTATACCCTGAACTTGTCAGGAGAGGCTGGCCCCTTTTAGCATTTGACCTTCAGTGAATAATAAAACTGCTTTTATCCATAATCCTGTACCAGCTGCAAAGGTGACAGATACCTGTCATATTTTAGAACAGCTTATCACCTCAGCCTCTGAAGTGACCGAGTATTTATAGACACAAAGATAGAAACATAAAGCATGTATGTATAGGCAGGAGTCCCCTGGAGGTGGCGATTAGGACCAGGCAGTAATTTTAGCTTGAAGTTCCTATGACTTAAATAGCCACTTGAGCTCTGCTCTTGCCGTTTACAATGTCAATAGAACCCCTAAATGAAATTACAGCCTTCTGATACACAGCAGGATATCCTTTCTTTGCCCTGCAATGTACACGGACGGGAGAAATTGCTCTGTATATGGAGTTTCACTAAAGGGGAATTTATCATAAGGCTGCTCTGCTAAAATATAATTATGCTGTTATTCACTGGATAACACATCTAATGACTTAGGGTGCACTTGATAGCCATGTTTCAGTGAACACAGACGCACGCCCTGATGTGAACTGGGCACTCCAGTGCTTCAAAGCGCTATCGATTTCAATTCTACCATAATTTACACCTGGCTTGTTTTGCCAATAGCTTGAACCCATGCTAACACTGGAACACACACACTCAAGTATTAGAGGAATCAGGAAAGAACTGTACAGCAAAAATGCATGCAGCAAACTTTCTAGGATTCTGCCATTATAATAATATCACTTGAGGCTAATAAAATATTCTGTAAGACTTTCTGGCTATGTTTGAGCATTTCCTCTATTAGTACTGTCCCACGGTTGGTGGTGACAGTAACAATAATCTCTTATGTTTGTACAAACTGCCAGGGCAGCATCTGAGTGCCATTCATCTTGGTCCACCTCCACCTAGCAGAAGTAGTGGGATGTATTAGTTCAGGGGTCCTCAAACTACGGCCCGCGGGCCACATGCAAATACAAATATTGTATTTGTTCCCGTTTTGTTTTTTTTACTTCAAAATCAGATATGTGCAGTGTGCATAGGAATTTGTTCGTGTTTTTTTTTTTTTTTAAACTATAGTCCGGCCCTCCAACGGTCTGAGGGACAGTGAACTGGCCCCCTGTTTAAAAAGTTTGAGGAACCCCGTATTAGTTGCTCATAATAATTTTCTCTAAGGCTCCTCTTCCTCTCTGTATAATCATGTGATATACCCTTTTGCTTTTTGTCCACATACTTTCCTTGAGAAAAGTACACAACACAATTTTAACTATTACCATGATGCTGTTAATTCAGATGACTGCCAAACTTATCTCCAGCTTTCCTGACCAAATCCAACAGCCTACCAGGTATCAGTCTGAATTTCCCCCCAACATCTCAAAATCAACACATTCAAAAGCAAAATTTATCATCTTTCCTGAGCCTACAAACCTCCTCTCCTCCTCATAATTTTTCTGGTTTAGCTGTATAAGGCAGAATGCTGGGAGCAATCCAAAATTCATTCTTCTCTCGATGCCGAGCCCAAAGGTTATTAAATTGTGTCCATTCTGCCTCTTATCTCTTGAATGTGGCTCCTCCTTTCTGTTCCCACAGTTATTGTCCTAGTTCAGGGCTTCACTCTTTCTTGTATGAACAATTTCAGTTGCCTTCTAATTCATTTTCCTGTCTCAATTCTCCCAGCCCTCCAATTTGCCCTCCACCTTTCCGCCAGGGTGATCTTCTATCACACAATTTGATAATTAACCTTCTCTACTTAAAATCTTTCAATGGCTCCCTAAATGCCACAAGATGAAGCTAAAACTTCTTTGCATGGAAATCATGGGCCAACATGATTGTTGCCTGCCTACATCTACAGCATCATTTCTCCCAACTCCTCTACTAAACATCAGTGATACTGGTCCCCAACTTGGCCATGCCATTTCCTATTTAAGTGCTTCACCTCTGCTGGTCTGCTTACTGAATGCTCTTCCTCTTTTTGACTATCCAGGGAAATCCTTCAAGGCCCAGCATGGGTTTATTAGCTCTTCTCTCAAGTTTTCCCTGACCCTCCACTCAGAAGTACATTCAGCTAAAACACTCACTATTTTGTGCTTCCGAGGTTCCTTAAACATCCTTCAATTATAATACTTAGCATAGGGCATTATACAGACTTATTTCCCTAGCTGTCTCTTCCCGAGTGAGTAGTTAGAGGCCCGGTAGTATTATTTTGTATTGTCAATGGAAAAGCCAAAACCTTCACAACAGCATATCAAGGCCAAGTGCTTAGGCCCCATGACCTCGCCTACCTCATCTCCTACCATCTCACTCTGATCCTGCCACACACACTACCCGTTACACTCAAAGTTGCCACATACAGTATTGTCCAGGGACTTTGCATTGGTGGTTCCACTACCAAAAATGCTTTGGCCTAGATATCCGCAAAACTCGGTTCTCCACCTTTCTCAAATGTTGTCCCTTCAATGAGGCATTCCAGCTCCACCCAACTTAAAATTGCAATTTTGCCCTTAACAAACATACACACACTCTCAATCTTTCTCTCTTTTTCCTCTTTCACTTTTCTCCATAACACTGGTCACTGTGTTACATGCTATATATTTTACATATGTACTTGTTTGCCATCTTTCTCCCCTGCCTAAAAAATAAGTAAGCATTATGAGATTGGAGACTTCTTTGTTTTGTTTACTGTAGTATCCCAGATCTTGGAAAAGTGTTGGATGCATAGTATGTGTTCCTCAATAAATATTTGTTATTAAATGAATCAGTCTTTAGTGTCTAGAATTATACCTGACACACAGTATGGGTTCAAAAATGTTCTCAAATTAATAAATAAATTAGTGAATGAATGAATTAATGTTAAATCCATGTTTAATGAATGCAATGAAGAGACAGTCTTTGTAATCCGATCCTCATAACAATGTTGGAAAATAAGTAGAATGGGTACTATTATCTTCATTAGACAAATGAAGTAGATGAGTCCCAGGAAGGGTAGGAGCCTAAATTAAAGCTACATGGGTAGCCTAATGTTTGCTCCTCTTTTCAATCCACTATTAAAAGGTAAAAATGATCCTTTGCACTAGGTTCAGTATGAACCTCTAACATTTACTACACTGTTTTGATTCCTCTTGACTAGGAAGGCAATTAACAGGAGGTTCAAGGTGCTAATACTTTTTATTACAATGTGTGTGTTTCCTTATTAGGTCCTTTTCATAAAACATATCCTTTTCAAAAGTGGATTAGGCACTCATACAATTTTACCCCTCACAGTGGATTGTACATGACTACCCAAGAGGATGTCATACTATAAATCCTGCCAGAATGAACTGGAAGGTGAGCATAGCATTCATAGCTTGATGATGCACAGGCTGTTTGGTGCCAAGTCAGTGCTAATGGAGATGTCCTCTATGTGTTAACACCCAAAGGAGAACAAATTCAACAACAAAACACTTCGGTTTTTGGCATGTCTGTAGAGAGTTAACTTTCCATTGTTCAAGGGTTAATTATCCATTATGTGAATCACTTCTCCTTCTCCCTCTGGCTCTTACCACTAGAAATTTAGTGTACTGGAGGATAAGCAGGAAAAATAAAAAGATGAAAATGAAATCAGAACAATTCAGTTATATATATTGAAAGCTCTAGAAAAGACTCCCATATAGAAGACAGAATTTGATATAGTTTGGGGATTGCCAAGTTGATTGATCATAGATAATAGATATTATTAAAGCATATCTTACACAATATTTTGGTTTTATTTGTTACAGTCGGTTTGTAGTATATGAAGTTACTCCCTGGCTGTGCTTCATGTCAACAGCAAACCATTTAGGGTGTGAAAGGGGCCCTTTCCTCCGATGTCCCAGAGCACTGCAGATTCTTTGAAGTGGTTTTTTTAATGTATGAAACTACGTATAAGTCAGCGGTTCTCAACTTGTGGCTCGCCAACCTGTGGGTCGCGACCCCTTTGGGGGGGTTGAACGACCCTTTCACAGGGGTTGCCTAAGACCATCGGAAAACACATATATAATTACACACTGTTTTTGTGATTAATCACTATGCTTTAATTATGTTCAATTTGTAACAATGAAAATACAGCCTGCATATCAGATATTTACATTATGATTCCTAATGTAGCAAAATTACAGTTATGAAGTAGCAACGAAAATAATTTTATGGTTGGGGGTCACTACAACATGAGGAACTGTATTAAAGGGTCGCGAAATTAGGAAGGTTGAGAACCACTGGTATAAGTGGTTAGAGGACAGGTACTGCATTTTATATTTATTTATCTCCTTCCCAAATAATGTCAAACTGCCTCAATCTGAATGGAAGAGCAATGAACAGGTGATGAGTGAGTGAATGAATGATTGCATGGCTGTTCATATGCCAATACATTGACAGTGAATACATCTTGCTGTATATCATAAGTGATAAATGAAAGCTATAGATTTTTAAAATGCTATCAATGGAGAAGGGGAAATTCACTCTTCATTCAGGTTATTATGGAAAGCTTCAGAGAAAAAATGGAACTTGACAAGGATGTGACTTGCCTCAGTATCTTTAAAGGTATCTGAAAAATTGTAGTTGCTAATGCTGATATGTAAGTAAAGCATCAAAGTATTTCAAGTATAACTAAATAGATGAGAAACTAGAATAAACTAGTTTCATTTGTGCATATACTCATTCTTACAATATAGAGTGAATTCACTAAATACATTCTCAATTTTAAGATAATAGAAATTTATTTTCTTTCCATTTAATTTTAAACTACTTTATACATATAGCAATTAATACTTTTATGTTGTGCATAACAGAATTTAGATTTAACATCTAACATGCATATTTGATAAAGAATAATTACTAATCTTACTAGCTAAACAAATATTACCTTTTACAGGTACTGTTCATAAATATTTGTGTAAAATTTCTGTTATAAGTGTGATAAAATGTCAACTATACTTTACTTATGATCAATTTAAAAAAAAGTTTCATTGAATTCAAAGAAAGTAAGCCTAGCTAATATTTGGTTATATTTTAATCTTGAATATAGGTATATGATTATGAATGTACATATGCATTTATAACAAAGATACACAATCACATGATACAATGAATCAACCTTTTCTTAACTTTTAAAACATGTATCTTTATAAATGAATCACATAAGTATAAAAACTCTTTTGTATACAAATAAGAAAGAATAATTCCTTATTGGGTCAATCATAATTCTGTTATTTAGCAATGTCATTTGTGTCTAATTATGACTGACTCATTAAATGACTATAACATATAGGAAGTACTTATAGCCAATGTGCATGCAAGGAGATATACATTTTAAAACATGCATCTTATGAAATAAAATAAAAAATTCAGAATGAGCACCAGAAAACTGAATTCTGAATAGTATACTATAAAGGTTTAAAGACAGGTTTTGGAAAAAAAAATAGGTACTATTAACACAACCATTTAAGAAGAATGAAATACATCATTATCCTGCCTTTCTATTAGAGGTATACTGATCAAATTCTGACTCTGAGACACTAGCTTAGCTATGTGATTCTTCCACAGCCACGTGGAGCTCCAGATCTTGGCAGCAATAAGGAAAATCTCTCTGGCAGGTTATCTTTGTTAAATGCCATTTCTTAGATATTTGTGTTTACCTATTCTCTGCTTAACAACACTGACAAAATTTTATATACAAACATAGAAGATTTCAAAAAAAAATGTCTTCCAAGTGTTAAAAATCCAGCTTGCCCTTAAGGCAGTCCTAATAGACATCCCTAGACTAAAAGACATTTCTCCTGGGAGTCTGTGCAACCTGAGTATTAACTGAGGAAGACACAACCTCCTGTGTATGTCTTGGCAGTAATGGGCTAAAAGCTACTTACATTTTTTAGACCGTAACTAAAATTTTATATCATCATTTTCCAATTCAACTTATTTCCTCAGCAAACAAGAAACCTAATGACAAACCCCCAAGAAACATTATATTTACAAATAGTATGATCATAACTAATGTGCCTAACCAAAATAGGCAAATTATATACATTAAACTTATAGCACATATTGGTCTTAATAAAACTTGAAGACTGCCTCTTGTCACAGTGACACCTGAGGAGTTTGGTGTGCCTTCTAAACTACAGGAATTGTGATAGGAAGTGGACTCTGTTCCAGAGAGTCACTGACAGAGCCTGAAGAGGCTGCAGCAGGGGGCAGTCTCTGTAGGGAACTCGGTTATGTATGAACACACATGAGTTACATGGTTAAGAATGTGAATCGCCGAGAGTAGCAGACAAAATCCCAAAGCTAAGTACCAATATAATATGTTGGATGACTCCACCGGCTTGGACAGAGTACACAATAGACATACACAGCACACATCTGGTTAAATGTAAAATAACTATTGCTAAAGCATTTTCAACTTTTAGGAGGAATCTACTGGCAGTGTGTTAATAGCAACGAAAGCGAAAACAATTAAATAGCATCTCTTTCCAAATATTTAAGAACATCGAGTAAATGCCCCTTAGGCTGGGTTGTGGTTCTTGGAAGTCTCAGCCTATGAGAACCATATTGGGGACATCAAAGGCTCCTCCCTCTCTCCAAAGAGCAATTCAGTTCAGATGCTGCCACAGAGCCAAATGCTTTTATGGCCACCATGTTTTTTGTTTGTTTGTTTCCACTCAATATTTTGGAACATGCTCGATTCTTGAAATTGAAAAGAAGACAAGAAAACACTGTAAGATCAAATGACCCTGGAGGAGCAACGAGACCTGATGGTAAAGGACAAACACGTTTCAGCTGAAATTGACTCCAAAAGCAGGTCTGTTGACTCCTCTGTTAGTCTTATACTCGACAGGATGCAACCACCCCCATTCCACTCCTTCGACAACTTCCCAGAGCACATTCAATCAGAGTCTCTTGTATTGAGGACAATACTATATTTGGGTTTAATACTGTGAGGACAGTCATCTAGTTTTCCTATGTCAGGATGATAAATTTCCCTGAAACCAAATAAGGATTCTCATTGCATCCTTCTGTTCGATACCATGAATGCAGAAGAATAAAGAAGAAGGTGTCACAAATAATATTTTCCAAAAGGTTGGGTTGGGGGAGGTTCCCTAACATTGAAAAGCAACCAGTTTTTAGCAAAGAGATCTTTAAAAGAACAGTATTCACAATATTCTTTTGCTAAGCATCCACTTTTCTGTCTTGCTTAGCTGGGTACAGAAGTATTCTGAGTATAATATAAGTGTTCAGAATAGAGATGCCTAAAAAGTTGGCACAGAGAAACTTCAAATGCACGATGAATCCCACTTTCACTTCCCCCTCCTACCACCCCGAATAAGACCAACCTCCCCACTCACTCACCTATCTTCCTCCTCCTACCAGCATGCGTGCTAGGCATGTCAAGGCTGACATCCATGTGGGCAGCATGAAACCTATGCTGCGGGTCCTCCTGGCACACACGCTGCCACTGTGTATAGAGTGGTCTCGGCTGTGCACAGTGAAATCTTCGCCATTACGGTGGACTGTTTGGTAGCTTTTTAAAAGAATTGTGTTTCCCCCCTCTTTTTTTAAAAACACCCGTTATTTCCTGACTGCCTCAGAGATACCAAGAATAGAATCCTTGACACATCAAATTCTGGAACCTCACCACTCACCAAGACTGTGGTTCCTGATCCAAGGAGTGCCGACTGAGAATCAGCACAGTCTCTTGAGAGTGTCCAGGCCTGGCTGCTAAGCTCCCTGCTCTGATTAGCTTGTCGAGTTCACAGTGTTCCAGAGTGCTGAAGCACAGAAATTAGGGAGGGGAGGTGGAAGGAAAATCACTGGAGCCTCTTACGATCGAACTTCCACTAACTGAGAGGAAATGTCTTATAAATAAACAACAGCAACAGAAACAAAAAAAAACACCATCCCGTCCTGCCAGAGGAATGTACATTATTGTCTCCCGACGGAAAACTTTACACCACACCAGAATGCAGCCATGTCTCCTGAAACTACCTCCCTCGAAACAGAAAGAAAAAGGAGAATCAAGGAGAAAAGGAGAACAAAAAAAAGGTTTTTTCATCCTCTTGAATTCTGTTAGGAAGTTCGTGTGCGTTCCCAGTAGACAAACTAAACTAAGCAGTTTCAACAGTGTCACTGTTCCAGGATTTCTTGCGGAGGCTGCTTGTTAGCAAAATTTCATTTCTGCCCAGATCATTGCTGTGCCATCCGGACATTTTCAGAAGGGAAGTTCAGGGAGGGGTGGGGGAAGGTTTGACTCTGGAGGAGAGGAAGAAGAGAGGACAAAGGAACACTCCTGGTGAACCCCAATGCCCTAGCCCCAGCCATGAGAAAGCCAGCCCCACCCTCCACCCAACTGCTGCTTGTTGAGGACTTGGTGATGCAGTGTGTTTAATCTACTTACTCTTTCTGCTCGGGAGGCTGAGGTTCCTATATTTCCAGCTCATGCTGGACTGTACCGTAAGCAACAAGTGAAATGAGTTCAGTGATCTCATTCTAGTCCTTCGACTCCTGTCCACATCGCTAAGCGACTGCACAGCTTGGCACAGGCCAGGATGAGTCAGCAGTCTCTGGTCATGAGAGGCCAGGCCTGGAATAGCAGGGGGGTTTAGGTCAGGAGCGAACTGAAGCAGAGGCCGTCTGGGCGGCAGTGCTCTCGGCTCTGCAATGTGCGGAGACACTGCAGGTCACAATGAAAGAGCCTCATCAGCTAGTGGGTAAAGACCGTAGGATTGTAGAAAAAGAGAGCAGCAAGGGAAAGATGCAAAACAGCTGCCTACCAAACACAGAACAAATTAGAGTACCACAGTCAGAAAGAGAGGGCACCGGTAGAGTCCTGGAGGAGAAAAGATGCTCATTAAGATTTCTGGAATACCTTTTCTTCCATGTGCTCTGAGCTTGATTTGAGAAATCAGGTGGTTACCTATATACTATCCTAGTATTTTGGTATTTCTTTCTTGATTTGGTAAGTAATGAAACCAACAAATAAAAGCAAAGTGCTGCAGTTAAAGTATCAAAAAGAAGCCTCATCTGCATAAAATAAGTAAGAGCCCAATATCTCAGAAAGGTATATTTGGGACAATAGTGTCCTTGAATAGCCTGCAGAACACAGGTAACACATGGTTAAAGAGAAGCACTCCTCAAATAAAGACTGGGTGAGAGTAGAGAAGAGCTGAGAAAAATGAAAGGCATACTTTCAACGATGAAACACTAGGGAAATATGCTGTGCCCATATTTTGACTCAATGGGGTCAGCACAGACCTCCATCAGGAAGCGATATTTCCCACCACGAGGAGTTCCCAACACCTCTCCTGAGCAGTAGTACAGTGATATAGCAAGAGGAGAGGGGAAATAAGGTTCAACGTAAGCAATTAATCAGTAACGCAACATTTTGTTTGGGAGGAGGCAACTTGCCTTAGAAGCCAACTGATAAAGGAAAGTCTTAGTGTCTGAAACAAACTTAGAGGAACTGTATCCAGGAGACTGAAGTGGAAACAGAATTAACAGCAAATAGCAGTGATGGCCCCAAAATAAGGAAGAAAGCCATCCCAAGTCAAATGGTGCACAGCAGGAATAGCATGGCAAAGAGAACAAGATCAACAGAGTTGGGAAACACCAGTAAAATATTTCTTTACCATTCTTTGAAAAGGAATAAGAACCTACCATATATTTCTAATGGCTATCCCTTAGAGATGCATGGTGTAAGAAAATGTAGAGTAAATTTTGTTTAGCACTTTAGAGAGTGTTAAATCATCTTAACACATCTTTAATAAACGTTTAACCTTGGGCTAATGAATTTTCTGGGCTCAGTTTCCTTCTCTTTGAAATGGAACATTATCACACTCATTAAATTATTACAAGGGCTGAATCTATGTTTGGCCGATGTTTGGTCCTTATCACAGCAGTATCGGTCACATGATGAACACTCAATAATTCACTATCATTTTTATTTGACTATCATATCATCCTCATAAGTGCCCCATGAACGAATCATTTCCAGTGTTGTCCCACCCAACTGAGTAGAGCCAATATAAAGACTAGTAAAATCAGTTGTGTAACATTCCTCAGAGAATGCTGCTTTCAAAAGCTTATTTCTATCGGCTGAACATACTTAAACACAGAGGATGGTGAAAATCTATTATGTTACAATCTCGATTTGGGGTATCTATGTTGTCAAAGGAGCTTGGAGCTTACCAGAGTCCTATAACTAGAGGCCTAGAAAAGAAGAGGGATGTTTAGAAGCTTCTCCAAAAGCAACAGGATGAAAGTGCTATTGGCCCTGACCGCATGATGAGGGCTTTTCACCAAAGGGGGAAACAGTCCAGCTGATCATCCCAGCCTAATTGATTAATTGTGGGTCTGACCATCTGGCTGATGAATGCTGACACCCAACAGTGATTGCTGTGTAACACGAATCCGGATGTACTCTCCCTGATGCTTCCCACAATAATGGCAGCTCTGAACTTGAGCTGAGTGTATTCAGGCCTCTTGGCTCAATCTCTTCATGGAACAGTGACTGTGGCAGGGAATATTTTACTAGACCTGGTCAAGCATGATCTTCTCTGATTTCAGTTATCCCCTCCTTTCCAGCTCCACACCTACCCTCTCCTGAACCCTCTCTTGTATATAATCACTTTCCATGCACAGCATTCCATCTGTAGTTTCCATCATACTGTCTGGTTCTCTCATTTCCGGTTACTCTATTCAGAAAAATATTTGACTGGTCTAAAAGACTGTATTGCTATTTCACAAGGACTCCTACCGAGACACTCTTATTATATCCCCTTTGCCACTGGTTTACTTCAAATGACTCTGTGCTTCCAAATAAAGAAAATTATTTTACCTAATTCATGAGCCTGTTTAAAAGGCCCCCACACATATGGCCTGAGTTCTGCATGAAGTTAATAGACTACAAGGGTTAATAGCAGATAGTTCTTAAATCTCAAACCTACATCTGACCCTTGATTAGTAGTGTCCCATGAAGAAGATTCTCCCCACAAGTTCTCTGGAGCGAGAAGGTCAAGTGCATGTAAATGACAGGGATCCATAGCAATGCCCTCCACAAACCAATCTACATGGAGCTAACCTGTATGAGAGAGAATTCACTAAGCAAATAAAATCTGAATGCATAGATATAAATTCTGAGGAATTACAACCCAAATATTTTACTATTTTTTTGTGGGAAGTAAACTGACACAAACTGTCCTGCACAAGCTTTTCCAACAAGTCACAACAAAGGAGGATCCTCTGTTTCCCCTCTTCTTTCCCCAGACTGATTACCATCTCAAAAGTCACCATTTTCCTTGCTCCCCATCTGTGCTGAGTTCTTCTGTGTTCCAGGCTGGGTCAGTGTTAACTTTCAGTAGAGGATGGCAGTAGCATGCTGAACTGCAGAGTTCCAGACTGGGAGTTGGGAAATGTTTTTGGCCTGACTGTCAGTAAACAACTATGTGTCTAGGGCAAGTCAAGTCCCTTAACTCCCTATGTCTCAGTGTTTTCATTGAAAAATGATAGGGTAGGACTGCATGAACTCCATGGTCTCTGCCAACACAGAGATTCTATGGTTCTATAGCTCATTTCCTTTTTCTCTCTGGCATCAACTACTCAACAACTCTGCTTACAGTCATTTCTCTGCTCTCAGTTCCCGATGGAAAAATATCTCCTTCATTTACTACCCGGTATTTGCTATTTGTAACCTCTCTTTCTTTTTTCGATGCTAGATATTTTGAGTCATAAATATGAACACATCCAGATAGATGCTTTAAATTTGAAGGCGTTTAAGGAGAATAGCTTTCCCATGTAGAACATTTAGTGCAGCTCAGCATGGAGGAAGCCAGCCATCCAAAAGTGGAGCAAAGGGGCCAATTCACAAATGAGAGGAAGCCTTTCATAATAAGAGTCTCTAGACTCTTCAAAAGCTAAATGCTACCAAATTCCAACTACTTTTCTAATCAATCCCAGACACCATCGCAAACACTTAGGACTACAAATTTGAGGGCCAGCACTGGCAGTGATGCAGTTCTTATTTCACCTCCACATGTACTGCCAAGTAGGATTTAGGATGGCATAGTAATAAGAGCCAAGAGGACAATCTGTCATTTATTTTCCTCCAAACTTTTTGAAATTTCCCATTTGAGCTCTGTTTCTCAGTTTTAATTTGTTAACTGCCATTTTTCAGCATTTCTTTTAACAGGTTACTAATAATTTCTGATGCAGGATCTCATATTTCATTTTGTGCTGCTATAACTGCTGTTAATATTTCATCTGCCTTCAATTCAGCTCGGAATAAAGGCTGCTGGGTTTTTGATACACTGTTAACACTCTGGTTCTGGGGATTTGATCACCAATGTTCACCCAATTTGTCTGGATCTTGTTACATGTAAGTAATAGACTGCCTGAATCAGAAATATCTCAGGGTGTGCTATACTAGTACATTCTAGGACTTCTTCGAAGTCTCTTGTCCTGGATCTTTGATGAGAACAACATAATTATTCTGTGTTTTTGTTTTGTTATTGTTGTTGTTGTTTCTGTTTGCCCAGGCTACTTGCCATCTGCTTCAGTGGTGTCACTCTGGGAGCAGAGTGCAGCGGTTAAGAACCAGGGCTCCCAGGCAGATCTAGGTTCAAATTCTAGCTCAGAAACTTGCTTCAGGCATCACATTAGGCCAGTTCTTTAATCTCCCCAGTCTCTGTTTTCCAATTTTCAAAACAGAAATAATAATAATAATGGCCACCTCTATTGCTAAAAGGATTCCATAAACCAATGTAAGGTGCTAGGGCTGTCTGAGTTATCAATAAATAATGGGTATCATTATTGCCTTAGCATTAATAATCTACACATTTGCATTAAAGGGTTATTATTTTGCAACATATTTTAAAGACCAATAAATTACTTTTGAGTGCAGACTTGTTGTTTACTTTATTATTATAGTTTACATTTTCAAGAACTGTCTGTGACATTAAGTAAAATATTTAAAAATTGGTCCTTAGAAGCATATGTATAATTAAAAATAGCATATAATATCATATTTTTATTTCACCTTTCAGTCTAGCATTAAATTCTCACAAGTTTTTTTCATCTAACAGTCAGACCTAGATAAGGCGCATGGTACCAATGCTAATCCATTCCATAAAGAGATGGCTTATCATATTTACTTTCCCTTACTCCCAAAGAATATAGATTATTTTAATATTCTTTGATTATGTGCCAGTTGGAGTCCATCAGGAGAAAGAAACCACATAGCAATTTGAATAGGCAAAGTTTAATATAAAGAATTATTAACTATAATAGAGGATTGGAGTGATGAGGGAGTAGCTAGTAAGAAGTGGAGAGAATTCAAAATTATATAAGAATAAGCAAATATAAAGAGCATAACTATTTGTAGGGCTGAGATAGAGTGTTCAAGGAAGAGTCCTCTGCACCCCTGGACTGGGATACAGACCTGGTTGGACAAGGCCCAGCCATTGAATGAATGAAAGGCAGAGAAATAGCTGGGAGCTGTTGTGTGGTGGGTGTTGGTGGGAGCTGCTGGCCACCAGGCACTGGAGAAACTACCTGTGCCTCAGCTGCTTGGCACCAAGGCAGCTGTGTGTGTTGGCAGGAACCAGACCCTGGAGAAATCTTGCACACTGCAGGAGCCTGACAAAAGAGTACAGGGGAACCAGGAGGGAAAAATTTCTTCCTCTCTAATGTCTCTCCGAACCCTCTACTGACAAGGTGTACTCATACCCTGGAGCAAGGAAAAGTATTTAAAGGTCCCAGATACACGTTTGTGGAGTAGGCAAGGAAGGGTAAATCTGTGGGGCAGCACATTGATAACCAGCATAGTTATTATTTGTTCACATACTTTATGAAAAAACTCACTCTGGAGACAAAATCCAGTGTTCTCAATTTATTATACTACTCTTCGCCTTTGATAATAAATTAGCTCTCTGCATAGCCAAATAAATACTGACAAAATCAAAGAAAATACCATTCTATTAAATAAAAGTAGCATTTGTACAATATTACCCCTAAATACTGCCCACATATTTAAATTGTTTATAACTGAAAAATTAAGAAAAAGATGTACAGAAATACTAAACTATTGACCTAAATTTATGCATCAGTGATCTCAGTCCAGAGTTTCAACTAACTGGGCAATCAGGAGTCACTCTTTTTCAAAAGTGGTAAAAGTGGCCTCAATTATCATTTCCCTTTCTCTCTCCTTTTCTTTTTATTGACTGTAGACCCATATGTGGTGTTCCATGCTTGTCAACTATGGGTTGCTATTTTTCAGAAAAAGAAATGTATTTTGTAGAGAATTTTTCTCATGATTCCTGTCCTATATTGTTCTACCCTCAATGTTAAATAGAGAAGCATCAGTAAAGACCAATTTGGGCATTCCTCAAGGTATATAGTGATCACTTTTAGGATTGGTTTTACTTATAGATGGGGAGGTATGTGCCAAAATACCTCCCCAGTTTTTGCCCAATTCCTAATTCATTTAAGAAGAGAACAGAACCTTTTATCCTAGAATTAGAGGCAGAGTTTTAAAGCACAAGACCTTGACTTTAGAAGAGGCTGTGGTGGTGGTGAGGAGCTAAAAGCAATTGGATGAGAAGAGGTCCTGTGGGGAGAAGACTACCACCAGGCTAAGACCACAAAGCACCCACCTCACTCACTTTCCATGTCTTCCTATGCCTGGCCATTTGGGTACTATATGATCTCACTGTTATGGAAGGGTTCTACTTGTATCCTCACAGTTGTGTTTTCTGAAAAGCAGAGGTATTGTCAAGCAGAGCAAGCCTCACTCCGTTGTCTCACAATCATATTGTAGACAAGAGCTGCTTGCTATTATATTTAGGATTTTCTTTGGTTTGTGTTGTGTTTAAGGACTGAGGATAAACCTTGTGACCCTACATATATTTGATCCCCACCTCCCCAACCAACATAAGCACACTCCCCTCCCCTGCAATTCCCAAGTCCAAAAGGAGATGGTGACAAAGGAGGAAGTCCCTGTGTATCAGGCAGTCATGTCCTTTGGTTTCAGTTCGCCCTTCTGTTCAGCTGGCTTTTCTGCTCTGACCCACTACACTTACCCTGTCGGCTGCTCTTACCAGCAACATGCCTTTTTAATCAGCCTTCCTGGGGTCTGCATTTGATTACAGCATTTGTGTTCTATTTTGATTCTTTTGTACTGTGCCCTGTGGTGTGAGCTTGAAAGGTGTTATTTATAAAATGAAGTTCTATTGTATTGCCACTTGGATTCAAAGAGGACATATAATATTAATGCAGAATGTATTTAATAATATCTTGAATCTATTAAATCAATTTCTTCCTGAGAACACAGAATGGGAGTGAGGCAGTGGGCTGGTAACCAGGTAATGTGATCTAAGCATCACCTGAACTTCCCCATACAAGCACTCTTGAAAGCTGGCACAAGAACCATTCTCTTAACGTCAGGGTTTCCAGAAGGCATAGACTCCCTCTCCTCAGCCAGACCAGTGTGGCGTGCACCTGTTTAAACATTCAATTGTGGAAGGCCAAACATTTTCCTAGGCATCAGATGCAAATTTTCTGACTAAGGAAACCAGGAGATGAAACATGGATCTGACTTTTTTTATTACCTAGGAAGATTTAGGTAAAGAAGGAAAACAGAATCACCTGTTTTCAAGGAGCTGCTCTCGAGGTTTGTAAGAAAGAAAGAAATTCCTTATGTTCCTGACTCCTCTCAAAGCAGGCGAAGAAAATCCTAGTGATACCTAGCAAGAGTGCAGGTTTCTTTACAGACTGGGCCTATAGTCAAATGTTCATGGACTAGTCTCCAACTTTATGATGGGGGTGTCCCCAACTTCTTTTACTGCTAATTTTAATGCAAACCACAGACTGAAACATTACTGTATCAGAGCTTGCATATCACATCTGTTGTTCCATACATTCCATTTTTCCCCTCCACCTTTTTGTTTCTCCTGTTGATACATATGAAATCCTCAATAGCTAAGCTGCTGTTTGGAAAGGGAGCAAGGAGGGAGCAAGTGTGGAATGTGGTTTAACAACCCGGCTCCGCAGAACTTGCTAAAAGAATCTGTCACACATAAAGGAAGCTGGCTGGGCAGTCCTGGAGTGAGCTCCTAGATTTTTACCTGTGCTTACTCACTGGCTCATTATATAATTCGAGGAAATTTAGGTCTAGTTATCTAATCATTAACATGGAAATAACTACATTTATTTTTTTCTATATGCATTGAGCTTCTTTAGGGATGAATGAGATTATGGTTCGGGAATGCTCTAAATTTTCTGCACCAAAGGTGGGATACAAAGGCACATTATTAAAATGATAGTTTTGCCCCCCTTTTTTGTTATCTAAATTCATATATGAAAAACATTAATGAGGGGAATAAATCATATACTCTCATTTATAAGTGACATTCCCAAAAGGAAGAAGCTAATATGTGTTGAGAAATACACATTTTGGTCTTGTATGTATCAAATTATAAGCTATTTGCATAAAAAGATCACATTAATAATCCTTGTACCCTACCATATTGGTTTGCCTTACATAAGTATTTCATTAATATTTGT
This sequence comes from Myotis myotis, assembly GCF_014108235.1. Taxonomy (NCBI): domain Eukaryota; kingdom Metazoa; phylum Chordata; class Mammalia; order Chiroptera; family Vespertilionidae; genus Myotis; species Myotis myotis. Next base: position 151,985,938 of record NW_023416324.1, read on the forward strand.
TGAATTGAATTAAAAAAATGAAATCGTACAACTTCAGAACTGAAATTAGCTAGAAACCATGTACGGACAGTTACCTCATTTTGCAGATGATAAAACCGATGCCCAAATAAATTGACTTACTCATCCAAATGCAATATTAATAATGCTACAAGTCTTTAGAGGAGTTATTAAAGTTCTGCCCTGACCAGTTTGGCTCAGTGGCTAGAGCGTCGGCCTGTGGACTAAAGAGTCCCAGGTTCGATTTGGGTCAAGGGCATGCACCTTGGTTGTGGGCACATCCCCAGTAGGGGGTGTGCAGGAGGCAGCTGATCGATGTTTCTCATGGATGTTTCTAACTCTCTCTCCCTCTCCCTTCCTCTCTGTAAAAAATCAATAAAATATATTTTTTAAAAAAGAAAATATATTACTCAATCAATTAAACAAAATTGATGTTCTTTTCTCAAAATAAAAAGTACTCTTCAGTTCAAATAATTTGAAGTATTCTAATCTAACCAGGGGGGTTGAAGCTTAAAGTCACAAGGGAACCTCATTAAGTGGCCATAGCCCATAAGTGTGCTAGAAATGCCGAGTGACTAAAGTTGAACATTTTAACACTGTTTATCCCCCCGTCTATTGGCATATTTTTCAGGTAAAATTAAGGTCACCAAAACAAAAAGTAATGTCAGATACTTGAAATTATATGAGACTCATGGAGGTACAATTCAAAAATACAATTACTTTTATTTATTATTTCAGTTTACTATTAAGCCATATAGTAGACTGCATGCCAAATCTAAATTCTAGAGTTCAGTAAACAAAATAGGACAAGACACTTTGGCCTTTGTTAAATAAAAAATAAGCAGGGCTAGAGTGAGTAAGGCAATTTCCCTTTAGGAGAAGTTACTTGTGTGGTATTTGCAGAAAAAAGTTTGACTCTTGGCTAAGTTGTCTGGTTAAATCAGCACCATAACAATAAAAGCAAGTCAAACTATCCTTTTGACTGACTTGGTTGTTTTATTTTCTGAACAGTATTATAATTTTTTTCCTTTTCTTTATCTTAAATCAGTCAAGATATTTAAATTCTTGACTAAAATGTAAACAATTTGTAGGCAGGGCTTTGTTTTTAATAATCTCCTGAAAACTGTAGCAGAGTGATTGGGATAAAACAGAAACTGAAGAAATGTAAAATTTCAATTATTGTCAAGTAGGACTCTAGAAATCTCCAATGAACTACTTTCCATTTTTCCAAAGCCCCTTTTCACATTGAAAGGTCATGATGAACAGAACTTGGAGAAAAGGGGAGCAAGTGACAGCAATAGGCTAACTACCTGTAACAGTTGGAGGGCTGTTTTAGACTTGCTTGTGTATTACCAAGATTTGATTCCAGAAACATAACCAGGCATTCACAGATCAAATTCCAATTCTGAACTTGGACTTTATTTCTTGCTCTATCTGCTTAGGCATTCCAGGTTCTGAACCAATATTAAGGAGTGTTCTCAGACTATATTAATGTTTCCTTTCACCGGTGTATTGTCAAGGAGTCCTAAGTCTTACATTTTCTGTTCTATTATCTCCATAATCTGTTAAATCATGTCTAGACTTCTGAGTTGGAATATTATGAATTAATTCACTATGATTCTATAAGCATCTATTATGTGTCTGAGATGCTAGGAAAATAAATAGGAATAAGCCTTACTTCCTGCCCTCGAAGAATTAGGGAATTTATTTACAATGTAGTGGCTACTTTCCATAGATAGTATATATGTTCCTGATTTTAGGCTCTGCTCTTCCTCCAAGTGCCCTTATTCTTTAATGAATCTAATTATTTTAGTTATCTTATAGTCCAGCTACATGCTACCTCTGCTATAAATCATGTTTTAGTTTTGTAGTCCACATTAACTTTCCTTTTTTTTTTTTTTTTTTTTTTTGACTAGTACAACTGGAATAAACACTACTGCTCACCCAATATACATTCCCCCAATTCTTCCTAGCTACAGACCCCTGTGTTCAGAGTCACAATGTGCTCAGTCCGGGATGAGTTATGCTATTACTAAACCAATTATGACAAATCTGTTCTCTGACTTCCTTGCCTCCCTAGCAACCAAGGGTGGCCTTGTGACCCAGTTCTAGTCAGTATGGTCTACGTGGCAATCTGTACGAGAAGCTGGTTTTTGAGAAAGTTTTTTTCTTTTTTGATAAAGGTAGAGGTAAAGGCAATCCTTCTCCTTCTCCTTCCTCCCTCTCTGAAGATGGACATGATGCTAGGAGTTGCAGCAGCTATTTTGTGATCATAAAGCAACAAGCATGCAAAAAGGCAAACAATTCCAGAGACATTGGCTCTGATTTTATTACACATCAGTACTTCCTTACCTCTGGACCTCTTGTTACATGAGAAACACAAACCCCTATTTATTTAGGCCACTTAAGTCAGGAACACATTTCTAACCAAGAAATAACTTTTATAATTTGAATTGCCCAAACTGTCCTTCCTAACTGCATGGCATACATCGGCCACATTCTGAGCATTTAATAAATATTAATTTTCTCAGATATACAGTAGACATTCAATATATGTAATAAAATTCTCACTCTGAAAGCAAGGAGGAAATTTGTATTAAGCTAAGAAAAGAGGGTTAAACTAGGTTAAAAAAGAAACATTTGAGTCTATAATAAATTCCATGAGAATAATTTGTTACAACCTGGCATAATTATTAATACAATAAAAACAAACTTTCAGTTTTCAAAAATTAGTAAAATATATTTTAAGAAAGCCCCAAAGGGATAGTTGTTTGAAAGAAGAGATGATATAAACACGATTTTTATTAAATATAAAGAAGACAATGCAATGCAATTCTTGCTCTATATAAATGGAGTGAGGAAACAGCACTTGTTAAATATCACTAGCAACGACATTTTCTCTGTCCCTTAGGCAGCATGACTGTGACTCACCCAAATGCTCCAGACTCCTTAGCATGCTAATTAGCTTCCAAAAATCTTTCACCTGATGTTTGAACCCACTAGTGAGGAAACTATTATAGCATTTGCTTTTGGAGAAAAGACTACATAAGTTGGGACAGAAGCTATTTTCAAGGCTTCCAAATATTACAAGTACAGGGGAACGGCTGAAGAGAGAAATAAGCAGCTCTGGGTCGTTTTAGGTTAGTGACCTTAAATATAAGGTGCGATTTAATCAGAAGCCAGAGTAATCATGGCAGGAAGTGGGGAAAAAGACTCTGAGCTGCCTGGAGTTAGGAGGACTTTGGTGGCAGCATTCAGCCTGAGCTAACACTGCAGGATTTGGTCAGAGGCTCCACAAACAAAGGGCTGTATTATGTAATGCATCTTGTATTCCTTTGTGAACTATTCCACAACGAACGAAGTTTCATTAGTACTCCCCCCCCCCCCCCCCGCCCCAGTAGACATTTTACCAATTCCAAGCTGTGACTCCTTGTTGTCCAGAAGGGAAGCTTTTTATCTTAAATAAAAGTTTAAATTGCAAGGAAAATAAGATTTTTTTCTTCTACAAATCAAACCAAATTAATTTGAACTTTATACTCACTGGGAAAATACTTCTTAAGTTAGGTGGACAAAAGTAATCTCATAGGAAGAATTTCCAAATAATTCAGCAATCGTTAGCAATAATTTTACACTCTCCCTTAGTCTATCGTTTTATGGTAGTATTAGTCTGTTAAGTGTACTATTCATACAGGGTCACCTTTCAATACAGCATTTTATTTATGAAATTGAAAGTCAGCATGTTCCATGGATGGCACACAGCAATACATTCTCATAAATAGTATCTCTTTTCAAAATAAAACTTATTTTTATGCCTGTTACGAGGATATTCTTAGATTAAGTTACTCCCTATGCTATCAAATTTAGCTTTGGTGTATAAAAATATATTTTTAGCAGTTTAATTCTTTCATCGATTACTAACTTAAGAGACTTCCATTATATAATATTATTTTGATCAACTGTAAAAATAATTTAAGTGCTGAAATAGATTTTTTTTCCTTCTGACATGTCAAATGCTAGTTTAGTATTTGTCACTTAGACCCCTATGAAAGTGACTAAGGTTTACTGGGGAATACTTCACAGGACATGTCTTTTGGTCTGAGAATATGGGTTGTGCATAATCAATGTTTAGATGAGAGCCCTCCAGGACCAAGAGGTATAAAATATTGAGCGTTTGAATCTCAGCAGGTTGCACTCTTCCTCTAACTTGGTCCTAAATGGATGCCCCAACACTCTGCCATCTCTTGAGCAAAGCAGGAGAATGAAGCATTCAACAGTGCTCATTGCGCTTATGAAACAACTTCACAGGAACTATAGAGTCAAGGCAGGTCATATGGATTTTCATTCCACTGGCTTTTTTTAAATTCAAAACTCACCACCTTTAGACTCAGAATTATGTCCTATACCAGTGATGGCAAACCTTTTGAGCTCAGCGTGTCAGCATTTTGAAAAACCCTAACTTAATTCTGGTGCCGTGTCACATATAAAAATTTTTTGATATTTGCAACCATAGTAAAACAAACACTTATATTTTTGATATTTATTTTATATATTTAAACGCCATTTAACGAAGAAAAATCAACCAAAAAAATGAATTTGCGAGTCACCCCTGACATGCGTGTCATAGGTTCGCCATCACTGGCCTATAAGTTGGGTGACCATATCTCTCAGTTTACCCAAGATAGTTCCAGTTCCATTGTACAGGCACAATTATTAATAGTGACCACTCTCACTCTCAAAAGTGCCCCAGTTTGATTGACAAATTATAGTTACCCTACGTATGAGCTAAAAAAAAAGTTGTAACACCATTTACAGTGCCATTCTCTTTAAGACAAATTAAAATAATTACTATTGGTCAACAAAAGTGAAGCAATAAACTAAAACTTCATGATTTTAGTCCCAATGCTTCATTCAGAGAAATCTTTCCATCTCATTTTAAAATGAGAATTTTGGAAAATTTTATTTCTATGACTTAGGATTCCTAACTTTAGGCAGTACTGTTTTTTTTAAGTCCTATTTCATATGAGAAGGCATATCTGCCATTAAAATTTGTTGTAATGAAGAAAGCACAAGATCTGAAATGAAATTCTTGAATCTTAGATTTGAGTCCTAATTCAACTATTTGCTCAGTTGGCAAATTCAGATAATCTCTGTGAATGTTATTATTAGCCCTTTCTAAAATGTCTTTAAGGACATAAAAACAAACAAACAAACAAACAAAACCAGACAAGAAATAGTTATATATACTGTAAAAAGCTAACATAATTGCAACATAGTTACTATTATTTCTTTTTATAATAAAGACAGATTTTTCCCTTTTCAATTCCTAGGCACTTGAATTGACTGCAGAGAAACTGCCCCCGGCAGCTGAGATTGAGTCACACTGGAGCTGGCCTTTTGCTGGTCCTCTGACACAGCTCTCTGTCATTTCTAGGTGACACCTGTGCAGATACATTTATGGCCCCCAACAATCTATGGAGGAAAGACTATGGACCTTGTGCACTGTGGCCAGAAAATGAAAGGCTGGAGTTTAAAGGGTATGACTTTGGTCAAAAGTTTTGTTACTGCTCCCGTGAGTTTCTGCTATAGATATTCTTTCTAGAAGGTTTCAAAGGGAAACTGAGACAAAGAGGAGTTGGAGTAGAAAGGCTAGTTCATGGAGCAGAAAAAAATTCTTTTCACTTGTCACATTGTTAAATGAGTTCCTGGATCCATACAGATATATCCTTCTTTCTTTTGTTGCTGTTCTCCTCTTTTATCCTCTGGGATTCTAAATTCTTTGGCCCAGAGAAAAAAATATGGGTGTTCAGACTTCATTTTCTTAGTCTAGCAAACATCACAATTATATGAAAAAAAATGTTTTTATTTTCTCATCTTTATAAATGTAATAAAATAATTTTAATTTTTTTAGAAAAGTCTCTGACACTCTTCCTCCCCATTGTTTAAGAGACATTTCTTTGGAGCTTTTAGTAATTGTAGAAAAAGTTATTATAAGTTATTCTTCATCTAAATAACTAAACAGGTAAATACACTAAATGGAGAGCTAATCCTGTAATGTATGGCATTTGTGGCTGTTTAAATGGACTACTCTGAGATTTAAGGCTCTAGTACCTAATTTGAGGCCTCAAGATCTTTAAGCTTGAACAAGGTTCTATCAAGCAACTCTCTAACAATTGATTCTTTATTTTAAACATATTCTAGTCCTAGCCAGTTTGGCTCAGTGTGTAGAGCGTTGGCCTGCAGACTCGAGGGTCCTGAGTTCAATTCCAGCCAAGGGCACATGCCCGGGTTGTGAGCTCAGTCCCCAGTGGGGGCATGTGGGAGGGAGCCAATCAATGATTCCCTCTCATCATTGATATTTCTATCTCTCTCTTCCTCTCTGAAATCAATAAAAATATATTTAAAAAAACATATTCTGCTTTCAAATGTGATAGGATAAAAACAGGAGTGAATGGCAAGAGACTGCAGAGGGGAAAGGAATGCTAACAGGACTGGACTTGATATCCCTGGGCTGAAAAAGAGCACTAGAAACCTTCCCCTGTCCCTTGGAGAGAAAATATCTCTCACACATTCCATCTATTAATTCAGTTGTATTTAACAAGCCCCTCTTGTAAAATGCAAATCTGCCTTGTGAACCTGTAAACCTCATTCACACCTTATTGTTAATTACTTTGATGTTCTAGGATATGATCAACACTTATCTGATACTAGAGGCCTGATGCATGAAATTCATGCAAGGGGATAGGCCCTGGAAGCCCCTCACAGCCTCAGCCAGCCCTCACAGCCCCGGCTTCCTCTGGAAGGTGGTCCGGACGGTTGTTTGGAATGTCGTCCAGATGGTCATTTGGCTGTTTGGTCTAATTAGCATATTAGCTCTTTATTATATTATATAGGATTGGCAATCTAGGAATAAGCAAATAGCTCTGGATGGAAAAAGAGTAACTTTGGTGGAGTGGGGTGGAGGCGGTAGTGTAGGGGTTTCATTTGTGGGCAGTAGAACATACTGATATTTTTCAGTTTTGTCTAGGAGAGTGGCACTAGCTTGGGTACCACAAAATGAACACTTTTCTGATTACTAATGTCTGGCTGAGATCAGAACAGGTCTGGAAACCTGCAAACTTCAAGTTTTAAACACTTAGCCATAGCAAGTTAATTGTGTTTAGTCTTTCCTGGAAAGCTTTCTAGCTAATTCTCACTATCTCCAGAACTCATCAACCTTGGACTCCAGGATTCCTCTAGTTCAACCTCCCAGGTTTGAAGCTCAACTGATAAATGAATTTTTTAAAAATATGATCCAGTCTTCTTTCATTGTCTCTCTAGTTCTTTACCTTTTTGGAGATCATGGTATGTAATCCTAGAACATACTGGAAGAAGTTTCAAAAGAATATAAGTTGACATATTAATTCTATATCTATTTTAGTAAGTGCCATTTCATCTGATATCAAAAGGTTTAAAAATTTAAATTAGACTTCAGTTGACTTAAGCTACAAGTATTAGCTGGGCAGAAATTCAAGGAAAAATATTTTATGACATCTTATAATATTATTAATCACCTCTCCTTTTATATGAAAAATAAATATGCTAAAATCTTCACTGTTAAGAAAAGAGGTCATCTCTCCTGCCAAAATGGCTAATTTTAGTTTTTATGTGGTTGGATACATTTGTAAACTATTACATGAAAACATATGGTTGGAACATGCTTCTTCCTTCATGAGAGTTCCTCTTTTGGGGATGAAAAATTTTTCCTCAGTTGTTCCATGAGCTATTTTGTTGTGCTGATGGCTTGTTGTTCTAAATAATTTTCTTCCTTTTCCATTGTTAATGAAATGAATTCTAATAAGGAAAATAAAACCCTCTAATGAAAATCCCTTTCTTGTAGGGCTGGGAACTGATGTAGGACACAGGGGGACAGCCAACATTATGTTGCACGTTCTTCAATCTATTGGTCCCTTTGTGGTTTATTCACCTGAATGCATTTTGACAAGCAGTGAAGCATTGGCAGGAAAGGGATTTTTTGTGTGGCTAATTTTCAGTTACCTATGAAGTACTAGACACATTTTTCTTATTAAACATAAATCTACACATTTTTATTTCCATCAGGTGAGTGAATCACCATTTTTAAGGTATCCCGCTCATAAGGAGGAGTGAGAAGTCCCTGCAGCATTAAAATTTCACAAAGCCCGACCCTGAAGTTTTGGTATATGATTCTCAGTTTACCTTGGAGTGTGATAGCTATTAAGTTGGCATGGTCGAAGTGCAGTTCGTTCAAATGAAGAGGCTAATGTAGAACAACTGAGAATCCCTCCAACTATTTAATTTGATTTCTCACCTTATATTTGCCTTTACTTTTTCTTACCACACTTCTCCTTTCCCTACATATTTTATTCTCACACCTTCTGAATTCTGCCTGACAGGAGACTATACTGTTTTGGCACATGATAGGTTCTCTATAAAGATTTGGTAAATGCAAGAATAAATACCTGGAAAAATTATAAAGTAAACAATAGAAAATCTTAATTAGGCAAATTAATAAAGGTCCACCTTTGGTGAAAAGTACATGATAGTAAAAAGTGATTAAAAATTCTAAAAATATTTAGGAAAGACAAAGCCTAAAAGGTTAAAAATGAGAAATTCTATAATCAGAAAAGAAAAAAAATAATACAGCTCAACAGAATTGAAAGCACATATACAAGGAAGATAATCTATTGTTTATTAAAAATTAAATCGAAAGACTGGAATTAGAATGCTAGCTGGTGTTACTGTATCAAAGCAGAAAGTCATGAGCTTCCAGGTTGGTGAATGCATGAAGATGTACAGAAGGTAGTGCCTAGAGAGGGCCTAGGAGCCCTGTGCCCCTTCCCCATATCCGGCACTATGCAGCTCCTCCATCTGGCTGTTCTGTGTTACGTCCTTTTATTATAAACTGGTGATCTCTGTGCTCCAGGGAGACAAAGACTTCAAAGACCATAACCTGTAACAGGAGACTTTGTCCATTGGGAAAGATACCAATTAAAGACTCTCTCCAACCTTGTTGCAAGAGACCTTATCAGGTATTATACTAACTAATCCATGTGCAGCTAAATTTAAAGGTGTTAACTCTTGAATTCACATTTTTCATTAAAAAAATGGACATGGACAACAGGGGGATGAAAGCATGAGTGGGGGGGAGGAAGGGGGTTAATGCGGGGGGGGGGGGGACACATTTGTAATACCTTAACTAATAAAGAATTTAAAGATAAAAAAAAGGAGCCTAACCTCGAATCTGCCTGTTTCTGACACTTTCCTCATCCTGCAGTGGGCATCAAACACTCCTCAAGAATGAGAAGCTGCCAGAATCAGTTAGATAGCTATCCCAAGACATCGAGGAGGCCTGTATATCTACATAATTGATGTTGAAATGAAAAACCCGCTCGTTTGATTGTATTTACCTGTCTAATAATAATGTTAGTCATCATAATAGCTATCATTGTTCTTTTGGCTTTTCTCAAACCTTGTTCTTATATAGCCCAACTGGTAATAATTGCTGATGGTATATAAGATAACTTTTGTATGATCAAGAATACTTTCTTTTGGTGTTTCTTTTGAAATTTAGAAGGAATTTTATTGCAGGAGGAAAGGGATGTGTGTGTGTACTGAGGAGTATATGATATGCCCTATAAGTAAATGTGATACTAGATACAAAATATAGAAAAGTGAGACAGATAGCTAACTTGGATCATGATAGCTTGCAGGTAAGAAATGACCCAGCATGTTTTTTCTCTATAAGACCTCCTGCCTCCCATTTACCTGCCTTTTCCTTTTGAGGAAAAGTTGGCCTTTAATTTCCATCCAAGGTTTCAACCTTGCTCATCCCCAGTGGACCTCCATTTTAGCAAAACAAATTACAACAGTAAGACTTCCTAGGAATACGCCTTCCTAGCACCGTGGGACCCTGTTATCCACCAAAGGTTGTTGTCAGTGCATCCTTCAGATTGATTTATGACCAAAAGGGTGAATTATGGACAAAAAAGGGGCCATAGAGTAAACATGACAAACCCAGGGGAGGCAGAAAATAATCATATCGGATGGTCTGAACATAAAAATTCCTAACTAAAAGCATGTCATGACAGGTAGTCACATGATAGGCCTGTAGCTTCCTTGATAAAGGTCAGTCTTTACGTAAAGTAAGTCTATTGTTTGTTTGTGGGGTTTTTTTTGCATCTAGTATAACATACCTTTGAAATGTCAGAGTAATCTCCTTTTCCAGAACTCTCAGGGCACACCCACCACACTAGAACAGGAATCTACAAAAATTCTCGTTACCTTGTTCCCAGAATACCATCTCTATGTGCTGTAAGTGTTATTCTTAACTATCCTGTATGCACCAATGTAAAAGAAGCATGTGTCTCTCCATTTTGCTTTTTATCCAGTTCCAGAGATTTCCCCACTTTGCTTTCTTCCACCTCCTTAATCTACCACCAATGGATTTTATATAATCCTCTTTGTCTCCTCATTTGATTCTAATGTATAAAATAAACTGTAAAACTGGCATTTTCTCAATTCTTTGATATTTTGCTTTCCAGCAATTGTCATTAGTTTGGTTCAAATAAACTCATAAATTTTTTTTAAAAAGAAGCAAAAAAATCAGTTCTTTCTGCTCCAACTTTAGAGAGAACAATTCTCTAATGCCAGCAAAAGCAGAATAGGGAAAGATGTTTGGAATTTAAGAACTGCAGTAGAAAACAAACAAACAAAACTATATGTTCAAGATAAGCCACATGGCTTGTGTGGTAACCAGCTTCCACGATGACCCCTTATGATCCCTGCCTCCTGGTTCCTCACAACGTTTGTATAGTCTTGTCTACAGTGTATCAGGGTTGGTCTGTGTGACCAATACTATATGGGACAAGTAATGAGCTGTGAGTGTCACTGCCAGGTCAGAATAGCCATTACTGCTTATCCTTACTCTCTGCAGCACTCACTCTGGGGAAGCCCACTTCTGTGTTGTGAGAGCACTCAAGCAGCCCTATGGAAAGGTCCATGTGGCAAGGAACTGAAACCAGCAGGCAATACTGGCTTTGGGGCCATGTAAGTGAGCCTCCCTGGAAGTGAATTCTCAAGCGTCAGCCAAGCCTCCTATGACTGCAACTCCCGCTGACATCTTGATTGCTACATCATGAAAGTTCTGAAACCACAACCACCCCACTAAGCTGCTCCTGAATTCCTGATGATGAGAGATTCCTGAGAGATAATACATGCTTATTGTTGCAAGTCACTAGGTTTTGAAGTAACTTTTTCAAGGAATAGATAGCTGATATAGTGACTATGGCTTTTCTTTGGTATCTCAGGTGCACAGAGTTGGAGTAATCGTAATCCTTGGTATTTGATGCATACTTAGTACTGGTCCATGCTTGGTTTACTTTTATTCACATAGTTATTTTCTAGTGAATTAATAAACACCACAAACTAAGCCTTTGAAAAAAGATCTTGGAGCTTTATAATAATTTACATCTATCCATATAGTTTACCCCATCTTATTTTCTTGCCTCTTCCACCTAAGATAACCACTATCCTGATTCTTTATTTATCATGTCTATTTTTCTTTTTATGCTTTACTACCTCTATAGCTCTTTGTAAATTTATGTTTGTGTATATACATATACGTATATATCATGTGGGCAATATGTATGTATGGGTGCTTTTAACTTTATAAACTGTTGTTATGCTCTATATAATGCTTTTGGGATTTAATTAATTTCACTTAATATTATACTGTTAAGGTATATGCAAGTTGGTGCATATTACTGCAATTCATTCATTTTGGTTCTAATTATTGATGTTGCCAAGGTGTTCGGTCAGAAAGAAAAATAAGACTAATAAGCCCTAACATCTAAGAATTATGTAGTATGAGTAGTCAGGATAATGCATATTTTGGATATAATTTAAATGAATTCACTAGCTCTAGAAATAAAAAATAAACAAAAATTAATTTAGAAATTAAAACAATTTCTTTTCCTATGGATAATGGATATTCAATAGCATATTTTAGTAAACCATATATGTTTATCGTTAATATAATAGTTTATTATACACACACATACACACTCACACACAAACTATGGGCCCTACCAATGTTTGCTAAAGTGATATTACAAAGCTCAAAGACCTATAAAAATATAATAGAAGTTGCCTAGATAAAAATAAAACATAGTGTTCTAAAGAACCCATTGTGGGACACTACATTATGGGTATGTGAATACTGAAGATATTCTACTCAGAATTTATATAATATATTTTAATTTAAATAATATTTATGTAACGAGATATTTTTTTACTAATAACTGCTCTCAAACACAAATATATTATCAAAGAATTCCTATCCATGATTACTTAATATCCACCTTAAAACTTTATGAATATAATCTAAAGTATTACTGACAAATCTAATTAATTGTACAACCAAATGATGAGGATCTTTCAACCTTACATCTCACCTTCTTCCCAATCACACAAAGATTATATTCTTTTGTCTTAATAGTACTATCCGGAAACAGGCCTCATTTGTTAATTCCAGAAATGTTTAAACTATATTTGTTTCAGCAGCTGTTTCCTGATATCTTTCTGGCTGGCATTAGCTTACAGTGAATAGTATTGTTGAATGTCAAAGTTATTTTATTTTAATATTATTATTAGTTCCCCTGCATTGGCCCTCCTCCCCAATGCCTCAAAGAGGGATGTTGAGTCATGGATATTTAATATGACTCCTTGAGCTAAATAGACTTCTAGTACAAGAAGACTTTTGTTTTGGAGCAGCAAAATTAACTTTACCTATTAAATTTGGATTTATTTTAGACAATTGGCTTTACCAAATAGACACAGACACTTTTCTCTGACATGACACAATTACAAAGAATGCATGTGAAAACTATCTACAAAGCAGGAATATTTCTTTCTTAGTTCTTCACTGAACAAAATGTGTGGACATGAGAACTAGAAAGAAGAGAAATGTTGATGAGCCCTCAGCTATGGCATCAGGTCTGAAGCATGGAGCAGGTCAAAGAACACAGAGGACTTGTAGTGGAATTCCCAAAAGTGACTGGAAGTACTACTGGAGCAGTCAGTCACCTTTTCATCCTTAGTCATAAATAATAGGACATACCATTTTAGGAATAATTTTTTTCTCAAATTTTTCAGTTTTCAAAAAACCTCTACACAAAAAAGGACTATTTGAAAAGCAGCTAAGTGGGAGAGTAATAAGATTCTGTGGGCCAAAAAGGAAGCCACCCTTGCCTTGACGCCCTCTCTCTGTAGGACTGAGGCAGATGAAAGAAGTTTAGGAAACTTTTATGGGGGATGAGAAAAAGTGGAAGCCCTAACATAAGAAGAATGAAAGCCACATTTCCTCCTCTGTACTAGAGTTTATATTTAGAGAAAGAAGAGTCGACTTCTAACAAAACTTCTCCTTCCTAATGAAAATCCGATTAGGGGCGTTTGCAATGGTCAAGGCACAAGGCACTGGGCAATGGCAAAGAGAAAGGGAGACCAGGTTTAAGGTTTGCTTTGGAGGTTGAACTGATAGAATGTGGTGAGAACAAGCTATATTGTACAATAAGCCAAAAAATAGAATAATCTCTTTCTTGCAGTCTATTGTGTAATGGAGAGTGAGTTGACTTTTATACTGCAAATGTAAAGAAAACAAAAGTTTCATTCATCTTTCTGTAAAGATGCCAGTCTAATTTGCTATTAAATTTCCATTCAAATGCTCTATTTTGTTTAGTTACAAGGGATTTGCTGCTCTTAAACTTTCCCAGGCCGTTTGTATGAAAGTCAGTTGCTAAGATTATCCCTAAGGGAAACCTGCAAAATGTTGCAAGATAAATGACCTCAGTACAATATGCAGAGTAAGTAGAAGAGAAGGATTAAGAGTTACCTTTAGAAAGGAAAAGATTTCGAATTCTGGGCTAGAGTTGCTGGTTAATCACTAATTGGAAGAAATTTGGTCAGGGTAGTTTTACACTTTCCAAAAAAGGGAGGACTTTTACATTTTTCCTCTTGGGAATAAAGGTAAGAATTATCACAGAGAGAAATGTTCTTTTTCTTCTTCCTCCAGCTACACAGCTCTTCCTTGGGTGACTCAAAGGAAGCCACAGTGGCAGCTGGGAGGTCGCAAAGGTTTTAAGTGAGGTTAAACTTGTGGGAAAGCTTTTGGCAACTTATTTAGGCTGAGTAAAAGAAGTAATGTGATATGCTAGGCAAAGCATGAGTTTAGATCGGATAGCTATGAATTTAAAACCAAATTTCAGTACTTATCATCAGCATCATCTTGAGCAAGTTAGCCAACCTGTTTAAACTTCAGTTTAGTCATCTCTAAATTGATGATCAACTATGAGGCCTGTGTTACACATATAGGTGGGGCAACAATAGGTTTACAGTTGTGAATACTTGAAACTTAGAATTTATTCTTGTATTATTAATTATTGTATTTTGCATACAAATAACTGTAAACCTACTTTTGCCCCAGCCTGTATTATGCAGGCACTCAGTTGGTACTGAGTACTTCTTTAATATCTTTCTAAACTGGACTGGGAGTAAGGAGCTAGTAATCATACATTTATGGGAGAAAAGGAAAAGATATTTGATCCCAGAGCACTATCTGGTGGTAACAATCATTTGACAATTGACCAGTGGACTTTGCTGACATCTATTCATTTACTAACTAATAAAATCTTAGAAGTGGAAGATAAAGGATTATTTTCTAACATCTATCATTTGGGGGTGTGGGGAAAGGATCAGACCTAAGAAACAGAAGATAATGCTAGATAAGCATAAGGTTAATCTTTTAGGGATTTTTTTTATAAGCATATGGTGGTTCAGTGTTCCCACATTATAGATCATGCTCTCTACCTATACAATGATATGGCTATCTATCAGAAGAGTAAAAGGAGGCACCTTACCTGTAAATTGTAATGAAACGTTGTGCTATCTTTGACTACTGAATGTGTTATAATATTCCTTTGATTATTGTCTCAGCACCCCAGTTAATAAAAATTTTACTAAGGAACCTATTAATTAACATAATATTTATTACTTATTACATACTAGACATTGTACCAATCACACTATTAGTATTTTAAATATCATTAATAGCATTAAACGTATTATGTACTAGAGGCCTGGTACACGAAATTCGTACACTGGGGGGGGGGGGGGGCTCTGTCTGGCTTGCGCCCTCTCTCATTCCAGGACCACTCGTGGGATGTCCACCTGCCAGCAGTCAGACATCCCTGTCGCAGTCTCACAGTCCAGGACCCCTTGCTCCTTACTGCCTGCCTTCAGCAGAGGAAGGCAAGGCTCCCACCACCGCTGGGCTCGCCAGCTGTGAGTCCAGCTTCTAGCTGAGCAGCGCTCCCCCTGTGGGAGTGCACTGACCATCAGGGGGAAGCTCCTGCATTGAGCTTCTGCACCCTGGTGGTCAGTGCGTGTCATAGCAACCGGTTGTTCCACTGTGCAGTTGATTTGCATATTAGGATTTTAGTATATAGGACTAGAGGCCCAGTGCACAAAAATATGTGCACTCGGGGGGGGGGGCACTCAGCCCACTTGTGCTCTCTCGGGACCCCTCGGGGGATGACCACCTGCTGGCTTAGGCCCGCTTCCCCAGGGGATTGGGCCTAAGCGGGCAATCAGACATTCCTCTGGCAGCCCGGGAGCCCTCGGGGAATGTCCACTTGCCAGCGGGGAGCAGGCCTCAGCTGCAGTCAGACATCCTTAGCACTGCTGAGGAGGTGGGAGAGGCTCCCACCACCACTGCTGTACTGGAAGCCCTCAGCCTGGCTTGTGGCTGAGCAGAGCTCCCCCTGTGGGAGCGCACTGACCACCAGGGGGCAGCTCCTGCATTGAGCGTCTGCCCCTGGTGGTCAGTGTGTGTCATAGTGACCAGTCATTCCCAGTTGTTCTGCTGTTAGGATAGAGGCCTGGCGCACGGGTGGGGGCGGGCTGGTTTTCCCTGAAGGGTGTCCTGGATCAGGGTGAGGGTCCTGCTGGGGTGCCTGACCAGCCTGGGTGAGGGGCTGATGGCTGTTTGCAGCTGGTCACACCCCCTTGAGGGTGGGGGTCCCCACTGGGGTGCCTGGCCAGCCTGGCTGTTTGCACGCTGGTCACACCCCCTTGAGGGTGGGGGGTCCCCATTGGGGTGCCTGGCAAGCCTGGGTGAGGGGCTGATGGTTGTTTTCAGGCTGGCCACACCCCCTTTAGGGTGGGGGGTCCCCACTGGGTTGCCTGACCAGTCTGGGTGAGGGGCTGAGGGCTGTTTTCAGGCTGGCCAAGCACCCTGGTGATGGAAGCTCCCAGCCTCTCCTTTTTTTTCTTTTTATTCTGAGATTTATTTACCTTCTATAATTGAAACTTTGTAGCCTTGAGTGGAGCTCAGAGCTGGCCAGGGCAGGCAGAAAGCTTGGCTTCCTCCATCGCCAGGGGCAACCCAAGCCTCTTGCTTTCTCCAGCTCCATGGCCACGGCTGGCAGAAAGGAGGTATCTGGGGTTTATTTATCTTTTATAATTGAAACTTTGTTGCCTTGAGTGGAGCTCAGAGCTGGCCATGGCAGGCGGGAAGCTTGGCTTCCTCCATCACTAGAGCAACCAAGCCTCCTGCTCGCTCCAGCTCCGTGGCTGCCGGCCACCATCATGGTTGGGTTAATTTGCATATAGTCACTCTGACTGGCTGGTGGGCGTGGCTTAAGGTGTAGCAAAGTTATGGTCAATTTGCATGTTTGTCTTTTATTAGATTAGAATCAGCCGTGCGCAAACTACGGCCCGTGGGCCGGACCCGGCCCGTTTGAAATGAATAAAACTAAAAAAAAAAAAAAAAAGACCATACCCTTTTATGTAATGATGTTTACTTTGAATTTATATTAGCTCACACAAACACTCCATCCATGCTTTTGTTCCGGCCCTCCGGTCCAGTTTAAGAACCCATTGTGGCCCTCGAGTCAAAAAGTTTGCCCACCCCTGGATTAGATAGTAACAGTAGGAACCATTTATTGAATGCTTACTGTGTACCACATTTTATGCTAAACATTTCATATAAATTTTCACAGTTCATATTCAAAGACCTAATGAGCTATGTATCATTAGTTAAATGAGGAGATAGGACAATATTTTCTTGTTAAAGAAAACTCACCATGTCCAAATTTTCTAAGCACTGATAGAATAGAATGGCAAAATCTTAAATTTAGAAAGTGTCATTCATAAAAGTGTACTGTTAACTACTTTTACTAATTTATACTCTATGCAATAATAACATGACATCACTCAGGACTGTCCGCAAAAAGATAGCATTTGATCAATTTTACATAATAATCCATGAAAATAACAATTTAAGAACAGAGCAAAATTTCATCTGAAATAACAGAGAAAATTTAGAAAAATCAAACACATTAGCTTGACTGGAATTCATCCCGATGTATTTCATAGTTCATAAATATAGTAGGTGAAGATCATGTACACTGTCAGGGGGTTATCATTAAATTTCAACCCAAAGGCAACAAACTTAGGCAATACAAATATAGAAAATAGTGCTTCCTAAAATAAAAGTAAAGCAAGTACCACAATTTATTCCAGTTCCTACTCTTTTGACTTACCAGCAGCCTCAGAAATTAAAGATTTAAAGATTTAAATCTAATACTACTTTCAAGCAGTTGACCAATATGTTACTAAATAAAATTATCTTCATAGCATTCCAAGTGTCTCACAGTTCAAAAATGTAACCTATATCCATCTATTTTCTACCTTCCCAAATAATACAGTAACTTATTTATCCCATAGTTTAATCTGGCAGAGAAGCCAAAGAAGATAGGATATGCTTTCATTGTTATTTTACTTCAAGGGAAGAAATGCAATATAAACAATATGGACAACCTTACTTTTGTGCCTGTATCAACCACAATGCTTTTACTACTCACTCTGATGCTGACCAAATGCAAAATGTTACCATTCAATCAGATGAGTCTCCACAAAGTTAGAAACATTGTTAAGTCAACTTCATAAAGTAAAGTAAACAAACAGACTCCAGAAATTCCAGTTCTTGAGAAGCTGATTACACACAAAAGGGCTTAAAAGTGAAAGGGTTAGTAGAAAATCCTCGTTTCTTTTAAAAAAAGAACGTGGAATTCCCTGAGATTCTTTTCTAACTACTAACAATGCTGTAGATCCTCACAGCCTAAAAGGGTGCATAATGGAGCCCAGTCTCTGCCTGGTGACTCAGGTATACTTCATCAGGATGTACTTCCTCTGTTGGAGGGTCACATTGAGACAGAAATTCCACATGTGTCATAGGAAGAAAATTACTCAATCTCAAATTCTTATATATAAAAACTAATTGCAATCCAAACAATGAATTCAGTACCATTGGTGGTATTTTGCCTCTAGAACAAGGGTGAGCAAACTTTTTGACTCGAGGGCCACAATGGGTTCTTAAACTGGACCGGAGGGCCGGAAGAAAAGCATGGATGGAGTGTTTGTGTGAACTAATATAAATTCAAAGTAAACATCATTACATAAAAGGGTACGGTCTTTTTTTTTTTTTAGTTTTATTCATTTCAAACTGGCCGGATCCGGCCCGCGGGCCATAGTTTGCCCACGGCTGCTCTAGAATGCTTTTCCTTTTTGCCTCTAGAACATAGTTCAAATTACTTTAAATTTACACTAGTAAGTTATACACATTTCCCAACTCTTTTATAAAAGGACTAGAGGCCTGGTGCATGGATTCATGCACCAGTGGGGTCCCTCAGCCTGGCCTGCAGCCTCTTGTAATCCAGGACCCCCTGGAGGATATTGCATAGCCGGTTTCAGCCTGATCCTTGCAGGCCCGATCCAGACAGGAGGGAGCCCGATCCTGTGTGTTAAGCGTCTATCTCCTTGTAGTCAGTGTGCATCATAGCAACTGGTCGACCGGTTGTTCGGTCACTTAGGCATATATATATATATATGCTAAAAGAAATAACTTCTAAAGGCAAGTTGGAGATTTCATTTTAAAAGTAGTAATAATAAGAATAGCAGTATTAAGATAATACTGATTAATAACTAAATGCACACTATGCATTAGGCACTATATTTAGTGTTTTATATGCATTAATAAATTAATAAAGCTATCGATACTTTTGAGAACCTACTTCAGACTAGGTACTACACAAAATGTAGTCACACAAAAGATAGAAGCCATTTTAATTATGCAACTGAGCTGAAAATATAATGGATAAGAGTATCATGAAAGAATTTTTGGTACATCTGAGGAGGTTCCTTCATATTTCTTCCATTGACTTGCTCCAAATATCTGTCTACTTTAAAAAAATACTATAATAATTAAAAAAAAAAACTATTCACAAAGAGAACTCCCACTCTTTTATTTAAAGCACTGATTCTTAACTTTTTAACACACATAGTATTTTCTACTATTTCTGAAAAATCACTGTCAAGTAGCCATAAAAATAGTTTTCAGAGATGCATAGCCCCAGATGAATTCTTATATTATATATATTGAACTCCATCCACAGTTTCCGATGCCATGTACTTTTATCTGGCAACATTTTCTTCTGTTATATTTCTGTATCCCTAAACTAAGGAATATCAGCATTTACAGCAATATTCTGAGTGTTCCCACAAACGCATATATTCCTATGAAGACCAAGAAAACAAGATGAAAACATGAGAATTATAGTATTCTGAAGTCCTTTTAGTTTTCTTCTTTTTTCTCAAAACACTCAACCATAAATGTAATTATTAGGCCTACCTATTGCTCCCTCCTTCCTTCCTTCCTCCCTCCCTCCCTCCCTCCCTCCCTCCCTCCCTCCCTCCCTCCCTCCCTTCCGTTTTTGCTAGTTCTCACCTGAGGATATTCTCCCACTGATTTTTAGAGAGAGTAGAAGGGAGGGAGGCGCTGGGGGGGTGGGGGAGAGAGAGAGAGAGAGAGAGAGAGAGAGAGAGAGAGAGAGAGAGAGAAACATCAATGTTGAAGACACATCCATTGGTTGCCTCCTGCACACACCCCAACTGGGGCTGTGATCAAACCCAAAACCCAGGTATGTGCCCTCAACCGAAACTGAACCCACAACCTTTCAGTGAGCAGGCTGATGCTCCAACCACTAAGCTATAACCAGCCAGGAACCTACTGCTTATATCTCATAGGCTAAATCTTTCATTAGGCCTAAAATATAGGG
Organism: Myotis myotis; assembly: GCF_014108235.1. NCBI lineage: Eukaryota > Metazoa > Chordata > Mammalia > Chiroptera > Vespertilionidae > Myotis > Myotis myotis. The sequence goes on from NW_023416324.1 coordinate 152,006,124, forward strand.
CTCTTAATTTATGACTTGAACATAAATATCAGTTGCTTAATTATTATTTTCATGGTCATTTTAAGTTATTTCAACCATAAGTGTTTTAATTCCCCAAATATCCTAAGCTGTCACAGTACAAATATACTCCCATGACATTCCTGTATGCTAACCTGGTAATGTAGGTGAAGTAAAGTTTCATTAAAATATATGATGTAAATTGGTACATTATGAAGATTTAAAAGTTGAACAATATACATTTTAGTCATAGGATGTAAGAGGCAGTCAGGCCTTCAGAACTTTTGATGCTTCACTTTAAAACATCATTTATCATTGTGATAAGGCTGAGGTCAGGTTTCTAAAAATGCAACTTGTTAAAAGCAGGAATAAATGAATGAGGGATGAGTCAGCTTGTTTGATGGAAAGGGTAAAAAATACTTCAAAAGCACACCACATGACTTGGTAAATATTCAGTGTATCAAAATGTACTTGCCATCTGGTGTTGATAGACTTAGAATATGTGTTAAAAAAAAAACAACAAGAAAGGAAATAACTCAGCCAGGTTAATGTGCTCTTGTCTACATTTCATAATTCAGGTATTAAGTGCTTTAATAAATATTCACTACAAAAGAAAGGCTGCATTATAGTCAGATTTGGGCAATATTTGTTGGGGGTGGGTAGAGAGGAGTAAAATAACATAAGACCTGATGACACCTACATAAGCTACAAACAAAAAAGTGTTTTAGGTAAAGCAGAGTTCTCCATCACATGTCAATACTTCCAGGACACCAACCTCACAGCTAAACAAAGGGAAGTGGGAAGCCTATATTTAGAAAGAAACCAAAATTCTGCTTATTGTCACCTTTGAATATTAAGTTATTCTTTTCTTTGCCTATTACTATTTAAAGATATATATAATAAACCAGAGACTAAAGAAAATTTGGTTGGATAGTGGAAAGAAGGAGAAACCAAAAAGCCCTTTGAAGTTTTAAGCTAGAGTTTGCTATTAACTTTGCAATATGTAATCAAATAAAAAGTAAATGTTTCTTTGTTACTAATGTTGTGGCTCCACCCCATAACAAAGAAACAGAATTTCCGGAGGATGAGGCTCAGGAATCAGGATTTTAAAAAGATTCCCAGGTGATTCTAATGTGCAGCCAAGATTGAGAACCACTGATCTAGAGTATACAGAAGGAGGTGCGGGGGTTATATGCAAATACAATGGCATTTTACATAAGGGACTTAAGCACCCTCAGATTTTGGTATCTATGGGGAATTGTGGAACCAATCCCCTGTGGATGGATAATGAAGGGCAACTGTATACACCTGTGTGATCACCATCCTAAAAAAGATATAGAACCTTTTTTTGTGTGCCCTTTCAATCAATTTCCACCTCTTATAAATAACCAATATCCTGATTTTTATCACCATAGATTAGTTCTGCCTTCACATAAATGGAACCATACAATGTGTAGTCTTTTGGGTCCTGGCTTCTTCTACATAATCTGTTTCTGAAATTCATCCACATTATTGCCCGTGTGATAGTCCATTCCATTTTGTTTTGTTTGCTTATTAGCATTTTATTCTATGAATATACCAAATTTTGCATAACAGTTTTCTATATTAGGCTGTTTTTAGTTTTAAGTAATTATGAATAAAGTTACTATAATGTTCTTGTATAAGTCTTTTTGAGTGCACAGTTTTCATGTGTTATTGGTAAATTCACAAAAAATGCATTACAAAATAAAAGGTTAGATATTTGTTTACCTTTATAAGATACTGACCCAATGTTCCAAAGTGGAACATTCTCAGTAGTAAATGTAAGAATGCCAAGTATTCAATCTACATCCTTGTCAACACTGAATGTGTCAGGTTTTTTTAAATTTTAGTTATTTTAGTAAACAAGAACTATGGTTTTGTGGTTTTATTTTGAATTTCAGTAATAACTAGTGGCACTGAATGCCTTTTTTATGAGCTTATTGCCATCTTATATCTTCCATTGTGAAACACCTACTCAAGTCATTTTAAAATTTTGTTTGTCTACTTGTTATTAATTTTTAGTCATTCCTTACATATTCTGGACATGAATTCTTTGTTATTATACGAGTCACAAATATTTCACCCAATCTGTTGCATGCCTTTTCATTTTCTTTGTGTTTTTTTTTACAAAGAGGAAGAGAGATAGAGAGCCAGAAACATCGATGAGAGAGAAACATCGATCAGCTGCCTCCTGCACAACTCCCACCGGGGATGTGCCCGCAGCCAAGGTACATGCCCTTGACCAGAATCGAACCTGGGACCCTTCAGTCCGCAGGCCGACGCTCTATCCACTGAGCCAAACCGGCTTTGGCTTCATTTTCTTATTGTCTTGAAAATTAGAAGTCTTTAATTTGGATAAGGACTGATTTATCATTTTTTTCTTTTATGTGTAGGGCTTTCTGTGTCCTTTAAACAAAGGTTATGAGATTTTTTCCCCCTTATGAGTCATTTTAGAAGCATTACAATCGACTAATTTAGGTCTATTAAATTAATTTTAATGCGTAGTGTGTAAGACAGAGGCCAAGAATTAATATTTTTCCTTATGTCTATCCAGTTGTTCAACCACATTTGTTTAAAAGAGTTTCCTTCTCCCACTTAAACTATGTTGTCAGTTGTTGATATCAATTGAACATATTTTCAGAGGTGATATCTGGACTCTCAATTTTGTTACAATTATCTGTTTGTGTTTTTTTTTAACGGGGTTGGTATAATCTGTCTTTATTACTATATTTATGGAAAGCCTATAAGTTAGATAATGTGAATATCAAAACTTGTTTTTTGTCTAGCTTATTTGCAATTCAATATGAATTTTAAAATTAGTTTGATGATTTCTCTAGAAATTACAAAAAGCACACAAACTGTTGAGATTTTGACTCAGATTGTTGACTCTATAGATCAGTTTGGAAAGAAATGACACTTTAACAACATTGAGTGTTCATCCATGAACAATGGGTATTTCTTAAGGCCTAATTAGTTTTTATTGTAGAGGCCTTATATTTCTTTAACACACTTATTCCTAAGTGTTTTATATTTCTTGCTTTTGTAAATAGACTTCAAAGTTCATATGCATATTATTTGGCACTACTACATAAAAATGTAATCAATTTTTTTGTATTATGATTCTGTGACCTTCCTAAATGCACCTCTGGGCTCCAGTAATTGTTTTGTATATTCCTTAAGATTTTCTAATGTAAACAATCACGTTATATGCGGTATACTTTTCTTCTTTCCTATCTGTATACCTTTAATTTATTTTTCCTGCTTTAGTACTCTGGCTAGGATTTTTAGTACACTGTTGATCAGAAATAGTAAGAATAGATATCCTTTTCCTGTACTAGAAAGCATTTATTCAATCTTTCATTAAGTATGATATCAATTGTAGGTTTTCATAGAACTGTTTCATTAGATTAAGGAAGTTCCTATCTCTTCCAGTTTTCTGAGAGTTTTTATTATATATTCTTGTTAAATAATTTCAAATGATTTTTTGCATCTATTGAGAAGATAATATTTTTCTCTTTTATTCTACTAATATGATGAATATACATTGATTTATTTTCAAATGTTAAACAAAACTTGCACTCCCAAGATAAATTCCAATTGGCCATGAGGTATTACCCATTTTATTTACTGTTAGACTTTATTAGCTAATATTTTTAAAAGATTATTACATCCAGATTCATGAAGGATACTCTCCTATGATTTTCTTACATCTTTTTTCAGGTTTTGCTAACAGGATTATGTTGTTCTCATGAAACAATTCAGGAAGTGTTTTCTTCTGCTATATTTTCTGAGAGTTTTGAAGGAAATATATTCTCCAAGGAAACTGTTGAGCCTGGGGTTGTCATTTTAGGAATGTTTTTGATAAATTCAATTTCTTTAATAAAAATAGGGTTATTCAGATTTTCTTTTTTCTGTGTCAGTTTTCTAAGGAACTTATCTATTTCATTACAGTTGTGGAAATTATTTGCATGAAGGTTTCATTATATTTCCTTGTTATCCTTTCAGTGTTTGGAATATGTAATGATATCTCCTCTTTCATTATTGCTATTGGTAATTTGTATCTTTTCTTTTTGATCATTCTTGTTAGAGGCTTATCAATCCTAATTGTCTTTTTTAAAAAATCAAGCTTTGCCTTTATAAATGCTGTTTGTTTTCTATCTTTTGGATTTTTGTCTTATTATTTACTAGAGGCCCGGTGCACAAAAATTTGTGACTGGCGGAGAGGGGGGTCCCTCAGCCCGGCCTGTGCCCTCTCACAGTCTGGGACCCCTCGGGAGATAACAACCTGCTGGCTTAGGCCCACTCCTGGGTGGCAGAGGGCAGGCCCAATCCCTAGGTGCCTGCCCCGCAGCCCCTGGTCCAGCTCAGAGCAGGGCCGATTGGGGAGTTGGGGCGCCGCCCCCTGTCATGCACAGAGCAGGGCCGATCAGGAGGTTGTGATGCCACCCTCAGTCACACTCAGGGTAGGGCCAATTGGGGGGTTGGGGCGCCGTCCCCTATCACACTCCAGGCATGGTCGATGGGGAGGTTGGGGCGCTGCCCTGTCACGCACAGAGCAGGTCCCATGAGGGGGTTGGGGAGCTCCCCCCATCAGGCACGGAGCAGGGCTGATCAGGGGGTTGGGTGCCTTCCCCTGTCATGAACAGAGCAGGGTGGATAGGGAGGTTGTGGCCCCACCCCCTGTCACACACAGAGCCGCAGGGCGATCAGGGGGTTTGGGCGCTGCCCCTGTCACGCTGCTCCAGGGGCCAGGAGGCCTCGAGGTTCCGCTGATCCTCGTACTGGGAGGCATATTACCCTTTTACTATATAGGATAGAGGCCTGGTGCACGGGTGGGGGCCGGCTGGTTTGCCCTGAAGGGTGTCCTGGATCAGGGCGGGGTCCCGCTTGGGTGCCTGGCCAGCCTGGATGAGGCAATGATGGCTGTTTGCCTCTGGTCACACACCTTCAGGGTGGGGGTCCCCACTGGGGTGCCTGGCCAGTCTGGGTGAGGGGCTGAAGGCCGTTTTCAGGCTGGCAGGTGACTGAAGCTCCCAACCGCTCCTTTTTTCCATTCTTGGATTTATGGCTGTCACTGTAGCTGAGAGCCGGCTTTAGCTGTGAGACCTCGCTGCTGAAAGCAGGTTTCTGGCTTTGTTTACTTTCTGTATTTGAAACTTCGTTGCGACTCCAGTTCTGAGATCCCGGCTGACTGAAAACAGGTTTCTGGGGTTTTGTTTAGCTTCTATATTTGTAATAATGTTTCTTGGCAGCTCAGAGCCCAGCAGCGGCAGGCGGGGAACATTGGAGTCCTCCATCACTGAAGCAAGCAAGCCTCATGTTAACTTCAAGCTGCCTGGCTGCCAGCCGCCACCTTGGCTGGCAGTTAATTTGTATATCGCCCTGATTAGCCAATGGAAAGTGTAGCGGATGTACGGGCTAATTACCATGTTTCTCTTTTATTAGATAGGATTTTTTTCTTCAACTACTTTTGGGTTTAATATGACCATATTTTTCTTCTTTATTGAAGTGGAAATCTATCTCATTGATTTTAAACCTTTCTTCTTTCTTACAATTTAGGAATAAAACCTCTAGATTTGTGCTGAGCCCTTCTTAAACCCATGCTATAAATTACAATATATTACATTTTCAGTATAACTTGATTTAAAATATTTTATAATTTTCCACATGAATTTATCTGTTCAACTATGGGATATTTATAAGTTTGCTGTTCAATTTCCAAATGCTCTTTTCTAGATATCTTATCGTTTTTAATTTCTAATTTAATTACATTATGGTCAGGGAACACATTGTATTTCAATCTTTTGAAAATATTTGAAACTAATTTGATGGCCCAGATTGTGGTGTACCTTGATGAAAGTTCCATATATAATTGTAAAGAATGTATATTTTCAGGTATAGTGTTTTATAAATGTCAACTAGGTCAATGGGTTTGATGATGTTTTGAATATCTTGAATATCTTGAGTGATTTTCTGTCTACTTATTCTATCAAGTACTGAGGGGGGAGTATTAAAATTTCTAATTGATATTATGAATTTAACTATTTTTCTGTTTTTTTTTTCTTTCTTTCAGTTTCTACATTACATAATGCTTATGCCTTCATAATAATTTGACAGATACCATTTTAAAATATCCTTGTTTATCTTCAATAATATGCCTTCTCTTAAAGTCTACTCTACTACTAATATAGTCAATATAACTTTTTAATGCTTATTACTTATATTCTCCATTTCTCCCCATTTTTTTACTCTCAAGATAGTACATTCCTTATAAACTGTATTGATCTGTATTCAAGTTTAATGACACTTTCTTTTTCCATCTCCAATCTGCTTTTAAGCCTCTCCAATTATTTTCTATTTGTAGGTTTCAGATATTGTTCCTTAACATTTTAGTTCTTTTAAAAATAATTTCCATTTCTCTGTCCTTTTTCTGCATTTGTTCTCTCATTAGTAACATATTTTCCTTTAGGTCCTGAATGTACTGACAATTTTTACTGTAAAGCCCTTGTCTGCTGATTTAAAAACCCGCACTGTCTGTGGAGTTGTTTCTATGAACTGTTTTGTGTTTTTAAGTTAGAAGTCACATTTTCCTGTTTCCATGTCCAGTCATTACTTAATGGCATTTGGACCTTGTGTATAACATATGACAGAAACTCTGGGTTCTGTTATCTTCCTCTAAAGAATGAATTTCTATTCTAGCAGGCAATTAAATTACTGGTTGATCAGTTTGTCATTGTGGTGACAGTTTTATGCTTCATTAGGTCCTTTCAACATTGCCATTTTGTCCCTTTTTCTTGAATTAATTTCTCAGTCCTGAGTCATCATCTACATCCCTAAGTTGTGGCCCTTCTGGGTTTTAATTAAGCCTCAGACATTTACCAAACCCTTCTAACTTAGTAAAACCTAAAACTTCTAATTTTGTCTCCCCTTTATCAAATATATTTGCTCATTCATTTTAGGGTTCCAGTTGTTCCTTTTCTCCAGGTCCTTATAGCTTCCCCTCCACATGCACAGTTCACCAGTCAGCCAAGACAACAGGAGAGTTTACTAGTACATGCAGATTTACAGGTCGCTTCCCTATGTGGCTCTATCCTTTCTAAGATTTCCCCCCTCAGTTTCAGCCACTCTGCCAACTCCAAAATCCATCCTCTGACACCTTTATTCAATAAGATTGTGGCTGGCTGTTTGGATTCTAACTGTCCCACACCATAGATACTGGGGAGTTCCTTGATAGGAAAGTCTATAATAAATGTGAATTTCACCCACTACTGTTCACTCCACATTCTTTCTGCTTTTGCTCATTCTCCAATGTCTTCAAATAATTGTGTTGGTTTTTAATTATAGTTTAGTTGTTCCTAAAATATCATAATACCACAACCTGAATTTGGAATTGTTACCTGCAGAAATGTTTGTCCTGGAATTGTACAAGTCACTTCTTTATTATCAAAATTAGAATTATCATAAGTGTTGTTAGATAGTATTTAGAAATTGATTTGGATAGTTGTGTTATAATCAAAGTTCAATAGGCTTTCCTCTCCTAAAAGATAGCTAGTTCATTATGAGAAAATAGTATTTTCTATCTCTTAAAAAATAATTCACAGTGCCTAGGAAAACCATATATATATTGTACCTACTAAATATGACCAATGAATATTTGTATAACTCAATTCAACAGAATAATCTATATGAGTGAAATGAAATGAGTTACAAATAAAGAAAACTACCATAAGGAATGTGCTTGGGAAATTAGTGGTATGAGATATTTCCAATTATGACAGGGAATCTGAACATGTAGTATCATTGTGCAAGGAAAATGGGTAACACCATCCTTACCATTTTTAAAGTTTATTCTAACACAGGCATGGGGTAAGTATTTTATATACATGAACTTATAAAGTAGTTAAATTCTAACAATTTTCTCTTATTGCTTACTGAGAATTGAGATTAAAATCATTCACAGCACTCATCACTTATTCTAACAATATGCATATCCTGTTAATATTCTTCCCATCTCCAACATTAGCAACTTGCTTCCTATGTAATGTAAACTTGCTCTCCATCCTTACCATACAATTCTTATTCATTTCATGGAACACTAGTAAAATGGAGATCGCAGGATTGAAGCACTGAGCACTCAAGAAATACCTCAGGAATCAATGAACCTGAAACAGCCTGTCCAGCTCTGTCTACCCATCTTGTCCTTAGAAATCAGTTTCAAATTCATCTCTCCTGGAGAGCTTCCAATATTTAACTTGGAACCACCTACCATTCTACCTGACCAATTACCTTCGAAAATTGATGTAACAGGCCAATTGTTAATTATTTACTTTTATTCCTCAACAACATTCTAGGTGCTGTGTGGGGGGAAAAAATGAACAAGACAAGGTCCTTAATCACAAGCACATTACACTTTGGTTTGGGAGATTCTTATCCATCACACAGTCACTACAGTGTAACCTTCATCCAACTTATCAATCTCTATGTATGCATATATTTCAATATGTCACTTCCCTTCTTTCTTTCTTGTAATTATTTCATGCAGGATATTCATATTAAGAACCTAACTGACTTCCTATTGGTACCATTCATTTAAACCTAGGAACTAAGGGCTCAGTACAGCCCTGTGACTCCTATCAGGCCCTTCTGGTGGAATTCAGTCCTTGCTGCCTTTTCCAACTTTCCAAACTGAGTTTGTAATTAAGTAACTTTTAAAGTCTTTGTACACATTCGGTAATAATATTTGTCCCTGTACTCCCAGGAGACGGTGGTAACTGCCCAGCTAGGAAGCCCTACCCTTCATTATTCAGCAACAGCTTGAAGAGCATTCTAACTAACCTTCCGTCCTCTGATGGACCAGCTGCATCAAAGACTGTGCTCCCTTATTTTTTTTTTTCCACAAAGCAAAATCACTATTTTAAACTAAGTCATCTTTCATAAAGTAAAAAATATGTATCTAAATTTTCAAAACATGTCTCTTCTTTGAACCACAGCAAATCTAAACTGGATTATGCCTTACGTTAGACCCAGGACTCATGTGGTCCCCTTTTCTCTGCCCCGCTGGATCCCTGCATACTGTTCAGGGGAAGTTGCTGGCTTGTGAACTGACAGTTTGGAAATGAAGGCATTTTTCTTTTAGGGAGAATAGTCCTTCAGTGATTCAAAGAACGAGCCTTGTGATCAAAATAATTCATAAAGGAAAAGATTTATGAAGTGACTTCACTCGCACACAATGCATTTTTTAAACTTTGTTTTTAAAATAAATCTGTCAGTACACAAGCCAAGACAACACATCTGAATGCAATATCAGTGGACACACCCTGAATCTCTTCTCCTTTGCTAATCCAAGACTGTGGCAAAAAAAAAAAAAAAAAAAAAAAAAAAAAAAAAAAGCCAAGGAAAGTCTCTCTTTGTAATTTAATTTAACTTCCTAAAAATATAAAAATGCTAGTTCTATGAAAAGTCTTAAAAATTGTGCATACTATTGACTCCTAAATAAAACATGCCTTTTAAAAATGCATTTTCCATAGAACACTGTGCTTCTTTAAGAAAACAAAAAATAAAGAAGTCTGACTTATAATGAATCTCTATGGCACAAGGAAGCCTGTTCTAATCGCCCTTTATCGGGTTTGAGTGATAGTTCTGCTCAACAAGTATTGACAGGGCCGTCCTGTTTCTTAGGCTTTCATTTCCCTCAGTTGGAGAAGGATACAGTGCATTTTCACATTCTCAGAGTCTACAGTTGTTTTTATATAAGAAGTAATTTGCTTGGGTCACGTCAGGTCGAATGGGATGCCTGCCCAGCTCTTGGTTTTAAAGGAAAAACATACAGAAAGACACAAAAACACAGCAGTTTCCTTCATTAAATTCCACTCTACCTGCCATGGGCTTCAAGCCACAATGGAATTTCCCACCCTGGCCTAGACTAGCCTAACTTTTATTTTTAGGGATTTTTTTTCCCCTCAAATCTTATGAGCTTTCTTTCAAGTGAAGTTTGAGGTAAGAATTATTAAATGATAGAGTAATTGCCTGGTTTAAAAAGAATCAGACATGAGAAACAAATGGCTGGTGAGTGTCCATTATATTTTTGGATAAGCAGCCCCTAGATAACAGACTTTTAAAAAACTGTTCATACTAAGTACAACCAGATCAGAAATGTAATTCAAAATCAAAACCTGAATCATGAAATGATGAGGGAAACAGCACATTTTAAGTAAGATCCTCTACTAAAGCATTACATTGGATAGACAGAATTTTAGACAGGGGGGGCGGGGGGGGAAATAGAATAACTGAAAAAAACTAAGAAATATAAAGACAGAAATAAAAGAGTAGGGGAGTGGGGAGAGGGAGAGGGAGAGAGGAGGGAAAGAGGGAGATGGAGAGGGAGAGAGAGAGACTGGCTTTTGAAAGCCACTTATGCTTTTGCCCATAGCCTGGGGTAACTGATTTAATCAGGATTGTTCCTGTGGATTATCTAAACTATGAAAAGTAACAGGGAGAACTTCCCAAGAAATCTAAACTGGTCTGCTGCAAAATACTTGATTTGAGGCCTGGAGCTCAGTAGACTATACACATTGTACTCAGGGTCCAAAGGAAAATGGCGCAAAGCTTCTATTTCGTTGTCTCTTTGATCTACCTTACCATTTGGTGTCTCTTGGAATTACGAAAACTCTCAAAAATGACCCTGCCTAGTTTAAAGTCTGGGGCCTAATAATAATAATAATAATAATAATAATAATAATAAATAATAATAATAATAGGTCTGGTAATGAGAAAAGAAAATGTACTTCTTACTATTTTTGCTCAGTTTAAACAAAGTTTGAAAGATGTGATTTTAGGGGATGTGAACCTCTCTCCCCCCGCATTTAGCAATAGCCTGTCAAAGCCAAGGTGAGGCCTTGTCTGAACCAACTCTCTTTAAAATATATCAAGTTGGCCCTCTCATTCATTAGTTTCAAGCTGGTTTTTGCATAATCTCCTTCAAATAACCAAGTCTACTCTCCAGGCATGTCATTTGCTCTGAGCATTGTTGTGTTTTACCCCTTTCAGCTTCTCATCCTCCGCCCCAGCTTCCTAGTTAACGCTGATTGATAATGCAGCCATTCCTTGAGGGTCACAGCACATTGATAAACAAAGATTAGCTCACTCTATCTGGCTTCCAACACCATTTGCTGCTTGAGACCATTTCATGAGTTTATCTACTCATGTGAATAAACAAAAATCTGTTGGAAATGTGAATTTGGAAAAGGAGAAAGCAGCTACATGGAAGAAAGTCTACTGAGGACAAAATTACTGTCACAGGTCTCATGGATGCTTCCCTTTCATGTTCTATTTACATTAAGTTTATCTTAAAATTATGATTTTGCTTCTTAAATGGATGCCATTTTCTTCTAGTAAAATCAAGTAGTTTATGCTGACACTAAATAGTGGCTTAGTGACTTTAGAGTTTCTTCTAAGGTAAATGTTCATGAGATTCATAAAATTGTATTTAGATGGTTAATCTGAGCACCCTAGCAGTGTCCTGAGGTTGCATATGAATCTCTCACAATCTCTTGCAAAACCTGAGCTTTTGAACCACTGTCTCTAGTTCATGGTTGCACTGCCAAGGAATAAAGCAAAATCATTACTTATGGTGACTCCCCCTCAAGCCCTGTAGTGAACTGAAGTACAAAGAAGCCTTTACTATACTTTAAACAGAACATCAGGATGCATGCTAAAAACTAAGAAACTTAGAGCCTGTAAATATACCAACCCCAAGAAGAAGAGGATTAAACAATACTGGAGTTTAGAAACAAAGGTAGTACTGTGTCAGTATGTTACTATGCAGACAGCCATTACAACAAAACTAACCAAAGGACAGCCTCAGCACCAATGAAGGTATTTTTTGTGTACAGTTCTTGAAGCACTGCTTGAATTGGATCTGCAAGAAACAGCTCCCATAAGTCTCTTACTCGCCTTTCTCCCCAACACACACACACACACACACACACACACACACACATGCATATACACACATAGAACTAGACCAGGTCTAGTGTTAAATTTGCATTTGTGAGCCACTATGCAGTTGCTTCATATGCACTGCAGAAAAATGAAAGTGAGAAAATTGGCATAGCCATGGTTTTTCGGTAATACTGCAAGGAAAGAAAATAGGATTGGAACAAGTTAAAGGTAAATTGGAAAGTGGTGAATATTGAGACCACGTTAGGATTCCTTAGGAATTGGTAATAAGACTAACCTTGCCAAACACATTTATAACTGACTTGCTCACCCCCAGCTTTTGCACTATGCCTGATGTAAAGCAGAAGCTCAGTTAAGTTTTGCTGAATGAATGAATGGATAATCTAAAACAAGGATTGCACAATAAATTATCTAATATGTGGATGAAATTAAACTTTCCGGACAGGAAAAGGCTAAGCTGATGACAGAGTATTTGTCCAGATGAGCAGAAAGGTGTCAGTGTGAATGTGGACAACCAAAATATTCAAATACACGAAAAGGATAGCTTTAAGTCTTAACCAGAAAACTGACTTGAAGGTCACTGGGCTCTTTCAGAGAAAAAGGCCTTGAAAATGTTAGCTGTTATTAAGAGAACTAAGGAAAATAGTGTCATACTTTTCTTCTATTAAACCCTCTGCACTTATGTCAAGTCATTTGCACTTAGAGTACCACGTTCCTATGCATAATACCCCAGAGTCTCTTAAGCAGAGCAGTCATTAAAGAATTCAACCTAGATTACCATAATGTAAGCTAGTAAAAAACAAAATATTTTGTGACATCAGAACAATTCACTGACTATGAGAAATATGCAAACAAACATGGTTGTTAATAAATGTTATTTAGCAGACGTCATACTGACATTTGTTAGTAACTGGCTACCATAGCAACCTCCTAAATAAGTCTAATTTCCCACACTATCTGAACCTATGAACTAGTGATCTGGTAGCTTTGGGTACTTACATTCATTTATTCATTTGGCAAACTTTTTTTAATGTATATTTTATTGATTTTTTACAGAGAGGAAGGGAGAGGGATAGAGAGTTAGAAACATCGATAAAAGAGAAACATCAATCAGCTGCTTCCTGCAGAGTCCCTACTGGGTATGTGCCTGCAACCAAGGTACATGCCCTTGACCAGAATCGAACCTGGGACCCTTGAGTCCGCAGGCCAACACTCTATTCACAGAGCCAAACAGGTTAGGGCTCATTGGGCAAACTTTTATTGATTGCTTCCTCCAGCTGTGACAGCCTGGGAAGACCAGACTGGATCCTTTTGATATTGTAACTATCCGAAATGGACTCCATGCTTCCTTTGTACCTTGCATTCTCTGATTTTTACTGGGGGTATCCATCACGATTGTACATCCAGATCCTGACCCTAGATCCTTTCCACCTGTTTTTCTTGATTTATTTCCTTTCACTGTATGTCGCTCTTCATAGGAAGTGCCAAAACACTGTATAGTTCTTAGCAATGATTATAGTGATGTCTTGAGTGGAATTCCATCAGCCTCAAACACATTTCCTGTGGAAGAGGTATAACATCCTTCGACTCAAAATAATTGATTTCCTTTGACTCAGTAGAAATATTAAAAGTTAACAGTGGTTCTCCTATTATAAAGGACAACAGCAACCTGCTCACAAATATCAGTTACAAAATCATATTATGAGAGGATTCTATAATAAATACCTGTTAGACTTTCTTTCTACAAGTTGCCTGTTTCCTACAAATATGGTTAATTCACCTGGCAACAAAGACTGGTTAGCCACTTCTTTATGATCTTTCTTTGCTTATAAAAACTTTTGATGAGTGGCGATAAGTTTCACAACCCTTTTCTTATTAGGCAACCATGGTTCGGTTATCAGGAACTCTAAGTTCAAAATCTGAGAACAGCGATTCTGTTCTGTGCTAGAGATTGGTAAACTGCTAACAGCTTTTTTTTTTAAATAAAAAGAGGAGGTACACTGCTCTCTTCATTTGTAAGAAAAAAACATGCACATGAAAAGGGGTTTTAGAGCACCTGGAATATATGAAAAATGCTTGGGTTTCTTTTTAAAAACTATCCATGAGGTTCTCAATATAAATAGGGCAGGCTATGGTAAATATATCTCTTTTCTATGGGTGAATATCCTACCTGTAACAGTGTTTTGCAAAGACACATATTACCAATACCTTTTTTAGTGAGATACAAATAGTAAACATATGGGTTAGGAAGATAATTTTAAAGAATAGTTAGAAACAATAGTCTAGATCCGTGGTCGGCAAACTGTGGCACGCAAGCCACATGCGGCTCTTTGCCCCCTTGAGTGTGGCTCTTCCTAAGCCTTAGGAGTACCCTAATTAAGTTAATAACAATGTACCTACCTATATAGTTTAAGCTTAAAAAATTTGGCTCTCAAAAGAAATTTCAATCATTGTACTGTTGATATTTGGCTCTGTTGACTAATGAGTTTGCTGACCACTGGTCTAGATTACGTGTGACATGTAACAACAATAAAATGAAAGTTCTATATTTTTTGAGCTGCATCAGAATTTTCCTCCTTTCTGTAATCATGCACCTTAAAATGTATCAAAAGTAACTTTGCTATGTTCATAACAAATGACCTTGATAAGCACAGCACAACTGTCAGCAAAATAATTTTTAAAAGAAGGAGTCTATCTCTCTCTCTTCTCTCTCTCTCTCTCTCTCTCTCTCTCTCTCTCTCTCTCTCTCTATATATATATATATATATATATATATATATATATATATATATAAGCCTAAGCAACCATTATGACCGAGTGACCGGAACAACCGGTCAACCAGTTGCTATGACACACACTGACCACCAGGGGGCAGACACTCAATGCAGGAGCTGCCCCCTGGTGGCCAGCCAACTTTCCCCAGTTCCTCCCCACAGTTGGCCAACCTCCTGAGGTCCCTTGCCCCAGCTGATCCCTCTCCCTAGCCTGCTGGCCAAACTCCTGCTGTCCCTCCTCGAGTCTGGCCAACTTCCTGCAGTCCCTTCCCCTGCCCTTTCCCCTGGCCAGGAGGCCCCAATCAGCCTGGCCCCGATCAGCCCAGCCCCATTTGGGACTGGGCAAGATGGCCCTGATCGGCCATGATCGCCGGCCAGACCTAGGACCCTACCTGTTCACAAATTTAAGCACTGGGCCCCTAATCTATCTATCATCTATCTATCTATCTATCTATCTATCTATCTATCTATCTATCTAAAAGCCAAGCGACCAGAATGCTGGAATGACCAGAACAACCAGTTGCTATGATGTGCACTGAGACCGGCCAACTGGCCTGACTGGGGGCAACCCCGGTACCTGGCCAGCCCTGGCCAAATTGGGGGCAGCGCCGGACAGCCAACCTCCTGTGTCCCCTCCCCTCTGCTGGCCTGGCCCGATTGGCCCTCATCAAGGTGGACTGCTCGGGCCCCGCCCGTGCACAAATTTGTGCACCAGGCCTCTAGTCTACACTAATAAAAGAGAAACATGGTAATTGGCGTACGACCGCTACCCTTCCCATTGGCTAATCAGGGCAATATGCAAATTAACTGTCAGCCAAGATGGCGGCCTGCAGCCAGGCAGCTTGAAACTAACATGAGGCTTGCTTGCTTCAGTGACGGAGGACTCCAAAGTTCCCCGCCTGCAGTTTCAAACATTGTAAGAAATATAGACGCTAAATAAAACCCCAAAAACCAGCTTTCAGCCTGCTGGGATCTCAGAGCTGGAGTTGATACAGAGTTTCGAGAACCGAAACAAACGAGATACCTGCTTTCAGGAGCGGAGGACTAAGAGCTGGAGCCTCAGAGCTAAAGCTGGCCCAGAATAAAAAAAAAAAAGAAAGAAAAAAAGGAGCAGTTGGGAGCTTCAGTCCCAGCCTGAAAACAGCCCTCAGCCCCTCACCCAGACTGGCCAGGCACCCCAGTGGGGATCCCCACCCTGATCCAGGACACCCTTCAGGGCAAACCAGCAGGCCCCCACCTGTGCACCAGGCCTCTATTCTATATAGTAAAAGGGTAATATGCCTCCCAGCACTGGGGTCAGCGGAGCCACGAGGCCTCCCGGCACCGGGATCAGTGTGACAGGGGGCAGTGCCCAAACCCCCTGATCGCCCTGCGGCTCTGTGTGTGACAGGGGGCGGGGCCACAACCTCCCTATCGGCCCTGCTCTGTTCGTGACAGGGGAAGGCGCCCCAACCCCCTGATCCGCCCTGCTCTGTGTGTGACAGGGGCGGTGTGCCAACTCCCCTATCCGCCCGACTCTGTGAGTAACAGGGGGGAGCTCCTCAACCCCCTGATGGGCCCTGCTCTGTGCGTGACAGGGGGGAGCTCCCCAACCCCCTGATGGGCCCTGTTCTGTGCGTGACGGGGGGGAGCACCCCAACCCCCTGATCGGCCCTGCTCTGTGCGTGACGGGGGGGGGGGAGCTCCCCAACCCCCTGATCGGCCCTGCTCTGTGCGTGACAGGGGGCAGCGCCCCAACCCACTGATTGGCCCTGCTCTGTGCGTGACAGGGGGTGGCGCCACAACCTCCCCATTGACTCTGCCTTGAGTGTGACAGGGGGCGGTGCCCCAACTCCCCAATTGGCCCTGCTCTGAGCCCAACCAGGGGCTGCACCTAGGGATTGGGCCTGCCCTCTGCCACCCGCGAGCAGGCCTAAGCCAGCAGGTCGTTATCTCCCAAGGGGTCCCAGACTGCGAGAGGGCACAGGCCGGGCTGAGGGACCCCCTGCCCCCCGAGTGCACAAATTTTTGTGCACCGGGCCTCTAGTATATATATAAAAGAATATATGTACATGTGCATATATACATATATCTGTGTGATTTCATCATTTTTAGAAACATGGGTGTCATTAGACTTGAAAATAACCAGTTGATTGAATCAACTTATTATGAGATAAACCAAAACATGATCTAATTGCAGGGTGCAGTGATAAACACATTTGGAAATGGGTCAATCCTATATTTTTCAAAGTGCCCATGCCTCTGCTCCTCTTCTCCATAGATTAACAGCAGCCTAACCTCTAGCTAACAAATTAGAGAATAGGGTAAAACATTATTTGGGAATTATTTTTTTAATTACAATTAATAAAAAATGGTGACATGGTTTAGTGAATATTATGTGAGCATAAATGAACAATCAAGGGCATTTACCTATTGACTAATATTGATGCTTAGAAAATTTTATGTATCAAGAAAACTTTTCAATCATAGTATTCTAGATCCAGGAATTTTTAGTGGGTATAATATATTTAAAAATGATGCATAGAAATGCATAATTTAAGAAATAATGATATTTGCTTTATTTATAATCTAAGTTCTTGTATTTTCTGGAAAAAGTATTAATGAGAAGCACCATTATCTGACTGTTCCTGGAGAGTGGAAATCCTCTGCTGCAGGTCACCCTGCTCATGAGCAAGACAATATTCTCTCAGTTCTCAAACAGAAATGGGGAATTACGCAATATCACGAGACTCTGGGGAAGAACTGAAGTACTATGAAAATTTTGTGTTATGTATTTTAAAAAATAGTGTAGTACAATTATAATATAACTGATTATTAGATATATTAAATATAAACCTTTATTTATATCCTATATAATAAAACCCTAATATGTAAATAAACTGAATGGTGGAACGACCACAGAACGACCGGTCACTATGATGCACACTCACCACAAGGGGGCAGATGGTCAACAATGGAGCTGCTCCTGGCCAGGGGCAGCTCCTGTGTTAAGCATCTGCCCCCCCCCAGAGGGAGGCAATTGGGGGTGTCGATTGGGGGGTGGGGCCAACCAGCAGGCAGTGCTAGACCACCAGCCAAGGTGGGTGCCAGTGGGGGCCCCAATTGCCCCACCTGCCAGTCACCCCACAGATCGGCCCTGATCACTGGCCTGGCCTAGGGACCCTACCCTATATATTGGGAGCAGTCTCTTAGATTTAAAAATTAAAACCTGGCAAGGCTACTCTAACACTGAAAAAGCAGGATGATACAGCCATGACATGCATGGACTCTGGCTTGCACATTTTGTGGTCAGCCCTGATTCTGACACTTTGTGTGACAAAGTCAATTACTTAACTTCTCTCTGCTTCAGTTTTTCCACTCATAAGATGGGGAAAATGGTACTACTGCCTCAGAAAAATCATGTTATGTACTACTTTTTATAATCAGGGCCAAAAAAATGTAGCTGCCCATTCAACAGCAAGATGCCTTTCACCTGTATGAAAAGTATGGTCACTGGTGCATGCAGCATCCCGGATTGCGAGAGGATGTCCGATTGCCTATTTAGTATTAAATAAAACCCTTTCTTTCCAATCATCTCCCTCCCTTAAATCTGAAAGTTCAATTATTTTCTTCATTTATTTTTTTGGGTAAACACTTTGTTCTTAGATACTTGAAATCCACCTATGAGTTCTGTTTAAATTCTAACATATTTTCAAGGACTTAAAAAGACCATGAACTGAGGAGTACTGACTAATTTGGAATGTGCCTTTATCTCTTGCAGGCTGTGTGACTTAGAGCAAGCTAAGTTTCCTCATCTGTGAGAATGGCATGTAGCAGTACCTACCTCCTAAGGTTACTATGAGGATTAATGAGTTTCACACAGTCAATGTGAGGTTGCTTCTCTGAGACTTTAGAAGTGCATGAAATCAGGTTAGTTAAGGAAAGCTTTGGTTTCTTTGTTTTGCTAGTGATCTCCAAATATCACTTCTGGCCTCTGACCTTCTAAAATCCGTGGAGTTAAGCCCTGTTTGTGTATTTGCCAGCATTCTGCCTCAAAGCCCAAGATGGATTTACCTGTTGTTTTTAGTTTTCACTGGATCGCTGCTAAGGGTAAAATATCACCTATTAAACTATTTGAAGGAAGTAAATGTTGAAAGGGGAGTTTAGTTAAGTCAATAGCAATTTGCCAGGTTGGTCTGCCTTTCAGAAGATCACTGTAATACGGAGACCAATAACTAAATGAAAAGGAGAAAATAAACATCTATGTAGGCTCTTACTACCTTTTCTCTAACACATAAGCCATTTAAGGAAACTCTGAGTCCTGCCTATGTAATTTGACATCTAAAATAGAACCCATCACAGTTCTATGAAAAAAATTCATAGCTAAGAACTACTGACTTTCTTTGGATCAGTTTTCCTGTACTCCATTAAAAACGATGACCAAAACAAACAAATGAACAATAACAGTGCCTCTCGTTCATGTAATGTATACTACTAATCCAGTGGTTCTTAATGTGGAGAAAATTTTGCCTCCTACCCCTAAGAGACAATTGATAATGTTGGAAGCAATTTTGATGATCATAACTAAAGGATGCTATTGGCATCTAGTGGGTAGAGGCCAAGAACACTGCTAATTGTCTTACAATGCATCTACCTGCTATATCTGGTCCCAAATGTCAACAATGCTGTTATTGAGTACAATGCTGTTATTGAGTACTATGCTGTTATTGAGAAACCTTTCAATGACTTGGTATCTCTCAGAGATGCAGGCCTTAAACCATCAGCTACATCCACATTTAAGCTACTTAGTCTATGGGACAGTCTAGCAGTTGAAGAATACAGCAGAAGGAGCGTCACCTCAAATACATATGTAATCTGATAAATCTGGATATATTTCTAAGGAAAGAACTGATTAAGCAAGTAGCTATTCTGCAGCTAATTATGCCAGATATTATAAACAGATAATTTTACATCACTCAGTCATGTAATTTTACATCACTACAAACTAATATCCTTTTTTTTTCTTTCATTCCAGGGGGTTTAAAAAGATGAAGTTATAGACTATGCAACATTATCCTGACACAGAGACATTTTGAAATGGTTTGTAAAAAGTAGTGAACACACTGGAAAAAAAAAAAAGCCTAAATGATTTATGAAAGTTAGGAGTCATTTTCTCTGGACAGATTTTTCCTACACATAGTATTTTCCATATGTATCGCAAGCATTCGTTTGTGCAGATTGGAGCAGCACACTTCTGACACTGCTTTTCTCTACAGACAAAGCAGGCTAAAGCTATGGGTGTGTAAGAGCCATTTCCGCACAAGAGTCATTTTCAGCTAAGTGAGCACAACATAAGCGCTAACGTGTGAAATTTATTTTTTAAAGAAGCCACAACTATTCTGCAAATATTTAACTCAGTACTACGCCACTGTTAAAGAATGTTGATTACATGGGAAAAAAAGAACCAATATAAATGAAATTTGAAAATGAAAAAAATAAAATACATGACAATTATTTTAATGACTAAAATTCAATCACTGACATTTAATTTCTCAAGGGTGTCCCTGTCAAAAGCAACACATATTTTTTTGATGGAAAAGGACACCAGAAACTGACATTCAGGTGAGCATCTGAGCATTGTGTGTGATATTGCACATTTCCCTCACCTCTTCCTTTTGAATTTTCATTTTGGTGAGTGGTAACAGGAGTTAAAATTGTTTTGATGGCATCAGAAAAAAATTGGTTTGTAATGCTTTCCCCTTAGAACCATGAGAAGTTGCTTCCTAGGCAGGCACTTTTTACTGATGAGAAGGAAACAAGAGGTGAAATGATTGGCTTAGCCATACAGAGAATGGAAACGCACTCATTTCTGAGCTGTCAGTATCTTTTCCTTTAATCTTTTCCATTTTA
The DNA here is from genome assembly GCF_014108235.1 of Myotis myotis. Lineage (NCBI taxonomy): Eukaryota > Metazoa > Chordata > Mammalia > Chiroptera > Vespertilionidae > Myotis > Myotis myotis. The sequence continues at coordinate 152,026,763 of NW_023416324.1, forward strand.
ATTTCTAGATTTAGTTCCAAACATTTGCTCTTTCTCCCTTAAGGGGAAGTCCTAAGGTCAGAAGGACAGTAGAGGGGAGGGTAGAGATGTTTTTAATGTTTTCATAGCAGTTAAATTCAAAATTGTTAAGTACCTCCTGCCAAGAGACCACCACTAAAATTTCCTCCTAAAACAGGCAAAGGGAGGGATTTAAATAAGGAAATAAATAGGAAGGAAACAGCAACATTCTGGCACTATAAAAGATCAGAAAAAAAATCATGTCTGCTTTCAAGATGCTTATAATCTTGTTCTAGAGAAAAAGATGAATCCACTTAGTTGAAGAACAAGAAGAAACAGCACAATTAAGTGTAAAATTGGGTGGCAGAAGCAAAATGCTGTAGGGAAACCATGTCTCTTACATCTTTTTCAACTTGAAAAAGAGAGACAATGGATCAAATGCAACCTCCTCTAGTTTCTGACATTAGTTTCATAATACAGCTATAATCCCATTATAAAGAACTTCAAGAAACTGTTGAAGTTTTTTGGCTGCCCTATAGTTTATTATCTCAAGTATTGCTTGAAATAACAGACTACATGCAGGGATGTTTGTTCAAAAGGCATTTGTTGACCTGCGTCAAATTAGGGCTAGCCTGAATAAACGGAGAGGAACACTACAGAGAAGCAGTTAGTCAGACTATTATATTATTTTTATAATGTCCTATTACTTTTCACCTAAAGACTAAACATTTAAAATAGAGTATTATCCTCACACTAGAGGCCCGGTGCACAAAAATTAGTGCACTGGGGGGGGGGGTCCCCTCAGCCCAGCCTGTGCCCTCTCGCAGTCTGGGACCCCTCAGGAGATGTCCACCTGCTGGCTTAGGCCCGCTCCCCGGGGGATCGGGGCTAAGCTGGCAGTCAGAAATCCCTCTGGCAGCCCAGGAGCCCTCGGGGGATGTCCACTTGCCAGCGGGAACCAGGCCTAAGCTGAAGTCGGACATCCTTAGTGCTGCTGAGGAGGTGGAAGAGGCTCCCGTCGTCATCACTGCTGTGCTAGCTCCTGCATTGAGCGTCTGCCCCCTGGTGGTCAGTGTGTGTCATAGTGACCAGTCATTCCCAGTCATTCTGCTGTTAGGGTCAATTTGCATATTACCCTTTTATTATATGCCTGGTGTATGGGTGGGGGCTGGCTGGTTTGCCCGAAGGGTGTCCCAGATCAGGGTGGGGGTCACTGCTGGAGTGCCTGGCCAGCCTGGGTGAGGGGCTGAGGGCTGTTTGCAGGCTGGCCACGGCCCCCAGCCACCCAAGCTCCCAGTGGAGGCTGGCTGGAAGCAGGTATCTGGGATTTATTTATCTCTATAATTGAAACTTTGCCTTTAGTGGAGGCCACAGCAGGCCAGGGCAGGCGGGAAGCTTGGCTTCCTCCACCACCGGGGCAACCAAGCCTCCTGCTTGCACTAGCTCCGTGCCTGCCGGCCACCATTTTGGTTGGGTTAATTTGCATATAGTCGCTCTGACTGGCTAGTGGGCGTGGCTTGGGGCATAGCAAAGTTATGGTCAATTTGCATGTTTCTCTTTTATTAGATTAGATCAGGGGTCCTCAAACTTTTTAAACAGGGGGCCAGTTCACTGTCCCGCAGACCGTTGGAGGGCCGGACTATAGTTTAAAAAAAAAAAAAACTATGAACACATTCCTATGCACACTGCACATATCTTATTTTGAAGTAAAAAAACAAAACTTCAAAATAAAAGGCTCTCCTAACTTCAAAAAAAAAGTCCCTACTAACTGCAAAAAAAAAAAAAATAGACCTCCTAACTTCAAAAAAAAAAATCCTAATTTGTTCTTACCTCGGTCCTCAGGCAGCAGCAGGCTCTGCACAGTCAAGCTCGTGACTTGTCCGATCACACCCGAGACTGAGAGGAGGAGTTGAGAGACAGAGAGAAGGAGAGGAGTCGGATAGTGCGGCGCACATTCCACACATGCATTGCGGGCCCGGGGCGAGTCTGCTGCTAAGCAACAGGCAGCGGCGGCAAAAACACCCAGCGGGCCGGATAAATGTTTTCGGCGGGCCGCATGTGGCCCGCAGGCTGTAGTTTGAGGACCCCTGGATTAGATAATCTTGTTCTTATATGAAACAATAAAATTTATTAAGGGTGCCTCTGTAAAGCCCTAAATGGGGACATGCATTAGTGGATTTACTGTAAATTTAATCGAGCTTATACGTCAGAGCCCCTCACTTGTATGGCTCCTTCCAAGGTCCTGTAGTTAATTTGCAATCATAATTTTGTATTCCTTTTCTTAAGGAGGATCTCCCAAATAGTTTAAGCTTCTGGCAAAATCTTGATCCACCCTAGGTATAAAGTAATCTTTAAGGTATCAAACCTGACAGTCCTGTGAGGCCAATGCTGAGAAGGATACAAAAGGCATTTCTAGGAGGATATCCTATACCTGACACCAGATCTATTCTTCCTGTTGCTGCTGCCCTTCACCCTGCCAAAGACAAATGCTATCTTGTCCCACAGCAGCAGGGTTACTGGATCCTCTGAAATAAAATCTGTCTCTTCAATTACTGGGAGAGTCATCACTGTGTTGTGTTGTGGTTGTTTTTTTTAAGACAAAAAATTCAGAGATAGAAGGTAATTTCTAAAAAATAAAAAGGTACATGAGAGAGACACAAAATTTTTCACTAACATATTTTTTATTCATAGCTAAGGGATACATGCATTTGAGAAGTAGAAGGGCATGGAAATTCTCTTAATACAATTTATAGTAGTACCTGCTGAAAGTATGGTGAGTTTTTGCAGAGCGTGGGAATTTTTGCTATGCGTAACATCACGGGCCTGTTTTTCTGGTTTCTGAAAACCCCAAATATATCCTACAAGCACCTCTAAACCCCAGTGTGGAATTTTGACCTTTAGAGTAAGAACTTCAGAACGAAATAAAAGCTTTGGATGCACTGTATTTGTCTGCAGTTTTTCCTATAATGCCATGTCCTAGTTTTTTTTTTGAAGAAAACTGAATAAAAATTAATTCAAGAAAAAATGAATAAAATTACCCCAAATGGAATACTAAATTGAAAAATAATAGTTAAATTGTTCATAACCATTTCCTGTTATATTTTTTTTCCTCTCTCTCTCTCTTAGAAATGGAGTAAGAAGCTGCAAATAAAAAATGTAAAACCCATCCCATTCCATAAAGGGCCCACTCATGTAAACAGGAAGCTCATTAAAAGAGCTTTTCTAGGTTTCCCGGCAAAACCCACTTTTTATTTTGGTGTAGCACCGATTAAGGAGAGGACTCTTTTTGTGGGCAGAGTGAAAAATTAAACACTGCAAATCTATGAGGCACCCTGTACATTACAGCTAGCTGACTGACTTATAGGCTTGGGGGAGCAAGGTCACTCTAAGATTAAGAAACTGGCTTCATTAAGTCTAGCCCTGCCCTATCGATACAGATGGTCTTCTCTGTCCAGGCATCACAAATCAAAGGAGAGGGAGATGCCAGTCCATGATAGAGCAAAGTGTTTCTCATGTCCATGGAACTCTTCTCTCCTATCCTTTACATTCTAATCCTGTTTAATGTGTACCTCTGTTTCCCCTTTCTGGGAAGCACTATTGCATGATAAAAAGAATACAGGTGTTGGAATTTGAAAATTTGGGTTTTAGCACCAGCTCTGCCAAATCCTGCGACATATTCTTTTCCTGCGCCATCATTTTCTGATAGGCATGATAGAGACCAAGAATTCTTCTTCAAGCTCAAGTTTCTCAAAGGATGGTCAGCATCACCTGCCTCACAGTTGCCAGGGGTGAAAATACAAATTCCAGGGCCCTTTTCTGACCCATTAAGTTAGACTCTCTGAGCAAGAAAGCCTTGGAATCTTCCTTTGAAACCCACTTCCCAAATAATTTCTGTAAGATAACATTCTAACTTGTCTTGAGTCAGAATTAAATTACACTATGTAGGTGAAACTTATCTGTAAACTGCAAATCAAGACATAGATTCTTAGCTGCTCTGATTAGTGATCTTTTCCGGGATAGCTCAGAGCACCAAAGAAAAGGCACCGGACCATTTTCCCAAAGATCTTGCTTCAAGCCATTCCTTGCCATGACAACAGCATTCCGCTTTATATCCAGTTAGGCAAGTTCACTGTGGGTTGGGAAAGTACAGCTCAGAGCTGTGACACAGGCGGGACTTCTATGGGATTTCATTTACGGGACTGTACCTACCCCACAGGGCGATATAAGGATTAATTCCTATTTGGTAATTTACTGTGTAAAATGCCTTGAGCCCCTTGGAGAAAAGTGCTCTCTAAATATAAAATAATAATTATAATAGTAATAATCTTGACTATTTAAGTGAATTAGGCAGAAGATTTAGGCTGCCAAGGGACAGGCTAAGGCCATCATAAGTAGAAACACTTTACATCATCATATCTCAAATGTTATCACAAACAGGGGAAACAAAGGGTGAAGTGGAGATAAATCCATGTTCTCCACTGATTTTAAATGACAGAGGGTCAGTAGTAAAGTTTCATAAAAGCCACGAAATGCAAAAATGACAGGGACATTATAATTCTAACTCAGGCAAACATCCTGAGGTTTCATATACTTTGGTCTTTTTTTTTTTTTTTTGTATAGAAAATATCTCACCAGCGCAACATCTAAAATTAAGCATCATTAAGGCACTTGTCTATGCTTTTGCTTAGGTGATATATATTCATAATTCATCCTTATTAGTATGTAATGATTTTTCTGTCTGAAAAGTATTGAGGTTATTCTCTGAAATTTGAATCAGTTGTTTGCAATTAATTTGACTTTTATGTATCTTTCAAAGAAAACTAGGGTGTATTTCTGTATGAATTTAGGAAACAAAAGCATACAAGAGATACCTTTATTTTTCTCCAGAAAGGACATTTTTTGTGTGCATAAACTCACATGAGTTCAACCGCCCCCAGTTCTTACATTTATTTGTTTTATTTATTAGATTCATGGAGACCCTTCCACTAAAAGTTCAAGGGCCTGAGCCCTGAACTTCCATATACTGAACATGAATCACTTCTTAAACGACAAAAAGCAAAAGAAAAGGCTATAGAAATCTTAATGGGCAAGCTTCAGATGCTCAAAAGCAATTGTTTAGTTATTCTACTTAGTTATGCACCGTTCAAAACACTAAGTCTGGCAAGAAAGGTTCTTTTGTGAAGAACAGCTTTGGGGCCTTAGACACATTTTAATTCTACTTGTTTTATAGCTCACACACAAAGTAGTTTCGATGTGTATGTAAAGAGGTACTGTACTTCCATGCAATAAAGTTTGTAGTTGAGCATTTTGAAAAGGGAAAGAAAGCAAGCAAGGAGAGGAATGAACATGTGGTACCTTGTTCTATTTTTAATTATTAACTTCTAGCTCAAAGATTTACATCTTTAAAAAAAATCCAATAGTAAGTGAGTAAAAACAGGTGTAGACTAAGGTGAATGAGTACCACAAAATAAAGTTAATAACTATAACTCTAATTATCTTGTAAATGCTGAAATTAAGCTTTACTCTGTGTATAAGGTAGGAAGAGAAAGAAAGAGAAAAAGAAGGAGGAAGGAAAGGAAACAGGTAGGCAAAAATAAGAAAGCCAGAGTTATAACTGATTTTCTTTCCATGAAGTAGTAAATATTAGAAATGCCATTTGATTTATAAAATGTCATTTGAGGGATAATATCCAACATTTTGAAATATTCCAAGTGTGATGTATGTTTAAACACATACATGCATAAACACACACAGGTCAAAAATATGGGTGTTCTGGTATAGCTTTCTGACTTCAAAGAGCCTCTGAAAAGGGCAGGAGAAAAAGAATGTCTGATAAAATGCCTCTGCTGGGGTTGCCAGCAGAGAGCAAGACCAGTCAAGTGCTGCCAGTAATCATTTATCACAAATGTTTTTGAAACCCATCTTTCCATGACAGACACTGTTCCTTTGGTACAGCAAAGATGGCAGCCAAGGGCCTGGTCTTCCAGTGACGGTGGCATTTCTTGCCCTTGCATTGCAAGCCCAGCTGTACTCATCAAAGTGGAAAAACTGACAGTATTGTCTGAAAGACACAGCTCAGGATAACTGCTCCTTGTAGTTCCCCTGTCAATGAACATTATCGTATTCATCTCACGAATAAGGTTACTGTACTTTTTTTTTTTTTTTTTTTTTTTTTGCATTTCTAAACATTAGCCGCTAAGCACATTACTGTTTCTTTAATGAAATGGACTGTGCGTGACAGGGTGAGCTGTGGCTTGGCATTCCCAATATTCTGTTTTAAAGGCTCTCTGTGCATATTTAAAAAACAACCTGCTTATGTCCACAAAAAGTAAAAATGACACTAATTTCTTACTTGATATTATTTTCATAAGAAGGTTGAGAATATCAGCCACCGAACAAAGAAAAACACGTGAAGATAGCAAACATACTTACTATCTTACTGAGTTTCTTTCACCTAAATATACAAAGGAATCCTCTGACATCGTGTGCTTTCCCCTCCTATCCTGTTAGGCTGAAGCATAGTCTTGGGCTGAACATAAAAAAGCATACTTTAAGTCTTCTAATACTTACTCCTTTGAAATACTAGCTTCTCCTGGCATTTCAAATGCTAACGCATGAGGAAAGAAAAATTTCAAAGTATTGGCATCACTAAATACAACACCACCAGCAACAACAACAATATTAACATCAGGTAACATTTACTGAGGTCATAGATGTCCTAGCACCACTGGAATCACACATATTGACTTATTAAGTCCTCACAACAACCCTACCAGGTAATCCTAGTATTACTCCCATTTTATAGATAAGAAAACATTGGGACAGAGAGTTGAAGAATTTGCCCAAGATCACATAGCCAGTAAGTAGAGGAGTCAGGATTCAAACAGAGGGAGCCAGACTCTACCAACTGATGAAATTAGGTCCCGTAAGACTGAATCCTTCTTACCTCCCCTGAAGCTCTTCCCCAACAGACCCACTCTCAGTGCTCAATCCCCTTCTGAACAGTTACATACTTGTTTGCACAGAGCCTGTTTTGAATAACATGGTAGGTAGAAGCTCCAGATTTGAAGTCAGATAAAAGGGTTTAACCCTGGAAATCAGTAGTGCTTCACTTACTGATATCTATGCCTCAGTTTCCTCCTGTGTAAAACAGAAGCAATAACACCAATTTCATGTAGTTGTTGTGAGGGTTAAATGGGATAATCCACATCAGAGCTCAGTGGAGGGTCAATGCTTAATAAATGTTAGCTTCATTTCTACTGATTTTTATCTCTTAATGATCCCTCCCCTCTTTAGACTGTATTTCTTTTCAGGGAAATGAACAACATGAATCCTCATGGTTTTTGGCAGGGCTTTCAGGATATTTAATATATGCTGCTGAACTTTTAGAAGTTCTAGATGTCCCTCCCTATAATAACATGTATTAACTTATTACATCTCCATAACAATTCTATCAGGTAATATATTTATTTATAATATCTAAGTAACATAACATTTATACCAACACCTAAAATTCAGTGAGCACTTCCTATGTGCCAGGAACTCTTCCTATGTGCCAAGTATATTACTCCTCACAAGCCTCTGAATTAAGGACTTTCAAAGTCTTCACGTTACACAGGAGAAAAGAGAGGCTCATGAAAGTCACACAACTAAGTGTTCAAGAATGTGAACGTCCAACCACAACTCTATCCTACCTGTGAAAGAATGAATTTGAGGTAGGTGTGCAGTAAGGATTAGGTCTTGATGATGAATCAATTAAATTCTTAATTATTTCTGTTATTAGAAATCTTGTGCATATAGCAAACTAATGTGGCCTATCCCATTAGCTTGCAAAAAGGATATTGTGTGTTAGGTGTACGCCAGTTACTAGCAAGACAATATTATGGATATAAAATATTCTTGTCAAAAGCAATTAAAGATTTAATGTCATTTCACTTACAATCATTTCTATGTCTACTTGTAAAAAAATCAAACTTCTTCCTCTCTTCTCTCTCCTTTTCTCTCCCTGCCCACTCCTCTTATTCCTTCTTTTAAACCTAAGTTTCATAGTATTAAATTTATACAGATTTTTGCCCATAAGAAGCTTATATGTCAAGGCAAAGAACCATTTTAATTATATTTACTCTTCATTTTGATTATATTTCTTTTTCATATCTGACAAAGACTTTTGAAGTGACTAAAGAAAGGCAAAGCAACCTGATTTAAAAAAATTCTTTCATGTATAATCTTTTGTCTAATAGTCTCATAATGGCTTAGAAATTTTGAAAGGAGGTTTTAGCTGTTTTTGTTCTTTTCAAATTGGCAAAATTTGATTTTTTCCCTTCACATGTTTAGATTGGCTTTAAAATCAACAAACCAAAAAAATAAGCACATATTCAACTTAAAAAATATACTCTTCATTGGTGCCTTGGCATCATTAACTATTATCAGCATCACTCTGAAAACTGTGTTCTTATTCTTTTTTTAAAATAAGAGTTGGATAATGCACACACACAAAAAAACTCACTCAAAACAAGCCTGCTATCTTAAGGAGAGAATAAATTTAAGGGCAATCGGAGACCATATGATTGCTGTAACCAACTCTCTGATCAGGGAGCAGGTCTTGTCATTATTTCCTTCACCTCCCCACTGAAGGCATGGGTGGCATCTTATCTATTATTTTAGACAATATCTATTTAAGGTTTTGAATTGAATAATTCTAAAGTCAGTAGTCTTGAGGTATACTTTACAGCATCATTATTTCTCATATATGACTTTAAGTTATAAGGAGTTCATAATTTCAAAAGGAGGGATTTTTAATAACAGAAGACCCTCCTGAAATTCTGTCATTAAATAGCTCAATTATGGAGAATTATTTAAAATATAATGCCAAAGAAGAAAGTTTTATATTTATCTAGAGTACATAAGCATAAGAATGACCTTAGGAAGTTAGTATAATTTATTAATTCATTAAAGATACATTTGGTGTGTACCTACTCTGTCCTAATCATTATCATCCATAATAAAAAATACAAAAAGCAATCAACTTTATCTGAAAAACAGTAATAGAAGTATAGAGGGGGATGGTAAAAACAAACAGAGATGAGTGAATACAGTGATTATAATCAGAGTTGCCATGAGCTGAGGGCCTATCATGTATAGGTGCTTCATATGAACCACTTACATCAAACCGGCAGTACAGGGATCATAATCTCAAAGATGAGAAAACCAAAAGGTTGGTTGATTATAAATGATTTTGTAATGACTTACAAAAAAGCTTAGGTTTTATTTCATTTTGAATTACTGTAATTGTTTATTCTATGTGGAAGATTTTATAAGTAATGAGGAAACATCTTTAAGTTGAGCAATAATATGACCAAATTTTGTTTTAGAAAGGAAACTTTGGTGTTGCATCCATTTTTGATTTAGTACAATTTTCACTGACTAAAATGTCTATCCTACAAAGATATGATTTTTATTTTTGCTGGAACCACATGATTCTCTAACTGACCCAAAGTTCATTACCAATGGAGTCCACTAAGAGTTAAGTAATGTAATATCTGCCTTCTGAAAAACATAGATTGCATGTCACTATTCATTATTTCTAAAAAAGTTACCGTTAATGATTCCTATTAACTAACCAGTAGAACTTCATTCTGAGACATCTGCTCTTGAAAAGTGTACAACCTGATCACCACTAAATTCCACAATGCCATAATGCCTTGTCATACTAGTCTCCTCGCCATTTCTGAAACACACCAGATTCTATCATGGCTTCCTGCCTTAGTTCTCTGATGTTTCATCAGCCCAGACTGCCTTATTCCTTTCTTCTAGCAGGTGAAATTCTCATTCATTCTCCAACATCTACTTGAAAGATGACTTCCTTTCCAAAGATTTTCTTCTCATTCACCTTAGAATCAACCTGCTTCTTTGGTTTCCTACAGCACCTTGCTTATCTTTCTCTAACAGCTACTTTTTCATTCTACTTTACATTAAAAATATTTGTTCTTGCCAAAACCGGTTTGGCTCAGTGGATAGAGCGTCGGCCTGCGGACTGAAAGGTCCCGGGTTCGATTCCGGTCAAGGGCATGTACCTGGGTTGCGGGCACGTCCCCAGTGGGAGATGTGCAGGAGGCAGCTGATCGATGTTTCTCTCTCATCGATGTTTCTGACTCTCTGTCTCTCTCCCTTCCTCTCTGTAAAAAATCAATAAAATATATTTAAAAAAAAATATTTGTTCTATGTCTCACTCCTTCTAGAATCTAGCTAGTATTGACCTTAAGTCTTTCACAGAAGTTTTACAAACAAAAAAGATAAGAACTGTACTGATATACTTGGTCAAGTATAGATGTCCAAGGGCTATAACCAATGCTCAATAACTGTTAGGTGAACAAGATGGTTATTGAATCAAACAAATAACGGGCATATCTAAAGAATATATGCCACGATAGAGTCAGAAAAAATGGTGATAAACTGTATCACCAGCTCACCATGTAGCATCACTGCCTCCGCACAGCCTATAGATATTTATTTATTGTCTTGAACTGATGTGTGAGTGCCTGTACTACCAGAAAAAGTATGTGGATTTTCTTCTCAGGGATACTAGCTGTTAAAACAAATAAATGACATAGCAATACAAGGGAGAAAAGTCTAAAATTTAAAAAGCCATTTATTGACTAGGCAAGATAGCAGACTCTAAAGATATATTATCTCATTTGCATTCTCATAAAAACACTAACACTAAGATGGCTAGTATTTATCCATTTTAAATAAAAACATAACTGACTGTGAGAATCTTAACTAAATTCCCAGAGGCCACATTACTAAATGGAGGCTTGGGGAGCTGGAATTAAAAAGCTTAGAACTTTCCCATTTATATTATGTTACTTCTTCTTAGAACCTACTTTCAAACCAAATAAGTTGAAATAAAAATAAATTTATATTTTAATGAAAGGATTCATGGCAGAGTGGAACTTTAGTAGAGTTATTGAATGGAAGAAAATAATAGCCAATATTTATTGAGTACCTACTACTGTTCTAAAAATGATGGATGTATTCACTCATTTAATCCTTACTGCAATTTATTTTTATTGTTGCCATATATCATGATTTTTTTAATCCTCACCCAAGGGAAGGTGTTTATTGACAATTAGAAAGAAAAAAAGGGAGAGGGAGAGAGGGAGAGAAAGAGGGAAATGTGAGAGAGAAATATGGATTGCTTTTTAAGAGAGAGATGAAAGGAGGGAGGGAGAGAGATAGAGAGAGATATCAATCGCCTACCTTATGTATGTACCCCAATTTGGAATCAAACTCACAACCTGGGCATGTACATAGGACAACATTCTAACCAACCAAGACACACCAGCCAGGACTTATTGTTACCATTTTAAATTATGGAAACAGAACCAAAGAGAAGATAATAAACTTTCAGAAAGTCATAAAGTGGCTATGTAGTCAGACTTCACTGCCTACAGCCCACAGAACTGAACTATCATGCTATACAGCTTATTGGGCTGAAAGATTATTAAATGAAATGGCTTAAATAAAGTTCCAGGCACAGAGCAGGCCTTTATGAAATTTTAGTTATTTTCTCTTTTTTTATTCAATCTCTAAAATTCTATAATTATAATAATACTATCTTTATTTTTAAAGTATATTCTGCTTTTTAAAGACTTCATAACATTTAATTTCACAAAACGGGATAGTGAATGTAGACCATAGGAAGCTAATAATAAAATGGTGTTAAAGAGTATTTAACAGTATATAATGTTATTCATAACATAAACTGAAGAGATAAAGTATGATACAAAATAGTGTGCACAGTATTTTAACAACAACAAAAAAAAAAGGCAGAGAAAAAAATGACTAGAAATGTATATCCTCCAAGTCTGAAAGATTATATCTGGATGATTGTGGGTGATTTTAATTGTCCTCTTATAGTTTATTCTACATATACTCCAGTGCCCATGTATGCTTTCATAATAAAAAATAAAATAAAACAGCTCGGACAGGAACATTCCTATTTTGGAGATAATACTAAGCAGCAGCATTAGAACTGTGTGAGATGCCACACTTATTTAGAGATAGAGCTTGAATAGAACCCAAGGCTCCTCATTTCTAACCAAGTGTGTTTTCTCTGACATCCTAGTCTCTATTCAGTGGTTATCATTATTGAGGAATTCAAAAGTAATCTATAAAGAAGACCTCTGGAGGGTGGTTAGAGATACTGTGATTGCAAATGTGCTATTAGCACACACACACAGAAAGTCCCTTACACCATATCAGGCTTCTTAAATTGCTTATGCAACTGCGTAAGTCATTTTGTTTCTGAGTCCAAACTAAAGCTATATGTGGAGGATTGATTTTCACTAATTCTTCACACTGTCTCTATAACATAGCTGTGTATCCATACACTTTACCATCTGCCTTTATCATAACTCTCGTACAGTGTGTATTAATATGGGGTTGGGATATGTATCTCTGTCCCTTGGTTTTGCGTTTGGTAAGCAGCATGCTTTGACCAATTAGAATGTTAGCAGACATACCATGAGCAGATTTAATTTTGATTGTGTGATCTGGCATGGCCTCGTGCCCGTAGAATTTGCAATAAGAAAACTTTGTCCCAGGCTTCTCATTCCTTCATCCTGGGTCTCAGAATGAGAAGCATATAGAGAAGATATGAACCCAAACACATTCTGAAACAGAGGTACCTAGTTGCTACACAGATCAATAAGTAAGAAATATAGTTATAAGCCACTTAAACTTGGGGTTGCTTGTTATGCAGCATTATCATAGCAATAACTAATGTTCCGACAGCTATTAATGCTTTCTGTGGGGCACATTGTCTACACTTTTGCATATATATATATATATATATTCTACACTTTTGCTGATGTATATATATACATATATATACATATATATATATATATCCATATTTCATATCCTATATAATAAAAGGCTAATATGCAATTGTCCCCGCAATGGGGAGTTCCACCAGGAGTTCAACAAGGGGGTGGGGCTGGCCAGCCCAACTGCTCGCGGCCCTCCCCCCCTCCCAGCCCTGCCCCCAATTGGGTGGCAGGCTGGCCGGCTAACCTCCCTTGTCCCCTTCCCCCCGCCTGCCCAGCTTGATTGTCTGATCAGAGTGGGCCAGCCGGATCCCTCCCATGGATGAATTCGTGAACCGGGCCTTGAGTAGATATATAAATACTTTACATATATTTTTTAAAAGGTTGTCAGTTGGAAGTTCATAAATGGAGAAGCTGCTACGATGCTTTTTGTTCAGATAGGTACATGCTTCTGACATTTTTCTGACTGGAAAAATAATCTGAGACCTTATTAAAATGCATATTCCCTTTCAGTAGGTCAGAGGAGGGGCCTCAGATTCTATAATTCCAACTAGTTCCCAGGTGGTACTAGTAGTACTAATACTACAACACTCTGCGAGGCTAAGGCATGGAGGACAGATAGTGGTAGCCATATAGATATAAGTGAGCTGAACCGAGGCTATGTCAAAAGGAAAAGTGAAGGGAACCAGAGCCTCCAGTGATGTAACTAGCTGGTTGTTGCAAGAAACCAACACAAGCAAGAAAGACAGTCTGGAACAAAGCAAATAAAAATGCAGACACTTTTGATGAAAAGTTTTATTAAATTTATCTGATAATTTAACAATTCAGGTAAGAGACAGAAAGACAAAGGAAATAGGCCCTAAAAACAAATAAAATGCCAGCCCTAAAGCTAATGGTGAACAAATGTTCCCAATCACATATATGCACATGCCTGTTAATGACTAGGACTAGAGCCCCCCAATTAGCATCCCAGTGCATTCTATATGAACATACATGCTGATAAACTTGTGAACTTGCAGTACTGTCAAATTAAAATATCTTTCATATAAGTTTACTTTCTGCATCGATCTAGGAACTAGGAGGTCACAGTTCAATTCCAGGTCAGAGTACAAGCCCAGATTGAGAGCTTGATCCTCAGTAGGGTGCATGCAGAAGGTAAGCCAATCAATAATTCTTTCTCATCATTGATGTTTCTATCTCTCTCTCCCTCTCTCTCCCCTTTCTGAAATTTATAAACATGTTTTTTAAAAACACACAAAAAAACCTGTTGAATTTGAACAAATACTTCAAATGATGGCAGTCCAGTCCCCATTTTCTCCAACTTAATAAAGCATATTAGAAAAAATAAGTGTGTAACTTCATTATAGAAACAATCTTGCGTTTGTTTTAATTTAATTTTTTAAAAAATGTTAATCATACATACATATATATCATTAATTTATTATTTGTAACAAATTTGTTATCACACATCTCATAATTGAAGCACAACAGTATATCTTATTTCTGCCATTAAAAGTCATTGGTATAAGTTAAGCATTTATACTAAGAAACATTAATTGAGCACGCACTATGTGCTGGGGAAGTGGTAGATACAGAAGCCCACAGATAAACAAAACAATGTCTCTCCATCCAAATGTTACAATCTATTGATATAAGTAATTGGGCTTCTATCCAGCTTTTGGACCAACCTATGCAGCATAAGTAACGATTCATTGTGTCGGGTAGACAGTAGAGAAGAAGATTCTTTAAACTGACTGTTTAAAACAACAATAACAAATCTGAGTACTTGTCTTAATTTTGGGTTTCCTTCAAAGAAAAGACTCTGAGACAAGAGCTTGGGTACAGGTAGCAATATGGAAGGTGACCTCAGAGGCAGGAGTGACAGAGAGGAGCAAGTGAGTCAGAGAAGATGACAAGGCAATAAGTATGCGTCAAAGAGGCTACCAGTTAGGCAACTGAAACACAAATCTACCAGGATCTCTGAGATCTGTGCATAATGCCTCCCAAGGTATCCATTTGAAATACATAGAGGCTGGAACACTGTTTTCTCCAGCTCTATTCCTCCTTTGGTTGAGTTACTGGCAGGACATTAAGCTGCCAATCCCCGTTTCTTAAGCCTATGTAGATTTATTAAGCTCTCACAGCATTGAAAAAGGTCCTGGGATAGAATGCAGAAAAATACTCTTGAGGTAGGTGTCTGGGCTAACACAGAACTGCTTTGGGTGTGAAATCAGAGGCGAGCTTAGGGACTATGGCAAAGTGCCAAACATAATTTCTATAATAATCTATAAAGACTTTTGGGGGCTTGGACATAATATACCGTGCAACAGAATCTCACAGACCCTAAAGGGTGGTCTCTGATTCCTGCAAGAGGTCAAACTTTGGACCAGCAAATCCTGACACCGTCCATCTAAGAAACAGAAAAATGATGATTTGCTAATATGCTCACCTGATTTTCTGGCTATGATGTCAAGATAGAACACTTAGCAATTCTCATGAAAACCCTGATACTTATTCATCAATTATCCTCTAGAAGTTGATATGTATTGACCTTTCTGTTTCAGGGAAGAAATCTTCAACTACTTTAGGGAGCTTTTCTAAAAACGGTGATACATTTTTGCATTGCTTTGTCACGACTGGGCCTATTGAAAAATTTCCTCACATTCTGAATTCATGTCAATAATACCTGTTTTGTTGTAATTGGTTTGTATTTTGTTTGTTTGTTTTGTATTACAGAGGAGGAGGAATTGGGGGGGGGGGATATTAAGGATTGCACCTAACTGTATTAAGCTTGAAGGCTTTCAATATAAATGAGAAGATTTCTAGGAAGTTATTCAGACTATAAACATTTCATCAATATCTACCTTACCTAACCCTGCCCAAGAAGTTCTTGTGGGTTCAATGGTTGAAGGTGAATTTATATTGAAATTCACTACACAGTGTAGGAGTTTCTGGGGACTTCTGGTCTGGGGCCAGAGCATAAGATTAAACAATAGCTATTTTTATGGTTACAGCAGAAGAATTGATAAATTCTTCATTCTTCTATTTTAATGTATAAAGGAAGTAACTGTATCCCTAACTGCTAGAAAATGCCGTGGTAGTGGTGTTAGGTAGACTATGGTACCTTTTATAAATATATATGGGTTCCCTTTGACAGTAAGTGGGCAAGTATCAAAAATTCTGAAAAAGAAAAAAACAAGACCCAGGGACCACTTAAACTGTCAGTGAGTCCCATCCTGAGACATCACGTGCAGTTACACAGACACCAACATCACAAAGCTCTTTCCATCTTATATCCTGCTTCCTTTTTCTTTTATGCTTTCTCTTCCCTTTCCTTCCTTCCTATGCCCTTGAGCCTCTACTTCACTCTTTACCCCATTTGCTCTCATTACCCCCACCCCCATTAGTTAGTCCACAATCTGTTCATCCCCAAATAGGCTTCAGTGATGGAAAAGAAAGGGCCTCACACAAAGCCCTCTTGCAAAGCCTGGAACTGCAGAGGTGGTGGGTGCTGATTGGGGCAAAGCCTGAAGAAGGAGAGTGCTCGGGGCTCTGAGGCTCTTAGCCCAACAAAACATTAGGCTTCAGTGGACTTGATAGCTGTATCAAGCCTCCAAATTTCAAAGCTTCCAAGGGCTGACAAGGACTTGCTAATTTTAAACTTTCTAACCAATTACAATCACAAAGGACTCAGGACAATAATCAGTGAGCAAAATGAAACTGCTGGAGTGAATCAGCCCTGGGCAGGTTTCACTCCTGTGGCTCTGCATGCAATGTGCAGCTGGGCCTCCTCTTCAGGGAGTAAATAAAAATACATTACAAAACAAACATGCACAATGGGGCCCTCTTCATGTCTTGTTCCCAGTAGTGGGGTATGTAGGAACCATGTCCTGAATTTAGCCCATTAATTTCTGATGGTGTTAATTAAAAACTTTTGATTCTGGTATGAATGGAAAATACCTCAAACTGTGTCCCCTTTATTGAAACACCCAGTCCCAAGTCTTGGATTATCAGGGTGAGCTCCATCGTCAGCAGTGAGATGAACAAAAACACTTTTCATACCATCTGTTTTGACAACAATAATAATAACAGCAACTACAACAAAATAATGTTAAATAAGTAGAGAAGAAGAAGAGAAACTGTTTGGGTTGAAACTCTCTTATTTCAACCTATTTCAAAGACATAATTAAAAATCTGGGTCCCTAAATGTAGAACATATGATTTTTAAAAAAATCTTTTTTTTCCAAATTCTTACAGAACATTCAAATCACCCAATGTTCCAGGACCTGAATTTTTTATATTTTAAGATGGGGAAAACTGCTTAAAATAAGTGAATCAGCTGCTAAGTGATTTTTCTCTGTCTCTTCCCCTACTCTTTTTCAAAAGGCTGAAAAAAATGTTTAAAATGGTATATGCAATTGGTATGTACCACTTAAGAAGCTTAATCTGATTCCAAAGGTCTCATAGTTTATATTTAAAAATAAGATAGCTGGGGCAATAGAAACTATGAATTGTGAGTATTCATTCCTTGTGATGTGTGGGAAATATTTCCAAACTTTTAATCAACAGAGCAAGTTAGGGGTGCAAAGCAATTATTCGTGGATTTTTCTGTGCTCCTGGAAGCCTAGTGAAACATGGGAAATCCAGAGAGCATGCTCGGGATGACTCTGACATCCAGACCCTGGGCAGAATTTGAGCAAATAAAAAAATCCATCTCTGCAATCCAACACTTTTGTAAAGTACTAAGCACCAAAACACTTTGATTGGTTTCTAAGACTCTTCTCCAATTAAAATTTTTAAAAAAATTTAATAGAATTGACATACACTAGTATATTAGCTTCAAGTGCACAACATATTCAACATTTATATACCTTATTATGTGACCACCACAATAAGTCTAGTAACCATGTCATCAAAGTTATTATGATATTATTGACTATATTCCCTGTACTGTACATTATATCCCCATAACTTATTTTATAACTGGAAATTTGTATTTCTTATTCCACATTACCTTTTTCACCCTTCCCCTCAACCTCCTCTTTTATGTCAATTAGTTTTCTGTATGTATGCATCCGTTTTTGTTTTTTTTTTGTTTGTTTGTTTATATTCCACATATAAGGGAAATCATATGATATTTGTCTTTCTCTGACTCATTTCATTTAGCATAATATCCTATAGGTTCATTCATGTTGCTGCAAATCACAATATTTATTTCTTTTTATGACTATTATTACCATATATATATATATATATATATATATATATATATATATATAATCTTTATCCATTCATCTGTCAATTGACACTAAGTTGCTTCCATATCTTGGCTATTGTAATGCTGCAATGAACATATGGGTGCACATATCTTTTTGAATTATTGATTTCATGTTCTTGGGATAAATATCCAGAAGTAGAATTGTTGGGTGGTATGGTAGTTCTTTTTTAAAGTTTTTGAGGAACCTCCATACTGTTTTCCATAGCAGCTATACCAATTTATAGTCCTACCAACTGTTGACAAGGTTTTACTTTTTCTCCACATCCTTGTCTCTTATTATTTGTTGACTTTTTGATAATAACTATTTTGACAGGTGATACTAATTATGGTTTTGAATTGAATTTCCCTGATGTTTAGTGATGTGTGCATTTTTTCATGTCTATTGTCCATCATATGTCTGTCTTCTTTGGAAAAATGTCTCTTCAAGTCCTCTGCCCATTTTTTCATAAGTTTGGGTTTCTGTGATATTGAGAAGTATCAGTTCTTTATATATTTTGGATGTTAACCCCTTATTGGATGTGTCCTTTGCAAAATCTGTTCTAAGTACCTTGTCTTTTTGTTTGTTGATGATTTCCTTCACTGTGAAAAACCTTTCTAATTTGATTTAGTCCTATTTGTTTATTTTTAGTTTTGTTGCCCTTGCCCAGGGAGACAAATAAAAACATATATTGCTAAGACAGATGTCAAAGAGTTTACTGCCTATGTTTCTTCTAAGAGTTCTGTGGTTTCAGGCTTACATTAAGTTTTTAATTATTTTGAGTTTATATTTGTATATAGTGTAACAAAGTAGTCCAGTTTTATTCTTTGGATGTATGTGTCCAGTTTTTCCAACACCATTTACTGAAGGGACTGTCTTTTCCACATGGTATATTCTTACCTTGTTTGTCACCCTATATAATAAAAGGCAAATATGTAAATTGTCCCCTCGGGAGTTCGACCAACGGGGAGTTTCACCACTCGCTATGACATGCGCTGACTACCGGGGGCGGCGCAGAATGAAGGAAGGCCCTGGCCGGCAGCCGGGGAAAGAAAGGCCCTAATCGGCCCTGATCGCGGCCAGGCCTAAGGACCCTACCCGTGCACAAATTTTGTGTATTGGGCTTCTAGTAGTTTAATAAACCATCTAAATGTTAGTTTATTTCTATGCTATCTATTCTGTTCCATTTCTTTATGTCTCTGTTTTTGTGCTAATACCATATTGTTTTGATTAGTATAGTTTTGTATACAGTCTGAAATTAGGGAATGCATTACCTTCAACTTTGTTCTTTCTCAAGATAACTCTGGCTATTCAGGGTATTTGTAGTTCTATATAAATTTGGAAATTATTTGTTCTAGTTCTTTGATATTTTCATAGAGATTGCATTGAATCTGTAGATTGCTTTGGTATTATGGATATCTGAACAATATTAATCCTTCCAGCCCACTATCATGGAATAACCTTCCACTTATTTGTGTTATCTTCAGTTTCTTTTAACAATATTTTATTGTTTTCAGAGAACAGGTCTTTCATCTCCTTGGTTAAATTTATCCCTAGGTATTTTATTCTTTTCGATGCACTTGAAAATCGGATTGTTTTCTTAAGTTCTCTTTGTGATGACTGGTTATCCTATCTAATCAAA
This sequence comes from Myotis myotis, assembly GCF_014108235.1. Taxonomy (NCBI): domain Eukaryota; kingdom Metazoa; phylum Chordata; class Mammalia; order Chiroptera; family Vespertilionidae; genus Myotis; species Myotis myotis. The sequence continues at coordinate 152,046,487 of NW_023416324.1, forward strand.
GAGAAACATGGTAATTAGCCGTACCTCTGCTACCCTTCCCATTGGCTAATCAGGGTGATAAGCAAATTAACTGCCAGCCAAGATGGCGGCCGGCAGGCAGGCAGCTTGATGCGAACATGAGGCTTGCTTGTTCAGTGACGGAGGACTCCAACGTTCCCCGCCTGCAGCTGCCGGCCTCTGAGCTTGCAATCTGAAACATTGTTACAAATATCGAAGCTAAACGAACCCCAGAAACCTGCTTTCAGCCAGCTGGGATCTCAGAGATGGAGTTGAAACAATGTTTCCATTATAGAACCCAAACAAACCAGATACCTGCTTTCAGCAGCGGAGGCCTAAGAGCTGGAGCCAAGCCTCAGAGCTAAAGCTGGCCCAGAATAAAAAAAAAAAAAAGAAAAAAAAGGAGTGGTTGGGAGCTTCAGTCACCCGCCAGCCTGAAAACAGACCTCAGCCCCTCACCCAGACTGGCCAGACACCCCAGTGGGGACCCCCACCCTGAAGGGTGTGTGACCAGCTGCAAACAGCCATCATCCCCTCACCCAGGCTGGCCAGGCACCCTAGTAGGGACCCCCACCCTGATCCAGGACACCCTTCAGGGCAAACCAGCCGGCCCCCACACATGCACCAGGCCTCTATCCTATATAGTAAAAGGGTAATATGCCTCCCAGCACCGGGATCAGCGGAGCCACGAGGCCTCCCCACACCGGGATCAGCTTGACAGGGGGCAGCGTCCAAACCCTCTGATCGCCCTGCGGCTCTGTGACAGAGGGCGGGGCCACAACCTCCCTATCCTCCCTGCTCTGTTAGTGACAGGGGAAGGCATCCCAACCCCCTGATCAGCCCTGCTCTGTGCCTGATAGCGGGGAGCTCCCCAACCCCCTGATCGCCCTGCGGCTCTGTGTGTAACAGGGTGCGGTGCCCCAACCCCCTGATCGGCCCTGCTCTGTGTGTGACAGGGTGCAGCGCCCCAAATCCCCCCCCCCCATGGGCCCTGTTTTGTGTGTGACGGGGTAGAGCCATAACCTCCCCATCGGCCCTGCCCTGAGTGTGAGAGTGGTGGCGCCCCAATCCCCTGATCGGCCCTGCTCTGTGGGTGATAGAGCGTGACTCCCCAACCGACCCCCATGGGCCCTGCTCTGTGTGTGATGGGGTAGAGCCATAACCTCCTCATCGGCCCTGCCCTGAGTGTGACAGGGTGAGGCACCCCAATCCCCTGATCCGCCCTGCTTTGTGTGTGACAGGGGGCGATGCCCCAACTCCCCTATCGGCCCTACTCTGTGACACGGGGGAGCTCCTCAACCCCCTGATAGGCCCTGCTTTGTGCGTGACAGGGGGGAGCTCCCCAACCCCCTGATCAGCTCTGCTCTGTGCGTGACAGGGGGTGGCGCCGCAACCTCCCCATCGACCCTGCCTTGAGTGTGACAGGGGACGGTGCCCCAACCCCCCAATCGGCCTTACCTTGAGCATGACTGAGGGTGGCATCGCAACCTCCCTATCCACCCTGCTCTGTGCATGACAGGTGGCGGCGCCCCAACTCCCCAATCAGCCCTGCTCTAAGCCCGACCAGGGGCTGCACCTAGGGATTGGGCCTGCCCTCTGCCACCCAGGAGCAGGCCTAAGCCAGCAGGTCGTTATCTCCCGAGGGGTCCCAGACTGCGAGAGGGCACAGGCCGGGCTGAGGGACCCCCGACCCCCCCGAGTGCACAAATTTTTGTGCATCGGGCCTCTAGTCTACACTAATAAAAGACAAACATGAAAATTGACTATGCCTTCACTATGCCTTAAGCCACGCCCACCAGCCAATCAGAGCAACTATATGCAAATTAACCCAACCAAGATGGCGGCTGGTAGCCAGGGAGCTAAAGCAAGCAGGAGGCTTGGTTGCTCCAGTGATGGAGGAAGCCAAGCTTCTCGGCCAGCTCTGAGCTCCACTCAAAGCAACAAAGTTTCAATTATAGAAGATAAATAAACCCCAGATACCTGCTTTCAGCCAGCCATGGCAATGGAGCTGGAGCGAGCAGGAGCCGGCTCTAAGCTCCACTGAAGGCAACAAAGTTTCAATTATAGAAGGTAAATAAATCCCAGAATAAAAAAAAAAGAAAATGAATAAAAGGAGAGGCTGGGAGCTTCCGTCACCGGGGGGTTTAGCCAGCCTGCAAACGGGCCCTCAGCCCCTCACCCAAACTGGCCAGGCACTCCAGTGGGAACCCCCCACCCTAAAGGGGGTGTGGCCAGCCTGAAAACAGCCATCAGCCCCAAACCCAGGCTGGCCAAACTTCCATAGGGTGAGGGTCCACACTGGGGCGGAGGCTTGACCAGCCTGCAAACAGCCATCAGCCCCTCACCCAGGCAGGTCAGGCACCCCAGTGGGGACCCCCACCCTCAAGGGGGTGTGACCAGCCTGCAAACAGTCATCAGCCCCTCACCCAGGCTGGCCAGGCACCCCAGCAGGACCCCACCCTGATCCGGGACACCCTTCAGGGCAAACCAGCCAGCCCCCACCCGTGCACCAGGCCTCTATCCTACATAATAAAAGGATAATATGCAAACTGACCCTAACAACAGAATGACTGGGAATGACTGGTCACTATGACACACACTGACCTCCAGGGGGCAGACGCTCAATTCAGGAGCTGCCCCCTGGTAGTCAGTGCGCTCCCACAGGGGGAGCTCTGCTCAGCCACAAGCCAGGCTGACGGCTGCCAGCACAGCGGCGGTGGTGGGAGCCTTTCCTGCCTCCCCAGCAGCACTAAGGATGTCCGACTGCAGTTTAGGCCTGTTACCCGCTGGCAAGTGGACATCCCCCACAGGCTCCCGGGCTGCCAGAGTGATGTCTGACTGCCAGTTTAGACCCAATTCCCCAGGGAGCAGGCCTAAACCAGCAGGTGGTCATCCCCCAATGGGTCCCAGAATGTGAGAGGGCACAGGGCAGGCTGAGGACCCCACCGAGTGCACAAATTTTTGTACTCGGGCCTCTAGTTAGTCTATAAAAACATAGATAATAATTTATCTTTGTGATAATTGTTTATTAGTTTCTAAAAACACATAATAAATTTGTATCCTGAAGCTTTACTAAATTTATTAATTCTAATAGTTTTTTGTATGAAGTCTTACAGTTTTCTACATATACAATGATGTCACCTGCAAATAGTGACAGTTTTAATTTATCCTTTCCAATTTGGATGCCTTTTGTTTCTTTCCTTTTCTGATTGCTGAGATTAAGACTTTCAAAACTATGCTAACAAAAGTGGTGAGAGTGGGCATCCTTGTCTTGTTCCTGATCTCAGAGGAAAAGCTTTTAGCTTTCACCATAGAGTAAGATGTTAACTGGATTTGCCATACACAGCCTTTATTATATTAAGGTACATTCCCTCTCTACCCTCTTTGTTGAGAGTTTTTAAAAAATCATAAATGAATGTTGCATTTTATCAAATGCTCTTTCTGCATCTAATGTGATAATCATATGATTTCTATCTTTGATTGTGTTAACGTGGTAGATCACATTGATTGATTTGTGGATATTGAACCATCCTTGCATCCCTGGAATAAACCCCAACTGATCATAGTATATAATCCTTTCAATGTATTGTTAAATTTGGTTTGGTAACACTTCGTTGAGACTGTCTGCATTTATATTTGTTAGGAATAATGGTCTGTAATTTTCTTTTTTAGTAGTGTCTCTGTCTAATTTTGGTATCAGGCTATTGCTGGCCTCATGCAATGAGTTTGGAAGCACTTTATTCCTCTCCCATTTTTTGAAATTGTTTGATAAGTATATGCATTAATTCTTCTTTAAATTTTGGGTAGAAGTTATTTGTGAAGCTGGCTGGTCCTGTTCTTTAATATTTTGGGGAGTTGTTTTCTTTTTTATTTCCTTCTAGGTTGTCCAATATGTTACATACCTATATCCTTTGTATGTCTGTAGTGTCAGTTGTAACTTTTCCTCTTTCATTTCAGATTTTATTTATTTGGGGCTCTCTCCTTTTTTACTAATGAGTTTGGCCAAAGGGTTATCAAGTTTGCTTGCGTGTGTTTTCTTTTGTTTTTAAAGCAACTCATAGTTTCATTGACCTTTTCTATTTTTTTTTTAATTTTTTTTTTAGTTTTGATTTCACTTATTTCCACTCTGATCTTTATTATGTCCTTCTTCTACTAACTTTGGGGGTTTGTTTGTATTTCATTCTCTAGATCCTTTAGATACAAAGTTAGATGGCTTATTTGGGATATTTCTTATTTCTTGAGGTTGGCCTGTATCTCTGTGCACTACCCTCCAAGAACTGCTTTTGCTGAATCCCATAAAAGTTGGTACTTCTGTTTCCATTTTCATTTCTCTCGAGGTATTGTTTGATTTCCCCTTTTATTTTCAAATGGAAGATATCTGTAACATTATCAACAATAAAAATATGTTTTAAAATAAAATGAAATAAGTCAATTTTGTCTGATATAAGTATTGCTACCCCAACTTTTTTAAAATTTCCACCTGCATATAATATATTTTTCTCTCCCTTCACTTTCAGTGTGTATATGTCTTTCAATCTGAGTGAGTTCCTTATAGGTTTCATATAGATGGATCTTGTTTTTATATCCATGCAGCCACCCAATGTCTTTTGATTGGAGCATTTAGTCTACATATATGTAAAGTAATTACTGACAGGTATGCATTTATTACCATTTTGTTCATTGTTTTGGGGTTAGTTTTTATAGTCTTTCTCTATTCCTTTCTTCTTCTCTTGGCCTCCTTCCTTGTTCTATGCTGGTTTTCTTTAGTGTTATGTTTCAGCTCCTTTATCTTTACTTTTATAAGTTTTTAGTTTGTAGCTACCATGATATTTATATATATCGGATTATATTTTAGATCTTTTTTGTTTTGTGAATCCCCTAACTGCTTGTTAGTTGTAGTCAATATTGTCTTTTATAGATAAAGTTTCACACTAACTTTTTAAGTGGCTGATCCACTGCCTTTACTATATATTTGCCATTTTATCAGTGAGATTTTTTCTTTCATATATTTTCTAATTTATGGTAATGATCTTTTCTTTTGTGATTAAAGACCTTTTAACACTTCTTGAAAAGCCTGTTTACTGGTGATAAAGTGCTTTAGTTTTTGCTTGTCTAGAAAACTCTTTATCTCTTCTTCAATTCTAAATGATAGTCTTGCCAGGTAAAGTATTATTGGTTACAGATTCTTTCTTTTCAATATTTTAAATATTCCTGCCACTCCCTTCTGGCTTATAAAGTTTCTGTTGAGAAATCAACTGATGGACTTATGGGTTTTCTATTGAATGTGACTAAACTATTTTCCACTAGCTGCCTTGAAGGTACGTTATTTATCTTTACTTTTTCAACTTCAATTATACTATGTCTTGGTTTGGATCTCTTTGGGTTCACCTTGTGTGGGAGTCTGTGCTTTCTGAACCTAAGTGTATGTTTCCTTCCCCAAGTTAGGAAAGTTTTCAAATATTGTCTGTCCCTTCCTTTCTCTTCTTCTTCTGGGACTCCTATAATTCAAATGTTAGTATTCTTGATGTTATCCCAAAGGGCCCTTAAACTATCCTTATTATTTTCAATTCTTTTTACTCTTTGCTGTTCTGATTAGGAGATTTCAACTGTTCTGCTTTTCAGGTAACTAATCCATTCTTCTGTATTAATTGATCTAATGTGGTTCCCTCTAGTGTATTTTTTTTCACAGGGTTCATGTCTTTGAGGATATTTTAATACAAATAATTATTGTATTTATTCTTCAGCTGTTATTGGTTCATTTTTATATTTTCTAACATTTTGTTACAATTATCACTGTGATATTCTATTCTTTTCCCAAGTTCAATGAGCATCCTTTTGACTATTACTTTAAATTTTTTATTTTTACTTTTCTCCATTTCATTGAAGAGTTTTCTTGGAGGTAGGGAGTTCTTTCATTTGGAACATATTTATTTGTCTCTTCATTTTGTTTGCCTTTTTGTGTTTGTTTTATAAATTAGATAAAACAGCTATCCTTCCTGATCTTGAAAGTGGTTTTGTGGAGGAGCAACATCTATATAAACTGTATGTGCAGTGACAAGGGTACAATGGTGGAATCAACTGGCTAAGAAGTGAGTGATGGGTGTGGTGTCCTAGGGTTCATGTCTCTGAGGATATTTTGGCAGGCCAACTGGGGAAATCTGAGGCAGGCAAAAGCTGAGGTGTCCCAGAGCACATAGCTCTGAGTACACTCTGGCAGCCGGGCTGGAGATGGGGTGGATGCTGGCCAAGGTGGCCTAGGACAAAATGTGGCAGCTTTGTAGACTAGATAGACTGCTTGGACCAAGATCCCACCCTGCACTATATAGGTGGAAAGTGAATGTAAACAATGCTGCTCCCTGGCACCTCTGATCCTAGATAGTTTCCATAGTTTCCAGAGAATTTCTGTATTTCCTCACCTATTTGGAAGATGCTTTGGAGTTAATAAATGAATCTTTTTCACATATAGTCTGAGTATCCTTTATTTTTTATTTATATTTTAAATTATAGTTGGCATATAATATTATGTTTAAGGTATACAACATAGTAATTAGACCTCTAAATACCTTATGAAGTACTGACCATGATAAGCCTAGTCATCATCTGTTAGGTGCCCTTCAAATTGCTGTTTTATCACTGTGCCCCAGAGTAGGCAGGTCTGTACAGAGGAGTCTCAGTTATATCATTCTAGAGTGAAGGTTGTCCTGTTGGGTCTCTCCTACCTTCATGTGGTCCCTCTCTCATTTATTGTTCAGAAGCTGTTATATAAGCCCTCAATTGAAATTTAGGAGGAATTCTCTATATGTCAGTGTATACCATATAAGATGTATCTGTGGAAGGAGGTGCATCCCCAACATAGACCCACTGCTTTCCAATTTTATTTTTAACTAGAGGCCCGGTGCACGGAATTCATGCATGGGGGTTGGGGGTAGGGTGTCTGGGGAGGTCCCTCAGCCCGACCTGCATCCTCTCTAATTTGGGAGCCCTCAGGGGATATGCTACTGATGGCTTGGGCCCACTCCCCGTGGTTCTCTGCAGGGCCTGCCTGCTTCACACCATGGGGACGGGTGAGCAGGCCCTGCTGGGTGCTGCCTGCAGGCCCGCTTGCCTGCTCTCCGGTCACCACAGCGACCACCCAGCAGGCCCTGCTGGGTGCTGCCTGTGGGCCACTTGCCTGCTCGCTGGGTCGCCACCGCCACCACCCAGCAGGCCCTGCTGGGTCCTGCCTGGGGGCCCACTTGCCTGCTCGCTGGTCACCGCCACCACCGCCCAGAAGGCCCTGCTGTGTCCTGCCTGGGGGCCCACTTGCCTGCTCGCTGGTCACCGCCACCACCGCCCAGAAGGCCCTGCTGTGTGCTGCCTGCGGACCCCACTTGCCTGCTTGCTGGTTACCGCCGACACCGCCCATCAGGCCCTGCTGGGTGCTGCATGCTAGCCCCCCTTGCCTGCCTGCAGGTCGCTGCCACCACCGCCCAGCAGGCCTTGCTGGGTGCTGCCTGTGGCCCTGTTTGCCTGCTGGGCTCACGTTGATGGGTGATGCTGCCAGAATCCTGCCCAGCCACTATGGGTGCCGCCATCTTTGTTGTGGAGTGATGGTTAATTTGCATATTACTCTTTTATTAGATAGGATTCTTCTCTCTTGTATAAGGGCCTAAAGCCTTGGAAACACAGTCTAAGAAACTCCACAAATGTCACCTCACTTATACCTTTTTCTCTTTTGCCTTTCACTGTATTTAAATTTTTCTATATCACACCCTATTTATTCATGTTGTCTCTGACATAATCTGATTCCTTGAAAGACTACAAGACTTTTCTTTATTTACCCTGAAGGTCTTCATTACTCTTATTCTTGTTTTGATTTACATATTTTGAACGAGGTTCAAATATTCCATAAAGGCTAAGCATTTTTTTAACATATTTTTATTAATTTCAGAGAGGAAGGAAGAGCGAGAGAGAGATAGAAACATCAATGATAAGAGAGAATCATTGATTGGCTGCCTTCTGCACACCCCCTATTGGGGATTAAGCCCACAACCAAGGTACATGCCCTTGACCAGAATCGAACCTGGGACCCTTTAGTCCATAGGCCGATGCTCTATCCACTGAGCCAAATCGGCCAGGGCAAGCTTAAGCATTTTTGGCAATTCTCCTTTTCTTCTCTCCCTAACTGCAGGCTGCACTGACATCCCTCTCTTGGATAGTAGGCAGAATGGGCCTCTCAGCCTGAAGTGACATGATAGTGATCATTCAACAACAACAGCAATTACAACAAGAAACCTTCACTGTAAAGCATGAGAGGAAAATATGTAGAGCAATAGAACTAAAACTCCAAAAGGGTAATAGGCTTGAACAAACCACAACATGAGTCTATTTGTTCACAAAATTTATAGATTTTTCCCAGAGTAAATCACTAGATGATATTTTCTACAACAGATTAATAAATGTAAATTAACTAATAGATATGTAGAAAATGAGTGGATTTAAAGATGATTTCCATCTGAAATAATTTTTTTCTTTCCTAGAGACCAAGTTTTTGTTAAACTTAATCCTTACTCTTTTCCCGTTCCAGCAGCAGAAACATCTGGTCGGTTTTAGATTCCCCTTGGATTTCTAACTTCAAAGGGAATTATAAAGAATAACAAATTCTTGTACCGGCACTAAAAAAGAAATTAGAGCAGCAGGAGAGAATGGCAAAATTGTCCTTATTTGACTGCTAGTGACAGGCGCCACAGGCAGAACTCTGAGAAAAGACAAAGGCAAGATCACTGGTTGACAACCAGAATTCCTGGAAGGGACGGAACTTTGGTTACATGCAAATGTGCATAGGCCCTTAGCAATCTAAAAATATATGTCCTGTCTTTAAAGAGAAAAAAATAAGTAAAATGAGTTAGAAAGTAAAATTAATGGGTTTACATTTACTTGTCACATAGAAGGCATGGACAAAAGTTTGTTGAAAGAATGACCTGGAGGAAATCTTAAAGATTCACTAAGCCTCTGGGTTTTTTATTTGATCTGCAGAAAACTGTGAGTTCTGATTCTACCCAGGGCTATATAAGCCATTCCAGAATTAACTCAGGCTTCTAAGAATCCACTCAACGCATCATGTCCTCATAAAAGATTAGACCTCCAAGGGTCTCAAAAATAGTCTCTGGTTTTTTTTTGTTGTTGTTGTTTTTTGCCTTGCTCTGGATCCTTATTATCAAAGGATGACCAGAAATCAAAGTCCTCCAGGAGTGGAGGAATAGGGTTTGAATGAAATATTGATATTTGTAGTTGTGCCAGGTTGTGCTTGACATTACTTTATAGAACCACATTTATCATTCTCCTCTATCATTTTTCTAGAAAAACAAAAACATACTTTTAGAGTGCAGGACTTGATGTAATCAAACATTAGAAAATGAGAACAGTTAGAGAAAGTACAATTTTGCCATTGTAATTACCTCTTACAAACAGCCTTTCCTCTTTCCTGTTTTATGTGTAATGTGTACAGCAACAACAATAAAAATAAACAAAGACATAATTAACCAATCAGCTTGTTTGACAACAAAGAGCAAGAAAGAGTTAAGGGCTAAAATGTCTTTAAATAATGAACTATAAAAATCTTTAATCTTAGTATTTTCAGAGGTTACAGAGCCCCACACCATAAATATATGGTTGATTTACAGAGTGGTCATCAAAAACCCAGAAAGCAAATTATGTTTGACCAAAAGTATACATCAACAGCACATTAACAATATTTCATAGAGTAGGATAGGACAAACAGAACCAATTCTCTGTGGAGCCTAGCATAGTTTGCTAATGGAGCAGTCCTTAAGAGAAGGCCATATCCAAAGTATGTTCTTTGTATCAGAGCCTTTGCACACTATCTAGTGCAGGGTGGGTGGGGCGGGGGGGGGGTGGCAAAATGAAGACTTTTCCTAAGCATTTCCAAGGTAAAACCTTACTGAGCTGGCTCCAAAATCATCTCATGGAGTAGCTTTGCCTTGAGTGGAGCTTTCATCCTTCCCTCACAACTTCCGGTGAAACAGAATAATAAAAGTTATCGCAGTAAGAGAGTCCAAAATTCCCATCTTTATAATAGTTGTATGTGATGGTGTGTCACATGTCCAACAAAGTTTATCCAGAAAATATGCCAACTTTTTGGAACATGGATATGAACAAACCAGTTTTTCTTTTGCAATTTTCTTTTTCTTTAGGTCTAGAATGAAAATCTTGGCTTAATGGTGGTATTTGGCGAAGGATTCCCTGCCCTATATAAGGAGAATTATCCAACCATGATTCTAAACTTGACTAGGGATGGAAAAGGGGGTAGAAGATATGGAATACTACTTTACTCCAAAAAAATGTTGTCTTATAGCTTGAGAATACATAAGGTCACAAATGTAACAACAATTGTACAAACACCAGGTCCAAAGACTAAAAACATAAAGACATGCCATACAGATACCCAAGAAGCAAATACTATCATTAATAATAATTAGTAGTAGTAGTATAGCTATTATCATGATGAGGCACTGATAGTTCACTTGGGTGCAATGTAGAATACATTAGCTAGAAAGAACCATGGGTAAACTTATTATTCTCTTTAAAAGGAAGTTTATATTTTAGGTTTATATGATATAAACTACATAATTCAAAACCACATATAAGAAAAGAATCCAGGAAGAAGTAAAGACTCATGCCTTTATTTCAGATTTGTGTTGTAGATATCAATCTTAAATTAATGATGGAAAGATCACCTGCTTTAAAACATGGGTATTATAGGTTATGGTAAAATATCCTTAGAGCTTTAAAATACGATAGTGGCTAGTTCCTACATATCTTTTCTTTGAATGTCTACCTCAATGTCAAACATTAGCTTCATTCCTGACCTTTGAGGACTTTTTAATTATGATAATGCCAAGTCAGGGTAAATGAGAAGCAGAAGGCTGAGAGGACCAAAAACAAACAAACAACAACAACAACAAAAAAAACCAGAAAGATTTTGCATTGTTTATACCATCCAGTATGGCAAATTTTACAGATGCTTTCTGTTTGCTTGGGATAGTTTATTGCTTATGTTATTTCTTTGCTTTCTCCACCCCCCCACCCCGCCCTCATGTGCGTGCCTCTACCAAATTTGGCTGGAAATATTTTGTGTGTGTCTCTACTGTAAACCTCATATTTTTCTATAGATTTAGTGTGATGCAGAAGCTCCTTTTTTTTCTTCCCTAAGGGTTAGACACATCAATATTCTAGCTACTCACTTTCGAGGCCAATGGAAAATGTGTTCCTAAGATTAAATAGACCTGAGTAACACATAAATTCAGTTTATACTGATGCAGTATGTTACATAGTTATTCACATCCTGAATTTCTGATGAGTGGAATACACCTGTTGGACAACACACTGCTACTGACGGAGACTCCCTGATCTACAATTTAAAGACAGAGGGGCAGGACAAAACCCCAACTGTAGGGTCTCTATGGAGAGCCCAACTTGCATAGAGCATTCCTCATCTGTGGAGCTCTGGCTCATAGTGGGTTCCTGAAATATTCTTAGGAAAAACTAGAGCAATACATACAGGCACATAGGAAAGGCCCTTTGTCCTGCAATACACTATCTCCCTCCACTTCCACTTCTGAAACATAGCACTTAAAAAATTTATCCAGACTATTAATATATAATTCCTCCCTTTTCAGACTTCCTAAGTCCTCAGTTAGGAGGAAATCTTCCATTTCTACCGAGAAATCTTTAAAAATTATAAACTTTAAAATCCAGTGTTACATTTGATTGGAGTAAGTTCACCATATTTATCTAGTATGGGTTGCCTGAAGCCACACTGCACTTCTAGGTAGTCAAAGACTATGTTTTCCTTTCACTCCAGATAACACATCATACATCTAATAATGAATATAATCAATGCTGCACAGATCTGGCATGCAAATTATCATCCTAAATTTAAATCAAGTAAAGAAAGTGTCCCCTATCCCCAACATAATAGTTCCTCCAGGAAACCTAGCCAAATCTGTAAAACGTCTCTCTAGTAAACCAAACTGCCCTTTGACTTAACAGATATGCTGAAGAATATTATGAAACACACTAATGAGATTTTATGATCAATTGTTATATTTCAGAATATATGATGAGAGTATATGCAGAAGAAAAATACTCCTAATACAATGATTACAACTATTTATCTAAATGTTTTTAACATTAAAATTTTAAAAAGTCCTGATGAGCCTAAAATATTGATGGACTAAATGTTATGTTGTCTGAGGTTTGCTTGAACATAACATGGTAGTAGCATTGGGAAATGATAGATCATGAGTTAATCATTGTGCAAGCTGGGTGATAGGTACATTGATGGAGCTTGATGTAGACAAATTAATGTGTTTAAATATTTTCATTATAAAAATTTAAGAAATATATACCAATTTGAACATTCATTCATTTACTCATTATTTATTGCTTGATTCTTTTACTCTTTATATGCAAGATATTGTGGAAATGTCATAAGTAAAAAAATAAGACAAAAACCAAAACATGCTATTACTGGACATTTAGGTTAAGTAAGCTATTGCTCTTCATGGATAGTATATGTTGATTTAAAATGATATTTATAAAAACTGTGTAATTACATGTAGAATTCTTAGCTTAACTTTTGAAAACAAGACAAAAAATGATATAGAAAGCATGATTACAGTGTGTTTTTAAAAATATGTCCTCAGGGGAAAATGAGAGTAAGGAAATAAATATATCAAATGGTTATTAATGATTGGATTTAAATTATAGAAATAATTGCTTTAATTTTTCTTCATTTTACTCTTATGTGTTTTTCCAAATTATTTTTAATGAGCATGTATCATTTTAAAATGAAAATAAATATTTATTCATTAGTGGGTAAGAAGTGCTCTCCTTTCCCAAGGAGCTTTTCATCTACTAAAACAGAGAAACTGCAAACACACAGCACTGCCCTGAGAGTTTAAATCTTCATACCTAGAAGGGAAGTACACCCACAGGAAAAGAAACGTCAGTACCAAATTTATCTGATCATAGACATAAAGGGCTTTCTGTGTGTTGGATAGAAATAGGGGAGGACCTGGCTTCTTTGCAAGCCAGAAAGAGTGTGAAATTCAGGTCATTTTGTGATGAGATCATTTTGCAACGAATGTAATGGTAGCCACAAATTAAAATTACCAAAAGCCTGTTTCCTGAGCTGCTAACACTTGCGCTGATATGTTTCTTTTGGGGCAGTGCAGCAAGTAAGAGTGGGAGTGGGAGTGTGGGAAGGAGGGCGAGGTACAATCCTAAAGGCTTGTGGCCTTCAAGTTCAGAGAAGCAGATCGATGTGCAACACAATTAGAGACAGTAATACCATGACAACTATGGATTCTGTGCAATGGATATGGAAAGTCCCTGTTAGAAAGCTATCTTTATTACCCCAAGATATTGTTTTCCTCATTTTATGCACATTCATATACAGTGAAGTCAAGAGTGTAACTTTTAATGGTTTGGATGAATATGATGTTCATGACTAAACAGGCCAAGCTGGAGCCAGGAGGAATTCTGCAAGATGCCAGGCAAGTTACCACTTCCCTGCTCCTGTGTTCAGTGTATTCACCAGTGCATTTCACTGCAGGCCAACCCCAGCAAACTCGGCTCTTTCAGGCTCTGACTGACTACACAATGATCTACCAATATACCTTCAGTCCTGACCTGCACCCTCCTTCCAGACACTGAAATCTCCACAATTCCAGAAGGCCACAAAACCAACCTTTTAGAAACTTCACAAAAAGACATAGAGACCTCAGTTTCAGACTAAGGCTCACTTGCAGCCCTGGTCTTGGTCCTTTTACTTCACTGCTAAAGGCAGGGGCAAGGGGTGTCAGTTCTGAAAGGACATGTTCCCCTGCTGTTTGTCGCTGTGCATAAATAAGAGCAGTCATGTCTGAATTTAAGATTGATCCAAATGAAGAAAGCACAATTCACATTTGCAGCATGCCACAGAATAATAACAGGTATTTCAAAGCATCACAAAATAGGTTTGGAGGGGTTTTGTGTTTGTTTGCTTAATGCCAAGCCATCCAATGTTCCACATGGGAAATGTCAGCACCAACTTCGCCGCATCACCCTCTCTTTCCACACAGGTGTCACCTTTGCAAAAATATACTGTATATCTTTGAAGAGTCTTCCAAACAAATCCTTTGGGTACTTGCACCTCTGTGTGGCAGAATCATTGTAAAATGTTTTTCAAAATCTGTGATAATAGGTTCTTAGGGTCATAGTTTCTCACCATTCTAAATGCTGGCATTTCAAATGAATAAACAGGATATGAAATATATACCCTCTAACAAAGTCAAAATACATTCTGCTCAAATTCTATGCTTGTGGTGGACTTGCCACACCTTTACCTGTTTTTACAATATTTTGGATGGCCATTTAGAGATAATGGAAGTGACTTACCAGGCAGCAATGTCTTGTGAGGAATACTCAGTCAGTGATGGTGAAACATCCTGAAATGAAAAGAGAATCATAAATACTAGGTATTTAATAAAGGCATGGCAACATGGTGTTCATAGAAAATAACCCATTTGCTTCTCCCTTTGGGACGCTGACTTGATGACACTATATAAAGTAAAGGATGCCTCCCTTTGAAAACGAAAATACAACATGAGAAAGTGGCGTCTGTAACTGCCTGCATGTTTAAGGGCTCCAACCGGTTGTGACTGACTTGTTGCCCATTTCTGCAATTCACTGTGACTTGTGTTGAGAAAATTATGTTTTATGGTTAATTATCCATGGTCTGTTTAAAAAAATAAATCAAACCATTGTGAACCACCAGGATTTGCAGCTCCATTTGAACTTTACTGTACTTTTGGTTAAACATTTTATAAATAACAACAAGCTGGTTTTTCCTTGTTTTTGGTTGTTTGTTACTTGTGTTCTGGATATAAATATTGTGGCAGTGGTTGGAGAACAAACTATGGATTATTTACCCCTTGCTTCATGATTTGTTTGTTACTGGTCTTATACTCCTTCATGAGTAAATGTATAGTATTATATTCCTAGGCCTGTAACACAAAAGGAATAAGTGAACTGAAACCTTTTCAAACCAAAACCTTTTATGCTAAGTCACAGAGCAACAAAACAAACCCCAAATTAACATTTAAAAAGCTTCTACTGTGGAGCAACAAAAATCCCCAAATATTATATAATCTGCATTTTAAAAATTGCTTGCCTAACAAGCAGCAGTATGTCAATAACTCCACATGCTTGTCTTTTCACTGTTGTATAATTTAGAAGCCATAGGTGGTTCTTACCAGAGATCACCTCCCACCCCCAACATCAACACCAGAATGAAGCCTTGATAATAACCAGCATAACTAATTTAAGCCAAAATTGACTCATAAAGATCAGGAATTATTGTGCTATAAGTAATGAAACACTATATGAAAGAAGAATTCCATATGAAATTTGTCTATAATCTTCACTCTAGGACCTATATAAATAAAAAGTCTAAAATATAAGTGACCAGAGAAAATGAGAAAAGCCAAGATTCAAAGGACCCTGTGGCAGAATGCAAAGGGAATTATTTGAGACCCAGAATCATAAGTCCCTAATACATCTGCATATGAAACTTAATGAAGATCACCAAAGTAGCTTGCCAAAAATTATGCTTTTTAAATGATCCAATGGTCTATGCAGCACAGAGGACCTCTACAAAAAATATAAAATTACCTTCTGCAGTTTGCTACTTTTACAAAGACAGAGACAGGACAATAAGGGCTTTCTTATAAAACGATCTGTCCATTTCTGAAGCTTGAAGAGCTCTGTATTCTCTTTCATCTTACCCCTGAGTTACTCATATGGCTTACTGCTTACCTGCATAAGCACTAGGAGGGAAGGGACCAGCTCACCAAAACATGGCAAAATATCTGTGAAGCAGCTACTATGTGCCAGGCACAACTAGAGTGATTCTGTCTGAGAGGGTGAGTCAGTGACTGAGGTTCTTGTTGCAATATTTAAAAGTATCTATTACTACTGCCAACAGCAACTCGAAGCAAGGTTGAAATAGTTGTGAAGGACTTTTGAAAAATTGGAAAATACTTAAAACTCTCCCTAAAGTCTTGCATGTCCAGGAAATAGTCTAGGCCTGCCAGTCCTTCCTAAGCCTGGATCCCAAAGTGCAAATGAAAAAACACAAGTAGCCTATATGTTCCCAGGGCCATGGTTACAACTGAAAATGGGGGCTGAAATAAATTTCCTGGCCCCCATTGGATGTTGAAAGGCCAGTTTTGTCCTGACAATGGTTCAGAGAGACTAAAAATCCACCAAGATGAAAGTGGAAGCTATTTAGACAAACTGGGACAGGAAAAAATGTTCAAAGATGTTTTACTCAAAGACATTTTCCTCTATTCTTTCATAACCAGATAGCTCCACCTATTTTTGACAACCAAGAAAATACTACTATATAGAGTTCTAAGTTTTATTTTAAATCCAGGCAACCCATTTTAAAGCCAGGGTACTCTAAATGACTTCCTATGTACAGAATGACACATCTAAACATAAGTGCTTGGTTACAGATGATGAAACATGTTAAAATTATATTATAGAGAATACATTTTACATGGTTTAGAATTTATTTTGATAATCAGGAACATACATACAAAATTGCAATTTGGAATCCAAATTTAGCTATAATCCATGTAGAGGAACACTTAGAGAAAATATACCTGAGAATATAATTTCCTGGTTAAAGACTAGAATATTCTAACCAATTTTCATTATTTTTCCAGACACAAACTTTTCTGAGCTATAGATTCTTTTAAGGAAGAAAAGCAGAAATTAAATGTGTTTATAAAGTACTTGAAAGATATAATAGCCTAGTGATTATTCATATTTAAGACAACAAAACATGTCTCCATGTCATCAGAAATACAGAGACATGATAATCCCAAGGGTCTTGATCTGGAAGTTGTTAACAGAGAGCCACACATTCAGATAGTAAAACCTGAAACACCTGAAAAAAACTCTCCTGGATTTGATTTTTATCTTTATGCACCAGATTTTTCCATACAAAGGAACCCTAAATTCTAACACATAAGAGAAAGTTAAACAAACTAGGAAAGAACCTGACTTTTTTTTTTAAGTAAAGAAAAACAATCTCTTACCTTCTGTAAAATCAAATAAGCCAATTTCATTGGACCTTACCATCCAGAAGTAAAGTATGACCTAAAGTAATGATACTGACCCCAAATACAAGGAGGTGAAGCGTCTCAGTAGTTACTACTCAGATCCATCCTCTCTCCTGTGCACTTTCATCTTCCCTGACTGCATTGTGAATAATCAGAACTACCACCACCACCACCACCACCACCACCACCACCACCACCACCGCTGCCGCTGCTCGTACACTGTATCTAACTTTCTTAAAGCAGATGCCTAGTAATGCCAAGTGCTGTGCTTTTGATAATTTTGTATCCATTTTATAACCATTCAGAACTAAAAAGGAAGAACAAAACAAAGTAAAAAATTCCTCCAACCTCCCTTGGTTCCCAGAGGACATCAGTTAAGCGAAACAAAATATTAAACCTGAGAAGGAAAACTGATCAATCTCACACAAATCTCACGGTGTTCCTATTTAAACTGGGAAGGGAGTTGCTTCAATGAAAAAGTCAGGGGTGTGGGAAAGGAGTAAAGAGCTACAAAGGGAGAGAGAGAGATAACAATGTTTATTATACATAGGGGACTTAAAGGCAGTACAATAAATCAAACCGTGTTCCAGGGAATCGTGTGGCAGAAAGTTCTAAATGAGAACTCCAGAAACTACAGTCTCTTCAACTGAACTACTGCTTAGGGGATGGAGTCTATAGGAAGTTTGAAGTAAGTGTCTCTATAGCTTCTAGATGTTTTCTCTTTAATTATGACTTTTGGTTTGAATATACTTTGTCAGGAGGAAAAACAAATCAAAATATTAGAGCTTCACACAGCCCCCAAAGACAGAGTTTATATAACCGGCGTTTTTACATAAATGTTACATCAGGATACATTTCAAATGAAAACACATACACACACACAGCTGTCTTCCTTATCCTCTTTCTATTTTAAAATTCATTTCATATTTTACATGATGTTGATTTTTCATAAAATAAGTAAAAACCAAGTCAGCATTAAACACCTCAGAATAATTTTAGTCTTATATGACCTGGAAAATGTACCATGTCATGGAGGGTCACAAACGCCTGTTTTGAAGCCAGTGAAGGCACTGGCAATTATGGGATGTTTTGCTGCAGCCTAGGGCAACTAGAAATGGCCATGGATATTAACTAACTCCCTTTCAACAGTCTGAGAAAAGGAGGAAAAAAACCTGTAAGTTTCCCATCTGTTATTTCCTTTTTTTTTTCCTTTTTGGCTGTGGAAAAGTAAAATTATGCAAGAGCGTTTGAATGTAAAGGCTGTGTGTGCTTTTTCCCTTTTTGTCTCTGGGTACTGGTTATGTGATGTTGTGTAACTGAGTGCAGAGTAGGCGGTTAGCGTTTACTATTGATTTACACTATGCCATCTAATGAATTCAGAACACTGAAAAGAAAGGAGTGGGAGGGGGAGGGAGGAAAAAGAAGAAAGCGAAAAACATGGAGAGGAAAAAGGAAGAACAGAGGGGAGAGAGAAAGAGCTCATTTGTAGAAACAATTCTAATGCCTGGAATAGTTTCATTCATTCTCTTTAGCTCTGATTTCTTGTTATTGTTCAGGTTTCAGATAAATGGGCTTGAGCTAGTGACCCCAATATTCCAATTTTATATCTAATGAGGATTACTGGCAGGTGAATGTCTGAAAATACTAATGTGTCAAATTACTTGATAGTAATTCCACTAACCTGTCAGACTTCTCCATATAATCGTTCTCTCTATACATTTATAAATGTGTACCTGTAAGAGCCAATGCTATGGTCCAACTAGTTTACCAAGTCACAATTATTATTTTGCAAGGCACACATCAGGGAAAAGAACAATATGCCCTATTTTACCCATCTCCTTTAAAAATGCACAAAGAAGTAATCTAGAAATATTTGAATATGTCACTATTTTACCTTGAAAGAAGAAATGCCACAAATTATTTCTTTACACAGAACAGCCCAATATAAGATAATGACAGAGAAAATTGGGAAAGATTCTAAACTAATAAACAATATTTATAAGAGAACTTTAAATAACCTCTTAAATTATGCTTATGGAGAACACTTAAATCTTAACTTTATATCTGGGTGATTATAGACATTTCCAGTTCCCCGAGGCAGCTCAGTGCTTTCCATGCCATGTACCCAGTTCCACAGGTCAAGTTGATTCTGCTGCTGTGCACAGGACCTTCCTGTACCCGAGTGCCCTCCTATGGCTGAAAACAACCACTGAGATGAGCAAGAGAAATAGGAGTTATTAGCATCCAGCTAGAGAGCAAGACAGGGAGCTTGTTTCCTTCCCAGGTGTGGGTTTGTAAAATGGTGACTGGTAAAATCACAGGAGGTCAGTTACAAGAGAGAACAAGAATCTAGGGTTTCATTTTTGGTCATCCAAGATGTCTTTTCACCCATTTTAGTTCAGAAAATATTAAAAAGATGCCTACTCCACCCATTTGTCAGTAATGCTTTAATGACCGATTGGCTATGTGCCCTATGGACATAACACATACTACAGTGCTTGGCACATTCTCTATGCTCAGCAAATATTTGTTGAAACAGTAAAATGATTATGGGATACACATTTCTGTAGGAAAGCCTCAGAAAAATATATTCTAGTTGTTCACAGGAAATTGTAGGCTGGACTTAGGCTATAGATACAAAATCATGGTAGAGAGGAAGTATCAGTTGTTTGGGGATCAGTTTACCTAAGTTCCATTTTATTAGGAAAAAGGCTTAAATAAAATTATAATACTGATAACATCAGCTAAAGTTTTGTGTTCATGCCCACCAGTCTTTTTTGGACTATTTTCATTTCAGTCTTGGGCATAGTAAAGTCCATTTTCATTTTCCTGGACACATTCTAATGGAAAAGTCATGGGATATCAACATAATTCATCTTTACAAAAAGACTAAGAATGTAGCCATTTAGTAATCGGAGAGAATATAGCTTTTTTGTTGAAGAGCAAGGCAGGTTAAGTTTTGATTAGGTTATGCAAATTTAAATTAGTAGAAGAGCAACCAAGAACTTACTGATTTTCATTTTCTTGGTTAAACAGGAGTTTTATGAGAAAAAAATTCTGGATTAGAAAATCATAAATGCCATCTTTCAGTTAATTAGAGAATAAGACCTTTAGAGAAAGAGTTGCAAGTATAATTTCTCAAAAAATGCCAGTTGAAAATTCAGCTGAAAGCAAGTTCTGCAATGGGTAGCCATAGTAGTATTTTACAAAGTGGCGCTATCATCTTGCTAACTCTATAGAAGCACATACATTTCAGTCAAAACCTTCAAAAAACTGGTCATTGTTATAATCCAATCAATTTCAGCAACTTTCTTCAATAAGAATCATTGCAGCAAAAGAAAAGAAAAAAAAAAAGAATCCTAGCAGCATGTCAACAAGACCATCCATGTGCTTTTTCATTTCATAGATTCTTAAAAGTGGTTGAGAACTTGCCTAGCCTCATTTTATAAATGAATATTCTGAAGTTCAGAAGGTAATTTTCACAAGGGTATATATTTGGGAACAGATTGAGGACTAGTATTTAAAGTTCACAAATCATTTCTCCACAACATAACATAAGTGAAAGTTGTATAAATTGAATCTCATTTTAAATACCATAGATTTTTTTTATAAGATAAGGAATTTTTTCAAAAGGTATTTTTATAAGATAAGGAATCCTTATGTAATATAAAATGTTCACCTCAGAGCTCTCTTCTACCTAATTTTTTTTATCTTTAATCTAAGTCTCTTTCTCCTCTTGTCCTTCCTCCTCCCATTCTTTGGATGTGTGAGGAGAATCACTTTTCCTATTTCTACCTCGTGTTTGCCCATTCCTGACCTCAAATTTGTACCTTTCTCTCACTTTTCATCAGTTTTTCCCATTTCTATTTATTACTCCTCCTCATAAAAATATTTTTCTTGCCGAAACCGGTTTGGCTCAGTGGATAGAGCATCGGCCTGCGGACTGAAGGGTCCCAGGTCAAGGGCATTACCTGGGTTGCGGGCACATCCCCAGTAGGGGATGTGCAGGAGGCAGCTGATCGATGTTTCTCTCTCATCGATGTTTCTAATTCTCTATTTCTCTCCCTTCCTCTCTGAAAAAAATCAATAATATATATATATATATATATATATATATATATATATATTTTTTTTTTTTTCTTGTTAATGTGCTTTGAGATCCTCAGAAATCATAAAAGAAGAAAACAATTAAATTTAGCGTTATACAATAAATAGGCCTACGGTATATATTTATATTTAAAAAAAATAAAGAAAACTACAACAAGATACTTACAACCTGAGGGAAACAGAGGTGGACCATTGTCTAGACCTCTGCACTGTCAGTTAGCAGACTGGGGCCTAGTGACATGACACCGGACTCTCCTCACAGATGAGAGCAAAGGGTCAGGATCTCCAGGCCCCACATTCTCATTACACCAGGTCACTTTGTTTTTCCATTTGCTTTCTTTCCATTCTATAGATACAACTATTGTTAGACTAACAATGGCATAGCCAGAGGAGATACAGAGAAATCCTAGTGACATAATGTAGCTTGATGATACAGGCCAAACTCAATTCCAAAAAAGTCAGAAAGAGTTGCACAGTAAAATTGCAGTTATGCAGAAAGTAAAGGGTAAGGAAGTTAAAAGAGAACTTGTAACAGGGACTTGGCTGCCCCAATCCATGTCATTAAGACTGTGTCACTGTTTCCCTTCTAAACCTTGACTCCTATGGGATTTATAATTCAGCTAAAATGATCAACTCTAGGCTGAAACACAGCTCCAGATTATCTTGAGCAGCGGTTCTCAACCTGTGGGTCACGACCCTTTGGGGGTCGAACGACCCTTTCACAGGGGTCACCTAAGACCATCGGAAAACACATATATAATTACATATTGTTTTTGTGATTAAACACTACGCTTTAATTATGTTCAATTTGTAACAATGAAATTGGGGGTCACCACAACATGAGGAACTGTATTAAAGGGTTGCGGCATTAGGAAGGTTGAGAACCACTGTCTTAGAGTGAGCGGTACTTTTTTCTCCCTATTCCTTAAAAAACAAAATATAGAGTAACTATTCAGTAATTCCAATGACATTTGAATTCTGAGCACACACTTTTCCCTAAAAAATTGTAGGTGCTTATTAAGAAGCCTAATCCACAGTAAACTAAGGTGAGCAACATCCACTGTGGAATGAAGGATATTAACTTGGTATATAAATAGCCAATGGAAGGGCATTCTATTATTTTAAATCGCTTAATGCCCACCATTTGGATGGATATTTCATTCCACTTTATTGATGCAAATAGAATTTCAGCAACACTTTGTTGAAAATTCTCCCACTCCTGTTGACTAGAAAACATTGCAGTTACAGGAGACAGGAATTCATATTGGTTTCCTTATATCTCCTTCTTCAAAGACCCATCCTTAGGGTGCATATTAGATAATAATTTTTAAAACCCCTTGCTCCAATTTTTCTAGCATTGGCTATAATGTCTAATGGTTACAGTATTTTCCTATGCCATGCAGTGGTGAGGAGGGATACGAGGAGGAAATCATTGACATAAGTTAAAGTTATTAGGCCAGAAAAATAGCATTTATTGAGTACATATTACATGCCATATACTTCACTAATATTATACCAGTTAATACTAACCCCTGTGAAGTAATTTGGCCTAAATTTCATAGATTAGCAACCTAGTTACAGAGCCATTAGCTAACCTTCTTAAGGACACAGAACTAATTAAAAAGTTGGGCAGGTGAGGATCAGGATCATGTACTCCCAGGCCCCACGTTCTGTCATATACCACAAAGCCAGAGCAGAATATGAAGCAATCTAACAAGAAAAAAATTTTCCATGCCAATAATGAGAGTCACCGCATGCTCTGGTAGAAGTGGGAAGGGTAAATGACTCCTAGAGAGAAACAGGTTCTTACTCTGTTCTTGGCTCTGATAAGTTCCTGTTTTCTAAACGCGTATTTGGAAAATGTTCTTTGTCACATAGATAAGGAAATGTACAATCTCACAGGAACTTTTAAATCAGATCAGATACATGAGTGCTGATAAAAATTCCTTTAAAAGATTTATACTAAATAAAAGTTTAAAAATATAATGCACATAAAATCAAATGATTCATATATTAACAAATTAATATGTGTGTATGTGTGTCTATGTGTATGTGTGTGTGTATGTGTGTATATAATATTTTTCTCCTTGCAAACATTTTTAGTAATTACTATAAAGTACTTGACAAAATACTAAACAGTAATTATGTTAGGGCAGGAGAAAAGAAAAGAAACAAAGAACAAGAGAAGAGGAATGTGTGTGTGTGCATAACTTCCCTGAGAATTTTAATCCTAAAATATTTCTTAAGATAAATAGGTCATACTGATTTAAGTCTAGATTTTGTGTGTGTATGTGTGTGCGTGTATAATGATAAAAAAGTTTTACTATATTAATTTGGTAAATAATTACTGATAATAATCGTATAAATTAACACTTGTTGAAGATAACATTAGAACTCATCAGGTAAATAGCAACAGTTTTGAAAAGTCTATAGTTTGAAGTGTTTTAGTTTACTAGCTTATACATTGTTATGGAACATTCTTTCAAAATAATTTGTAAAATGGAAAGTATAGTCCATTTCCTCATACAATACAATTTTTTTGGAATAAATCTTTTACTAAAACTTTATTAAGTGGACTTGTGTGTGTTTGCATGCACGTGTGTGTGTGTGTGTGTGTATCTGTATACTATTCTTAAGATCACTGGGGCATTTTTTTCTTTTTATGTTAATCCTCACCCGAAGATATTTTTTCCATTGATATTTAGAGGGGGTTGGAGGAAGAGAGAGAGACACACAGAGAGAAACATCAACATGAGAAAGACACATTGATTGGTTGCCTCTGGCACATGACCTGAGCAGGGCAATATTGAACCTCCAACTGAGGTACTTGCCTTAATTGGAATCAAATCTGGGACCTTCAGTCCATGGGCCGTTGCTCTATTCATTGAGTGAAACTGGCTAGGGCCATTGGGACACTTTTTAAAATAATGTTTAAAATAATAATTTGCTGAAGAACTTAACAACAAAGTAATAGCAAGCAAGCACATTTGAAAGGAAGAATTCACAGTTCTTTAGGCAGCACTAATTTATCCCACAACTTCTAATAGGCCTATTGCTTTGTCCTTACCACCTTCTCTTCCTCAAGTCTAAACTTGATTGGGAGCAGGAAGAAACACTAATAAGGTTCAAAGAAGCACAAAAGAGGAGAGAACTGAACATCTTCCTGGTCTCCTTTTCTCATCTTTGCAAGGAAAAGCAATAGTAATCTAAACAACAGAAAAAGCAACAACAACTTTGGCAGTTTTCTGGAATTAGGCAAAAGCAGACTTTGTATCTGCACAATTTCAGGAGCTTTCTACAAATTTTAGCTTCCTGGGGTGCTCTTGCAACAAAGCTGAACAAGAGATGCAATCTGTTTAGAGAAACAGATGAGATTTGGGGGATACATGGAACTACTCTTTCTTGTCATATAGTGTTTATGAAAGTGACCAAGATATAACTTGCAACATTAAAAAACACTGACACATTTAACTTGAACCTGCTGAAATTAACTCACAATACCTTCCTCACTAAAACAAAACAAAATAAAGCAAAATCTCACTACCAATTATTTTGACTGGTGAGAACAGTGACATGAAAGTAGCAGATGGAAGCCCAGTTTTACTCACACAGCACACTCACAAAAATAACTTAAAAATGGTGACTTTGGCCTTGTGTTTTAGGACACTTCTTTCAGGAGGGTTGCCTTAAAGACTTCACTGGGCTTGTAAAAAATAATGTAGAATGAATCCAATTCATCTGTCCACACCTACAAAGAGGAAAAAACTGCCAATCCCAGCCCGTAAATAAAAGTCATTTTGTCTTCTTTGTCAAGTCCTATCTCAGGACTGGGACAGGTATTCTTCTGTGTATTACTTTTTGTTATCTGGTAGTATGTTTATGGAGGGCAAAATATCTGTACATCATACTACATATCATCCGAAAGCTTTAATGAATCAAATAATTGAAATTAATATATCTTCCTGTTAATTGTTTCTCAAAGTTGAAAGGTTATTTCCTTACCTTACACCATGCCTTCTGATCTGACAGTGTCATTCAATCAATATTTTCAATGTCAGTCACTGATTTTCAACTATTCTGTTACAAAGACCACAAGCACTAATGAAATGGTGCTGATCTGTTTGCTTTCACTCTATATGTCTATATTTATATGCTTGGCCTCTATTAGAATCTATATTTATCTGCCTACAGTACATCTGTTTCTCATACACAGAGACATATAGTTATATATATACACACATACCATATATATATATATATATATATATATATATATATATATATATATGTTATATATAAACACACATACCCACAAAAATGTATGAATGCATGCTAGTGTTCTTGCTTTAACAAGCAGGCAGGTGCAGAAATAATCAGACACATGACAAATATACAAAAACCATAAATGTAACATGTAAACAGTTGCACAGGGAAAAGCGCATCTTAACAATGGGCCTGTCTATGATATTTGGCTGTTGACCTCTGAGACTTACACACTGCTGACTTATGTGACTATCTGGGAAGGAGAAAAACCTTCTGAAGGCAAAACTATATGGCTAAATAGAGATCATGCATTCCAACTCAGTCATTTCAAAGATGAGGAAACAGACACTGCGAGGCTAAGAGCAAACATTTTACTTGTGGCAGAGCTGGAAGCAGAACCCAGGTCCCTGCTTTCTCGACAGACACTCTTTCTGCTATGCTGAATTGAAATGGTTTTTTTCTCAAACCCAGTATCATCTTCTAATTTCCACTCTTTCCTATGTTTTCCTTTCTTTACTGCATGAAATGTAAGCAATCAATATTCACTGAGGGCCAGGCACTGCTCTAAATATTTTACATGTGCTATCTCATTCTGCACAATAGAAAGTAGGCATTATTCTTCATGTCCATTTTAAAGATGAAAAATCCAAGGCTTGCTAAGATAAGTCACCCAGAGCTACACAGCTAGTAAAAAGAAAAGGTGAGCTCCTGGGCTACTCCAAGGCCCATGTTTCCCCCACTAGATCATGATATTTTCCTTTATACACATCTCAATGTCCCAGGAAATCCCACCGCCACCACAGCCTAACCATCACATGAATCTAACAACTGGTCTATTTCAGGATGTATCACAAGCCTAAAGCAGAGATTCTTTCAGACTGAGAAAAGAAGAAAGGGGAGTGGAACAGGTGTAACTTACACATCCCCAGTGTACAGCCTGTATCCTGAACTAGAAAACTGAAATATGCAAAATTCATGCCAAAAATAACCCCAACGGTAGTCTTATGGAATTTAAAGTCCTAATAACTTCTAGTCTGAACATTTTATGTTTTTTTTAATCAAAGGGTTATAGCAAACTTATAAAACTGAATCAGATGGGAAACAGAGGCATGAGAAGGCAAAGGGAGAATAGCAAAAGGAAAGAAGAACCACAGCTTCTATTCTTCATCTTTAGGGACAACACTTCCAAAAACCAGCATCTACGAAAAATAAAAGCCAGAACCAAAAATTGGTATTCTACCTGCAATTCATATGCTAAGAACAGATTCAGAAAAGAAACTATATCTACATATGATAAGGTAATTTTATACAAATTTCCTCAGATAGTCACTAGTTGTGAGCTATTCCGACACAGAACATACAGAAGTTGTATACTTTGTGCAGCTCACACAGAACCCAGTGCTAGAGATGCCATGTGGATTTGTGAAATTCCCAGGGCATTCCACATCCATAAACCAAGGTACAGAAATCACACTGATCCATCCACGCAGCTCTTGACTTGTGACATATTGATAATTACTCTTGATTTGTGAATTGAATCCAAGTTATAAAAACAAGTTTCAGACACTTGTCACAAACAAGGTTACATTTTACTTAACTCTTTCAGAACACCATCTAACTCCTGGCTACAGGAAATGGGAGCCATCATGGGACAGGGCCTGATACTCTGGATAGATTATAGCTTGGAGAGAGAAAAGTTGACTTGAGTTGAATCTTAGGTTGTCCACTTATTAATAATGTAGACTTAAGCAGCACCTGTGAAATGAACAATAAAATCACATATTTTACAGAAACATTTTTAGGATTAGAGATAGTCCCAGAGATATCCCCCTCATAAAGAGGTCATTAAATTATGTCACTCTGTTCCATGCTTCCATATCTCTGCCAGATCTCAGAGGGATGGGGGAGGATAGACAGGAAGAGATTAATCAAAGAAAGTATAGGCACATATGCATAGCCCATGGATACAGACAATAGTGTAGTAAAGGCCTGGGGTGGAGTGGGAGCTGAGTGGAGGGGGGCAATGGGGGAACCGGCGGACATCTGTAATACTCTCAGCAATAAAAGTACAGAACTCTCCTGGGAGTAAAAGAAGATATGAGGTACTTCATGTGCTGGTTTAATCAAAGGCAAACTTTTGGGTGATCAGGTATGTTTGAAATAATGATAAAAATAAAAGCATATTATGATGTAACATTTTCACTGGAAGATCTCAAAGCACTTAATAACCTCGACTTTCATGATTGCTGGTGCTCTCATTTTAACAATTGGGCAAAATAAAACGCAGAAATACATCCTCCAAATGAATAAGAATTTTTAAAAAAATCACCAGCAACGGTGAGTGGAATTTCTGTCTTTAACATCTAAAACCCATAGTGTCCAGCTGAGTAATAACTACTGCAAGGTCACAGACACAAAGGCCCATGCTTTCCCCAAGGCTTTTTGAGATCATTCACTCAGTCCAAAAACATTAGGTAATGCTGTGGACATCTGCTGAGATAAGGAGGGTGAGTCAGGGTTAGGTCAGGGTTTCAGGTTATAGGGGTGGAGTGAAGAGTGGTTTTCAGATCAAATGATGAGAGCAGTTTAATTTTGCAGAGAACAAGCCATACAGTATTTAATATAAGAGGAAAGAAAAGGGGAGACAACCACAGCCAAGAGAAGGTGGGTGGGAACACAGACTTTCTGGGTCTCCAAAGGGCAAACCTTTCCTCTTTGCCTCAAAGAGGAAACCTTTCCACGTTCACACATACTGAGAAGGGAAAAAAAAGCCCAGGGTGCAGCATAAATCCTGCTATCCCCATAACACATACAGATGTTTCACCATTGTTTTCTTTTATGAACATTTTAATTAAGAGATCAGAATCAAGCATTAAAATGTTATTAAACGGCTTGTTTACATTTTCACTATATGTCATTTGTTATGCATTTTCTAAATGTGTGCATATCTATTCAGAAGGGCTATTTGGAATTTTTATGTAACTGTTACAATTGTCCCTCTAATTAATGCCAGTTTTAGCTAAACAAGTAACTGTCAGAAAGTCTTCCCTATCCAAGCAGTGGGATAGGGACTCTAGCTTCTTTAATCCACAATCAAGCAGTTCCCATCCCCCATCACACCTCCTGGCAGTGTGACAAGCTGCACTACAGTATTCCAATACTGCAGGTCCACCACAACCTTTCTGATTATTCATGAGAGGCTCAACTTCAGATACTGTCCCATTGTCATACAAGAAAATAGTCAGTACATTCATGCTATACCCTCCCCTAAGCATTTTTAAAACCTCAGCTACTCAAAGCTACCAGATAGAGGAACTGGCCTTCTAACAGTCACACAGACTTCCCTAGGGGGGGGGGGGGGGGTCTGGGGGGGACAGAGTAGGAAAAGTGGGAATGAGTAGATTTTTTTCTCTCCTCATCACCATCACCACTTTCTAGCTTACCATTCATCTGCCTTTATCCCTGCATGAATTCCTTGAGTTTTCAATATTATTCTAGAGTTGAAACATAGACCCAAATGTTGACTTCTAGAATCTATAGATATTAAGACATACAAAAGCCAGCTGCAAATGTTGATCACAGGTGTCCTGTACATTGCCTGCACCATACGGTTCAAGCACTTTAACAATAGGGGATTGTCCTAGGATCCCGGTATTCATATTATGCCTTATGAATCATGGCATATAGAACTGTAGGGCTTTAGAAGGCAGCACTCATATCTCTTGCATGTTCAATTCAGTGCCTAGCATATTGTGAGTGCTCAATCAAGTCCAAATAAAGAAATACCTTTTCTCCCTCCCTCCCCCACTTCCCTGCCTTTGCTCCTTCTCCCTCCTCCTTGGCTCCCTCCTTCCTTTCCTTTTTTCTTTCTTTTCCCCTTCCTTCTTTCTTTCCACCCACCCACTCTCCCTCTCCTCCTCCTCCTCGTCTTCCTCCTCCTCCTCCTCTTCTTTCTCTTCCTCCTCCTCTTCCTCTCTCTCTCTCTCTCTCTCTCTCTCTCTCTCTCTCTCTCTCTCTCTTAACCCACCCCACCCCCAAGATAAATGGAATGCTTGCAGAAAGCAGGCACAAGGCAGAAACACATTCCAATCCCAATGCCAAATTATATGCTTCAAACTGTTTCATTTGCAGCATAAATAATCTACAATGTTTCCATTACTATAACCTTGAATTATATGAGTCAGCTATAACTGGTGGATCAGATAGGACTTGGAGAAGAGTAAGGGCAAGGTTTATATCAAGTTTGTTTTGGAAGGAAATGTTAACATGTTACCAGGAAGAATGAAATTGGCACGGCTCTCTGGAGAGCACCTTAGCATTATGCATCAAAAACTTAAAAAGATATGAATACTATTTAACCAGAAATTTCATGTCTAGGAACTTTAATAAAGAAAATAATCAAGATCTACACAAAGATTTAGAAGCGAGAGTGTTTATCATGGCATTCCATACAATTGTGAAAAACTGAAAACTGATAATAGAGGGTTGATAAATAGTAGCACATCCATTTATTGGAATACTATGCAGTCATTAAAAATCATATTTTTAATACTACTTAATGGCATAAAGAAATGATTTTGGAATATAGTTAAATGAAAAGACATATTAACCAACAATATGTAAAGATTGATCTATTGTTTAAGTAAATATTGCTAAGTTAAATATTGTTTAAGAAATGATAGATGTGTATACAGTGGGAAGAGACTGGAAAATATGTATGAAAACAATGAAAGTGGTTGTTTTGGGGCAGGGGAACTTAAAATAATTTTTATTTATTTTTAATTTTTCCATAATGAAAGCATATTTATTTTATAGCAAAATATTACTTAAAATATTCATTTACACCAAGCTTCCTTCTTTAAAGGCCTAAAAATGACTTTCTATAGGAATTTTGTCTTTAGGAATCTTCCCTCTTCTGTTTTATAGATAGTATGTATTGCTTTAAAAAATCTTAAGTGTTTGAGGCAATATAGTTAAAACTAACAAGAAGAACCAGCCTGGGAGCCCACACTAGAATAGTGACTAGAGACAACTCTATCTGGGAGTACAATAGGACAATTAACCCTAGTACACAATCAGTTTTTGGAAGGAGGTGTGTTCTGGAACAAGCTCCCTGTAAAATAAACCAAATAAATTCCAGGGCCCTTCCAAGACCTATGGAAATAACTTTCCAGAAATTATACACAGGCATCCACATTTTTTAAGCTCCAAAATTGATAGTAAAATATCCCAGAGATGAGGACCAATGTACTACTGAGTAAATTCAACTAAAAACAATTCATGTCCCTTAACATCCCAACACAAAAATTCTGCTTGGGCCATGTCAGTATCCTTGTTCTCCATACTTGGTGCCCTGCAAAGAGAACGTTAATTTATGTCTTTTATGTCAGTTCCTAACTTCTCCCTATCTTGGATGATCTGCCTTTCCCTAATGCTTGTTTAAAACCTCCCTACCAAAATTGGGTTCAAGTTTTACCTCCTTCTTCTAACTCACACTGATTCTACTCACATTAACAATGCATTTTCTCTTCTGTCTTATTTCATGATAGAAATAATAATCATGTTTGCTTACATCTCAGTGAGATCATAAACCATCTACACTAATAAAAGAGAAACATGGTAATTGGCATATGACCGCTACCCTTTTCATTGGCTAATCAGCAAGATATG
The DNA here is from genome assembly GCF_014108235.1 of Myotis myotis. Classification (NCBI taxonomy): domain Eukaryota; kingdom Metazoa; phylum Chordata; class Mammalia; order Chiroptera; family Vespertilionidae; genus Myotis; species Myotis myotis. The sequence goes on from NW_023416324.1 coordinate 152,077,698, forward strand.
CAAATTAACTGTCAGCCAAGATGGCGGCCGGCAGCCAGGCAGCTTGAAACTAACATGAGGCTTGCTTGTTAGTTAGGCCTCTGAGCAGGCAGTTTAAGAAACATTGTAACAAATACCTCCGGACTTCAGCCAGCAGATTCGCAACATTGTAAGCAAAGGCCAGAACCTACTTTCAGCCATGGAGGCGTAAGAGCTGGAGCCAAGCCTCAAGGTAAAGCTGGCCCAGAATAAAAAAAAAGAAAGAAAATAAGGAGCGGTTGGGAACTTCAGTCACTCCCAGCCTGAAAACAACCCTCAGCCCCTCACCCAGACTGGCCAGGCACCCCAGTGGGGACCCCTACCCTGATCCAGGACACCCTTCAGGGCAAACCAGCCGGCCCCACCCAGGCACCAGGCCTCTACCCTATATAGTAAAAGGATAATATGCCTCCCGGCACCGGGATCAGCGTGACAGGGGGCAGCGCCCAAACCCCCTGATCACCCTGCGGCTCTGTGTGTGACAGGGGGTGGGGCCCCAACCCCCTGAGCAGCCCTGCTCTGTGCCTGATAGGGGGGAGCTCCCCAACCCCCCCCCCCAAGGGCCCTGCTCTGTGTGTGATGGGGTAGAGCCATAACCTCCCCATCGGCCCTGCCCTGAGTGTGAGAGTGGCGGCACCCCAACCCCCTGATCGGCCCTGCTCTGTGGGTGATAGAGGGCGGTGCCCCAACCCTCTGGTGGGCCCTGCTCTGTGTGTGACGGGGGCAGCGTCCTCCCAGTGACCGAGGGAGCCATGCCCCCCAAGCTGCCAGGCTGAAAGCAGAGCGGGAGAGCCTGCAGAGAGTGGAGCGGCTTGGGGAACTTGGCTCCCCAAGCCGCCAGACGGAGAGCAGAGAGGGAGAGCTGGCAGCTTAGAGGACTTGGCAGAGTGGGAGGCCATGAGACAGAGACAGAGCAGGAAGGGAAAACCAAGAGCACGGGGAGCACCAGAAATTCTGGGAATAGTAGTTCTGGTGGCAGCCCCAGGACCAGAAGCGGAAGCCCAGAGTGCAGGGAGCACCAGGAATGCTGGGAGTCGTAGTTCTGGTGGCAGACGGATCTCTAAGACACTAGAGCAAAGTGAGCCTAGAGCAAGTTACTGTTGTGATGGGGGATGGAAGGAAAGCAAAGGGGGATAAGTAAAATCAGAATGTCTAGGAAAAATTAAAGGGAAGATATCCTAAAACTTCCAGGAAATCTCCACCAATGAAGCAAAGGAAAAAAAAAATGCCTCTATTATTCTGTGAGCAACAAACTAAACTGGGTTGGGGTCTCAGACAATTTGCTCATAACATTGCAAAGACAGACAGAAACTCCCGGATTGGAGAGGGTGCAGGTCGGGCAGAGGAACCTCCACACCCCTAGTGCACAAATGTCGTGCACTAGGCCTCTAATATATATCCATCTTCAGGAAGTGTCCACATGGCTTTGTTGGTACCTCTTTGATATCGACATCCAGGACTTTCCGAATACAGCAGAATGAATAAAGTAGCATCTGTACACTCATCATCAGATAACAGAGGGTATTCGTTTTTACCTCCAAACACTGCTCAGAGTACATTCCTTGTACTTTGTAGGCATACATATTACAGAAAATACATTTGTAGAAATTAAAAAGAAAAAAGCTTACATCTCTAGCCCCAGTTCCTTCTCTGAGCTGCTGAGTGATAAATCCAAATGCCTACTCAATTTCTTCACTTGGATAAGAATCTCAAAGTCAATATGCTCCCAAATCTATATATATAAAAGGCTAATATGCTGTGTCTGACCGTCCAACCAGTCACTATGACCTGCAATGACCACTAGGGGGTAGACACTGAATGCAGGAGCTGCTGTGACACTCACTGGCTATTTACAGAGAAATAGCAAGCGGACTTGGCGCCCACAAAGCAATACTCGGCCTCCCCCAAGTGGGACACAGGCCCTGCCACCACCCCAGAGCTACAGCCCACCAAATCGCAGCCAATGCTGCCGAGACCCCCTGGCGCAAAATGTGGCCCACAGCCCAACTCAGCCCAGAAATGATGGCTGTGGGTGCCGGGTAATGACTTCACCTTCACGTAGCAATGCCCGGCTTCCTCTCCCTAGTGACTAGCCTCCTTGGAGTTTCTTCAGCCCAGGAACACACTTGCTATATAGCCAGGTGGAAACATTTTACACTTTAACCAAATGTCTGTGAAGTGTTTTACCATGCCTTATCTCATTTGATCCTCACAGAAGTCCTGGAGTAGGTAGACAGGAGACTTGGTGTAATCCTATTTTCTTTTCATTAGCCAGAAAACGGAGATTTAGAAAGCTTAGAAACTTGACCCTACTGAAAAGACTTAAGAAATGGTTGACCTTGAAAATGACTTCAAGTTTTCTCACTGCGCAGAATATAGCCAAACACTGCTGCAGTTAAATATTTTACCCTTTGTTCTCCCTGCATGATCTACAATAATAATCTGCTTCATGTTGATATTTACTGCTGTGTTGCTGACAATTACCTGAAAGAGAAGTTGGGGTGCTTCACTGGGCTAGAAAAAGTTTAGCTAAATCAGAAAGCAGTTCTAATTAAGCAAGTTTCTCTCTATATATATAAATCTCTCGCTGGCGCCAATCACACAGGTGTGTTTTGATCTGTCATTGTTGATCATGAATTTGGTTGACACTTCTATTATAGAGAAAGGGAGAATAGCAATATTAAAATATTTCTTTTAATTAATTTCCTTTCAATGTGCACAAATTCGTGTACCAGGCCACCAGTTACTTCATAATTATCTCTTCCTCTACACCTGCTCTTCCCTCCATATCCCCCATAGCCCCAACTACACTGAGTTACTGTTATTAACATTCATCCAGTTACTCAAGCCAAACACATAGGACTCATTGCACCTGATGTTTCTCTTTCTAATCTACACCATGTCAAATTCATCAGACATTGTCTTCAAATTATCTCCAAATTATTTAGAATTGAGCCATTTTTCATCTCCTTCACTGCCATTGCCCATCTAATACTGGGCAACCACAATAACTCCTATCTGATCTTCCTGTTCTACCCTAGATCCCTTTAGTCTATTCTCCATGGAGTAGCCACAGATGTATTTTAATCTATAAATTAGATCAAAGGCCCCTTTAAAACCTTCTAACTGCTTCCTGTTGGTCCTTACCATGGCGTATGCAATCCAGTCCCTATCTAGCTACATGATCATGCTTGCTTCACTCCACTTAAGCCATACATTTCTTCTTACTCTTGGAATATTTCAAATTGTTCTTAATTTACTTTACAATATCTATTCCTTCTGTCTAAAACTTCTTCATACTAATCACCAAATATTTAGCTTCTTCTCATTATTTAAATATTTGCTAAAATGTCTCCTGCTCAGTGAGACCTCCCCTACATATCTATTTCACACAGCACTTTATCTATCATCTATCCCTGTATTCTACCCCCTTCTCTGCATTATCTTCCTCCCACCTTTTATCATTATTTAAAATGGCATATTTTGTGTTTACTTAATTATTGGCTCTGTTTTCTTCCACTGTAAAGTAAGTTTTATAGGGGACTTTGTTTAATTTCTCACTATATTCCCAAGAATAAGAACAACGTTTGAAACATTATAGGTGGTAGATAGATATTAAATGAAATGAATAAATGGAGAAGTAAAGTGTTTCAGTGCTTATAAATCTTATCCTAGTCACATGAACTTTAAATGGAAAAGCTTTATTCTGCGTGGTGTAGTGGCTACTCTGGATTGTCCCTGAGGCACCCAGCTACATGGTAGAGCTTGGGAGAAGTAAAGTGAAATCAGTTAACTAAAAATAATGTCTCCTTTGAGTGTACAGAGGAGAAGTTTTCCCAGCCCAACTGGTCCTGGTGATGGGACTGGCATGGCATGCCGACGTGGCAATCTGTGCTTAAGGACTTCCCATGTGGTGAAGGAGTAAAGTATCTTTTCGTACTTTTTGTTTTTAAAGTATAACTCATCTTTGTGCCCACAGTGTTCAGAAAATTGCTGAACAGATAGAAGAGCTTCAATCAACGTTCATTAAACAAATGATCAAATTGATTCATGAAACAAAGTAGAACAACATTATAAGTGCTATTCTCTTTGTCTAGGCTTTGTGATAGTGTTAACTAATCTCAGTGAATAAAGCAATTGCCGCAATTAGACATATGCTATATAAAATTCATTCTTGCAACTTTTCTCTTTTATAGATTAAAATGAAAAACTCATTGTTAAGGACCATGTTTTATCCACCTTGTATCCCCAGTTCTTAGCACAGTGTCTGGATATAAAAGGAGAAAAACTCCAAAGCAAAGGATAGAGAAGTTAAAAGTTCTGGCAGGGATCAGTCTGTATTAAAGAATGCTGGTCTGACATGATTATTAGATGTTAGGTGATGAAAATCATGCCAACTAACATATGGATTCCTCTCTTGTCTCTATGGAAGATTTCAGCTCAAAAATCATTTCCTGAACACGGGGGGTGAGAGCTGATGCTGAGTACTGAATCTGAGACTACTTCCCAGAATAGTGCTACTTGAAGTTCTAGATATTTAGTGCACAAAAGTCCACACACCTCTTTATTCAACTCTCTTTATGAAGGTGAAATGCTTTAGTACATAAATGTTATAAAAAAGGGTTCCCAACAGCAGCTTTTTTTCAATAAATATGGAAGCCTCATAAAATTTTAGATGAAATAGATACTGCAACTATTAAATCAATATGTCTTGTGAGTATCTATCATGGTTAAGGTAACCAGCTACCTTGGACTCTCTGAGATTGAGGAGATTCCTGGGATGTGGGACTTTCAATGTTAAAATAGGGAAAATTCTGGTCTAGCCAAGATGAGTTGGCCACCCTAGTCATGGTATATAACCTGCTAATTTAATGATCAGGTATTCATAAGTATTTATGTATAGGATTTATATATAGATATAGAATATATGATAGACAAGTAGGCTACAAATCCAAGAAGACTAAGAATTAGTCTTGTCCTAGCAGACCATGTAAAGTGTAAATCCCTCCTTTCATTTCCTCTCCATTTCCTCCAGCCCCCAATTTGGACCTCTTCCTTAGGTTTTAAAATTGTATGCTTGGCCTGATTTTATTATAGTCAAGGGACATTAATTTAGGGTGTTGGGGCAATTTCCTTTTCTTCAGAAGAAAGGGAAAAGTGAGAATTAGCAACAGAGGCTGGTCTGGATTGACGCATGGGCTCCTCTGTTTTCTACAACCCTAACTGAGGTAATTTATGATGGTGATGTCACTGTGGGGAAGTAAAATTTTCCTAACCCAGAATGTGTGTTTTCTACATATTCCAGAACTGAGCACATGCAGATTAAGTTCCAAAACTCAAGGTGAGGTCTACGGAACTATCCTGGCCCAAGTTCTGCTGAGGCATTTGTTCTAAGACAAACTGGGGCAGTCCCTGGGGACTCCTCCAGATCTTAGGCACCCCCTCCCGGGCAGCAGCTCCTTTTAGCAGGCTCCAAAAGAGGAGCTGGTTTTGGGGCACAGAACAGCCATCAGAATCTGGATTACAGTCTGAGAAATAATGCTTTTTTCAGAGTTTACAATGCCAGGCTTTAAATATTGAAGGGAAATGCACCTTCTTTCTAAATGTCTCTGGTCATTCTTAACAACTAGACTTACTTTTGAGGTTCCATTTCTTTTATGCCTTTTAAATCCTATATAATAAAAGGTTAATATGCAAACCCACCTAATGGTGGAATGACTGGTCGCTATGATGCGCACTGACCACCAAGGGGCAGACAGATGCTCAATGCAGGAGCTGCCCCCTGGTGGTCAGTGTGCTCCCACAGGGGGAGCACTGCTCAACCAGAAGCTGGGTTCACGGCTGGTGAGCGCAGTGGTGGTGGCAGCAGCACTAAGGATGTCCAACCGATGGCTTAGGTCTGCTTCTCGCCGAGGGCTCCTGGACTGGGAGAGGGCACAGGCTGGGCTAAGGGATGCCCCTGCCCCCACCCCCACTCCCGAGTGCATGAATTTCATGCACCGGACCTCTAGTTTAATAATAAAAAAAGAAGGATCTAAATTTATAATACACATGAAACAGTAAAATTAGGAGAAAAATTCTATTTGATGTGAATCTTTTTTTAAGTTTCCATGATTAAAAACATCAACAGTTACCTACATTTGTAATATTTATGCCTCCCAGACTCAGTGTAATGAGTTTCATCTGATTGAATTTTTATAACTAACTTTCATTTACCTGTGAAATAGAAAGGCATAGTAATAGTAGGTTCTTGCCCTAAAGAATCAGATACGTAAGTTTTTTCCATTGTGAGAAACAGAGGCGGCAGGGGTGAGGGTGGGGGGTGAGGAATCATTACCCTAATATATTACTACAGTATTCCTCTGCTTTTTGCTTAAAAGGAAAGCTATGCCCCTATATGAATATGGAAATAAGTGAAGTACAGAAGGCTGATTAATCAAAACCTGAAAGTCATAGTCTTCAGCTCTCTTCCATGAAACCCTGGTATGTTCTCTTAACCCTGGCCAAGTGCCCCAGTTAAGAGAATTCTTCCCCAAGATGACAATGTTTCAGAGCAAACCCTTATCCTAATTGATGGTTTAAAAAGGCCCAACCCTACATTCTGCTCCAGGCTTAGGTTTAGTAGGTAAGCCAAAACAGAGGAGACAGGACTTCTTCCATTAAACTGCTGGAACCCAGGTTATATCAATTCAGCCTAAATAGAAAACCTCTACATTTCAATCCCTTTGTTCTCCTGGATGTCACAGCTCCCTGCTCTATTCAATTCCTTTTATAGTCTTTCCTCACCAAGCATTTCAGGGTGGAAAAAGAGAAAGAAAAAAGCTAAATAAAGATCACAGTCTGTCCCATTGTGTCCCCTTCTTCTTCATCATCTTCTTTTCCATTTGTGCAATGTTGTGGCACCTATTAACTACCAATGTTTTCAGAATGACATTATACAAGGTGCAGGCTGTACCACTGTGCCCTAAAAATATCAACAACTGCATTAGTCTCACAATAATTAATGGCAGGCATTATGCAAATGACAACTTTTTCGCTGCAAAATAATGACATTTCTTCATTTTGAGCAGAGTTATGCAAAACAATGAATTTAGGATGATAAATCACACAGGAGAATTAAGAAAGCCATAACGTTCCTGCCCAGGCAGGCAGAAAGATAGACAGACCAACAATTTAGAAGACATTGTTTGTTCTCACACCACTATAAAAATCATAGCCAGTCGGCCATTAATGTGTGTGTGTGGGTTTTTTTTTCCTTCTCCCCTTTAGGCAACAATGCATAAGGGGATGCTAAATTCTAGCAATTGGATCATTACAAGTCACAAGCAAATTTTTCTTTATTAACCTTAATAAGTCATTCACTCAGAGACTATAGTCATCAGGCAAATAAAAAGTATCACATGCCATTCTGCTACACATTAACTAATTCCTTATGCAAACATCACAACATATAGCAATTACTGCCGCTCAAAAAAACAAAGTCATTTTCAATTTATTTTATTGCTTTTATACTTGGCCATTTCCTGCAGCACATTATCGTTTCTTTCCATAACAACCCGAGGTGGAATGGAGAAGAATTTAAGTAGCAATGAGCACTTCCTTTAGCCACCTTTGTCATACCTTTTTCCCTTCCTGGGACTGCTAAGGAAGGTTAAAATAGGGTATGCATGTGCTTCTTCACAGCAAATATCCAACAAACTCTAACCGGATGGCACATTCAGTCCCTATTTCTGTGGCAAAAAGGATTATGGGAGAAGGTAGAAAGGTCTAATTGTCTCCACAGTTTCTACCATAACAGTTGGTAGAATGCTAACAGTTTTCCTTGATTCTGTAAAATAAGGTAAAAGTGCAGGTTTAGATTTGCCACTAACAGGTGAACATTAAAGTCAATATATTCTGTGTGAACCTGAGAGATGCCCATTATGGTTAATGAGAATTATGGGGCTAGTTCGTCATGCTTCACTCACTGTACAACCCGTCCTTTCAGTAGTTCTAAGTGAAGAGCAATTATGAACATTGAAACCCCACCCCCATGTGAAATAGGCCTCTTTGTGTTTTCTGTTTTAGTTCATAGCATCCTTTACCCAATGCTCCCAGAATGTGAAACAAACACTAAATAAACCTTCACCTGGCGAGTAGATTTTTTTAACCCATTTTACAGACTGACAAATTGTTTCTTAACAACCAGAGATTTTTCACTAAGTTGGACAATGAAAGAGGTCATATCTGACTAGGTCCAACGTTCTACCTCTGAGGCCCAAGCACTCTTTCCTGCTGGTAAACAATTACGCTGAAAACAGCCTGTACATGTCTCTGATCACACAATAGGATCATCTTCTCCCTCTGTGCTCCTAAATCCACAATCCATTCTCCCCTTTTTAAGGTAGAACACTCCCAAAATACACGAGGGAAAAGCTCCCTTTTCAGTTTCTCTTCCTGAAGGTAATAACATTTTGCAGTTCTCCTTAAATAAAATCCAGCCCATGCTGGATCAATAAGAATGATGCCCATTTCCCTAATGGCAGCCGATTGCCATTTGCTATTCAAATCAGACTAGATAAATTACAGTACATGCCAGGGAACAGGCCAGTGAATTAAGACAGGCCTCCAGAGGACCAGCGATATTATTAATCTTTTAAGACACTATCATATTTCTTCTTGACAGTGTGCGTAGACTCACAGACACACTGCACCCAGATTGAAATATCAGCTGCTGAAAAAAATCAATAGTGTTAGAAACACTATAATTTTTAGTCTGCAGGGCCTACACTAAGGAACACATGGTACTCCTCTGTGCCACCTCTTCTCTTACTTCACAATTCCCATTTCCCCCTCCTACCTTCTTGCTCTTCCATTTCCATTCTCTGGTTTTAAAAGCCTGTAAGCCCAAATGACAAGACACTACAAAGGCGTTTTGACTGCTAACACTGGCCATTGTGGTCAGAGCCTTGATTTTCCATGCACTGTTTGAAACGCCTTTTCACTAGACTGATAAAACGTTTTGGGGTGGGATTGTTCTTCCTATGCACTTAACACAGACCCCAACCCTGTGCACTTGGTTCTGTTTTATGAAGAAATGTAGATATTTAGAGAGGTGGTCATACCCAAAAAGTCCTGGCGAATGTGAAATGGAAAGAAAAATAATGGAAACCTGGCCCAGAAATGGACAAAAAGCGAATTCACTGAAGAGTAAGAGGAAAAAACAAAACAAAACAAAAGACTACAGGGGAAGCAGAAGGAGAGAACTGTTTGGTGGCAAGAACCTTTAAATTATATTCTGAAGATTTTGTTTTAAATTCTGTCTCTGCTATCTGCACAATGCATGATTTTGCCAGTTATTTAATCTTTTAGAGACTTGGCTTCCTTATCTGTTAAATAAAACAATATAACCACCAACCTTATAGCAGTCTTGTGAGGCTTAACTAACACGATATATGTGCTATCTAAATGATAAAGTGGTTAAATGGTAAATGGTTAAAAATTACATAAATTTTATTTCTACTAGAAAGAGATTTCTGAAATAGTTTTTTATTTTTCTCTTGGTAGAACTAGAATATTATACATGGAATTTAGATGTTATCAACAAGTAATCAGACTGATAGTCACAGAAATGTTAGTTGGGGTTATTTTACCAGTTGCTCTTAGAACTTGAACTAGAACCAAGAGCTATTGAATCTCAGCCAATAACTTTTACATCTTACCAGACTGGTTTTGCCTTTTCCACGTCTTTTTTTTTTTTTTTTTTACTCCAGATTTGAGGCTTTGATTCTTGTTCATGTTATTTTTTAACTGGGGAAGCAGAATAAACAAACAAATAAAACACAAAACAAGAAGACAAAAAACTACCATGCTTTGCAAATCTTTATGATACTCTCTTGATCCCAAATTTCTCTCTGGATGCCTCCTATTTGCCTTCTTCCTTTCATAACACAATTTATTGAAGAATTGTCTACATTAGCTATCACCAATCTTCACTTTCTATTCTTTCTTCAACCTATTCCAATTAAGCTTTATCCATTTCATTCCACCATATCTGTTGCTGCCAAATTCAATGGTCACATTTTTATTCTCATCTTACTCAACTTCTCAGCAACAATTTAACATGGTTAACCACTTCCTTAAAATACTGGCTATCTTTTGGGGCAACTCTCTTTCTAGTTTTTCCTACTACCTTATTGAGCACTTAAAACCCATTTAAGTCTCATCAAATATGAAATCGGTTACTAGTAATTCAAGCTCAAGTTACTTCTGATTTGGAGTAAATGTAGCATATTTGGCAAAACAATGAGCCCTTAGAAGGTGTTTGTGAGATATCCAGGTTTTGAATTTCTGGTTTTATGAGCTTGAAATGAGAATAGAGCAGAAAATCTAGTTCTTGGTTTGGCTTGAAGTTTGTTTATTCTTATAGCAAAAATTATTAGGAACTAACTTTTGGATAACCATAAATGATCCTTTAACTAGAAAGTCACTGAATGGACAGATTTCTTCATGTGGGCAAAGTACAGAATATCTTCTATGGCCTAGATTTCAGAGACCTCCATATTAAACTTGAAATTCCCATCTATACTACACCTCATAGTTCTGCTGGATTCACATAATTGTTCCACACAATTTCTTCCAACAATTTTTCCTCGAGGTCTACACTGCAAGAAACAAAGATGAAACCTATTCCCAAGTAAACCAAAGTGACCTGAACATGGTTTCTGTCCTAGACTGTACTACTGAATCCTAGCAAAAGCATGAAGATTTCTTTTTAGAACACAAGGCATACTCTCACAATCATCAGCTGGAGCTTGCATTTGTCTTTGTCTCAGGAAAAGAAACAGTCCTTTCTGGCTTACTAGAATGGCTGGAGGGCAATAGCTGAAGAGTGTTTTTTCACCCCCTGTCATGTTGTAACACACAAGGTCATTGACATGATAAAATAGCCCAAGATAGTACAGGGCTGATCAAAGCAAAAACTACACAAAATATACTATTTGTAGAAAAATCCCAGCACCATATTTTGAATGTGATATTACCGAGAACAAGAACAAAGGGCATTTTCTTAAGAATAAAAGAGATGTTCCCATTCTTTATGTGTCACCTGCCACCTAGGAATAGAATCTGGCTCATCTTTCTGCTTAAATTCTCTCATGGAGTCAGCTTGCCTGGCCTATAACCAATGTGTTTCTTTTATCTAGGCCAGAACAAATATTCCATTTCAAGTCATCAGAACACATCAGCAAAATTCCCAGAGTTAACACTTTTATTTAAATAAATATATATATATATATATATATATATATATATATATATATATATATATATATATTTACTTTTTTATGAGCTGTTCCACTAAGTTAAACTTTAACCATATTAATGCAGGGGGGGAAAAATCCCTGATTATCAACCAACAATTTTGTAAACAGTTATCTCACGAGTTAAATATTAACTTGAAAAATTTAACTCAAAACTCCAAACAAGCAGGAGGAGCAAAAAGGCCAGTAGAAAGGACTAAAGATTTCACTGCCACTGATGTATCAGGTTCCCTTGGAAGAGAGTGACACAGTAAGGGAAGGAAGTACTTCGGTGGCAGCTGGATTATGTGTAGGATTGAGGTCAGGGGGTGTGCATGGGAGCAAGAAAAATGCTTGGAAGACACCTGCTGCTTATTACCAAAATCATAAAACTTAGAGCAATGTTAAAAAAATTCATAGGAATATAAATCTACTAATAATTTCCATAGGAATTCTGGGATAATAAAGGTATGTACTTCAAGACATAGACACCTTTTCTTTTTTTTTTTTAACCAACACAGGTAAGATATCCAATACAAGGTTGGCTGGCCCACACTGCCTGCCTGCTACGGAACTCATGTGAAGCATTCTGGGACCACTCTCCCACAAGAAAAAAATGAGTGAAGACTGTCTGTCCAGGCTCCATTTAATAGTAATAAAACAAAGCTGAACTGTCTCCCTGCAGTACTATTGTTAGGGACTGTGATTTCAAGTTCTAAGCCATTACCAAACTATCCATCAATCCACCCCTGATTAATAGAAACATATCACCTAAGCAAAAAAATCTGATCAATGCAGTAGACCAATTTCTGAATGGTATTACCATCAATATTGCTTATGGTTAAGTTTTTACTCAAAAATTGCAAGAAAATCCACATGGCCAGATAATTTTCAGAATCTTATATATGTGGTATAAGTTAGATTGATTTATTTTAAATGATGTTTTAGGAATGGTTAGAAACTCTTAAGATTCTTCCTGTCAGTCTGCTAAAGATAAATTGTGCTTGATGATTTTAAAAAAATCTTCCCAGTGAGGCATTTTAAGGAAGATTCCCATTTGCCCTGTAGATGGAAAGAGTAAGGCCAAATAAAATAAGTTGCTCAAGAGAGGGGTTAGACTAGATGGGAAAAAAGGGAAAGATACATGAAGGAACAGTAGAAGGAATAGTCCTTAGGTACACATGTATATCTTATTTAGATTCAAGAGATATGATACAGCTCATCAGACCTTACTTTTGATATTTTTAAGTATGCATTTAATACATGCTTACTGGAAATATTTAGACACAGGAGACTATACCTTGCAGAGAGTTCCATAGTGTTTAAAATACTTTCACATTACGTCATCTTTTGCTTTCCTGACAACTCCAAAAAGTAAGAAGAGTAGGTTCTGTCATCTCTGTTCTATAGATAAGCACATATCACTCTAACATTGATGTAGTTGGCACAGCATGACCTAGAACAGAAGCCCCAGAACCCATTAGCAGCCTGGATAATCATGTGAACATGATGAGTGAGGGGACAGTGTGATAACAGTGCAATAGAAGGACTATACAAATGAGTGATCAGAGAAGTGGGAATAAAAAAGGAGACATTTAAAAATAGTCAAAAGAAAGTATGGACAAACAGTAGGAATAAAGGCTAAAGTTCAGAGTGACTTGTGGGAATAAAAAAGTGGTTAGAGTAAGGGAGAAACTCTGAAATTTCCAGGCCACTAATTCGTTTGGCATATATTAATTGTATGGCTACTATGTTTTGAGTTTCTCTGGATACCACTGGGCAAACAATAATGTGTACTGAAACAACTGACCTATGTCTGAGGTACTTAATATCTAGTTATTGAGATAACACCCCAAAATAATTGCAATACAAAGCAATTCAGATATTTAGAATAGGGGTTTAGAGAAAATGATCTCTTAGAGGTAGGTTGGATGGAAAGCTTTACTACAGTGAAGAAATATAGTTGAATGCTTTAAAAAATGTGTAAGATTTAGAAAGTGATAAGAAATTTCAGGTTATGTGAAGGGCATGAGAAAAACATGGAAGCAGATCATTGAAAAATATATTTGGAGCAGCAAATAAACAAGTTAGCTATAATTATAATAGGAAATAATGTTGAAAAGAGAGGTTGAGCTCGGAATGTGAATATTGGGTTGAATAATTCACTTTGTTCTGTGCGCAAAAGAGGTCTATTAAAGGCTTGTAAGTAGGGAACTGGCATCACTACAGTGGTATTTTATTATAAGTAATTGGGAATGATGAGCAGAATAAATTGAAACAGGGAGAAGTAGTAAGAATAAGAGTAAGAAAGAGAGATTGAGAGAGAAATCCATTGTATAAACCCAGGTACCATCTGATCTCGATAGTGTCACACTAGAAATGGAAAAGAAATGAAATATTCTAGAGACATTGTGAATAAAGATGTGATAAATAATACTTACAAAACCTCTACTATGTACCAGGCACTGAACTATGTGCTTTACTGAGGTTAACCCATTTAATCTGCATGCAGCTCTAAAGGGCAAGTAACTTGTTTCTATTTTACAGACAAGGATTAAGCAACTTAATCTAGTTTATGCAGTTAATAAGTAATAAACCGGGATTCAAACCCAGGTCATCTGACTCCAAAGCCTGCCTGTTTAATCTCTATGCTTTCTGTTTTTCCTGAGCTTAGGGATGGTGATGATGAAGCACATGTGACAAAATACTGAACTTGATGCCTGATAATTACATATTAGTCATAAGAACCCGAGATTCTTGGGAATCTTGATTCTGAGATTTGGGGTGATGGGTATAATGGTGGTACAATGAATAAAAGCAATGAAATAAAATAGACCTTCTAGACTTCAGATTTTACATTTGTCCTTAACGGTCCAATTGATTTTTAGAATTAAACTGTCAATTTATAAAGGAGTCAAAAAAGTAACTAAACCACCAAACTTAAAAGCGTTTTCAAGATAGATATGAGCTGACTTTTCCTTCCTAATTTCACTAATGTAAGTATAAAGTATAGTACAGATCTTGATATATAGATGGTCAGCACTAATGTGCTAAATGAACCAACTGGAGGAGTTTTTATCATAAATAAGTGAGAAGGGAAGGAAGAGCATGACCCAGAGTCAAACAAATCTTGGCTTAGCAACTTTCCAACAACAGGATCTAGGGCAGATTACCTCAAAGATATTGTATCATATGGGGTAAGCAAGCATTCATGGGAAAGCCAGGTATCTTTCTGGGTTCAGGGCTCCTATATAATAAGGCAGTGGGTCCATGAAAACCTAGAAAAGAATACCCCCAAAGGCCATTATCTCTGACAAAAGAAAATCTGCAACCCTCTTCTCTTACTGAGTTGCATTTATAAAAAACTACATTGAAACCTACACAAAAAAATCTGCCAACTAATTGCCTGTTTTAAAAGAAAAATATATTATTTTCAGAGAAGTAAAAACTACAGAGTTTCAACCAAAGGGGAGATTTTAATTGCAGGAAGACATATCAGCTGAATAGTTTATCTTAGACTTGTGGGATCAGTATCAGCCGGTGAGATAAATAGTAAAGAAAAACCAAGTTTAATTAGCCCTAGATTTTATACAGCTTGGCTCTTCCCTCCCACACCTAGTCTGATTTCACCGGGTCAATCTCTTTTTCAATCACACTCTCGCCCATCCTTTCTTCAGTTTCTGTCATGACAAGCCAATGAGAGAATGACACATAGATGAAAACAAGGTCTGAATAATTACTGCACTGCAGCTGGTTGTTGTTTGAGCATCATTTTATTTCTTCCAATCATACAGGTCCTTGGACTTCTCAGCCCCGTGTTTCAGATGGGAGTGATGCTGAGTATATTATGACATTACAGCAAAGACAGGCAGATCAGACAAAGTGAATTTCACTCAGTAATTAAACTGCACTATCTTTTGTCCAAAGTCCAGGGCAGGATTAATCGAAAGGTAGCTCTTTATCATTTCGATTAGTACTGGGATTTGAAGAGTGAGCTCTGATTTGATAACTAGCCCTGATCAGGCTGACTGGTAGCTCCATATCTGTCTAACTTGGAAAAATAATATCAGATCAAGAAACAGTTGTACGTTACACCCTTCTCTTTTATTTTTATATAAAGGAAATGTAGATAGATTTAAATATGCTACCATTTCCATTATCCCGATTTCTATTACAAAAATGTCAATTTTAAAAAAGGCCCTTCCAAACTCCACTGCATTTATAAATGTTTTCCTATAATTCCACTTAGCACCATGCTCTAATGGATTCTTACTTCCTGCCTTTTCATTATCTGACACCCAAATCTGAATATTTGGATGGCCCAAGCAATAGCTTCTCAAACTGCTCATACTTTCACATTTATTTCAAAGAACTCATTGTAGGATTTATGATGAAATTTTGTTTCCTTCAATTGGTTCTTTAGTGTATAAGATATTTCTAAATTCTCTATCAGATAATGAGCTACATCACTGATTCTCAATTCTGGATGCCTATAGAAACACCCGTGAAGCTCTGTAAACAATCATCCATCTAGCCCCCATGCCAGACACAATGCAAGAGACTCAACATCTGTATATTTTTAAAAGTCCCTAGGTGATTTGAGTGTGCTGCCAGGGTTGAGAACCATTGTGTCAGCTCTACAGTGCATGAGCTATATTTACAAAATATTACCAAAACAAGCCACTTTAAGGGAAATGAAGCCACCTGATATTATTGTGGAAATTCTCTTCATAAAATGATAGAAAGCTTTTTTTCTAGTAATATTTGCATGGGATGATACATATCAAATCTCTAAAGGGCAATGGAAGATGAAGAAGACTATAAAATATACAATAGCTAAGATTTGGAAACAGCCTAAATGCCCATCAGCAGATGAGTGGATTAGAAAACTGTGGGACATTTATACATGGAATACTACGCTGCTGTAAAAAAGAAGGAATTCTTACCATTTGCAACAGCATGGATGGAAGTGGAAAGCATTATGCTAAGTGAAATAAGCCAGTCAGTGAAAGAAAAATACCACATGATCTCACTCATTTGTGGAATATAAATAACATTATAAACTGATGAACAAAAATAGATGCAGAGACAAAGAAGCATCAAACAGACTGTCAAACTACAGTGGGAAGGCTGGAGGGATTGCAGAGGGTAAGAGATCAACCCAACAACTTGTATGCATGCATGTAAGCATAACCAATGGACGCAAGACACTGGGGAGGGTGGGGAAGGCATGTGCCGGGGGGTAGGGGAGACTGGGGGAAGGTCAATGGGGGAAAAATGAGAGATATGTACTACTACTTGTAATACTTTGAACAATAAAATAAAATTTAAAAAATATACAGGTTTATGTTGAAGAAGATTCCATTGATTCATCTAATAACATTGATGATGATGGCTTACTGACTGAGCTCATCACATAACAGGATAGCTACCAGCCATATAATCTAACTTTTGAATAATATTATAAAATCTTAGACTTTGGACACAAACTTGGAAATAGCTTTAATCTTTACTATTTCTCTCTCTCTCTCTCTCTCTCTCTCTCTCTCTCTCTCTCTCTCAAAAAGGCAGGATTGAAAAGATATGATTTCAAAATCTGACTCAGCCTTATTTTGGAGTTAAGAACACACATTCTAGAGTTAAACTGAACACAATAATTAGTTGGATGGCTTTCAGAAATGTATTTACTTCTCTAAGCCTCAATTACCATATCTTTAAAATGGGGCCAAGAATACTTATCTCCCATACATAGCCAGTCAGGTTTATATTTATTAATATAGATAAGAGAAATTATAAACAAAAGTATCAGAAATAGCCCTGGTCAGTGTGGGCTCAGTTGGTTAGAGCATCATCCCATCATCCTGTGAATCAAAGGGTCTTGGGTTCGATTCCTGATCAGGGCACCTACTTGGTTGGGTACATATGGGAGGTGACTAATCAATGTTTCTCTCTTACATGGATGCCTCTCTCTCTCTCTCTCTCTCTCTCTCTCTCTCTCTCTCTCTCTCTCTCCCCACCTCATCAATAGAAAACATATCCTTGGGTGAGAATTTTTTTTTAAAGTAGTAGAATGAAATAAAAGCCCGTTGAAGACAAATACAATTACTTAAGGTTTTCACTGAACCTCTGTGTCTAAAAACCCTCAGTTTTGAGTCTCAGAGATCAGTTTTCTAAAAACTTTGATCCACCATGAAAACAGAGGATGAATCTAAATAGAAATGACTTTCAAATTTTATTATGCATAAGTGTCGCCTGAAAGTGAATGTGAAAAATGTAATTTGCTGGGCTCTTCCCCAGGATTCTGATGCAGTGGATAGAGGTGGAATCCAAGAACGTGCATTTTAACAACCATTCCGGTGATTCTGATTCAGAGTTGAGGATCCTCGCTTAGATAAAATAGCTATGAAGGAATCAAAATTAGCCAAACACTTATTTAAAAAAAACAACAAAAAAAAAACACACAGTGTGGGCTGACCTGGAAGAGAACAAGCATCTACTAGTATTCCTTAGGTCAGAATTCAGTTAGATGAATTTCAGTTACATACAAATGGAACATGTTCACAGGTATGATTATGTTCACAGAGTTAAAAAAAATCTATTTGTTCTTCAACTAAATACACATCCTGAATACTGATTACATAGACACTAATATTATCTTCAGCTTCTTTGTCACTACTAGGTGCATGTTACTTTATAGGCATGAGTAAAAATTCATTGTAAATTCATCTATTTTCTCACAAAAATAATAACTTTTTGAAAATCGGTAAATTATTTAAGTAAACAAAATAGTAATTTCCTCATTTAAATACATTACAGAATAAAATATTTTTAAAATGCATTAATAAAAATTGATGATAAAAATCAATGCACAATCGTGAGTTAAATATTTTAATGCAATCGATCAATTAATTTGCTAAAATGAAGATACTCCACCTATAAATAGAGACTATCATGGATCTAAGGAAATTTTAAACATTTTCACTTTCAAGATTTTCCTAAGGAAAAGACAATGAGACAAAAACTAGAAATATATTTTAAGTTTGTACTACAGTATGCCTAAAGATGTGCATAAACTCTCTATATTCTAAAAGTTATCATTACAAGATGAGAATTATGGTCTCTGGTTGCAGCTGAGCATACAGTTGAGCTGGAGAGGAAAAAAACATATACCAATATGATAAAAGTTTATCAATATTACAAGACAGTATTGCCTACCAGTCAAGTGTGAGGCCAGAGGAGAATCTTCTTAATACATACTGGGTGAGCTAAGATTAGCTACTTAGGATCTCAGAAATTCAGGCACAGTACTGCTCTGAGAGGGCTGTGGTGACCACAGTGGGTACTGAAATAAATGCAAGCTATTGTTTATTGTAATACTTGACAGTTTATTATACAAGCCATGTCACAGGTAAGGCTAAATGAAAGGTACTGGCATTGTGAGCTATAGAAACCCCAAATAAAGAGAATGTCATCTTGACTTGGTAAGATTTCTGCAAGGAGTGGTATTTGAGTTGGATAATTCAGAATAAACAAGCTTTGGCTAGACAGAGAGACAAAGATCATTTTAGGCGGGGTGTGTTTTGTGTGTGTGTGTGTGTGTGTGTGTGTGTGTGTGTGTATGTATGTGTGTGTGTTGACAGGAGCCATAGGTCAGAGGTAAAACATTTTAGGGACTGTTAAATAAGTTTAGGATAAAGCTATAAAATATACTTTGTGGTAAAGCAGTAGAGGGTTCTGAATTTCAAGTCAGGTTTTTTTTCTTGATAAAAATTTTAATTGCCCAATTTTTTTTAAATATAATTCAACATCTCTTTAGAACAGTGGTTCTCAAATTTTAGTAGCATGCATCAGAATCACTTAGAGGGCTTATTCAAAACAAATTGCTCTAGTCCACCCCAAAGTTTCTGAGTCAGTAGGTTTGGGTGAGTCCTGAGAGCTTGTGTTTATAGCATATTCCCAGGTGATACTAATGCTGCTGGTGACCTTGAGAATCACTGCTTTAGCAGATGGTAAAACAGAGTTAGATGGAGGCGGTTTTTCCTAAAAGAAAAAATTCAATAACTGAATGACCCTATTCATTTCCTATAAAGTTTCGTCCCCACTTTCATACCAAGTCATCGAAGAACCTACACGGAGATGACCTGTGAAAAAAGATGTTTACTCTGACCTCCTGACCTCTCTACTAGGCTCAAGTCATGAGCTATGGGAATAGGAGACCCATGATCCAAAGAAGCCCAGGCCACCCGGCCTGGAACTGAATCAGCATCAAGGACATTCAGGAATTGAAAATGATGGCGCCAAGTGATTGAAGAAGGTGAGTGGACATTTTATTTCAGAGCTTCTATCAATCCATGTTGGACATTCTGTACTTGGGTTACACCTAACTGCCTGCCCCTAATCCAGAGACTGTTTCCAGCTCACCTTCATTCACCTTTTCATTTTCTTCAGGAAATCAGGAGTGAAATGGGAAGCAAGATCTCTCCACTTTGGCGTGGGTTACTATTTACGTATATCTACTTCCTGCTTCAAAGTCTTTCTCCAAAGTGAACTTCCACTGTGTAGTAGCCATACATAAAGAAATATTTTAGCCCTGACTGATTTGGCTCAGTGAGTAGAGCGTTGGCCTGCGGACTGAAAGGTCCCAGGTTCAATTCCGGTCAAGGGCATGGGGGTGTGCAGGAGGCAGCTGACCGATGTTTCTCACTCTCTATCCCTCTCCCTTCCTCTCTGTAAAAAATCAATAAAATATATTTTTTTAAAAAAGAAATATTTTAAAAAGCAGAGGGAGAAAAAGAAAGGCTCTGAGAAACTATTTTCTCAAGCATGTCTCCAAGGACACTATTCTACAAGTTAGTGTTTTATTTTCAATGGCAGACAAAAAAAAAAAAAAAGTATTGTGTTGTAAAATTTGTATTGTGAAAAAAGGTTAGTAGTGGATTTAAAATGTTCAAAACTCCAAAAATCTCTCAATGACAGCAGCTTGTTTATTTCCTAGTCATTTTATCTTTCCTTAAAATAATAAGCTATATTATTACGAAGCATAATTAATAATAATAACAACAATTACCAGCAGAACAACAGAAATAATTATACTAAGCACCATGGGCCTAGATCCCCCCATAGTTACAAAGAATAAGTCTCAGTGCCAAAACCGGTTTGGCTCAGTGGATAGAGCATCGGCCTGCGGACTGAGGGGTCCCAGGTTCGATTCCGGTCAAGGGCATGTAGCTGGGCTGCGGGCACATCCCCAGTGGGAGATGTGCAGGAGGCGGCTGATCGATGTTTCTCTCCCATCGATGTTTCTAACTCTCTATCTCTCTCCCTTCTTCTCTGTAAAAAAATCAATAAAATATATTAAAAAAAAAATAAGTCTCAGTATTTTTAAGAACAGACAGTAGACCAATAATAAAGGGGGGAAAGGAAAGAAAAAAAAAATCCCTTCCTATGCTCCCTTGAAAATACTACAGGAAAACAGACGATAAACTTTAATATCTGTTGTTAAGGGTCTTCATTTTACTGATCGGTTCTGGCAATTTAAATAGACAACAACATGAGCCTCTAACGTCTCTTAGGAAATAGTATCAATAGTATTAATTCCTGGCTGGTCCCAATTCCATTTGTAATTTAGCATCCCCAACCACTCATAAGAAGAAAGAAATACCATTTATATAGTAGGGTTTCACAGTTTATAAAAGCACTTTCACAAACATCATATTATTTGACTGTCTCAACAATCCTATGGGATAGGTAAGTAGGAAAAATATTAATATTATACCCATCAGAAGGTGAGAGAACTAAGGATCAGAGAAGAAGGAAATAAGTTAATCTTTACTGAATATCTACATTGAGTCAAACTCTGTACAGACCCGAAAAGAAGCCAGGTACAGAGTTTTTATGACATGAAATAGGCTCAGAGAATCTGACCCCTCCTCAAAGTCACAGATGGCAGAGCTGGGACTTGAAAGCAAATATCTAGAATAAGATGCATGATCTTTCCAGTGAGCTGAACATTTATTCTCAGCTACGCACGTCAGTGGTGTCATAGCAAAGGTCCTGTCAAGAGGTGGCATGTTCAACTGCCAGGCGCTACCAACACTATTAGTGTAAAGAGTTTTCATTTGTTTTTAGTTTGTTTGACAAAAAATGAGATACAAATTTCTTGAGTAGATGTGCATCTTTGTAATATTACTCAGTCTGTCAAGAGAAAAAGAAGAGAATGTATTATTTCAATGGCCGAGAATAGTAACTTTTAAAAGTCACTCCAACTACTACAGACACAAGAAACAACATTTTCCCATTTCCATGAAAATTCTCCTTACAAGAAAGACAAACCAAAGGGCTAACCAATCTCAGAGTTTAGATTCTGGCAAAGGCTCAACTTTCAACCACTAATTTCTAAATAAGTGATCAGTACATGCATATATATTAAAACTAGAGGCCTGGTGCATGAAATTCATGCGGGGGGGGGGGGTTCCCCTCAGCCCAGCCTGCACCTTCTCCAATCCGGAATCCCTCTCACAATCCGGGACTGCTGACTCCTAACTGCTCACCTGCCTGCCTGCCTTATCGCCCCTACTGGCCTCCCTGACAGCCTGATCACCTCTAACCACCTCTGCCTGCTGGCCTGGTCACCCCCAACTGCCCCTCCCTGCTGGTCTGGTTGCCCCTAACTTGCCCCCCCCACCAGCATGGTCGCCCCTTACTGCCCCACCCCCAGCTGGCCTTGCCATTCCCAACAGTCCCCCTCTGCTGGCCTGGTTGCCCCTAACTGCCTCCCTTCTATGGTCGCCTCTAACTGCGCCCCTGCCAGCCTGGTCACACATCACTGCCCGCCCCCTGCAGGCCTAGTTGCCCCCAACTGCCCCCCACTAGTCTAAGCGCCCCAACTGCCCCCCTGCCAGCCTGGTTGCCCCTCACTGCCCCCCCTGCTGTCCTGGTCACCCCACACAGCCTGCTGTTCGGTTGTTTGGTCGCCCCTCATTGTCCCCCCCTGCCAGCCTGGTCACCCCACACAGCCTGCTGTTCAGTCATTTGGTCGTCCCTCATTAAACCCCTTGCCGGCCGGGTTTCCCCATGAAGCCTGTTCGGTCGTCTCTTCAGTCGTCCGTTCGGTCGTCCATTTGGTAGTGATGACTCCTGTCTCTTTATATATATATAGATGAGGAATAACAATAAAGGGTGTATGAACAAAATAAACCACTCTCTATTCTAAACTCAAAAATCTCAAAGCCATATAGATTCAGACTTTGAAACCTTTTGACCAAATTATCATATGTCTTTTTATTTTTACTTTTTACATGCATTTACTTGTACAATTAATATAAAAATTTACTTTTTTACATGCATTTACCCGTATAACTTATCTGTTTTGTTTTCTGTTTTAAGATGATTATATTCTTGCTGTACTTATGTGTGCCTAACTTCTGACTTAGAGCATTGAGAGGTTGAACGAAGCAATGTCTTCCCACTGTGGACCAAAGGGGCCACATGTTAACCTGACAAGCTCAGGGAAGGCCTACATGGCAGTCTTGCAAACTCAGAGACTTAAAGTAACCACAAAGGATGGTCTGAAATTAAACTTTAACTAAAAGCAGTTACATCCTAGGCTGGTATCTTCACTGTAAAAGTCAACCTTTACCTTAACTAAGCCTAGCTGTCTTTTTGCATCTATAATAACACAAAAGGACCAATGCATGAAATTCGTGCAAGAGTAGGCCTTCCTTCCCCTGGCTGCCAGCACCAGCTTCCCTCTGACACCCGGGACCCAGGCTTCTCTGGCAGCCCCAGCTTCATCTGGAAGGTTGTCCGGTCTAATTAGCATATTACACTTTTATTATTATAGATAACATTGAAATGTCTGGGTAACTTATAACTTCTCTTTTTCTGGACCCGTTAGAGCACAACCTAATGTGCCTGGGCACCAGGACAGATACCACAAATTCATTCATTATCATGTTAATTGTTCCTGCACCCGCCTTCTAACATTTTACCTTTTTTACAATCCCAGGGGTTTCCCCGCTTTGCTTTCTCCAGCCTCTCTAGTCTATCACCAATGGATTTCATGTAACCCACCTACGTCCCTTCCTTTGATTGCAATGTATAAATACAGATATAACCCACCATTCTCAAGAGCATTATCTCAATTGCTTGAGGTTCTGCTTCCTGGCATATGTTGACAGTTTGGCTCAAATAAACTCACAAAAATTCTTTACAGGTTTGCATGTTTTTTATGTTAACACTACAAAAGAGACAAAGGTCTGACCTGGAAGGCATCTTGGGAGTTGGGGCAGCAGAGGTTAAGGGAAGTCTAGTATATAAGTAAGTATTTGTGAAATTAAATTGAAGTTTTGAATATTAGATGAAAACATTTACTGAAAGAAGATTGCTGTATGAGCTGAACAACTAAATTGTTACTGAGCATTTTCAGAAAATTGCAGAATTTCAGAGTTGATGCTATCCTGTGGATTTTATTTTTATGATGACGGAATACTAGTGTTAGTGGAGTTCATTATTGTTATATATTACAATCTTCTAAGTCTTGAACATCCTATAAAACATCTCTGTTAAGTGGCTGTCCATACTAAAACACCTTGAACTTTGGGAATTAATATTTACTGATATTAGGGGCTATTATGGACTTATGTCCCTTCCCCTTACATCCCACATTACATGTTGAAACCCTAACCCCCAATGTAGCTATATTTGGTGATAGAGCCTTTAAAGAAGTAATTAAGGTTAATTAAGGTCATAAGGGTGGGCTCTAATCCAATAGGACTGGCATCCTTATAAAAAGAGGAAGAGATACCAAAGATGAGCACACACAAAGAAAAGGCCATGGGGGGAGAGGCATTGAGAAGAAGGTTATCTGAAAGCCAAGAAAGGCCTCAGTGTAAACTAACTATGCTGTTACATTGATCCTGGACTTCTGGTCTCCAAAACTGAGAAATAAATTTCTGTTTAAACCTCTTAGTCTGTGATGCTATTTTGTTATGGCTGTCCCAGCAGAGTATTATAGGCACTAGAGTTCTCACAATAACTTGCAATGTAAAAATTGATTAAGTCTACTTTACAGGTACAGAAATAGATTATGGGGGATTTGAAAATGTCCCAGAAGACAAAGAATCAAAAGTGCCATAACCAAGACTTAACTTTCTTCCAGACCAATATTTTTCTTCTTTCTCTGTTTTCTACCTTTGAACACATAAGGGTGTTAAAAGTTAGTTTTTGTATTGACCTGAATATTTTATTCTTGTATGTTTCATCACTGGCTTGTGTTCTACTTATTGGAGTCAGAGAAAACAACATGATTTATTTTCTATGAGAGAGTCCTTAATATACTTGAACATAGTTATCATATTTCTTTCTCATAAATTTCCAAACAACCCCAGTTCCCATGACCATTCCTCATATCACACGTTTCATTGTTAATATCCTGGTCAAAGACCCCTGAAGATGTCCTTGTTTGTTTAGATTGTTTTGTACTAGCTTGTTAAAGCATATCTCCCCTATGTTATTCATGAATAGTCTTTTCAAGATATGAAGACAAAGTCTTATTTATCCATTTTAGAAATTTCATTGGGTTTAGGTATAGCCCATCATTTAGTATTTCAAGATGTCTTTGGAACTTGATTACTTCATTCAAAAACTTTTCTATGGTTTTGGATTCATGGCATTCTACAACTCTGTTGAGCATGCTTTCATCCAAGACATTGAAAAAAAATGGCAGCCAAGATAAGCCTTATTATATTCCTGCAATAGGCCCTTCTACTTTGACACTGGGCCATTGGTTTGCACTTAATAGTGTGGTCATTCAACTAGTTAGAGATCTATCTTTGCTTAGATTAGTTACTAATCTATCTGTGCATCTAACCCAGGTGATATCAGATCATATATTGTCCACATGCTTTCATAAAGCCACTGTGGTTCCTAGCAAGCAGCACTTCTTTCAAGGGTTTATAAACCACCGCTTTATGCTTTATTGTTTTAATAATACATTTAGGCACTCGTTTGGAACTGACAACAAGCTATTTGTCCTTGTAAACTGCCTCTTGTATTTTCTGAAAATCAGAACATTTTTCACATCTCTAGCTGTCTTCACCTCAGTTATGAATGGCAATAGGTAATGATCTCACCCACAGACCCTCTCACCAGCCTATGGTTCTCTAACCCTGTTTCTTGGCTCCTCTCCTTTTTCCTGTTTCTTTCCAAGGAATAGAACCACTCATGTGCAATCATGGACTGTATCCAGAGATGGTATGCTGGTCAGAGATCTGAAAGTGGAAGAACAGAGAGGACTTACAGGAGGTGGTGTCCTTGGGTCCCTGACTGGGCTGTCAGAGCAGAACAGGCTATGATTATGTAGGCCTTTGCATTCATCTCTGCCCATGGCTCTGCCTATCTTCTGGTTTTCACATCTAGCTGTGCACCTGGACAAGGTTACATCCTTTTTTCTATTCACTCTGGATGATTTCCTCTTCCAAATGTTTAAGACAGCTTTGCATTTTTAGTTTTAACTGAGAAAGGTTGAGGTGTATAATGCTTTTATTTTGCCATGAAGACTTTCTCTGAGGCAGGCATGAATCCCGACCCTTACCTAATCAAGAAAAGTTGTTTAGGGGATGGGAGATGGGAGGCAGGTTGGACTTTAAATGAACAAATCAGTTATAATAAAAACACTGAGATTTAGGTGCCTGAGGTTAGAAATACTGGAGGGAATTCAATTACACTAATTAATATTTAAGAAAGGCTAGAGATCACATACTGAATGTGGGAAACTAGGCCAGTCAGACATGAGCATATGGAGAGGGCAAGATCAACTGATAAAAGTAACAAACAAATCATACACAAATGCTCCAACAGGAATGAAATAGAGAATATAAAATAAATATTCCAACAGACACAGAATAAGAGGTAAAGTAAATGGTTTACCAAACATAAAAGCAAAATGTTCTAACATAAGAAGACATTGGTTTTGTGTAAACACATATATTATAAATATATTTTTTCCAAATACATTCGTAAGGAAATGTTACCCATTTATAAAGAAACAAACAAACCAACAAAAAAACACCAAAAGACCAGACTTAGTTCGGGTTCTGTGGATTCACAGCATACTATATTTGCTCTCATTTCCTCACTGGCTTATCAAGTAATAGTTTCAATGTGGCTTGACATTCATAATAGGTTGGTCCCTAATGGTTTAGCCCACCTGGAAACCCATACCTGATGGAAGGCTGAAAAGAAGCAGAGTATTCCAGATTCCACAGTTTTTCTAGTTCTGGCTCTGGTGTCATTTGGTTGATATCACATTTTATACCACATTCTCTCTTTGGACTTAATTTGTTTTTTTGTTTTTTTCATTTTTGGCCCAGGTAGTCAATTCTGATTTTTGGTCATTCTTTTTTACATTTCAAAGTTTTCTACAGAACTATTTTGGATTATAAACCACCACTTTATGCTTTATTGTTTTACCAGAACTACTTGCTTCTACCATGTAATGATTCTTTCTTCTTCTACACTAGTTTTTACCCTTTTTCACATCTTTTCTACCTCTTAACCCTGTCTTCCTTCTTCTCTTTGCTCTAGTTCATCAGAAGTTATGTCCCTGAACCTGGTACTCCTACTCTATCAATCTTATTCTTTCAAAGCTCCACCCTCTCAAAGCCACAGTTTATTAATTCAGAGCCCCACTTTGGGAACTTTGAAAACTGGAAGCCTAGGGAATTCACTGGATTGCTTTTGCTATCAACAGCATCATGCAGAAACAGAAGTAGAAATATAGAATAGGAGATCAGAGCAGGATGAGACTGAAATTTGGGCTCCTCTTCCAAATTCTCCAGTGAATACAGTTGGTAACCAAATGCATCTGGACACACTCTATGTCTATGTACAACGTGTGATATTAGGCTTGCATAGCAAACAAAACAAAACAAGCCGAAACCGGTTTGGCTCAGTGGATAGAGCGTCGGCCTGCGGACTGAAGGGTCCCAGGTTCGATTCCGGTCAAGGGCATGTACCTGGGTTGCAGGCACATCCCCGGTATGAGATGTGCAGGAGGCAGCTGATCGATGTTTCTCTCTCATCAATGTTTCTAGCTCTCTATCTCTCTCCCTTCCTCTCTGTAAAAAATCAATAAAATATATTTAAAAAAAACAAAAACAAAACAAAACAAAACAAAAAAAGATTCTTGCTCCTCAGGAGTTTTACCTACTTGAAGAAATAATTCAAATACAGTAGTCCCCCTGTTATCTGCAGTGAATATGTTCCAAGACCTCCCAGTGAATGTCTGAAACCACAGATAATACTGACCACTATATTTGTGCACTATGTGTTATCCTCTACATACATAAATTTTCACTTGAAGCACTTTATGGCTTCTCTTTGGTTTATCTGAATAGCCAACATTACTATTCTTGCATTTAGGGGCCATTAGCAAGTAAAATGCTCAAATACAAGCTTACTTGAACATAAGCACTGTGATATCACAATAGTCAATCTGATAACCAAGAGAACTAACTAACAGGTGGGAAGCATATACAGCCTGGAGATGCTGGACAAAGGGATGATTCACATTCAGGTGAGACAGAGAAGGCTGATGAGAGATTTCATCATGCTGTAGAGAATGGTATACAATTTAAAGTGTATGATTTGTTTATTTCTGAAATTTTCCATTAAATATTTTCAGACAGCAGTTGACCACTGATAACTAAAATTGCAGAAAGACAAACAATGGATAAGGGGCAACTACTATATACCAAAATCCGCAAAATAAAGTATGCCCAGAGGTAGAACTGCCCTTCTATTTTATAAGAACTGCCCTTCTATTTTATAAGAGAAAATAAAGCTACTTCCTTATTTGAACCAAATAAAAAATTTGAACCAAATTACTGGATTTCAGAATATGCTTCATAGTCCCGAAGCTTACAAAGAGATGATTGAATAACTTAATATTAAATTAAAATGTAAATTTCAAAACTTATATATTTGCATCAATTTAACAGTATGAGAAGAATGACGTGCAAAATTTAAATATATTGTATACATTTTTAAAACACGTTGGAGACCAATGTGTTGTTACATATTAAATATGTTAACTTGTTTTAATATGGTTAACTAGTTATTATGCGGGCCTCAAATTAAGGCCCTGAGATTGGAAGGCAAGCTGTTTATAAAACAAACACAAACAACAAAAAAACTGTTACTATATGCAACTACTTAACCTGTGTTTTATGATTTTCTTCACACCATACAGTACTCTATTCCTCATACAAAAATACACTGAATGCTTAAGCCAATATAATAAATTGTGAGTTTCTATTTATTTGCATATTTGTCATTATATTCTTATTAATATATGATAAATAATTTGAATTTATAAAATGAGCTTATTTTAATTAAATACTACTTATTTTATGTGTAAAGTTTCTAAAAAGATTTATTTTGAAAAGAGGGTTCTGTGGTTTTAAAGAAAACATGAAAAATCTTTGTATCAAATGATTTGTATGAACCCTCCAACTCAAGGCAGTTTGATTCTCAATTTCTGGCTCCAGGAGACTCGGTTTCTGAATTTATCCACTTGCTGGTTCAGGCCACTGTATACAGCAGATAAACTCAAGTTCATATGCTGACTACTATTCCTTCAAGCTTAAGAAAGATGATGCTTTTACACTGAGGAATAGATTATTTGCCCTAGCTGGTTTTGCTCAGTGGATAGAGCGTCGGACTGTGGACTGAAGGGTCCCAGGTTTGATTCCAGTCAAGGGCATATGCCCGGTTGCAGGCTCGATCCCCTGTAGGGGGCATACAGGAGGCAGCCAATCAATGATTCTCTCTCATCATTGATGTTTCTATCTCTCTCTCCCACTCCCTTCCTGTCTGAAATCAATAAAAAAATATATATATTTTAGATTATCACAAAATCATCAGACATCAAAAAAGGTCACCTTGTCTTAAATTTAACCAGTACATGAAATTTATCAGATATTTTTAGAAAGCCAGATTATCAGAATTTAATATATTAGTTTAAAATTTAACCAGTGATAACCAAGAAATAAGTCAATGGAAACTTCTTTAATGATCTAAGAAGCATTGCTTATATTAATTATGTAACACATGGGCATTTATTCATTTATTTTACAATTACTCAAGATATATTATATTAAAAGCTTCCAAAAGTTTTTTCCCCCAAACATTAATCAGCCATCTTCTATAGTTAGGGAAAGACTGAGCCAAAAATGGCTTTTCACCACTACAGAGAATGAAACTAGTAAACTTCAGGAAAAATGCATTTTCTGAAACCTGAACTCTGCTCTACTATAAAACACTTTGAACTTTTAGAACACTGAAGTATAATTCAAGAATAAATTGAGCCCTGACGGGTTGGCTCCATTAGTTAGAGCATCCTCTCGTACACCGAAAATGTGTGGGTTCGATTCCTGGTCAGGGCACATACTTAGGTTGAGAATTCAAGCCAAAATAAGAAACTGACTTGAGGTGTTTCATAGTGGCTATACAGAGAAGTCAAATAAGAACTATGTATATATGCATTTTTCAAAAGCTATCTAATGAATGGTACCAGTATCAAGGTTAAAGAGTTTCTCTTCTGGATGCACAGTCCCACCTATGTGACCTTGGGCAAATTATTTAAACTGCTGAAGCCTCAGTTTTCATTTCTGTAAAATGGAGGAAATAAAAAGAATACCTAGCCTCATAGATTTGTAGTAAGTAAGGAAATAAATAAATAAATAAATAAACAAATAGATAAATAAATAAATGTTGGTTAGCATGTTGCCTAGCACTTAAAAAATCTCAATAAATATTAACTTTAATTATTAAAATTGCTCAACACCTAAAAGCCAGCTGTTTTCTTCTGGTTATTTTTTCTATGACCTGATTCTACTCATAATTTACTGACTACATGTTTTTCCCTTCTGGAACAATGTTCTATTTAGATTTCTTTTTCTTTGCTTCCAGAATGATCTATGGTTGATATCTCTTCACCTCCACCACAATCATCAGACAGGATTGCTCCACTTCATTTTGGTCGTTCTGTACTTGCTTTGGTGGTCACTGCTTCTGTTACTTTCTCATTCCTTACTCAGTGGTTTAGAAAATAAAACTTAAGGAAGAACTAAACATTATAAGGAATTTATTGAGATAAATGGTTATCAAAATTAGGCAAAAAGTGATGTTATTAAATACAGGGTGGGAAAAAAGGTTTATAGCTGCTCATATGGAAAACAATACATTTAATAAATAATAATACAAGATTAAATTGTTTCACCTACTCAAACCGTAACCTACTTTTGCCCCACCCTGTATAAATCACACCAAGAGAGAGCAGCTTTTGACAGCAGCTGTGAAATGGTGGGAATCAGTGAACTCCAAAGAAACAAACAAAAAAAAGAAATGGAAGGCTATGAAACTTACATAATTTACATGGGAAGCCAGTCTCTGAAGATGAGAGGAGCCAGGAAAGGCACCTCTGGATGAATATTTGGACAAGACAATAACAATGAAGGGACGGTGTTCTCTGATCAAATGGGAACCACTAGTAAGAATATAATGAGAAATAAGACAAGTATAACATTTTACTGTATTTTATTTCTTTACTGCATAACCTACATTGAGGGACAATATCTTTGTGTATAAAAATATAGATGGGATGTTTAAAAAATGCATGGTGATAATGGCAATAGCAATGAGGATGACATATTTTTAAGAGCCAAAGTTAGAAATTCATTGACAAAATAAATTAAAATTATAACACCATGTTGGCAGACATTGGAACACGGTATCCTATGACACAAAAATGTTTCTTCAATAGAATTCTAGGGATTTTGTAGTTGAAAAAATATTTCATGTAGGCAAGTAAAAATCAAATGGTTTATTGCAAAGATGCAAGCAGATGGGTGACTTTTTGCCTTGTGCCTGAAAATGAACCTGCTTCTCAACTTCCATGAGCATTAAATTCAGTTAAAAACTAAAAAAAAGACACTGCCAAGGAAACTGAGATGGCAATATAACATCATGCCTGAGAGAATAAACTATCAAGACAGGATAAACAAAACCAACTGAAATGGAACAAGCAAACTTAATACAAGTCAAAGAAGCTTTATAGAATCTATCTATACTAATAAAAGGGTAATATGTTAGTTAGACTGGATGTCTTGCAGACATCCTTACGGACGTCCTTCTAGACAAAGTAACAGGGCTGCAAGGGCCAAAGGCCTGCAGCCGCAGTGGCTGTGAGGGCCGGTCCAGTGCCGTGGTCCCTTTTGCAGAGGCCACGGGAGAAGATGCCGCAGGAGAAGGCAGAAGGGAGAAGGCGGCACTGCGGGAGAAGGGTGAAGGGAGAAGGCCGGCACCACGCAAAAGGGGAGAAGGTGAGAAGGCCAGAGCTGTGGGAGAAGGGAGAAGGTGACAGATAGGGGGATCAGGCCAGTAGGGGAGAGCAGTTAGGGACATCAGGGAGGCAGGCAGGTGAGCAGTTAGGAGCCAGTGGTTCTGGATTACGAGAGGAATCCCAAATTGAAGAGGGTGCAGGCCGGGTTGAGGGACCCCCCCCCCCCCCGCAACCCTGTGCACGAATTTCATGCACTGGGCCACAAGTCCTATCTAATAATAGAGAAACATGGTAATTAACTGTAACTTCGCTACCCTTCCCACAGGCAAATCAGTGAGATATGCAAATTAACTGCCAACAAAGATGGCGGCCGGCAGCCACGCAGCTAAAGTGAACAATGAGGCTTGCTTGCTCCGGTGACGGAGGAAGCCAAGATTCCCCACCTGCCGCAGCCCAGCTCTGAGGTCCAGATGCAACAATTTTGCAATTATAGAAGCTAAAAAAACCCAGAAACCTGCTTTCAGCCACAGCGGGCTCAGAGCTTAGAGTGCCAGTGATGGCAACAGAGTTACAATTATAGAAGCTAAACAAACCCAGATAAATGCTTTCAGCCAGCCACAGCCTCAGAGCTGAAGCCGGTTCTCAGCTCCAGTGACAGCCATAGAAGGTAAATAAATCCCAGAATTAAAAAAAAGAAGAAGAAAAGGAGAGGTTGGGAGCTTCAGTCACCCACCAGACTGAAAACGGCCCACAGCCCCTCACCCAGACTGGCCAGGCACCTCAGTGGGGACCCCCACCCTGAAGGGGGTGTGACCAGCTGCAAACAGCCATCAGCCCGTCATCCAAGCTGGCCAGGCACCCAAGCGGGACCCCCACCCTGATCTGGGGCACTCTTCAGGGTCAAACCAGCCGGCCCCCACCCGTGCACCAGGCCACTATCCTATATAGTAAAAGGGTAATATGCAAACTGACCCTAACAGCAGAATGACTGGTCACTATGACACACACTGACCACCAGGGGGAAGACGCTCAATGCAGGAGCTGCCCTCTGGTGGTCAGGGTGCTCTCACATGGGAGAAGCTCTGCTCAGCCACAAGCCAGGCTGATGGCTGCCAGCACAGCGGTGGTGGTGGGAGCCTCTCCCGCATCCTCAGCAGCGCTAAGGATGTCCAACTGCAGTTTAGGCCTGCTCCCTGCTGGCAAGTGGACATCCCCCGAGGGCTGCCGGGCTTCCAGAGGGATGTCTGATTGCCATCTTAGGCCCAATCCCCCAGGGAGCGGGCCTAAGCCAGCAGGTGGTCATCCCCTGAGGGGTCCCAGACTGCGAGAGGGCACAGGCCGGGCTGAGGTACCCCCCTGAGTGCACAAATTTTTGTGCACCGGGCCTCTAGTATATATATAAAAGCCTAAGCGACTGGTCAACTGGTCGCTATGATGCACACTGACCACTAGGGGGAAGTCCCTCAATGCACAGGATTGGGCTCCCTCCTGTCTGGATCAGGCCTGCAGGGATGGAGCAAAACCGGCTCTCTGACACACCCCAAGGGGTCCCAGATTGCGAGAGGGCACAGGCCAGGCCAAGGGACCCTACCAGTGCACCAGTGCACAAATCCATGTATTGGGCCTCTAGTGTTAAAATAAAAATACTACTAAACAGAACCAATCTTGCTATCCATGGAAATAGCAAATAAAAATTTTTTCTCAGAATTTATGTTAATAACTCCTATGAAATTACTCCAAATGTGGGACATTTTTTCATAATTGCTTTTGTTTCCTAATGACTTTTTAAGACCTTTTTTTTTTTTTGAAACAAATGAAACTTTATCAGAAATAAAACTTTTAAAATATCCAAAATAAAAGGCTAGCCTATTGAGGAAAAGAATGGTCAGCTGTCACAAATATTGTATATCTGGATTTCCATTAATGCCTTGATATCTTCCCTTCTTGGAAAGAACTCACTGTACTCTGCTGAAAACCTGTATTTAGTTATAAACCAGTATTCAATGTATAATCATTTGATATCTTCATTTAGGTAAAAACAACAACAAACACATTCACTCCCATTCAATATGAACTATACTAACTTCTAAAATCATCTTAAAAAGAAAAATATCACTCTTTCTTCTAGTAAAGTGTTCTTTCTTTTTCTAGTAGTGGATATTTAGAAAATAATAATATGTGAGAATATGGCCAATATGATAATTTAATGTATCACTTTATAAAGGAGCTTTTCTTTTATGCTACCCTTCTATAAATAACAATTTTGCCATGGTTAAAATATATTTTCATAAAATTTCGTATAGATACACTAGATATGATAAATAAATTCCTGAGTTTAAATGACAACAATGCAAATTGTATGATAAAGACTATATCATCGTCCTATTTTTATTTTCATAAGATCTTTTAAGTGATATTATTTCATATTAGGCTTTTTTTGTGCTGCTCAATATTATAATTAATAATTCATATTTTTGTCTTTCCCCTCTCACTCTGACAACTTTTATTTTTAATCGGTGGGCATGTGCCAAATTGGTTTGTTATTTATTTATAATGTAAAATGACAAGGGATTGAATATGTGGAATAAGATAGATATTTCTTTCATATGACAAAATTTTCTCAGTAATGGGGATATTTCTTGCTTACCCTTATGGACTCAAAGATTTTAGAGAGGTTAAATCAGATGGCATTAGTACCTCATATGACAATATGTAATAAATATACAAAATGGAACTGTTCATTTATGCTTTAAAAATTCATTTTAGTATTGTCAAGACAGCTGGGCACATGCATAAAAAGAGGACAAAAAAAAATACCAAAATGTGTAAAAGACTCTCTAAACTAATAAATTCTATAGTGCCAATTAAGTAAAAATTCTGACCAAACAGATCTATTTGCATTCTTTCCTAAATGCTAAAACATGCAAATTTAGTAGGAACAAACAGAGAAAATTTCAAAGATATTGAATTTCCATTGAAACAAATGAAAAGTTCTGTCTGCAGGGGCTTTACAGAGCATTAAATAACCCCTTCAGTGTTTCTCATAACCTAAAACTACATACCTAAAGGCTAGAGCATTGAATAGCTGTGGCAAACAATTTCAAAGTGTGTTTCCAAGGACATCAACAACCAAATCGCCAGGGAAGTAGGTTAGAATGAAAAATCATAGGCCCACTCATGATCTACCAAGGAGTCAGATGAGGAATATGGCTAGAATTTGCAGTTTAAATCAGGTAGTGAGATACAATAAGTATGAGAACAGCCTTAGGGCAAAATCCCTGTATCTCACAAAAGCTTCCTATAGTGAGATAAACCCTTTCAATTGATCCTTTGCATCAAACAGTAGAGAATTCAGCAGACTTGAACACATTTGATTAAGTTATGTGCTTCCTCAAAGATTCCAGTGTCTCTGATTTCTTAGAACTATGAATTTAAAAACCATAGTCTACTCTGGGAGAGATTAGCCAAAGAACATACATGCATCTATGCATAGCCCATGGACACAGACAACAATGTGGTGAAGGCTGACAGGGGTTGGGTGGAGATGAGCAAAGGAAGGGGGTGGGGGGGTACCTGCATAGTGTCAACAATAAAAAAAAATTTAAAAATAAAACATAATCCGCTGTCACTGCCTTAGTTAGCCAGCCTCTTCTCTCTGTCTCTACGTTTATTGTCAACTGTGCAAATCCTTGAGGCTTTGACATCATTTAATTTGTCTAACATTTGGAACAAGGAAACTTTTCTCAGCAATTTGGTTCCAATTCCCATATAAAACTTGACCTTTGACAGACTATATTTGCATATAATATTAACCATTTCAAAATAATTTTAAGACCTTAATTATTTTGAAGATTATTAAAATGTAGGAGGCTTTATGTTGACATTGGGCCAGATGTGGAACTAATGCACAGGAAGTTCAATCCTTTTAACAATGGTTAACTCATTAAGGGTGGATGTCTGAACCAGAGCACAGGCATTCTGAGGATATACCACCCTGCCTTTCAATCGGCTCCTTCAGCAAAACTTCCCCTGCCTTTATGGACTATGCCCATGCTATGAGTTCTGTATCTCTGAAATATTTCACATAGACTTATGTGTACATGGTGTTTATATTTCAAAAATGGACTAGGAAAAACGAATTTTATTGTGTTAGTATAGGATTATGCAATCTAGGGTGATCTAGTTTGAAATGGCAATTTTGATTATTGATAATGATATTAATAGCAGTCTTGTGAGGTATTATTTCTGACATGGTAATAGCTACATTTTAAAAAACTTATAATTCTTAATTTTCAAAATTCATTTTAAGGTTTGGTGCTAGTGTGGATATGAGAAAGAAAATATAACTGCTGCCACACTGAATGTGTATCAAAAAATTACTAATAGCCATGACTACTACTTGGTTAGCTCTATTTCACTATTCGAATGTAACAATGAAAAGTGGTATCTAGGATCTCATTTATAATAACTGCCATATAATAAAACAATAGAAACTATTAGCACAGATGTAATGTTAATGAACTGGTGACTTTTGAACAGAACTCTATCAGATGAGACTATTTGAAATATGTTCCCTGCAGACTGAAAGAACACACACACACAATACATACACAACACATACACAAGCATACATCAAAATGTTCATAATTACATTTTTAGGAAAGTGTTTAAACACTTTTACTTGGTATTATAAAATCTTTTAAAAATGGGGACTGATTTAGCTTTCAGCATTTTTTATTGTCCAGGTAAGGACAGGGATAGGTGAGGGAAGAGAGTATAGGTAGAGAATAAGTGTGTAAGATGTGTGTGTATATGTGTATACACTTATGTGAATTTAACCACTCTGAATTTAATGGGGAAAAAAGCCATTACAGTGTTTATATATCTTTGTGTGAAACAAGTACTTTTCTCCTTAACTGGAGTTTACATAGGCTCTATCTTAACACCCTGTGAGAATTCCATTAAACATCAAAATGGATTTTTCCAAATAAAAAGGTCCATGATTTAGCTTTATTAACATCTGAATGAATGTTTCCATTGAGTTTTCCAGAATAGGGAACTGCGTATGGTTTAGAGAGCAATCTTTTTCATGATGATCAGTAGCAATGTTTCTCTTCTGTCAGAAGGCAAGCTACAGAAATACAAAGCATTAGATATACACCTAGATAAAAATAATATTGTAGAATCCAACTGGTATCTGAGAGGTGAGGACAAGCTGAGATAGACTCCTTGGCTTCCTTCTGTCCAAAAATTTTCTGTTTCCCTATTTCCTATGGTTACCACCATGGAACATGTTAAAATCTCAGTAGGGACTCTGTTTCAACTTTTCCTTTCAAAACACAGTGAAAAAGCTTAATGGAAAAAAAATGTCCTTCCTATCTCCATGCCAGGCACAGTGTAAGATCCACAAACTTAAAAGCCAGGCAAATAGTCTTTTATGTGCCCCAAAGCTCGGCAAGTGACCTAGTGCTACAAAAATTCCGAAATAGGCATGTGACCTGACTAATGTGTGCTGTAAGATGAGTCAAGGAAAATGGAACCATCTGTACTTTTATTGGACAGTCAAATAATTCCTCTCTGTCCATCCAAAGACATAATTTGTATACTTTAAGGGAGATACAAGAGGAGATTTTTTTCCCAAAGGATCTAATTTTTGAAATTAATGATGTAAAATGATCTAAAAAGTATAACCTTGTAAACATAGAAAATGGGCTTAGAAAACCATGACTGCCTTAAGAAGTCATTATTGCTCATCTGTGCACTTAGCTTTATTTAAGACTTACCAGAGGAAGTCGGGGAAAATGAAGGGAAATAACAAACTGCAGCGATCTCCAAGTGGTTCTTATACACCTACTTCATTAGGGTTGTAGTCTAAGGAGCTTCCTCCTCTGTGATGAAAGTGACCAATGATTGAACTCTTAGAATGAGTGATGGCAGAAAAATAGCAATCACTGAGGAGGCATGTTAGTATCTGTAGATGCTTACACAAGCTTTGCCATTTGTTTCTTATGCCTATATGTCAACCAAACATCAACCTCCATTACCTCCTATGGGAATTTCAGTGGATTTATTTTATTTTTCAAGTTTTCAGTCTTAATGAAAAGGAGTAGGACAGAGTAGCAATAAAAAATAGTAAACTATGGTAATAAACTTTGAATCTGTCAAAGACTGCACCTAACAAAATATGTATATTTATGAAGTGAAAGGACGTGATAGAACTGAGCAGGACACTGTGAATAAGGTGACAGACAAGGATCTATAGATAATTCTGTGACATTTGTCCTCCATCTCATATATTAAAGTGTCCTACTCACTTACAGATATGGAAACCAAATGTACATTACAACAATAACAGCAGCTACCATGCATTAGATCCATATGGCAAGCCAGGAACTATGTTAAACATTTAAATATATCATCTCATTGAATTCTCACAAATAGCCTACAAGGCAAGCATTATTATTGTATTTACAAATGAGAAAACTAAATCTGAAAGAGATTAAATAACTTGTTCCAGGGTTCACAGTTAAGTGGAAGAGCCAAGATATGAACTCAGATATGTGTCTGATTTCAAACTCCATGCCCTTAACCAGTAGGTTAGTAGTTCTTAACTCAAATTGCAGATTAGAATCACCTGGAAAACTTTTAAAAACTACTTATACCCAGTCCCTATCCCAAGAACAATTAATCAGAATTTCTTGTGCATGGGGCCCAGACATGGTTGTTTGTTTCAGAGCTCCCCTGGGTGACTGTAACATGCAGGCTGGACTGCCAATCACTGCACTATGCTATCGGACTCCCATGAAGGTCAGCAGACCTGTGCTAGGGTAAGACAGCACTGAAACCAAGTGTCCTCAATCTCTTTAAAATGGCTTTTCTGTGGCCCTGCCAGGTACTCTTTGCCACATTTGATTGTTATGACTTTCTGTAGAAGTAATATAAATGTGGGAAATTTTTACAAAGCATTGTCACAGCAGAATAGGTTACAATTCCCCCAAAGAGAACCTGCTTATATCTATCTACAGGCTATAATGAATGAACACAAGGAAGACTCAAATTTATTACTCTCATTCCCAAAAGGGAAGTAAAGACTGACCTTAAAAGCCCTTCATACCACAGCTAATCACTAACATTTGGAATGGCCTGCCGCTCTCCTTTCACAAATCCAATAAGAGCAGCAACCAGATCCCAGGGGGAAAGACCCAATTCCCACTCCTTTACAATGCTATTTTACTCAGGATCTCAAGGCAAGTGAAAGTCATTAAAATCATAAAAGCCGTGGAAGTAAAGAAAAAAATGTGGATAGTACAAAGACCACAAGATTTTATATGAGATGCCCTAGGTTTTCTTCTGCACTCTGCCACTCTTCCATGACTGGGGCCCTCTTAGCCTTTGTTTCCTCTTCTGTACTGAAGACACAGCTATCTGATTGTAGTGCAGTGATTTTACAAGTGTCCTACCCACCAGCATTACCTAGAAACTTGTTAGAAATGCAAATTACCAATCTCTCCTAGACTCAGAATCAGAAACTCTGGGGTCTGTCCCAGCAATGTGTTGTAACAAGCCCAAGCGGTGACTCACCATCTCCAGATGGTTCTGATGCACCTACTTCATTAGGGTTGTTGTCTAAGAATAAAAGGAGCCTGTGCATAAAATTGTTAGCTTTTACTACTATCAGCTTAAGTCAAAATCTAAAATTCTTAAAATAATATTTTAGCCTACATTAGTTAAGATTAATAACCGCATTTCTGAATTTTACTTTGACTGTGTAGATGAGGCACAAGTCAACCAGAGGTTATGCAATTAGCTTGGAGTCAAAGAGAAAGCAAGGAGTAAAGCTGAGAAGGAAACCCCAGAGTGAACTTGATTTTAATTCAAACTGTTAAGGTACCAACCACGCACTTTCATCTATAATCACAATGAACCTTTTTATAAACAAGTCTCTATCTTTTTAGCTAAAAAATAAAACTAACTTTTTGGATTTTAAAATAAATTGACTTGTATAATTCTGGGCTACCAGCAGTTCAAGAAGCAATAAAACATTACAAGTGTTCCACAGTGAATAGGTACAATTGCTCAGACCTCTCAATATGTGAAGTGCAGACAGTATTCCCCTTGCTTACCTCACATTTCTGATTTTGCAATGGTGGAAACCATAATAAATAGGTGTGTAGACACTGTGCTTCAAGTATATATATTTCTGTAATATTATTATTTAGATACTATAAAATATAAGCTGGATTTTAGGAGATGCTTTGGGATGTTTCTCCCCAACCTCCTGTCAGCAGCACTCGATCTTTTTACTGTAATTTATCTGATATAGCTGCTTGATATTTTTACATGCAAGGGTGCAGAAAAACAAAGAGCGAGGGAATGGGTTGCTAATGAAATTCTCTGATGTAAAAGCACTTTGGAATGATCAGGTGGTAAATAATAATAAGAGGAAATAACATAAAGTGCCTGGATGCCACTGCAATAGTCACTATTAAATGCAGAAGAGATCAGGCATGAATAGAATTTTCATTTTATGCAGCCACTGTGTGTGTATATAGAATATACAGTTGCTAATTTTTCAATGATACTGGTAAACTATTGTTTGCAATCTTTTCTTGCTAGCTTATCACTTTAAAAGGCATCATATAGAAACACACAATTGTCCCAGTAAAATGGAGAATGTATGCAAAATGGCTAGAGAAAAGAGCCTTTTTGTACGCAGGGGGAAAAAAAGAGCTCAAATAACAGGAGAGAATGAAGAGAAAATACTGACACTATTAGAGCAGCTAAGGAGACATACATAAAGGTGAACTTTGAAAAACATCAGAAACAAATAACTCAATGTGTGGCAGAGGAACTACAATGAAGATATACTAATACACTCTATGGTCATACACCCAAACTACAGATTGCATTTTCTCTTTCCTAGGCTATTTTTATAGTGGTGGTGGTTTTTAAATGGAACTAGAGAGAAAGGAGGGAGAAGCATAATTTTTTGTTTGTTGTTACTATTGCTGTTTACTTTATCTATAACACTAACAGCAACTCCATACTTGAGTTTTCCAACAATTTCAGAACCTCATTCGCCTTCAATTTTCATGTTTGATGCTAAGAGCTGGGAAGGTTCTTTTAGTCATAGGGGAAGCGTCTGATTAGGATTCTAAGAAAGCAGAGCTCTTAGAAAAATACCACTATCCAAGCAATACAATCAGACAAAATTCTCTCCCTTCCTTTGTCCTCTCCCTTTGTGAAATAAAAGGTTGTTTTTAGGACCTTTTCTGTCCATGGTCATTAAAAAGCAGGATTGGACTTGCACATACAACTATATTTCAGAATATCTCAAATTCTAACTTAGAAGAAGACACACACTTTCTCAGAGAAACTCAGAGAAAACAACTCTGCATATTCACAAAATTCACTTATTTCTAGAAAAGGAAAATGGAGAGAGCACTGCCAACATAAGAAAGTAGTAATAATAATATTAGTAATACCAATACTTTGGATTCTAGAGCATGATTTATCCCAAACATTCACCTGTAATAAGGGAGACTCCAGAACAAGGAGGTCATTAAGGCTATATTTCTATCTTCACGATTCAGCCAAAATCAGACTCTCCGGAAAGCTGTAAATGCTCTCAGAACAGATTTTAGCAATGAGATTGAAATGAACATTGGGACCATGGCATAAAAGCATCTCACTG
This sequence comes from Myotis myotis, assembly GCF_014108235.1. Lineage (NCBI taxonomy): Eukaryota > Metazoa > Chordata > Mammalia > Chiroptera > Vespertilionidae > Myotis > Myotis myotis. The sequence goes on from NW_023416324.1 coordinate 152,119,033, forward strand.
TCCCTTGTTCTACAAGTTAACTATTAAACCATATGTTGTTCATCCTGGTTTGGTTTACTCAATTCTAGAAACAAGGACGCACTGATCAGATTGCCCTGGGCATTGAAAACCTAGTGAAGCCTTTGCTAAGACAGTGTTCTTCCCCCAACTTCACCCAGAGGGCTTCCATTATCAGACTATCAACTCTGTTACTGGTGAAGGATGGAAAATATCTTCTTTTGAAGAACACATTCTTTCTTTCCCTGTATTTTCTGGTTTTGGTACACTCAACATTTTAAGTGCCTAATCTCCTCCCCCAACCTCTCAATTCCCTTCTCCTACTCTAGTTTATTCTTTTAATTATTTACAGACTTGCTTCTCTGGACACTTTGTTCTAGTAGAAGTTAGCTGGTTTTTTTCAACACCTTTTGGTGGAATGCAATAATAGTTACATAGAGAAGGAATTGGTCTTAAAGGTATTTTTAGGTTGCATCTGTGACAGATAGAGATCTTTTCCTTTTATTGATTTTTCCTGTGTACCGTCCACTCTACAGCTTGAAATGGCTACAACAGTGTTTGAAAAATTGGTTGTTAGTAGCTGTTCAAACCATTTTTCAAAGCAGTTCCTGCAAGCTCCATTTCACTCTCCGTTTTAAGGAGGGTTTTGTTAGGGCTGGTTTCATTTTCTTTGTGGAGTCATGCTGTCAGAGAAACACAGTCTAGAACATTGTTTTTAAATATGGTATGATTGGGATAATAACCATATTGAATCTGTATTCAAAATTTATTAGATTGAGCCATGTGCAGCTAAAAAGAAAAAGAGGTCATAAGTCTTCAATGCTTCATAAACATGAACACTAAGGAATGCAAATGTTAAAATTCACCAAGCACAACATGATATTGCACTGTTGGAAAGATATTTTCTCATGTCCAAGATTCACAGTGCAGGGGGAAGGTTGAGTGTTTATATGCGGGATTTTCCTCCATACTTTTGCTAATGATCATCTGTGAATATGCCTTAATATCTACATAATTTACATTTATAAAAATGATACACTATAAAGGTTACAAACAGCATGATAGCAAGTCCATTTTTAATAGAACTAAGAATAGCAAACTTTGATAATATTCTAGAACTCTTAATTTTTACTTATTAGTATATTTCCAGGACCCAATTACTTAGAATAAAAGTTGAAGAAATTTGAGATTAAGAGAAAGGGTGAAAATAGCTAATGGTATTCAGGTTTTTAGAAAATGATATATTTGTTTAAAAAATAGGATTTAGGGCCAAGTTCTACAGTGATTTTTTGATAAATGTACAATAAAACTTCCTGAATCTTCAAAAAGTGAAATAGTGAAACATCAACCCCATTTTAAATTTAGAGTAGTAAATTTCAGTGAAGATACATATCAAAATTGGCAATGGCCAGACTTTGAGAGAAAGAAATTGAACATTCATTGTGACCAGAAGGAGGGTAAGCATGAGGAATGCAGCCCAGGAAAAGCACTCATTATGTGTAAGCCAAAACCTAACATCATACAGTAAAGTTTTCATAATTTTTTAGGAGAATATTTAAAGAAATATGGTTTCATGGGGCTTTTGCTGTAATTTCTTTTCTTTTTTAAAAGAATTATAGGGAAATTTCAGGAGCTCCTCTTAGAGGTTCTGAACCAACTTAAGTGGTTGTGACAAAGTGACATAGCCAACCCCCAGTAGGCCCCAAATGCTTGCTCAAAGCAAGAGTTTGGGGGGCTTGGAATGCAGACTAGGAAACTCAATGGTCCAACTACACAAGGGCAGATTGGCAAACCAGGCCTGAGGACTACCCTAGAAAATAAACATTCTGATCTGAAGGTTACTCCTACCACTGCTTTACTGTCTGTGAAAATTGTGGCCAAATTATATATCTCTACTTTTGATGAGCTTGAGAAAGACAATGTGTTTTGTGTTGTTTTTTCCTGGTGTGTAGTTTCCAAACTGTAAACAGTAAGTGCTATATAAAAGGAAAGTGGCATTAATGTCTCATAAGAGAAACATAAAAATTAAAAATATTTTTTGTTTGCTTTATAAAAGTACTGCATACTACCACTAGTACTAAGTCAGAAATTAGGTGGGGAAAATGTCTCCAGAATACATTTGCTGTAAATAATCAGCGAGTTTTAATTTTAGAGAACAAGACCAGGACACGTCACAGGAGGCTTTTGATGTGAAATCAGAAACCCTTGGTCTGTGAAACCCCCATTTTAAGATCCAGTTTATCCTGAACTAGGAATAAGCTGTACAGAAAGTTGCCTATCTTGTGTGCTTCACCCTTCTTAAGATCTAATGAATCCATAGCCTTGGGTTCCTATTTCTATAAAAATAACAGTAAAACCTCATCACTTTGTTTTCTTTGATGAAATTGGCTATGCCTCCAATTAAATTATATTACAAACTTCTTTCCCACTACCAATAATGTAAATAAAGAACCAAGCACAGGCATGTGGTAATGAAGAAAGGACGAGTTTTAGCCTTAGAACCTTATGATTGTATCCTATTTCCACCCCTAACGAGTCATTTAACCTTTCTAGGTCAAAGTTTTCTCATCCATTAAGTGAAGATAATGGTGCCTATCTCAAAGGATTGTTTGAAAACTTAAATGAAAAATGGTTGGTGCAGAGAGGTCTCTCCATAAATGGCAGCCAAAGCACTGCCTGCAGTGAAATTCAGATAAAACACATTTAGCCAGGACAGATGCACTGGGAGGTAGGTCTGTTATCTATGCTACAAAATCCATTAAGTCAAAATAATTTGGTCATTTAAACAATACCCTTTAGAAAAATTTTAATGACATTTCTCTAAACACAAGCTAGCTTAGGTTATATGGAATTCCTGTATTTAAAAAGGAGCTTAGCCCTAGCTGATTTGGCTCAGTGGATAGAGCATCAGCCCCTGAAGGGTCCCAGGTTAAATTCCGGTCAAGAGCACATGCCTGGGTTGGGTCTTGATCCTTCCTGAGGGGCATGCAGGAGGCAGCTAATCAATGATTCTCTCTCATCATTAAGGCTTCTCTCTCTCTCTCTCTCTCTCTCTCTCTCTCTCTCTCTCTCTCTCTCACTCTCTCTCCCTCCCTCCCTACCTCTTCGAAATCAATAAAAATATAAATAGATAGATAGATAGATAGATAGATAGATAGATAGATAGATAGATAGATAAAGGAGCTTCATGCCCTGGCCAGTGTTGCTCAGTCGTTGTATGTAGTGCTGGGCCAGCATCGAAGGCTCAAGGTTTGATTCCCAGTCAAGGGCACACACCTGGAATGCAGGGTGCATGCTGGAGGTAACCAATCAATGTGTCTCTCTCACATGGATGTTTCTCTCTCTCAATCTCTCCCCCATCCCTTCCTTCCTCCCTTCCACTCTCTCTAAAAGCCAATGAAAAAATATCCTTGGGTGAGGATTAAAAAAAAAATAAAAATAAAGGAGCTCCATTCAGTTCGTAAAATAGTGTATCTAGTCTTGTTCCCCAAATCCAGGATGATAAAGGCCTTCCACCACAAAGGATGAGTGACATTTAGAAAACCAGATTTTCAAAAACTGGAATAGCATATAGGTCATTAAGATGACAGGAAGTCCCCAACTCAAAGCATATGGAAAAGAAATGTGTCCTATGGAAACATCCTGCAGATGAAGGAGACTGGAATGACTTTAAACACTGGATGGAAATGGAGGAGTAGAGAACAGTATCAAGCCCTAAAAGACTGCAGATTAAAAAGTGATCAAAACCAACTTTAGGTGAGAGGTAAAGAACGATTTCAGAATACTTATCTGTGGGTAGAAGAGCAGTGAGAGCCAAATTCCTAGGGTTGGAGAGTATTTAGAAATTAAACCCTTAAGTAGTATGATCCAAGATAGGGCCAGCTTCAGAAAATACAAATATTGATGGGTTAAATCAGGACTGAGGAAAATATAAAGCCAAATATGGGCAGCTTTAAGGGAATAAAATAGGCAGCTTGGGACTCAACTGTCATCACAATTCATTTGTGTTTCACATCCCACTGTTTGTGACATTAACAGAATTTCGAATTTAGCAATGAACTATTTTTGTATTGTGAATCTCTGGAGCCATTTTCCATATGTAGCTACCACTGCAACTAGAAATAACAGCCTTTTTGATCTTTAAAAAACTTCCAATTAATACTATTGAAATTTGGGGTCACTTTTTATACCTTTTGAAGTAGAGTATTACCCCTATTCTTTATTTGAACAAAATCCAAGTTATTTTAGAAATAAGTCCTTTGGTAACATCTGCTTTTACTGTAATTTTTCAAAATAAAGTTAGTTTTAGACTTCTATTTTCATATAACTAGAATAACTAAAGCAAATCTTTTTGTAAATGCATTTAAATAGGACAAATTTACACAGGGTTCCCATGTTGTGTCAAACAAGCAATGCAATTTTAAGTATTAGTACTTATACACTGAGTGGCCAGATTATTATGACCACCTGACATTTGTAGGCAAATTAGCTATAATTTTGCGCTGAAGCTGCTAGAGGGCCAGATCATTATAAACATCTGAATAGCACAACATACCTAAGTATTGTTGCTGATCAAGTTCATCCTATCATGTTGATGGTGTATCCCAATGGAGATGGCTTCTTCCAACAAGACAATGCGCCATGCCACGGTGCTCGTATTGTGCAGGAGTGCTTTCAAGAACATGAGGGAGACTTTATCTTGCTTAGGTGGCCCCCACAATCACCAGATCTCAATCCAAGTGAGCATTTGTGGAACGAAGTTAAAAGAGCAATCAGGCAGCTGGTTCCACAACCATCAAATCTCACAGAACTGGACAGTGCTATTCATCAGGCATGGTGTCAGATTCCTCGCATCACCTTTCAACATCTCGTGGAGTCAATGCCAAGAAGAATCGCTGCAGTATTGAAGGCAAAAGGTGGCCCAACGAAGTATTGATGGGGTGGTTATAATAATCTGGCCGGTTATAATAATCTGGCCACTCAGTGTATATTAATATACATGAGTCATATATATATTATATATACTATATATAATGAGCTTGAGTTCATTGTTAACAGGGCTTTTATGTATTATCATCATTATTGCTGTTGTTAGTGAATATCACTTACTGAGTACCTATTATGCTAAAAAACTCTTCTATGCACTATGCACACATACCATTAAATGCAGCCATCATTGCTCCATTTTCCATTTGAGGACTTAGACAAGAGAGACAGCATGCCTGTGGTCATATAGTAATTTGTTCATATAGAGGTGACAACAAATGGCTGTGCAACTAGAGAGTCTACATTATTTTCACTATCTACCTCTGTCTTTCATACTGACACAAGCCTACAGTTTTAAAAGCTAACATAATGTGTTGTCAAGTTCCACACAATTGCTTTTTTCCTAATACACTGTTATTCCACTGAATCAACATTCTCTTCAAATTGTTTACTCTTGTACAGAATATCTACACTGATGTTTACATGCCTTTTCTTACAAAATGTAATTCAGAACTAAATGATGCTGCTTTAAGCACCTACTATGCGGTACCTATTGGGCTAGATATCTTTGCTCACGATCATACTAAAATACAGAACTTGACAATGTAGAATCCTCTTCTTCTTGAAGATGCGTTTTAGGTAAAATTGTATTTCTAATCCTTTTTAGTCACTGATTTGCATAAAGAAATATAGCACTAAGTGAAAAGAATTAGGAATTTGGATTTAAAAATTCCTTTCAATAAAATAAACCTAGCTGGTAACAAATAGTTGAAACAAAATCTGTAACATGAAGGGCATTTATGGCAGATGTAAACATCATTTCTACCTAGAAACAGAAAATTAGTCTGCATAATGTCATTTATCTCCTGAGCTAAATTATATTATAATTGTCATCTATAAACCCAAATTCTTAATGTGTGCTGCAAAGATGATATCTCTGACCCACCCTCAGTAGGAAATGTGTTTTGAGTTGTTTGTCGGTAGTGATAATGGAGTGGTACTGAACAAAATATATTTTCAGCAAGTTTCCTTGGTAATAAAAATAACTATAATAGTAACAATAATAATAATCAGCATCACAATAATGACAGTATTTATTAAATACTTTCCTATGTGCCAAGTACTGTGATTAACACTTAATTTACATTATCTTATTCGTTTCTTAAAATATCTCATGAGGTATGTACTATAAGTAGTCCAATTTAACAGAGAAGGGTACTGAGACACAGAGAAGTAAGAAAACTTGCCCAAGATCACACACATACAGGAGCAGATCCAATGAGTTTGCCTCTCGTGCCTACATGAGGTGGGGATTCTAGCAGACTCTCTAATGCGTGTTCAGAAGAAGACTGCATTCTGTGATGTTCTATCCACATCAACTAGGTGTGGGACCCAGCTCATTTGTAAGCCCAGATCTGAAGACCAGATCTTTAATAGGAGTTAAAGTTCGAGTTGTTGCTATTCATTCATATTGCCTGCTAATTAAAGTGTTCCCTTCTGAGAAGACAGTGTGGCTGGATATAATACATGCTCAAGAAAGCCTGATGAATGTTAACAATTGTTCCTATAAGTGCTTAGTTAATAGGTGATTTTAATCTCCCAACCCCTTTAAAAAATATGTTGTCCTATTGTCTAAAATATTTTCACCAAGGGCATGTATTACTTAGGTTATCAGTTGAAAAATTATAACTTTAAAAATTCATCTTGTTTTGTTTTGCTCTTAGGTTGCTAGGCTCAGTTAAACATGACACTCTCTGGGAAACCATTCCTCCTCTACTCTCTGATCTGTTCCTAGGACAGCACAGTGTGCCTTGCTCTGTCTTCCACAGAACCTTATCAAAACCACATACTGTTTTGTTCACTGTCCCCTCTACTTTATCTTTAGTCCCTTGAAGATTGACCCGATAACTTATCTACGTTTTAGACCCCCAGGAGTCCTGAATGCTAGCATTAAGTTAAAAAACAACAACAATAACCAACCAATGAACAACACACACTAGAAGATTCAAAGAGAAGAAAAAGAATGATCTTGTGGTTGACTGTGCACAGTTTTTGGTCTTTGAACACTTGGTTGACTGTGCACACTTTTTGGTGGCTTGTTTCTCCCCTTATATTACGTACAAGTCTTCATGAAAAAGAGTTTCCCACAGCAGAGGATAATTTGAATTGAGTGGTATGTTCCTCAGAGAAGTTTATTAATGTACAAAGGAATATATATCTTTATTAATACACATACATACACCGAAACCGGTTTGGCTCAGTGGATAGAGTGTCGGCTTGCGTACTGAAAACTCCCAGGTTCGATTCCAGTCAAGGGCATGTACATGGGTTGCGGGCACATCCCCAGTAGGAGATGTGCAGGAGGCAGCTGATCGATGTTTCTCTCTCATTCATGTTTCTAACTCTCTCTCTCCCTTCCTCTCTGTAAAAAAATCAATAAAATATATTTAAAAAAATACACATACATACTTATTATACAATAACATAAATATAACTGGAAGGGAGAAAGCAGTAGGCAATGTCTTCAAAATAAAGCTTATTATATTTAAATTACTTTACATTTTTATTTAGTAATTTTATTCCCTCTCTACCCCTAATATGTTATATACCCTAATATACTTTATACCTAATATGTATCATGAAAGTAGAAACTTTATTTTATTCACCACTGTATCCCTAGTTCCTAGAAGAGAGTCTGGTACCAAACAATAAATATGTCTTGAAAGGAAAGGAAGAAAAGGAAAAAGAAATACAGACATTCTTACAATATTCTTCATATTGATCTGAAAAATAACAGAGGGGGTGGATATCTCTGGTATTTTCCCAGGAAAACATGAATTGCCAATGAAATTTCAAGTTCTCATCCTATTCCTCTGACCACCAACACATTCCTTTATGCACAAGTTGTCCCTTCTAGCCTGTCCATACCTAATCTCTTGCACTGCTGAGACTTGGGAGCAGAGTACTAGGCGGAAGCAGCCCCATGTGTCAACAAGGGAGGCTCCAGCATTTCCCAAAGGTCAGCTGAGCCCCCAGAGGGGCAGTAGAAAGAGATACAAAAGTCTTCATAATGTCAGGCACACTCACTCACAGATTTCTCTCCTTCTCTCAAAAAGTATCCTGGCCCTGGCCCATGTGGCTCAGTTGATTGAACATCATCCCATGCACCAAGACGTCACTGATTCGATTCCAGGTCAGGGCACATGCCCAGGTTGTGGGCTCGATCCCCAGTAGGGGGTATACAGGAGGCAGCCTATAGATGTTTCTCTCTCATCCATGTTTCTCTCTCCCTCTCCCTTCCTCTCTCTTTAAAATTGGGTGGAAACTGATCTGCCAAATAACGTGTATGCATATATGCATAACCCATGAACACAGACAATAGTATGGTGAAAACCTGGTGCAGAGTGCGGGGGCGGGCTAGAAGGGGTCAACGGGGGAATAGAGGGGCATATTTAATACTTTCAACAATAAATATTTAAAATTTTTTAAAAATAAAATCAATAAAAACATTTTTTAAACAGATCCTAGTAACAAAACTCTGATGATGGAAGAAATAAAATTAGAAGGTCCCCATAATACATCCCATCCTATTCTGGGGGACACTGTCACCTTGAGGGGAAAAGGGATGAACCTACAAGGTTTTCTTATGTTTTGCAGCTTCCAAATTATAGCACAGCCCTACTATATGAAGCTATCAATGAATGTATACTTATACTGATAAAATACAATGGAAATTTTCAGTTTTACTCAAAAGGAATTTAGGTGACCATTCATCCTAGTTTAGAAAAGATAATACCCTAGTAATAATAAATTATCCTGAATTATGAGTTTTTCTCAAAAAACAGACTGACTTGTTCTTTTTCATCTTTGTACCTCCATGCCCAGCACAACGTGTTTTCAATAAATGATAACTAAAAAATTAAAGAATGTTTCCTTATAATGGTGAGATATGGCTTAAAAGATTCAAACAAATTTAGAGTATTTTCCTAAGCTAGATTTTTCCAGTTTTATTAGCAGGCAATCATCATTTATTACTGAACATGCATCAGTGTTAATATAATAAATCCTCACCAACTGTGGTATAGAAATCTTACCATTTTATGTTCACATACTAGAAAATTTAAAGTTACAATATTGAAACAGTGGTTTTCAAACTTTAGTGTGCATAACAAACCTGGATAGCTTCCTAAACTACTGATCCCCAGGAACTATCCTCAGAACTTCTAATTCAGAAATTCCAGAATGGGGTCCAGGACTCTTCCTTTGGACAACCACCCTAGGTAATTATGATACAGGTGGTCCTTTGACTACTTAACTGTGGATTGGGCTATAAAGGAAATATGAAAAGAAATCTTTATGCTTCACTTTTTCTATGTGGAGAAAAGTCTAGCTTATTCAATGTGACTTAACCATTAAAATTGTGAAAAGACGATGCAATTTGCTAAGACTTTTGAAAATGAACCAAGAGAAGGTACAAGGGCAAGAAATTATACATTTCCAGCCAGAAGGGGATCTTTTTTAAAACTTCACAAAGATTGACAGTGTGTTTAAAGTAAAAGTGGGAGAAGTATGGCAGCCATGCAGCAATATTTATGAACAACTTAGGGAAGCAATATTGATTCAACAGGTTTATTTTGATAAAATGTGTTTTAATGGCTATTATAAAAGTGGATGCCTCTTAAATCGTAGATGTATTATAAGATATGTATGTTTATATTTATATAAGCGAATTGTTTAAAAAAATCCTTCTTTGCCATAGCTGGTTTGTCTCAGTGGATAGAGCATCAGACTAAAGGGTCCCAGTTCAATTCCTGTCAAGGGCACTTACCTGGGTTGCAGGCTCGGTTCCTGGCGCATCAGAGAGGCAACCAATGGTGTGTCTCTCTCAAATAGATGTTTCTCTCTGTCTCTCCCCTTTCCTTCCACTCTCTCTAAAAATCAATGGAAAAATATCCTCGGATGAGGATTAACAACAAAAAAAGTCCCTCTTTAACTCACCAATTTACCATAAGATCTTGGCCTTGCCAACATCATTGCTTCCCTCACAGCCCTCCCTGAGATGTATCTCCTGGAATTGGAAGTCTGCCCCTCCACACCTGTCCCAGGGAAGGCACTGTTCTGCTCTGCCCTGACCTCTAGGTCTCTGCAGCCTATAATTATTTCCATGGGAGTTGTCTCAGCACTGAGTTCTCTAAATTCAGAGTCTGTCATTTTTCAGGAGCTCTAGTTAATGAATGATGGAGATTATTGTATTATTCTTATGAATGTTGTAAATTGCATAACCTGTCATAGTTTTCCCCTTGACTTAGCTGCAGTAAAGTGCAAAGACAAATGCATAGCATTTTACTGAATGTAGTTTGTGTGTTGACTTCAGTCCTGACTCCATTTTTATATCCTTGCCCTTGTTTATTGTTTTGTTTTATTTTATCTTTCTCATCTACTTCTAATTCATGTATTTTACTGTATTATCTGTTTCTTTTTATTTGTCAGCCATTTTAATTACCATATTGGAGCAATGTGGCTGATATAAATAAAGAAACCAAACCAAAAAAAAAAAAATTGGGTGTGTGTGTTAGATATATATATCAAACACACCCCAAGTATAAAATAAAAACTAACCTCCTCAAATAATGGAGATATTTTGTAGTCCTTGTGCTATGAGGCTCACTTGATTATTAATAGGATTGCAATTTAAGGAGGCATAAAATTAAATACCACTGTGAGGAGATCCATATGAAACTGGACAAAGGTATTTTCCACAACAGATTATTTTTCTGACATCCTTAAGTCCTGAAAGCCAACTATAGCTGTGTTAAAAGCTGTGTGTTCAATCTCCAGACTGGCTGTACATAAAAAGTCCAGAGGCTTAATAAGCCAAAGTAATAATTTTGAAAATATTTTTCTTTTAAAAATGATATATGTATGCATGTAATAAAATATGTACATCCTATTGACTTACATGTATTTGAAACATATATATGTGTATATATATATATATATACACATATATATGCATATTTTTAACTTAGAATCTTCAAACCAAAGAATTGAGTCCTTTGTCTCCATTATTATTCTCTTTAAATATTTTCATTAAGTAACAAATAGTGATAAGTAATCTCAACACTGAAAGCTGATCTTCAGGCTGGGTTTAGCTTATTTTCTGCATTTCTGATTATTATGATCCAGCTAGTCTAAATCTGGTTCAATAAAACTCAGATAAGTTAGAAGAACTCTAATTGGGCACTAGGCATCTTAACAATGATACTCATCTTGATGTGTCTTTGTATGACCAGTCTGGGCTGAAATAGTATTATGTTTCAGACCGAAAAATGATTTTGGCTCTAGTATTAATTTCTGAATCTCATATCCTTCCAGATACCAAAGGAATACAGTACTACTCTATAATAATGCCAAGTAGTGCTCATTTTTTGCCCCCCTCCCCAGCATGGGCAACCAATAGCTGATTAATACTTCTATTACATCACAGTTGGACTACAGAATGCTTTTAGTCTGACCTCTGCATGCCTCTTGCAACTCATCTGTAGATAGTCCAGAGCTAGCACTGGACTTCATTTTTGTTCCAGCAGTCACCATTTTATAATGTTTCTCCAATTTACTGTGAGTTTCACTATTGACAGGTAAATCCCAAACTCCAAAAGGTATTTAAATTTAGTGCGTTAAATCACAGAGGAAATATTACCATTAACTTGCCATAGGTTCATGTCATTCAACTACACTTTACTATTCATTACCCATATATCAAAAGGGTGTAATTATACTATTCTACCACAGAAGACTAGTGAAATACTTAGCAAAAGTAAGTGGTTACAAAACACTTTTAAAAATCAAAGTGCTGTATATTTTTAATCTTGCATAGGACTCTGGTTCAATTTTTGAGCCTTTCCAAGTCCTCATAATTTTGTGGTATCCATAATAAAGCAGGCAGATGGTTTAGTCTCTGAACATATGCTTTAAATGCCCCCTTTGCAATATCAAAATAATGGACCAAATTGTGCCCTCAAATAGCCACGAGAAACTTTAAAAAGGCTGCCTCTTGAAATCTGAAGACAAAATGTTATCCAGTGAGAATTAAACCTTAAAAAATATGTGTTTTAAACCTTCTTATATGCTCTATTCTACATACTAAGGTAAACTATATTTTTAAAAAAACATAGAATAGAGTAAGGAAGAATCTTAATCAGCACAATCTTGTATGGTTCAAGAAATATACTAGAAGGTAAATATAAGTATAATATACTTATATTTTAAATTTCTGATTCTCTAAAACCTAATGAGAGTCATCTGATTTAATTTCTGGGTGATTGCCAGATTTTCATTTTTATTATTATTCCTATTACTATCATGTAGATGCTTTATTGTTAAAGCACTTTGCAATTATTAATTAGTTAATTTAGTTTAAATTATGTTTTTGAATTTGTTTTAAATCCATGTTATTCTTAGTTATTACAACCCTAAAATGCTATTTCGCCAGCCAGTTATTCTCATTTGAAAAATAGTTTGTTGTCGATGAAAGCACAGTTTACAGGTTTTCACAGGATATGAAATTTATCCTCAGTGGATATACATGTTTTGATAATGCTGTTCACATAATCTAGCTATACTTAGGAGAGTATCTCTGTTTCTTAATGTCTACATTGTATACATAGAATGAGACTTTATTTCCATACTTACCATATTTTTATATATTTAAATTTGGTTTTGGAAAAGCCTCTAAACTAGTTTCACTTATCTCAAAATGTCCACAAATCTTAGCAGTCTGATCAACATTTCAGATAAAAAGACCACACAATTGACAATAAGAACACTTTGCTTATTACAGAAGCCCAAAGCCCAAGTAACTACGTATTCCAAAAACGTAATGTCCCTTTCAAATTTTCAACAAGGACTAGCTTGGTGCTAATGTAAAACAGAATTTACTTTAAAAATAAATGCAACAGTTGTATCCAAATGTCTGAGACACTGTTAGACAGGTCATTATTAACGAGGTTGAGAATAACTCAAAATCCTTAAATCAAACCATAATCTCATACATTTATCCACAAATATCTGAGCAAAGTTTATAACTATTATTGGGGCAAAACATTAATTTTCTTCTACTGATAAAGACATAAAGTAACTGAGAAAACCCTCCCTGCTTCTCATTTCTCTAACTTTCACAACAAATGCAGCACTGAAACTAAATTCTCAGTCCACTTAGAAATACGCCGAGCAGTATTCCAATAAACAACAAATGGATTTTTAAAAACTCACCATATACAAAATTTCCCCATCTTCCCCGCTTCCCTTGTTCTTTCACTTTCCATGCACACACAATCACACTTACCTGCACAAGTCTGAAACATCAGTCTATATATATTTTTTGAAATGCACTCTGTACCGATGCATTTTTCTGTGTTTCTTTCTAACCCTCGGGAATGTTAAGAATTTAGGAAGAGAGCCACAGCTTAAGAGAGCAATTATTTGCCAGTAAATACTCAATTTGCTTGTCCTGTGATTTTTCTTCTAACTTGAATATTCAGTAATCCGTCCCTGACTGCGTCACGAGCACAAAAAGTCTTTTCTCCAAAGGAGAACACTTTCGCCAATCAACCTTCAGCCATGCCAGGGCACAGCTCGTCAGGGTGATTTGTTAGCTTTAATTAATAATTCCTCACGCTGGCCACTTTAACAAATAATGCAGTGAACCTGGGATGCTAGATGGCTATGATTCAGGCAGATAAAACTACAGTGAAAAGGGGGTGGGGAGGAGGGAAGGGGGGAATCAGACACCGTTTATAAACACCTCTAATCATACTCTTTCAGCTTACAATATAGAGGACATCTCAGCTGAATTACCATGCTATGTCCACCAATTTGTATTCAGATGGGAGCCATATGTTCCTCCACTCTATCTGCTAAGGCCTCCTCGGTGCCAACGCAGGCATCGGGTAGACAACATTTACAAAAGAGGTCTCCAGCCTCCAGATTGCAAAAGTTTACTGCAGGGTGAGGTTGAGAAATCAGAAATATTCGGCACTTCTCAGTGAGCCTGAGTAACAGTCTAGAAACACAGAGGTAAGGATTGGAATGTCAGCTGTACTTGTAGCTTGTTGTCTGATACTGAGCATTTATTTATTTCCTTTTTTTTTTTTATCTTATACCTCATTTCAAAACAGATAACAATAATGGCTGATTTGTTCAGGCATTCCACAAGAATTTTTTGAATCCCAACTATATGCCAGGCGCTGTATTAAATGCCGAGAAGTTTTTTGAAAGTAAGACTTTTCCAGTTAACTGACACAACTGTATTTTTATGAACACACAGATAACGTGCCTGAACAAAGCCACCAAACAGGTGGCACATGAATAAAAATATTCATAACACTATCTGTGTGGTTCAACCAAGTAGTAAGTACTAAAGAGCACACATGAATTTGTGTGCAAAAGTGATTCTCAAAGTGAAAACAAAAGCTACCAACAGGTTAAACCAGGGGTGGGCAAACTTTTTTACTCGAGGGCCACAATGGGCTCTTAAACTGGACCAGAGGGCCGGAACAAAAGCATGGATGGAGTGTTTGTGTGAACTAATATAAATTCAAAGTAAACATCATTACATAAAAGGGTACGGTCTTTTTTTTTTTTTTTTTTTTTTTTAGTTTTATTCATTTCAAACGGGCTGGATCTGGCCCGTGGGCCATAGTTTGCCCACCGCTGGGTTAAACACTATTTTTTCTAGAAAATGTACTGAAAAGTGGCTAGAGCAGTCAGAAATATATCTATCTGATCATAGAAAATGTTAAAAGATTCACAAGCCCTTGAGAAACATGCTAATACTTAGGAAATTTTGTTCATGTGCCTAATATGTGTGTGTGACTGCAAGTCATTAATTGACTGGACACGTATTTATTGAGCACCTACTCCATCGCAGGTATGGAATAATACCAGGTACTAAGAGATACATAAAGCACAGCCTTTCAAGAAGCTCACCATTTTATCACTAGACTCTAAAAGAAAGAATACACACCTAAACAGAAAACTGTAATACAACATAGCAAGAGCACTGACACAAATATGCCTAAAAGTACAAGGCAGAGCTCCTAAAAGTGATGCACGAACTGTTTCTAAAGGTGAGTTGGAATGCCAGTGTAGGAAGAACATTTCAACCTGTTCTAAAACTCTTACTAGAATGAGGTTACCATTTAGGAACTATGGTATTTAAAGCATGATAATTTTAGATCCATAACACTAAACATTTTGTGGTTTAAAAATAAATTGCTTAAGAATAAAAGGTTCCCCCAAACTAGACTATCTTGACCTGCTCAGAGAAATATGCAGCACCTCTAGAACTGGTACAAATAGCAACAATATAGGTCTCTCTTGCTTTCAGTGTGTTTTGTTTGTCTTAGATAAATAGGAAGCATTTGTGACACATGCTGTCTTTTTGCTTTCTATAATACATTTATCGTCTTTTCCAATATACATACTTGTACAGCTTCTATTTTCATAGTACCATATAAGATAAATCATATCTGTATGACCATTAGGATGGGGGAAATCTATAACCATTTAGTGATCGCACAGATAACTCTAAGCCAAAGAGTTCACTCTGCGTGGTACTAAGGTTGAAATGTTGAATCAAAGAAATGATACCTCCAATCCCCAAAAAGGGCTCTTTCAGAGTCAACAAATGCTCCTAAAAATTGCATAGCAGCACAGAATCACATACGATGGCAGCCCACTTCTCCCTTACTAAAACAGCATAGACTCTTAGCAGATAATTCAAAATCTTCCACATCCTTAGAAGCAGCATGAGATAGTGGTTTACAAAGGGGGGGAGGAGGAATTTGGTTTGAACTAGAGTTTGGCACTTGCTATCTGTATGTCCTTGGTCAAATTAATTAGGTTCTCTGAGGCTCAACTGTCTTATATCTAAAATGGTTTGTTATGAAAATTGAAGCAGGAAATGCATGTAGGTGTATAGCACAGAAACTAGTCCAGAATAGGTGCACAATATATAGTGTTTGAATTATACTGAGTTAAAGCTTATCACATACTAAGATTTACTATTTGTGAACCAAATGACACATATATTATCTAAGTCTGCCTTGGACAATAAATGTAAATAAGTCTTAGCTAAAGTAAATTGCACTTGGTAGTCTGTTAGAATTGCCTTTGAAAATGTTAATAATGCAGCTGAAAAGGTTGTGTTTGTAGAAAACAGAGCTGACAGAGAAAATTGAGATAGATGACACAGGAATTTACCAGTTAATAATAGAAAAAAATATTACTTTTCCAAGTGGCTTATATGATATTATATTTTATTTAATGGAGATGGAGAAGTTTACTTGGAATCATGGGGAAAGCAACCACTCAGTACAACCATACACTCTTCTCAGATAATCCAATGCTGCTAACTTAACTAACTCCCAGCTAACTCCCAGCATTCTCCAACTCCAGGCTCTCCGATGCCCTCTCCACATACTTCTCTCTTGACATGAATTACTAGTAAAGCCAGCCATCTCCAGTTCTTGACCTAATGTATGGAACAAATGTTAGTGAATGCACATTTCATGTTGGTAAAGTTGGTTCCATCTAGGTGAACTGGGGTATTTCTTCATGGAGGAGTCTGTAGAAGGACTT
Organism: Myotis myotis; assembly: GCF_014108235.1. Taxonomy (NCBI): domain Eukaryota; kingdom Metazoa; phylum Chordata; class Mammalia; order Chiroptera; family Vespertilionidae; genus Myotis; species Myotis myotis. Next base: position 152,135,656 of record NW_023416324.1, read on the forward strand.
CACAAAAGCTCATTTACTTGAATGTGTATGTAAAGTTTCTCGTTAGGGATTCCTTTGGAATAAGGGACTGCCTATACCTTCCATTACTGGTTCTTACTTTATCGCCACTGGTGGAGATCAGGTCTGTATGGGAAACTAGCAGATGAGTTAATGAGCATAGGTACTGCCTGAGCCATCCTAATCTGAGCGGCACATCCTGGGCCAGTAGAGCTTTCTAGAATTTGCTTATTTCCTAAAAGGAAATTATAATGAGTAGGAAGTGAACATATGAAGACTACTTCATGTACTTTTAAGTCTGGATATCTGCATTGATAATAATTTAGTAAACTTTTGGCCTGGTTTAGTCCCTGTTTCCTTATTAACTAATTGTCTATGTCTCCAGCCTTATATAGGGATATTTCTTCTTCGGGTTGAAAAAGAAGACAAGCAGAAGTTACTATACAAACATTTCAAAGTAGATGCTACTTTGATAAACTTTCCCCCAATAAATTTCATATATCAAGTTCAAAACTCATGCATTTGTACATAAATATATAAATACTTAATTTTGAAATGTCTTTCTAAGTGATAACTAGATAATGAAGGAGAAAAAATATAATTAAATTCCAGTTTCAAATTTAGATTGTTGTCTAAACAAGAATTTTAGAAATTTTGTATTAGAAAATGGTTAAGTGGTGGTTGATATATTGTGCTATCCTAGGTTAAAAAACCTATTTTTTTTTTCAAAAGTTCCTTGTCCTTTGAGGCATTCTTTCTCAGTGAAGGTTTCCAGCTTTCACAACTGTGAAAATTGGGATTTCTTGAAGGAGAAAAATGTTTCTTGTCAGAAAACTAGCCAGGACTAGTTCACAGAGTGAAGGAATCCAAGATCTTATCAGCTTTCCTGTGACCTTGCTTTATGATTTGCTACAAGTCATTTAATATCCCTATGTTTCAATTTTCTCACTTTTTATCTATGATACCTAAATGACGTTATTACAATAATGTGGAGCAAATTTCATATCACAGAGGATGTGTGAAAGCCCTAAATCCCAGAGTATCCCAACACTACCAATATCAAATTGGTAGAATGAGATTAACACCCTGTACAATCTTATATGTCATATTTAGCACCTCAGTGTCTACTTTTTCAGCTATAAAATGGGTATGTCATGTATACATTTTTACCAAATAGTGTATGGAAAGGCAGAGATTATTGCAAAATCTATTAAAATTTCTCAGCAAAAATTTTATACAAGGTAAAAAAAAAAATTGACCAATATAATCAAGTCACTGAAGTTGATTTTCAAATATAGTAGAAGAATTGGTTTTAAAATATCATGACATAAAATGAAGTAAATATTTCCAAGCATATTCAGATACTTATGAAAAAAGTATTAAAAGACAGGGAACAATACTGTCTTTTATTTGTATTGCTGGCTGCATTTTAGGTTGGATCCATGACTCCAGTAATGAGAAAACAGAATCAGGAAAAATAACTTTTAGCAGACTGTTGCACGATATAGAAAATAAAATGTATTCACTAATGGGTTGGCAGAAATGTTATATATGTACTTTTAGAACCAGAACTACTTAAGCAGCTTTTCTACTTGTCAGAGTCCTGTTTCTGAAGTATCACCTCACAACCCCCTCCCACCTCTCATTTTTTTGTCCTATAATGCCAGGTGGGAGTAATGACCAAAGGGAGGGCAAGACAAGCACAGGCACTCACTGTGGCAGGAACCACTCTAAGGATCAAAGAGCCAATTTGGCTATGCCTGCCAAAACTGGAACCACTGCGGGTGGCTCATCAGCAGGTGCCCTGAGAACTACATGGGCCACTCCTGGCAGGTCAGCACCCTCATCCTACTTGGGAGGACTACCTGCAAAGAACTAAATGTGGCCCTAACCAGTTTGGCTCAGTGGATAGAGCGTCGGCCTGCGGACTCAAGAGTCCCAGGTTCGATTCCGGACAAGGGCACGTACCTTGGCTGCAGGCACATCCCCAGTAGGGGGCGTGCAGGAGGCAGCTGATTGATGTTTCTCGCTCATCGATGTTTCTAACTTTCTATCCCTCTCCCTTCCTCTCTGTAAAAAATCAATAAAATATTTTTTAAAAAAGAACTAAATGTGCACATTTCCTTACCCACTCACAGCATTTGATTTCAACACAATTCTGTGCTAAGATTATGTTTATTGAATGATTTCAGTCTGATAGACACTATACAAGCCACACAAAAGCATAGTTCCTGTCCAGTCAAATTTCATATCCTATAAGAAAACTCTCATTTTCCTACACTGATGAGTAAAACCTGGGGCAACTAGTCGATAAGATAATTCAATTTCTAATATTTTTATCAAATATATTTCTTTAGTTTTTATGTCTGTCATGGGAAAATAATACATTAATACCTCAATTACCAGCATTCTCCAATGTACTTATAGATCTATCTTGATTTAACATGGTCAAGAATCCAGGAAAAAGAAAATAGAATCCTTAAACAAAAAGTTTCCAAAAATACATGTGATTGCCAAAGTCATTTTTATTCAACAATGAGACTTGAACTAGGAACCAATATATTCTCCCTTAATACACATGGGAAGATAGAACACTTCCAGAATAAATCACAGTGACAACTATCTACATATATATAAAACCCTAATATGCAAATAGACCGAACGGTGGAACAACTGAACAACTGGTCACAACCGAACAACCGGTTGCTATGACCAGCACTGACCACAAGGGGGCGCACACAGAACATAGTGGGCATCAGCCTCAGCGGGATGGTGGAGCAGGTGAGCGGGGGCATCAGACCAAGGCAGGGTGCTGGTTGCTATCATCAGAGAAAGCCTCTGGTGGTTTCTGAAAATTCTTTGCTCCCATATGCTCCAGTCCTGCCCAGCGCTCGCACCTGCTGCCAGCACCAGCCCCGCTTGCACTCACTGCCAGCACTGGACACACTGCTCGCACCCGCTGCCAGTGCCCAGCAGCAGCCCCGATTGCCCCTCAGAACTTCTCTACCTCCCTCTGCTCCTGAGGAGCGATCAGGGCAGCAACTGCAGATGGCACCCGCTGATGGCACTGGCCTTGCTTGCACCTGCTGCTGGCACCAGCCACAATCGCTCTATGCTGTCAGCAGGTGTGAGTGGGGCTGGTGTCATCAGCAAATGGGAGTGACGGCGGTGGGAGCAGGGCTGCTGGCAGAGAGGGGCCAGAGGGCTGTGGCGGGAGGGGCTGGGCAGGGGTGTAGAGGATGGGCTGAGACCACCCTTGTGCCTACCACAGCCTCGCTGCCCACAATTCCTTTCAAGGTGCACAAATTCATGCACTGAGCCCCTAGTATGAAATAATCTGAACCTCTGAATGAAGAGGAGGCACAGTGGGTAGGGGAGGGATGAGGTATCCAAGGCTGAGAACTACATTGACCTTGAAACACGTCCATAATTGAGTCCTGCAGAAATCAGTGTGGTAGAGCTATAAAGAAAAAAATAATGTTCACAATTTTTATGGGTTAAATTGTATTCCCTCAAAATTCATACCCCCATTACCTCAGAATGTGACCTTATTTGGAAACAGGGTCATTGCAGGTATAATTAGATAAGGTGGGCTCATAATCCAGTATAACTGTGTCCTTATCAAAAGGGCGGATTTGGACACAGACATGCACACAGGTGAACACTATGAAAAGGTGAAGGCAGAGATCAGGGAGATACTTCCACAAGCCATGGAACACCAGGCTGCCAGTGAACCATCAGAAGTTTGACAGGAGGCATGCAACAGATTCAGTCTTACATCCCTCAAAGGAAACCAACCCTGTAATGCCTTGATCTCTGACCCAATACATTTTGTTGTTCAAGCACCCAGTTTGTGGTACTTTGTTAAACCAGGCCTAGAAAACTAATACAATAATGTAAAGATTAAATCAAGTTCAGGACACTTTAAGAAAGCTGAAAAATATAAGATTCACTGCAAAAAAAAAAGTGTCATTAATATGCTTTAAATAAATAAACCATTTGATGTCTGAGTGGCATCTAGGTGACTAACAAAGGTGGAACATACACTCTCTAATTTTTGCTAATGCAACAAGATATCACCACTTTACTAAAAAGACAAAGTGATACGCACTCTATAGAAGACATCAAAGAAATAGTCTGCAACCTCTAAGAAGTATTTTGACTAGCAAAGCAGATAAATGTGAATTTATTTTTGTTTGTTTAAAATACATAGCCTAATGAGTGTGGAATGGTTACCAAGAGAAGTTATTGATAGAAAAGAGGCTGCCTATGTAGACGAGAACTATTAAGAAATGGGATTTTAGTCTAGAACATAATTAAGAGGTATTCATCTAGATGAGAAGTTACAGATGATTCTAAGTATGAGGAATATTGGGGGGATGTAAGAAGACGGAGGCAAAGCAAGAATAAGAGGAAAGTTATGAAAACAGGAGGAGAGGAAATATGAGGAGGCTAGCTGGGATTGACAGTGAAACAATCTGACATGGTCACAGAAAATAATAAAAAGTCTGCAGGCTAAAAGAAAGACAAGACAGGGTTGCACTCCTGTATTCTGAACAAGGACAAAGTTAAAAACATCTAGTGCAACAATTAATGTCTCTTTAAAACTAGTGCTCTGAATGCTTTTGTGTGAACAAGACTCTGCCTTGATTTTTCTTTAAAAAGATTCAATAGTGGAATGGAAACATTTTTTTCTTTAAGTGAAAGCTAAGTAGTTATGGTAGGTAGGTCAAGGAAGAAATACTTCATGGAACAGGAAGCTGTAACTTTACAATGTGTTCCCTGGAGAAGTTAAAAGAAAAAAAGATCAAAATAGCCCCAGAAAATTTGTTTGTTGTGTTAAATAGCTTTAAAATCCTACCTCTCCTAATTCTTCTTAACATTTTATTCAGCCAGTTATCAACTTAATCTGCAGAAAGAAAAATCAACTTGACTTTTTGATAGCCAAGTCAATCCACCTGGAAAATTCAAATCCTACAAGAACAGGGCATAGGGGAAACTGCAGAGCAACGTTTTGAACTGCTAACAGAAATCCATAATAACAGTCATCTTTTTCTTGCTTTCCCAAAATCATTCTCTAAAAAAAGAATTAATGATGGTACAAAGAGAGTCTTGGATGAAATGATGGAGTCTCTCTTCACTCCTATGGTAATAGGAAGTTTTTATTCAAGACAGCCAAAGCTGGAATCTTTTTCTACTCTTCACTGAAGTTGGAGAAGGCCCTGCCTGCATCTCTAAAAATAACTTAGACCACTGAAAAAGATTACAGTGTAATTTCATCAATTTCTATGTTAATTCACAAATCAATTAACTATTTGTTTTATTTATTAATTGGGGAAAATTTTAGCATAGATGATAATTATAAAGTAGAAAACAAAATGTTGAAAAAGAAGGTGGAGAGATATTTTTATATAGATATTACCTCATTAGGCATTTTTTTTAATGGGGGGCAGAGCTTACTCAAAATAACCTTTGCTTAAACTTTCTTCTCTGAAGAGTACTTGAAAAGGAAAAGAAAAAAAAAAAGAAAAAAAGGACTATGGGGAAGAGGAAGGAAGGAAGGAGGGGAGGAAAGGAAAGGGAATAACAGAAATTACAAACTAGTAAATTTACCTGAATTTATCTCTAATATCCAAAGCAACCCTTACATCTTAGACATCAAAACCCACCTTGGGTAAAACTGTAAAGTGTAGATAACTTTGTCCCCAGTTCCTCTCCCTTATCTCCCTTTGACCTTGTTTCCTTTTGACTTTCTTAGCCCTTTCTTCAATCTTATCAAAAGATTTATTTCTGGTCCCTTTTCTAGGGTGCTAGAATATTTCTCCTTAATTTCAGTTGTAAACTAAATGAGGTCCTTATTCAACTTGGATTTTTATTACTGCATCTTTTGTCTACCTTGCCAACCCCTGAATCAAAATGCTGCCACCTACCTGACCAATTTCACTACGATTTGTGTCATGTTTTCACATATCAGATCATACTCTCTTATATACCAGTGAAAGACTGGAGATTTTCCTATTTCTTGGAAAGTTATAACTGCATTTATCTCAGCCCTCCATGTACATCATCTCTGCTAATATTTTAGTAATCTCATTGCTGGTTCACTCAATCTTACTTCCTTTTTCCAGTTGGTCTATCACTATGGTTTCTAGCATGCTTTGTGGAGAATAAAAGGGTGTTGAGGCCTAGAACCTGTACCATAAATCAGAAAACCTCTGCTCTAGCTCAGGCAATTTTGGTCAGCTTGGTTTTTCCTGTGCCCTAGCCATTGTATTTATCAAGTGAGAAAAAAAAAAAAAAGAAAAAGAAAAAGAAAAAAAAAACACTCTACCAAGCTCAATGACATATATAAGGATAGATGTTTAAATTCTTAGGAGTAAACATATGGATACATTTTATAAGTATTCAAACTAAGTATTTACTTCTACTTCTAGAGAAAAAAAAAGAATATAAAGAAATTCTTAACGGGGGTGACCCATTCTTCTTGAATTGATCTGTGGTAGGCAAAATAATTACATCCCAAAAATGTTCACATTCTAATACCCAGAACCTCCATTACATAGCAAAATGTTAGGTTACTTGGAAAAGGAACTTTGTAGATGTAATTATTATGGACTTTTGCCCTAGCCAGTTTGGCTAAGTGGATAGAGCATCAGCCTGTGGACTAAAGGGTACTGGGTTTGATTCCAGTCAAGGGCACATGCCTGGGTTGTGGGATCAATCCTCAGTAGGGAGCCTGCAGGAGCAGACAATCAATGATTCTCTCTCATCATTGATATTTTTATCTCTCTCTCCCTCTCCCTTCCTCTCTGAAATCAATAATAAATAAATACATAAGTAAATAAAATAAAGTTTTTCTTTAAAAAAATTATGGACTTTAAAATAGGAAGAGAATCCTAGATTATCTAAGGGGGCCCAATCTATTTACCTTAAAAGCAGAGAAATTTTTCTGGCTGAAATTTTGGGGAAAAATATTGTAGAGGGAAAGTCTGAGAGATTCCAAGTATGATAATAATTCAAGGCACTCTGGCTGGCTCTGAGATATAGGATCCTGCATGCAAAAAGCTAAGGATGGCCTCCAGCTGACAGCCATCAAAGAAATGGAGATCTTGTTCCCACAACCACAAGAATTAAATGAGCTTGGAAAAGGATTCTTCCCAGTGCCCCTAATAAATAATCCAACCAACTGACATCTTGATTTTGGTCTTATAAAACTGGGACCAAGAAAGCTGGTTGAGCCAACTCAAGCTTCTGTTCTATAGAATTATGAAATAATAAATTTGTAATGTTATAAGCTGATAAGTTTGTGGTCATATGTTATAGCAGCAATAGGAAAGTAATAGACCATTTCAGTTCAATGGCCAATGGACATAATAGTTTAAAATTATATACTAAAGAGTTGGATCAGAAACTACTGTTAACCAATGTCACCCCAAGAAATTTAATTAAAAAAGAAAAAAAAAAAAACAGCCCTGGCCAGTGGGCTCAGTGGTTAGAGCATCTCCCATGCACCAAAGAGTCTTGGGTTTGATTCCCAGGCAAGGGCACATACCTAGGTTGCAGGTTCAATCCCTGGCTCTAGTCCAGACTCATGCAGGAGGCAACCAATTGATGTGTGTCTCTCACATTGATGTTCCTTTATCTCTTTCCCCTTCTTTCCTTCCCTTCCACTCTAAAACTCAATGGAAAAACTATCCTCTAGTGAGGAATATTTTAACAGAGAGTTCTTGGTACTACAAACACTTTTTTTCTTGATTTTCCTTTTTTTCAATCATTTTCATGGATAAAGTGTAATAATACAGAACTGAAGGACAAACAAATATCATGAGGAGTGCAGTGTCCTCTCCAAGTTGCTTCACAAAGGCGCCTTTTCCTCACAGGCAAGAATACTATATTGATGGTGCTTCACTGCTCACAACACCTAAATCCACTGTCTTGAAAATGGAAACGAGAAATCTGACAATAGTGCAAAGGATTATAAAGACTGATTATAACAACCTATGAAGTGATAATGAAAACAAGACAAAGAAGATCCAAGCAATCCTATTCAAAATTCACAGATCATATGGATACAAGGGTGTGCTTTCACCACTACATGAGCTGTCTCACCACGATGCACTTAAAGGAAATTATTTGCAAAGCTACAATTATGTATTTTATATGGCATCACCAGAGCTATCTTTCAAATATACCTTTCAAAATGAATTTTCTTTCTTATTCACATTTTTCACAAAGCCAGTTTCTGGTCTCAACCGAACAAAAGAATATTGCCAAAAAGACAATGATTTCTGGTGATCTTTTTCAGCATGGAAGGTTTAGAGAACTTTGACCTTTGAAGAATTACTCAACTTTAGAACCTAAAACTTTTGGAGGTATAACAACAACATGCTGAAAACATCTACTTTCGCAATCAACTAGAAATGACTCTCATGTTAAAGGGTAAATTCTCAGCAGGTTATACATATTCCACTTCATAATTACATCACAGTATGAAATAATACAAAAGAAAATAGAAGGAAAAATAAATATAGCGATTACTAAATTCTTGAAGAAACAGGATAAATGCAGTTAATTTTTTTTTTTCTGTAGAGACAGAAAACACATTGAGGCACAAATTACTAACACCATACCTTGCAGCTTTCTTTTTGTATTCCATGAGGCCAAAACAGGAAGCATAGTTCTACGAGACTGGTTAAGAGGAGTGTGGGAAGAAGGAGGCCACTTGAGGAAAAAGCACTCACCTTTCTCTTCTTTTGAACACTATGTTCTGCTTCCTACAGGTCCCTAGAAACTTATTAAAAACTTTGGGCATCTTATAAAGATATCATAATTTTGAGGGGCTTTGAGGTTCAGGCAGAGCAAATTAATCCCCATTTTATATCCGTCCCAATTTAATATTTCTAAAGGGAGTGAATAATAATAAATCTTGCCAACTCTCTTTTTTAGGGCTATTCAGATACTAAGTAAACCAAGAACATTTTAAAATGCAATCTCATAAAAATCTGGTTTGCTTAACCTTCTCTCCTTCTTAAAAAAATAAGGCATAATGTTCCTTTTTTTGTTAATTAATTCATTTTAGACAATTCCTTAAATTTTCATTTTAATAATTTTTTTTGTGTGGGTGCATTAATTACTTTCAAAGACGCTTTACAACTGTTACCTATTAAAAGCCTTTGTTAGTGAGAAAAAAAAAAAAAAAAAGAAAGAAAGAAAGAAAAACTTCCAGCATGCCCCCTCCCTTCTCCATTTTGAGCAGGTCCTTGCTATCAACTGCTGGAGTATGTTCGCTTTGCACCTAGAGCTATAATTATTTTGCTTTAATTTTACAAAACCTTTTGTTCCATTCCCATGAGCCCACCTGATCCTTATATTACACCAGCTCTATTAAAACACTCATGCAGAACAAAGCATGGCTGTACTGATTCATAAGTAACTTTTTTTTCCTCAGTAAAATGCCACTGGCTAGGGTTCGAGACATAGTCCTGAGCTTTACGCTCCTCTGCCAATTTTCATGTTAGAGCAAAGAAAAAAAAATATGTTGTTTCAGAGGCAGTATTCTTGCCCAACATCCTTTCTTTGCATCTCTGTATTTTGTTTTTTAAAAATATTTTGTTATACTTAATTTTACTCTGCAAAAATTAATAAGTGATACAATGTTGAGGATGGTTAGGTGTATTAAAGGATTGTAATCATGTTGAAATTTCCTTTAGTGTTTTGGTTAAGTTCTTTTTAAAATCACTCTTGTTGGCCTCTTTAATTTTCCTTTTCTCTCCTTACTCCACCCCTTTTCCTTGAGATCTTGCAACACATGTGGGCTTTTGGCAGAAGAAAATTGCAGTGACTCATCAAGAGAATTGTTTGTTTGCTCTAAGGAGCACCCTGAGGACCCTCTGGGCTGCACACGGAGCCCTTTGATCCTAGGAAATTTATTTCTTCCAGATGTTTTCCCCACAGCCACCTTTCTGCAATGTCCCTCTTCATTATGTAGCATAAGAATAAACACTCAAGACCCACTGCTTTGGCATACAGTTTTCCTGAATGGAGTGTGACAGGGAGTTAACATTTGATTGAGCTATACGGTTCTCCGTGCCTTAGGCGCAATGATAGAGAAAGGTTAACAGTGAGAAAAGCAGAACCGGGTTTCTTCAGGCAACTGTCCTCAGAGTTAGGATAGAAATTATGTGGGCCAGTCCAAAGAAAATATACAAATCTGCAGACCATTGCTCATGGACGAGCCTTATGCAATCCTATAAAGTCTTAATGCTTGGATCTGCTATGTCATTTGTCCAATTGTTCCATCTAAAGTACAGAGAGTACATGGGAAATTTAAATATTTGGACATTACTCATATTTTCTTGGTTTGGCTGAAGGTGCTAGCAGAAAAGACAAGGCAGGAGATGGAGAGTAGGTGCACAGGTTCAGGTGGTGTAGTGGGCTGAACACTGTTCTCTCCAAATAATATCTACATCCTCAACCCGGGGTCCTATGAATGCTACCTTACATGGCAGGAAAGGACTTTGCAGATGCAATTAAGTTAAGGTTTTGAGAAAAGGTGATTATTCTGGATTATCTATATGAGCCCTAAATGTAATCACATGTATCTAGGGATATTTCAACCAGACACAGGAGGACAAGTCAATGAGACGATGGAAGCAGAGATTTAAGTGATGCAGCCACAAGCCAAGAAATGTTGGAAGTCACCCAGAAGCTGGAAAGGGCAAGGAAACACACTCTCCCCTAGATCCTCCAGAAGGAACACTACCCTGCCAACATTTTGATTTTAGCCCAGTGATACTGATTTTGGAACTCTGGGCTCCACAATTGTGAGAAAATGAATTTCTGATGTTTTAAGTCAACAAGTTTGTAGTAATTTATTAAAGCAGCCATGGGAAACTAATACAAGATCATGTTTTAAGACTCCATTGTTCAGCATACTCCTGAAATCACCAGTCCTAGGTTGATGGAGTGGAAAGGAAGATTGGAAAATAGGTTGCCAAGATTTAAAGACAAAGTTCTTTGTGAATATGCAGGAGCTCTTATGGAACTTGTGATCTACAGCAAAATGAGAATGAAACTAAATAGGGCAAAGAGAATACATGAGGGCATTTAATGGATTATTCATATTGTAAATGAAAATGTTCCAATTTTCTAAGACTAGTTTGCAAATTTTATCACATAGGACAAATCTATCATATTTTCCCTTTGAAATAAATGTTTACATATAATATATTGCCAGTCATTTTCCCCTAAATTAATTGTCAGTATAATGAACTTTAGTGATAATTGATTTGGCATGTATACACTATATTGGACACATATGTACTATACTATAAAAATGAAGATCCTCTGTCTGCACTTGAGGTAACTTTTCTATAGCTATTCAATAACAACTGATTTTTAAAGATTAACCCAGAGATAGTTTGCTACCTCAACCCAATAATTCTTAAATAGATGCATTAAAACCATAACCTAAAACTGGAAAAGTCCAATAGCAAAAAGACTATTATATAATCAAACTGCCCAGTTTATCACTTTATCAAGTTCATCATAAAAAAATCTATAGTAGCTGCATCATTAAAAAGGATAAGGAAGTCTTCTCGCTTCCCATGATACTTTTAAACTATTGGGCTTTTCAACAACCAAATCATTAATCTGCATAATCAACATGAAGTCAGTAGACCTAGACCACTGATAAATATGAAGAAATGAAGTTTTGTATAGCCAAAAGTGATTCTGGATTAACCAGCAAATAAGAAGAACAGAGAAAATCAAGAATACTGACTCTTTCTCTAGGAATGGAGTTTACCTTTGAAAAGTAAATAGAGACTGAGTTTTCCTTTTGAAGATAAACCCCAATGACAGGATATGTAAAAGATTACCATTTATATTTTACTACTTTCATATTATTAACACTGACTATTCATTTGACAGTAGGTTTAATAACAGAAAGAACACAATACTTTATTTTTAACAAAATAAACATGAAAAACTGATGATTAATACAACTATTGCACAGAAGAAATATATCCTAGGTCATTCAAATTACCAGGAAGCTAAACAAACTTGTAGGTATCCCCATGCACCTACATTTTAAAAAGCAGGTATAATAAGAATCTTAGTGCATTGCCTTTTCCCTTCGCTACCACTACCAATTGTATCCTGACCTAAAGCCATTCAGGGTCTCAGGACTCCAAAGAGATTCACTCTGAAGAGCAGCCAATGTAAAGTTCAGCTGCATATTCCAGTGTCCCATTGTTTTATTTGCTTTAACGCCATGTACACCCTATATTTGGAAAGACGGAATGCATATCATTGAGTTGTGGTGTAGGTTTTCAAAGTACCATATAATTATAGTTTTCTTTACTTATTTATTAATCCTTCCAACAACCCAGAAAGCAATTGTTAACATTCCCATTTATTTATCTTCCTACCTGTTTCTATGAGTTCCTAGAGAGCAGGGAACATGTTTTTCTCTTAACTAGTTCCTCTTAGCTTTATGACACTCAATAAGTTTTTAAGGGATAACTAGTTGATATATTAATTTGAGACACAGGAGAATAGGTAGCTAGGATAAGTGTAAATTGGCCCGTTTAACTCTGCAAACATTGTAATAAAACATTGAGTGCTGAAGAGATAAAACATAAATAATTTTTAAAAATCATAATACAAAAGTGCCTAACGCCTTTAGCATAATGATCCGGAAAGCTACTAATCTGTACTGTTCCATAACAAATATGCTGTACCATAACAAATATGAAGGAAAAGTTGAGTATGCTATACTGTGCTGTGAGGGAGAAGTGGTTGAGTTGTATGTGGTGTTAAAAATCAAGAATCAAGGACATGTGGAAAGATATAATATACTTGCATACCTTTTAAATGAACAAGGACTTGCCTCTAGCATTTTAGTCGTCATGTTTCTGAAACTTGCATTAATCAAAGTCCCAGGTTATCAGTTACTTAGTATAAATTTTCTAATAAATACCCCTTGATTATGCACTTAGATCTTCAAAGTGAGTAAATTTGTATTGCCCCTTCCACACAGGCAAATTACACAACAAATGTAAAATCAGTATCTTTTTCTTTGAAGCAATTTATTGAAATTTTTTAAAAACCTGTAATGAATATAACCAGACTTTAAATTCTGGATAAAAATTTTCTACATCATTGCCTGTCATGATGTGTGCTGGTTACAGATTACTGTATATATTTTTTTCTTCATAGGAATAGGATCTTCATCAAATATATAGATAGATCATAGAGTCTTCCTAGAGGGACTTGGAGATCATCTAATCCAACCTCTCATTTTACAATATGTGAGTGTTTTAACAAAGCCTACTTTAAGATTTGCATTGAGATAAAATGACTGTTATATGGAAAAGTAAAGCAGAGAAGGGCTTAAAGGTAGAAGGTTGGTGCAGGAGAATTGAAAAAGAAAGGAGAAAGGCTTTGTCACAGGAGGTAAAGTACTAAGCTGGGATGTATTCTCTTATATGCATCTATGTCTTTGCTGGAGACTGGCTTAAAAATTACAAAGATGGTAGCATCCTTTTTTTAAAAGAATTGCTTAGATTATTAGCATATAAACAGTTTGGACAGATTTACATCTAGGGAATCACATACCATATCACCTTTCATTTCCCCAGCATATGCAAATTGAAGGGAAACACAAGGGCCATTGTTAAAATCTCTTTTAAAATAAAAATTATTCCACAAAAAAACAGAGAAAATGTGAATAATTTTAGATTTATATAAAGATAAGTTATAATTTGGCATTTTGCTACTACAGAGTAAGTAAACTTGTTAAAAGTGCAGGCTCGCCGAAACCGGTTTGGCTCAGTGGATAGAGCGTCGGCCTGCGGACTGAAAGGTCCCAGGTTCGATTCTGGTCAAGGGCATGTACCTGGGTTGCGGGCATATCCCCAGTGGGAGATGTGCAGGAGGCAGCTGATCGATGTTTCTCTCTCATCGATGTTTCTAACTATCTCTCTCCCTTCCTCTCTGTAAAAAATCAATAAAATATATTTAAAAAAAAAAAAAAAGTGCAGGCTCTAGAATCAGAATTCCTAGGACTGAACCTTGGCTCTGTCACCTACTTTACCTTGGTAAATGTATCTTTTTCTGTGCCTTAGTTTTCTCACCAGTAAAATTAGTATAATAATAGTAACTATATAAAAGAGCTGTAGTAGGGATAGAATGACATAATCCTATATAATAAAAGCCTAATATGGAAATTGTCCACTCCACTGGAGTTCTGCTGGGAGTTCCACCACTTCACCAGTCACTATGATGTGCACTGACCACCAGGGGGCAGACGTTCCAACTGATAGGTTAGCTTGCTGTGGGCACTGGTGGGCTGGACTGGAAAGTGAGGTGTGAGGTGAGAGGCTTCAGGAAGCTCCCAGAGTTTAGCCAGAGCCCTAGGCGGAGGTGAGTGGGGGTGGGAGCCAGGAGGGACCTGGTGGCGTGGGAGGCTGCTACATGTGATCCAAGAGCCCTGGACTACACAGCCCTCCGCAGACTGTGGCATTCTCAATGTGCAATGTATAATCTTCAGAGTTGCTTCTTTTTATTTGTTAAGTTTCACTAACTACTCCAGGAGAGTGGGTAGCACCATTACAGGGGGGACAGGCCAAGCGTACCTGCCTGAGGCCAAGGGGCTGCTTCAGGCTCCCAGAGACACAGCAGAGAGGGGGGTGGGGCGAGTCGGAGAAACCATGTCCAAAACTTGAAAGGAAGTGGGAGGCAGCAAGGGGCTGAGGGTGATAGGGGCCTAGAAAAGCTGCTGGGTGGGGGCAGCCAAGGAGCCTGGTGCCTCTCCCACAGGACAGGCTCCACATCCCCCCATCCTCCTCCCCGTGACCCATCACCCCAGCTCTCCTCTGAGGCCCTGCCTGGGCTCGCCCCACACAGCTTTGCACCTGCTGTAAAGTCCGCACAGCCCTGCCCACAACACCTCGCCCACCCTGCACAGCCCCGCCCCACACAGCCTTTGGGGACCTCCTCTGCAGGAGAAAGGGGGAGGGTGCAGACAGGAGGTCACAGGAGGCGGGGGCAGAGCAGGGCCCACCAAGTTAGATGGAAGGGAGGGAGGGAGAGACCCCCCAGGACTGGGGACAGAGATGGGTGGGGAAGGTGGGCCGTGTGGAAGCGTTGCCCTCGGTTGAAGTAGAAATCCTGACCCCATTTTACAGACCCCAGCAGAGAGTGTGTGTGTGTGCGTGTGTGTGGAGGGCGAAGACAAAAGAGGGTGTGAGGGGACTGGATGGATGGAGACTAGTGATGTTTGATTCATGGCCTATTTATTTTATTTTGTTAATATATTTTTACGATTTCAGAGAGGAAGGCAGAGGGGGAGAGAGATAGAAACATCAATGATGAGAGAGAATCGATCTGCTGCCTCCCGCACGCCCCCTACTGGGGATTGAGCCCATAACCCAGGAATGTGCCCTTGACCAGAATCGAACTCAGGACCCTTCAGTCCATAGGCCGTGGCTCTATCCACTGAGCCAAACCATCTAGGGTGGCCCATGGCCTATTTAAAACCACTGCAGTAGGCTGAGCAGGGGTCTTACCACGATGGTGTTACCTGATAATGAGGGTGTCGCTCCTTATGTTGGGGTAATCAGAACTGCAGCAAAGTAAAGAAACACCCATGGAGCTGCAAAGGGTTTCCACGCACATGATGCAATTTACTTCATGTGGCAGCTGAAGAGGGTGAGCTGAGCCTTGGAAGGACATGAGGTCTCCAAGACCAGGGGATGGAGGGAAAGTGCATGCTGAGCATTCTGTACCGTGAGTTACAATCTATCCTATCTAATAATAGACAAACATGGTAATTGACCATACCTTCGCTACGCCTCCCACTGGCTAATCAGCAAGATATGCAAATTAACCCAACCAAGATGGCGGCCGGCAGCCATGCAGCCGAAGCGAGAAGGAGACTTGCTTGCTCCAGATATGGAGGAATCGAAGGTTCCCCGCCTGCCATGGCCGGGCTCTGAGCTCTGAGCTCCGAAAGCTACAAAGTTTCAATTATAGAAGCTAAACAAACCCCAGATACCTGCTTTCAGCAGGCCGTAGCCTCAGAGCTGGAGCGAGCAGGAGCCTGGCTCTCAACTCCAGTGACAGCAACAAAGTTTCAATTATAGAAGGTAAATAAATCCCAGAATTTAAAAAAAAAAAGAAAAAAAGGAGAGGCTGGGAGCTTCAGTCACGGGCCAGCCAGAAAATGGCCCTCAGTCCCTCACCCAGACTGGCCAGGCACCCCAGTGGGGACACCCACCCTAAAGGGAGTGAGGCCAGCCTGCAAAAAGCCATGAGCCCCTCACCCAGGTTGGCCAGGCAACCCAGTGGGGACCCCTACCCTGATCCGGGACACCCTTCAGGGCAAACCAGCCAGCCCCCACCCGTGCACCAGGCCTCTATCCTATGCAGTAAAAGGGTAATATGCAAACTGACCCTAACAGCAGAAAGACTGGGAATGACTGGTCACTATGACACACACTGACCACCAGGGGGCAGATGCTCAATGCAGGAGCGCCCTCTGGTGGTCAGTGCGCTCCCACATGAGGGAGCTCTGCTCAGCCACAAGCCAGGCTGATGGCTGCCAGCACAGCGGTGGTGGTGAGAGCCTCTCCTGCCTCCTCAGCAGCGCTAAGGATGTCCGACTGCAGCCAGAGGGATGTCTGATTGCCAGCTTGGCCCAATCCCCGGGGGAGAGGGTCTAAGCCAGCAGGTAGACATCCTCCGAGGGGTCCCAGACTGCGAGAGGGCACAGGCCAGGCTGAGGGACCCCCCCGCTGAGCGCACAAATTTTTGTGCACCGGGCCTCTAGTATATATATAAAAGCCTAATATACTAAGTGTCCAACCGAGTGGTTGACCGACTAGTCACTATGACGTGCACTGGCCACCAGGGGGCAGATGCTCTGACTAGTAGGTTAGCTTGTTACTGGAGTTCGGCTGATCAGGACTGGGCAAGACAGGGCAGGACACACACGGGAGCCCTTCTGTGGTCCCTCCCATGGTCCCTCCCCAGCCACCAGCCATGATGGGCTCCAATAAGGACAGAGCAAGATGGCCAGCCAGGTGGAGGGACCCCACCCTTGCACACATTTCATGCACTGGGCCTCTAGTTTTACACATAAATCTCTTAGAACAGGGACTGGCACATAGTAATTACTCAGTAAATGCTAGCTATTACTACTAATATGCACAAACCTATTAAATATTTTTTGGGGTAAGGATATAAATATAAACATCTCATTAATGAGAGTTGTTTCAGTATTCTTTCAATTTGTTGCCTAGTTTAATTCATGCCCATATTTCTTCTCAGTATGAATAATAAAATGAAGAAAGGCCTCAGTCTGGTTTACTGAGAAGTGTTTATCATTATTTTAAAAGGAATAAACTAAAAGTGGCACTCTGTTCTGGCTAAAAGCAACTGAGAAGTGAAGCTTCCAGGGAAAGGAGAAAGGGAGGGAACAGGAGAGGCTTGGCAGGGTGCAAGTATCTTCTGATGTGGGGGAAAACAAAAGAATACTAAGTGGGCAAATAGAGTTGCTGACTCTTCAGCAAGCAATTGCCCCACTTATACGACCCCACAGCATCTCATTCATGTCTCAAAGCAATTAACCTTCTACTTGTCATTATCTTTTTACATATGCTTTCTCCTTTTACACAGTGATCTACTTGGGGGGGGGGGGGGAATTGTTCTATTCATTGCTGTTCAATAGTTGCTCAGTAAAATATTTACATGGCTAAACTACCGAATCAGTAACAACTACTTCAATGGGACTCTTTGCATTGTAGATAGTGATTCCCAAAGGCAGAGCTAAGACTCTCACAGGCACTCCTACACAACCAAGGGAAGTATTGAGCTAGAACTGACTGGTCATTAAGGTACTGGTAATGGATCTCTGATCTCTGTTCTGGGGATAAATTCACTTGGTAAGCATAACATATTTTTGAAGTGCAAACATTTTTAAGTTTTGTGAAATTTTTTAACCATAACTTTCTTTTTATTTTTTAACTAGAGGCCTGGTGCATGAAATTCATGCACGCGGGTGGTGGTGGTGGTGTTCCTCAGCCAACCTGCACCCTCTCTAATCTGGGACCCCTCGGGGGATGTCCCACTGCCGGTTTAGGCCAGATGGGATTGGGCCTAAACTGGCAGTGGGACATCCCTCTCACAATCTGGTACTGCTGGCTCCTAACCGCTCGTCTGCCTGCCTGCCTGCCCCTAACTGCTTTTGCCTGCCAGCCTGATCTCCCCCTAACCACTCCCCTGCCAGCCTGATTGACGCCTAACTGCTCCCCTGGTGGCCTGGTCACCCCCAACTGCCCTCCCCTGCCGGCCTGTTTGCCCACAACTGTCCTCCCTTGCCGGCCATCTTATGGAGGCCATCTTGTGACAATGTCGCACGATGGTGTCACATGATGCCACCTAGGCTTTTATTATATAGGACTAGAGGCCCGATGCACAAAATTTGTGCATGGGGAGAGTCCCTCAATCTGGGACCGCTGGCTCCTAACTGCTTGCCTGCCTGCATGCCTGCCTGCCTCATCACCCTTAATCACTGCCTGCCTGCCTGATCGCTCCTAACCCCTCTGCCTGCCAGCCTGATCACTCCTACCTTGCAGCCCTGCTGGCCTGATTGACCCTAACTTGCTCCCTTGCTGGCCTGATCGCCCCTAAACAGCAATCTGACCTCCCTCTGCAGAAGGCAACCTGGCAATCAGGGGAAGGTGCCGCTCCCATTACCCCACTGCTGCTGCCACTGCCAGCCTGAGCCTCGGCCCTTGCAGCCGCTGTGGCTTTGTGTCGAAGCGGCTACAGTGTTTTGGACAGGTTCAAGCCTTGGACTGATGAGAGGGCACAGTCCTCTCGTGGCTACGTGCAAGTCCAAGCTTGGAAGGCAGAGCCTTCCCAGAACAATTATAGCCAACAGCTGTAGTTATAAGCTTGAGCCTGTGGTCTGAACATGTGGCCCCATGTGCCTGAGTGATAGAGTTTAGGTGCATGTAATTGAGTGGGACTGAAACCCACGAGAATGTTGTAAACAAGTTGACCACGCCCTTACTTTGCCTCGTGGCATCTGCTATAAAATAAAGACACGGCTTGTGGGCGCTGGCGCTGTCCATCTGAGGGGCAGCGTCCCGCCGAAACCCAGATTTCATTCTCTTATCTGTCTTTTCTAAGCCTTTCATTGCCCCCACTCAGGGTCACTGAACCAGGCTGAGCTGGCATGAGTATGCCATGGCCGTGCCAGCTCCCCACAGCTTTGTCTGGAAGGATGTTAGGAAGGTTGTCTGGAAGACATCTATTCTAATTAGCATATTACCCTTTTATTAGTATAGATATATTTTTTTTAATTTTTCAATTAGAGTTGAGGTACAGTGTAGTTTCAGGTACACAACCCAGTGATTGGACATTTGTTGTAATAACCATAACTTTCTTTTAAAAAAAATTACAAATATTTGAGAATCTACTATGTAACACTTTATAAGGCAGAGGAATGGACTCTTTAAAAGACTAAGCATAATGTGGGATACAAATACAATCAGACTATTAAACCATAGCATAAGTCTGAAAGTAAAATCAGAAAAAGAGTCCTTAATAGTGTGTTGTGGGATAGTAAGAATAAGTAATTATTATAGCTGGGGAATCAAAGTGATTTTAGTGGCGATGTAATATTTGAGCTAAATGTTGATGTAAATAATCTAAATCTGTGAAGAGAGAGTAGTATACCATAATTTGGAAGTTGATTGATGTGCAGACATAAGTAGAAATATCTGTGAAGAATGACAAACTGTAAAGGCATTCCCAAGTCAGAGTATTAATATATATGAAAAGCTGGCTATCAGTTGATGAACTGTCTCTATAATGGTGAAATCAGTCCAATAAAACAAAAAAGAATGCCCTTTAGAAAAATTCATGCATTTGTTTTTTTCTATTTGTGTATCAGATTCGTTTTTTTCTAACTGTGTATCAGATTCGGAACTGTGCTGAGTACACTGGATATCATGGTGATCAAGACAGAATAAGCTCTCTGCCCAAGAAGTGGATTCAGATAATTACATTAATAATTACAATGTGATACATTCTATATTAGGTGAACTGCTAGATGTCATGGGAATACATACTTGTAAGCTATTTATACTTTAACTCATTCCAGAAGTATGGCCGAACTATACTGGAACAATGCAAGTGCTTGCTAGTGGCTTTTTTTTTCCCCCCCTTGAATTTCTTCTGATTTGGTCTAGTTCAGAGTAGATTGCCATATGTGAGTCCTATGTATACTGTTTGCTATTTAAAATTTTGCTTTTTGAACTACCTATCTAATTATGGATATATCAAGCACACAAAAAATACATTTATTTTGTTAACTATTTTAAGACTAAACATGGCAGCATTTTTCCTACCTCAGGATTTCTTTTCTGTTAAGGGACATCCTTTATTATAAATAACAGCAATCTCAGAAAGATTACAATGATGATGGATGAAACAGATACACTATACTCTCTATTGCAAGATTATATCTACAGGGCTGAGAAAAGTAAAATCATGCTTGTACCAGTAAATTGAACAAACACAGCATAGAAGTCACAGAGGAAGTTATGATAGGCAATAACAACTCCTATCATTTTAATAAGTAAAGATTTGTGTTGGCCCTTTTTGTGGTTCTTCAAATACAATCTATAGTCTACATCCCTATAACAAATACTTCCTCAAAATTGTAAACCACACAGTGGGTCTGCTTTAGAAACAAAACTTCTGGATTTATTAGTGCAAAAAGCATGTTCTCCTATTTCATTTCAAGTTTTAGAGAGGAATAAAACTATCTTTTTTCTCTCTTTTTCATGAAAAAGTTTAGTTACCTACAGCTGCCACAGGCTAGAAGACTAACAAGCTAAAATATTAAATGATCCAATAGATAGGACATTTACCTCACTGGATCTCATCTAGTTCATGACCATGGCTCAGCAGTCTAAGCAGGAGAGGAAGAGCATCAATAAACTGAGCAAATAACGTTTTATGTGAATTGCATAGAAAATAATGAACAGAAATACACTGTTCCATTGCACAGGATACAATTAAGTATAATCATTTAAACTAAAGCAACAACAACAAAACCAGAAGCTAACTCTGCCCCATCACTGAAAGAAAGATGATCAGTTCAAGTAGTCTTAAATACAGTATGGTGAAAAGGTCCATAGGACATGCAGAGTGAGAGAACAAAAGGGTCTCACTCTCACCGGTGGGACTCAGGTCAGGTGAACTGTGTAGTTGTCACTTAAATACTGTGTGTTTAAGTTTCCCATTGATATCATAAGTTGTACATGCATGTGTGTATTTTAGAAGGATGTACTATTTTGGATTAACTTGTGGAGCAATTGTAAAAAAGAATGAACAAATTAGGCTGTAAAAATGAGAATGTGAATAAATTCCAATTCTTCCAGAAACTTGAGATTAGATACCCTCATTTCATTTATAAGAAAATGAGAGATAGGATCAAGTGTGGATTAATCCCTTCTCTTTAGGATAGTCTACTAATTAGACACATTGACACTAATTATAACAATAACTAACATTTACTGAGCACTAACCATGTGCAAGGCCCTGTTATAATAATTTCATATAAACTATCTCACTCAAAGCTACAAAAACACTATATTACGAATAAGGAAACTAAGACAAAGGAAAGTTAAGTAACTTGTTCAAGGTCAACAATCTAATAAAAGGTAGGTTTAGGATTCAAATTAGACATTGCAAAGCCTATTCAATATTAGAATATTCTGACCCAAAAAGATGAAAGAGATCTAGCTAATACCTTGGGAACAGCTTTTCTGGGCCTTAGATCCTTCATCTAGAGCAGAGGTCAGAAAACTTTTTCTATGAAGAGCCAGATCATAAATATTTTAGGCTATGTGGGTCAAGAGCTAAAATTAGGAATGTATATTATGTAGGAACTTATAGAACAAGAGGAAAAACAAATCATATTATACTTTTTAAAATAAAATTATTTAATTTAAAAATATTAATTTTAAATAAAAGTATTTATTTAAAATAAATCACATTGCTATTTCATTAACAAAAGTTTAAAAATAATAAGCATATATATATATATATACACACATATATAGTCATATAAGTCTATTAATAAAAACAGAACTCTTTTTTAGAGGATAACATTTTGCCTCCTCCGGGTTCAAAGACAGTGATCCTATCATGAAATGAATTGCAAATGTCCATCTATACAAAACTATTCTTAAGAACAAACAGCCAGCTGGATTGGGCCCAAGGACCATAATTTACCAACTACTGATCTAGAAAACCAAGGACTGTATTACATGATTTCTAAGAACTCTTTCAACTTGAAGATTGTATGGCACTATCTTTCTTTATAAGCATAATAATTTTGATTTTTCCAGTGTCTTCATTGCATTTATTTTAAAAATAAAATCTGCCCTAGCTGGTTTGGCTCAGTGTATAGAGCATCGGCCTGCAGACTGAAGGGTCCCGGGTTCGATAATGGTCAGGGGCACATGCCCTGGGTTGCGGGCTAGGTCCCCAGTAGGGGGCATGCAGGAGGCAGCTGGTCAATGATTCTCTCTAGTCATTGATGTTTCTCTCTCTCTCCCTCTCCCTTCCTCTCTGAAACCAGTAAAAAATATTGAAAATAAAAAAAAAATAAAGTAATCTGTAAATCCTTTACTCCCCATATTCTAATAATTAAATTGAATGGATGAATGTAGCTATAGCGTCAAATATTTATATCTGCTTAGCAGATTACTGTTTTCTTAATTTCTTAGGACAATTTAGATGTTATTGCATTTCTATAGGCCCCTTTGAATGCCATCACAGAGGAACTTGCTTTCTGTTGTAAAGGAATTTGAGTGGAATGTTAGCAGCAAGGAGAAAATCAGCATAACACTGCAGTGAAAACAGGGAAAGAGTAAATACAACATACCTATAGTTTCCCTACTGAAGGAATCTTCATATGATTCAATTACACATTTCTATGGTAATATTTAGAACTTTAAACAAACAGTTCAAATCTATGCTTCACATAAATTAGCAATGGGTTTGCAAACTTTGGTTTTTATATAGTATTATTATTATTATTATTATTGTTATTGAAACTCCTATAGTTAGTCATGGGAATTTCTCAAAAGGCTTCCAGACTTACAGCTTTCATAGGAGTTAGTAAAAGAGGTGGTCACCAGTATTTATAAAATCTTTTCAAAATACACCAAAAACATAAAACTTTCTTACCTTTACTTTGAGTAAAAATATTAAGAACTTACTGGCATACATTCATTTATACTCAATTGCCCTAACCGGTTTGGTTCAGTGGATAGAGCGTTGGCCTGCGGACTGAAGGGTCCCAGGTTCCATTCTGGTCAAGGGCATGTACCTTGGTTGCGGGCACATCCCCAGTGGGGGGTGTGCAGGAGGCAGCTGATAGATGTTTCTCTCTCATCGATGTTTCTCACTCTCTATTCCTTTCCCTTCCTCTCTGTAAAAAAATCAATAAAATATATATATTTTTTAAAAAGCAAAAAAAATTTTAAAAGTTGATCTATGACATTTGAAGTCAAATGTCACTTGATTAATCAATTATTTAAGGTTTCACTGAACAGATATAATTTGTGATTATCAAAGTAATAGAAAATTAGCCAACAATTCTAGATGACTATAGAAAAATAGTACTATCACACAAATTCCTTAATGGTTCTAAATGAGGTTGGCCTTCATAAAATTGTCAAGTCTTTAAGAATCCTCACTTTCTCCAAAGTCTATTTTATACTTTGCCAATACAGTGGGGCCTTGACTTACGGGTTTAATTCGTTCTGAGACCGAGCTCGTTAAGGAGCTCATTAACTCAAATTACTCTATCAACTCAATGCAAAAAATCCACGGAGAGACAGCTGGTATCTCGAAAAACTCATTAGTCAGGGCACTCGTAAGTCAAGGCCCCACTGTATACTACATTTTATACTCCAAGGTAAGCACAATCAACAAACCAACTCATGCTGTTTTGTACATAGTTCCTAATGGTTCTTCCAAGCAACATCTTTAATTTTGACAAGGGCTTTATTAACTTACAAATTTGTTTAATTCAAAATTACCAAAAATTGCCCCTGCCCCACAAACTAAAGTATAAAAAAATTTGAAAACAATCCCACCACTTAAAAATAAATTTTAACAAGAGGTGAGAGAATCATCCTGTGTCCCTATAATTTTCCTCAGTCAGCCCCTAAGATACCACTTTGGAGTATGTCCTTCCCATTTTTTGAGACAGTAATATTTCACTCCATATCAGTGTAACATAAGAGAAGATAAGAGAATTACTTTTATTAACATACAACTTCCTATTTACACTTAAAATACACTAGGTGAATCTTTTCAGAGCAGAATATTTGGATCTATTTTATGCTTTGTATTAGTCAAATATAGTCTAGTGTAAAAATGTATTAAAGTATTGGAAACCTAGAAAGCTTTGAAATTTTTTCTACTATGAATAAAGTTGCAATAAAAATTCTAATGTATATGTAAGTATTTCTTATAGAAAGATTATTAAAAGTGGATTCTTGAATCTTAAGATCTAGTCCTTTAAATTTTTTGAAGGAGAATTCTTTAAACATTTAAAACATCAAGTAATTTTGTTAATAAAATGATTACTATTACTTAGTAATATTACTTATCAATATTCTAGGCAATGTGATAAGCTTTTTAAATACATTAATATATTTCAATGTACAAGGGATATTATATATAGAAATTCTGATGGTCCAATGATGAAAGACTTAATTGTCACACTTTGGAGTTGGATTGACCTAAGAGCAATGAGAAATCATTGAAAGTTTCTAAGTAGTGGACCTTCGCATCTTCATTCAGAATATACCATTTCTAGGAGGAGAAGAAGGAAAGACCAATCAATCCAGCTGCAGGGGACATATGGTATATGGAAGGCTTGGAACCAGACAATGGAGGGCAATACTTGAAGATGGTGAAGTTTAGGAAGGCTCAACACAGCCACCTTCTTCTGTACCCCAAAGTGAAACAACTCTGAGACTTAGGAGATAAGCCTCTCTTTTCAAGTATTATCTGTCACACAGACAATGGCAACAGCTCAGAGCAAGAGTAGGTAGAGGATATGCTTTCCCAGATTGCCTATTGTTTTCAGTGGCCTCCAGAGAGCCACTGTTAAATTGGAGAAGGAGGGATGGGAAAAGCTTGGGGTCAGTTAAGAAATAAACACCGTTTTCAGGCTTAAAACTATGTTTTCTTGAGAAGTGTTGCAGTAGTTACTCACATATGGATATGGCCTGAAACAAACTGACCAGAAGCCAACTAAGTTTTTGAGGAAACTGCATTGCCAAAGATCTAATCTAATAAAAGACAAACATGCAAATTGACCGTACCTTCGCTATGCCTTAAGCCAACCCACCAGCCAATCAGAGTGACTATATGCAAATTAACCCAACCAAGATGGCGGCCGGAAGCCTCGGAGCTGGAGCGAGCAGGAGGCTTGGCTGCTCCAGTGATAGAGGAAGCCAAGCTTCCTGCCTGCCGTGGCCGGCTCTGAGCTCCACTGAAGGCAACAAAGTTTCAATTATTGAAGGTAAATAAATCCCCCCCCCCCAAAAAAAAAAGGAGAGGCTGGAGTTTCCATCGCCGAGGGGCTTGGCCAGCCTGAAAACGGCCCTCAGCCCCTCACCCAGACTGACCAGGTACCCAAGTGGGGACCCCCCACCTAAAGGGGGTGTGGCCAGCCTGAAAACAGCCATCAGCACCTTACCCAGGCTGGCCAAACCTCCATGGGGTGAGGGTCCCCACTAGGGGGGGGGGGCTTGACCAGCCTGCAAAAAGCCATGAGCCCCTCACCCAGGTTGGCCAGGCAACCCAGTGGGGACCCCTACCCTGATCCGGGACACCCTTCAGGGCAAACCAGCCAGCCCCCACCCGTGCACCAGGCCTCTATCCTATATATAAAAAAGGGTAATATGCAAACTGACCCTAACAGCAGAATGACTGGGAATGACTGGTCACTATGACACACACTGACCACCAGGGAGAAGATGCTCAATGCAGGAGTTGCCCCCTGGTGGTCAATGCGCTCCCACAGGGGGAGCTCTGCTCAGCCACAAGCCAGGCTGCCAGCTGCCAGTACAACGGTGGTGGTGGGAGCCTCTCCCACCTCCTCAGCAGCACTAAGGATGTCCGACTACAGCTTAGGACTGCTCCCCACTGGCAAGTGGACATCCCCCGAGGGCTCCCGGGCTGCCAGAGGGATGTCTAATTGCCAGCTTAGGCCCAATCCCCTGGGGAGCAGGCCTAAGCCAGCAGGTGGTCATCCCCCGAAGGGTCCCAGACTGTGAGAGGGCACAGGCTGGGCTGAGGGACTCCCCCCCCCCCCCGAGTGCACAAATTTTTGTGCACCGGGGCTCTAGTATAAGAATAAGAAGAGATATGAAATTGAGCATAACTGGAGCAGACCTCTTCTAGCAGGTCAGTGCTATTCCCAGAGATGGATTGGGAATCAAAAAGTTAAAGTAGTGAATGTCCAATGAAGACAGCAGTAAATAGTTGAGTTTATTAATTGTGGAGCTCAGGTAATAGGTTAAGGTTGAACTTGAGATAAATATCTGGGAGTCATCAGCATATAAATAGAATTTAAAGCTATTGGATAGTATAAGCTCATCTAAAGTGAATAATGGAGTGGAGAAGGAGGAGCTAACTAAAAAATGCCGTGTCAGTAAGGCAGGAGGAAAAAAGGAAAAAGTATTAG
Source organism: Myotis myotis (assembly GCF_014108235.1). NCBI lineage: Eukaryota > Metazoa > Chordata > Mammalia > Chiroptera > Vespertilionidae > Myotis > Myotis myotis. The sequence continues at coordinate 152,162,450 of NW_023416324.1, forward strand.
ATCACATTTTAAAATGCTTCCCAGAGTTTAAAATGATATTGAATGTAAAATGTGACTGAAAAAAAAAATTAAAGGTGATAATAGGCCTCTATATCAGGGTACTGACAATTCCTATGGCAAGAAAGAATAATAATCCAATTAGTTAATTATATTATCATGTAAAGTCAAATATTTGTTAAAAATAAGAAAAACGTTGCCTTCATTGTTATCATTGGTAGCTAGATATAAGACCTGGAAAGATACCATGTAAGTTTACATTTTTTAAGTTGGAGGGTATTTTAGAGATCAAATAGACCAATTTTAATTAATAGTCAAGGAAGCAAATTTGGAAAGGGGAAATCACTTGCTTGAGCTCCAAAAGTACAATATGGCAAGGGTGGGCTGTAACTCCCAGAACAGGACTCTTTTTCTCACAAAGAAAATGTGAATTCATTGACAGAAATTTGTTTTCATTTGTCCACAATGTGATTTTAAAGTAAAGACTAAGACCCATTTAAAATGTGATGTGTTGTTCTTCAAGAGTTTTATTTTAGCAACCATATTCTCAATATAATTTGCCTTAACACTAGAAGTGCAAACAGAACTACAATTTGATATTTTTCAGTCTGCCCTCTCCTATTGTACATATTTTTCACCTGTCTGAGATATAACAAGCATTAAACAAAACGTATTGAATGAGTACACTGATTCTCTTACACCTGTTATTTAGCATTTAAATGGGTACATACACTATTTTAAGCTATATTAGAATTTAGATATAAAGAAGGTGTGTGTGTTTTTAGATCTTCAGGAAAGAAATTTCTGAAAAATTAAATGAATGCACTATTTATCCATAAATATAAAAATAATAGACCACATTTTTTTCTCACATAGAAAAAGGTGCATAGGAATAGAATATATGTAAAATTTGGAGTAAAAAAAAAGAAGATTATGGCCCCAGAATCACATCCCGCTGTAGCTTTTAAAAATGTAGTTAAAAGAAAAAAAAATGTTTCCACTACACACCTATTACAATTACTAAAATAAAAAATGTAGACAATATCAAGTGTTGACAAGGATGTGGAATAGTGGAAACGCCTACATTTCTCATGGAAATGCAAAATGTCACAGCCACTCACCAAAAACACTTTGCCAGTTTCTTATCAAATTAAGCATACACATAGCATCTGACTCAGCAATCCACCACCTAGAGAAGGAAAACTTTTGTTCTCACAAAACCCTGTACACAGATATTTATAGCAGTTATACTCATAATTGGCCCAAACTAGAAAAAAACCTAAATGCCCTTCACTTGGTGAATAAATAAACCATCTGTGGTACATCCACACAAAGGAATACATCTCAGCAATAGAAAGAACAAGCCTTTGACACATAAAACACATGGGTGAATCTTAAATGCATTATGCTGAGTGAAAGAAGCCAACTTCAACAATGTACATACTATATGACTTCATTTATAAGACAAATCTCAAAAAGACAAAACTATAGTGATAAATGAGATTAGTAGATACCAGGGGTGGTGATTGGGAGAGAGAAAGCGATAGAATAAAGAAGTCCTTTGGAGTGATGGAACTCCTCTGCAACCTGATAGTGGTGGTGGCTGTTACCTAAATCTGTACATGTGTTAAAATTCATAGGACTGTAAACAAATAAATTTATAAAAGTCAATAATAATGTTCAACATTTTCAGGGGAAATGCCGGAAGCCGGTCCATCCTTGCTGCTTGACACAGTCGCTGCAGGAAAGAAACATCTGCACAGCATATGTTTCAAGGGACCTGGCGAATATAGCATACTGTTCTTAATATGTTTGCTCCCCTTAGCGCTGTGTGTTTTAACCAAGGTCACCTCTCCAAGAAAGGTTGTTTCCCCAGGTAGGAATTTTTCCCTGAAGTCAGGGAGGGGATGAAACTCCTTAACTAAGTGCCAGGCGGGTAGTTAATCACTACAAACAATCATGCTTAAGCTACATAATCTTTACTCCCTGGAATGCAGATAAGAAACGCCCTAACCTTTGTAACAGAAATTAACAGGATTAAAATCAACTGGTATAAATACGGATGTAACAAAACAATAAACAGCAGAACCTCTCTGGAGATCCAGACCAGAACTTGGCTGGAGATCCTGGCTAGGCTGCTGATCAACTTAACACTGTCTCTGTGTCATTCCTTCTTCGCCGACTCCATCCACACCTTTGGGGACCCCTGGACCTGCTGGGGTTGGACCCTGGCATCTGGCGCCCGAACAGGGACCCTTAGGTAAGTCCCCCCGTACTTGGGACGGATAGGACTGCACCATAGGGTGCTGCAGACCGCCCCCCCCCCCTCCATAGAGGATAAGTAGGGTAAGCGGGTAGTTAGTACAGAACTTAGATTGACAGGATGGGTCATACTGAGTCTAAAGAAAAAAGACTCTGTATTAATCTTTTAACGCATATGCTTGCTAGCAGAGGAGTTAAGGTTACTCCCAGTCAGACAGAAAGTTTTATAGAAGACGTATGCCAATGGCTTCCTGAGGATGGAACTATTAATTTAGAAACTTGGACTAAAGTAGGAGAGCAATTAAAGAACTATTACAGCTACCAGAGATCTGAGAAGGTCCCGGCAGATACCTTTTCTCTCTGGAATTCAATTTGTGAAACCTTGGCACCAGAGGCAAAAACGGTTGAACTTTCTCAAAATTTAAATAGTCCCTCGGCTCCACCCAGAGAGGATACATCATCATTGTCTTCAGCTCAATCTAAAAGCAATTTAGCTATGCCTACTGATCGGGAGGAGAATAAATATCATAAACATGACCATTGGTCCTTTCCAGTCAGTAGAGAGGAGAATGGCCCTCCCATTCAAAACAGGCTCCCCAAATTAGAAAGGAAGCCTAAACCAGGTCCTGTGGCTCCTATGAGCTCCATGTCTAAATTTCAAAGGGCGATAAGAGAAGCTGAAGCTAATGGAGATCTTGAATTCTCACTCTGCTTCCCAGTTACATATGAGAATGAGTCTGGTGGGAATAGAAACCCCACCTTGGAGCCTATACCTTACAAAGTACTTAAAGAATTAAAATTGGCCTGCTCTGAATATGGACCTCTAGCTCCTTACACACAAACCTTGGTAGAAACCCTAGCCAGTAAATGGATGACTCCTTATGATTGGTCACAGGTTTATAAATCCTGTCTCTCAGGAGGCCATTACTTATTATGGAAAACTGAATATGAAGATCTTGCTAAGAAAGCTGTAGCCACTAGCGAAAAAACCAGAAAAGGAATAACCCTAGACATGATATTAGGAGAAGGTGATTTTAACACGGCTGAGGAGCAAATGAGTATGCCCACAGAGGCACTTACCAAATTAACCATTTGTGCAGTAAGTGCCTGGAAATCCCTACCTTATACAGCAGGAAAAACAACCACCCTTAAACAGAAGGTCGAGGAACCATATCAGGATTTCCTTTCTCGCCTCATGCAGGCAGTCAAGAGAGTAATCAATAACAAAGAGGCAGCCGATATCCTAATCAAACAACTGGCTTTTGAAAATGCTAATAATACCTGTCAGGCTTTATTAAGGCCGATTCTCAGAACAGGAACTATAAATGATTTTATAAAACAGTGTGCTGATGTAAGTCCAGCATTTATACAGAGTGTAGCTATAGCTGCAGCTCTCAAAGGGGAGACATACCCTCAATATGTACAGGCTATAGGACAAGCCAGCAATAATACAGGTAATAAAAGAAATATGAACTGCTACTCTTGTGGCTTATCTGGGCACTTTAGCAGAGAATGCCCAAATAAAAATAATAATAATACTCAGGCCAGATGGCAAGCTCCTCGACAGCCTGGAAATACATTAGGGAATAATATTAATCCTCCAAAAACCGTTTGTCCCCGATGTCAGAAAGGATTCCATTGGGCAAAGGAATGTAGATCAAAATACCATAAAAATGGTCGGCCTTTAAACTCTATAAATAGCTCCCAAGGAGGTTATATCCCATCACCTCAATTGGGAAAGTTGAGAAGGGGCCAGCCCCAGGCCCCTGCAATAATAGGGGCATCAACCTTCAACCCCTCTGCAAATTTCGATCAGTCAGTGACCTCTTCAGGGCAACCCCAGGCAGTGCAGGATTGGACCTCCACTCAACCACCCATGCAGTACTAACCCCAGACTCGCCAGTAGCAGCCATTCCTACAGGAGTGTCTGGGCCGCTGCCTGGGGGAACCGTAGGTTTAATATTAGGACGGAGCTCCACCTCGTTACAGGGGATCTTAGTCATCCCAGGAGTTGTTGATGCAGACTACACAGGAGAAATACAGATTTTACTTTCCCCACCCACCACAACTATACAGATTCAGCCCAACCAGAGAATTGCCCAATTAATCCTGTTACCAATACATAAAATAGGGACAGCTGTTACCCAGGAAGCTAGAGGGGCCGGATGCTTTGGATCTAGTGATGCAGCATTTTGGATACAAGAAATCCATGCTACTAGACCTACAAAAATTTTACAAATTCAGGGAAAACCAATTGAAGGTCTATTGGATACAGGAGCAGATGTTTCCTGCATAGGAGGGCAGGACTGGCCCTCTTCATGGCCCACGCACACCACCTCCACTTCCCTAGTAGGACTAGGCAAGGCATCTAATGTAAAAAAGAGTTCTCAGATTTTAACTTGGGCTGATGAAGATCAACATTCAGGAACATTCTGTCCCTATGTAATTACAACTATCCCCTTTACATTATGGGGAAGAGATATCTTATCTCAAATGGGAGTTCTATTATATAGCCCCAGCGGTGTTTGATTTACTCCTGTTACAAAATATTACAAGAAAATGAGTTTAAATATTCCTCTCCTCATCATGTTCTACAACATACTCTATCTGTAATTAATATACTAAATGTAGATTCTGAGGGAAATTCCCCGATGTACAGGCATTGGAACCCTGATTTAACTAAACCTAAAGCCCTCGTCAAATGGAGAGACTTGCTTACAGTAGCCTGGAAGAAACCTGATGTACTTTTAACCTGGGGGAGAGGATATGCTTGTATATTTCCACAGGACGCAGACTCACCTGTGTGGATTCCAGACCGTCTAGTCCAACCTTATGTCTCACCGCCCGCCATCTCTGCCTCATCATAGCACACCTGACCAGTGCCTGTCTGCAGCAGATGTGCAGCCCTGAGCTGGAACAATCTGTCCATTGGGAGGATCACATGTGCCTCCTTTTTGTCTTTCCACATGTCCCAGCTTTGCCCCACATCTCCTTTCCTTTTTCCTTTTTTTAAAATCTACTTGTTTGCTGGTTCTTTGGCCTTTCTCCTTCTTTCCTGAACACAGCGTTTTCTAGAATCTCCCTACCCTACTGTTCCAGGAAGGGCACCTCCCTTTTATGCCGTGACTAGGGGTGTTTGGTATATGCCCCATACATGGAGTTGTCTTGTGCAAAGAGCCTGACATCCTGGGCTGAGAAAGCCCTGTTCCAGGACTCTCCTTTGTCCTGTATTGGCGCCTCTTACCCTTGTGCCAAGAGGGACCCTCTTCTTACAATCCAATTGCCCATAGCTGTTGCCTGAGCTCTCTGTTCATGCTGAGGTTGAAGCCTCATGGTGGCTGGTACCATGGATCTGTCTCTGCCCCAATGGCGTAAGCTGGGCCCTCCCTGGAGAAGAAACCTGGGTTCCCCAAGATATGTGATCAATGCCGGGGCCCCACCAGCAGGCAAGGGGATCCCAAGGCAGTTGCTGGGCATGGAGGCCAGAGGGACATAGGCTACCAAGGAGACAGAACTGAACCTCACATCACCCTACTTGGCCCAGAGATGGCTGGTAGTCAAAGACGGGTAAGACCCCACAGGGTGGGGCAACCTAAGACAGGCACAGTCGGGGGCCAGTAGGAGAGAACTTGGGGTTCAACAGAGGTGGGGCACAGATCCTCACCCCCCTCCCAATGGTTCAGGGGCTTGAACACTCACCCCCTCTGAGGAAGGTCTCCTTTCCCCATGGCTGCTTCCCGCTTCCCACACCCAGCTCAGATCGGGACCCAGGTAAAGACAGAGACTGGCTGACAGCAGCTGCCCTCTCACTGAAACAGGACTTGTTTCCCATTTCTACCTGAGACCACAGGGAAAGGGGAAGCTGAAGGAAAGGGCTGTGTCAGGATGCTGCCTTCTTCCCTTTCTTCTCCCTCTTTTTTCTAAACACTTCCATGCCTTGTAGTTCTTTTGCTTTCTCTTCTTTTTCTACTACCCTCCATTTTCCATATCAGCTGGATCCAGAGGGCACAGCTTACTCCTCCTCGGACATTGACACCACCATCAACCACGGCCCTGATGGACCCTTTGATGCAGCCCTTCAACTCGCTGACGCTTCGGGAAGCCCGTCGCCAGTGATGCTGTCCGCTAGCCAGACCAACAAAGACAATCAAACCAACAACTTGAGGACAGCTATAATCCTTTGACTGAAGAGGCCGGCAACCTTCTACAGGAATGGGGCTCCTTGTGCACTCCATCCACTATGTTTATAGTTATGCTCACTGTCATTGCTTGCCACTCTTCTTCCGAGACTTAAATAGCCCAATCTGAGAGGTGGCCACTGATTTGCATGCATGATCATTTAAAAAATAAAAAAGGGGGAATTTGCCGGAAGCCGGTCCATCCTTGCTGCTTGACACAGTCGCTGCAGGAAAGAAACATCTGCACAGCATATGTTTCAAGGGACCTGGCGTATATAGCATACTGTTCTTAATATGTTTGCTCCCCTTAGCGCTGTGTGTTTTAACCAAGGTCACCTCTCCAAGAAAGGTTGTTTCCCCAGGTAGGAATTTTTCCCTGAAGTCAGGGAGGGGATGCCTCTCCTAGAAAGGTTGTTTCCCCAGGTAGGAATTTTTCCCTGAAGTCAGGGAGGGGATGAAACTCCTTAACTAAGTGCCAGGCGGGTAGTTAATCACTACAAACAATCATGCTTAAGCTACATAATCTTTACTCCCTGGAATGCAGATAAGAAACGCCCTAACCTTTGTAACAGAAATTAACAGGATTAAAATCAACTGGTATAAATACGGATGTAACAAAACAATAAACAGCAGAACCTCTCTGGAGATCCAGACCAGAACTTGGCTGGAGATCCTGGCTGGAGATCCTGGCTAGGCTGCTAATCAACTGAACACTGTCTCTGTGTCATTCCTTCTTCGCCAACTCCATCCACACCTTTGGGGACCCCTGGACCTGCTGGGGTTGGACCCCGGCAGGGAAAAAGGGAAGCAACAGGCTTACATATTGAATTTTTGAAAAATATGGATTCATACAAAACCATTGCTTCACCTACCAAGAAGATAATTTGGTAAGAGATAGTACTGTTGGTGAAAAAGAAACCGGCAGTTCTGCCTCTGTCATCATTTGACCAAAATGAGAATTCTAATATAGCAACAAGCATTTAATAATAATCCTGCTTATTTTAAAATTTGGTCTCTGTAGTTTATTACAGTCTTAGCTGCTTATGAATCAAGAATAATACCAGTGCTTAAATTTCATAAGTATGACAGGTCCCAATAACAAAGTAAAACCTATTACTTAAACTAATACATTATTATATTTAACAGAACCCTAATGCTTTTGTGAATAGACTACTCAGTTCAATTGTGCCTCTGAACCTTTAAAGTGAAATTCAGTTTCACTGAAATTTCTTTAAAGTTTTCAAATGTACATTCCTTTTTTATTGTGGTAAATATACATAACATAAATTTTATCATTTTAATAACCACATTTAAGTGCACAGTTCAGTTGCATTAACTACCTCCATATTGTTGTACAACCATCACCATCATCCATTACCAGAACTTTTTAATCTTCACAAAGTGAAATTCTGTGCCCATTAAACAAATCCCAATTCTTCCCTCTCCAAACCCCTGGTAACCTCCATTGTACTTCTTTCTGGGTTTCTACCTTTTGAATATCAGTTGTACATACCTTTGACACTATTGTCAGCCACCATTTTTTCTCCACAAATCAGACTCAAGGCATTGTCATTCATACATATGTGTGTGTGTGTGTGTGTGTGTGTGTGTGTGTGTGTGTATATATATATATATATATATATATATATATATATATATGACTTTTTAATTTATTGGGGTGACATTGGTTAATAAGATCATATAGGTTTCAAGTGTACATTTCTATGATAGATGAGCTGTATATTGCATTGTGTGCCCACCACCCAAACTCAAATCATCTTCCATTACCATATATCTGTCCCCCTTTACCCTTACTATCTCATTACTGCTCTTTTCTCTGGTAACCACCATACTATTTTCTGTGTCTATTAGTTTTTGGTTGTTTTTTTATTTATTCATTTGTTGCTTTCAGTTTTTTTGTTGTTGTTATGTTTTTTTTAATATATTTTATTAATTTTTCACAGAGAGGAAGGGAGAGGGATAGAGAGTTAGAAACATCAATGAGAGAGGAACATAGATCAGCTGCCTCCTGCACACCTCCTACTGGGGATGTGCCCGCAACCAAGGTACATGCCCTTGGCGGAATCGAACCTGGGACTTTTCAGTCAGCAGGCCGACGCTCTATCCACTGAGCCAAACTGGTTAGGGCTGCTTTCAGTTTTATAGCACAAATATGAGTGAACTCATATGGTTCTCAACTTTTTCTATCCATTTACATTTAGGGTAATTATTGATGTATGGGGATTTCCTATAGCCATTTTATCATTTGTTTTCTGGTAGCTCTGCGCCTCCATTTGTTCTTTTCATTTGTGTTTCTGTCTGGTGTTTTTGTTTGGTGGTATTCCATATTTTTTCCCCGTTTCCTCCCTTTTTAAGTTATGTGTCTCAGTTTTGGTTTATGTGTGGTTACCATTAAGTTTATGTAGAAAGTTTCATATATACAGTAGTCATTTTTCTTTTAAATGCATCTAATCTTTAGCCCCCTTCATAAATTATGACCTTAACCTCTTCCCTTTGATGTTTTTATTGTCACAAATTATCTCTATTTATGTTGTGAATTTGTTGTGATCTTACTCATAGTTTTGCAACCTTTTGTTCTTTCTTTCACATAGCATAACCCCTTTGAATATTTCCTGCAATGGAGATCTTCTGGTGGTAAATTCTCTGTTTCTATATGTTTGAAAAAGTGTTTATTTCTCCTTTATATGGAAATGATCATTTTGCTGGATATGTTATACTTGGCTGGTAATTTCTCTTTTTCAATAGTTTGAATATTCGATTCTATTCTTTTCAGGCTTATAGAGTTTCTATTGAGAAGTGTGATGATTATCTGAAGACCTTCTGCAAGGCACACTGTATTAAAACTGTCTAAAATGAATGACAATGAAATAATTCTAAAGGCCTCCAGGGAAAGAAAGAAAGCAATCTATTTTTTAAAAGCCCATTATATTATCATCAAACTTCTAAGGTCATATCCTGATACCCTTTAGCAATGCAGGACATTTCATTTATAAGAGTCAGATTTAAGGATGACTTTAAAATTCGGTCAACTAATCTTAGATTCTAATTAATTACTATAGTAATAGTAATTCTATGTTCATCAAATATTTGTTCAAGTTTGGTCATTAGCTAATGTGTGTGTGCGTGTGTGTGTGTGTGTGTGTGTGTGTGTGTGACATCATACATAAATAGAGCTGTATTATGCATACTGTTAAAACTTTATTATTATCTTGTTAGGAAGATAACCATTACCTAGAAAAAATAATTTTTCAGTTGTGAAGCAGCATCTTAAACTTAACTGAATTAAAAAAATTTAAGATGAAAAGAGTTTGGTTGTTGTAGCATGTAGCTAACCCACACTAATTAAAGCAGAATATCTAGGGTAGAGCCAATGCAGTAGTATTAAAAAACACATACACACAAACAAAAAACTTCATAGGTGATTTTAATGTGCACCCAGGATTAGGAATCTGAGCTACAGGAAGAGATCCTGAGTTAGGGGGAGCTAAAAGTAAATATGTGAATGTAATTTTAAAAGGCAGTTAGGGCCTGGAGCATACAGATGAAGGGAAGAGAAATTTATAATGCTAAATGGTAGAAGAACCACTCGTGCTGGAAGAAATTAATAGTCTTTTAGTTATAAGTAGAATTTTTACAAATTAAAAGAAAGACCCTCAACATTATTTTATTGTTGTGGTGTGGACCCAAACTCATAATATCTCCAATGTATGTCTATATAGGGATAATTAACATATAAATTATTTTTTAAATATGTTTTCTTGATTTTAGAGAGGAAGGGAGAGGGAGAGAAAGATGGAAACATCAATGATGAGAATCATTGATTAGCTGCCTCCTCACGCCCCCTACTGGGAATCGAGCACACAACCCAGGCATGTGCCCCTGGCTGGAATGGAATCTGGGACCCTTCAACCCACAGGCGGATGCTCAAACCAGCCAGGGCAATATCTAGATTCTAAAGAACTGCAGAACCTATAACATAAGCCATGAAAATTGTTTGAGAAAGTTATAAGAAGAGAATAAGATCAATAGGTAAATATTTAGAAGAAAAATATTACAGAGTTTTGGAAATATCAACTTTCTTGACTGTATATAGTTTCTGTTCCATTTAAATGTTTATACTAATAGTTATATCAGTGGAATGAGAAGTAATTTATCACCTAAGTAAATATTTATTTTATATATAAAAGCATAGTTTTGAATATACACATTGACCTACCTTGCTTCTCTTAGCTGTTCATATCTGAAGTGACAAGATCTCTTAGCTACACTAATCAAACATCAGTAATTAAATAATGAACCATCCACATTACAAGCCTATTTCCACAATAATTCCACCAGAATAAAAGTCTGTTTGGTCATTAAAAATGACCAGAACATTACACTATGGTCCCAGTCTAAAAAGAAGAAAAAATCATTAAGAAGAATATATCATGGGACTTCTGGTCAAGATGGGAGAGTAGGAAAACACTGTGCTTGCCTCCTTCCACAACCACATCAAAATTACAACTAAATTATAGAACAACCACCCTTGAAAACTACCTGAAAAGTAGCTTAACAGACCTCTTATAACCAAGTGTATAAAGCTTATAACCAAGAACATAAAGAAGAAGCCACATTGAGACTGGTTAGGAAGAGCTGGGGCATGAAAGGAGCTAGTCCCACACCTATGTGTGGGTGTTAAAATTTGGGAGGTATATCTCAGCTGGAAAACCCCCTAAGGGGTGAGGGGTCCCAGCCTCACACCATGCTCCCCAACATGGACCACCAGTGTATGGAATAGGAGTCCCTACAACATCTGACTGTGCAAATAAGCAGAGATTCTATCCTGATGAGACAGAGGGTTGCTGGAGTCCCAGACATTGCTCTTAAAGGGCCCATGCACAGACTTACATACTAGTATAGAGGGATAGACTCGCTCTAAGCTCCAGCACTAGAAAGCAGCTTGAAAAGCTCAGGGACATACAGGGAGGAACTGAAATGTCTGTAATTAGGGCAGTGGCTGGAGTGGCAGCTCTCCCTGCGATTTCCTTCTTTGGTTGAGCCCTCCACCCATAGAAAGGCTCTGTTCTTTCTTTGCTGAGCCCTCCCCCAGCCCAGCCTACAGACATAGGCAGGTGTTAAATATGAGTCTCCAAGAACTAGCCCTCCTGGTGATTCCTTGAGAATACACCTCACCCTATTAGTGCACAGGCTGGAATCTTTTTCAGTGGCTCTTACAAGTGAGTGGCCTCAGCCCATGCTGTGGACTTCCCTAAAATCTCTGACAGGATAATAAACCCCAAACAAACAGCGATTGGCCTACACATGCCCTGTACTTCTTGCTAAGTGGCCCTCAGACTGGCACTAGTGGCAGCCAGCCTTGGTTCATAGCATAGCCTCTCCCAAGTGCCTCCAACCCGTAGAGGTATCTAGAAAACACAGATCACTTTGTTGCTCATAACAAGTGGCCTCGGGCCAGGCATGGGAAGTGGTTGACCTGTACCTGAACTAGATCACCTCCCACAAGGCCTTGGAATCAACATACTTGGTGACTGGATTCAGACATACACCAGAGAACCACCTAATTAGCTCCATAAAAAACACATCTAAAGGGTGGACACAGCAGGCACCACAGCCCCACTATAGTTGAGTCCCATTCAATAGGGTCAGCCCCCACAGCTCATTTGCCACAGCCAGTAAGTCTGAGGGTGAATTCCACTAATGTTTAAATACAACATAAATACAACAGGAGAGCAAACACAACCCACACAAGGGATACCCCTGGAGCAAATGGCTCAGATGACTGAGGAGACTGTGCCACTGGGCCCCATAGGACTTATATTTCATAAGGCCACTGTGCCAAGATTGGGAGATGTAGCAGCTATACCTAATATATAGAAACAAACACAGGGAGTCAGCCAAAATAGACAAAGCAGTGTGTTGCAAATGAAAGGTCAAGACTAAACTTGAAAAAAAGAACTAATAAAAATGAGGCAAGCAACCTACCAAATACAGAGTTCAAAACACACTAGTTACAAGTATGCTCAAAGAATTTAGAAGAAAAATAAACTCTGTGAGAACTTCAACAGAGATATAAACAAAAAAGAAGAACCAGTCAGAAATGAAAAATATAATAACTGGAATGAAGAATACATTAGATTAAATCAACAACAAATTAGATGAAGCAGAGGATTGAATCAGCCATTTGGAAGATAAGGACTCAGAAAACACCCAGTCAAAAGAACAAAAAGAAAAAATAATTTTTAAAAATGAGGATAATTTAAGGGACCTCTGTGACCACATCAAGCATAACATTTGCACCACAGAGGTACCAGAAGAAGAATAGAGAGAGCAAGGTATTGAAAATCTGTTTGAAGAAATATAATGACTAAAATCTTCCCTACCCTGGCAAAGGAAATAGACATACAAGTCCAGTAAGCACAGAGTCCCCAACAAACGGAACCCAAAGAGGCCAACACTAAGACACATCATAATTAAAGTGGCAAAGATTAAAGACAAAAAAGAGTCTTAAAAGCAACAAGAGAAAAAAAAGTTAGTTACCTACAAAGGAGCACCTATAAGGCTGTAAGCTGATTTCTCAATGGAAACATTGCAGACCAGAAGGAATTGGCAAAAAATATTCAAATGATGAAAAGAAAAGATCTACAACCAAATTCACTCTGCCCAGCAAGGCTATCATTTAGAATCAAAGGCAAGATAAAGTGCTTCTCAGACAAGAAAAAGGTAAAGGAATTCATCGCCACCAAACCAGTATTACAAGAAATGTCAAAGCGATTTGAAGAAGAAAATGAAGGAGGAGGAGGAAGAGGAGAAGGAAGAGGGAGGAAGAAGAAAAAGATCAAACTACCTATAATAATAAAAGCGTAATATGCAAACCGATCAAACAACCAAAAAGCAGAATGACCGTCTGGATGACCTTCCAGACAACCACGCTATGGCACCCACTGGCGACAGGCCAGCCAAGGCAGGTGCAATGCTATTGGTTGGGGGCCTGGCCACTGCCCCATGATCTCCTTGCAGAGGGAGGCCCAGGCCACTGGCCGGCGGGTGATCGATCAATCAGGGGGCTCCACTATTGCCACAAAGAGAGAGGACCAGGCCACCAACCAGCAAGCTGTGGCGGTGGGTGGGGCCTCCCTCTGCAGGGGCGATCCATCATGGATCCCCAGTCGGGTGGGCAGGGCCTACCGACTAATCAATAATTCCTTTAGCCTAGCTGGTGTTCCTCAGTGGTTGAGCATCAACCCATGAACCAGGAGGTCATGGTTCAATTCTGGGTCAGGGCACATGCCTGGGCTGTGGGCTCGATCCCCAGGAGTGGGTTTGCAGGGCGTGATCAATTGATAATTCTCTCTCATCACTGATGTTTTTATCTCTCTCCCCTTCTCCCTTCCTCTCTCTGAAATCAATAAAAACATATTTTCTTAGAAAATAATTAGTTTAAGTGTAAATGGATTAAATGTTCCACTCAAAAGACTGAAGAAAGTGGCTAACTGAATAAGAAAACAAGACCCATCCATATGCTGCCTACAAGAGACTCACTTTAGATCAAAAGATACACATAGACTGAATGACAGTAAAGGGATAGAAAATATATACCATGTAAATAAAAAAGAAAAAAAAAAGCTAAAATATTAATACTGATATCAGACAAAACAGAATTTTAAACAAACATTATAGCCGAAACCGGTTTGGCTCAGTGGATAGAGCGTCGGCCTGTGGACTGAAAGGTCCCGGGTTCGATTCCGGTCAAGGGCATGTACCTGGGTTGCAGGCATATCCCCAGTAGGAGATGTGCAGGAGGCAGCTGATCGATGTTTCTCTCTCATCGATGTTTCTAACTCTCTATCTCTCTCCCTTCCTCTCTGTAAAAAATCAATAAAATATATTAAAAAAACAAACAAACAAACATTATAACAAGAGACAAAAAAGGACCCTGCCTTTCCACTTCTCCATATTTATCCAAAGAAACCCAAAACACTAATTCAAAAAGACATAAGCATTCCTAGGTTCATTATAACAATATTTACAATAACTAACCCGTGTCCATCAATAGATAAATGAAGAAATAATGACTAAAATGTGGTACATATATACAATGGAATATTACTCAGCCACAAAAAAATATGAAATCTTGCCATTTGTGACAACGATGACATATACCATATGATTCACTTATATGTGGTTTGAAAAAAACAAAATAAACAAAATAGAAATAAATTCATAGATAAACTGATGGAAGAGGGGTTGGGAGGATAGGTGAAAAGATTAAGGGATTAACAAGTACAAATTGGCAGTTATAGTCACGGGGATGAAAAGCATGGCATAGGGAATACAGTCAACAGTATTGCAATAACTATGTATGTCATTGGGGGTACTAGATTTATTGAGGGAATCACTTTGTAAGTTATATAAATGTCTAATCACTATGTTGTATACTTGAAACTAATACACTATTGAACGTCAACTGTAATGGAAAAATTAAAAATAAATATATCATTCAAACTTTAGATGAAATATTTCATTTTAAGAGATAACACCATTAAGTTAATTCAATGATCAAAACAAGCTAACCAAACAAATAAAAAAAAAAAAGAAAGGATATCCTAATAACACATTTCCTTTTCTCTTTATTTTGGAAAATGAAAAAGAATGCAAGAGAAATGAGCAGCGACTACCCAGAATAAATACTTAATATTTTATATAAGTTTAATATATTGTTTTTTCTGTTGACATTATAGAAGCATTTGTATCTCATTAAAATATCTTAATAAACATCATTTGTTTTTCTAACCACACCACTATTATTTGACATTTTTCTAGCTAGAGTTTATAGTTCTCACCAGACTATAGATAGGAGTCATATGACAAACAATAATTTACATTCTTTCTATGCATAAATCTCTTAGACTGAAAGCATAGGTTAGAGAAGGGGACCTACATCTTTGAGTAAGCTTGCCATGATCAGCTGCTTATTGACTTCTTTAGCCCCCTGGAGTTGAGAGCAACGAACATAATTAATTGTGAGCATATTTAAAATGTTTCCAACAACTGTAAGTGGTTCACTATGAGTCAGCACTCTCTAAATGGAAGGAGAGGACAGCTGGCTGGCTGGAAGTGCCAAACAGACCAAGCCCACCCAGGGTAGGACTCATGAGGGACCAGGAAAGACTTATGCAGTTATAAAGAAAGAACTGGGATGTCAAAATAACATGTTATTTTTTCTTCATGCTTCCTACTCCCCTAACCAACCACCTTCTTGCACTCTTCCACTGTTTCCCGTTTTCTATCTGGGAGGAGTGATTCTCTTTCTCTTCCCCCTCCTTTGATCCTGCCCTTTCTCTCCCATTTTCTTAAAGCCTCTATCAAAACTGCCTATAACATGGAGTAAAATGTATCTATCACTAGTTAAGCTTATCATACTACAACTTTCCTGTCTTTATTATTTTTTTAATATTCATGCAAGGATATGTTTTTAATGATGAGAGAGAGAGAGAGAGAGAAAAAAAAAAAGAAAGAGAGAGAAACACCAATCGATTGCCTCCCATATGCACCCCAAACAGAGATAGAACTTGAAGTGTAGGTATGTGTCCTGACCAGGAATTGAACTTGCCACCTTTTGGTGTATGGGAGGATGCTCCCATAAACTGAGTCCCCTGGCCGTGACTTTCCTGTCTTTTAAATTTATTTCCAGGTGCCTCTGTTCTCCATTCATAAAGGAGGGTTCATTGTCTGGACTACTCAGGATGGGATCTAGAATGTAACAGCTCTGGGAAATACAGTGCCTCAAACTGTACAGTCTTCTCTTGCCTGATTCCAATTCAAATGTTCTGCCCATGTCATTATATCAAGTCTATTTAAGTACATTCTAAAGGGGACCTTTTATGTTTTTAACCTTAGGAGACTCGGTCTGCCTCTTCCATTACTTAAACTCTTATGAATTTTCTGTTGGGAATATATTCCTGAAAGTTATCTTGTAAAGTTTCCACCACCATCACCACAACCCCTCAGTGAATGAGAGAAATAGCAGGCAATAAGTCTAGTGAGATTTACAACAAAAAGAGAATGCAACAGACCCAGCAAGGAGTTTGAAAGTAAACAGAAAAATTAATTGACCTGGACCAAGGAGAGTTAGGAGGAGTTGTTGAAGAGAAGACTGAGGAAAAGGTAAGAGAAACACTGCTAGTAGCTATAATGGGGAGATATATGTGAACGAGAGAGATGACAAAATAAAAAATAATATTAGGAAGTTTTTTTGTGCATTTGTTAGGTTGTCTACTCAGAAGCTATAGCAAAGGATGAAAACTTTTGTTTGCTCACCTATTAGTTCTTTGTATGTGATTCTATATGAACCTGCATCATGAAGGAGTTTAGCTTAGAGCGCGTGCACACACACACACATAACATCATACTTGTTAACAATAATTAGTACCATCATAGAGCTCAGAAAATATCTGTTGATTAAATGAATCAATCTATGTAGAGTATGTACTTTACTATGGAAGTGGAAACAATGAAATTAAAACTTCTGTATGGTCCCCTAACCGGTTTGGCTAGTGGATAGAGCATCGGCCTGCGGACTGAAGGGTCCCAGGTTCTATTCTGGTCAAAAGCATGTACTTTGGTTGTGGGAACATCCCCAGTAGGGGGTGTGAAAGAGGCAGCTGATCTATGTTTATCTCTCATTGATGTTTCTAACTCTCTATCCCTCTCCCCTCCTCTCTGTAAAAAGTCAATAAAATATACTAAAAAACAAAAAAGCAAAACAAAACTTCTGTATGATGATTATTTTTCTCAGGCTGCTTTTCCAAAAAATAAAAGTAGTAATTTAAAAAATAATTTTGTATATTCATGTTCAAACTTACTTTCATTATAGATATTACTATAAGTGAAATAATAAAACATTTAAAGAAAAAAAATAATATTCTTCTGAGTCATTTTCTGTTCTTAACCCCATGAGATGATCATTGTGAAGAATATGGTATGTGTTTATCTTTTTTCACCTTGTTCATACCAACATATACAACATATTTATTCATAAATACTCATTACCCTGAAAATTTGCTCTTTTCATTTATCAAATTGTGATCATCCTTCTAGGTCAATAGCAATAGGTATAATTCATTCTTTTTCTAATGGCTGTATACATTTCAATAATATTTGCCCATATCACATGGTATGGTATACATATAGTCAAACTAATGAAACTAGTATCCTTTAAATGACATTATTAAAATTTTACTGAATTTTTACACAGAATACTAAGAAATATTTTTTAAATATATTTTATTGATTTTTTACAGAGAGGAAGGGAGAGGGATAGAGAGCCAGAAACATCGATGAGAGAGAAACATCGATCACTGCTACTGACTCAGACTCCCTGATCTACAATTTAAAGACAGAGGGGCAGGACAAAACCCCAACTGTAGGGTCTCTATGGAGAGCCCAACTTGCATAGAGCATTCCTCATCTGTGGAGCTCTGGCTCATAGTGGGTTCCTGAAATATTCTTAGGAAAAACTAGAGCAATACATACAGGCACATAGGAAAGGCCCTTTGTCCTGCAATACACTATCTCCCTCCACTTCCACTTCTGAAACATAGCACTTAAAAAATTTATCCAGACTATTAATATATAATTCCTCCCTTTTCAGACTTCCTAAGTCCTCAGTTAGGAGGAAATCTTCCATTTCTACCGAGAAATCTTTAAAAATTATAAACTTTAAAATCCAGTGTTACATATGATTGGAGTAAGTTCACCATATTTATCTAGTATGGGTTGCCTGAAGCCACACTGCACTTCTAGGTAGTCAAAGACTATGTTTTCCTTTCACTCCAGATAATACATCATACATCTAATAATGAATATAATCAATGCTGCACAGATCTGGCATGCAAATTATCATCCTAAATTTAAATCAAGTAAAGAAAGTGTCCCCTAACTGCCTCCTGCACACTCCCCACCGGGGATGTGCCGGCAACCAAGGTACATGCCCTTGACCAGAATCGAGCCTGGGACCCTTCAGTCCACAGGCCGACGCTCTATCCACTGAACCAAACCTGTCAGGCACTAAGAAATCTTTTGAACATCCATCTGGCACTAGTTTCACTGAGAAAATTAGTAAATTACTCATGGTTCCCCTCAAGAAATTAACTAAGATGGTAGAAAAACAGTATTTAATATCTCATACCTCCTGGAAGAATGGCAATTCAGCAGGGCCTCCTCCCTTTTCCAGTTGACTCAAAGAATGGTGTTTTCAAATTGCCATACATGAAGGGTGTATTTACAGCCAATGTGCTGCAACCTGGGGTATGACACTCTATTGTTCATGAGAAATGTGTGCTTAATTCCCTGGAAATTCACTGTTCCAGAGTCACAAGTCTCCTGTTTGTTTCTCATCAGTCTCGAAGAGATTAGATAAACTTCTATTCGCTTATAAATGCGTTTTATTCATGCAGAACATTGAGAACAAAACATTGAATCAGAATTGGATTTTTCACAAAATATAAGATTTTTGAAAACATTTTTATCCTGAGGACTCAGAAATTCAAAGGCTATATTAATGCACTTTCTGCATTATGTATGTATATAATAGGGCTACCAGCAACATATGTATTGAAAGAGCAAGGCTGAGCCAAAGAACAAATCCCTTCTGTGAAGCAGGAAGGATGTTTTTCACTGAGTTATTTTAGAACACTTGAATGGACTGCTAAGGACTTTCACACAGAAAGACCTGAAGTGAAATTCAAGAAGTAGAGGTAGGGAAACTCCAGAACCATAACATGCAGCATTGCCTTAATTACCATAAACTTGTTATGTATACAAGTGCTATTCTACAGTGGGGTTTGATTTTAGAATAACTGTTCTAGTGTATCAATAACAGAAAATGAATGCTTCAGAAATGGAGGTGTATACATGCAGCTGTTTACATGAACACGTGGAAGAAAACCCAGGATCATGTTTGCAGTGGAGCCTGGCATCAACAAGTGTTTCAAACCTTTCTAATCTTTTCCCCGCTACCCCCACCCCCATTTTTACCACGTTCACTTCTAATGTAGTCCTCAGTGTTAATTAGAAAACAATACTAATAATTCTTAATTGTGTTTGGATTTTCAGTTTGGCATATTTAATAGCAGTAATGATGAACACTTTCATTGACCTGGATCACTGCTCAGGCTTATAAGGCTTCCAATAAGTTAGACCTCAGAAGGAAAAATGCAAGGCTCATTAATTCTTATTGGTCTAATAAATACAATGACTTTACTTCTTTCACTTTCAAAGGTGTGAAACTGATCTAGGTTAGTGGCACCACTATCTGATCTGATTAGGACCTTGAGCACAGAAACACAGTGTGTCTAGATGATGTAGAAATGAAAGACCAATGTCCGGAATTTGACTAGTCTTCCCAGCTCCTCAATTTTCAAAGACTAAAACATATAGGTGGTATGGTATTTATTTCAGGACCAGATGATATGACTTAATTATAAAAGCACCCTCTCAACACACTCTTACTTCAAGGGATGTCTATGAGAGCATGTATTACACTTTGCCAGATAAGGAGCCAAGATTGCAGACAGTGGAAGGCTAGCTAGCATCCAGGAGAAGAGCAGACAGGGAGGTGGGTAGTATATGAGGACACTTGGGGTCAGGCAGATAAGTTTGAATTCTGGCTCAGGCTTTTACTAAAATGTGTGGAGCAATTAAGTATCATTGAAGTCTCAGTTTCCTAAATTGTAAACTAAGGATTATAACATCTATCTGGAAGCACTCCTGTGAGAATTACTATTAAATTAAAAGAGCTTAATGCAGAGAGGGCACCTCTCTTAACTGTAACTTTCTTCCTTACCTTCCTAAAAACTACTTTTTTCAAAGTTTTTCAGGCATTTGCACTTTTAGAGAACCTCTGTAATCACATGTGCTAAGTTGATAACAAAATGCAGTAGATAAAAACACTAAGCAGGAGATAGTAGAGTTTGAATCAGCTAGGTGTGGCATTAATACAAACTCACTAGCTTTGCAATCTTGAATGTTACTTAATCGAGCTGGTATTCTTATTACAAAACAGGAATGATTCCTACTATGTGGAGTGGTTGCTGAGTGTGATAGCAAGGATTAAAAGAACTTTTATGAAGCATCTGGTACATGAAGTAAATAGATTGTGAGCAATATATATTGTTCAGCTTTTTAATAACTAAAGCTTGTCTGTAGACTCATCTCCTATACTATAGGACCTATAGTAAATATCCCTTTTTCCACCCAACATCTTGAAAGGGTTATGGTGGAAGCCTTGATCACAAATTAGGTTTAGCTGTGTTAATCTAGCTCCTAAGAACTGGAGTTACAGTTCTAGCCCTCAGATTTAAATGGGTAAGAATTCTAGGCCTGAATTTTGTTCATCTCCAAGATGAGGAGGCTGGAATAAATAATTCCTAAGGTTCTCTGTAACTATAATATTTTATGATCCTAGTATCTTTTGCCCGAGGTACAGCAGATAATCCCTCATATGTTTAGAGCTTAACCTACTTCTCTATGGTTTAATTTTCACATTATCTTTACTCTATTTTTTCTTTAATTGCAAAAGGACACCATTTCCATCACTTTGCAAACAAACTAATATCTATATTCAGACTTAGTGGCATTCCAGGGTATTAATGCACCACACTTGAAAACAGTATGGATTGTTTTTAATCCAGAAATTCAGTAATATTGTAGGTAGTAATAATGAGGATAATTATGATTCATTTTCAAGGCTTTTTGTGCCTCTAGGCCCTTGGTCACTGCATATAATAAAATGAACAAAAACTAAAAATAAGATTAAGGTTTATCAGTTAAAAATACGCTCTAGGAGTAAAACACATTTTTGGTATTCATTCCTATCTTACATAGTGAACATTTAAAAATAAACAAAAATAAAAGATCCATTAACCAACAACAGAATTTTAATAATTATTAACTAGAAAGGAAATAAAATTAACTTGACCTTATCTTAGAGGTTGTTAGAGATCTACTCTGGTTATGCAGGTGGGAAATATGTTGTGAATTATTAGACCTCAGTTTCAGAAGTTCAAGCCCTCTTCAGAATCAGAAGTAAACCCTCAGTGAGAATTCAGAATAAATGTGTGGATGCTATGAACTTGTGTATACTATTTAGGTTTCAATTATTTCTATCTTTTTTCATTCTGGAGCTCTCCTTAAACATGTATGCATCTGCCCCTAACCTCCACCCACGCCCCTCACCTGGTCTACTATGAGCTTTTCAAGTGTGTTCAATCTAAATCATATCCTGGCTACTTCTCTGACCTCACCTCCAGTTACTCTTCTCCTTTGCTCACTTGCTCTAGCCACTCTTGAATCATTTTATTTCCCTGAAAGCACAGTTTGTTCATGCCTCGTCTATGCTGCTTCTGCCTGGAGCTCTCTCCCTCACATGTTTCCATCCCCACCCCAAATTTTTTACCTGCCTGATCTTCCTGTCCTGCAACTCTCAACTTAAATAAGACTTTCTCTGAAAATTATTTCCTAAGCACCCAATAGACAGTACAATAGATTTCCCCCACCCACTATTGTCTTGCATACCTATTATCTCTTTTTGTGGACTACAATTTATAATGTATAATTATTTGTTTATGTATTTAATGTTTAATTCCCTTAGGAGACAGTAACTTCCATGAGAGTCAAAAGAGTCATTTCTATATTACTAGTGTTAAATTAAGCATGATTGAATAATGAATTAATGATCTATTGTGGTATCTCTGTAGGGTTTGGAAATGTTAATTAGATATGGACTTTATCAGTAAAGAATTTATTTTCAAGTAAAAGGATAAGGTGTGCACATAAATATTGTTTAAAAATATAGAAAGTAGCCCTGGCCAGGTGGCTCAGTTGGTTGGAGCATCATCCAGTACATGGATAGGTCAAGGTCCAATTCTCATTCAGGGCACATACCTAGGTTGTGGGTTCAATCCCTGGCTAAGGCGCATATAGGAGGCAACTGATTGATGTTTCTCACATTGATATTTCTTTCTTTCTCCCTTCTTCCTCTCTTTCTAAAATCAATTAAACACACACACACACACATATCCTCAGGTGAGGATAAAAAAATTTAAAAAAAAAAAAATATATATATATATATATATATATATATATATATATTAGAGGCCCGGTGCACGAAATTCATGCACTGGGAGAGAGGGGATGTCCCTCAGCCCGGCCTGCACCCTCTCCAATCTGGGACACCTTGGGGAATGTCCGACTGCCAGACTGCTGTCCCCTGTGGGATTGGGCCTAAACCGGCAGTCGGACATCCCTCTCACAATCCAGGACTACTGGCTCCCTGGCTCCTAACCGCTCGCCTGCCTGCCTGATTGCCCCTAACCACTTCTGCCTGCCAACCTGATCACCCCCTAACTGCTCCCCTGCTGGCCTGATTGATGCATAAGTGCTCCCCTGCTGGCCCAATTGCCCCCAACTGCCCTCCCCTGCTGGCCTGATTGTCCCAAACTGCCCTCCCCTGCAGTCCTAGTCGCCCCCAACTGCTCTCCCCTGCAGGCCTGGTTGCCCCCAACTGCCCTCCCCTGCCGGCCTGATCGCCCACAACTGCCCTCCCCTGCTGGCTATCTTGTGGTGGTCATCTTGTGACGACATGAGGGCTACCATCTTGTGGTAGCCATCTTATGACGACATCGAGGTAGCTCTTGTGATGATGTCACATGAGGGCATTGCGCATGATGCCACCTAGGCTTTTATTATACAGGATATAGGATATTTATTTATTATACCAGTATATATATAGTAATTCATATCTCAAAAACCAGTGTAAGGAAGTTCTGTATTAGTTGCTTAGGCTGCTATAACAAATTACTTACAAACTTATTGACTTAAAACAACAGTAACTTATTCTCTCCCAGGTTTGAAGGCTAGAAGTCCAAAAATCAAATTGTTGGCAGAGCTACTACAGGTGATGAGCTTGGTGAATAGGGGAGAGTGGGTTATTTCTGACCAGGTCAGGGAATGAAAGTTTCATGGAAGTAGTAGAAAAAATAGTAAAGAAGGTGAGTGAGGGGACTGACCTGAGGGTATGGTAAGATTAAATCAGAAATGGGGTTAATTAGGTTTTACAATATCACAGGTGGTAGTTAGGAATTTTTTATTAATTAACTTAGAATTATTAAAGTCTTGTCTGAACAAAAGTGGCATGATCTTGGGGCTTCTGCTTCAAGAACCTAATGGGGCAACAGTGTTTAGGATAACCTGGTCTCCTTTCAACCCATCTAGGACAGAGATACCAAAGAACGAAAATCAGTAAGACTCAGACACTGGACACTTGAGGGGACGTGGGAGGTGGGGGAAACCAAAGAAAATAATATATCTTGATCCAAGAGACCTGGAACTGGGGTGAAGAAAACTAGGGTAATCAAAAGGAAGATGATTTTTAACTAGGAGGATAAATTCAGTGTTGATGTACTGCCTCTGAGGGACTGATATGATATTTAGTTGAAGATTTAAATAAGGATATTGTAGATATAGGACTGGAGTTTGGGAGTGACATCAGGACTAGTGATACAAATGTGTGAGTTACCAGTAGTGAAATAATTAAAGTCATGCAATTCTAAAAAGCAGTGTCAAATCATGGGAAGAGTATGAATGTGGAGTTTAATAGACATATTCTTATTCTATCTCTATCATTTACCTGTTGGATGACCTGGACAAATTGCTTAATCCCTCCATCCCCTCATATATAAAAAGGTGAAAAATAATATTATCCCTCAATGAGAATTACATGAGTTGAGTATTTAAAACTCCTATCATCTTTAGATTGCTTTCATATTTTGATGGCATAATTCCCAGTAAGAAATACTATATTTATTTTGTAGTCACTGTCTTAAAATATGTAACACAGTTTTTATAAATTATTTTTCCTTTGATTCTGTTTTATTAAAAGCATGTTGACTCTGATCTTTGAAACTGACTTCATGACCTACGAATGGGTTGCAACCCACACTCTGGAAAACACTGGTCTCAACCAGCATCCTATAATCAAATCATACCATTACTACTCACTGTTCGCTCAACTTTCATTTTTATTACTCCCTCTGCTTGAGCTGCTTGTTAATATCATATTACTTCTTGATGGTCCAGAAGAAATAATAACTATTTACTTCCTTTGCTCTACCCATATAACACTTTGTCTATAAAAATATTTATCTATTGCTCAAATGGATTATAAACTTCTTGATGATAAGAAACAGGTGCTATGTATCTATGTATCCTGGAGAAATGATTTGTTCTTAAGAGGTACAGAATAAATTTTAATTCATTATTATAGAGCAAAGAGAGGGGAGGTCTGGGGAGAGAACCTTGTTGAGTACCTACTTCCAAGGCCCTGCTCTGGCCTCCTCAGGCTCTAATTCTCCCTTCATCTCTATGTGCCAAAGCTTCCATGGAAATTTTTAAGGCAGAACATTGTGACTCCTTGTTTAGGACCAAAAGACTTAGGCCAGTAATTTTTTTGGACACAGTGACTTGAGCTTGTTCATGGTTTGGGGTGTGAAAAGGTCTGGATGAGATAAAATAAATTTGAGGAAGAAACTAAGACATATCTAGGACTTAGCTTTAGGTAAAATAATAGAAACATTCCTACTCTGGTCTCTAGATTGCTAAATGACAGAATCCAATAAAGGAAACCTGAAATAAATTACCAGAGTAAGTATTTAATTTTAAATTATTAAAGTTTATTTCATTTTTTCAGGCCCTAAAAAACTTTTCTCTGATGGAAATGACCCCTGGCAACAGTGACATTCTGACACCATATGTGATACACACAATTGTGGAGTCTGAGTTCCATGTCACAATGGCTCTGTTCTGATTACTGGCTTCACCATGCCTACCAGCCAAATTAAACTACTGGTTTTTAATGGTCTTCTGCCCACTTTGTAAATCATCATAAAGAATATTAAGTCAACCAAATAAATTTGCCTCTATGTGACTTGTTGTACAACCTGAGGCATGATATCAAAATGTACAGGAAAAAATACCTTTTATATATAAATTTTGGACTGCATGGTGGAAGGAAATACAGTTCAACTGGTTTCATAAAATGAGCCAAAGGCAATTTGTTCCTCAGGAAACACTTCTCAGTCCTGAATGTAAAGGAAACATCAAAGTCCCAGAGTCTAAATTTTCATCTACTCTCAGGCCTAGATGCTAACGATGATCTGCATTGGTGGTCAGTAAGTATGTATGGGTAACCTGTATGCCCTACACTGGGCCTCAATTTACTTATTTTAAAATTAGGTGATTAAACTTTTATTTCTTATATCCTTTCTACATATAATGTTTGATGGTGCCCTGCCCTTAAATCCCTTTCACCTCAAGTTTTAATCTTAAAAAATGTGAAGTATATTTATAAAGTTCTTTGGTATCCTTCAATGTTATTCAACATGATAAGAGTACTATTCACTAAACCTGAGTCTTCTCATTTTAGTTCTGCCTCAGGGGCTAAGTTTTATGAGAGCCTTAATTTACATCACCAGAAGCTAATTTAATAAAAATAAAGGAACCCCTTTTGGAGCTAAATTAAAATTGGTGGGGAGGACAGAGACCTTTATGCAAAAGAAAGAAAGATACAAACAAAAACCAGGAGGCTAAACTTAGAAGAGAGTCATATGGTTCTGAGTTCTAAAGAACGTTGTGCCAAGACCCTGGTCCTGCCTTTTTACGCCCTGAAAGTAGGAGTTTCTAATGGCAACTTCCCAAATCCCTGGCCTCTTGACCCAATATCTATTGTGCCATTTGCCCTATTTCCTTGAAGCACAATCCACTTGCATAGCAATTAGACAAACAGGTGCAGAGCATCGTCCATCCTAATTTAGGGGATTTATCTTTGGAGACAACTCCAGTGTATGGGATGCAAGACACACTGCTTAGAAAATGACTGAACACCATTTCACAAAGAACAATATGGTATGAATAGGCACATCTCATTCTGGTCAGAAAAAATTAATGTAAAGTAAAAGAGGAGAAGGACTAGAAGACAGATGCCTAAAATGAGATGATGAACACTACGTTTGTCTTGGACAAATTCCTTTATAATTTTCTCCCTGTCAAAAACTTTATTCAATTCCTCTTCACAATAAATACTTTCTGACAGAATGCATCCCAAAGTTCAGACTTTTAATTTATTTTGTAATTGTACAAATAACAGCTAATTCTTGATTACTATTATTATTATGTCCAGCACTGGGGATTATAAAAAAGAATAAGAAATGGACACTGCTTTTAGAGACCTTACTATCTATGGGTTTGAACTGCTGTACTTATGACAAAAATAACAACAAGCATCATTTATCCACTCATACCCACTAGGCACTGAGCTGAGTGGGCAATATGCATAAGCTGCCAAAGTTCCTCTGGAGACCCTGACATTGAGGTTCATGCATCACCTCTCAAAAAAAAAAAAAAAAAAAAAAGGACCTAACAGGAATTCAAAGAATAGGCAGAGATATTTAACAACTTGAGAGCTGTCTATAGTCAACAGGCAAGAATCAGTCAATAATGAAAGAGTGCAGTGAACCAAAAGTGAAAATGAAAGAAAACCTGTGAATCACCTTTTGTGTCCTCTGTTGGACAGGCACTGGGATACTCTGAAATCCACTGAAATACCCCACATGGGGCATCCCAACAATAACTCAAACAGATGAATGTTATTTAAGTGTTTTAAGATTTTTCTAGCAAAAGACCTTGCAATACATTAAATTGCAAAACTTAGGAAGACATCATAACCCTTTGCATATCACTACCAAAATGTACATTTTTATTTTAAATTAAAAAAAACCAAAAAACAGATTGACTTTCCTTGTAGTATTTCACAACCTTTGAGTGCAGCATTAAAATGCTTTTCTTTTTCCCCCCCATGAATGATAAGCTTCTGTTTTCTTACCCTGGGCGTCTGAATCTTTTATATACTCGGGTTCTATTCACTGCCTGTTATTCAGACATTGAAATCCCAAATGTTAATTGTTCTTCCAAGTACATTGACAAAACAGCAGCTAAATAAGGGTAGACCAGACTGTGGTAGACTCTGACATGCATTTATGGAACAATGGGGCTCTGAGAGACAGCCTTGTAGCTCACGGGAAGACATAAGATGAGCTATTTTGACTGTTTCATAGCAGAATGGGGAACACACGCACACAAGGGAATTATGCATTTTACTTAGTTTTGCCCAAAGTCCTCAAGGCAACAGAATCTTGTGATGTCATCATGAACTTTCCATTTCCATTCACACAAAGGCTAAAGATTTCTAATGACATCACAAAGTAAAAAGGAATTTACTTTGATTCCATAAGAAATCTGTTACCCTCATTGAGATTTGTACAAAAATTCAAGAATCCTTCCTGACAGGGTGAATGTCACTGTGCTGATGCACAGTGGGTGACACCCTCCCTAATGCAATTCAAACCAGCCTAAAGAAAGGATTCACAATTTAGGCTGGGTAAAAAAGACATACTGAATATTGAGGCCAAAAAATTTTCCATTTTTAAAGAAGAAAATCATTTAAATGTATATTTCTTCAGGGACGTTAAATTTTTTACTCATGTCTGGTTACTACGTTAGCAATATTTTTGTCCTTTATTGAACTGGTCACCAAAACACAGAGGAAGATACAGGAAGCTTTCACTTACAGGAAGCAGTGCAGCTCAATCTTTTGTTTTTAAGGTGCAGTGATTTCAGTCTCTAAATGTAACTTCAGGCAGCCTGAAAAGAAACAGGTTAAAATCTCTTTCAGTTATAATTGGTATTTCAGATTTAATTAAAAATTAAACTTTCATAATGTTTCACCATCCAAAGCAATGCATTATCAGTCAAGCGTGGCTTTTTTTTTCTGTTAAGAAAAAAAAAAAAAAAAACCCTCTTCCCAGACTAGATTTTTAATGAAAAGAAAAGGATCTAAAGAGGAGAAAAAAGCAATTCTGAAAAACAAAATATGCCTCCATGTTAAGGACTTCATAATTATATGACTAGAAG
Organism: Myotis myotis; assembly: GCF_014108235.1. NCBI lineage: Eukaryota > Metazoa > Chordata > Mammalia > Chiroptera > Vespertilionidae > Myotis > Myotis myotis. The sequence goes on from NW_023416324.1 coordinate 152,190,934, forward strand.
CTCAGTGCTTCTCAATTTTAGCAATATTCTATCTGATTTAAAAACAACTCCTAAACAATTTCACATCCTAAAGATTACATAAAATATTAATTTCAGAGAATAAAGATGGAAATCTATGATCACATGTTAAAGATAAATTGTGACTTTAAACAGAATTGGAAAAAAATGTTAGACCCACTACTTTCAAATAGTGAATAGGTGGTGGGGCAGATGGTGAAGTGGAAGTAAACGGACATATTTAGCAATACAAAATGCCCACTGCAATGCATTGTGGTAAGTTTAGCTTGCCCCATACCACACATTGTATACCCTGTCACATGCAGCCAGTGCTGTTTGGAGCAGCACGGGAAGACCATCAGGATTTGAACCAGACCTCCTTGTTTAAATAACTGCAATCACATTTTTAATATGTACTTCTAATATTCAAATTAAGAGTCCAAGCATTAAAATCTCCAAGTATGTCATAAATATTTGGGCTTTAAACGTCATACTATTTTTTCAGTCTTTCTTTATACAACACCCTCTATAAAAAAGATAATAGTTTAAAAAAAAAAAAACAGAGGGGATTAAGTCATTCCTATTTTTAGCTTCAAATAACTGACATGACATAATTTAGAAAAATATAGTTTTTAAATGTAAAATGGAGACAATACAATTATCTTCTTTTACTTTACAGCATGGCAGTGCATTTTTTTTATATACTTGTAAAACTAAAGTGGTGTGTTTGTGTTCACCTTCATATTAGTGCAAGGTAATACATTAATATTTCCACATTTGAGAGCATGATCATAAATCCCCCCTGAAATTGTATCTATTATTAGAAAATGCATCTAGTTCTCACTTGTAAATTCTGTTTTCTTTTTCTCTTGAAGCATATGGAGGAATATTTTGAGTATTGTGTCTATTTGATGTATATAGATTTTAAATGCAAATTGGCTTAGATTCACTAAATCTATCCATGAATGGATAAAAAAAAAAATCACTGACATTGACTAAACTTTTCCCCTGTTTCTCATATGCCTGAATTAGACTAAAAAATGTACCAGTGTAAAGACAGAAATTATGAAGGCGTCACCAGGGACAACTGAATGAGAGGAGGGGAGTGTGTATATTTCCTTATAAGGCAACAAAACATTCATAAAAGAAACTGACAAAAATAACTCAGGCTTAGAAATTGTATGCAATAACAATAATGCCCAATAACTGATTCAGAAATATAAAAACTGCCCACCTCTACTTAAGTCTGAATCACCAATTGGTATTGTTCTACTCACCACTCAAATATGGTTAGTGAGACTGATTCACTGTCTAGTTCAGACAAGAAAAAGTGATGGAAACTAGATTGTATATTTATATATAAACGATTTAACTGACAACTAGCAGTTCAATTTAATCAGTCGGATTTCCTTTTCTTAATTCACCAGATGTGGAGTGAACTTAACTATTGGTTCAAAATAATAAAGCTATTTCTATGAATAGTCAGTTACATTCTCTACCTCTCCTCACAGCATCCCTCCTCCTCTGACCTTTCTTTTCATTTCTGTTTCTGCCTTTTTTCCTTACTTTCACTTTCTTCCTTATTTTTTCCCTCTTTTTTTCCCCTTGGTGAGGGTAATGAAGCTCAAAAATAACATCTTGTATCCTGTTGAGGGAAACTTGGTCACAACTCTCCTTCCAGATGACAAACTCATTCTTAAATGTCTGTTTCCCAATCCAAAGAAAACAGAGCAATTGAGAAAAGAGACACAACATCACTTACCACTACCAACACCAACACTTTTAATTCCCATGCTACCTTCATCACAAGGAGGGCTGAAGTTTATTTACATTATCCCTTACCCTCAAATAAGACCACAAATAAGACTAATAACAGGACCATTTTGTGGCACTCAGGCAAACGGCTGGGCAAAACAGATGGATCTTACTTTGCGCCAGGACTCAAAAAATACAGTCGCCAACTCACTGTTGGCGACTACATATCTTGGCCCAAAGATGGACCTGGAAGTGAGACCAGTTGTCTTTGAATGCTGTTCCTATTCATATCTGCCTCATGAGAAAATCATTAACTCTGTCACTATGTAGTGGGGTTAAGTATTGGGTAGAAGCTGTTTGAAAAGATGGTCATCAAAGAAATGCAATATTCTGAAGGCATGTCAGATTAGATTAAGGAACATAAACCTTATTTTTGGCACTACTGTCTACTTTTCAACTTCCTGTTTGTTTTCTTTTCAAGTTCAGTACTATTCACTGAAACCACCTCTAAAATAGATTTCCAGATTATGTGTCATCAAAAAAGAGTAATTTGCTCCTGACATTTCAGGTTCCAAAATCTGTTACTTTTTTTTTTTCAAGTCACCTAGATCTGTCTCAGTCATTATAATATTGACCACCAGTATCAAAATTCCTTAATTAGGACCAAACTGTTTAAGGCTTTGTAGATTACAGTCAATACCCAGTAATGCACTGAGATACAGCTCAGTAATCAATGCAAACTAAAAAGCCCAGAAGAATGCTTCTCTTGGCAGAGACCCTTTAGCAAAAGAATTGTATATTCTGCAGTAAAGGTTCTAAATGGCTTTCCAGAGAAGTAACAAATGCATTAAATTACGGTAACCTATCGTGTAAATAAAAAATAGCCCCCAAATAATAAAAAAAATGAAGGAGTGTGATCATCTATATTCATTGACCCGGAACAAAGGACTACTGTGACCACACACTCTACTTTGTAAAATCCTCATATAGATAGAAGGTCTATCTGAATGCAGGCACTTCTCTTAATGCTCTCCCATCTTTCACCATCTATTGTAACTTACTCAGATTGTTTTTGAGAGTTTACTCATCTATCTATGATTCATTATGACCCTGTTCAGATTTGATTTTTTTAGAGAAAGAGAAACATTAATCAGATACCTCCCAGACATGCCCCAGCCAGGGATCAAACCTGAAACCTAGGTATGTGCCTTGACCGAAAATTGAAATCTCAATATTTTGGCATAATGGATGATGCTCCAAACAACTGAGCCACCAGCCAGGGCCAGATTTGATATATATATTTTTTATTCCTCAGCTGATGATATTTTTCCATTGTTTTTTAGAAAAAATGGAAGAGAGGGGGAAAGGCAGAGAGAAATATTGATGTGAGAAAAACACATCGATTGGTTGCCTCCTGGACAAGCCTGGCCAAGACCCAAGCCAGGGAGGAGCCTGCAACCGAGGTATGTGCCTTGACTGGAATCAAACCCAGGACCTTTTGGTCTGCAGGCCAACGCTCTATCCACTAAGCCAAACCAGCTAGGGCCAGATTTGATTTTTAAGAGACAAGTCTTTTTCAGTGGTCAGCATAGAGAGTGATTTATATTTTAATTATTTCTTTTTTTTTTCACTTAAAAATTTTTATTATGAGAAATCTCAAACATATGCAAGAATAGTGAGGAAAGTAAAACGAACTACCATGTACTCATCACGCATAGTCAATGTTAATTTGACACAAAATGTAAAAGTTAATTTTCTGAACTTACAATTATATCCCATAGTCTGTATGCCAGTACTATACTCTCTTTTTTAATATAAGTTTTAAAACCAAAAGTGTAAGTCATCTAACTTTGTCCTCCTTTTCAAATTATCTTACTGTTCTGGGTCCTTTGTATTTTTATATAGATTTTAAGATCAGCTTGTCAATTTCTATAAAAATGCCTTTAGTGTTATTTTTTAATTTTTTAAAATTAATTAAGGTATTACATATGTGTCCTTATCCCCTCCCCATTGCCCCCACCCGCCCCCATCATGCCCTCACACACCTGGTGTATGTGTCCATTGGTTATGCTTATGTGCATGCATACAAGTCCTTTGGTTGATCTCTCCCCCTTACTCCCACCCTCTCATACCTTCCCTCTGAGTTTTGAGCATCTGATCATTGCTTCTCTGTCTCTGGATCTGTTTTTGTTCATCAGTTTATGTTGTTCATTATAATCCACAAATGAGTGAGATAATGTGTTATTTATCTTTCTCTGACTGACTTAACGTCGCTTAGCATAATGTTCTCCAGCTCCATCCATGCTGTTGCAAATGGTAGAAGTTCCTGCATTTTTACAGCAGCGTAGTATTCCATTGTGTAGATGTACCAGTTTTTTTAATCCACTCATCTGCTGATGGGCACTTAGTCTGTTTCCAAACCTTAGCTATTGTAAACTGTGCTGCTATGAACATAGGGGTACATATATCCTTTCTGATAGGTGTTTCTACTTTCTTGAGATATATTCCTAGAAGTGGGATCGCTGGGTCAAATGGAGTTCCATTTTTAGTTTTTTGATCAAACTCCATACTGTTCTCCATAGTGGCTGCACCAGTCTGCATTCCCACCAGCAGTGCATGAGAGTTCCCTTTTCTCCGCATCCTCACTAGCACTTGTCATTTGTTGATTTGTTGATGATAGCCATTCTGACAGGTGTGAGATGGTACCTCACTGTCGTTTTGATTTGCATCTCTTGGATGATTAGTGACTTTGAGTATGTTTTCATATGTCTCTTGGCCTTCCTTATGTCCTCTTCCGAAAAGTATCTACCATAAAGTATTACGTTGAGGTATGATCCCTCTATTCCCACTTTGCTGAGCATTTTTATCAGAAAAGGATGTTGGACTTTGTCAAATGTCTTTTCTGCATCAATTGATATGATTATGTGATTTTTGTCTCTCAATTTGTTTATGTATGTGATGTATCATGTTCATTGATTTGCAGATATTGTATCAGCCTTGCATCCCCGGAATAAATCCCACTTGGTCATGGTGTATGATCGTTCTAATGTAATACTGGATCTGGTTTGCTAGAATTTTGTTGAGGATTTTAGTATCTATGTTCATCAGGGATATTGACCTGTAATTCTCTTTCTTTATGGTGTCTTTATCTGGTTTTGGGATTAGGGTAATGCTGGCTTCATAGAAAGAGCTTGGAAGTGTGCCTTCCTCTTGAATTTTTTGGAATAGTCTGAGAAGGATTGGTTTTGGTTCTCTGAATGTTTGGTAAAACTCCCCTGTGAAGCCATCCGGTCCAGGGCTTTTGTTTGCTGGAAGCTTTTTGATTACTGTTTCAATTTCATCAGTAGTTATCGGCCTATTCAGGTTTTTTGATTCTTCCTGACTGAGTTTTGGAAGCTTGTATTTCTCTAGGAATATGTCCATTTCATCTAGGTTGTCCAGTTTGTTGGAGTAGAGTTGTTCATAGTATTTTTTTACAATCCTTTGTATTTCTGTGGGGTCAGTTGTCACTTGACCTCTTTCATTTTTGATTTTGTTTATTTGGGTCATCCCTCTTTGTTTCTTGGTGAGCCTGGCTAGAGGTTCATCAATCTTGTTTATCCTTTCAACGAACCAGCTCTTGGTTTCATTGATTTCTTTGTATTATTTTTTTGGTCTCTATGTTGTTTATTTCTGCTATGAGCTTTATTATTTCCTTCCTTCTGGTTACTGCGGGCTTTTCTTATTGCTCTCTTTCTAATTCTTTGAGTTGCAAAGTTAGATAATTTATTACCATTTTTTCTTGTTTTTTGAGGTAGGCCTGTAGAGCTATGAACTTCCCTCTTAGGACTGCTTTCATTGTGTCCCATAGATTTTGGATTGTTGTGTTTTCATTGTAATTTGTTTCCAGGATGCTTTTTATTTATTCTTAGATCTCTTTGGTAACCCAATCATTGTTTAATAGCATGCTATTTAGCCTTCAAGTGTTGGATTTTTTTTCGTTTTTATTGTAGTTGATTTCTAATTTTATGCCATTGTGACCTGTGAAGATGCTTGTTATGATTTCTATCTTCTTGAATTTGAAGAGACTTTGCCTGTGTCCTAATATGTGGTCTATCTTTGAAAATGTCCTGTGTGCACTTGAGAAGAATGTCTATTCTGTAGCTTTGGGGTGAAATGTTCTGAAGATCTCAATTAAGTCCATCTGATCTAGTGAGTACTTTAGAATTGTGTTTCTTTGCTGATTTTTTGTTTAGAGGATTTATCCAGTGGTGTCAGTGGGATATTAAAGTCCCCTAGTATGACTATATTGGTATCAATCTCTCCCTTGATATCTTCCAGAGTTGTTTTATGTATTTCAGTGTTCCCATATTTGGTGCATATATGTTTACCATAGTTATATCCTCTTGATGAATTGCTCCCTTTAGTATTATGAAGTGGCCCTTCTTATCTCTTGTTATGGCCTTTACTTTGACGTCTATTTTGTCAAATATAATATTGCAACCTCAGCTTTTTTCTCATTTCCATTTGCATGAAAAAAATGTTTCCATCCCTTCACTATCAGTCTGTGTGAATCCTTTGTTCTGAGGTGGGTCTCTTAAAGACATCAAATATAGGAGTCGTGTTTTCTTATCCATTCAGCTACCCTATGTCTTTTGATTGAAGCATTTAATCCATTTACGTTTAATGCTATTATTGATATGTACTTGTTTGTCGCCATTTTTATTCTCTATATTTGTGTTCATTCTTGCCTTTCTGTTTCTTCTTTTTATAACAGTCCCTTTAGCATTTCTTGCATTGCTGGCTTGGTGATAATAAACTCCCTTAGCACTTTTTTGTCTGTGAAGCTCCTGATTCCACATTCAATTTTGAATGAAAGCCTTGCTGGGTATAGTATTCTTCGATTCATTCCCTTGCTTTGCATCACTTTGTATATTTCATTGCATTCCATTCTGGGCTGGTGTGTTTCTGTTGAGAAATCAGTTGATATCCTAATGGGAGATCCCTTGTAGGTAACTTTCTGTCTCTGGCAGCCTTTAAGATTCTTACTTTGTTGTTGATGTTTGCAAATTTAATTATGATGTGTCTTGGTGTGGGTCTTTTTGGGTTCATCTTGTTTGGGACTCTATGTGCTTGTTGGACTTGCGTGTTTTTTTTCTTGCCACCGTCAGGGAAGTTTTCTGTCATTATTTCTGCAAACAGGTTTTCTATTCCTTGCTCTGCTTCCTCTTCTTCTGGTACCCCCATTATGCAGATGTTGTTTCATTTCGTGTTGTCCCAAAGTTCCCTTAGGCTCTCCTCCTGCTTTTTAAGATTTCTTTCCAGTCGCTGCTGTGTTTGTGTGTTTTTTTCCTACCTTGTTTTCTAATTCACTGATGTGGTCCTCAGCCTCTTCTAGTCTACTGTTTAAGCCTTCCATTGTGTTCTTTATTGCAGCTATGTCATTCTTCATTTCCTCTTGGTTCCTTTTCATGTTGGTGACATTCTCATTCCGCTCCTTAGAATTCTCATTGAGTTGTGTGTATTTGTCATCCAGTCATTTGAGCATCCTTATAACCATTACTGTGAATTCTTTCTCTGATATGTTACTTGCCCCCACTTCATTTAATTCCCTTTCTGGTGATTCCTTTTTTCTTTCCTTTGGAAATTGTTTTTTTTTTGTTTTGTTTTGTTTTTGTCTCCCCATTTTTTTTCTGTAATGTTTTAATTGTTTCTGTGTCTTAGATCCAACTGCTTTGCTACCCAGGTTCTTTTGAGGATGGTGCTAGAGGTGCAGTCTCTCAGGTCTCCTTGGCTTGGTGATCTAGCCGAGCTCCCTACTTGAGCTATTTGGTTTCTCTTGATGTAGTTGGATCTTGAATGTTAATTTCTTATTCGTGGTTGAACTCTCTCATCACGGATTGCCAATGTGACTCATCCTCAGCTTCGTTGTGCAAGCTGTTTTGGATGTGATCTTGGTTCCGGCTCTTGTGGAAAAGGTTGTCTGAGGTCTCACTGGTATGTGCTCACTGTGGATTCCCAGAGTCCATGGCCTGGGAGGAAGGAGTCTCAGGTATTGTGACTTTGGCTGGTGTGGTATGACTCTGTACCTCACTATGAGGGGCCCGAAGACCGTGACAGTGGGGGCCAGTGTCTTGTAGTCTGTGGTTGAGGGACTATGGCCAAAGTGATTTCCCTCTCTTAATAACGAAAGGGTTCAGGATCCAGCAGCTGGGGATTTGGGAATCCCTGAGTCTGTGGCTGAAACAATGTAACCTTGGCCAGGGAGGCAAGTCCTCAGCAACTCATCAAGCTGTCCAGAGGTAGATAGCTGGGAGAGGAATGTCGTGTTGAGGGAGCTGTGTGCCCTTGGTTAGAGAGGCACACATCCAGTGGCAGGTCACACTGGGGCCCAGGAGTTATCTGCAAGGGATGTGTGGTCGTGGGGCCCCACACGCTGGATTATAGCTATTGTGGTGTGCCACCGACTCCGTGGAGGGAGAAGCCCCAGTTTCTGCTTCAGGGGATGTGCGCCCTTGGTTGGATACATGTGCTCAGCAGCTGTTTACAGAGGTGCCCAGGAGCCGTCTGCTGGGGCAGTGGGCTCAGGGGACCCATGTGCCAGAGCAGTGCTATGGGGACTGGATACCAGCAGCCAGGGTTGTGCCTTGTGGTGGTTCAGAGAATCACCCAGGGGCTGCCTGCCGGGGCAGCAGGCTCAGGGGTCTTGCGTGCTTGATCAGTCTGACTGCAGTGACCAGAGGTCAGCAGCCAAGGAAGGGGAAGTCCGAGTTTCTGCTGCTGGGGCCTTGCACCCTTGGTTGGACATGAGTGCGCCTAATGGCAGCTTACAGAGGCATCCAGGAGTTGCCTGCTGGGCCAGCGGCCTAGGCAGGCCGGTGTGCTGAAACCACACGCCCACAGTGTCTGTAGGTAGGCATCTGGGAAGGGGGAAGTCCGAATTTCTACTGCTGGGACCATGCTCCCTTGTTTGAATATGACCGTGCCCAGTGGGGGCTCAAGGAGGCACCCAGAAGCCACTTATAGGGGCAGCGGGCTCAGTAAGCCTGCGTCCTGGAAAGGCACAACTGTGGTGTCCGGAGGTCAGCAGCCAAGGAGAGGGAAATCCCAGTTTTGCTGCCTTGTGCCCTTGGTTGAATTCGCACGTGCCGAGTGGGGGCTCACAGAGGCACCGAAGAGCCACCTTTGGGACAGTGTGCTCAGGAGGCCTGCATGCTGGAAAAGCACAACTGTGGTGTTGGAGGCCAGCAGCTGTGGAGTAGGAAGACTCAGTTTTTGCTGCCGGATGTTGTACCCTTGGTTGGATTTGTGCACGCCCAGTGGCAGCTCACAGAGGCACCCAGGGTCCGTTTGCCAGGGCAGTGCACTCAGAGGGGCCCTGGTGCTGAAGCCATGCAACCAAGGTGTCTGTGGGCAAGCAGCTGGGAAGGGGGAATTCAGAATTTCTACTGCCGGGGCTATGCATCCTTGTTTGGATAAGAGCACGCCAAGCAGGGGCTCACAGCAGCACCCAAGAGCAGCCTATGAGGTATTGGGCTCAGGAGGTGCAACTGAGGTGTCCGGAGGTCGGCAGTTGGGGCAGGGGGAAGTTGCACTTACTGCTGTGGGAGCCATACACCCTTGGAGGTGGACTTCCTAGGGTGTGCAGGTCTGTGGATGGGGCAGCAGGATTTTGGCTGTAGTGGCTACAGGGTAATGGGCAGTGTCCAAGGCCACTCTGGGTGTAGGTGCTGATGAGTTCCTAGAAAAGGCCTCTCTCCCCTTCAAGATGGCATGGGCCCCATTCCCAAGCCTCACAGCCCAGGGAGTGCCTGCAGTGGTGGTAGGTGCTCCCTGTTCAGGAGAGCCTGGTCTGCCAGCCCCTGCTATACCTGCTTGATTTAACTGTTCCTCACTCACTCACACACACACCACACAAATCCACATACTCTCCTTTCACCCCCTCACTCACTCACACAATCGCCCTCACCTCTGTCCTGCCAGCCACCATATTCTCCCCTCTCACCTCTATTATTTTTGATGCTATAGTGAGAACTGTTTCTTAGTTTTGTTTGTTGCTAGTATATATAAATATAATTGATACTGTATAATGCTCTTGTATCCAGTGAATTTGCTGAACTCATTTATTTCTGTGTGTCTGCATATAAGTGTGTGTGTGAATGCAATCCTTAAGATTTTTTACATACTATATTTTCTGAAAATAAAAATATTTGTTTATTCTTCAATCTGGATGCTTTTGATTTCTTTCTTTTCTGTTGTTTTCCCACCTTCCTTTCATTTTCTTTTTCTTTACTTCTTTTTCTTTCTGAACATAAACTCCCATACAATGTTGAATAAAAGAGCTATCACAACCCTGCCTTGCTCCTAATCTTAGAGTTAAATCAGTCAATCTTTCAACATTAAGTATGATGTTAGCTGTTTTTCATAGATGCCCTTTATCAGGCTGCAAAAGTTGAAAGTTACTGTCACGAATAGATATTGGATTTTCTCAAATGATTTTTGTGTCTCTATTGAGATCATCATGTTGTTCTCTCATTTACTCTACTAATCTATATATATAAAACCCTAATATACAAATAGACCGACTGGCGGAACAACAGAACAATTGAACAACTGGTCGCTATAACATGTGCTGACCACCAGGGGGCATGTGCGGAGCATGGCAGGTGTAGGCAGCAGGCGGCAGAGCATGGAATATGGCGGGCATCAGCTGCGGTGGGAAGGTGGAGCAGATGAGTGGGGGTGCCAGACAAAGGGAGAGCGCCAGTCACTGTCATCAGGGCAAGCCTCTGGTGATTACTGAAAATTCTTTGCTCCCATGCACCACAGTCCCATGAGGCGCTCACACCTGTGGTTGGAGCCAACCCCACTTGCACCCGCAGCCAGCGCTGGAGCCGCTGCTAGCACCCACTGCCAGCAGGCTAGTGAGCCGGTGCAGGCTCACTGATCTCTCAGCGTCATCAGCCTGTACAAGAGGCGGCTGCCAACCCCGATTGCCCCTTAGGGCTTCTCCACTTCCCCCTGCTCCTGAGACGGGACTGGGGCCAGCTGCCGCCTCTCACACACACTACCAGCGATGGCCCCACTTGCACCTGCTGCTGGCACCTGGGGCTGGTCCCGATCACTGTCAGTAGATGCAAACAGTGGCTGTCAACCCCCATCGCCCCTGAGGGCTTCTCCACCTGCCCCTGCTCCTGCTCCTGAGAGGTGACTGGAGCAGCAGCCGCCACTCGCACCCACTAACGCTGATAGCGCCGCCCGGCTCACACCAGCTGCTGGCGCCTGCCCCAATTGCTCCACACCATCAGCGGGTGCAAGTGGGGCCCGGCACTGTCAGTGTGTGGGAACAGCAGCAGCTGGAACGGGGCTGCTGTCAGACAGGAGACCAGGGGCTGCAGCAGGAGGGGCCAGGCAGGGGCACGGAGGATGGGCCGAGACCTGCCCTGTGCCCACCGCATCCTCAAGGACCACAGATCCTTTCAAGGTACACAAATTCATGCGCTGGGCCCCTAGTATGGTATATTACATTAATTAATTACTGGATGTTAAACTAACCTTGCTAAATTCTACATGTCTGGGTGTACAATACTTTTATAGATTGTTATATTTTGTTTGTAAATATTTTGTTGAAGATTTTGTTATCTATATTCATGAGAGATACTGTGTGTGTGTGTGTTTTCCTTAGTGGTTCTGACTGGCTTTGGTCTCAGGGTAATACTGTTCTCAGACTGAATAGTTTTTTCTTCCTTTATTTTTTGGAAAAGTTTGTGAAATATTGGTATTATTTAGTCTATAAATATTGGATTGGAAGCAGTAAAGCCATCTGCATCCAGAGTTTTCTTTGTAGGGTGTCTTAATTTTATCTCTACTATTGTAGGTCTACTCAGATTTTCTATTTCTTCTTGAATCAGTTTCAGTAATTTGTGCACTTTCAGAAATTAGACCAATTTATATAAATTGTCCAATTGCTTGAATATATATGTTCATAGTATTATCTTTTAACCCTTTTAATTTATATGGAGTCTAATTTAATTCCTGGTTTTAGTATCTGTTATCTTTTGTCCTTTTTCTTTGGTTACTCTAGCCAAAGATCTGATGATCTTTTGAAAGAATCAACTTTTGGTTTCATTGATGTTCTGTATTATTTTCTATTTCATTAATTTTGGCTCTAATCTTTATTATTTCCTTCCTTTGAGTTTTATCATGTATTTATATCTTATCAATTTTTACCTATGTAATCATATTATCAGTTCTATTTATTTCTTTGGGTGGATTTTTAGTTACTTTTGATGTCATTTCCTTTTAATCTAAAAAATTTCCTTCGATGTTTCTAATAAGGCCAATCTACTAGCCACAAATTACCTCAGGCTTCGTTGAACTTGGAATATATCTTTAATTTACCTTCATTATTGAAGAACAGTTTTGATGGATATAAAATTCTTACCTGTCACAATCTTTTTTCATCATTTTTATTCAGCACTTTGAATATGTTATCCCTCAGCTCTCTGGCTTTAATTGTTTTTGATGAGAAATCAATTGTTAATCATAGTGTTGTCCCCTCTATTAAATGAGTCTTTTTTCTCCTGTTACTGTGAAGAATTTCTCTTTTTCTTTGGCTTTCAATGTTTGACTATATTTTGTCTATGTTTGGATCCTTTTGTGTTTTTAAAATTGGGGTTTATTGAATTTCTTAGATGTGTAGATTAGTGTTATTCATCATTGCTGGCAAGATTTTTGGTCATTATCTCTTTCTGCCCTTTCTTTCTTTCCTCCTCTACTTTTCCCCCATTACAAATATGTTAGTATGCTTGATGGTGTCTCATGGATTTCTGAAGCTGTTCATTGTCTTTATTATCTTATTTTCAATTCTTCAGAAAATTGGATAGTTTCTATAGATTTATAAAATTCACTGACTCTTCTGACATAAAATTTGTTCTTAAGTCCCTTTGGAAATTTTTTTTCTCATTTTAGTGGTTTCACTTTTCAACTCCAGAAATTTAATTTGTTTCTCTTTAAAAAAAAATTATATCATTACATTTATACTCTTTATTCAAAGAATAATTATAATAATATATTTAATTATTTAACAAGGTTTCCTTTAGTTATTTGAACATATTGATAATAGGTGTTTTCAAGTATTTGTGTGCTAAATTCAACTTCTGCTCAACACACTGAGATCCAGAGACAGTTTCTCTTGACTGCTTTTTTTTTTAACAGGGTGTGGATTATAATCCTGTTTCTGTGCATATCTCACAATTCTTTTTCTTGAAAATTGACATTCTGTATAATGTATTATAGTAATTCTGGCTTCTGATAATCCCTCCAGGGGGGTTGTTGCTTTTATTGCTGTTTATTTACTTGTTTGTTTGTTCATTTAGTGATTTCCCAGTCTAATTCTGTGGAGTCAGTTTTATCCTGTTCAGCCATTGATGCCTCTGGTCATTTTTTATAATCCCTATTTTCATTTTTTAGTTAAGACTTGTTTACATCCAATGATTAGTCAGAAGTTTTACCTAAACACCTTGGACGAATCCACCTTTGCAGATGGATATATGTATGGGTTGGGGAATGCATTCAAAGTTCAAGCAGTTTACAAGTCTTCCTTGGCTGTTACATTCCACTGGGTTATCTCATATCTCCTCTTTTCCCAAAGCATTAGGGTCAGCCTGGGGTATGTGAATATCCTGAACCCTCTCTGGCATTTCCTGGAATATGTGTGCAGCCTTCAAAACCGTCAGTGATATGTATTAGCTTTGATTGGCCCACTATACCAGTCTCCTTTTCCAATTCTCCTTGTTAAATTTCTGGCTAACATGCTAGTCTATTGCCTATCCCAACATGAATTGCAACCTTGTGCTGTTTATATTCCTTGATTGTTTACCACTGAGATTTCTACAGCTTCTGCAAGCTCCTAGGAATATGTGGTTTTTCATGTTCTACTCCATCAAGTTAGCCCCTTTTTGCAGTGAAGTTGGAGCTTTTCATAGCTTCTCCTTCCCTAGTAGAACTATTATACTAATGGAGTTTGGGAGGAGTAAGAGGTGAAGGTAGTCCAGCTACAATACCACATCACACTTATGCCTGTTGTCTTCGCATAATATTTAATGTGGCCTGTTTTACTCTCAAACGTATCCAGTTTGGGTGATATAATTTGTTACCTCCTTCAATATAGTGAGCATAAATAATTTATGGTATTCCTTCAGGAAAAAAACACTGCCTAATTCTTTTCCTTATAATGCTAGAATCAGAGACCCTGCTACAGGTGTACATGTGTCTGGGTAGGTGGATGAAGAGGTCCAACTATCATTGAATGAAAGTTTCTGTGATGGTCGCATGTGTATAGGAAATTTTCAGCTGCCTGTTGACTGTATCTCTAGAAAGTCTAAAACTTTGCAGGATTAAGAATGTCTGCCAATTCTAAAAATTGTTACTTATGTTGGGCCATAAGGATTGGGAATTGGATGGAGGATGAGGATGAGTGCGCCAAACTTATCCTATGAGAAATAAAAAGTTTTACCTTACTTTACAGAGCCGAGAGGAAACATTCAATGAGAACAGCTAGAATTACATGGTTCATAATGGATTTCTTGTAAATTTGGAGCTGGACTGTACTAGAATAAATCCATTACAAGCAATTGTGGAGAATATGTCATTTAGACTTAATCTCATATAAAAGAGTAGCTCAGTCCTTGCCTGTGTAACTCAGTGGTTAGGGCATAGCTTGCATACTGAGGGGTAAAAGGTTTGATTCCCAGTCAAGGGCACATACCTGGGTTGCAGATTCAATCCCGGCCCACGATAGGGGTGTGTGTGGGAGCAACCAGTCAATGTGTCTCTCTCACATTGATGTTTCTCTCTCTCTCTCTCTCTTCTTCCCTCCCTCCCTTCCACTATCTCTAAATATATCTTCTGGAGAGAATTAACAAATAAATAAAAATAAATAAGTAGTAGCTCAGAGATCTCTCTGAAGTGGTCCAAATACTTAGTTGGAGCAGGTTAGTTTTTACCAACTGATTCCTTCAATTTCATGTCCCATCCAGGCTATATCTCCTCAGAAACATACTAAGGAAATACGCTCATCTGGGACCTTAAATAACTCTTGTAAATCAGAAATTTCCCCTATAGAAATAGGGAGTAATACACATGTTAAAAGTGGTTTTTGCTTTACATGATAATCCACAATAATATTTCCTTAAGAACATATTCTCCTAGAGCATTTAAATTATGAATATATTTACAAAATCACTCCTATCATGTAAAATGAGATAAACATGTAGTATTTACTTCCAGGAATTTTCAAAACATTTTTTTTCTTCAAAGTGACTAAAAGAAATGGAAAAATTAGTAAAATTCCTGCAGTAGAAATTCAGAATATTTAATGCATTAACTCTGAATAACTTACTCATATTTTTGGATCAACATTAATACCTCACATTTACAAAGTATCAAAGAAATCAAAGTATTCACCAAACTTCATCTCATAAAAATGTCATCATAATTTACCTTTAACCCAGGAAACAGTAACAGTAAATATGATTACTTGTATTTGGAAAACAAGGAATCTAATCCATAAAACAAAGCAGTAAAATATAGCATAAATTGCTTAAGAATACGAGTAAGTCTGGTGAGGAAGTATACAATAAAAATGCATTAAATTGTACTATGAGATTTTCAATTTGGCAATATTCAAGCTATAACAAAGAAGAAACTTGGAGTCTCCATCTCCCATTTGTCTGCATATTATAAAAAATCAAAATTAATGTTTAAAGAGATTATTTTGGTCCTATATATGATACTTCTTCAGCTAAAATCTTGGGTAATGTGGGTGGATGTTTTTTTATCTGTGTATTTTTGTTAGGCTTCATAATTTCTATAAGAGAATTCCAACCCAGCCCCTAACTTGATTAGTATTTCTGTTATCAATTAGAAAAGAATAGCTGTATTCAAGTGTTTTTTAATAATAAGTCTAGAGTTTACTGTCACCTAATAACAATCAAAGGTATAACTTAGAGAAACAGTACCTATAGAAAATTATCCAAAGGATGTGCAAACCTTTCATTGGAATCTAGGTGTATTCTAAAATCTCCCTTGGAATTACACAAGAACAAAGTGCCATCTACTTGGTATATACTAGTATTTTACAAGACTGAGAAAACCACATTGCACATTACTGAGATGATGTCAATCTATATTGAGGCTACAACAGTAAGATATTCATTTCTCATAAAAGTGAATATTGATCATGATATTCATGACATAATACAGCTATCCCTTTATATATTGAAGGTATTTCTTCCTACTCTTAGTATTAGCAATGTATTTCTTCAAACCATATGGTAGAAAACCAATTTGTAAATGTTTTTAAGATTCTATAAAGGATGCTTTTTTATGTAAGTCTAAGCCCTGCCCCTTTTCTCATATTTTGGCCCTTGTTTACCCATTTTAGTTTACATTTAGTTCACTTATATTACATAATTCATTTAGATTATATATTTCATTTATAACTTAAGTTATATTAAATGTACATATTTATCTATGTATGCCTTTAAACCATCTTAATTTCTTTTAGAATAAAGAAAGAACATCTGTCTCTGTTTCCATATATCAAGTCATCTAAATTTATTCTAGGATACTCCAAAATTTTAGACGCAATTTTTATTTTATCTATTTTTATCAATTTTTATTATATATTATATATATGTACACACACACACACACACACACACACACACACATAATTTCAGAGAGGAAGGGAGAGGGATAGAGAGAAACATCAATGATAAGAGCGAATCATTGATCAACTGCCTCTTGCATGCTCCCTACCAGGGATTGGGCCTGCAACCAGGGCATGTGCCCTTGACCAGGATCGAACCCAAAACCATTCAGTCCTCAAGCCAATGCTCTATCTACTGAGCAAAACCAGCTAGAGCTAGATGCAATTTTTAAATATCAACTTAGTTCTTCTAGGAGCTGAACTTGATAAACTCATCTATGCTTTGTACTGACTTTATTTAATTTCTTTCTACTTTCAATGCTATTCAAACCAGATATTTGAAGCAAATTAATAGACATACATCATCAGGGTCTAAGACTAACTTGAAGCTCAGATAAGCACCTTTTTAGTCACCTTTAGGCTGTTCTTGGCTTTCTGTGCAAGAATATAACCATTTGGAACCTATGGAGCAACAGAAACTACTTTTAGGTCATTAATAAAGCATGTAACACAGGGCAACCATAATTGATTGTGCAGATTCTGCCCTGCACAGGGTCATCAAGTCCAGAGATGCTCCGTTCTGGAAGCCATGCTTCCGAGCCCATGTTGCATCAGCTGAAGGAAGGTGTTTCTTATAATAATTTACATAAAAGTTGTACTAAACCTCTATGTAAGTAACAGAGGCCCTTTATAAAATGTTCCCATAGTATTTTTAACAAAATATAATTAATTGCTTTGGTATTTAGCTGACTGTTTAGCTGCCACATGTTACATAAATATTCAGATAAGCCTCCTAGTGATGACCTCATCTCATGAGCTTAAGTCTCCACAACTTGTAATAAGCAATGCTTTAAAATCAGAATACAGCGGGAGGGCCGGGGAGGGTTGGGGGTGGGTGGGTAAGAGATCAACCAAAGGACATGTATGCATGCATATAAGCATAACCAATGGACACAAGACACTGGGGGGTATGGGAGGCTAGGGGAAGGTCAAGGGGAGAAAAAAAAGGAGACATATATAATACTTTTTGTAATACTTTAAGCAATAAAACAACTAAAAAATAAATAAATAAAAAACAAACCCCCAGAATGTTAGTTATATAAATAGTTCTCTGAGAGGCTGACTTTGAAAGAGAATGTCCTTCTCCACAGATGATAACATACCTTATATACGGCCATATTCTCAACATACTAAAGGCTTTTCTTCCTAAGTAGAGTTGAGAAATGGGTGCAGAGCATAATGCTATTCATATTATTATTCTATCCATGATTAAGTTGTCTCCCATTTGAAATTTTAAAGCAATAAGAAACGTGAGAGCAAAATTTCAATTAGATCTGAGACAGCGGATTATCTGTATAAAGCAATACACTGCCCTTAAGTTTAGTTTATGGCTTCCACTTTCCCCAGGAGATTTTATATAGTTAACTCTCAATAAATTATTTGCAAGCGGTCTATTCATAACACATTTTTATATTAACTTTTCCTGATTAGAAAATCAACACATGCCCATTGCAAAAAATATTGGCAAATACAGAAAAGTATAAGAAAAAATTATAAATGCCAAAAGTCCAATTGCACAGAGACAATCAACCACCACTGGCACTTCAGAATTTCGTTCAAACATGACGAATTTTAATCTCAATTTGGCTTCCTCTTTTTTCTCCTGCACATCACTCAATTGTGTCCTATTCCAACTATTTGGTATTTATTCAAGTAACAGTAACTATTTTCTAGAGATTAATTTAGTAATTAATAAAGTGGTATTGTATTTCATAGGGTTACTACTGATTATTTTATTACTAGAGGCCCGGGGCACACAAATTTGTGCACTCGGGGGGAGAGGGGGCTCCCTCAGCCAGGCCTGTGCCCTCTCGCAGTCTGGGACCCCTCAGGGGATGACCACCTGCTGGCTTAGGCCCGCTCCCTGGGGGATTGGGCCTAAGATGGCAATCAGACATCTCTCTGGCAGCCTGGCAGCCCTCGGGGGATGTCCACTTGCCAGCAGGGAGCAGGCCTAAACTGTAGTCGAACATCCTTAGCGCTGCTGAGGAGGCAGGAGAGGCTCCCACCACCACTGCTGTACTGGCAGCCATCAGCCTGTCTTGTGGCTGAACAGAGCTCCTCCCATATGAGAGCGCCCTGACCACCAGAGGGCAGCTCCTGCATTGAGCGTCTGCCCCCTGGTGGTCAGTGTGTGTGATAGTGACCAGTCATTCCCAGTCCTTCCGCTGTTAGGGTCAGTTTGCATATTACCCTTTTACTATATAGGATAGAGGCCTAGTGCACGGGTGGGGGCCGGCTGGTTTGCCCTGAAGGGTGTCTCGGATCAGGGTGGGGGGTCCCGCCTGGGTGCCTGGCCAGCCTGGGTGAGGGGATGATGGCTGTTTGCAGCTGGTCACACCCCCTTCAGGGTGGAAGTCCCCACTGGGGTGCCTGGCCAGTCTGGGTGAGGGGCTGAAGGCCGTTTTCAGGCTGGCGGGTGACTGAAGCTCCCAACCTCTCCTTTTTTTCTTTTTCTTTTTTTTATTCTGGGATTTATTTACCTTCTATGGCTGTCACTGGAACTGAGAGCCGGCTTTAGCTCTGAGGCTCGGCTCCAGCTCTGAGACCTCGGCTGCTGAAAGCAGGTATCTGGGTTTATTTGGCTTCTATAATTGAAACACTGTTGCAGCTCCAGCTCTGAGGCCCAGCTGGCTGAAAGCAGGTTTCTGGGGTTTGTTTAGCTTCTATAATTGCAACATTATTTCTTAGAGTGCAGCTCAGAGGCCGGCAGCGGCAGGCAGGGAACCTTGGCTCCTCCATCACTGGAGCAAGCAATCCTCCTGTTTGCTTCAGCTGCCTGGCTGCTGGCCGCCATCTGGTTGGCAGTTAATTTGCATATTGCCCTGATTAGCCAATGGGAAGCGTGTCGGAGGTATGGTTAATTACCATGTTTACCTATTATTAGATAGGATTATTCATTATTGTTGCTCATTAATAAACATTAGGTTTTCTCTGATCATGCTCTATAACAGTGATGGCGAACCTTTTGAGCTTGGTGTGTCAGCATTTTGAAAAACCCTAACTTAACTCTGGTGCCGTGTCACATAGTGAAATTTTTTGATATTTGCAACCATAGTAAAACAAAGACTTATATTTTTGATATTTATTTTATATATTTAAATGCCATTTAACAAAGAAAAATCAACCAAAAAAATGAGTTCGTGTGTCACCTCTGACACATGTGTCATAGGTTTGCCATTACTGCTCTATAAAGGTTACCTATTATATAACAAAGTACTATGACATTGCACAAGTGTTGGATCATTTCTGTTTCATAATATGGAGGTAAGAAATATATTCATAACCCATGAAAAAATAAAATAAAATGGTAAATTTGATACCAAAGCATTTTGTATACAAAGAAATCATATTCTATACAAAGGCCAAAGACAAATTATTTTAAATAACACTCTTGTTTCTTTATTTTTTTAACTACCTTTGTCATAGCACTTCAATATTCATATGGAAAAGTGAGAGTTAGCTATGCTTATAAAGGTGAAGCACCATAAAAGCTTCAATGCATATCTCTGAAAAACCTAATCCAATTCTATCTGAGGAGCTATCCTCTTTCTGTGAACTCTGTCCTGTAGAATTACATCATCTCCCATGGCTCATACTATCTCCAATTCATAAAATGCTTTAACAAAAACCGTTATGAAGTGGGTTCTGCTATATATTCATATGACTTCCTCCTCAGTTTGGTTTAGCTCGGAAATACACAATACATCAATATGTGTTTCATTAAGACAGTTGTTTCGATATAGTAACAAGATGGGCAAATAGAGGAAGTGAGCTGGGTGTAATTTATTTACATTTTAATAAGACCTCAAATGAATGATACCATACAGGAAGCTCATAGTGAGGTTAGGGAGAAATGGTGGCTGAAAATGCCTTGAAGTTTAGAAGCTGTTAAGAATTACTTGATCAATAGTATTGCTTCTGAATTAAGATAGGATAATAGTCCCACAGGGATAGGTATTATGGTCCATGACAAACATTATTCAATGCAAGAGTTAAAAATTGAGGGGGGATATAAATTTTACAAAATATAATAAATTTTTAGGTAATTAATTAGAATACTTATTGAAAGCTAAAGCTTAAAATGAATGGCCCTACAATATAAAAATCTTACAAAAGCCTCTTTTTTCCTAATATACACCAAAGTTTACTGCTAAAATTCCCTTTCAAGAGGGATACTACTTCATGTAAGCATTTGGATTTCTCCTACTTTGCATGTTAATTCTTTTGTGAATGATTCTATAAATCAGGGCAAGTTCTTTAATGAAATAAATTCAGAATGCAATGATTTTCAGTCTATAATTATAGTAGCATGTGCTATTTCTATTTCCTAACTCTGAGCAGGGTCAACTTGGTGTGAGACAAATTATCACTGATAATGTCTCAGAGATTAATGTGCATAACATTTGTCTATCGAGTGTTGTTCAAAAGAGAAAAAAAACCTGCAAGGGTAAATACAATTTTTAAGCAGCAAGTGAAGAAATAATAGTAAAGGTACACTATCAATAGGAAAAGCATGAAGAGGCCAGAGTGAGTTCAATATACAAATGTGTGCTGTGAGTTCTAAGACATTTGCTTAAATATAGAACAAGAATATGACTGTATTTATGTTAGCCACTATAAAGAATAAACCTTTCATTATAATTTGTTGTTTTGGCATGTTTTCCGTATTTTGTATCCTATCTACCAACTAGAAAGTAAACTCCTAGAAAGTATGTGATTCATGGTTTTCTGTACTGTAATCCATAACATGATGCTGAGTAGAAAACTCATTCTCAATCAATATGTGCTGATTTGATTTGTGTGAAATATAAAGAATCTAGGCAAGAGGGTACAGTTTAAAAATATCAGATGCTCATTCACGCATACTATGTAAAAGAAAAAAAAAAGGGATTCTGAAAAACAGAATAAAGTATAACACCAGGTGGGAAAAAGAGTATAAATTATGCTAACCTACACTGAAGCAAGTAGCCTCAGGCAAAGGCTAGATTAGCACCTCCCTAGAGATCCAGGAGCCAGGAAGCCCAGAGGTCAGAGTGGGACCATCCAGTTTGCAGCTCCATGGAACCATAAAAGACACACTCAGGGGGCAGACTCAGTGAGCACCAAAGCCCCATCAAAGCAAGTCTAGCACCAGAGGGGTGTCTCCAGCACAGAAGTTCTCCCACTGCAGACGCAGCTGATTCTCACAGCCAATTGGCCTGGAGGTCAATTCCTCACAGTGATAACTACAACAATCAAGGCTTAACTACAACAAGATTGTGCACAAAGCCCACAAGGGGGTGCACCAAGAGTGTCTACCTCAGGTAATTGGGACACTTAGCACAGAAAGGCACTCTATCGACACAGAGAAGATTAAAAAATGCCGAGACAAAGAAACAGGACACAAACAACAGAATTGGAGGAAAGCAAACTGTTGGATATAGAGTTCAAAACCACACTTTTAAGGTCTTTAAAGAACTGTCTAGAAGCCGCCGATAAATTTAATAAGGTCCTCGAAAAGATTTGTGAGAACGCAGATAAATGTAGTGAGATTCTCAAGAAATCTAATGAGACCCTCGATGTTGTGATAAAGGACCAACTAGAAATTAAGCATACACTGACTGAAATAAAGAACATTATACAGACTCCCAACAGCAGACCAGAGGATCGCAAGAATCAAGTCAAAGATTTGAAATACGAAGAAGCAAAAAACACCCAACCGGAAAAGCAAAATGAAAAAAGAATCCAAAAATATGAAGATAGTGTAAGGAGCCTCTGGGACAGCTTCAAGCGTACCAACATCAGAATTATAGGGGTGCCAGAAGATGAGAGAGAGCAAGATATTGAAAACCTATTTGAAGAAATAATGACAGAAAACTTCCCCTACCTGGTGAAAGAAATAGACTTACAAGTCCAGGAAGCGCAGAGAACCCCCAACAAAAAGAATCCAAAGAGGACCACACCAAGACACACCATAATTAAAATGCTATAGAGCAAAAGACAAAGAGAGAATCCTAAAAGCAGCAAGAGAAAGAAAATCAGTTACCTACAAGGGAATACCCATACGACTGTCAGCTGATTTCTCAACAGAAACTTTGCAGGCCAGAAGGGAGTGGCAAGAAATATTCAAAGTGATGAATACCAAGAACCTACAACCAAGACTACTTTATCCAGCAAAGCTATCATTCAGAATTGAAGGCCAGATAAAGAGCTTCACAGATAAGAAAAAGCTAAAGGAGTTCATCACCACCAAACCAGTATTATATGAAATGCTGAAAGGTATCCTTTAAGAAGAGGAAGAAGAAGAAAAAGGTAAAGATACAAATTATGAACAACAAATACACATCTATAAACAAGTGAATCTAAAAATCAAGTGAATAAATAATCTGATGAACAGTATGAACTGGTGATTGTAATAGAATCAGGGACATAGAAAGGGAATGGACTGACTATTCTTGGGGGGGGGAAAGGGGTGTGGGGGTGAGGGAAGAGATTGGACAAAAATCGTGCACCTATGGATGAGGACAGTGGGTGGGGAGTGAGGGAGGAGGGTGGGGTGGGAACTGGATGGAGGGGAGTTATGGTGGGAAAAAAGAGTAACTAATGTAATAATCTGAACAATAAAGATTTAATTGAAAAAAAATAGTCTTCTCATGGAACAGACTCTGCAATCTCAGAGGGAAGGTGGGGGTGGGTGGGTGAGTGGGAAGAGATCAACCACAGAACTTGAATGCATATATGTATAACCCATGAACACAAACAATAGGGTGGTGGAGGCAGGGGCAGGCTTTAAGGGGTCAACGGGAGAAAAAAGGGGACATATATAATACTTTCAACAAGAAGGGTTTTAAAAAAATAGTCTTCCAATCCATTTAACCAATATAACAAAAAAAAATCTGTCTTAAATCAACAACTAATTTCCACCTTAACTAGGGAAAAAACTGGAGACATTACCATATAACCAAGAACAAGAATATCTCCTATCACTAGAATTATTTACCTGTTTCGGGAAATTCTAGTCAATGAAATAGGACATTAAACAGAAATAAGAGGAAAATAAAGAAGATAAAGTCATCATTGTTTGTAGAAAAGATATGACCTTGAAAACTCAAGAGAACTTATAGAAATTAAAATTATTAGGAAACAGCTAGATAATCAATATAAAGAAGAAAATATGACTTTTCTACTGAACAATTATAAAATGGAATGCAATCATTTAAGGACAATAACAAGAACACAGCATGCTTATATTTAAATATAGTAAGGAATTTGGGGGCCTATCTGAATCGAAAGACCTAATTTACTTATGCATGAAATATTATATAAATAGAAACATATATATTTAAATGTGAGCACTGAATATTTTAAACTAACACTACTTCATTGGTTTAATAAAATTCCAAAGAAATATTTTTTATGAATTCAGTGCAATAAATTAATGTAGAAGAATAAGTAGGTGACAATAGTCAAATTATTTTTGAAAAATAAAAAATTAAGGAAATATTTGACTTAACAAATATGTAAAATTATTCTGAGGCTCTAATGGAAATATTATCTAACTGCTAAAAAATCTAAAAAAAACAGTAGTCCAAAAATAGATCCCAATGTTGATAAAAATTAGTAAGCAATAAAGATGGCACCAAAATCAATGGTGAAATAATGCTGGGACAATACATAATTATTGAAAAGAAAATTAAGTACAATGCTTATCTTATACCTTAGGCTAAAATAAATTCTGAAAGTAAAAGAGAGCTACAAATACAAAATAAAACCATGATGATACTAGAAAAATGGTGAATATTTATCAGACTTCAAACAATTAAAAAGAAGACAACTGTAACAAAGACCACAGAAGTAAAGCAAAAAGTACAATTAACCGCTGAAACACTTAAAATTTTGTCACATAAACAATAGCAAAAACAATTTAATGGCATATGAAAACTGGAAGAAACATTTCTGCAACATGTCTGACAAAATTAGTGACTTAACATTTTAAAAAAATCTTACAAATCATCAAGTCAACATGAGTAAAGGACATGAGGAAACGATATATAAAAAGAAGAAAACAATGGCAAATAAGCATATAAAACATTTGGCTCTATATAAATAAAATCAACGCAAATTAAAGCAAAATAAATCACATTTTAACCTGAAAACTGGAAATTCACATAAAATGATAGTATTCAAAGCAGGTAAGAGTACAGTTTAAAAAAAGTACTCTCGCATATAATTTAAATGGAATTATCAAGAGAACTTTGAGAAGTTTTTATCTTCTAACTCAGAAATCAACTTTTAAAAAATATATATTGGAAACATAATCCAAGATGCAGATAAAATTGTATGTATAAGAATGGTCCTCAGAGCAATAGGAATAACAGTGAAAAAAATGTTAGTACATAAATAAGTACAATATTATGCAGTCATTAAAAATGAGTAGTTTTGATTCAGAACTAATAATTAATGCTAATTTTAAAAATATGGACTATGTGATCCAAATTTTTATTTGAAAATATACATGCATAGATATAAAAACAAACCTATACTTAGAAATATTTATAAAATTGTAAGGAGGCAGAGCAAAATCTTAGAATTATTCATCCCTGACTTAAAATTCATTTACTACATATAGTTTTATATTTCTGTAATATATTCATGTGCACACTTTACTTTTTAACTTGAAAAAATGATTTTAATCCTAAAATGAATATATATTTGTTCAGAGTCCACTCCATGATAACAAAATCAAACACCAATAAAAACTGCTTTCCCTGTACATGTGGAATTACTATGCTCATTGATCTGTAAATCTTGGTAATTTTGTATATAAAAAGCATCTATTAAGATATTTGATCCTCTTATTTTTATTTCTGAAGTATAGAATACATTTCTTGAATTAAAAAACAAAGAAAATTAAGTACCATAATTGACCACAATATTCTTCCAGTGCTCAGATGACCGTTTTCTACCACTTCTAGATAAAGTTTACCTATTTTGTTAATAACATGTTTTGGAACCATGCTCAGTAATAGTCAATCTGAGAATGTTTATTTGGCCCATTTAACCAACACCAAAGAAGTCACCTTCAACTGACCAGCATAGTGAATAATACATTTGATTTTCACATTCATTTTGCATGGAACACCAACCATACTGAGTATTCTGAGAGTAACAATGAGAAGGACTTAAATATTTATTTTATCAGTGCTTTAAAAATAGTTTCCAAAGTCAAGACATGCAATAACCTTCTAAGTAAGTTTGCCGACTCCATATTGTGTTTGAAGGCACACCCCCTCCAAAAGTCTGCACTCACCATCTGCTACTCAACCGCAGAATAATGCGCTCAAGTCTGGCATTGCTTGGCATACGCAAAGATAGTCAATGTCCAACTTCATTCAGACATGTGCACCATATCAGGAACCTTATGACACAGCCCTCAACATCAATGGAGCACTTTCAAGCCCCACTGAACATAAATCAAGTATGTATGACAGTCAAGCTGATAGACAAAATTTAAGCCAACCCTAAACACCTACTGTGCATGGATCCCTCCAGTTTGCCTGCAGCTCACCTTCTATTAAGATGATAGCTTTGGTCTAGTCTTCCATGCCAAAACAAGTCCATGGAGTCACTCTGGCAGGAAGGAGGGTCTATATCAATGTCAACAAAAAGTTCCTTGCTGCCTACCCTACCATCTGTCCTCCTGTTTCCTACCTACCTTACTTTACATGGACCTTGATGAATGGGATTCTAATAGTCCAAGATTCTAGTTTAGCCAGCGTTTGCAGATGGGGTCAATATGACTGCCCCCAAGGTAACATAGCTAACGGGTTACCTAGAGAGTGCATATTTGCAAATTTGATGTTAGAAAGACAAAGACGTTCCTACCAGTTTTTTTAAGTTGGAGTTTGTGAAAAAAAAGTGATGTGTTCAATGCTTAACATGAAGATGGTTTCCCTTTAAATTCTTTGAAAATGTAAAGAATGCCAAAGAAATGGTAAATTGCATTTAAATACTATGAGGGGAAATAAAATGAATAAATAAAAATAAAAATAAGGTTGTTTAAAGTATTTACAAAGTAGGTTTGAGAGAAAGGCAAAAATAATCTCAGAAATATGTAGAAATAAGACTTTACAGTGGAATATTAATGTAGAAGTAGAACATTTTACTCTACATTAGATGCTATAACATTAGAAAATACTGCACATGCTAAAAGGAGAATAGCTCTCAGACCAATGCTCCAGAACTTATATAGAACTTAAATGGACTCCATGGTAGAGTAGTAGAATTTGATGTAATCTTAAATATGAGTAGAAATTCACTTTTTTCCTGAAGAAATAAAAATTTTAACTTAAAAAAGACTATATAAAATACAATTACTCAATATTGCCTTAAAAGAAGTAAATAAAATTATTTCTGTGGACATGTTGACAAACTTTTTAATTAGGTCATTAAAATTACATTTAGACTGAGCCTAATGGCATATAAAGCAAACAGAAAATTTAGCAAATGCCACTGGTTCCAACCAAAGTCAATTTAATATTATGATACAAAGATATGGCTTTATTTTTTGTTCAAAGAATGCCGAATGTATTTCTATAATGCTCTCTGGACTCACCAAAAAACAAACAAACAAAACACCCCAAATTCAAAATATAGCATCATCTAAAACTCTAGGCAATTTTAATAATAATTGTAAGGGAAATCTTCACCACACAAATGAGATAATGAATGTGAAAATACATTATACACCATAAAGCACATACACAGAATTATTAAGAGCATCTATCAGAGTGCTTTGTACATAGTACTTACGAAATGTCAGAATTTAATTGAAAAGAGATGTATAATGAAACGTCTATAAGTAGAATTCAGATCCTTTCAAGCTCATGGGAAAAACTCGATTTATATTACTAGATATATCAGTTGTCTTTGATGTTATCAATCAAGATGAGTCCTCTTGTATCTAAAGAGAATTTTCTAGGATTATGTTTGGAGAAATTACAGTGGAATAAAAAACATGATTATTTTTAATTTCTCAATATCTCCAAATTTTCTATCATTCTCTGGTCAAGTAAGATAATACTATAGGAATCTTACATAAAACCCCAACTTACAATGTCCTGACCTAATCATCTGGATAATCTCTTTGAGTTTTCCTAAAATATGTTCCCGTCCCATTTTCTATGGGAATTCTCCCACTGATTAACACAGAGAATGAGAATTTGGCCTGTGCTCTATAGACTCCATTGAAATGTGGCCACCTGAGGCATGTAGGGAGGGCATCCAGCTGGCACACCACATGTTGCCCTGGAGTGGTATACAATGAGAGGGATATTTTGGCTAAGAATACCTGGACAATCCTTACAAAGGCCCTGATTATGAAGAGGACTTCAGTATCATCTTTGTCTCTTGAGTGTAATATGAGCCAGGGAAACTTCTTTTTCTAAGTGTATGTATTTTACTAAAAAAAGCACTTAAAGAAAAATCAAAGAAAGCTGGGCCATTGATACTAGAATGTGAGCAGTATTCATGTCACTGGGACAAACATTTTTGAGAATCCCAGACATTTTAAAATTGGTGCTAAGGCATATTACATAATTGACCATAAACTGAAACATAGTAAACCGTAAAACAAAGGATGCAAAAAACACAAGATGAAAATTTATGTCTGTAGTGCAGTGTTAGATATTATGAAAATCAATTAAGTTCATATACTACTCACTTAAGAAAAATTTGTTTATTTTACTTTTATTTTATGCAACTTATGAGAAAGAAAAAGTCACACATTTGAACTGCAATGACAATAAAACAATTTTGTCAATTTTAAATCTATTTTTTTTTTCAAAACACCATACGTGATTAGAACACATAATGCACTAGTATTTTTGCCAATTTCTGTTTTAAAACCAAAGCTGTTTTGGTATTACATAAGCACAGAATTTCAAAACTAGCAAACATATTTAGGGGTGAATTTTAAAATAAGCCCACTTGATTCTTTGTTAGATCCACTGTGAGTGCCAGGAACATTTTTGTAAAATTCCACTGGGGTAAATAGGGTAGCTAGGAAACGCTCCATGTAGTGAGAAAGCAGCATATGCATTATTTTCAAGTTTTGTATAGTTTTCATTTGCCTACAAAATGAATCTGGTGATATTTACAATAAAATGTGAATATAAATCTTAAGAAATTTACGATGTCACCAAATGCTGAGAAACAATTACAGCTGGGATTTACATTTGTATTTATGTGTTATTTTCCCTATAGATTCCAAAAATCAATGACGAGAAACTTTGATACAAAACACATCCTGGAGCTGAAAGACAGATTCCATCTATCAGTATAATCAATTGATACTATTTCTAAGGCAGAGTTTGACAGTAAGTGAAACAAGCAAACATAATGATTTAAATATGCCATTTCAACCACCAGAGCTTTTTTTTTGTATCATTAATTCAATGCCACACAAACAGGAATCTTTTTCAATAAATGTTGGTGATGACTTGTTTACACAAAGGAAACCAATAACCATAGGGAAACTTCTAATTTGTCATCATTTGTCTGACATTACTTAAAATATTATAACTATGGCTTAATTTATACATAGTTTCTCCTAAAAGCTCAAGAAAATTTCAATGATCACAGTGTTTTAAAAACTATGAGTCCCTATTTATGTCAGACAAGCTCAGAGAGATAAGAAGTATTGGCAACAATCGTACTGCAAGCCCAGCAATATACTCAGTACAGTCACTTAGAATCCTAATAAAACCATAAAAATTAACATTTTCCGTTCAATTGTCAATTTATTTAATTCAAAATATTGTGCAGATAAGTTTTATTGCTGGCTTAAGTGACTGAAAATTTTTATTAATTTAATTACTTTTTCTTTAACTTGTGACCAATAAGGTTTGGCTTACATCTTGCCTTTTTCTTCAGGAATATAGAAACTTCACAGTCTTTATACCCTGATGGCTATTTACATCCTAAAACACTGAGATTGAAGTTGACCTCTCTTAGGACTTTTTGACAGAAATCCTAAGTGCCAAATGCCAACGCTGCTGGTTGCTAATCATCATATTCAAATATTGATTCTTCCAAAGTTATTTGTTGAGACTTCCTTCATTTTAGAATCACAGGTGGAAAGTAACTTCTCTTTTATATTAACTGCATGCAATAAATGAGGAGGCAGTCCTACACAATAAATATGTAGGGAATAGTTTTCCACCTCTGCATGCTGCAGAAAATCCTACTGAGTTAAATAGGGTTCTACTAAGGCCACTTAAACGTATTAGCCTATTATGCTCCCCATTTCTTTATTGTTCTCAAAAAGCTAATGAAATGGTCCAGTGTAATGTTTACACTGGAGCACTTTTAAAGGCATTTTAGAAGTGATGTTTCTCTCGTAACTCCAGAAGGGGTTCTACTTCCTAGAAGTATTTAGTAGACCATGCAGAGACATGCAGTCTCTTTACTCAGACTGCTTAGTTTATAGCTGGAGGAGAAAAATCCTTAAACATAATCTCTTAAGAGTTTCAGTGTGGGCTTTAATATCATTATAAAGTGACAAGAATTACAAAACCAGTAGGCATATATGGCATTCTGTACTACTGAATAAATAGGTTTAAAATACTCTGTATTGTCTATTCATAGATAACAATGATTTATATTGTCAATATATTGGTTCAGAATATCAATGTAAATTTAAAAAATCAATAGTTCCTCCAGATTCATTTGTTTGCAGAAAAATAAGGAAATACGATATTCTATCACTGAAACTCAGTATGTAGAATAAAACTCAACCAATTATCTCCCCTGTTGGGGTGTCAGTTTCTTCATTTGTAAGATGAAGGAATTAGACCTGTTAATATCTATGATCTCATCTAATATTTTCTGGGTTTATGATTCTAAACACCAACACTGTGTGTTGAGGCATACCAAAGTAAGCAAAAAACAAAGAATGATTTCATTAAATTACTAACTTTACAGCAAAATTGAAGTTATATAATTGTGAGCTGAATTGCCATATTCAACCACCTTGCCTACTATACATCATCAATAATATGAAAGAAAGATTGAATATTAAGGTCACATGTAGTAATATTAAGCTTAAAGCCATATTAAGCTGTAATATGCCTTTACAAATGGCCATTTCTTATCCAATCATTCTGTATTAAAACAACAACTTGGAGAGACCTTGGAGTTGGTTATTATTTCTCAAGAAATCAGACCATATCCTTAAAAAGGTATTAACACAGTTCATAGCTTTGACCTCTACTGGATAGTAAGTATTATGTTCTTTTTTTAAAAAAAAAATAGACATTAACCCTTAATACAGGTAATGTCTTTAATTAATGCCAACATGTTTCACATGATTTGCATTCACCCATGTAATCCTTCCATCAACACTAGGAGGTAAGTACTGTTAGGACACAGAATCATAGAGGTGGTTATCAGTAATGCTAGAATATCAAACTGACTTATGGGTCTCCCCCACTTTTTTCATTCTGCAAAGTTAACAGTGACACTGTGTTTCAAGAACAAATATGACTCATATCAAATCATTGTTTTTGTATTCTTCCTAATAGTAACCATTTATCCTACAATAAATAAAACGATATATAAAAGAGATGAAATGGAGAGGTACACATTTTTTTATCACTATAAGTGTAAAGACATACCCATAAATTATTAGAGGCATAAAAACTGATAACCAGTGGAGTGAAACTGTTTGAAATTACATTGCAAGCTCTTTAATAAGTGGTTTCTTAAAGCATAATGAATACCAGAATGGGCACAAGGGACCTGCATTATAATCCTGAAGCTGCCACTATCCAAATGTATCATCTTGGGAATGTTACTTAACATTTAGGTGTATCAGTTTTTTGTTTTTTTGTTTTCATAAAGTTGGAATATGTAGATCTAAAAGGTTCCTTCTAATAACAGCATTCTATAACAAGCTACCTACAAAGTCAAGTAATTATATACTTTGTTTCATTTATTATGTAATAGTTACTAATCTAAATGAGTGGTATTATAAGTACAGATTTAACTAATTTACAGCAAAGATCAGGCCTGCTTTGCAATCATCTAACTGCAGCTCTGATATATAAGGCACTATCTTGCACATTGTGGGATATATCATTTTCCTTTCTGCTCAAGATTTAAGTGAAAATATATGTTTGCAGTAATCTGATAATGTAAAAACTTGGAAGTGCATAAGTGCTAGGACTTAATCCTCTTGACCCCCTCCTATAACTTTTGACATCTACTTAAAATCTCAGCCTGCTACTCTTGACCTCTAATATTGACAAGGACTAAAACATTTCCTGAGTGTAGTGTACTTGAGCCACGAGTGAGAGGTATGAAAAGATGGAGGAACGGGCAGGAGTATTTATAATTCAGTAATACATTTCTCATCATTATTACAATTACTTTACTTATAGTAGTTCCAGAAACTATTTTAACACATTAATACATTAGAAGTCTTATGTGGTTGGCTGGTATTGTAAGTAAAAGCAAAGAATCATGGCAATAATGGAATAGCAAGTATTAGCATTTAAGCATTTCTACCACTAGAAAAACTTGATAAGAATACCACCTTCTTTTTGATCTGGAAATTGTTTTAAGATAAAGCCAGACTAAAAATCCACTTCTATTTTTTGGGCAACCAAAGGTCATTTGAAAAAGAGAACCTAGGTCAAGAGCAAACACCTTAAGTCTATTCCAGAATTTCACTAGAGGGTGCTCTTGGGCTTTTGTCCGTTGTCAGTATTGCTTAAAAAATGTATTCTGGCCCTAACCAGCGGTTCTCAAGCTGTGGGGTCATGACCTCTTTAGCAGTCGAAGGACCCTTTCACAGGGGTCGCCTAAGACCATCCTGCATATCAGATATTTACATTACGATTCATAACAGTAGCAACATTACAGTTATGAAGTAGCAACGAAAATAATTTTATGCTTGGGTCACAACATGAGGAACTGTATTTAAAGGGCCAGAAGTTTGAGAACCACTGCAACCGGTTTGGCTCAGAGGATAGAGTGTCGGCTTGCAGACTGAAAGGTTCCAGGTTCGATTCCGGTCAAGGGCATGTACCTTGGTTGCAGGAAAATCCCCAGTGAGGGGTGTGCAGGAGGCAGCTGATTGATGTTTCTCTCCCATCGATGTTTCTAACTCTCTATCCCTCTCCCTTCCTCTCTGTAAAAAAAAAATCAATAAAATATATTTAAAAATATATATACTCTGCTTTAGCACAAATTGGACTTCATCATGGAACCCATAACCAATGCTTCAATATAGATATAAGAATAACTCAAGCAGACCTGGGCCTAACTCTTATTTTCCTTTGTTATTCCCTTGTTTCTACTGGCAGTACAGTTGTAGGCTTCACAAATGTAAATCCACAAGAGATCTTAGAGGTCTCCAAAAGTCTACATTCGATAACTATAGAAATTTCTACACATCAAAGTGAGATTAAATGAGTGTAACCAATGAAGCTACTTTGCAAATATATTTTAATCTTGCAATAAATAGGTTCATGATTTATATATCTACTTAAAATATTTTCATTAGTTTACAGGACCTGTATATGCAATCTTATTGTCATATAGAATCTTGAGCAAATATTACATATTTATTATTCATATTTTTCATGACATCAAATATTGAACACTGAGTAAGTACTCAATAATTATTTCTGGATCATTTATTGCATAGAGAAATTTCTGTACTATGTTTCTGATAGGGTGATATGTAATTAAATCTTAATTTCTACTCCATATGTTAGAAATTTTTTTTAAACTGTAGTTTTACCTTTCTGGAATTCATATTAAATGACTAATTCTAATCATTCCTGATATGAGCTGCTTTCTATATGCTTCCTGTTTTTACTACATTCTTAAAACAAAATGGAACATGGAAATTATTTTGTTATATGAATAACTACTTAATGTTTATTTTTTTATTTACTAGGAAAACTGAGGATTTTTGTTTGCCTACATGTTAAAATTTTTGCCATGGGATATAACCATACATAGCAACGTTCTTAAGAATCAAAATAAAAGCCTTAAGTAAAATTCTTTTTCACCTTCAGAATGTGAAGAACCTTGTGAACCACTGGTGGCCACTGGCCAGTATGCCTGGCATCATGGTGACCTTTTCATCTCATATGCTTGCAATCTTGATGGCTTTAGCATCTTTAGGGGTTGATGGAATCATTCTGAAAATAACTGTGGAATACGAAGGCTTTGTCTGCATTTCCAATTCGGTTAAATTTGAAGTTTCATTATTCCTTAATTAAATTAAGTTTTAACAGTTTCTCTTAAAAATCAGCTTGAAGCGTTTGACAATAAGAAATTCAACACTGAATAGTAGCCCTTTATAATGCATAAATCTGTATAAAAATGTGTTTTAAATTATCGCTTGATAAAAGATAAGCCAGTGTCATTTATGAATTCCGACTCCGTTCACATCCTGCATGGATGGCAATGAGCACAAAAAGTTGGGAAAATTGGAAGTGGATTTGAGCTCTTGTAAAACAGTCACCTGAGCTCTTAAGGGGCCATCTTTAAGAAGCACCAGATAGCTTAAGGATGCCATCTTAGTCCCCCACTCTACTTGCAGAGGACAGTCCCCAGCATATATTTAAAATGTACTTCATCCAAGTTGGTTATAAATAAGCTTAAAGCACTCTATAAAGAATTGGCAAAATCCACATGGATACTGTGAAAATAAAAGGAAACAATGAAAAGATATAATTATTTTAGCCTTCGATGTAATTAATTTATGATTGAGGTCATTTTCTCTCAAATGCATTCAAGTGTCTCCAAACACAGGTCAATGTTTGAGCAGGCTGATGGGAGAAAAGACCTATTTGGTTTCAGTTTGCCTATGTTCATATTCATTTCCATATCATGATAAAATAAAATGTAGTATAGATCTTCACATCTGCAAAAGAGGATTCAAGCTGAGGCAGAGGGGCAAGTATTGTTGATTGGGAATAAGAAAATTTCTTAACTATTCTTAAGTGTTCTTTTTTTTTTTAATTTCCCATTCTATCCTTTCTATTAGAAAGAAACAAAATAGTTTCACATAATTTTATGAATCAAATGCACCAAAAATATATAGCCAGAGTTACATAAATGATCTAAGTTTAACCTAATTCTTTTATAATTAGG
Source organism: Myotis myotis (assembly GCF_014108235.1). Taxonomy (NCBI): domain Eukaryota; kingdom Metazoa; phylum Chordata; class Mammalia; order Chiroptera; family Vespertilionidae; genus Myotis; species Myotis myotis. The sequence continues at coordinate 152,225,591 of NW_023416324.1, forward strand.
ACACTAAGAGAAAATAGAGGTGTCTTCTCCCATACCATGCAATAAGTACATGGCAGGTCTTATTCAGAGTTCTTTCTATTGCACAACTTCCTGATGCTGTTTGGATTTTCCTGAAGGACCTATGTACCATGTCATAATTTCATGTTGATTTTTATTAAAATTTCAGTGAGATAAAAAGAGATATAAGGAAAATTACTCTTAATTAACCAACTCTTCAACTCAGGCAATATACCTATGTTCAATGGTCTAGTGGTTCACTGACCTATATGAGCTAGCATGCTCATAAAAATGTATGCATAGCAAAGTAGGGTTAATGTTCATAGTGACTGCAGAGTCCTATATGTTTCAGCAGGTATCCTATGCCATCCTGAATCCAAGAGGTACCCTGTATTTTCCTGAAAGCCAGCCTAGCATGAAAATACTGTCTACCTTGTGGGAATAAGAGTATAGATGTACTCTTTGCTTAAGATTCACTAAGGAAATTGAACTTAGCAAACAGATAAATTAGGGGGTGATTATTCACATTATAAAAGGACTCACCACAGGATGCTTTTAAATCATAAGCTGCTCAAGTGCATGTTAAATAAGTTGATATACCAGAGAGACCTGCTTCTTGGGGTCTGTGCAAGATGCTGGGTCTTCCGCATACCCCAACTTAGAGATATTAAACTAGTCATTTTACATGACTATACTTCTACCTCTAAAATAATATGATTTTATTCTAAGATTCTAGGATTCTATGGTCCTATTCTCACAGGCGCTGCTTAAATTTCATTACTAATTATGTTTGAATACTACCATTAAAATATTAACTTTTTATCTGAACATTTATATTAATCTGAGATTTCAAACAGCTTAACTGCATTATTTCCATGAAAGAGAATAAGCCTCTTAGATTCTATAGACAAGTCTCCCAGAAAATAAAAGCTGTTATAATTGCATAGAAAGGAACTTAGTATTACTTTGGAGGTGATAACCCAAAGCCCTATTCTGCCAGGTCAGCAGAATCCCACCCTCCTTCTGCCTGTGCTGCCCAGTTCATTCTCAGGCATCTTTGCTGAATCTCAGATCAGCCCTTTGGATAAACACTAATTCCAAGTTTGGATGGAACGCCAGGTTAATACAACAATCGATAAATGTTCTTTTCCACAATAGTGCATCCAGGTTAAACTACTTATGTGCTACCAAAAACCACCTCGTATGTGATATATATCATGTTCAGCAAATGTTATTATGGCCAGTGCTACTCATACTAGTATGTATTACTTATTGTTCACCTCTAGATTTAATAAAGGTGTAGTGACTGGTGTCAATAACAAAGCAGTTGTCTTCAAAGTATGTGATAATCTATTTTAACAAAGTAAATTTCACAAGGGGGCAAAGAGACAATCACCCCAAATTCACAAATGACAAAATCTTTGAAATTTTATAACTAAGCATAATTAACTTTTCTATAAATAAAAATGACATAATTATATTCCTAAAAGCTGTAAGACATCTTTTTCTATTTCTAAAATTCTCTAAATTCAAAGTTAACATCTAAGTTTAATTAAGTGCTCTTAATTGCATGAACAGCCATAATGTTTCAAATTTTAGATATTAAATCTGTGCATTGAATGAACCGCCCCTCTCCACTTAGATGTGAATATTCCCATTTCTACATAAAAACAGATGTTCTGGTTTGATATTGATGTATAGCATTTGTCTGATCAGGTGAAAAGGTGACAACATATTTCAGGATATATACAATTACATAAAATTAAGATGGCCTTTAAATAATTCTGCTTAAATAATATTTGTCCCATTCTATCTGTAGCCCTTGCATTGTGAAGAGAAAATTGATGCTGAAGTAAATATTTGAGTAAAAAGGATATGAGCTTTATATTCTGGAAGATAGAAATCTTAGGAAAATCAAAGAAATTAAATTAGAAAATAGTCTGGCCCATATATTGATTTATTGAAAAGCCATTTCAATATTGCTCGGATTGTCTAATACTAACATTGCTATGCCAGCTTTGTTTTCGTGAATGTTTGCATAGTGACTCTAGTTGTGTTATATAAAATGCTCAGCAGAAACACTCATTTTCACATATATTACATTATATATGTGCAAAGTTGTCCCTTAATATTCAACACTGTTGCCTTTGAGAAACAGAATTTATATAATTTTCATTAAAAGGATTAAAGCAACACTTCATAGCACTTTAAGCGTTCCTAAAAACTTATAGCAACTGAATTAGAACCTTATAGATAGGTATTGTTAACCCAGTTTACAAATAAAATAATCATAAGACAAAGAAAGGTTAAAATGAGTTGCATAAAGTCAACAACTTACTAGTGGAATTAAGCCGGAATCTGAACTTAGACCCTCTATATTGGAATATCAGTGCTTTTTCTATTACTCCCAAAGCAACCTTGCTAATATACATATTAGACTACACCTATAAACTAAAGGTAAAGGAAATCCACCATCTCTGTGTATGCTACAGAAAGCTACTAAAAACACCATCCCATCAAAAACCTCAGCTACATTCTAAAGTATTTAAATCATGAAAAGTTAAAGAATAACAGCGCTTAATTTGTGCCCCTCCAAATTTGTTAACCTTTTGAAATTTAAAATGAATTTCTAACTCCTGACTTATAAAACTTACCCTGAGGAAGGAAACTTATAACAAAACCAGAGACAAGCCCTTCCCATGGTGCCTATGACACCATGGATATACAAATCTGCCCCATTTTACAATACACAAAAAAGACTGGAATTCAGTTGTTATTAAAGATACAATAATAAACTGCTGGTGAGTCAGCCTCTTAGCCTCAGATTTACATTCCCACGGTCAGCAAGAGTTTTTAAGTTAAACATTATTTTTAAAGTTAAAAAATTCAATAAACTGCATTTATATTACCAATAGAATGTGTTTTCATTGCTTTGGTGCTAAAATGTCTGATTCTTTTAGACTTTGCTCTCTTCTTTCTTTTCTCCATCTCTCAGTTCCCTCACGCCAACCCCTGCCCCTTCTGCACATGATGTTTTCTCTCTCTCTCTCTCTCTCTCTCTCTCTCTCTCTCTCTCTCTCTCTCTCTCTCTCTCTCTCTCTCTCTCTCTCTCTCTCTCTCTGGCTTCAGAGAAGAGGACTGCACACCGCCTGAATGCCTGGACCTTCATGCTTCTGAGATTAAACCCAGACCCACCCATGGCATGGGTCCCACTCTTTGTCTGAAGGCAGCATCTGATTGAGTCAGATATGAAGTTATGTATTATCAAATTGAACAGGAAGCCTGGATTTTTACTATTAGCATAAAAATGTATGATATTTGTATATTTGTATAAAAATGTCTAACAAACTCTCCACCCCCAAAAAATAGTATCATCATATTTTCACCTTATTTTCTCATTCCACTCTTAAAGCCCAGCGAAAAGAAAATTGTTGCGGTCACGCCAAAATATTTTTTCCATTTCCAGTTAAGGTCTAGTTTGGATAAAGGTAAGCAATAATTTTTAGTCTGTACTTAAAATTCCAGTTATTGTTTACCTGTAGATATCATTTGGACTAATGGGGGTCTTGGAGTGATACCTAAAGCTTACCATTTCATTGGCACTACGTTGTAGGTGTCAGGAGGGTTTTTGTAAAGCTGATTTTCTCCCAATACTGTTTTATTCCCAGAGGGAGTGAGCAAGATGGAAGGGTTCTTTTTCCTCAAAATAAGGCTTATAGCATTGACCAGAGCATTTAAATTTATCCTTACAATTCTTAACTTGATCTCCCAGGAACAGCTTTTATAGATTTAGATATTTTTTGTCATAAAGAATTCTATTTATTTCTCAGCAGCTGGTATCAAAAAAGTTGTTGTTGTGTGTGTGTTTTTTTTAATATTCCTTTTAAATAAATAAAATCTGTTTTCATATTGTGTAAAATTAGTTTTGCCTGCTGCGAGTTTGTGGCATTATGAAGTGATCATTTCTTCCCATGAATTATTTAAAGTGAGGATATCAAAATCTGATGGAACAATGCAATGCACTATATCATACAATTTAATTTTATAATATGCCAGCTCACAAGTATCTCCCCATGCACAGCAGTTACAATACACTGGCTCTGAATTAGCCGATCAACTCTATGCCCCTCAGTTTCATAGTATCTGAGAGTCAATTCTAAATTTTTCAGTGGACTAGAGAATCACTCCATACTTGTCAGCACATAGATATCTAAAGATATTTTTGCTAGCTACTCATGCAGGGCACTGATGTTCAACTAGCCTCGATAGTATTTACCTTGGAGTTTTTTTATTCTTTAAGACGTAGATTGTGACTGTTGTTCACCCTCTCATGGCAAAATGCTGTTGGAATTATTAGCATTTTCTCTGTAATTTTCTGATCACTTTGTCTTATTAGACAAATGCATGTATGTAACCATAATTACTCTCACTACTTATTACAGAAGAAGGAAAACAATGATCCATTCAAATTACCCACTGCATTCACAGGACTTACAGCAACACTGCTACAAACTTCTAAGGTGAGTGGAGTGCCATGAATGTATTACTAATGACTATAGGAAGGTGTGATTAAAGTTATAACAAAGTCTAAATCAAGGAGAGAGCAAAAGTTACCTTGTATTTGATACTTGTTATAATAAGTGATAAGCAAAATACTACACTGATTTTTTCCCTCAGTGGAATTTGCAGCACTCTATAAAAGAAATTATGTCTGATTAACTCGCTATATTGAAGGGATGGAGTCAATGTGTCTATTCAAGTATTCAAATAGCCTGTGACAAAATTCCACCGCAAAGATTTTATAAAAATAAAATTCATGAGGAAACAAGATATATGGGATGTTAGAGGTTGTTTTCGAAGCAAGACACTTGGTCAAAGCTCAGAAACGAGATTAATGGGTGCTTCTCTTAATATTTCTACATATCACAGACTAACATAACACATCCAGAATAAACTGATTCCATAACACCCACTTCACCACCTTCACCAGCAATTAAACTGTACTTATTTCCTCTGAAAGGCACCACCATCAACCCAGTTGATCATGCCAAACATTAGGAGCCTCCAAATTCCTTTTGCCTCATCCAACACATCTAATCTACCAATAATCCCCATTAACTCAACCCCAAAAGCACATTTAAACCCAACCATTTCTTACCATTTCTGCTATCACCAACCTAAGTCATAATTATCTCTTATTTGCTCTCCTGATTGATTTATCTGCTTCCATTCTTGCCTCTTACAATCCATTTTCTAAACAGAAGCCAAAGGGTCTTGAAATGCAAGGCAGATCATATCATTCCCTTGTATAAAATCTACAAAGTATATATGTTTCAATAAGAATAAAATTCAAAATCAAAGCTATGCCTAAAAATTCCCTCCATTATCTGTCCCCACCCACCTCTCTGATCTCATCTCCTACTCTCTTCCCTTGCTCACTGTGCTTCTGCCTCAGTGGCCTATGACATCCCTCAAACAAACCAAGCCAATTTCTGCCATCCATAGTCTGGCTCTCTCTTCTGCTTGTATTGTCCTGCCCCTATATCTTCACAAGACTGGCTCCTCCTTATTCTTAGTTTAAATTTAAACACTGCCTTCACAGAGATTTGTGGTTAGCACGGAAAGGAAAACTATGTCTTCAACCTATTTACTGAAATCTCCATTTGCAACCAAACTGGCAGGATGGATCACAGCATTAGTTAAGCCACTCCAAAAGCATGAGGAGCATCCCTGTAAGAATATTATCATCCCTGTCCTATTATTGACAGAGTGACTGACACTCACTGTCTAATGGAGAATTAGCATTAACCAGCCACTGCACTTTGACTACTAAGTATGTGGACAATATATTTACTATTTTGAGACCAAAACAGTTCCTACAATATCCAGTGTAGAGTTGAATGGTGTCTCTCTAAAAGAAATGCCCACATTTTAATTGCCAGAATCTGTGAATGTGACCTTATTTGGAAAATGGGGTCTTTGCAGATTAACTACCCTGAGGTAATATACTAACATCCCAGAACAACTAATTGTTTCTCAGAGAGGTAATGGATTGGAGTAGAAAGAACATTTAAGCAAGACACGTTGAGATTTAAACATGGGCTTTCTCTATACAAATTGTGAAATGAAACATCAAGCTACTTTATATCTCTGATCTCCAGGTTCCTCATTAGTAAAATGATAGTAAGTAAAGTACCTCATTCACTCTAAGCATTCCAACAGCAGAATATTATTCTGCTCAATATTCAATACTTGATTAACCTGCTAACAATAAAGTCAAAGTGTGCCACATATCTATAAAAATTAAACACTGTTGTTTTTCTTGAGAATCAACATTTTAGGAAGGTATTATTTAGAGCGTAAGAGATTGATTAATGTGGAAACTGGTTGTGCAATACAAAATGTTTCAATAAACCTTTATTTCAAATCGAGTATTCATACCATTTTAAGCCATGGCACCACAGTCAGATCAGGTTCCTTTACTGTCTCATTTTTAATATCCTCCCTAGTTTCTTATAGACAAATAGTGGAAAAGCAATGCCAGAGTATTACTAAATAATATTTGCATCTTGCGTGGATTTAAGACAGCTAGATAGAGAAGCAAAAATTGTGATAATAGAATTTTCCTAAATGTTTGTCTAAGAAAATTGACAACAGCATAATAATCTCTAGGACAGAGTTGTCAAATTCATACCATTCATGGACACCTTCAATTATCCCTGACATTAAGGTAGAGAAAAATAAAATAAAAGAAGTTCTAACAATAATTTCCTAGAGGAAAAATATAAGAATCATGCATTCTAGGTATTTCACATCTTAGAATAAATCTTTCAGACCAAAAAATTGAGACCACTGAGAGCTAGTCAAAATGAAACAAAAAACAAAAGTGAAATAAATTTTCTTTTTCTTTTGTTTTTAAATATACTTTATTGATTTTTTACAGAGAGGAAGGGAGAAGGATAGAGAGTTAGAAACATCGATGAGAGAGAAACATAAATCAGCTGCCTCCTGCACACTCCCTACTGGGGATGTGCTCGCGACAAAGGTACATGCCCTTGACCGGAATCGAACCTGGGACCCTTCAGTCCGCAGGCCGACACTCTATCCACTGAGCCAAACTGGTTAGGGCAAAAATGAAATAAATTTTCAAGAATTGCTGTGTTTTTTTTTTGTTTGTTTGTTTTTTCTAAGGACAAAGTGAGCAAATATTACAAAAAATAAAACGTGAAAGTGGAAAAATGTAATATATTAGCTATATCATTATTATGGCTGGTAAAATTTATGTATTTATTTATTCACTCAACAAATATTTATTAAATACCTAGTCCATACCAGGCAGTGTGTTAAGCACTAGAAATACAGCCTTGAATAAGGTATACCATTCCCCATCTTAAAAGAGATATAGGCAAGACAATCAAATTTTTAAAAGGCTTACACTTGCCGTGGCCGGTTTGGCTCAGTGGATGGAGCGTCGGCCTGTGGACTGAAAGGTCCCGGGTTCGATTCCAGTCAAGGGCATGTGCCTTGGTTGCGGGCGCATCCCCAGTGGGAAGTGTGCAGAAGGCGGCTGATCGATGTTTCTCTCTCATCAATGTTTCTAACTCTCTATCTCTCTCCCTTCCTCTCTGTAAAAAAATCAATAAAATATATTTAAAAAATCCTATCTAATAAAAGAGAAACATGGTAATTGGTGTACGACCGCTACCCTTCCCATTGGCTAATCAGGGCGATATGCAAATTAACTGCCAGCCAAGATGGCGACCGGTAGCCAGGCAGCTTGAAACTAACATGAGGCTTGCTTGCTTCAGTGACGGAGGACTCCAACGTTCCCCACCGGCTGCTGCAGGCCTCTGAGCTGCAACTCTAAGCAACTATGTAACAAATATAGAAGCTAAACAAAACCCCAGAAACCTGCATTAGTCCGCCGGGCTTCAGCCAGCATGATCGCAACATTGTAAGCAAAGGCCAGAAACCTACTTTCAGCAGCGGAGGCCTAAGAGCTGGAGCCAAGCCTCAAAGCTAAAGCTGGCCCAGAATAAAAAAGAAAAAAAGGAGTGGTTGGGAGCTTCAGTCACCCCAGCCTGAAAACAGCCCTCAGCCCCTCACCCAGACTGGCCAGTACCCCAGTGGGGACCCCCACCCTGAAGGATGTGTGACCAGCTGCAAATAGCCATCATCCCCTCACCCAGACTGGCCAGGCACCCCAGTGGGGACCCCCACCCTGATCCAGGACACCCTTCAAGGCAAACCAGCTGGCACCCACCGGTGTACCAGGCCTCTACCCTATATAGTAAAAGGGTAATATTCCTCCCAGCACTGGGATCAGCGGAGCCGCGAGGCCTCCCGGCACCGGGATCAGCGTGACAGGGGGCAGCGCCCAAACCCCTTGATCACCCTGTGGCTCTGTGTGTGACAGGAGGCGGGGCCACAACCTCCATATCCACCCTGCTCTGTTCGTGACAGGGGAAGGTGCCCCAACCCCCTGATCAGCCCTGCTCTGTGCCTGATAGGGGGGAGCTCCCCAACCCCCTGATCGCCCTGCAGCTCTGTGTGTGACAGGCTGCGGCCCCCCAACCCCCTGATTGGCCCTGCTCTGTGTGTGACAGGGTGCGGCGCCCCAACACCCCCCACCACCACCACCACGGGCCCTGCTCTGTGACAGGGTAGAGCCATAACCTCCCCATCGGCCCTTCCCTGAGTGTGAGAGTGGCGGCGCCCCAACCCCTTGATCAGCCCTGCTCTGTGGGTGATAGAGGGCGGCGCCCCAACCCCCTGATGGGCCCTGCTCTGTGCGTGACAGGGGGCAGTGCCCCAACCCCCTTATTGGCCCTGCTCTATGCGTGACAGGGTACAGAGCTCCAAACCCCTTGATGGGCCCTGCTCTGTGAGTGACATGGGGCAGTTCCCCAAACCCCTGATTGACCCTGCTCTGTGCGTGACAGGAGGTGGCGCCGCAACCTCCCCATCGACCCTGCCTTGAGTGTGACAGGGGACGGTGCCCCAATCCCCCAATCGGCCCTACCCTGAGCGTGACTGAGGGTGGCATCACAACCTCCAGATCGCCCTGCTCTGTGCATGACAGGGGGTGGCGCCCCAACTCTCCTATCGGTGCTGCTCTGAGGGATTGGGCAGGACCAGGGGCTGCACCTAGGGATTGGGCCTGCCCTCTGCTAGCAGGTCGTTATCTCCCGAGGGGTCCCAGACTGCGAGAGAGCATAGGCCGGGCTGAGGGATCCCCCTACCCCCCGAGTGCACAAATTTTTGTGCACCGGGCCTCTAGTAAAAGATAAAAGGCTTACACTTTCAGTGTACAATGTAAGGCAATTCTAATAAATCAAGGAATTAGGAAAGGCATCCAGAAAAAATGAACTTTAAGTTGAGACTTGCTAAGTTTTTTCAGTGTAGCTGAGCAGAAGGCGGGGGAAGAGAGAAATAGAGTGGTATTCAAAACAAAGAGAAGAGATGCAAAGACCAGAAATGAGCGTGAGTGTGGTGCACTGAAGGTACAAAAAAAGTTCAGTACAACTGGCACATAAATGCTAGGGAAAGTGATCCAAATCAGGCTAGACAGGGGCCAGGTTGTAAGATTAATACTAAGGACATCAGGAGAATGTAGCAATAATTTGGTGAGATAAGATGGTACCATAGACTAGAGTAGTAGCTTTGGTATGGAGAGGAGTGAACAGATATTAACATACTTAGGAGGAAGATCAAAAGGATTAAGAGATTGAATAAATGTATCACAGTAATTAATATGAATAAGGAAATTTAATGCCAAATTTCTAATATAAGCTATTATGTGGAAACATGGGTGGTAAGAGCATGTTTGGAGGGAAGAGTATGAGTTTAGTTTGGAACATATTGAGTTTGGGGTGTCTATGGCGCATTCAAGAAAAGGTCTGGAAGGCAGTGAACAGAGATAAGTATGAGCTGAAGAAAATAATGTGGTGGTTATCCATATGAAGGTACTAATCAAACTATGGAACTAAATGAGATTGACCAGGGGAATTTTTAACCTCCTTCATAACAAACCCTTATATGTCTATAGCAATTCAACATTTACTCTTAACATATATTCTGTCTTTTGGCTCTCAAACAAGATTATGGGATAAGCAGTGTGGGCAGTTTACAGATCATACTCTAAGTTCCAAAAAGTCAGGCCTGAGGTAACTGCACATCAATGGTAAGACCAGAACTTGGGCCTCTTTATTTCCGGCTTAGTTTCTTTCCATACACTATTCTCATGCATCAGAGACTTATAGCTTCTTCCTTAGTGTTAGCCTGGGAAATAGCCGAGGTGTCATCTGTAAAGGTGTTAATCTTTGTGCACACATGGTATCAAAACCTCTCTTCCTTCTACTCTTTCTAAAAATCAATGAAAAAATATCCTCAAGTGAAGATTAAAAACGATGATGATGATGATAATAATAATAAATAAATAAATAAATAAATAAATAAATAAATAAATAAAGTAGTCTTAAATGCAAAGGCACGTTCAATTCTTATTATGTGACCTAATATAAAAGTTTATTGATAAAAGGACCCAAATGTATTAAATTATCTTTTAAAGAGCCTGGTACACTTTTCCTGAAGACAATTCTTTTCTCCAAAACCTGTGAGTTTGAAATTCTGTAGAACTTAACTGTAAAGCAGTAAGTCCACTACCCATTTCCATTCCCCACCTCCTCAATAACTCTAATCCTACTAGTATATGAATCCCTGTAAATAAATCAAAGCTGCTGAATTCTCGAAAACTTCAATTGTGCCAATTATTAATAAGCCTCAGGATGGACTGCAACCAGCAGCTTCCCCAAAACCATTATCTGCAACTATAATCCATTATTTTTTCTTTCATAATTAATTTTTCTAAGTAGGTCAGTACTATTCGTTTTATTTAAGTGCTGTTACAGCAATCCCATTTCCCCAACAAAGTTAACTGTAACTATATACATATTTTCTATTAAATACACCAAAACATTTTTACATTATGCAAAACACTAAATTAGACAGTGAAAGGCTTTTCTAATAAGTAGTAAGGTAATGTACTATATTGGTCTTTATTTGCACATGTCTTGACTACATGGTGTGGTGGGATCTTATAAGCACTTGGGACTTCCAGATATATGAGAGCTTAAATATATTATCTCCCCACCACCACCACCACCACCAAAAAATAGCTTATTTTCATGGATTTTAGCATCTAAGTCACTAGGAACAATTACCAGAGATGTAGATAGATGGATAGATAAATACACAATATTATAACTATACATATCATATAGCATATAATATCTGCTGCATGTATAACTATATAGACCTACATTACATGTGGTGTGCATTTGTATGTGTGTGTATGAAATAAAAACTCAACCCATTGGAACACAGGAGATAAAATAGTCAAGTCACCAACAGAATTCACCACATTGATGCGCTTCAGTTTTCAGAGAGCCGCTCAAGCCCTAGTCAGAACCTCCAGATTCTCCATTTAGACACAATTCTAAAATCTTTGGGCCTGTGCTTTCCCATGCACAACAGATGAAACATTGAGAATTTGAGAGTGCAGATGAGCCTGTGGTCGATACTGGCTGCAAGCAATCTGATGTAGGAAGAAATGAGAGCTCTAACAGGGCCCATTCAGGCTCTTTCCTAGTAGCCCCCAGAGGGGGCTCTGAGGCTGGTTAAGAGGAGGCGTAGTGGACATAGGCAGCATTTCTTGGGTGAAGGGTAATTAATCTGGATCTAGTTCCTTTGGATGAAACCTTTGAGAGTTAACTAACAAGTGGATATGGATCCAACAAGAGAATGGTGAATATGAATGCTTTATTTTATTATATAATGGTAGTTAATTTTTAAATGGTTGCTTGGTTCCTATGAATTTTTACCATAAGGTATTTTTAAACCATTCTGAGTGAATTCAACACTGTGTAATTTTTAAACCATTTTTGACACTATAAATTAACCAAATCTCTCTGAGAAGATAAGACCTTGCATTTCTCATAAAGGAAAATACCACAAGTATACCTCCAGTAGTCTGTAACATCCCCTGTGCTGTCACCACAGTTTCTAATTCAAACATATATATACTCTTGACCTAAAAATTACAAAAAGTTCAAGAAACTGAATGATTACCCCACAGTTGAAAGCATATTCAGAGATATGAGATAGGGAAGTTTCATTTAACTCAATCAAATGGTTTTGGTATTCTCACCAAAGGATAGCTTCTTCATGTGGGAGCCATCATTATAAAGGAATGTGACTGAATTTCTAAACAAGTGTATTGCAACAGAGGCTCTAATAAGACCGCTATTTTTCTTTCTTTTTTCTTTATTTTTTTTAAATATATTTTATTGATTTTTTACAGAGAGGAAGGGAGAAGGATAGAGAGTTAGAAACATCGATGAGAAACATCGATCAGCCGCCTCCTGCACACCCCCCACTGGGGATGTGCCCACAACCCAGGCACATGCCCCTGACCGGAATCGAACCCGGGACCCTTCAGTCCACAGGCCGACGCTATATCCACTGAGCCAAACCGGTTTCGGCAAGACCGCTATTTTTCATAGTGGTCATCCTGATAGAAACTCACACCAGAGATGACTTGAAAATTGAGGCATTGCCTTTAGAATTAGTTCATTTTAAAAAATTTAAAAAAAACAGTCTTTTTGCTTTAGTTACCCCTCTCCTCCACCACATGCCCCAGATTACCCTATTTGAATGGCCCTCATTTACACTGATTAATGAAAGCCTCCTCCCAGAGATTGGTATCATGCCTATTTATCCTGAGCTTTGCTGGGGATGGGAGTTGGAGAGGGTTTATGGGAATTAAGAGAGTCTATTTTTGAGCACTGCATCTGTGAAGCATACCAAAGTCCTTTGGCCAAAAAACAATATAAAATAAAGATTACCAAGCAACCCTTCTGGGACTTGGGAAAATTTTCAATAACCAAATGAAGGACTTTTAGAAATTGTATTCTTCTGAGGTTTGAGTGTGTGTTTTGAGCTTGGCTCTTAATGGAACTGCTCTTCCGGAATCTACTGCAGCCTTTGGTACCTGGAATTCGAGGGAAAAATCAGAGCTCAGCCTGGCAATTGTTCAGTAAGGCAATGTATAAAGAACGACGACTGAAATTAAAGCACCTAGTCTAGGGTTTTGTGTACACTGTGGGCCTTCAGTAAGCATTTGTTGATTGATCAAATGTCTGACTCACTATTGATGTGAATAAACCACATACATCTTGCCATTAAAATAAAACAATCAAACCATATGATTTCACTCATATGTGGGATATAAAACTAAATGAAACAAATGAACAAATAAGAAAAACAAGCAAAAGCTCTATATAGACACGGACAACAGTATGGTGGTTACCAGAGAGAAAGTGGGTGGGAGGGATAGTAAATCCTAAAGGGCGTCAAATATATGGAGACAGAAGATGATTTGACTTTGGGTGGTGAGCACACAATGCAATATACAGATGATATATCAGAGAATTGTACACTTGAAACCTATATTATTTTACTAACCAATGTCACCCCAATAAATTTAATTAAGAAGAAAAATAAAGCAATTGACACAAATACTTTCTAACTTCTCAGAAGTAAAGTAGTGAATTAGCAGAACCACTCTCACCCTTCCTAATCCCCACTCACTCCAAACCAATTCAAATGAAGAGAGAATATGAAGAGAAAATGAACATAAGAAAAACAATTCGCCAATGTACTCTGCAAAGTCTGTAACATTATCTAGAATGACAGCATAGCCATTGTTCAGGCTGCCAGAGCCCTGCATGTTTGCTCGCTCACAGAGGTCCTGGGAGAATAATAAACTAAGCAGATTAGATGTAGACTGATGCCTCCACACCACCACCATCTCACACTACATGCACACTGTTCTGAGCAAATGCAGGCAGGTAAACCCAGAGAATGGGCACTCTATCTTGGTGGGAAGGGAAGAGGTTGCCAACGAACAGGGCCAGTTTATTATTTAACAGTTGGTATGGCTAGAGGCCTGGCAGTGCTATACAGCATTCTCGTTTTCAGTGAAAGTCAGCCTGATTATGAGAGCCTTTGAGCCAAATCGTGTTTACCATTGTGTGTGAGAACCTCAGTGACCCCAACAGACATGGAAATTCTTACAATAACTCTCATCCAAACACAGAATAGCCTTCCTGAGATGGAGGTAAAGGCCTCCATGTGCTTAAATCTTGTCTGATCAAGTGCTCAATGTCTCTATGTGTCCTACTTGCTTTTCTCCAGCTCAACACCTGTCATTCCTCTCTAACGATATAGTTCCTGCTCCTCTGCTTTTGGTTACTTTACTATGGGACCTACATTAACCAACTAATGTGGGAATCACCATCTATTAATATTGTTTATGCTGTCCTGCATGCTTTGGCTTTCCAGCAAAAGAATCTACTGCCCAGGATGGCTACCGCCTACTTCACCAGGACTGCCTCTGATGTCTTTCCTCTGCCAATGTGGGCCACAGGGGGATGCCTTCCTACAAATCCAATCAGCAGGATAATGTGCTGCTAGCACAAGAGTGGACCTTAATGACAAAGGCCCCTGCTTGGCAGTCACCCCATTAACTGTGATTTGATTGTTCTGCCCCAATAGAACCACCGACGGCACCAGCCCAACCTAAAACCTGTTGAGAAAGTGGTCATGTTAGATTCACATATTTCCAAAATATTAAATTTAATATAAAAATATAAAAATGAGATAATATTGAGATTGTTACTAGTTTTCTAGAAAAGCACTAACTGTGCTTTTGGAAAAATAGGCTAAGGTCAGAGCACATGAGACAATCTTGATAACCAGACAAGCAAGATAATCTAATCATTTCCTTTGAAATTCAGCATAAATCAACATTTCTTTAAAGTATAAGATCCTTGACTTTTATCTTCCATATATAACCAAGGCAGCCTTTGAAATTTATGTGACTTTATACAACTGTTTATAAATTTGAGATAAAATTGGCTCGATATAAGCTAGTTCAATATTTTAAAACTTCCTTGTACCTTGGATATACTTTATGATCATGAGTATAACACCAAAATACTTTCTACCAATGAAGATAAAGGCACAGCACACTATGTCTTACTGGCAACTATATATATTAATTTTTGCATTTTTGTTTTCTAATTGACAGTTGATATTTATATGCTGAAATATCAACATACTGCTTGTTTTTCCTTAATAATCTCTCAACTTTAAACACCACTGTAAGAGAACAACATATGCTGAGTATAGTTAAATAAAATCATGACTTTATATTTTTTATTTTATTGTGGTTTTTAAAGAAAGTTGTTTTCCATGGGTCATAGATTATACATAATAAATAAAACTTTACAAAAACAGAGAAAGTAAAAAAAAATAATTTCTACTCAGGATGAAATTAATCCCTAGTTCAATCACTTCCTCTACTAACCAGAGAATACTTAGTAAACCATCACAAATCAAGGAAGTTAATTCTAAAATCAAGAGGCTTCTCCCAAAGCACCCCTGCATATATGGACACGCATAACTACCATTAAAAGCAAATCAATGGATCCAATCATAGGTACATAAGGAGAAAAGTGCTATTTCAGCGACGACCAAAATGTGAACAAGGATTTTTCACGATTAAAGTGTTTAACTGTGCTAAGCTACTTCTCAGCTAGTAGGAGATATCAGTAATAGTTCACACTTGTGAAGAGGTTACTGTGTGCTAGGCACTTTTCTAAGAGCTTTATATGTATTCATTTAATCCTCAGAACAAGCCTATAAAGTAAGTACTATTATTTTCTCCATGTTACAGATGAGGAAACTGAGGCAAGAGAGGTCAAGTAACTTGCCCAAGGCAGAAGGTAATGGTAATCACCATATTCTACTTCTCTCAATAATGATCATTCCATATGAGGACTGTGTTTAATTTAAAGCTATGTGGTCCCTCAGGCTGTAAAATGGTAGAGGTGAAGCAATTTAAAATTATCTAGCACATGGCTCTAGAACTCCAGTGAAGGGAGGAGGTTTAGGAAGACAGTGAAGCCTCAACATTTTGTGGATAGGTACACTTTTCTGGGAAAAAGAATATCTCAGTTGAGAGATTAAAAAAAATAAAGCAACACATGTAAATGTTACATATTATAAGCAAACTAGAGGCCCGGTGCACAAAATTCGTGCATTGAAGGGGGGTCCCCTCAGCCTGGCCTGTGCCCTCTTGCAGTCCAGGACCCCTGGAGGGATATCCGCCTGCTGGCTTGGGCCCGATCAGACATCAGCCAGCAGTCAGACATCCCTCTCCCAGTCCAGGTCTCTCCCAGGCTGGGACCCCTCACTCTTTACTGCCAGCCTGCAGCAGAGGGGGGAGAGGCTCCTGCCACCACCACTGCGCTCGCCAGCCTGAGCCCAGCTTTTGGCTGAGCAGTGCTCCCAATGAGAGCGCAATGACCACCAGGGGGCAGCTTTTGCATTGAGCATCTGCCCCCTGGTGGTCAGTGCACATCATAGTGACCAGTCATTCTGCCGTTTGCATATTAGGGTTTTATTATATAGGACTAGTGGCCCGGTGCACGAAAGTCATGCACATTAAAAAGGAATTAATTAGAGGAAATATTTTAACATTGCTATTTGCCCTTTCTCTATAACAGAAGTGTCAGAGATAAAAGAAAATTAGTAAAATGTACATTAAAATCTCCTTCTTGTCAGATTCTGGGGTGCATCATGGGACCCAGAGTCAAGTCCCCGCCCACCCACATGCACTTCGAAATTGCAGGAGACCCAGACCCGGCCCCGGGGATGTCCACTTGCCAGCGGGGAGCAGGCCTAAGCTGCAGTTGGACATCCTTAGCGCTGCTGAGGAGGCGGGAGAGGCTCCCACCACCACTGCTGTACTGGCAGCGTCAGCCTGTCTTGTGGCTGAGCAGGGAACCCCCTGTGGGAGCGCACTGACCACCAGGGGGCAGCTCCTGCATTGAGCATCTTCCCCCGGTGGTCAGTGTGTGTCATAGTGACCAGTCATTCCCAGTTGTTCTGCTGTTAGGGTCAATTTGCATATTACCCTTTTATTATATAGGATAGAGGCCTGGTGCATGGGTCGGGGCTGGCTGGTTTGCCCTGAAGGGTGTCCCGGATCTGGGTCTGGGTCCCACTGGAATGCCTAGCCAGCCTGGGTGAGGGGCTGAGGGCTGTTTTCAGACGGGTTACAGCCCCTTCAGGGTGAAGGTCCCCGCTGGGGTGCTTGGACGGCCTGGGTGAGGGGCTGATGGCTGTTTGCAGGCTGGCCACAGCCCCTTCAGGGTGGGGATCCCTGCTGGGGTGCCTGGCCAGCTTGGGTGAGAGGCTGAGGGCTGTTTGCAGGCTGGCTACACCTCCTTCGGGGAGGGGGATCCTGCTGGGGTGCCTGGTCAGCATGGGTGAGTGGCTGATGGCTGTTCGCAGGCTGGCTACTGCCCCTTCAGGGTGGGGTCTCCGCTGGGGTGCCTGGCCAGCCTGGGTGAGGGGCTGATGGCTGTTTGAAGGTTGGCCACAGCCCCCAGCCACCCAAGCTCCCAGTGGAGGCTGGCTGGAAGCAGGTATCTGGGGTTTATTCATCTTCTATAATTGAAACTTTGTTGCCTTCAGCGGAGGCCAGAGTCGGCCAGGGCAGGCAGGGAGCTTGGCTTCCTCCATTGCCGGGGCAACCAAGCCTCCTGCTTGCTCCAGCTCCATGGCTGCCGGCCGCCATCTTGGTTGGGTTAATTTGCATACAGTTGCTCTGATTGGTTGGTGGGCGTGGCTTATGGCATGGCGAAGGCATGGTCAATTTGCATATTTCTCTTTTATTAGATTAGACTAGAGAGGCCCGGTGCAAGAAATTCATGCGTGGGTAGGGTCCCTAGGCCTGGCCGGCGATCAGGGCCAATCGGGGCTTTCTGGTTGCTGGCCAGGACATCCCTTCCCCAGCTGCTGTCCAGGGCCTTCTTTCGTTCCCCGATGCCTCCTGGTGGTCAACACACATCATAGCGAGCGATCGAACTCCCGGTCTCCAGGTTGAACTCCCAAGGGAACACTTTGCATATTAGCCTTTTATATATATAGATGGTAGAAGAACCAAGCCTAGAAACCAGGTTCCTTTCATTATCCTCTCAGTGCTACCCTCAGGTGTCTAGCCTTGAAGGCAGAAGATCTGGAGTGGAAACAGAAATGATCTGTACTTCTCTACCTGGCTCCCAGAACTTAGTAAAGCAGAGCAATGAGGCAGATGTCCACCAATACAAACAGAACAGAAATTCTAGTGGAGTCTATTCCTGGCTACTCAGGGTTAACGGGAAAAAGTTGTGGACACATTAAAGACATAAGAAGAAAAAAATGTTTACAAAGTTGACTGATTCATTTATTTAGCAAATACAAACACACACACACACACACACTTTACTTACTTATTTACTGGTAGCCCTAAAACTTTTATAAATTTAATTATATTTATCTTTGCTCTTTTATGGTAATTATATTTACATATAAATCATCCATTATGTCAAAAAATGTTTAATTTATACATATACTAGTATATACATATCCATTATAATTATTTTCATTTCCTTTTATTCTATGTTTACTTCCCCATTTGTATTTCTAATTTTGTGCATTTGTGGGCTTTCTCATTTTGGTAATTAAATCATATGATATTGATTTATTTATTGTTTTGTTATTCTCTTTAAAAAAAAACAACTTTTTATTTTATTAGTGTCTCTCATTTTTTAATGCTGGTTTTATTTTTATCAATTCTTTCTTTCTGCTTAGATTTTTTTTTCCTTTTAACTTACTTCTTGAGATAAATGCTAATTTATTTATCATTATTTTACTGTAACATTAGTATTAGTATATGGATTTTCCTCTGAATACTGCTTTATCTATACCCCTATGTGCTTATTTTCTGTTAATTAGGTAATCCCTCTTAATTCAAAATAAATTTTAAAAGTTTAAAATTTGTAGGAGATATGATTTTAATTTTTTCTTTCCAATATTAATCTCTAACTCTTTACACTTTGATAGAACATAGCCTGAGTTTTCTCAAATGTTCTTTGGGCATCAGATTTTTTTCTTAGATTTATTAACATTGCTAATTGTATTAGTGGTCTTTCTAATATTCAACCATATTAAATAGAATCCTTTAGCCCTGTATTTACTGCTATAAAATACATGCTTGATCTTAATTCTGTATCTTATTTATATTATTTTAAAAATGTTTACTTTCTTTTCTAATCATTTGCTTTATTACTATGAATTTTTCTAATAGTTTGAAAGTTGTATCACAGATTATTAATTCTTCTATTGCAATGTTCCTCAAATGCAGCAGATATGTTAAAAGTACAGATTTTAAGACGCACCCCTCAGTACCAAAAGATTTAGTAGATCTGGATTGAGATGCAGGCTATGTATTTTTTTAAAGGCCTTTTATAATACTCATCCTAGTGGTCTAATGACCACAACTTGAGTACCCTATTCTAATGCTTAATTTTATACGTTTTAATAAGGTCATAAAGTTCTACTTTTTAATTTGATGATTTTAGAACACCACTTCAGAGTCTCTAAAAGAAGTATTCTACAAATTTCTGGATTTTTTTTACATTTAATTTGCCCTCCACTCTCTCCTTCTTCTTCACCAGTGGAATTTGGTTAAATTGCTACTTTTAATTGTTCAAGTATTTGTGTTTATAGCTTTAAATAATACATGTACTATTACTAAAAATGTTTAATTTATACATATACTAGTATATACGTATCCATTCTAATTATTTTCATTTCCTATTAAATAATACATGTACTATTACTAATACTAAAACTATTACTTAGTTTGCCAGCTTAGGCAGTATTGATCCCTCATTGTCTTCTACGAAATTAATCTACCCTTGTGTCTTCCTACCTCCTCTTTAACCTTCTAACCTCTCAGGTTCTGTCATGTTGTTATTTCTATATCATTAAGGTTTACACCATTCCCAATTTATTCTATAACATTCTTCCCACCCATGCCCACTATTTAGCCATAAATCTATTGTTAAGTTGATTTGAGATACACTACATTTACTTCTGATAGCTCCTTTCAAACTTTTGGTAGCCTAGATTCATCTTTAAACACATTGTTTTGTTTTGCGTTGTTTGTTTACTAGAATAGTTCATGGTGTGATAATATCTGTATTTTAAATTTTGAGGCACATCCAATCTCTCCCTTTCTTGATATTTTTTCCTGTTTTACTTACAAGTTTCTTTCTTCTGACCTTGAAGTTTTATAACTTCATCAAGATAGATGATCACTCAGGATCATGCTTTTCCTGGGATATAGGGAGCCTTTTTCAACATAAAAATACAGGAATATCTTTATTCCAGAAAAAAAAAAATTATTCTATTACATGTCAAATTATTTTTCCCTTTGTTCTATTCTTTTTCTCCTTCACAGATATCAGTTGTTTCTACATTTTATTTGCCTTCCAAAGGTATAACACAAAATTTTATTTATTCAATTTTAATAGATAACATGATTCCAAAATACAAACTATGAAATGATACAGAAAAAAAAGAATCTCTTTTTGAACCTGTGTTCCACCCACCCATTTATTACACCATCCTCTGACAGGTAATCATTGCTATTTGTTTGTTTGCATATCCCAGCAAAAACAAAAGTATATTCTTCATGTATATATTTTTATATTATACACACTGCTCCATATCTTGTATTTTTCAATTAAAATATATATAATGATGGATATCCAAAAGTTAATTAATCTAATCCCCTAATGACAAATATTTGGATTGTTTCCAATATTGCCAACAACAAGCAATGCTGTAGTGAATAATTCTTTGCATATGTTATTTTACACATGTGGATTAAGTTCTTTGACCTAAATACATGGTCAAAGAACATACTGGGTGCATCAAAAGTAGGTTTACAGTTGTGAGTACATGAGATAGAGTTTATTCTTATATTATTACTAGAGGCCCAGTGCATGAAATTCGTGCACTGGGGGGTGGAGGTCCCTCAGCCCAGCCTGCCCCCTCTCACAGTCCAGGAGCCTTTAGAGTATGTCCTACTGACAGCTTAGGCCGCAGTCTGGGTGAGGAGGCTCAGAGCAGGCGCCGTGTGTGTGTGTGTGTGTGTGTGTGTGTGTGTGTGTGTGTGTGTATGTGTGTGTGTGTCCGCTGGGGGCCTGCCCCCAGCCGCACCACAGAGGCTCGGAGCAGGGACCCCACTGTGTTGATCTCTCAGGCTCTGGGCCACACCTGTATGTTCTATTCTCAGGCTCGGGGCTGAGAGATTTATCAATTATTGCATTATTTTCCATATGAACAACTGTAAACCTACTTTTGCCCCACTTTATGTACTTATTTTTGTAGATATTACAAAATTTATCTCAATTTGAAGTTATTTTTTGGCATTTTATGGGTGAATATATATATCTCAGTATATTTCAAATTTGCACTTATGATGCATATTTTAATCTTCATCTCTCTTATCTATGTGTTGAATATCTATCAGTATGTTTAAGGGCCATTTGAATGAATGTTCAGTGCCAGCTTTCCTATTGAGTTGTTGGTTTTATTTTCAGGGGCTCTAATTCCCTAAAGAGATAATATTTTTATCTGAGATATAAGTTGCCTATCATAATTATCATTTTCTCAAATCATTTTAAAACTATTTTTAATTTTTTTTGTTTGAGTTTTCTCATCCATAATCTGGTGGCATTAGTAGCAGTTCTTTCCTTCTGCGACTTTCGAGATCTAATATTGCTTTTAGTTCTATAATAGTTTTATTTTTTTCTTCTACTTCTTTCCTTTTCTCTCATAGCTCATTTTATTTCTCTTTCTGGGGCCTGGCCCCCGCCACCACCTAGTCTGCCTCTGCCTCGGCCCCCGCCTGCCAGGGCTTCCTCTGGAAGGTCATAGGTATAATTAGCATATTACACTTTTATTATTAGAGATATAATTTGACCTCTTATCTTTTTCTTTTTTAAAAATCCTCACCCAAGGACATGTTTTCTTTTTTTAAGATATATTTTATTGATTTTTTACAGAGAGGAAAAGAGATAGGGAGTTAGAAACATTGATGAGAGAGAAACATCCATCAGCTGCCTCCTTGCACACCTCCCACTGGGGATGTGCCCTCAACCAAGGCACATGCCCTTGACCAGAATCAAACCTGGGACCTTTCAGTCCGCAGGCCAACGCTCTATTCACTGAGCCAAACCAGTCAGGGCAGGACATGTTTTCATTGATTGAGAGAGAGAGAGAGAGAGAGAGAGAGAGAGAGAGAGAGAGATGAAAGGAAGTAAGGAGAGAGGGAATGAGGGGAGAGGGAGAGGGAGAGGGAATGAGGGGAGAGGGAGAGGGAGGGGAATGAGGGGAGAGGGGAGAGGGGAGAGGGAGGGGAGAGGGGAGAGGGGAGAGGGGAGAGGGGAGAGGGAGAGGGAGAGGGGAGAGGGGAGAGGGAGAGGGGAGAGAGGAGAGAAACATCAATAGATAGCCTCCTATATATGCCATGACCAGAGACCAAACCCACAACCTAGATATGTGCCCTAACTGCCAATCTAACCCCCAACATTGTTGGTGCATGGGATGATGCTCCAAACAGCTAAGCCACCTGGCCAGGGCTTTGTCTCTTATTTTAAACAGGCCACAATATCTTCTATTTCTTTTTTACTATGAAAATACTAGTATGCTATTTTCTGGTATATATATTGATCTGATTTTCCTTCTGTTATTTTTGTTTCATAATTAGCTAATCATGGGTCCAATGCTGGTTCCTTTCTGATTATTTATTTCTTATTAGGCATACCTTTCTTTATTGTTGAAAGAAAGGTGCATCTAATAATAAAAGATGA
Source organism: Myotis myotis (assembly GCF_014108235.1). Classification (NCBI taxonomy): domain Eukaryota; kingdom Metazoa; phylum Chordata; class Mammalia; order Chiroptera; family Vespertilionidae; genus Myotis; species Myotis myotis. The sequence continues at coordinate 152,248,423 of NW_023416324.1, forward strand.
CCCAGATCACAATAACATATGATGATACTGTCAGAGATAATGCAGGAATAGGGCAGTTTACCCTACACAATAAGATATGCTTTTGTGAGTCCTTTGTGGGCTTTTTCCAATTGTTCAGCTAAGCCTGAACTTCCATTTCACTTCTCATTGCTCTCAGTGAACTGCCCTCAGGTGCCGGGAGCCGGTCCATCCTTGCTGTTTCAAAGGACCTGGCATACATGGCATACTGTTCTTAAAATGTTTGCTCACCTTCTTGGCACTATGTGTTTTAACCAAGGTCTCCTTTCTGATAAAGGTTGTTTCCCCAGGTAGGGATTTTCCCCTGAAGTTAGGGAGGGAATAAAACCCCTCAACTAAGTGCCAGGTGGGTAATTAATCACTTTAACTACGAACAATCATGCTTAAGCTACATAATCTTTACTCCCTGGAATGGAGATAAGAAACGCCCTAACCTTTGTAATAGAGATTGATAGGATTGAATCAACTGGTATAAATACAGATGTAACAAGACAGCAAAGAGACAGAACTTAGAAGACAGAACCAAGAGGCACAGAACCTAGACACAGAACCTAGAGAAGAACCTAGAGACAGAACATGGCAAAAGATCCTGGACAGAAACTGGCCTCAGAATCTAGAGACAGAACCTAGCGAGAGAACATGGCAAAAGTTCCTGGACTGAACCTGACTACAGAAATTGGCAAGAGAACCTGACTAGAACCTGGTGACTGAACCTGGCTGGAGAACCTACGAGGGAACATGGCTACAGAACCTGGCTGGAGAACCTGGAGAACCTAGCAAGAGAACATGGACACAGAACCTGGCTGGAGATCCTAACCAGAACTTCACTGGAGATCCTGACCAGAACTTGGCTAGAGAACCTCGCTATGATGATCATCTGAATGCCCTCTCCGTGTCATTCCTTCTTCGCTGACTCCGTCCACACCTTTGGGGACCCCTGGACCTGCTGGGGTTGGACCCCAGGACTCAGGAACAACACTTTCTCTCTTCCTGCTTCCTCCTCCCCAGTACATTTTTATTGTTCTTGTTTGTTGTGTTTTCTATTGCCTTATGTCTGCTGTGAAAGGTAGGATAGAGTAATGAAAAGAGAGTCAGACAGACCTGTTTGACCTGGCTCTCTGTCCTTGTGCTCATCATTCAATGTCCTTGAATTTTTCTCATCTGTATAGTGAATGTTATGAGTATGTTATGAGGAAATTACAGCCTATCTACATGAGATCCAGTACATAGTATGGGCTCAATAAATGGATTTCAAAACCAAAGATACCCTGAAGAAGTATATATGTAAAGCTCTTTGATTTTATCAAGTATCAGTTGCCTTATTAAAAGCATATTTTGCTTATTTCTATTTTCTTAATTGGGTTTTATGACACTGGAGAACTAATATATTGTTGTACTTTGATCAATAGCTTTGTTATTTCATGAACCATTTCACTTTATTTTCTAAATTCCACCACAGAATCTACTTTTTCTTAAAATCTACTCTTTTGTTGATGTCCATGACTAATCTTATATTTCCAATAGTTTCTCTATTTCAATTACGTTTTTGTTAATTAACTTATTTTTTCTCTTATAAAATAATATATCCTAATCTTAAGCCTTCACAACATAGACCATATCGCCTCTGTTCACAATACACTATATTCTGTAAGAACTATACCACTATTAAGTAATGATTTTGCATGTGGATATTATGGATTCCACAGAATGAGCTCTGCCTGAGCTCATTCATAGAAGATCACAGATTATTATATAATATTTATAGAATCCTTTATCATTTGGCAAAATTTCATAATCATGTAACAGAAATCTTCACAACACTTGTATAGATTCATCTTGTCATTACTTTTGGCAAGAAAAGGAAACAAAGATGGAATGATGAGCCCAGCTGGTGTAGCTCAGTGGTTGAATGTGGACCTATGAACCAGAAGATCACAGTTCAATTCCTGATCAGGGCACATGCCCGGGTTGTGGGCTTGATCGTCAGGGTGGATGTGCAGGAGGCAACCAATCATTGATTCTCTCTCATCACTGATGTTTCTATCTCTCCCTCTCTTGAAAACAATAAAAATATATTTAAAAAAAAGATGGAAGGATGAAAACCTGTCAGGAACCACATCCCATGCCAACAGGAAAAACGGGATCAGCAGCTCAGTTTCTTAATCTCTGATGTGCTGGTGTTTTGTTAAGCTAGAGTTATCTTAGCATCAGAGTAAGAAACATATATCTTCATTTCCAAGTACTATTATTTGAAATGGGCCTGTTTGGTATTGAAGAGGAGGTTATCTTTATTTTAAAAAATAAATAAAAAGCAAATCCCAGTGATTCCTGGGACTTGGGAGTAGAGAGAGGTAGGAAAACTGCAGGCTAGGCCTAGAGGACAGAAAGGAGGTGAAGGAGATAAAAATGGTGGTGGATGAGTCCTCATGGAAGCAGTATTTGAAAAGCAAGGCCACTGCCTTCCCTCATCTGAGGCTTCCTCTAGGGCAGTGGTTCTCAACTTTCCTAATGCCATGACCCTTTAATACAGTTCCTCATGTTGTGGTGACCCCCAACCATAAAATTATTTTCGCTGCTACTTCACAACTGCAATTTTGCTACTGTTATGAATCATAATGTAAATATCTGATATGCAGGATGTATTTTCATTGTTACAAATTGAACATAATTAAAGCATAGTGATTAATCACAAAAAACAATATGTAATTATATATGTAGTTTTCTGATGGTCTTAGGCAACCCCTGTGAAAGGGTCGTTTGACCCCCAAAGGGGTCGCGACCCACAGGTTGGCGACCCACAGGTTGGCGACCCACAGGTTGAGAACCACTGCTCTAGGGCCTGTAGGAGAGGAAGACACACTGCTGAGTCTTCATTTGGGGAGTAGCAGGAAAAGGCAGTAGCTCCTTAGCCAAATGAACCTTTCCTGACAGCTGTGAGGATATGTGTTTATGCCACCAGGCCCTTTAGAAAATTATCCCTGAAAATTGTTAATGTTTAGTAAGTCAAAAAATCATAGCATCAAAGAGAAAACAAGATGGAGAGAGTAAATGAAGCACCAAACTTGATGTGATCTTCCAAGTATTTTTGTGGAAAACACCCTGAGTTGGGATTTAGGAGTCTTTGATCTTAGTTTCAGCAGTTTTACTATCTAACTGTGTGACTTGAGACAAATGACTTAACCTCTCTGGACCTCTGATCCTTCATATTTAATATGAGGGGATTGGTTACTAAGTGATATCTAAGAATTCTTTTGGTAATAAAAATTCTCCAATTTATGACAGTAGTAATTAACATTTGATGGTGCTTTACTATCTACAAATGGCTTCCCCGTACATTATCTAATTTGATCCTCATGCCAGTTCCATGGTAGTAGTATTATGACTGTGCCCATTTTTAGGGAAGAGATTTAGAAACCACAAAATGGCAGAGCTGGCATTGAACAGATGTTCTCAAGAGGAAAATATCCCTATGGTAAGAGAAGCAGCTGATGCTGACAAGGGTAAGTAACAGCAGATGATTTAGGCGGTGAGCTCTCATTTTAAGGGTGCAACAAAATTTCTGGATGCTGCAGTGGGGTAATGCTAATGCGCCATGTGGAATGTTATCTGATGATGTATTTATCAAAAAAAACTAATAAAAAGAAAATTAAAAAAGATACAATAATTGTTACTGCACTACACCCTAATGAATTATTGTGTTCAAGGTTCCTACAAAAAAAAAAAAAGTAATATTATACTCGGCTTATGTTTTAATTGATTTATTAATATTTTATCACAGGAATGTAATTTAAGCTCCTCATGATTTAGATCTCATAAACCTTTAGCATTTTGCAAATTCAAATTCCAATTTAAAGCCAGGGCGAGCAATTAACTTTTCTATCATCTTGTCAGGGGAGAAGGTTCGTGTTTAATTTGAGACAAAGTGACAGAAATATATATACACTGTATGTATTACTCCAATTTAATTTATGAGTCAGCACACCATCCACCTTCAAAATGTAGATTTAATAGAAGGGGAGGAAGAAAAGGTCGTGCTGTCATCACAGGGCTGTGATATCTGTCCTGAATTTCATATATATATATAAAGTCCCTGGTTTGTTGAGATACCAGGCTAGATTGATTGCAGCCTTATTTCCAATTCTTTTGTCTTAAATCCATTTTCTAATTGTGCATATAGCATATCATCTCATGGATGTCACAGTGAGTTTGACCCCCTACTTCTACCTCTACTCCTACCCCCTCCTCCTTTCTCAGTTTTATGTAGAGCTGCCTGCCACCCAGGTTAATCCTAAATCTAAACAAGTAAGATGCACTATCGAAAACAATGCCTTCAGATCATTTCTTTATCCCCTTTCTCATTTTCCAAAGCCATCTTTTAAATGCTCCCTACCTAAAACAAACAAGCAAGCAAAACACCTCCCTAAAACTTGATATTTTGATTTACAGGATATACTTGACAAGTTAAAACAGTGGCACTTTCCCATGATCCTTTACAAAATATGTAAGCACAGGATCAGAAGGAATGAGCTGAAACCACAGAAGTCAGGTGGAGTAAAGGGAAGTACTTCCTGTCCGTGGTTATTAAACATGGGGTCAGGCTGCAGAGAGAGGTTAAGGAATTCTTCGCAGCTCTGTTTCCTATAATTCACCAAAGGAGCACAATGCTCTATGCTGATGAGATGAGTTACATGACATCTCCTCCCTGGTTCAATCAAAGGAAAGCAATTTACATCTCAAACCAGTTCTCTCATCAGTGGGACATAAAAACAGCAGAACAGAGGCACTGCAAATGTGCTTATTTATACAGCATCAGCTCAGTTGCCACTGCTCTTTATTATTTTCCTTCACTCCCTCCTCCCCTATGTGGTGGCCATTTTGAAAAGGATGATTTAAATTCTAAAATGAGAAAAAACACAGGACTAAGAACAATCCAGGACCAAAATTAACTAAAGATTTTTTGTGATTCTGACAATCACTGGCCCTTGTGATGCTAGGCCAATCCCTCTGTCTCATTTAAGAATAAAAGTGGATTCCCTTTGCAGACCCGAGGGGGGATTAGAAGACAGTTAATGGAAAACTCTGGAAGGTAACCGGCCAGATGTGCATCACTCTCCAGGCACAGAGTGCTGTGCTACAGAGTTGAAGGCAGTGCATTGTCAAATAGGGGCGATGCTGAATGAGTGTGAGGTCTTCATTCATAAAACAAGCTTATTTTACCAACAGTCTCTATTAATGTCAGCTCGATTATGTCAGATATTTTACATTTGCACACACAGTGAAAAATCACCAAAAATGCATGCACTGCACCTGCTTACATGCAGTCATATCCCTAAAAACTGTTGCAGGGAAGGGGGGAAGCTCCCACAGACATGGCTTTTAGGCAGAATGTGGGATTATGGCAGAGGGGTTTAAATACATGAGGTAAAAATGGTAATCATATTCATCAAGTACACAAAGAAGTAAAAACAAGGAGCTCTAGATAATTCTTTTTAGTGGACTCACTAAAATAACAATAACAGCTTGATGAAGAGAACATGATTGTCGAAAGCTTGTCCATTTTACATTTTTCTCTTTACATCGTGCAATAAAAAGGGAGCACCTGCAGTTTCTACTTATGGGTTTTTCCCCCCTTCTTCTTCTGGTGTTAAAAGAAATCATGGGGCATCATATTTGCTTTAGGAGCTACTAGTCTAATCTCAAGTATACACTCCCGAACCGTAAAGTTTCATTTGAGCCCTCCAGGAATACCTGTGCAGAGCAGAGAGGCTCTGCAGCTGGCAAAGTACAGTCTTTGTTCCACACCCTTTTTCTCCATTCAAACACGTCAGCCCTTTATCACTTTGGACATTCAGCTAAAACAGGCTTCTCTGTCATGATCCTTCTTAGACAAATTACACCAAGATGTCGTGTACTTTCATTACTTGGTAGCATCTACTTTACAACAGACACCAGCCACTGCAGCATCACTGTTGTGGTATCCTAATACTTACCTAAAAATACTATTAACTATACATCGTGGAGATTTGAAGTGCATAAGAAAGCCATAAACTTAATTACATTGGAGAGCTATGTGATCTCACATGAAATTTTAGCTATCATTAAAAATAGAAATTGCATTTACTTAATTCTTCTTACAGTAAACCAGATAATTTGAAACTTTCAAAGCTGTATAATGAGGCAAAACAATATTTTTTCAAAAAACAGAAAATGTCTGAAGAATTTAATAGAAGCATTTTACATGCCAAGAGAAGCATCTCCCCCTTTACCTTCCTTTTCCTTGCTCTTTCTTTTCCTCTATCCTTCCCTCTTTTCTTCCCTCCCTCCACCCCACCTCTCTCTTTCTTAAATTTGGGGGGGAAGGTGGTAAACTTTTAGAAAGAAAATAACACTTATGTTTCAGAATCCATACGCTTTTATTCCTCAAAGTGTTGATTTAAGGGGAAAGTTTGGATGAGTTCTCATTACTTTTTTTTTTTTTTCTTATAGTCTATCTCCTTCAGAGATCAAGCTATTTCCAAACATTCCTATCGTGGCCTCCAATGCTACACACAGCACTCTGTGATGTACACCAAACAAAGGCCATCTTTATACAAGGCTGCAATAGCTGGTGAAAAAGTATATTTTCCGTTACTTTTAACAGAGTCAGTGACAAGAGAGTATGTGCATAAACCAAGCAAGGGTTCAAGCTGCACTTTAAAGGGGCAATGTCACTAACAGACACCATCCCCCCAACTGTTCTACATGCTAGGGTCATGTCTGAGGCTTTGAAGACTCTTTTACAGGCAAAACAGGGTGAGGGTCTAACTCTTCTTTCATCTTCCAAAACCAATGAAGATACTGGAGAATAATCTACTTCTACAAGTGTCTATCACTATGAACACCCAATATACAAAATTCTGAAATAGGATCTGATTATATTGTTTTACAAAATAATTTGCCATTGGCCTTCTTTGAGGAGACAGCAAATCCAAGTATGTTCAATTTTTTGTCTTCATAACACTTTTTAAGAAAGGTTGCCATAATATAAGAATGTCAGTATTTTCAGAACAATCAGATATTTCCAGAAGTAGAACATCATTATGGATTACAGCATTACAACAGACAGCCCTCATATTCATGAATTTAACAATATAAATTAAACCAATGGGTAGGAGATGCCTACAGGTGACTGGAAGGGCAGATGCTTTATAAGTGCAGAAAGGCTGAAAATAAAGTCACACCCACAGGGCTGTGCTTTCATCTTTTTTCTTGCCCTCACAGTCACCCTGCCTCTCTCACTGGTGTGCTCTAACTGTGGCATTCCTTCTCAAAGCACTTTCTGAGGAGTACATTGCAGGTCTTATCAGAACAGATTAGTCCTATGCCATTTGACTGAAAGCAGCCAGTCCTTTTATGGTTTTACTAAAATCAAAGTATCATGAAGACATCGTAAAATCCAAGACTGGAAATCAGATTTTGTCCTCCAGCCTTATAGGTTGCATAAGGCATATAATTATAGGTTCTACCTAGTTCTTCAGAATTTTAAAGATTGTCAAAATTCATAAAGTGTTCCTTCCAAGCTAAGGTCCAGCTCTGAGCGTGGGAACTTCTTTTCACCACTGCCTACAAAGTTCTTCCTCCAGACTGTGGCATGTTCAGTCTCCTTCTCTATTCTGGTCTCTATTCAAAACCCACCTCTTCAGGAGACCTACAAGCATCATCATATCTAAAATAGCTTGTCACCTTCATCCGACCCTACCCTGTTTTGTTTTCTTCATAGTATTATTTCCTAAAATTATATACTTATTTGCTTATTATCTGTCTTTCTTACCCTGGCCAAGTAGCACAGTTGGCTAGAGCATCATCCTGATAAGCCAACTTTACAGGTTTAATCCCTGGTATGGGCACATACAAGAATCATCTCAAATAAATAAAACTTAGGGCTAAGGTACTCTAGCTTACATTTTACAATTAAAACACGTCATTTTCTGCTTATAAGAGAAGGTATCACATGCAACAACCTTCATGCTCTATACAATATATAAAGCCAACATGGAAGAATGACTATTCTAAGAAGAGTGTGTTCGGACCTGGTTTGAAATCACAGCCGATTGCTGTGGAGTATTTATGGTCTGCCATTTTAGCTACACCACTGAGTGGATGGAGTTAACCAAAGTGCTGACAACACACACACACACACACACGCGCACACACACACACACACACACACACACACACACACACACCTACCTCCTTACTGTTAGAATTGGAATGCATTGCTACTTTATTTCAAGCCAACAGTAACTAAGAAGAGAGGCAAACATCTGAAGACCTTTGGAAGCATTTCACCAGAGCCACCACCTGTCACATATGTGAGAAGAGGCAATCATCCATCTGTCCAGACTGGGGAATCATGAGGTCTTAAATGCCATTTACTTACCCCAATGTAGTGACTGCTTAGAAATTTTTAATCACATAATAATGAAATGACAGGATCTTTATCTGTTTTTCCTTTAGATACACACTGAACACTTTCTTTAAGGTGGCATACAACTTTTAAAATACAAACGCCAATTAATTGAGGTATTTTTTAGTAAAGAAAAAATGTCTATCATAATTTTAGTGGCAATAATAGTTCTGTAAATTTCTCTTAGCATTCTTAACCTCAGATTTCTAAGTACTATGCAAACATTAATTTACTAGGTTCTGCTGTGTTCTCTGTGTGAATTAAAATATTATCATATCTTCATTATTTTCAAATGAGAATCACACGAAAGGGCCCATGACTTGCCAAGACCACACAGCAAGAAAATTAAAGAGAGGAAGAGAGAGAGAGAGAGAGAGAAAGAGAGAGAGAGAGAGAGAGAGAGAGAGAGAGAGAGAGAGAGAGAACCTTTTTGAAAGTGGGTGTCCAGTGAAGATTAATGAAATAAGCTAAGAATATAACTAAAATAGCACCTGTTTTTTCTTTCCATTCAGTTTTATTTTGGAGAGGGAAATAAGCTGACACCTCAGAACAGAGGCTAATGACTCTGAATTAAATACTACAGTCATTTAAGATAGTAGTTAGCATTTACTGAGCATTCACTACGTGCCAGGCACTATTATAAGAGCTTTTGGGTATGGGGACTTTGTGTCTTGTCCATCACTGGATCCCTAGGGCCTAGAACTGTGCCTGGGCCAGAATGAATATTGAATCACTACTTATTGTAATAAATGTATGAATGAGAGAAGCATTCTTGGTTCCAAATGACTAAACTGTCTGAATTTTTAAACACAATCTGTTTTGTAAGTTGAGAACAGCCTATATAAATTTCTGCTCTTTGAAGTCCAGGAGAGAGGAAGAGATTTGATTTGAACCAGTGTGTAACTAAATCTAGGGTAATGGTGAGTCTCTTTATAATAGAGTTTATTTACTTAACGAATATTTATTGAACACACACTGTGTCAGGTATTGTAAGAGGTTCTGAAATAGAGACAAAGTCCTTGTTGATGCAGAACTTAAATTATAGTTTATGTGTCTGAGAGAAGGATGTTTTTATATGTAATGTAATTATGAGGTAAAAAATTTTCTAGAAACCAGTGATTCTTGTTAGTTTGTTTTTAGCATCCTAATTTGCTAATGCTTTGACAATTCAGTCCTTTACTGGGTGTCCCTGAGGAAACTATAGCAAAATGTAGGTGTACTGATTGATTAAAACATCCTATATAATAGAAGCCCAGCGACCGAATGGCGAAACGACCAGAACGACCAGTCAACCAGTTGCTTTGATGCACACTGACCACCGGGGGCAGACATTCAATGCAGGAGTTGCCCCCTGGTGGTCAGTGTGCTCCCACAGGGGGAGCACCACTCGGCTGACCAGGATGAGCGGTGCTCCCACAGAGGAAGCAGCAGCTCAGAGGGTGGGTCCACAGCTGCTTGGCTGATTTGGTCATGCCCCGACCAGTGCATGAATCCCGTGCACCCGGCCTCTAATGTATACATAAAGAGGAGTGGCTCTCTGACAATTACCTAGACAATTTGATGAATGCATGAAAAGTTAACTTATGCATCAGGGTAAGTTCTGAAGGGTTTGAGTTATGTATTTATGTTACCCATATTGTCAATTCCAACTTCCTCTATGCAAACACACTCTTGAATTTCATTTGGACTGCCTCAACTTGGAATCTAGATGCAGATCAAGAATGAGGCCATTTCGCCCTGGCTGGTATGGCTATCAGTTGGTTTAGCATCGTACCGTACACCGAAAGGCCACTAGTTAGATTCCCGGTCAGGGCACATGTCTAGGTTGCAGGTTCAACCCTGGTAGGGGTGTATACTGGAGGCAACCAATCAACGTTTCTCTCTCACATTGATTTTTGTTTCACTCTCTCACCCTCCTCTCCCTTCCTTTTTCTCTGAAGTCAATAAAAGCATTTTTTTAAAAAGGAGGCCACTTCAATGAAAGAAATAAAGAAATGCACAAAATATTAAAATATAAATAAGGGTTTACAAATTCCCTATCACATGTGGGCTAATTACAAAAGTTACTGATACAAAGGCTGGCAATCTCATCTGTGGTCACCCCATGGGATTATAACATGTGCTATCCCTGTTGACTACACAAATTCTATCAAAGCACAACTGACCAAAGCATAGCTTGTTGAGGAGCATGCATAATTGACTTCATTTCACTCTGATAATCCACTTGAGATGGTTAGTTTTACGAAAACATCTCAGTTCTTTTGGCTTCACTTTTAGGACATGAAATCAAGCTTTTGTAAATATTTTTGCTTGTAAACTGATTCGTAAAATATGCTAGGGAAGCTTAGCTTTATAAGAAAACCAAGGAGGCCTAGGCAACCTACATTTGATGTTTAACCACTGCTAGAAACCCACTTGAGACTTATTCCTCCTCAAAAAATTAAGCTGAAATATCTTTTTGCTGCGAGTTCAGTAATGCTGGGAAAACATTCTAAACACCTATTGGCAAAGGAAGAAAATAAAAAAATGTGATATTGATGTATTTGATTTTCAAGAACATTGAAATTAAGAACGAGATACAGGTGACAGGTCTGCTTCAACCTGCTTGCTCTGTGCATTTGTAAAGCTGAAATCTGATATCTAAATTCACTATTCAAAATTATTCAACATTTCTTTTCTGTTTATACAGGTTCATGTCAATGATGCAACAGCCCCAGGCATTCCACTATCAATCTCCTGGTACATGTCCATTGACATTGTCTCTCTCAAATTCAATCCAGTAAAACTGAATAGCATTAAATAAAACATTCAGCATGAATCTCAGTATTTCTCTTCTCTTATTGTATTTTACTCCTTATCATTTCTTATTTATTTAGCCAAGGAAAAAGGTTTCCAGACTCAATTACCTTTTCCCTATTAGTCTCCTATTTCTTATTTTTTTCCTTTGAAATAAATTTGTTCATGTCAATTCCCAAAAAATACAAGCCTTGTAATTCTATGAAAATAATAAGAGTATAGTAAAGTAATTGCTATCATATAGCAGAGAGAACATTTCCATCTGATGTTTACCATAAAATATTCATCTCATTCCAATAGTTTTCACATGATATCCATAACTATTGCCTATTGTGAGAAGATTCCAAATTGTAGCAGGCAGATGGGTGGGAGGTAACTCAGCGGGAAACTTAGTAAGGAAGACAGGTTTCTAGCTATGCCTTCAGGAACTGACATTAAAAAGGAGCTAAGAAAGACACAAAAGTGTTGAGGATGACATGAAACTGGCTTATGATTTCTCTCACTTATTTCAGGCAAGAGGGTAACCCTACATTTCTCCCCTTCATTTCCTCATTCTCTTCAACCAGTACATGAATTTTACATTCCACCTTCAAGGTTGCCCTTAATATTAATTTTAACCTGATTTCATGTATATGTAAATATTTTGGGTGAAAGTGCAGTAAGATACAATATGAATTTCTCTGGAGTTCAAGTTCCATAAGCAACAGCCAGATGACAGCCAACCTCTCATTAATCTCTCGGGAGGGGGAAATCAGTAAATTTCTTAAGTCCTTCATACAGGATTGCTGAAAGACCTCCCACACACACCAAACTGAAGCATGTGGCATTTAATCCATCACACAGAAGGATCAAGGATTGAGTCAACACTTCTAGGGCTTCCACCCCATCCCAACCAAGCATTTCCATGGTGTTTAGACCTTCAAACAAACACATTTGTCTAAAAACAAATACATATGTAGGAAAACAGTTCTCCAGGGTGCGTGCCTTTTTAGCTGCTTTTGGTTGACAGATGAGAAGTCAGTTACAACATTCTGAAATTCTGAGTCTTTTTGTCTTTATGTACTGGAGGAAATATTTGGTTCCAGGCAGTGGACCCTACATGTCTTCTATTAAATGGGCAAAAAGAGGACCTAGACTTTTTGTCCTGTAATAGACTCCTCCTTGGCTTCCTTCTGCCTCCCAGTCATTGGTTTTAACTTCATTTTGAGTATACATACAGTCAAGCTGAATTAAAAGCATCATTTTCATTTTCTCTCAAAAACTGTTTCCTAAGAGATGTATTTCAAAATAAGGCTCTCTACAGCATTAAAAATATGTTCATATGATTTCAATACCTCTCTAGATTTCATAAATCTTACTTATCCATTCCAGTACCAACTGATATAATTTGAGGAAAACTGAAGAAATCTCTCCTCTACAACTTTCCTTCGCTTGAAATTTTGTCTCTTTAAATTCATAGATGACAGCTCTCCTCTACAACTTTTCTTTGCTTGAAATTTTGTCTCTTAAAATTCATAGATGACAGCTGTGTTGCTAAAAATCCTTCAGTTCTATATTACTCTGGGAAGGGTACTATCTTACTCCTATTAGAGATGAGGAAACTAAGGTACAGAGAAGTGAAATAACTTGCCTACAGTTTTCAGGTAAAGAGCCAAGATTTAAACTCATGGAATCTAGTATCAGAGCCTTAACCATGATATTACAGGCTTTCCTGAAAAGTAGACATTAATAGAGTGAGATGATTAAATGCATTATTGTGGAGTCAGTATAAATTCAAATCCTAATTTTACCACTTACTATCTGTGTGGCCTTGGGCAAGGATCTTAACCTCTATGAACCTTTATTTCCTTGGGGCTATAAAAAGTAGTAAGTACGGAGGCCGGGGGAATGTTAAGGGGAAGAAAAAAAGGAGACATACGCAATACTCTTTGTAATACTTTAAGCAATAAACCAAAATTTTAAAAAAAGAGTTAAATAACAACATAAAAAGTAGTAAGTAGTCATCAGTGTTAAGTCTGTTACATATATCATTTAACTCCACAATAACTCAGCAAGATATTCAGCACTATGATGCTCAATTTAGAGATGAGAAAAATGAGATCAAGTAACTTGTCTATTGTTATCAGTAAGTGGTGGAGATAGAATCTGAATAAGGGTAATCACACTCCACAAACCATTTGTTTAATCATTATTTTGGTAATAATATCTACCTCTGGGGTTTTTGGCTGTGTTTTGGTCAGAATTAAATTAGATAAAGGATGAATAATGATCTTTTTTATGTGTCACCTTGACTGGGCCACATAGTACCCAGATATTTGATCAAATGTTATTCTATGTGTGTGTGTGTGAGGGTGTTTTTGGAGAAGGTTAGCATTTGAATTGATAGACAAAGTAAAGCAGATTACCTCCCTGAAGTGGATGGGCCCTATCTAGTCAGTTGAAGGCCTGCATAGAACAAAAAGACAGACTCTACTAAGACTAACAGTGAATTCCTCCTGACTGGGACATCTGTGTTTTGTTTTGTTTCTGTCTTTGGACTCAAACTCAAACCTTGGCTCATCCTGAGTTTTGAGCCTGCCAGCTTTCAGACAGGAACTACACCATCAGCCCTGCTGATTCTCAGACCTTCAGACTTAGATTGGAACTATACCGCTGCTTCTCTCAGGTCTCCAGCTTGTCATCCGCAGATCTTGGGACTTGCCAACCTCCATAACTGTGTGAGCCAGTTCTTACAATAAAGCCATCTTTCCCTCAATCTCTCTTTTCTTTTCTTCTCTTTCTCCTTATCTACTATCTATCTATCTATCTATCTATCTATCTATCTATCTATCTATCTATCTATCTATCATCTATCATCATCTCTATCTCTCTTTTTCTCTGTAGATGCCTGACCAATATAGCATGTAAAGTACATTGTGTCTGACATACAACAGTCAATAAATGATCCAACAGAAAAGAACTGCAGGATAGCTAAACCTCTTTGATGAATGAGAACCAAGGTAGGTCCAGAGAAGAATGAATAATCTGGGCACAGGGATCTTCAGGGATCTTACAAATGGAGGATGCAAATTTTAAAACGCAATCTGTGGCTAGGTCAGATGACTAGCTTCTTTATGCAAAGTAAGAGAAGGTAGCAAAACTAGTTTGCTCCAGACATCAGAATACTGGTAAAAGCTATTCCTCTCTTCCCCTACACTGACCTGGAAGGGAATTTTGGTTCTTGACTGCAAGGTCAGTGAAAATACAGATGTGACCTTCCCCTTTGATAGGTAAGAAGTTACAGGGAAAGCGAAAGAATTAACAGAGATATTTTAACACCTGAATTACAGAGCACTAATCCAACCAGTTCAACTCCTACAAGTGCATTTTCTTCCCAGCTACAAACTACAATGAATGAAAAGACTATGGAACAGGTTAGGTCCCCAAGGTTTTCAGTTAAAAAATATGACGAAGATGGCAAATTTAAATTTCTTAACACATGTGATTTACATTGGTATCCTTGAAATACTGATTCTATTACACTCACCCCCTGTGTTCATCACTCAGGAACACCAACCCCTGATAAATCTCCTTCTGAATATCATTATTCAGTTAGGGTTAGTCAGTATCCTACTTCAAGGTGTTCACGAAGAAAATAAGTGAGCTCTCCTTTTGGTCTTAGTGAACATGTGTTTCTCTCATCATCTAAGATAAAAATTAAGAAAGCTACAACAGCTAGGAAAGGACGAAAAAGCAAATTGATTTTTAAAGAAAATAGAAAATAAAAGCAATTCATCCAATTCCAATGTGTGGCATCTCTGCTGATTTTTTCTCAAGGAAAAGTGCTTATTGTTGCCAAAATCCCCAGAGTAACCACAGCTGACATATTTCCCAGCATTAGAGCACTTGGCAACTGGCAATAAGGCCTGCTCCTTTCCCAAGCAGATGAAAAGCTAGGCACTCCCCAAACAAAACCAATGCAGCTTTTCTCCAGCTCCCTTTATGTCTCCTAAGCATTTTGTCCTGTGCAATGGGAAGCCCATAGAAAAAGCCTGTTCTACCCAAAGCATCTAAACCAATACAATAAGTTTTCATATTCTTCTGGCTACATTGACTTTAGAACCTACCATCCAGACAAACTCAAATATTGCCACTGCTAATGTACACATTAAAATTGTACCAATTCTGAGGAGTACTATCAATAAACAGGAAAATAAGTCCTGCTAAAGAATATCTAAACATGCAAAGGGATGCAAATAAGTCCCCTACCATACACAAGATCTTTGTTTATACAAGTTGAACATGATCAATGAAAGAGGATATTCAAAATACTTTTTATTAAACAAAGTGTCATCTTGCATTAGCTTATACCAATAGAATTCTTCCAAATATTTTTTTCATAATAAAATGTGTATAGATTGGTTTGATTATTTTTCACTCTTATCAGAGGAAAAAAAATCATCTGACTTAAGTTGTTTCCTCTTACATGAAAGCAGAGAAAGCTAATTTCAAGGCCTACCACTTAACAACAAATGCTTCCATTTTTATTTTTATTAAAAAACAAGCCTAGCCGAAACCGGTTTGGCTCAGTGGATAGAGCGTCGGCCTGTGGACGGAGGGGTCCCAGGTTTGATTCAGGTCAAGGGCATGTACCTGGGTTGCGGGCACATCCCCAGTGGGAGATGTGCAGGAGGCAGCTGATCGATGTTTCTCTCTCATCGATGTTTCTAATTCTCTCTCTCCCTTCCTCTCTGTAAAAAATCAATAAAATATATTAAAAAAAAAAACACCAAGCCTAGTTCGTTATCTAAGTTCTATGTATTATTTTCTACTTTTCTCACAATAAACTACATGTGTAATATTCCATGAGTGTTACTACCAATATTTTGGCCTGATGGCCGCAGCTTTTCTAACTTTTGTGTAGTCATATATTTAATGTTACATAATCCAGTGGGAATTCCATTTTTAAAAATATAAAGTGTAGACTTATGAAATTGCATTTCTTTTTTAATACCAAAAAATAAAAACAAAAGAAAGTTTCCAAAATGGACATTAGCTAAAGTAAAAAATCCACCTTATAAAAAATGTGTTATGTCAGCAAGTCTTCACATAGTCCTTGAAATCCCAGCCCTGGGGTGGCACCACGCTCTCAAGCACATTCACATATGTCAGTGGTTGTAATCCATCTCACAGAGAATAGTTTCATGACTCAACATTTACCTTGGAACTTTAATTCCTAAATAACATTAACTAACTGTTTTATTAGAAAATGTTTACTTGCTAACATTTCTTATAGGAATATTGATTATTGACCACATATCCCTCAGAAAATCATTCTGACATAGCAATGCCTGAAGAGAAGACCTTTTTCCTCTGAACCTTGTGGTTAACATGAAATTGCTTTGCTTATTTGACCCCTAACAAGTAAAAGGAAATAAATTAAGATTAGCATGTAGGTGAAATGCCCTAGAAATTAGGCCATCTTCAGGGGACTGCTGTCTAGTATGAATTATACCATACATATTGATTGGCCATCATCACTCCACTTTTATATTTTTTAAAGAGTTAAACTTAACATCAGAGCATAAGTCATAGAAAAAGTTTTTATAGACTATTTATATGAAACAGTGGAGCAATTTTGAACTTCTGAATTTCACTTTTCACTGTGTTATGGTGGTAAAAATGTGAGAACAAAGTTATGTCCCAGGTTATTTATACCTAGTTTTGATGCAAAGAAATAGTAGTTTTGATGCAAAAAAAAAAATATATATATTTAAAAAATATATATATATTTTTGCATCAAAACTACTATTTCTTTGCATATATATATATTTAAAAAATATATATATATATTTTATATATATATATATATATATATATATATATTTTTATTTTTATTTTTTTTTTTATTAAGAAAATACCAAAGAGGGGGAGGAAAAAAATCCCTTGGTCAGTCTTGGTCACATTCAATATAGACAGCAAAATCCTCTCTGCTCTTACTTTCACCTCCCAGATGAAATGTCTCTCCATTCCATGTATCCCTCACAAGCATTCCACACACCCTTCCCATTCATTTTTCTTTCCATCTTTATTTTTTTCCTCTTAGTCTAGTAAAATTCTGGCACTTTATGAGGGGTAACCTCTGCCCTCCCCACTGCCATTATCACTTTTCAGTCTGTTTCCCATTCCCCTGATACTATGTTATCAAAGTCTTGACACCCAGTTGGCATGACTGAGTTCTTAGAAAGAAAGGGGGGAGAACTGGGAATAATTCTCTTCTGTGATAGAAGAAAAGAGGAAGGTTATGAACACTTACATGACAATATTTTTATACCAACCACATGCATGCAGACCTCAAAGCTTTGCAAACCACTGGCAAGTGCACTCTTATAATCTTCTCTGCCCATCTCCCCCACCTATCTCATATTATAGTTACTTATTAACATTAGGTATTAACTTTCAACATTGGGGTAGAAAAATTAGGGTACCAGATGGTCTCCTTTTTTCTTCCAGTCTATGTTCATCCCTCAAATGCGCAGCTCTGTTAAATCCATTTTTCAGTATCTCTGACTTCTTGAATAGTGTAAGTCATAATCTTACTTTTACTTTTAGAGGTCCCTTTCATCTCCTTTGGTCAGAACAATATTGTTCTTATTTATCTTCCTTTTTGTCCCAAATTTCCTACCACTGGCTGAAGCTAAATATGCTACTAGTACAAAATTTATCTTCCTCACTAAATAAGACCAATCATCTTCAACTTCTGGGATCCAAACCATCCAGTGTAGGAACTCTCTTTAATTATAATCATTAAAAGTGACTTAAACTCTTGTAAGTTTAAATGAGATACAGCAAGCAGTATTAAAAAATATATAGTTTAGGAAGATGAAGTGAATTTTCTAAGGTCATACAGCAAATGTGGAGTAGAGCTTGGATTCAGATTTGGACCTTCTTTATCACATGATCCTTTATTGTCCTTTTTCCTGTATTCATTGGCTGTTAAATCTTCCCCCTCTTTTTACTTCATAAAAAAAACAACAACACAAAACTGATGTCCATATTGTTGCAACACAATGTTCTTTTTACCACAAATATACACTTATTTTGGAAAGCTAGGATTATTCACACAATACTTTAAACAGCTCTTAGATCCTTCATAATATGCTGCCAATCTACATATCTAATCTCCCATTGTGTCACCTAATTCCCTGCCTTCCAGCTACCAATCAACTTTTTGTACACATAAACTCTTATCTCCACCTAGAGTTCATTTTCTCTTCCCTTTTTCCATAAGAAAAAATATACTTTAAGAACTTTTTTTAAAGGTCAAACTCAGATATTATTTTCTCCAGGAAGCCTTCCTAATATCTGCTCCATGAAGTTTTCAACATCTTCACTTGCACAATATATTCCCCACTGGTACATCATGTGTGCTACTGCTCTATACTTCCTGTCCCTTGCTAGATTGTGTGATTTTACTGGTAGAGCACATGCTAAATATTAGGAATACAGAGGTTAATTAAGGACACTATCCTTGCCCTCAAGAAGTTTCTACTGTAGTCAGGAGGCCAAAACCATAAAAAATTATAGGCCAGCTCTCACCCAGACAGCATATTTCTATGTAATTGGCTTGAATTCTAGTTGCACACATATTTTTGTTATAATCAAGGCTATGTTACATATGGTAAAAATAAGTAGCTAAAAATGGACTCAGAATAAGCAGGAAATGGTCAAAGTATACAAATAAGAAAACAAAGAGAAATAATCTATAAAGATGTAATGAGAGAAAAAAAAATACTAAGTTAATTGAAGTACAGGCTTAATGCAAGAAAAAGCAGCTCGGGGAGAAGAAGTTGAATTAGTTCAAGATATTTTTGGTAGTGAGAGCCAGAAAGGCTACAGTTGCCAGAAATGAAAAAGGGACTGACAATGGAGCAAAGCTATGTTCCAGTGTGCCACCGGGCACTGAGTTCAGTGATTTATACAGTTTATTTCAGCTAATACTCATAACCACCCTGTGCAGCAGGAACTGTGAGGAATCAGAGGCTCACAGCAGCCATACTTGCTCGCTAGCAACTGAAGAGCCAAGATTCAAACTCAGGACTAATTCAAAAGTCTACCTTTTATGCATTCAATTCTGGCCTAAATACAAGAAAGTGGTGTCAACAAAATTAACCAAAAATTACTTTATTTTCTCAATGATTAAAGTCTAAGAGAGACTTTATATGATCCTAAAGCTCTTCAGAGGTAATAGAGAATAAATTTATTTTACAGCATAACCAGCTAATAAACTCTAGCACAGCTTACCTTGGAAACCATCTGGCCTAAACCTCTTTTTGCAAATATTAAAGACACTAAGACCAGCTAGTTGAATCATAGATTACTAGGGAGAGAAGTACTAAAGAGAAAAAAAAAGTGCAAAAATCTTTGTCCTTAAGATTGAAGATCATGAGAAAAATCCCATCTCATCCTGTGTAGCTGAGTTCCACAATGCCAGGGATCTTGTCTCTTTTTCACCATCATCTCCATGATCTAAGACAGTAAATGGTACTGTTACTAAAACACAATACATATTTTATGAAAGAATGTGCTCAAATAATATTTGTTTCATGAAAGGATAGACGGGTTTGTGCATAGGAGTTGTGTGATGTGGGTTCAAGTACACAATTAATTAGGAGACCGGCCATGTTAGATGTTACTAAATTAATTTTATTTGCTACTTTAATAACATCATTTTCTACTTAAAATTTTCCAGTTACATTTTAAATGGTTTCAAATGCCTTTTTCAGGAATCAAGAGTTTAGTGTACCATCAATGAATGGAATTTTCAAGGCGTCCTTTGGTTAAAATCATTAAAAAATAATTTAAACGTATTAAGAAATAACTCAACAAATTTTAATTAGTAAAGTGGTAATATGAAAATTTCATCTTTATCTTAGTTTCAGGGGGTGGGGAACACAGAAGCAATGTTTTATTTCTAAAACCATGCTCCCATGAAGCTGAGCAGAAGGACTGCTTATAACAGAATTTCCCAGCCAAATTCTCCAAGGGCCCCCAACAGGCTTTTCAATTTGTGGGCACTGTCCTTTAACAATCTATTTCTTTCCAGATTCTCCTTGGAAACCAAAGATTTATATCATTTTCTTCATATTTTGAAATAAAAGTGGTCCTGGTTAAAATAAAAATGGAAACTGAAAGTGTGTCTTTATTCCTAATACCAATGCTACCTGGACAAATACCTCATTAATATAGACACCACCGATGACTTTGCAGCATTCTTAACATTATTTGGACATTTCCAGAAATCAAGCTCACTACAGGTGTTTGTGAAGATGAGTCATGATTACATATAAGCCTAAAAAGGAATGGTAAGTAAACACTCTGTCCATTATAAAGGGAAAAGCAGATCCTCCTTTTTATAAATGATTTATAAATCTCCTATTCAGATTCCAGAGTAAAGGAAAAGTCATATGAACTGAAAACACTTTTGCAAATGAATATTCACATAGTAATCCTGAAATGCTTTCTGCTCTTTGAATATATTTAAACAAGTAGGTATCGCAGCATTTCATTGACAGCTTATCAGACCACAGAATAGAACAGGACAGAATAAAAAGGGCTTTCCTAGGGGAGTTCCATGACCATTGTTCTATAAAAACATGTGAACATATTACTATAAACACATCTTCACAGGAAGTCACCAAGCTTAATAAGGCCAGACCTGCAAGTTAATATTGAAATCCACTTTGATTTCAGCAGGAACAAAGCTCATCTAACTAGGAGCTATTACATAAAACCCTTATTGTCATATTTGTCATCATCACCACTCTCAGTAGAGACCACTGCCAGCACCAAGAAGTCCTCAGTTCATCTCAGGAAATATGGTACACAGATGACCATTCCAATAACAATACAGTGGTGAGATGGCCCTGTTAATGTTATCAGAATGGCAGTCCCTTAATTTTTCAATTCTCTTTATTGATATCCTCTTTCTTGTATAGGTCTATTAGACTCTACTTCCTCTACTGTCCTCCCAGGAATTGGTGCTTGCCAACTACAATAAGTTGTTTTGACAACTTGTCTAGCTATACAATACTCTTGTTTCTTTCCCTCTGCAGTCTTTTTTGCTTCAAGTGAGTGCCTTCAAAATATAGCAGAGATTACCCAACTCAACTATGAAATGGGGAAAAACAGCTTTCTATGCGTAAGCACCGTCCTGCCAGAACCACACTCTTTTGTGTGCTCATAGTTCTCTTTCCTTTCCTCTTTACTTTTGTGGATAAATCCCCCTTGTTATCTTGTCTACTAGTATCTTAATGAGGAATGACTGCCGTGACTACCCCCATACAGGGACGCCATTCACTGCCAGCACCTCTGCTCTCCTCATGTGCTCCAAGAAGAACTGATTAGCACTTTGCATAATTAACCTGATTAGCACTGTGCATAATCAAACTGATTAGCACTTTGCATAATTAAAAAGAAATAATAATAATAACAATAATAAGCACTAAGTAATATCAAAAGCTGTTAGTCCCACAGCCCTTTGGTTACCTCCAAGATAAGTTCAGTGCAGCCTATTTTGCATCTTCACATAGAAATTTTTTCTTTACCTCAAAAGTCAAGAAAATAAACGTGTTTTCAATCCATAGACCCATTATGATTTTCATATCCATATCAGTTACCAAAATAAGCTCTTCTTGCCCATACTTGCATATTTTACCCATGCCAAAATGAAGACAATGTGGATATAAAATCAAATCAGTAAAAAATATTTGGAATAAAATTAGAGCCAAGATAGTTGCTGCTGCTATAGACATGTAATTACCCGTGCATTGTTTTAGGATGATAATGCAGTATATGAAAAAATACTAGACAACCTGTCAGGAAAACCTGGCTCTGACACTTGCTGTATGATCTAAGGTATTATACATATATGATGTACACCATTCTATGTCCCTATAACCACTTATCCCCTAAATTTTATTTCATACCATAGACAACCTTACACATTATGATTAATACTAAAAATTTATATTTTAATGCCTTAGAATTAAGAAGTTACAAAGTCATTTTGCATATTTTATCTTATTTCCTATTCAATGGCTGAATGTGATTAAAATTTTGACTTGGAGTGATAATTTAACTTCAGTCATTATTGTATCCATCACAGCCCTCATTTGTGTTTCACAGAGGTTGAAATCAAGCTATTGCTGGAAACTCATAAGAAAATAGGAAAAAAATCTAGTATATTTCTATTTACTTGGGACTGCAACTTAGAGAATTCTGCAACTCCACCCCATCATAGCCAACCATCTGCTCCTTGAGACCTACATGGCTTAGTTCAGTTTAATTTCTTTCAAAATATGATCTCAGAAACTCTTTAAAGAGAATTTCTCTCTCATGATCCCATAATATTTTATCTGTAACTCTACTTTGTACCATTTGCTATGTATGAAGTATGTGTGTGTGTGTGATTCCTCTGGAAGACTAGGAACTCCTAGAGAGAAACTACTATGCCTACTCTTTATAATAGCTGCCACAATGAGGGATGCACACGCTGAGCAGCCAACACATTTGTTACAATTAACTTGAAGAAACTCTACAGCAAAGTCTTTTTTTCAGTGTGCATCTATCATATAACTGCTATCTGCAAACCTGAGGAATTTACTAATTGTTTGCTAAGAACTACAACAGTATTTGACATACTCATAACTACTTAACTTACCCTTAAAATGTTTAATGTATGTAAAATTATGTTTCATTTATTCATTCAGTCATTCACTTAGTCATTCAAAAGTAAATGTGAGTGCCTAGTAAGGGTTATGCTTTGTGCTCAACATTTAATACAGCATTGGTCAAGCTCAAAAGGAACTGCTGGTTCCTCTCAAGGAATTTATAGTCTACATATATTTTAAAAGGCCTCCAGTAGCCTTTAAGAAGCTAGGGTGAAGTGGTATAGAAGGGGACCTTAAAGTAGTCAAGATGATCAACTGAATATGGAGCTACTATCCCAGTGGTTCTCCACCTTCCTAATGCCGTGATCCTTTAATACAGTTCCTCATGTTGTGGTGACCCCCAACCATAAAATTACTGTCGTTGCTACTTCATAACTGTAATTTTGCTACTGTTATGAATCATAATGTAAATATCTGAGATGCAGGATGTATTTTCATTGTTACAAATTGAACATAATTAAAGCATAGTGATTAATCACAAAAACAATATGTAAGTATATATGTGTTTTCCAATGGTCTTAGGTGACCCCTGTGAAAGGGCCATTCGACCCCCAAAGGGGTCGCGACCCACAGGTTGAGAACCACTGCTAGCCTCTACTGACTTAAAGGAAAGGAACACAGATAAGCAGTCAGTGTTCCTGGACCAATCATCCATTTTACAATTCATTTAATTAAAGAAAGAAAATGCTGCTGTGGAGATTATTCAAGTCCAAATGTTCCTGGTGAAGGTGCTTCCAGTAATTCTGGGAAAAAAGCCAATCCCCTAGTTTTATATGTAAATATTTAAAAAACACACAAATATATATAAGCACAAAGAAAAGGTCAGGAAGATGTAAGCCTTTTAAAAATCTATGTTAATAGTTTTTTCTATAACTGTCCACAAAAGTTTGGGCTTTTTTGTAGCCTTACATTTTCTTTTACACAATACACCTGCTTTTTTTCCCTAAACTAAATATTTCTTCCATCTAATGACTCTCTTTATTAGACAGCATCTAATTTGCATACATTTACATACAATTTAACTGCTAGCTTGTGAGAACAAAGAAATGGCTCTGTATTGTGCTAAAGGACAATACTCAGTAAAGGAAGTTATACAAAACAACCAGCTCGATGGCTGTGTAAGCTCTTTGTTTCAGATACCTCAAGCTCTTTTTTTTTTTTAACTTACCAGTTAAAAGGGGCAAAAAAATTATTTCATCAAACAATGAATGAAAGATACAGCACTACTTTGTTTGACTGCCCATTTCCTCTCCAGCTTGGTTACTATAATTCAGGGATCCAAGCTCCCTGAATATATTACAATTTCCCTATTAGATTTGATGGATTGAATCCCTTCACATATTTTTGTTTTGAGTCTTATTCCTGAAACAACCTGGGGTTCTACTATGATAAAACTGTTCTAATGCTAATGTGTGCTACCATCCGCCTTGTTCCTCAAACAGAAAGGGTAGAATATGGCATACTTCTTCAGTGAACAAGGCATATACCCTTGCCTTAGTCAGTTAATAGATTTTACTGAGACTTCTGGTCTTTATGCTATGAACTAGCTCTTAAAAAAATGGTTTGCCATGTTAACAGGGGAGTTGGATAGGGCAAGAAGACTTAAACATACAGAGGGAGTATATGCTGAAAGAGAAGTTGGAGGTAAAAGAGTACTTGAGTCAACTGTTTCTCCACTTAGCAATGCTATCCCTTTGTAACTCTCCAAACCTGGAAGACTCTTGGAAGATAAGGGGTGGGGGGTGGGGGAACGAGGAGACCTGAAAACCAGCCAGGGGCCCTTTATTCATTTGAAAGTGAATCCACATACTCTCTGACACAGGGTAAGTCACTATGACTCTTCTCTGTTCATCTCATCCTTGAACATGGAGAGGGAAATTATGAAAAGGAATCTTGAAGAGTTTGTTCAGTGTTTTGTAAATATTCACTATTGAAAACACACGAAATAAATAATAAAGCTGTGGTCACAAGCAATTGAAAATAAACACTAGAGGGATTCAAGTTTCTGAAATGCCATGTGTAAAATATCCAAAAAATGAAACAGGATATACAAAACTGCTTCAGAATTATAACAAGTGATAAAAATATAAGGCGGGATACTAGGGCACACTGAAAAACATGAAGCCTTGGCCTCACAGGCTCATCATGGCTGGGAGCTAAAAGTGGTCAGGGGAGATGCACTTCCTTGGAAACATATTTAATATCATTAATTTGGCCTATTTTCTGCATCTGATAATCCGATTTACAATTTTAATGACCAAAAGAAGTGTTAACTTGTCAGTGATAAGTGAAGAAATTCTACCACTCTGTGGGGCTGCAGAATGCCCACATGATTTGGAACCTTCAGCAGCCAAACAGATTGCACAATCTCTACCAGCAATCTTAAAACATGTCTGATTTTCCACCTGGTGAGAAGAAGTAGAGACTTGTATTAAAGCTGGAGTGCTGGCATAGATCAAGTCTGCCAACTTCTTAACCCATAAGCAATTATGAATAATGACCAAAAAAGCACTTAAAAGAAAGGATTAGACACTGTCTTTAAAAAAGAAAACAACTGCTAGGACCGACTAAAATCTAGTCATTAGAATGAGTAAACAGAAGGGAACTGACCCTCTGAAAACCATGGCCCAACTCTATAAACATCCTTAAATTCCAGGGAACCTGACTCTGGCCTCTTGCTCAATGAGGGAATGAGATAATGACCTCATGAATGATTGATAGGTAAGTTTTACTGCCCTTTCAGAGATTATAAATTTTATGTATAAAGTTCTGTTTCTAAGGATCATTAATCTCTCTTGCTAATATAATCTTGAGGTGGTTCTGTACTTATTTTCCTATCATAGAATGGTATCACTTGGTAACCAGCATCAGACCTATTTTGTACACTCTAACATATTAAATTCTGCCTTGTTTGTAAAGCATCTCTTAATACTAACTCAGCCAACATCACCTGTGCTGGAGGTGGTTAAGATCCACCTCCCCAAAGAATGTTACCACGGTGACAAAGTAGTGACCTAATTTGCACACACCTGCTGGGTTAATTGGGCCAAAATGAAAGATGATATATATGCTCAAAATCCAAAACTGATTTTTTTCCTCAAAATTAAATTGATTTTTTAAATAAGCAGTTTCTAAAGCTAAGTAACATACTCCAGGTGTGCATTTTTCAGTTAATATACCCTGAATGTTTCATGACACTTGAGTAGCAAAATATATTGAGTGATGAATACAACTCTTTTATGTATTTTCTGTGTGCAATGATTAGTATGACTAAGTGGTCTCAATCACTGAATACATGGGGTGTACTTGAAGGGTCAGGTCACTGCCTAAAAGCAAATAGGGACATTTCAACTGTGCCAACTTAACACCGACAGTCTGAGCAGCAATGAAATGGAAGTTTGCTTTGGAGAAAGCTGCTCTCCATAGCCTGTGGCAGCCTGCAACATATCTTAGACAAAAATATCACTTACCTATGCTTAAACTCTTCCCACCTCTGTGTCTTCATCCTTCCCAGACCATTGATAGCTTTTCTTTGAGCCATATGTTATATACCAAGAACTGATGAGGATATGAGAAAACAGACATTCTCGGAGACTGCTGGTAAACTACAGTAATGTGTAAGTGGCGTAGCCAAATGCACTCAAATCTTGAAAAAAAATCCATGTATCTTGAACTCAACTATCCTACTTATAGTAATTTATCTTAAGAACAAAATCAGGATTATTCATAAAAAGTGTGCATAGTGATATTCATCAGAGTTATTTTTAATAGAAAAAAACTGGGATAGAGAGGACATAATAAAGGTCATATATGGCAAACCCACACCCAACTTCAGACTCAATAGGCAAAACTAAAAGTGTTTTCCGTAAGATCAGGAAAAAGACAGGGATGTCTGCTATCACAACTCTTATTCAATACAGTACTGGAAGTCTTAGCCACAGCAATCAGACAAGAAAAAGAAATAAAAGGCATCCAAATTGGAAAGGAACAAATAAAACTTTCACTATTTGTAGATGACATGATACTATGTATAGAGTAACCTAAAGATACCACTAAAAACTACTAGAATTAATAAGTGAATTCAGTAAAGTAGCAGGATACAAAATAAATATCCAAAAATCAGTTGCATTTTTATACATCAATAATGAGCTGTCAGAAAGGAAAACTAAAAAAAAAAAAAAAAATCCCATTCACAATTGCTTATAGAAGAATAAAATACATAGGAGTAAATTTAACCAAGGATGTAAGACCTGTACCCGAAAAATTATAAGACACTGAAGAAATAAACTGAAGAAGATACAAATAAATGGAAGCATATACAGTATTCATGGATAGGAAGAATTAATATCACTAAAATGTCCATACAACCCAATGTAATCTAAAGATTCCATGCAATTTCTATCAAGATACCAAAAGCGTATTTCACAGAACTACAATAAATATTCAAAAAATTCATATGGAAGCATAAAAGACCCCAAACAGCCACAGAAATCATGAGAAAGAAGAACAAAGTTGAAGGAATCACACTGCCTGATATCAAACTATAATGCAAGGCCATAGTAATCAAAACAACATGGTACTCTCTTAAAAACAGACATATAGATCAATGGAACAAAATAGAGAGCCCAGGAATAAACCCATGCCTTTATGGCCAATTAATATTTTATAAAAGAGGCAAGAACATACAATGGTGTAAAGACAGTCTATTCAATAAATGTTGGAAAAATTGGACAGATACATGCAAAAAAATGAAACTAGACCACCTTCTTACATCATACACAAACATAAACTCAAAATGGGTTAAAGACTTAAATGTAAGACTCAAAACCATAAAAATCCTAGAAGAAATTATACACATTAAAATCTCAGACATTTCTCAAAAAAATATATATATATATTTTAGGGGAAACCAAGATGGCGGCATAGGTAAACACCGGAGTTTGCTGCCTCGAACAACCACTTCAAAAATACAACTAAAAGATGGAATGGACATCATCCAGAACCACAGGAAGGCTGGCTGAGTGGAAATTCTACAACTAGAAGGAAAGAGAAAAGCATACCGAGACTCAGAGGAGGCACAGTGCGGAAGTAAAATACTAAGGTACAGAGACGCACACGGACCTGGCTGGCGGCTGAGGGCGCAGTAGTCGTTTTCAATCCAGAGGGAGTCTCAGGCGCTGCGCTCCAGTTACAGGCGAGTCTTTGGGGACCCAGACTTATACAGGAGAAGTGGGACTGTCTGGCATCGGTCAGAACTCGAGGGCAACTTTCTCAGAGGGGCTTGCAGCAATTGCCAGGACATTGAGAAGCGGAGCCTCTGAGGGGAGCCATAACTGCTAGGCCCACCCTGTTGATCACGTGGGACTGCCCCGCCCAAGCCCTGCAGGGAGGCTTTTGCTGGGTAGCCTAAGGCAGAGGGTAGATTAGCACCTCCCTAGAGATCCAGGAGCCAGTATACTCAGAGGTCAGAGTGGGACCATGCAGGTTGCAGCTCCTCGGATCCATAAAGGACACACTCAGGGGGCAGACTCAGTGAGCACCAAAGCCCCATCGAAGCAAGTCTTGCCCCGGAGGGGTGTCTCCAGCACAGAAGTTCTCCCACTGCAGACACAGCTGATTCTCACAGCCAATTGGCCTGGAGGTGAATTCCTCCCAGTGATACCTACAACAATCAAGGCTTAACTACAACAAGACTGTGCACAAAGTCCACAAGGGTGTGCACCAAGAGTGTCCTCCTCAGGTAATTGGGGAGGCTGAACCACTGGGCCCTAGAGGACACTTAGCAGAGAAAACCACTCTATCAACACAGGGAAGCATAAAAAAGGCGGAGAAAAAGAAAAAGGACACAAATGACAGAAATGGAGGAAAGCAAACTACTGGATATAGAGTTCAAAACCACACTTTTAAGGTTTTTCAAGAATTTTCTAGAAACTGCCGATAAACTTAATGAGACCTACAAGAAATATAATGAGACCCTAGAGGTTGTGATAAAGGACCAACTAGAAATTAAGCATACACTGACTGAAATAAAGAATATTATACAGAATCCCAACAGCAGACTAGAGGATCGCAAGAATCAAGTCAATAATTTGAAATATGAAGAAGCAAAAAACACCCAACCGGAAAAGCAAAATGAAAAAAGAATCCAAAAATATGAAGATAGTGTAAGGAGCCTCTGGGACAGCTTCAAGCGTACCAACATCAGAATTATAGGGGTGCCAGAAGAAGAGAGAGAGCAAGATATTGAAAACCTATTTGAAGAAATAATGACAGGAAACTTCCCCGATCTGGTGAAAGAAATAGACTTACAAGTCCAGGAAGCGCAGAGAACCCCAAACAAAAGGAATCCCAAGAGGACCACACCAACACACATCATAATTAAAATGCCAAGAGCAAAAGACAAAGAGAGAATCCTAAAAGCAGCAAGAGAAAGACAGTCAGTTACCTACAAGGGAGTACCCATACAACTGTCAGCTGATTTCTCAACAGAAATTTTGCAGGCCAGAAGGGAGTGGCAAGAAATATTCAAAGTGATGAATGCCAAGAACCTACAACCAAGATTACTTTATCCATCAAAGCTGTCATTCAGAATTGAAGGTCAGATAAAGAGCTTCACAGATAAGGAAAAGCTAAAGGAGATCATCACCACCAAACCAGTATTATATGAAATGCTGAAAGGTATCCTTTAAGAAGAGGAAGAAGAAGAAAAAGGTAAAGATACAAATTATGAACAACAAATACACATCTATCAACAAGAGAATCTGAAAATCAAGTGAATAATCTGATGAACAGAATGAACTGGTGATTATAATAGAATCAGGGGCATAGAAAGGGAGTGGACTGACTATTCTTGGGGGGGAAACGAGTGAGGGAGATGCGGGAAGGGATTGGACAAAAATCGTGCACCTATGGATGAGGACAGTGGGTGGGGAGTGAGGGAGGAGGGTGGGGTGAAAACTGGGTGGAGGGGAGCTATGGGGAGTAAAAAGAGGAACAAATGTAATAATCTGAACAATAAAGATTTAATTAGTCAAAAAAAAATCTCAGACATTTCTCATAATAGTATTTTTTTTCTGATATGTCTCTTTAGGCAAGAAAATCAAAGGAAAAAAATAAACAAATGGGACTACTTCAAACAAAAAAGTTTTTTCCACAGCAAAAACAAAACAAAACAAAACAAAACCATCAACAAAATGAAAAGACAACCCACTGAATGGAAGACCATATTTGCCAATAATATATCTGATAAGTGTTAATATCCAAAATTTATAATGAACTTATACAACTCAACACCAAAAAACACAACAATCTAATTTAAAAATGGGCAAATGAATTGAATAGACACTTCTCCAAAGAGGACATATAGATGGCCAATAGACACGAAAAGATGCTCAAAGTTAATTATCATCAGAGAAATGCAAACTAAAATCACAATGAAATGTTACCTCACATGTGTAAGAATGGGTATCATCAATACAGTAACAAACAAGTGTTGACAAGGATACAGAGAAAAGGGAATCCTTGTACACTGTTGGTGGGAATACAGAATGGTGCAGCCACTGTGGAAAACAGTATGACATTTTCTCAAAAAATTAAAAATGGAACTGCCTTTGACCCAGTGATTCTCTTCTTAGAATATATCGAAAGAAACACAAAACACTGAGACAATATATGCACCTCTATGATCACTGCATCCTTATTTGCAAGAGCCAAGATTTAGAAGCAGCCCAAATGCCCATCAGTAGATGAGTGGATAAAATTTGTGGTACACTTACACAATGGAATACTACGCAGCTATAAAAAAGAAGGAAATCTTACCTTTTGTGATAGCATGGATGGACCTGTAGGGTATTATGCTATGAAATAAGCCAGTCAGAGAAAGACAAATACAATATGATCTCACTTATATGCAGAATTTAATGCACAAAATAGAGACTCATAGATGCAGAAGACAACTTGACAGTTGTTAGAGGGGATAGGGGTTGGGGTTGGTGAAAAGGTAAAGGGATAAAGAAGAAGAAAAGAAGAATTCATAGACACAGACAACAGAATGGTGCTTTCCAGACAGAAAGCTGGGTGGGGGAGGTAGAAGGAGGTAAAGAAAGGATAAATGGTGACAGAAGGAGACATGACTTTGGGTGATAAACACACAAACACACAATATAACACACACATTAGGCATTACAGAATTATATATCTGAAACCTAAATAATTTGATTAACCAATGTCACCCCAATAAATTCAATAATTTTTTAAAAGACTGGCAAAATTATTATAACAAAACCACAGTATGGAATACTATATAAATAATAGAAATCATGTCACAGAAAAATTAATTCTTAACACAAACACATGCTCATAATATATTGTAGTTGAAAAATCAGAATCTACAGTCATGTAGAGTATAATCCTATGTTTCTTTGCATGCACACATACCCACACATCCTAATGTTGATAATGACATTTTTCTACGTGATAACAGTAATATCAAGGGTGATTTTATTGTCTTCTTTCTGCCTTTTTGTGTTTTCCAAATAGTTTTAACATGGTGGTATATTACTTTTATAATAACAAAGAATATCCTATTAAAAATAACTTAAATGATATCAGAGAAAAGGTTAAAATGTGTTTACTGATTCCTCTTCCCCACTTTGGTTTCACATTTCACCTGTCTTTACTTCTCTCATTGTCAAGTCCAGTCATAAATATAATAGATGTTAAGCTCAATAATGTTCTTTTATTGCTAAATATTCAAGTTTTCTAAGTGAATGGATCATTTACTTATTTACAAACCTTACAATGACATCAGCCATCAGAATCCTTAGAGTCTCCCGGCTGCTTTTTAAATTTAGAAAAACCATACAAAGCAATTGCCTTTTTCCTTAGTAATGATGACGACTTGAAGTGAACTTTTCAAAGTACAAACATACCTATTCATCTGGCTATTGCATCCTACTTAAATTACAATGTTCACATTTTGACTTTAGTTGTACAGTTATAGAGTCTTACTGAGAAGTAAGAGCTTCTCTTAAGTAAAATTAACATAAGTATATGAACTGGAATTGCTGTTAACAGTATCTTGCTAGGGTTTTGATTTATCATATGGTACTTTCAATTATTTAATTATTACATAGATTATTAAAATATAATAATACATTATCATAAGTAAAAAAGTTTCCTGAAATTTCTCTTTTATAAACAATAGATATCACTGATTGAATAATAAAAAATGTCAATTTTGACATTTTAATGCTCATTGTAGCACTTCATTTTTATCTTAGTCCTGATCTTGGTCTTCCTAAAAATAATTGTGGGTTTAAAAAAATCATTTTTTTATTCAAATGATAAAATTATTTTCATTTCTAAAAGTAAGTGTTAATAAATTTAAAACTATGTAGCATATAAAAATAAATTGTTGTTGAACTAAAAATGTAAATATTGAAAGATTAATCACAAATGTATTAGAAGAAAACATAGGTAATTTTTTATATGAGTTTTTTATACGATAAAGGAAATGACTGATAGATACAGCCATATAAAAAGAAGAGTAAAAGTTGAGAGAACCAAGATGGCGGCATAGGTTAACGCCGGAGTTTGCTGCCTTGAACAACTACTTCAAAAGTGAAACTAAAAAACGGAACGGACATCACCCAGAACCACAGGAATGCTGGCTGAGTGGAAGTCCTACAACTAGGAGGAAAGAGAAACACATATGGACACTCAGAGGAGGCGCAGTGCTGAAGTCAAATTCGGAGGTGCGGAGTGCTCGGAGCGGGCTGGCTGCGGAGGGCGCGGTTGGCGTTTTCAATCAGGAGGGAGTCGCAGACTCTGAGCTCCAGATACAGGCGAGTCTTTAGGGACCCAGACTCAAACGGGAGAAGCGGGACTGTCTGGCTTCGGTCAGAGCGAGTGCAGCTTTCTCTCCGAGGTTTGCAGCGGGTGCTGGGACTCAGAGAGGCAGAGCCCCTGGGGACAGGACTGAGAGCCGCCATAACTGCTCTCTCTGGCCCACCCCGTTGATCCTGTGCGACCCGCCCCGCCCAAGCCCTGCACAGAGGCATTTGCCGGATAGCCTCAGGCAAAGGCTAGATTAGCACCTCCCTAGAGGACAGAAGTTCTCTCACTGCAGACACAACTGATTCTCATAGCCACTTGGCCTGGAGGTCAACCTTCCCTGGTATTAGCTACAACAATCAAGGTTTAACTATAAGACTGCACACAAAGACCACTAGGGGGTGCACCAAGGAAGCATAACAAAATGCGGAGACAAAGAAACAGGACAAAATTGTCAATGGAAGATATAGAGTTCAGAACCACACTTTTAAGGTCTCTCAAGAACTGTTTAGAAGCCGCCAATAAACTTAATGAGATCTACAAGAAAACTAATGAGACCTTCGATGTTATATTGGGGAATCAACTAGAAATTAAGCATACAGGGACTGAAATAACGAATATTATACAGACTCCCGACAGCAGACCAGAGGAGCGCAAGAATCAAGTCAATGATTTGAAATGCGAGGAAGCAAAAAACACCCAACCGAAAAAGCAAATGAAAAAAGAATCCAAAAATGCGAGGATAGTGTAAGGAGCCTCTGGGACAGCTTCAAGCGTACCAACATCAGAATTATAGGGGTGCCAGAAGATGAGAGAGAGTAAGATATTGAAAACCTATTTGAAGAAATAATGACAGAAAACTTCCCCCACATGGTGAAAGAAATGGACTTACAGGTCCAAGAAGTGCGGAGAACCCCAAACAAAAGGAATCCAAAGAGGACCACACCAAGACACATCATAATTAAAATGCCAAGAGCAAAAGACAAAGAGAGAATCTTAAAAACAGCAAGAGAAAGAAACTCGGTTACCTACAAGGGAATACCCATACGACTGTCAGCTGATTTCTCAACAGAAACTTTGCAGGCCAGAAGGGAGTGGCAAGAAATATTCAAAGTGATGAATACCAAGAACCTACAACCAAGATTACTTTATCCAGCAAAGCTATCATTCAGAATTGAAGGTCAGATAAAGAGCTTCACAGATAAGGAAAAGCTAAAGGAGTTCATCACCACTAAACCAGGATTATATGAAATGCTGAAAGATATCCTTTAAGAAGAGGAAGAGGAAGAAAAAGGTAAAGATACAAATTATGAACAACAAATATGCATCTATCAACAAGTGAATCTAAGAATCAAGTGAATAAATAATCTGATGAACAGAATGAACTGCTGATTATAATAGAATCAGGGACATAGAAAGGGAATGGACTGACTATTCTTGGGGGGGAAAGGGGTGTGGGAGATGCGGGAAGAGACTGGACAAAAATTGTGCACCTATGGATGAGGACAGTGGGTGGGGAGTGAGGGCGGAGGGTGGGGCGGGAACTGGGAGGAGGGGAGTTATGGGGGGGAAAAAGAGGAACAAATGTAATAATCTGAACAATAAAGATTTAATTAAAAAATGAATAAATAAATAAATAAAATAAAAAGAAGAGTAAAAGTCAAACAGCAAATTTAAAACTGAGAGATATTTAAACTCCTATTACAGAAAAGTGTTATTTTTTCATAATACACAAAGAGGTTATTCAAATTAATACAAGATTTTAAAAACTTCATAGGAAAAACTTAAAAAGTACTTATAGCCACTTCCAGGAAAAATAAATGAAAATGGCCAATAAAACTTTAACATGTTTTTTAATCTAACTCATAAATAAATTCAAATCAAAACAATGATAAAATATCATTTTTATTTTCAGAGTAGAAAAACAAATTGTTAAAACCCAGTATTGGTGAGGCTGTGGGAAAGCAGAAATTCTTTTTTTTTTAATTAAATCTTTATTGTTCAGATTATGACAGTTGTTCCTTCCCCCCCCCCCATAGCTCCCCTCCACCCAGTTCCCACCCCACCCTTTGCCCTCCCCCCCCCCCCACTGTCCTCAGGCATAGGTGCATGATTTTTGTCCAGTCTCTTCCCGCATCCCCCACACCCCTTTCCCCCCAAGAATAGTCAGTCTACTCCCTTTCTATACCCCTGATTCTATTATAGTCACCAGTTTATTCTGTTCATCAGATTATTTATTCACTTGATTTTCAGATTCACTTGTTGATAGATGTGTATTTGTTGTTCATAATTTGTATCTTTACCTTTTTCTTCTTCTTCCTCTTCTTAAAGGATACCTTTCAGCATTTCATATAATACTGGTTTGGTGGTGATGAACTCCTTTAGCTTTTTCTTATCTGTGAAGCTCTTTATCTGACCTTCAATTCTGAATGACAGCTTTGATGGATAAAGTAATCTTGGTTGTAGGTTCTTGGCATTCACCAATTTGAATATTTCTTGCCACTCCCTTCTGGCCTGCAAAATTTCTGTTGAGAAATCAGCTGACAGTTGTATGGGTACTCCCTTGTAGGTAACTGACTGTCTTTCTCTTGCTGCTTTTAGGATTCTCTCTTTGTCTTTTGCTCTTGGCATTTTAATTATGATGTGTGTTGGTGTGGTCCTCTTTGGATTCCTTTTGTTTGGGGTTCTTTGCGCTTCCTGGACTTGTAAGTCTATTTCTTTCACCAGATCGGGGAAGTTTCCTGTCATTATTTCTTCAAATAGGTTTTCAATATCTTGCTCTCTCTCTTCTTCTGGCACCCCTATAATTCGGATGTTGGTACACTTGAAGCTGTCCCAGAGGCTCCTTACACTATCTTCATATTTTTGGATTCTTTTTTCATTTTGCTTTTCCGGTTGGATGTTTTTTGCTTCTTCATATTTCAAATTATTGACTTGATTCTTGTGATCCTCTAGTCTGCTGTTGGAACTCTGCATAATATCCTCTATTTCAGTCAGTGTATGCTTAATTTCTAGTTGGTCCTTTTTCATAATCTTGAGGGTCTCACTAGATTTCTTGAGGGTCTCACTACATTTATCGGCGGTCTCATCAGACTTTTTGAGGGTCTTACTAAATTTATCGGCGGTTTATAGAAAGTTCTTGAAAAACCTTAAAAGTGTGGTTTTGAACTCTATATCCAGTAGTTTGCTTTCCTCCATTTCTGTCATTTGTGTCCTGTTTCTTTGTATCCACATTTTTTATGCTTCCCTGTGTTGATAGAGTGGCTTTCTGTGCTAGGTGTCCTATAGGGCCCAGTGGCTCAGCCTCCCCAATTACCTGAGGAGGACATTCTTGGTGCACACCCTTGTGGTCTTTGTGCACAGTCTTGTTGTAGTTAAGCCTTGATTGTTGTAGGTATCACTGGGAGGAATTGACCTCCAGGCCCATTGGCTGTGAGAATCAGCTGTGTCTGCAGTGGGAGAACTTCTGTGCTGAAGACAGCCCTCCAGGGCAAGACTTGCTTCGATGGGGCTTTGGTGCTCACTGAGTCTGCCCCCTGAGTGTGTCCTTTATGGATCCGAGGAGCTGCAATCTGGATGGTTCCACTCTGACCACCGGGCACACTGGCTCCTGGATCTCTAAGGAGGTGCTAACCTAGCCTCTGCCTGAGGCTACCCATCAGGAGTTTAGCTGTGAAGCAATGCGAGTTGCCCTGGGGCCTTGGGCCAGCTGCAGTTTCTTAGGTAATTTTCAGATTGCAAAGGGCCAGGCCTTTCATATGCAAAAGCTGGCGCACAGCTTGGGCAGGGTCTGAGGGGATCAACAGGGTGGAGCAAGCCGCTATGGCTGCCCTCAGAGGCCCCGCTTCTCAGTGTCCTGGCAATCACTGCAAGCACCTCCGAGAGAAAGCTGCCCTCGATTTCCGACCGATGCCAGACAGTCCAGTTTCTCCCGTATGAGTCTGGGTCCCCAGAGACTCACACATAACTGGAGCACAGAGCTTGAGACCCCCTACCAATTGAAAAAGACAACCGTGTCCTCAGCCGCCAGCCCTCTCCACATGCACCTCCATACCTCTGTACTTTACTTCCGCACTGCACCGCCTCTGAGTCTCGGTATGCTTTTCTCTTTTCTTCTAGTTGTAGAATTTCCACTCAGCCAGCCTTCCTGTGGTTCTGGATGATGTCCGTTCCGTCTTTTAGTTGTATTCTTAAAGTGGTTGTGCTAAGCAGCAATCTCTGGTGTTTACCTATGCAGCCATCTTGGTTTTGTTTGTTTTTTCCCCAGAAATTCTAATATACTACTGATAGATGTATATATATTAGAACAATGTTTTTAAAGGGAAATTTTTAGTAGTTAACATAATTTTAATTATACAAGTGTATTTAGAAAAGTATGTATAAATTTAAATAAGTACACACTATATTTAGAAGGCTATTTATTATAATATTTTAATAGAAAACAAATTAGAAATAACTAAATGTTCATAAATTAGACAGTAGTTAAATACATATCGTTACATCCATAAAATGGAAATATTAGACACCAATAAAAAGATGAGATGGCATGATGTACCATATTTTAAATAATATAAAATCTCTAAGATATAGTATTAAGGATAAAATAGCAAAATACAAAGAAAACAAATAGCAAGATTCCCTCTCTGTTTTAAAAATGCATCAATATAGGTATATTTCTACAAATGAATATACATGAAATTATATCTCCGATAATAACACTGTATGTTGGTAAAGACATACTTTTCATTTTATATCCTGTGTAGTATTTTTTAAATTTTTTTTCATGTGTATATATTTTAAAATAAAAGTACCAAAAGAAATTGTTCAGTGTAGTAGTAAATGGCGAAAAGTATACTAAATGGAGGTAAGAAGTGCTGCATTACTCAGTTCCCCACTCTGTCTAGATCTATTCAACAGTGTTTCCATTTCCGCATCTGTAAAATAATGGAATTAGACTTTAAAGATAATATGTAAATTATCTTATAATTCTAACAGTTTATACTTTATAATCCAATCCAGAATAGTCATAAAATATGTTTGAGACTGAAATATTTATGTTGAGCTTCTATAGCTACCACTATTAACAAATCTCTATTTAGTACTTTATAGACAGAGTGTAGGCATGTCTTTATGACAACAGAAAACAATGTATATGCGGAAAATTTTGACAAACTGAATAAACTAAATACTATCTTAAATACTACACTCACTATGCAAATAGTGTTGCTTGATCTCAATGGTTTAGTTCTGCCAAGGTGTTGAAATATGCCAAACAAGATTGATCAGAAATGTATTTCTTATATATTCACTGATAACTTCCAGCCATGGCCCAGGAGATTTCTTGAATGTATTCTTTTTTTATTATTGATTGATTGATTTTAGAGAGGGAGGAAAATGAGAGAGAGAGAGAGAGAGAGAGAGAGAGAGAGAGAGATAGATATGAGAGAGAGAGAAAGAGAGAGAGATATTTGTTGTTCCACTTATTTAAGCAGTCATTGGTTGATTCTTATATGTGCCCCAACCGGGGATCGAACCTGCAACCTCAGGACCGTGCTCTAACCAATTGAGCTACGTGGCCAGGGCCTTGAATCTATTCTTGATATGTGCTCTCAAATATACAGCTTGAGTAGAATAAAATATCAAAGTTGGTTTATAATTCAGGTATATATTGCCACAAACACTCTTTAATAATTTGTGATATTCTATAACACTACAGTGCTATAGTATTATAGAATAGCACAAGGTTACACTATATCACAAGGTATAAGGGGTACTCTGAATCTTTTTAATATGTGGTATTTGAGGCTTTAGTATGATAATGACCTTCTTCTATTGTGAGTTAATATTCTTTGTCACTTGAATAGTTATTTTTAAACCAAAATCTCTCAGTTATGGTCTGGAGGACAAATTATATTGTCACCTAAGTTACAGAGTAGAAATTGTACACTGTGGAATTTCTGAGAAAGAAAGTAGTTCTTTCCTCCATTTCTGGTTCCCATTATTGTGATAAGAAAAGAATCATAAAAATTTCCTTGGTAAGATTCAATGGTATAAGTGATAACAATGTTGTGTTATTAATCCCACCATAATTTGTTTTATAAATTAGAATGTAGGTAAAGCCTATAAACATTATACTGAGACACTTTTAGTTTATCTAGTGAAAAAAAAAATTTTTAACCCAACCACCTAAAATAACCATTTTTGAAAATATTAATCTGTCTCTGTTTTTCAAATGCTCACTGTAGACTGTCTACTTCCGTGTGCAATTTTTTTTCATATAGCATCAGCCTAGGTCATGGTAATACTGTCATCTGTTATAGCAGCAAGTGATGGGAAAGTAATAATGCCATGAGTGCAATGTTGATTAGACACATTAAACTCAGGAAAATTCAATCAAATCTCATCAATTTCGATAATTTACCACCACATGTCCTTTTTGTAGTTATGGATAAACAATTTAATTTTGAATGAAGCATTTGGAGAAATATCTGCTTCAAAACAAAAGTAAGATGAGAAGAACAGATTTCCTGTGCTCAATTCACATGGAAATATAACTAAAGAGCTCAATGTTAAATTGTGGCCTACTATGAGACTAACATAAAAAGTCAAATATAAGGATATTCAGTTTGACCTTCCATTTTCATTCACAGCCTTTATATATAGGGAAAAAAGGTGTGATGATACTACTAGAAAAGACAATTTGTCAAAGGGAGAAATGATGATTTAAGAATCCCTATGGCTCCTCTACCCAGCCACCAGTGGGCAATGGAATTAACTGACAAGAACAGCCAAGAGTAGCAATGAATTCAGTCCCTCTCTTTGTGGCCAACTAACTTCGGCTTTCACAAATAACAAGTCTGTAAAATTTTAGTGATATATATTTAAACATTTTAAATCCATTCCTAAATGCTTATTATTCCCATGTTTACTATCAGGATAAAGAGGCAAGGAGGCGAGTAGGGGGCCGGGGGGGCATGTCACTTGGTTGTCCCTAAAGCAGACTTCCTAATTGTATGTTATTAATAGCTAACAGACAGGATGTGCATGCCCTTGCCCCTCTACTCTAATGCATACACACCTTGGAGACATAACCCTGAACAGCCTGTAAGAATACAGAAATCGAATTTCCTATATTCCAGATCTTCCCTTTACCAACTCCTTCATATTATTTAGTTCTTAGTTCAAGCATTATTTCCTTAGAATGCTTCCTTCTCAATATTTATGTCCTATGAGCATACAATTATGTGCTATCCAAAACAGAAGTGCACCACAAGACCCGCAACTTGAAAGAATTGTTCAGTAGGGAAGACCTGTCACAATTCTATAAACACTCTACTATTTACTGACTTTTAAAATTCAAAGTTTTATTGGGTATTGTTAAAGAATACACACTGGTAATATCCCACAATCATGAGGTGAAAGGACCAACAAAGCTTCTAGTTCTATTCCAATTATTTTAGGAATGGCTTATTTTGCTCTGTTCTCTCTGTCCACTCTTACCCTAATAGTAGGTTACTCTTTATTTCAAGAAAAGGAAACATTTCAACAGCTTGAGAATCAATTTGGGAGAAGTAAAAAGAATGCAAGTGTTTCAGTTGGGCACAGCTGAGATTAAATTTTGTCTCAGCACTTACTAGCTATAGAAAGTTAGAAATCGACCTCTCTAAGTCTTGCTTTTTCAATCTAGTCCTGAACATTCATCACTTTCAGTTATTACTTAATGAATGTGTATTCTTTATATATATCCAGATTCATAATTCTCTAATAGAGACCTTGCCTATGTTAAATAGAGAGATTAGATTATCTCATTATTTCAATACGCAATCATCTAGCACAATGTTTTTTCAGACTTTAAGACACTACATTTGAGGTGCATAGTAGGTTTATCTATATATATAAAAGCCTAAGTAACCGTTGCAACCAAAACAACCGAACGGACGACCGAATAGGCTGCGTGGGGTGACCAGGCCGGCAGGGGGGTTAGTGAGGGCCGACCAAATGACTGAACAGCAGGCTGCATGGGGCGACCAGGCTGGCGGGGGCAGGCAGTTGGGGGTGACCAGGCTGGCGGGGGGTGGGGGGGAGTGATATAGGGGCGACCAGGCCATTGAGGGGGGGAAGTTGGGGGTGACCAGGCCATCTGGGGGGCAGTTAGGGGTGATCAGGCAGGCAGGCAGGTGAACAGTTAGGAGCCAGTGGTCCTGGATTGTGAGAGGGATGTCTGACTGCCGGTTTAGGCTCAATCCCTGTGGATATCCCCAAGGGGTCCTGGATTGGAGAGGGTGCAGGCTGAGCTGAGGGGAACCCCCCTCCCCCCATGCACGAATTTCGAGCACAGGGCCTCTAGTAATCATTATAAAAAACTTTTCTATAACTCGTGATTTAGATCATGAGTAAAGTTATTTGAAAGTCCTATGGACTAAAAAAAAGTATATTTGGTTTCTCAACACACATGGAGTCACAGAAAAGCTGAGTGATAGCAACATTAGTTTTTAATTTTGCACTGTATTTTGTGGTATCCCTGTTGGTTACCTCTTCTGTGTCTCAAGTTTAAAATCTATAATGAAGAGAAAATTCAGTAGTTTAAAAGAGTATGAAAGAGAATGACTCATAATTCAATTAAGTCCATAAAAAATATCACAGTGCCAAGGCAACATGTACTCTATAAATGAACAGATAAACTCTGTCAACCACAGAGAGGAGAAAGGTAAAATAAAGTTATTCTCTATAGTGCATGATTAATAAAAAAGTTATTCTTAAATTAAACATAATTTAAATCAGTTGTCAAATGAAAAAGTATGTGGTTGAAAAACTGCATTTACAAATTATTACTATTTTGATCAATGAAAATTTAAATATAGTATCAAATGACAAATTTACAGGAGAAAAATAATCAACTTTTTTTTGGCCTAGGATATATCCTATCCTGACACAAGTGAAACCTCTAATAAGTATACATTGGTCAGCTTGAGACATCAAACTAGCAT
Source organism: Myotis myotis (assembly GCF_014108235.1). Lineage (NCBI taxonomy): Eukaryota > Metazoa > Chordata > Mammalia > Chiroptera > Vespertilionidae > Myotis > Myotis myotis. The sequence continues at coordinate 152,290,215 of NW_023416324.1, forward strand.
GATTAATGATTGTCTGAACTGTCTCCAAATATCCAAAATTAAACATTTCTTAAAGCAACACTAAACTCAGCTAGCTTATTTGCTACGTAAGATGAAGACATTATAAAAGCAAGATACTTGGTTAATTGTTAGTTTACTTATTTTTCTGTATATATCATCATGTACTTACTTAAATCTCAAAATTCAGAAGACTCTAACTCATTTACATTTTTATCTTCAAAAAGTCACAACATACAGTACAATCTTGTTTTGATGTTCTTCTCATAAAAGAGAGAATAATAAATAGTGTGAAAAGTTCAAATACTTTAGGAAAAAATATTTTTAGGGTGAAAGGTCTAGCCACACATTTGTACCCTAAATATATAGGAATGCACATATTTACAAAATTATAAATTATTTTCATAAATTCTTTTAAAGACCCTCAAAATCATTAGGATGACACATTTGAATATTCATCATTAAATATTATATGTTTAAAGCAAGAAATATTGAAGAATTTATCTAAGGAATAGAAAATATAAATTATATTATTTTTTTACTTAAGAGATGGGCACTAATAACTGACTATTAGTAAATAAAATTGTTTCTATAGTTAATAACTTTTTGTTAGTCAACCTTCTGATCAACCTTCTAGTCAACAAATATTCCGGAGGTGGAAATAAATGACTCTTACAACTCAAGAGGTGAACCTATTTGTATTTGCGTTGTTTTTAAAGATACTGGTCTCTTAACACCACATAAGCTCAGCAAGATATTCTATATAATAAAGAGGTAATATGCAAATTGACCCTCATGCTCTCACATCATCACAAGATGGCCACCCCATGTTATCACAAGATGGCCGGCAGGGGGGGGCAGTTGGGGGTGACCAGGCTTGCAGGGGACGGAAGTTGGGGGAGACTGGGCCAGCAGGGGAGGGCAGTTGGGTTGGAGTGATCGGGCTGGCAGGGGAGCAGTTAGGTGTCAATCAGGCTGGCAGGGGAGCGGTTAGGGGGTGATCAGGCTAGCAGGCAGAAGCAGTTAGGGGCAATCAGGCAGGCGAGTGGTTAGGAGCCAGCAGTCCTGGATTGTGAGAGGGAGGTCTGATCGTCAGTTAGACATCCCCCGAGGGGTCCCAGATTGGAGAGGGTGCAGGCTGGGCTGAGGGACAACCCCCCCCCCCGTGCATGAATTTAGTGCACCAGGCCTCTAGTCTATATATATAAAAGCCTAAGTGACCGAACGACTGGTCACTATGATGCACACCGACCACCAGGGGGCAGACACTCAACCCAGGAGCTGCCCCTGGTGGTCAGTGTGCTCCCACAGTGGGAGCACCGCTCAGCTTACCAACGGGTGCCAGACGCCGGGTTCACGCAGGTGGTGCGAGCCTCTCCCACCTCTGTGGCAGCGCCACCAAGTGGCGGTGGCAGCAGGCACAGTGGGGCCGGGGTTAGCGGGAGTGGCTCCTGGCTCCTCCCCAGCCTCCTGTTTCTTTATGCACTACTACATCCCCTGACGGGTCCTGGATTGGGACAGGGTGCAGGCCAGGCTGAGGGACCCCACTGGTGCACTGGGCCTCTAGTAGACTATAAAAGTATATAATCAGGTGGAAGGTGAATACAGTTACATAAATTGCTAGAACAATTTTCATTGAATGAATGATTAAAACAAAAAAGAATGTTTAAATAGGATCACTATAAAACAGATACCTTAAATTTATCAATTATTAATATTAAATAGTTATACTACAAATATGAGAATTGTTATTGAGGAGCAAGTGATTCAAAAGTAAATATTTGTAATGACTAGGTTATGGAGTGTTTCTTAAATTCTTGCATCTTTTTAGATAAGCTACATGCTCTAGTCAAAGTAGACAGTACTAGTAAATCTGTGAGAGCTAGAGCAAATAGGTAGAGAAAAAAGGATCTATAAAGTAGACCATGTTAAACATTTTATTGTATGGTTTCAAAGTAGAATCACAATGATGATAATAAAGAGAAAAAAGGAGGAGGAGGAAGAGAAGGAACAACAGGAGGAGGAGAAAGAGGAGGCGGAGGCAGAGGGAAAGGAGGAGGAGGAGAAGGAAGAAAAAGGAAGAGGAAGAGGAGGAGATGGAAGAGGAGGAGAAGGAAGAAGAGGAGGAGGAGGAGGAGGAGGAGGAGGAAGAGGAGGAGGGCTCATTTTAATATCAAAGTGCTTTGTTATATATGTTATATGGTCACATCTAATTTACAGATTAGCAAATTGAGCCTAAAAGCACAAGAGGGACTGCCCAACATATCATAGTTAATAAGTGATATTGCAGACACTTGAATCCAAATCTTTTATTTCTAAAACCCCATACTTTTTTTTTATTGTTTAAAGTATTACATGTCTTCTTTTTTCCCCACTGACCGACCCCCCAGCCACTCCCACACCCGAGGGCAAGCCCCCACCGCCCCAGTGACTGTGTTCATTGGTTATGCTAATATGCATGCATACAAGTCCTTTGGTTGATCTCTAAACCCCTCCCCCTTCCCCTGCCTTCTCTCTAAAACCCCATACTTTTTCCAGAATAATATTGCCTCTTTTTTCCTGGAAACCAGAATTATGCACTAAAATTCTTAAATATCATCGTTAAAATAGAAATTCCCCCAACCACTGTTGAGAGTGCCACATTTATAAAAATCAAAATCATCATTTTAAAAATTATTGTTGTTATATAAGTTTAAAGAGGACAATTAATCTTTGAATCCCCTCAATTCTTAATATAGAATCTTGGCTTCAGGTGAATTGTACACTATGGAGGAAAAAAAATAAGAACCTATAGAAACATAGGAAAGACTTAATTCAGATAGGAAGGGTCAGTGAATTTCCCTCTGAGGAGATATTTTATAATAAATTTTAATATGATACTTCACATGTTTACAGTCTAGCAGAGGAGAAAAACATTAAAGTAGTAACCACATCACCACTTATTTACATCTGAGGTCTACTCACGATCCGTAAATATACCACATAATTCCAAATTTAACTCATTTGGTGATGTTACTCCTGAATCTGAAAATTATCTCCTTTCTCCTTGCTACTTACCTAAGTCCTATGTTTTATATTTTTTCAAGGTTTATCTCAAGTCCTATTTCTTACTTACAGCTCACCAAGCCCTCTACCTCCACTGAATATCTTTAGCACTTAATGACTTTTCAGTCATGGCAAATGGATTTCAATATTAAACCCAAATTCCATCAGTTGGTAATGGTTTTTGAAAGTGTTGTCTTCAGCAAGATTTTGAGGTCAAGTTCTGGTTTGACAGCAAAATGAACCATGATGGATTAGTGACGACCTTTACAGACAGTGAAGGGGAAGAAGGGGCATCAGGTCTAGAACATTTATTTACAAAAGTACATAACTTTTTTTTACTTTATAGTGTTAATTTGACACCAAGTACAGGTGTAGAGCATGCATTTAATACTGAGATGTATATAACATCTCTTCAGGTGTGCCATAAGATTCTTGTAAGCAAGGATCATATATGCTTCTTTATGTCCATAGCAATTAGCCATGCCTTGCAAAATAGAAATCTGCTGTTGATAATGTTGAAATTTTTAGAATTCCCTGTTATTACTATTATTCATAAACTCCATTTATCTCTCTGCTTCTCTCAAAAGATTATCAATATTAAAGCTATTGTGAAGGAAATTTGTAACACAAACTAAAAACTAAGTAAATATGTTGTCTTTAATTTTTTTTTTTTTTTTAGAGAGAGAGAGGAAGAAACATCAATGTGTTGTTCCATGTATTTATGCATTCATTGGTTGCTTCTTTTATGTGCACTAACTGGAGATGGAACCCACAACCTCAGCATATCGGGAAGATGCCCTAACCAACTGAACTACCCAAGCAGGGTGTAAATATGTTGTCTTTATCATCTCCAGGTTCAAATTAAACATCAGGAAATTAGTAATATTTAAGAATTAACTAGATGCCTGCCAAATAATATAGTGGAACAAAGGAAAGATAAACAAGCATTTTAAATGTATATAAACCTTTAAAAAGTTCCAAATTTATGTCTTTTAAGACATACTTTGTTCATTATGTCCTAAAATTTTTATCCATTTTAACAGACTGCATCTTCTTGCACATAGTAAGTGTTGAAGAAATGTATGCTGATTATTTTAGAGTTACATTTTACATTCCGCCTGTTAAGCAAATGTATTTATCATATTTCAGAACAGCTCACAGTTTGTTATACATTAACTGCTCATTCTCTGTGCCAATAAGACTGTGCTGGAACAGCAAATAAATTTGGTGTGTTCATTTAAATGATTCTGCAAACCACAGGCTACCCAGTTGTATAATGATAAGAGAGCCCCAAAGCCACCTGATCACATTAAATCCTTATTTTTTTGGACTAACATGGTCAAGACTGTCAGGATCTCAATACTGAGGAGAATCAGAAGGAAAAGTATATCTCAGCCACAATCATGAAAAGGGGTTTTATTAATTCAGGCACCAATGATGATGTGGCTAGATTGGAAGGAGAATGAAATATAGGATCTGAAGTGCTTTATCTGCTCCAAGACCAATGCTGGTTTTGGCACTTCTCTCACTTCAGTGAGTTGCAAAAAAACAAGCAGGTGCTAGCAATCTGAGAGACCACATGCCAGCTACAGCTGCTTCTAACTGATTCAATTACATCTGCCTGAATAGTCCCAGGACATCAAACTAGTTGAAGAGATCCATAGGTTGTAAGGAGACCTAGTCTATCCTGGGCCAACCACCTGCAAATCTCCAGGTTTGGATATAAGTGATCATCTATCCCTAGTCACAAGGGGAAAAAAAGACAGAAAAAATGTAATTTTAATTAACTTTAAAGTTAAAAATTGATTGGAGAGAGCATAAATGGCCCCATTGAATTTTCATGTTTAAAATCTGACAGTAGCTGAGGTTTTAAGAATTATCTTGAAACAGCCTGATTTCGTGAGAACATTTCCCAAATCACTGGGTACAGCACATTTACAGAACATGCTCTTGGGATCCGGACTTCGCTCCAAACCTTGTTTGTACAAAAAGGGGCCAAGCAGCTGGGAAATTCTGGAGTGGAGTGTGTCCTCATTAGTTCCCATCTGCCACCAGAACTCAGCTCATGGCAAGTTTGGCTAAGTCCTGGTGTACTCAGGTCCAAATGTGGGTCAGTTTTAATTACACTATACAGAATTCAGTGTGCAGTTTTAAAATCCTTATTATACAGCACAGAGGAATGGGCAGCTCTCCAGCTAATCAATTTTTTAAAAGTACATATATAAAATTTTTAAACCAGGCTACACAGACAGTGGGTGGAAAAAAATCTTATAAATGAGTACAAGGGTTACTTAAGAGAATTATTTGCAAAAATGGGTCATGAACAAGTTCTGCTTTCAAACTTCAAAGTGAGAAACAAACTGTTCCATTAGCGAGGTAGGAAAGTTAAATAAGGTACACAGCGCCCCTTGCTCTTTAGTGTGAATGAGTAACATTGAGGGTGTGGCCTGTTTACAGTAAACACCTACAGGAGCACATAAGCATAGACAGTCCCTGTACTGTCACTCTTCACACCTAGGTGATTCATGTTTATCACTCATGGAATGATTGCAGAAAAGAAAAAGAAATCACAAACTGCCTGTTAAAAGATGAGGGAGAGGAAGGAGAGAGAGAAAAGGAGAGCAGAGTGCACACGTACTTAGTAGCAAACCCTGGGCATGACTTGGCTCTTCATGCCATCCACACAAATTGAGGCCAGAATAATCCATGCAGTCTATGCTCAGCATTCTTCCTGTCCAAAAGCTTCATCAGTTCAGAAGAGCTAACACACTAAGACTTCAAGACAATGGTCAGCAAAATATCAGGAGTGAATGCCCGGCCAAATGGCTCAGTTGTTTGGAGTGTTATCCCTTATACACCAAGAAGGTTGTGGGTTCAATTTCTGGTCAGGGGACACACTTAGGTTGCAGATTCGATCCCTGGCTCACATTGATGTTTCTCTCTCTCTTCCTCTCAAATCCATAGACATATCCTCGGGTGAGGATTTAAAAATATATATATCAGAAGTGAAGATGTAGGCCAGTGATGGCAAACCTATAACACGTGTGTCAGAGGTGACACGCGAACTCATTTTTTTGGTTGATTTTTCTTTGTTAAATGGCATTTAAATATATAAAATAAATATCAAAAATATAAATCTTTGTTTTACTATGGTTGCAAATATCAAAACATTTCTATATGTGACATGGCACCAGAGTTAAGTTAGGGTTTTTCAAAATGCTGACACGCCGAGCTCAAAAGGTTCGCCATCACTGATGTAGGCAGTCAGTGTTGGGTACTTATGCAATGGCATAATGAACCATTTTTGATAGATAAAATGTCCTTTGGCACAAGTACTACTGACCAACAAAAATCCACCTTAAATGCTCAAAGTACTTTTTAGATTTTTGACTGAATTGTTATGCAGCTTATCCATTAAAAATGTGGCAAGTAATTCTGGGCTTACATATTGGCATTGAACATTTACTAGCTGTGTGATCTTGAAAAAATTGCTTATTCTCTCCTGTTTCACTTTTTTCACCTGTAAAATGCAGAAAATGATGTCTACTTAATAGATTGTTGTAAAAATTATCAATGTTGCCCTAACCGGTTTGGCTCAGTGGGTAGCGCATCGGCCTGCAGACTCAAGGGTCCCAAGTTCAATTCTGGCCAAGGGCATGTACCTTGGTTGCAGGCACATACCCAGCAGGGAGTGTGCAGGAGGCAGCTGATCGATGTTTCTCTCTCATCGATATTTCTAACTCTCTATCCCTCTCCCTTCCTCTCTGTAAAAAAATCAATACAATTTATTTTTAAAAAATTATCAATGTAATATATGTCAAACATCTGAAATATAAAAGTCACTTGATCAATGTTAACTATTAACACAATTATTGAGTTGAATTGTGATCCTACCCTAAAAAGAAAAAAAGAAAAAAAAAAAAGATATGTTTGATTTCTAATCCCAAGTATCTCAAAATGTGACCTTGTTTGGAGTCAGGGCTTTTACAGAGGTAATCAAATTAAAAGTGAGATCATTAGAGAGGACCCTAATCTAATGGGACTGGTGTCTTTATTTTTAAAAAGGGAAATTTAGACACAGAGACATATACACCCAGAGGGAAGTTGATGTGAAGACACACAGGTAGAAAACGATGATCTACAAGTCAAGGAGTGGGGCTGGAGCAAATCTTTCCCTCAGAGCCCTAGAAGGAACCAACCTTGCTGAAACATTGAGTTCATACTTCTAGTTTGTGACAAAACAAATTTCTCTTTTTTAAGCCATCCAGTTTGTGATACTTTATTACACAACTAATACTCAACTAAGTAAACATTTCATTGGTCATTAATATTTACCTTGACTAATCATGGTAAAAACTGTACACTTGACATTAGGCAAGTCAACTTTATCAACTCTGCTAAGTAATGGCCTATCCATAAATTAAATTAAATCTAGTACTTTTTCACATGCTTGTTTTCTGATTACTACACTAAAAACAGCCTGGCAGGAAAAAATATATAACAAAATAAAATTGGTTTACTATAATTATGATCATCTAGTTTTTATTAAATATAATTAGGGAAAATCATACACACAAATTTACAAATCTACTTTTCTACTGCTGAGGGAGTTTGCAAAGGAGGATATCAGGACATTTTACTACCCTAATTTCCTTCTCACCAAAAAAAAAGACAGCCAGCTTCTAAATGCCAACTATCAACACTACACCAGGGGCTGCTTAGACTGCAACAACCTTGCCAACAGAACCACCTTCAATTAAACAGGATGCATGCAAGAGTACATGGATTAATTGGCAGGTTTGGATTCTTCATTGACTTTCAACAAGAACTGATAGTTGCCGGGAGTTGTATCAACCGCCTTTCTTTTGCAAAGCACATTTCTAAAACCATTGGACCTTCTAGTGATGTGATTATCCTCATCTTAAATGTTTCTTTAAAAAAACCTAGCCTTCTACAGAAAGTAGTATGCATAGATAGAAATGGTGAGTCTAACCACACTGAACTGAGATACTCAACTATTATCATCAAAGACATAACTTTGCCAAAATTAACTTTCTTAATGGGTGAATCTCACACTTCCTCCAAATTCTTATATTGCCTATCATAACAATCTTTATATCCTATATAATAAAAGGGTAATATGCAAATTGACCCTAACAGTGGAACGACCGGTTGCTATGGCACGCACTGACCACCAGGGGGCAGATGCTCAACGCAGGAGCTTCCCCCTGGTGTTCAGTGTGCTTCCACAGGGGGAGCACTGCTCAGCCAGAAGCCGGCTCATGGCTGGCCAGCATAGTGGCAGTGGCAGGAGCCTTACCTGCTTCCGCAGCAGCACTAACGATGTCCAACTAACGGCTTGGGAGCGGGCCTAAGCTGTTAGTTAGACATCCCTTGAGGGCTCCCAGGCTGCCAGAGGGATGTCTGACTTCCAGCCATCAGTCGTACATCCCCTGAGGAGTCCCAGACTGCGAGGGCACAGGTTGGGCTGAGGGACCTGTATCCCCCCGAGTGCACGAATTTTCGTTCACTGGGCCTCTAGTTTTAACATAAAGAAAGAGGAGAAAAGTAATATGCAGTGGATGTCATGCACTAAATATTTTATATAATCCACTTACTCCTTATATCCATTGTTAAAAGATAGACATTGTTACCACCATATTTTGGACAAGAAAACATGAGGCTTAGTAAGGTTAGGCAATCCTAATTCGGTCACATAGCTATTACACTGTGGAACTGGGATTTCAATGCACATCATTTGGACCTCAAAGATTTTAAATTCAAACTCATGCAAGAGATTTAGAGTTCAGAGATCCCTGGCATTCAAGATGTTGATTTATTTAAGGTATGCACAGACTCCTTTAAAGCATCTGAAGTCATTTAGTAATATCTTGCTAAACCTGACTTGGTTTATTCTCCTTATAAACAAACTAGTTATTCATAAACACAAACTAAAAGGCTTCAATAAATTTATATCAAATTAATCCCATTATAAGAATATCTGAAGGTCTTTTAGATTCAGTACAGTGATACCTATTCTATGGTTAGTGTTCCAGCAACTTGAATCAATCCATTTATTTCTTGGAGATAAGCAATCAACTCTCCAATCACTAGTAGAAAAAAATGTTTAATTGTAATATTTTTACACATGAGTTATCTCACACTAGACCAAGAATATAGAGCTCTGGGTTCAAATCCTAGTAGACTATATAACCCTGACAATTACATGAACTTTTCTGACCTTATTTTCTTACCATGGATGAAATAAAGATGTTAGATGGACGACTATAAAGGCCCTTCAAGTTCTAATGCTAGATGATTTTTAGAATCTCTTCCACCCCTAGAAGCAGAGGTAACTTTGGATAGAACCTTTAAGACAATCAAGTGACAATGCCCAGACCAGGATCACTCTTTTCGGACAATTAGATAGTCTTTCTTCAGTATCAAAGTGATAGCAGTGAAGATAGTGGTGATAGAAATAACAGTAGTGTCACTAAGATTCATTGAGCACTTGCTATGTGCCAAGCACCAAACTAAGAATTTTACCTGTATTGTGTTATATCTAACTCAACATAACAGTATATGAGGTAGATACTATTATTTCTCCAATTTTAAAAATGAACTAACAAAGGAACAGAAAGGTTAGGTAACTTGACTAAGTCTATAATAATAAACAAGTGGTGAGGTCAATACAATCTTTGTTGATAAACCCTTGTCTTCTACTAGCCTGTATGCTCTCTGAAGACAGGCACTTTGCTTTATTTCTTTATTTATTTCCCTATTTATTTTTATTGATTTGAGAGAGAGAGAGAGAGAGGGAAGAAGAGAGAGAGAGAGACATCGATTTGTTGTTCCACATATTTATGCATTCATAGGTTGATTTTTTTATGTTCCCTGACTTTGGATCAAACCTGCAACCTTGGCGTATTGGGACAATGCTCTAACCAACTGAGCTACTCGGCCAAGGCCAGCAAGGACTGTGTTTTATTGTTAGCCTAGCACTGTGTCAGGCAAATGGTAGGGGTCCATTTACCATGTGGAATAAAAGGAATGAAGGAGATGAGGAGGGGAGAAGGAGAGAAGGGAAGAATGAAGGAAATTATATCTAGACATGCTATGTTCTAAATAAATGTTGATTTTCTTACTTTATTTCTTTAACCCTGAAATCACAGAAAATTCTTCAATTGTGCCCAGGAATCCTGGGGCTTGGTGATTTATCCCTCCTTGGTATTCCACACTAATTCTGGAACAAGTCACTGAAGAAACTGCTGTTACTGGTTTAATATTCTAGTTAATACATGTTTTTGTCTTGTCTCTTAGTTTCTAATGTTGAGATCAACAGAGGTATATAGTTTAATCTACCACACTAAAGTTATAATAATAATAATAATATAATTATGTCCTTGATATTGGCCTTTCACCCATTGGTGTCAACTAAGGAAAAAGAAAAACTGGTCCCAGTGGAAAGGTCCTTCCAAGCCTAGCAGCACCCGTGAATATCATATATCAGTGGTACCAAAATTTGAGAAGCCTAAACAAGATGGTTTGATACAATAGATATTGACTCATTATGCAACTTCTGCCATTCTTGTGTGACTGACCCATGCCACACAAAATGGAACTTTAGAGTAGCCTATCAAAAGCAGGTTTTAATTATCTACTCTTGACTTTATGTATTTACAGTTAAAATTTAGTAAATAATAGAAACCATAATTATAAACATGTATACAGTAAACACAGGGCTCATTACTTCTGTTTACCAAAACAGTCACATACCTTTAATATGACCTGATCTCACCTGAGCCAAAGAAAGTCAACATACATTTTTCTGTGTGTTTCAGGAAGGTACAGATGGGGGTAGGAGTGGGGAAGAAAGAAGAAGGATGGGTAGAGGGAGAGAGAGAGAGAGAGGTCAAAGAGAATAAGCGATTGCTCAGAAACCTATAGCATTAATTATATAACACAGGAGATTAGTTTATTCCTATGTTGCAACATATTTCCACAGTGACAAGTTCCATTTAACTTAGTCATATTAAATATCTCAGCACTGTGTATAGAATAAGGATAATATAAAGAATTTTCTCATAGTCAACAAAAATGAATATAAAGTATATTATGAATAGTGTGATGTCAATTCTTAGTGATAATGAGGATCAATTCTTACATATTCATTTCTCATTTTAAGGAAAGAATTTATCAGTAGTCTCATCTCTGTCTAATCAGCATTATGAGAACTAAAGGAACGCCATAAAGACCCATCCAAAATATTTAATGAGGAAGAAGTTTCTAGGACTCTCTAGCCCTCTATTTTTAATATAATTCAAACATGTTTTATTCATGTATACATTCATTTAAAATTTATTGACCGCCTACTATGTACAAGGCATTGCATTAAGGGGCTGTGGGCAATATCTACTTATCTCAGCACCTATGTTTCCTACTTCCAAAGATGTTAAATTTATATTATGGTGATGTATTTTTAAAAACAGATTTAAATAGGTCAAGAAATGAAAAAGATACACCAGCTCTAAAACTCTGTTACTAAATACTGATAGAAACTCCTCAGCAATTTAATATGTTAATGAGATTAATGCCAGTCATTTGAATAAATTTTCAATATGGGGAATTTGGGATTACTAAATAAATTATTTAACTATACTTTTTATATTGAGTTGCAGCTTTTTATAGTGCATTTATAAAATTTAACTAATATAAGATACAGTCTATAGTAGCTTGTTTATATTAAAATATAGATATTTATCAGAAAATATACAGAACTATCAACTAAAAGAAACATCACTGACGGCACTTAGGAAAATACCAAGTGCCTAGAATTTGATGAAAGTAAAGAATAATGTTCCAGCCTTGAAAACTATATCTGAGCTGTATCCCCTTTTCTAAGAGTGCTATTTAATTTTCACTTTTTCTTCTTTCTCACTTACACCCAACTGCAAGAGAGACACATGCCCAAATCCAGAATTCATCCTACAATATACCCTTAAATTTTCTGAATATGCCCCATGTGTCCACTAATAGCCAAATGCTTTCAAATCTGTTCAGTTAAATAGATCAATAACTACATCCAGCCTCACATAGTGGGGTTGCCAACATGGTGAAATTGAGCCAAACACAAAATGTGTCTATCAGGACAAAAATTATTAGCAACCCACTTATCTGGAGAGATCTCCTTTCCATAGGTATCCTTTAAAGAAGTTAACATACATATAATCTAGGACAGTTAACTAAAAAAATATTTGAGACTCAGAATGACAGATTTGGGAGAAAATATTTGGGAGCTAAAATCAGTGAGTTTTATAAGTAATCAATATAATAGTTCAAGGTCTACATCAAGTAAGAATCTTTCGAACTCAAGAGTATACAAAATACGTAACAGCACAAAGCAAACTGCTGACATGCTTCTCTGTGCGCTCACTCATAAGACACAGCTGCAATCCACAACTGAGCAGGTGCAACCTAGCTTCTGAGAATTCCTGCCTGTTGCCCGGGAACCACAACACCGTACAGCTGAGATTTTAAACAGGTGCAAACATCTTTTTCCATTTCCCTTCTGCTTGAGACAGTGCAGCAGACAGTACATCTGCAGCCATTCCTTACCTACAGCAATGACCACAGAATATAAACTCTAAAGCAGAAAGAAGTTTGAAAATAAAGCAATAATGTCAAAAACAGTGGTTCTGCAATAATTTGGCCCCATAATTTGGCTTTAATAGTACAGTTCCATAAAACATTCTCTAATGCTTCACCAGCTGAATGTTTTGTAATTAAAATTATTCTGCCTCATCAAATCTTAGAAATGTTTCTTTGCTTCTTACAATAGAGTGAAGTGCAAGGTGTATATAAAATGTACTATCCTTTAAAGCTGTCAATATTTACAAGGACTCAAAAATTAACATTTTCACATTATGAAATCTGTAAACAATTTTAATACACAAAAATATAATAACATGTCAGTTAACACATAGATTTATGTAACTATAGGTAATTCATATACATACCTGTGCAGCTATGGGACACAGACAGATGAGATTTACCAGGTACCTGAAATGCAAAACAAATATATAAGTAAAAATTAATTTTCTAAATAGAATCGGTTTTATGCTGAGACAATTTCTGCAGAGAAGTAGGAAATACTGCAGCATTTAAAGAGGTGAGTTATTTTATACCTATATCTTCCCTAGAGGATATTTCAAATCACCTTAAATTCATGTGTGTGAATATACACACTCATAGAGTCCCTCACAGTGTTATCAAGACAAGCACCAGCAAGGGACTAAGACTCACCATGGCCTCTGAAACGAAAATGCTTTCACTAGAGAAAGAGGCAAACACTTTAAAATGATTTTTTTTTTTTTGGTATTCTTCCAAGACTATTGCCTTCCTAATACACATATGACTACTAATCTCTAAAATGAAACCACTCAGATTCATCTGTATTCAGTTTAGTATATTGGTGAGGAAGAAAGTTGCTTTTGTAGAGCAGTCCACAAAAAATGCATAAATAAATAAAGTAAATTTGGAATGTTCATTAACTTCAGTTACAACAGCAAATAGATATGACATTGCTTGTTACAAGAGGGAATGTTAAAACCACACCAAACACTTTTGGAAAACTGACAATGAAGTGAGTGTCAATACAGAAAACATAAGTCCAGCTTAGGCAAAAAATATGCAGAATTTACAATTAGACCTGAAACACATCTGCATGTACTTGGAAACTGTAATGTAACATGCAGCCTCCACACTACTATGACCCTTAAAAATATTTCATAATTCTTTCTGAAAGCAAACTGAAGTGTTTAATTTATATACTTTTTTTTAGCATAGTGAATGACAGTAATATTAAATCAGTAGGTCTAATACTTGCTTAAGAGTATATAAAGGTAATAATCAATGTTGATGATGGTTCAATAGAACACCCTTTTTATACACTTCTGATGAGTGTGTGAATTGCCAAAATGTTCCCGGAAAACTACTGGGTAGTATGTATCAAGAACTTAAAGTTCAAAATCTGTAGTCATTAATTAGCTCTAGAAATCTATCTTACATAACTGAAAACCAAAAGATTTATGTTAAAATGGTAATATTTATGATAGAGAAAAACTAAAAGCAACCTAAATGTCCAATAGTAGAAAAATAATATAAGAAAACATATCAATGTAAAGAAATATTTTGTAATAATCCACAGGGTAAATGGTGGTACTATAATGTTATATAAACATATAGAGTAGCATTTGCATGGACATGATGAAGTGGCTTAGAAGATGAAAAATAGAGCACACAAAAATGTTGAGTAATTATATCTGGATAATAGGGTGATGACTGATTTTAATGTTCTATTTATTTTTATGTATAGGTAATGTGTACAAAAACATCCTATATAATAAAACCCTAATATTCAAATCAACCAAACGGCGGAATGACTGGCGGAACGACTGGTTGCTATGACACGCACTAACCACCAGGGGCAGACGCTCAATGCAGGAACTGCCCCCAGCTTGCAGGCCCTGACCAGCCACTGGGTGTGGGGCTGGCAGGCAGGCAGCGCCAGGTTGCCACCAGCCAAGGTGGGTGCCAGGAGGGGGTCCCCAGTCACTCTGCCAGTCACCCCGCTGAGGAAGGTGAATGGTGGCGGCGATGAGGGGCAGGGCTGGCAAGCGGGCAGTGCTAGGCCACCAGCCAAGGTAGGTGCCAGCAGGGGCCCCCCAATTGCCCCGCAGGTTGCCCCACAGAGAGAGGCAACTGGTGGTGGCGGTGGGGGATGGGGCCGGTGAGTGGGTGGCACCAAGCCAGCCAAGGCAGCTGCAAGCAGGGGCCCTAATCACCCCGCTGGTCGCCCCACAGATCAGCTCTGATCGCCGGCCAGGCCTAGGGACCCTACCCATGCACCAGGCCTCTAGTCTATATATATAAAAGCCTAAGCGACCGAACGCCAGAATGACCAAAACAACCGGAATGACTGGAACAACTGGAAGCTTGCACACACTGACCACCAGGAGGCAGATGGTCAATGCAGGAGCTGCCCTCTGGTAGTCAGTGCGCTCCCACAGCCACCTCCTGTGGCCAGCCAACCTCCCTTGATCCCTCCCCCTGTCTGGCAGGCCCTGGCCAGCAGTCGGCAGCCAGCAGGAAGGAAGGCCCTGGCCAGCAGCTGGAAGGCCCTGATCAGCCCTGATTGCCAGCCAGACCTAGGGACCCCACCCGTGCATGAACTTTGTGCACTGGGCCTCTAGTCCTATATAATAAAAGCCTAATATGCTAAGTGTCTAGTCGTCCATTCAACCAATCAAAGTGTAATATGCTAATGATATGCTAAGGCTGCTCAAGCACTCGCTATGAAGTGCACTAACCACCAAGGGGCAGACAGTCAACTGGTGACCAGTTGCTAAGACGTGCACTGACCACCACAGGGCAGATGCTCCGACCAGTAGGTTAGCTTGCTGCTGGGGTCCAGCTGATTGGGACTGAGCGAATCAGGCTGGACATCCTCTGGAGCCCTCCTGTGGTCCCTCCCCAGCTGGCCAACCTCCCGCATCCCTCCCTGGCCCCAATAGTGCACCGGTGGGGTCCCTTGGCCTGGCCTGCGCCCTCTCACAATCTAGGATCCCTCAGGAGATGTCAAAGAGCCAGTATCGGCCCGATCCTGCAGGCCAGGCCAAGGGACCCCACTGGTGCAGGAACTCATGCACCGGGCCTCTAGTTATTTTATAATAGGGAAAATTTTTAGTTGGCAGATAGCAGTAAAAGAAAAGTTATAAAGTGCCATATGGAAATCATAAATCTAACCTTCCTAAGGGAAGTCAATTACTTGAGTTATACATAAAATCCACCAAGTATACCCCACAGTGAGAAACTCATCCTCCTGTTTCCACACAGGGGTGCAACCACAGTCTCTTTCATCCCACTGCTTTAGAACCTATTCCAGTAATTCAATAGCACATTTTAATCATTTTAGTAAAGTATCTTTAATTATGCAGAATGAAATGATGACAAGAACAATTTAGGATTGCAAATCTGTTCAACCTAGTACACACTAATTTATTCACTAAGTAAATGATATGTAATGAGTGTCTATTACATGCAAAGTGCTGTGCTTGGCGCGATGATATGCTAAAAGATAAACTGGAATATATCTTACTTTCATAGAGCTAACAATTTAAAAGTGCTAAAAATGTTAATATACTTTCCTATTATTTTTACTGTAAACCCAAATTGCTCTAAAAATAGCCAAAAAAAAAAAGAAAAAACAAAGAAAAAACCCAACAACCTGGAAAAACAAAACAAAAAAATTTACATACAGCTTACATAAAGATGTAAACATGCTACAGTTTAAGGCATTTGTGACAGATCTGGTATACTTTAAAGCAAAAAAACGATCAGATTTATTATTTTATATTATTAAGCAAAAACTGATATTTAAGTAATTAAACAGTTATCCTAGACAGTTTGGTTCAATGGATAGAGCAATGACTCACAAACTGAAGAGTCCTGGGTTTCATTTGGGTCAAAGGCACATACCTTGATTGCAGGCATGATCCTTGGCCCTGGTTGGGGCACATGCAGGAGGCAACCAATCGATATGTTTCTGTCACATCGATGTTCTCTCTTTCTCTCCCCCTCCCTTTCACTCTAAAAATCAGTGGAAAAATATCCTTCCATGAGGGTTAAAAAAAAAGTTATGAGTACATGAGTGTGTATCACTTATAAAATGCCCTAGTAAATTACTTTAAATTGTAATTTTTTTCCTTACATAATCTACTTTTTGTTAATAGAGAATTATGTAATAGGAGACCAGGTATGAAGGGATATTGATCCAATCTCTAATGCCAGATTTGTAAAATTATCTCAGATTATCTAAGGCCACATAAAACATATGCACAATTATTAACAAGCTAGTTATTTATTGGCAACCAAAGTAAATAAGTAAGTTTCTTGCTAACCTTGCCAAAGACACTATTATAACCCCACCACCAGGGAAAGAAAAGGAGGATAGGAATGTAGACAAGTGCTGAGAGAATCACTAAAAACTAAAGGTAGGTAATGGTGGTGGTAAGGGTACCATTTCAGTTGTGCTGATAGAGTGATGCAGCATAGAGTTTCAACAGCTCAGCTTCCTTGTGGCCTGGACCCATAATTGTTATTTGCCCCTTCTGATGCTAGTGCCACATGATGGTTTTGAGGTTCAGCCAGTGGGTCAGCCTGTGTGGAGTGGAACCAAGCACTGAGAGAGGCTGTTCATGGGGTCAATGATCCGTAGATCTGGGTCTCACAGAGTTCTGGACAGCAACAGTTCTGTGAGGCAGGGTGGTGGTTAAGTGATTAGCTTTTGCTGTCAGACAAACCTGGGATCAAATTCCAGGCCCCCATCCCCCCGCCCCACCCCTGTCTCTTCAATTGTGTGATCTTGAACAAGTTACATTTTCTCTGTCTATAAAATGATAATCATGTTATCTACCCTATAGGATTGTTTGTGTGCATTATGTTACAGTCATTTAAAAGATCTAGCGCAGTGCCTGCTCGAAAGCAAGCATTGCTAAATGGAAGCTACTAGTACTGTCCTAGTTGTATGAGAAAAAGAGGGAATGTCTGTCCCTTTAAGGCAGTGGTTCTCAACCTTCTGGCCCTTTAAATACAGTTCCTCATGTTGTGACCAACCATAAGATTATTTTCATTGCTACTTCATAACTGTAATGTTGCTACTGTTATGAATCGTACTGTAAATATCTGATATGCAGGATGGTCTTAGGCGACCCCTGTAAAAGAGTCGTTCGACCACCAAAGGGGTCGAGACCCACAGGTTGAGAACCGCTGCTTTAAGGTAAGGGGCTAAGCTAAGCAGGCATTAGGGACATAGAAAAAAATGGCTTTCTTGAGATATCACTCTGTATTCCACAACTCATTCACGAGCCAATCATGTGCCGGGTGTGTACCGAACATTTCTGAATCAGGAAACTATAACAATATTGATAGCCACAATAAGCAATTCTAAACAGTCTTTTTAAACACCATCCTTTTTAGTAAAGAGGAAGATAGTAGGATCTAAATAGTAACATGTACAGCAATTCTGTCCATTTTTCTGGGTGAAAAATGAAGGATCAATTTCCATATTTAACTAAAACAACAGGATTTGAAAAACAAGGACAAAATAAATGTAATTATCCAACTGGAATCAGGCTGAGGTGTTGTGGGTTCCTTAACAATCACTTGCGGACAGAATGCATACTGCTGTTGTTCTCATCCTCATTTCTGCTGTGATTTGGAGGACAGCACAGATCCAGAACAGTTAAATGGTGTCTTCAGAATCCCATGCAGTTATCTAATCTCTAGAACTGTTTGGGTCACGTGAGGGTGAAGTTACTTACTATCAGTGCCACCCCAAATGGAGTTACACTGTAGAGGATTTTTTTTTTTTTTAGTTCTTTTCACTTCTAGGTTGGCACAGCTGTTTCCCCAGTGGGAACTGAATAGGTCCAACACTATTGTGAAGTTTAGGAAATACATTTGTCCTCCACACTGAGCCTGGCTAGAGGTGAAAGAAGGAATTCTTAATGGTGCCTCTGGAGCCATTAATAAATCTCATAGCTAATTCACTTAGGACACTGAAAAGGGCTTTGGCCGGGTCTGCAAGGCCAGTGGCTCCATTAATGGACTGTAAACCTAAATTCAGACTAAAAAACAGTTCCCTTATGACTGAATAAGCATCCTCACAAACATTTTAAGTGCTTTACATTTAAAATTTGATCTATTTTGAGAAAAGATTCCATTTAATCCCAAATACTTTAATTTTATTTAATATTATTTACTTCTTCTAGACACACAACTGAGCTGGGTACTCTATCATTATTATATTGTTATTATAAAAATAAAGACTTTAATCATCAATAAATCCAATTAATGTTTAAAAATTGAAGTTCCCTAACTTCTGTGGTTTATCTGAACAGAAAGACTATGAGGAGTAAGAGGAATTGTAATTTTAAAAGTAGACTTGAAAAACTTATTAATTATACTTAATTTTATAAATTACTGAGAATTAGACCTTTATGCTTAAAAATCTATCTTTCTGTCAGACAAAGGAAGCATGAGAAGCAACAGTTATCTATTTATCGGCTCTGTGAGTTGGAAACAGATAAAGAAAGTACAGTAAGGAAAGAAGGAAATTATCCAAAAACACCCCTTATCCCAAGGGCATAGTTTGATCTGTCTAGATATTAAGTCAGACCAGCTATAATAAACCTACAAAATGCATGAAAAACTAAGTTTATAAAAAATGCTATATTTGAGTTTTCTAGCATTAATGGCTACTTCCTAAAATGAAACAAATTTAATATCAAAGTTTATGTGTAAACATGATGAATTTAAACTCTCAGGTAGAAACCTGAACTACAAAACACTAATTGTTAATAACTCTATTTATCCTGTACTCCACACTTCAAAGTGTATTAAGAGGAAAACCAAGTGTTTTTTATTTTAAATTAGGTGAGTTTTTAAAAATTCTTATATGAAAATGGAAGCGCTAGTCAAAAAAATGAACAAAACTAGAATTTAGATAAACATTAAGAATTACATTTTCAAAATACTCTCAACTATGGAAAGGAATTATTTGCTCTTGGAGAATGTGAAAATTCTATTGACCTGCTTGTACACATACATTTTGGGGTCTTAGATAGGCATGATCTCCTCCAGAATCTGATGTTCTGGGCTTCATCTTGTTCTAATTATCATCACGCTACATTGTACCTGACCTTCACCAAAGACTGTAAACTTGGGCGTAGCGTTTCTATCTTATTCACTATTACAACTCTAGTCCTTACCACCGGACCTAATAAACAGTAGGTGCCTTAAATATCAGTTAAAGGAATTTTGAATAAATTGTGTTTCCATCTATTTCTGATGATTAAGAAAATTCACACTGCATAAAATTAGGGAATGACATTCTTTTTAAAAAATACATATTTTTATTGATTTCAGAGAGGAAGGGAGAGGGACAGATAGAAACATCAATGAGGGAAAAACACTGATCAGCTGCTTCCTGCACACTCCCTACTAAGGATCAAGCCCACAACCCCAGGCATGTGCCCTGACAGGGAATCGAACCATGACTTCCTGGTTCATAGGCTGACGCTTGGCCAGAGCCACTCTGGCCAAGTGGAAATAACATTCTTAAACAAGTTGTTTTGCAGACTTTGAAAGAGTAATAATCTTCCAACCTCTTTCACTTTTCCTTCCTTCTTTTCCTCTTAATCATTATAAAACTAAATGACGAGAATCTGAGTATCAAATGTTTACAACGGATTAGGAAGCCTGGTTGGTTTGGACCCACAGTGGAGAGAGGTGAGCCATCCAAATCCCACTTGTTAATAGACACCTGGTGTGGCCGAAGTTGAGACTCAGTTCTCTGAGAGTTCTGCAGCTCCCAAACTATTGTTTGTTTCTTCTACTCTCCCTAAGAGGCCACTTCTGGCTACTTTTCCTGAAACAGAACCTCCATTATTTTATTCCTGTTGGCATTTATGAGAGTTTGAATAATTCATATAGTTATTGGTGTATGTGTTTATTATCTCTCTCCCCCATGAGGCTGTACACCTAATGAGGTCACATCATTTTGCTTGGCACTCTATATCCAGGGTCTAGTTTAGTGCCAGGCACACAATAAACACTCCATAAGTATTGTCAGATGTATAAATATTAGGTGTGGAGCAGCAGCTTTCAATCAAGAAACTAAAACTAAGTAGTTAACAGCTACTCCTAGCCTTGTTTTCTCTACATTCCAACCCTATCTACCACATGAAAGCCTTGATACTATTGGTACTCATCTATTGTAAATTTCATTCAACCAGTAGCAAGTCAGGAACAATTCAAAGCAATTCTAGGTCATCTGGAGGTCTAGAATGTGTAGAAGAAGCAATGGAATTGTAATGAGGACAGCTACCACTTCCAATTAAAAGTTTAGGATCTGAATTCCAGCTTACAAGTGTGTATCCTAGAGGAAACTTACATAAACTCCCTAATACTCAGTTTCATCTTATAGAAAATGTGAGAATTTTCTCTAACACCATAGTGTTGAACGGCGATTAAATGAAGGTGTATATCTGAAAGCAGCTGGTATTTAGGAGAAGGGCTCACTACAAATTAGTTCCTTTACATTGGCCAGCCAGTTTCTGCAGAAATATAGATATGATTTGACTAACCCAGGAGCAGGCATTTTAGATAGAGAAAAATGGAAGAAACAGAGCTCAAAGGTAGAAAAAAAGTAAGTAGATATTTAGGATGATACGTTTTTAAAAAAGGGTAAGTCAGAGTGGTAGAAAGAAAATAGCAGTTAGAAATGGAAGAGATTTTAAGATGGTAGAAAAATTGCCAAGAAATCTATTAACTCTGCCCTTAGGTAACACAGCCTTCCCCTCCTATATATAATATATAAAATAATTGCTACTATTACAGTTAGGAAAATAATAAACTGAAAACGTACATTAAACACATATTAGAGATTTAACATTCTTCACATGATTTATCATGCTGGAAACTCAGCCTGGGTAAATATAGCCATGAACTTTATTATTTACTATGATAAAGTAACAGCATATCCTCCTCTATGTACTACCTGCAGAGTTATAAAAGACAAATGTGTATTTGCTCTTTAGGTACAATTATGAGGCAGCAGAATATAGAGTTAGGCCCTTTCATTGCATTTTGTGCTTATCAAACAGTGGCTACCATGGGAAGGAAAGCTTGATATCATGAAAACTTTATTGGAATTCTTTATTTCACACATAATTGCTTTTATTTTTTCACTACTTTAAAGCTTATGTCAGTTCCCTCAATAAAATTATTTTCTGTCTAAGTCATTATCTTTTAGCGTATGTAAGTTGGAGTGTGTGTGTGTGTGTGTGTGTGTGTCCTTTCCTTTGTTCTCAGATAAAGAAACAGGATAAGAAGTGTTAGATGCATTGCACACCAAAAGTAACCACTATGCTTCTATATTTTTCTTCAGGAGTTGCCCATCTGGTACCAATAAGCTTATCAAAAATTCATTTGAATTCACAGCCTTTGTGTACTTGAAGTGATAAACTGTTTTTTTCATAGTCTGTGTTCTCTACAACCCCATCACCTTCCTGAGGGCTGGAATCTGCCTATCTTTCTTTCTTTTATACTAGAGGCCCGATGCACGAAGATTTGTGCAAGAATGGGCCTTCCTTCCCCTGGCTGCCAGCACCGCCTTCACTCTAGCCTGAGCAGCCTTTCTGCCTTCATTCTGGCCCGGAGCCACCTTTCTGCCTTCCCACACTGCCCAGAGGCCTGGGGCGGCTGGGGCAGTGGGGAACGCATGCGTACCGCCCCGCCCCCTCGGCACCTGCGTATGCAAATTGACCCACCATCTTTGTTGGGTTAATTTGCATATTCACTCCTGATTGGCTGGTGGGCATTGCGAAGGTGCAGTCAATTTGCATCTTTCTCTTTTATTAGTGTAGATCATATCACCTAGTTCAGGGACAGGCACATAGTACAGCTGTTAGATATTTCATTTATTTGTTAAACCAATACTTATTGATCACTACTATGTGCCAGACACTGTTCTAGGTGGGGAAAATATAGGAGTAAACAAAATGAACAAAAATTTCTGATCCCACACAGACTATATTTTTGTGTGGGCAATTGATAATAAGCAAGACAAACAAGTTTAAATATACAATATAATAAGGCAATGGTCTATTCCAGTGGTTGGCAAACTGCGGCTCACGAGTCACATGCGGCTCTTTGGCCCCTTGAGTGTGGCTCTTTCACAAAATACCACGTGTGGGTGCACACATACAGTGCGATTGAAACTTTGTGGCCCATGCGCAGAAGTCGGTATTTTGTGGATGAGCCAGACTCAAGGGACCAAAGAGCCACATGTGGCTCATGAACCGCAGTTTGCCGACCACAGGTCTATTCTAAGGAATTAAAAAGAATCAAGGAACAGAGAAATAAATGCTGGGATGAGAGTTGGGGGTGAAATTTTAAATAGGCGGCCAGTGATGATATCACTGAAAGATCACATTCAGGTAAAGGCCTAAGATAAATGAGGAAATGAGTTAGAAAGATATCCTTGGAAAAAGAGCATTCAAGCCAAAAGAAAGGAAAGTGTAAAGGGCACCTCACAGGAGTATTCTCTTCTGTTTCCTATTAAAACTAGTGACCTGTCTCGGGAAATCCCGGGAGACCCGGGACCCTCCCCCCACCCCAGCGCCATGAGGCCGCAGGATGGCCCAAAGTCCTGGAGTGCTGCCCCAATGCCCCACCTCCGGGCTGTGTGTAGCAGCTGCTAGGCCCCATCCACGCAGCCCACACGCAGGGCCCCAAAACCCCCGGCAGAAATTGTGCGAAGTGGCCGCCAGGACCCTGGTGCCCCTGAGGGCCGCAGGAACCCCAGCGGAAGCCCCGAGGAGTGGCTGCGACTCCTGCCCCTGCTGCCCCACCCCCCGCTGTGCACTCCGCCATCCTGTAATGGTGTTACAGTGTGAGGGTCAATTTGCATATGGTAAATTATATAGGATGTCAGGCTAGATCTTCACAGAATTCTCCTGTTAAGACATAGAGGTGCTATATTTAAAAGAGAAAACACACATGAATTTTGTGCACCAGGCCTCTAGTTGTAAATAATGCTGCAATAAACATAGGGGTCCATATATCATTTTGGATTAGTGTTTTTGTTTTCTTTGGATAAATACCCATAAGTGGAACTGCTGAACAATTTGGCAGTTATATTTTCAATTTTTTGAGGATTCTCCATAGTGTTTCCCATAGTGGTTGCACCATTTACAATTCTACCAACAGTGTACAAGGGTTCCCTTTTCTCCACATTCTTGCCATCACTTGTTATCTGTTGATTTTTTATGATAGCCATTCTGGCAAGTGTGAGGTGATATCTCATTGTGGTTTTGATTTGCATTTCCCTGATGATTAGAGATGTTGAACATCTCTTTGCATGTTTGTTGGTTATCTGTATATCCTCTTTGGAGAAATGTCTATTCAGGTTCTCTGCCCATTTTTAAATTCAATTGCTTGTTTTTGTTGTTAAGTTGCATGAGTTGCTTATATATTTTGGATATTAGCCCCTTATTGATGTATCACTTGCAAATATCTTCTTCCATTCAGTAGACTGTCTTTTCATTTTGTTGATGTGCAAAACTTTTTAGTTTGATATATAGCAAGGGCAACAAAAGCAAAAATGAACAAATGAGACTAAATGTTGCCTTTAAATATATTAGGACTTTGCTAAGAATGTGTGTGTGCAGGTGTGTGTATGTCTGTGTATGCTTAAGTAATTTTAGCCACTTATGTAATATTTTTATTTATAATAGTCTATTCAGATTTACCAGTTCCTTTGAATTCAGTTATATTTTTCTATAAAATTGTCCATTTAATCTAAGTTTTAAAGGAGGTTGAATATTTAGTTCAAATAAACAGTACAAATTTGTTCACAGTATTCAGTAATTATTTTAAATCTCCAAATAGATTTTTTCTTTTTAATGCTGTTTATTTGTACCTTCTTTATGAAAAAATTTCCCAGAAATTTGTCTATCAGACTTGTCTTTTCAAAGAACCAATGTTTTATTTTGTTAACTGTATTACTTTTTCATTTCACTTATTTCTGATATTATTTTGCTATGTTCCTGATTTTATATTTTTTTGGTTTTACATTATTGTATCTTTTCTAACTTAATAAGTTTTAGTCATTTTTAACATATAAATTTAAAGCTACACATTTTCCCCTAAGAACTTCTTTAGCTACATCCCTTGAGTTTTCATAATGTATTGTATTCATTGTCATTGAGTTCTACATATATAACTCAGTAATAAAAAAAGAATAAAATCTTTCTGTCTAAAATCTGAAACAAAAAACATGTTTTTAATAAAGGCAACATTTACTAAAACTTCAGAAACCAGTTAAGGTCTATGTTATAAAAACTGCACCATAGGAAACAAAAAAGCACCTAAACTCATTGCATAGGGTGATTAAACAATTACATCAAAACTATACAGATGACTTATGAGAAAGAAAATTACTTGCAATTAGGATTAAGAAGCAAAATCAAGCAAAGAACACTGAGTGGGGAGAGGTAACAACAGCTATCACTTGTTTAGCTCCTACTAAGTGCTTTGCCAAGAGTTTTACATATATTTAATTTAATATGTGCATCAGCCATATGAGGTAGTCTTTTTTGATTTTCATCACCATTTTATAAAGAAAACATGATGCTTAAAGAACAGAACTGGATCAAAGTCACAGAGCTAATAGCTGACAGAGATTATGTTATGTGACTAAAACCTGTTACTTAAACACTACCTTCTAATGCTTCCTCATCTTTTAAATATATATATAATTGATTTCAGAGAGGAAGGGAGAAAGAGAGAGAGATAGAAATATCAATAATGAGAGAGAATCATTGATGGGCTGTCTCCTGCATGCCCCAAACTAGGGTTTGAGCCTGCAACCCAGGCATGTGCCTTGACCAGGAATCAAACCCTGACGTCCTAGTCCATAGGTCCATGCTCAACTACTGAGTCACTCCAGCCGGGCTTCCTCATGTTTTTAAAAGTATATTCAAACGGAACATTATAATCTCTCCACAAAACTAAATCCAATTTTGAATGCAATATTATTTTTGGTTTTCAACAGTTTTAAATAATACTAGAGGCCCGATGCACAAAGATTTGTGCAAGAATGGGCCTTCTTTTCCCTGGCTGCCAACACCGCCTTCACTGTGGCCAGAGCCACCTTTCTGCCTTCACTTCTGCCTGGAGCCACCTTTCTGCCTTCCTATGCTGCCCAGAGGCCCGGAGCAGCTGGGATGGTATGGAACACCTGCATTGTCACCATGGTGATGATGCAAGCATCCTGCTCCACCACGGGCCGCTCAGCGCCTACATATGCAAATTAACCCACCATCTTTGTTGGGTTAATTTGCATACTCACTCCTGATTGGCTGGAGGGCATCGCAAAGGTACAGTCAATTTGCATCTTTCTCTTTTATTAGTATAGATTCCAAGGCATTGTTTTCTTCAAATTTATTGTGTTTCAGGTTCACTAAACTTAAATGTATGTATGTATTCCACAAAATTTGTGAAGCTTTAACTTTTATTCTTAAAATATTTAAATATTTTCTCTATCTTTGTTCTCAAATTACTTATATGACACATCTTTTCAAACTGTTCTTCAGGTTCTGCTTATTTTTCTACTATTTTTCTCCTCACTTCTTTTTAGATTGGATGATATCTACGGATCTTCAAGTTTACTCACTTTTTCTTCTGCCTTTTCCATTACATTATTAAGCCTATTCAGTGATTTATTTGTTTCAGACAATGTACTTTTCTGTTCTCAAATTTTTATTTACTTACTACATATATACAGGGTGTCCGGCAAAAATGTATGCGTACTTTAACATCTGATAGCTCAACTTTGAAAGTGAAATGAATATTTTGCAAAGAATATCCTATCTAATAAAAGAGAAACATGGTAATTAGCGTACATCCGCTACCCTTCCCATTCTCTAATCAGCGAGATATGCAAATTAACTGCCAGCCAAGATGGCCGCCGGCAGCCAGGCAGCTTGAAACTAACATGAGGCTTGCTTGCTTCAGTGACGGAGGAAACCAACATTCCCCGCCTGCCTTGCCGGCCTCTGAGCTTGCAGTTTGAAACATAGTTACAAATACAGAAGCTAAACAAAACCCCAGAAACCAGCTTTCAGCGAGCCGGGCTCTCAGAGCTGGAGTTGATACAGTGTTTCAATTATAGAACACAAACAAACCAGATACCTGCTTTCAGCAGCAGAGGCCTCAGAGCTGGAGTCAGAGCTAAAGCTGGCCCAGAATAAAAAGAAAAAAAAAAGAAAAAAAGGAGCAGTTGGGAGCTTCAGTCACCTGCGAGCCTGAAAACAGCCCTCAGCCCCTCACCCAGACTGGCCAGGCACCCCAGTGGGGACCCCCACCCTGAAGGGTCTGTGTCCAGCTGCAAACAGCCATCATCCCCTCATCCAGGCTGGCCAGGCACCGCAGTGGGGACCCCCACCCTGATCCAGGACACCCTTCAGGGCAAACCAGACGGCCTCCACCCATGCACCAGGCCTCTATCCTATATAGTAAAAGGGTAATATGCCTCCCAGCACCAGGATCAGCGGAGTTGCGAGGCCTCCTGGCACCGGGATCAGCATGACAGGAGGCAGCCCCCAAACCCCCTCATCGCCCTGCGGCTCTGTGTGTGACAGGGGGCGGGGCCACAACCTCCCCATCGGCCCTGCCCTGAGTGTGAGAGTGGCAGCGCCCCAACCCCTTGATTGGCACTGCTCTGTGGTTGATAGAGGGCGGCGCCCCAACCCCCTGATCCACCCTGCTCTGTGTGTGACAGGGGGCGGTGCCCCAACTCCCCTATTGGCCCTACTCTGTGAGTGACAGGGGACCTCCCCAACCCCCTGATTGACCCTGCTCTGTGCGTGACAGGGTACGGAGCCCCAACCCCCTGATTGGCCCTGCTCTGTGCGTGACAGGGTACGGAGCCCCAACCCCCTGATTGGCCCTGCTCTGTGCATGACAGGGGGTGGCGCCGCAACCTCCCCATTGACCCTGCCTTGAGTGCGACAGGGGGCAGTGCCCCAACCCCCCAATCGGCCCTACCCTGAGCATGACTGAGGGTGGCATCGCAACCTCCTGATCTGCCCTGCTTTGTGCATGACAGGGGGCGGCACCCCAACTCCCCAATCAGCCCTGCTCTGTGCCCGACCAGGGGGTGCACCTAGGGATTGGGCCTGCCCTCTCCCACCCGGGAGCAGGCCTAAGCCAGCAGGTCGTTATCTCCCGAGGGATCCCAGACTGCGAGAGGGCACAGGCCGGGCTGAGGGCCCCCCCCCCCCCCAGTGCACAAATTTTTGTGCACCGGGCCTCTAGTTATGAAAATAAATATATTACTCACAATTCAGGTGTTCTTGAATATTTTCAGCTGAAAATTCTCATGAAAAATGAATTTAAAGTTGGTCAGGGTTGCCACTTAGGGACATTTTTTTATAGACACGCGTGGCATGTGGGGAAGGTCTGCTGCTTGCATCTACAGACACTTATGGCGTGCAATGGGTTAACCATATTTTCTTCTACCTCATTTGGTATAGTTGTAACAGCTGCTTTAATTTTCTTGTCTGATACTTCCAACATTTGGGTCATTTCATAATTGTCATCTGTTGATTTTCTTTTTCTTTGAGAAAGGGTTACAGTTTGCTGTTTGTTTTAAAAAAACTAATTTGGGGTTAAATGAACACTGTCAGTGATATTTGTGGATATTATGGATTGTATTATATACAGCCAGACAATGCTGAAATTTTTGTTTTAGCAGGCCATTAACTTAACTAGTCTGAAACTTTAATCTCTGCCCTGTGTTCAGTCTGCCCTATACATGTGTGATTCAGGGGTCAGCCAAAGACTTAGGCAGAATTTATATACTGTATTTGAGGTTCCCCATCTCTGTCTCTTTCCTTTCCTGTGCTACCCCTCACTCTCTGGTATCTCTGCTCCTACCCAGGATTCCTCTAGTCAGAAAGCAGTGGGATTTCTTTTGAAGTTTACTTTTCCTATGTTGCCACTACACTTACAGATACTCTCAGGAATTCACTTCACCCCATGTCAGTTGCTTTATCCAAGTTTCATTTCCTCTCTAAAACCTTTCTACTATTGTTCAGATTAAAACCTTCAGATTATTGTATTATATTTTGTTTTGTTTTTGTTCATAGTTTATGGCTGTTATTTGCAGTTAGGCTGTTTGATTATAAGTTTATTTCTCCACACCAGAACTAAAAATCTTATATTATGATGTATTCTGGGAATAGAAAGCTCTAAAAAGGTACAAAGAAATGCAGAAAAGAATTGGAGTAAATGGGCTAGACCAGCCGTGGGCAAACTACAGCCCACGGGCCAGATCCAGCCTGTTTGAAATGAATAAAACTAAAAAAAAAAGAAGAAGACCGTACCCTTTTATGTAATCATATTTATTTTGAATTTATATTAGTTCACACAAACACTCCATCCATGCTTTTGTTCCGGCCCTCCAGTCCAGTTTAAGAACCCATTGTGGCCCTCGAGTCAAAAAGTTTGCCCACCCCTGGGCTAGACACATGCCACTTGCTTCTTAGAGAAGCATGACACATGAAGCAAATGGACAAGGAAGTGGGCAATAAATAAACTTAGAGGAATATATGCTACAAATTAGGAAAGAAAGCAAGTGAAATTTATATATAGAAAATTCTCAAAAGTTTTGGAAATGGAAAAAATATCAGCCAAATGCTTTAAGCGTAATACTCTTGCCAGATCCCAGAACCAAAGTAGGAGAATAAATTAATAAAAAGAATCCCCGTCCGAAATTTCTTTGTCAAGATTCACAATAACCCACAACACATCTCAAAGCTTGAGAAATTATCTAAAGAACTGGCAATAATTAAGTTCCCAACTAAATTATATTTTCTAAATTAAAAATAAGCACACACTCAAGTGTAAAAAAATTTTTTAAAAATAACCTGAAGCTTGGTCAGCATGGCTCAGTGATTGAGCATCGATCTAATGAACCAGGAGGTTGCGGATCGATTTTCCCTGTCAGTCAGGGCACAGGCCCAAGTTGAGGGCTCAATCCCTGGTGTGTGCCGTGCAGAAGGCAGCTCATAATGATTCTGATCATTGATGTTTCTATCTCTTTCTCTCTCTGTTCCCTCTCTGAAATCAATAAAAAATATTAAAAAATAAGCTGAAAATTGAGCCCATTCATCTCTATCATTACCAGATCTGCTTTTAGACTTGATGCAATATAGGACATGGTAACATCAGGTAGTAGAAGAAAGTATCTCATTTAAAACTCCGCATGAACCTAATCTCTGCAAGAGAGCTATCATTTCAAATAATTTTATTATACTTTTTGTTCTTTTGGTATTCCTCTGGATCTAATTCTATTATGTTACAGTAAAAGTTTATGCCTCCCTTCTCCATCAGTCATGAGAAGATATGGCTCCACCATTAAGCATCTTTGGGACATGGGACATGTCCCTTCACTTAAGGCTTTAGTTTACTCATGTAAAATGTGATGCTAGAACAAATGGTTTCTACTTTGCAATTGACCCATTCTATGACTATAAATTGCCTTAGTTCTGAATTCTTAAAATTTTTGAGGTCTTGTAGGATTTCTATGAAACAGGTCTGGCAAAGTCCTCAAATCTCAGGCCTATGAAAAAAATATTCAGGAGAGACTGATTATCCTTTGCAGAAAATGAAGGGGTGGAAATGCAGGCACCCACATACAATCTCAAGTAAATCATGAACTGGCATCTGAAGTTGTGATACTTACAGTTATTTACCTCCGTACTTCAGGTGAATGAGATAATTTTGTAAATGGTGTGTTAAAAATAATTTTAAATTTGAAAATAAAGTAATTGGACATTTGTTATGAATTTTAAGAAAAATATGCTGCAATATTAAGATTCTGAGAACTTTAGATCTATCACCTTATAAAAAAACTGCTTAGAATCAAAAAGGAAAACAGTATAAATACTACAACGCTATTTACAACTGTTTGGATTACATTCATTCAAATAACCTTAATAAACATATATTGAACACCTCGTTAGTACAAGGTGCTGTACTATCCCCTGCGAGACACATACATATAACAAAGAATTTTGGTTTTGTCTTTAGGGAGATTATGATCTACCAGAAGCAACACATACTAGAAGACATTCATACATAAATAATAATAGTGCATAGCAGGAGGAAGTAAATACTATGAGCAAAAAATAGGGAGAAACCTGTGCCTCAGGCTTTACTTCCTGCAGGAAATTAGGCTAGTAGGAATCACACTTCAGGAGGTGGCCAACCACACAGCATGCAGGAGAGTTAGAGGTGGCCAGGGAAGCCAATGATGGAGTCGCTAGAGGGGCGTGGATAAACAGGGCAGAGATGTGGACCTAGAGGACCAGCCATCAGTTGAAGATCTAACAGCTGCTCACCTAGAAAATAGGATCTAATTCCTGGACAGAAGGCCGGAATCAAGGATGATTCTCTGCAACTGGGAGTTGAGAAAAAAGAACAATCGAGTTAAGTATTCTGTTATGGGAAGAAGGGTATTCCTAGTTGAGGAAATATCAAGAGCAAATTGCTATCATGGGAGAAGGAATTTTGAAATGTTTTTGTTTTCTACCTCATAAACCCCTCACCATATGCAGAGAGTATCTGAAAAAGTAACGATTTCTATCAGTTTGCAAATACTGGCAGGCTAAATTAAATGAGCGGATAAGGACAAAATTACCTTCAAGTTTCTGTTTACAATTTCCTATCCCCTAAAAGCTATTTATATATCTCATATGTGCAACTGAGTTACTCTCCTTTCTAAATCATTCTACTTAACTGTAAAAAGGTTGGATCAATATCACTAGGCTTCATTTAGTTTTGAAAGGGCAGTAAGAATGAATTAATCTATAACTACACTAAATGACAAGAATCAGAATTTTAACTCCTTCCTTTGAAATGAAGAGACACATACTTCAGCTAAAAGCCACCAAGCTTAATTTACAATTCACAAAAATCCATAAACAAATTACATCGTGAAAATTTCCCTTATTCTTACTTGAATATAACTATAATCTGTTTTTAACAAATTGAATGAGAGTACAACAGAGTTCAAATGAAGCTTATTTCTTGCCAAAATCTATATGAATGCCAAATACCTTCCAAGCAGTTTGTTTGGATACTTAGTCAAATGAATCCTCTTGTCTTCCATTTAAACTAAGAAAACATTTCCTCAGATTGGGCAGTAAAATGCAGTCTCCCTAACAGTGATTAGTAGCAAACAAGAAATACGGGAGACAGAGTAAACCCTTTGGCCACTAGGGTCCTAGATAGTAAACCACATGGGCTGTGCTCCTTCAGAAACAAAAACAACAGCAGTAAAAGGTGTGTTCTATTTTTCCTGTGAATCTTGGTTTATAGGATGAGGGAAGAAAAAATAGAAGGAAGGGAACTAATATTTAGTTATACCCTATTTTGAGCTAGGCACTTAGCAAGTGTTTTACTGTTTAATATCATCACAATCAAATGAGGTACTTATGCCATGCAATACAAGAAAGGCTGAGGTTAAAAAAGGCTAAGTTACTTTTGCAACACCATGTATCACCTAACTGGTGACCCCAAACTGACTCTGAAGCTTCTTTTCTTTCCCATATGTATTTTTGTTCAAGACCAAGTTTTAAAAAGTAGCATACTTCCATAGGATTGTAACTTCAGTAGGCAGGGGATTCCCCTTCAGCTCTTTTGGGCAACCTCGCTTCCCAGCTGTTGCACACTGATTGTATTAATGGACACCAGATCTAGTGTCATAGGTCACCTGCAACACAGCTGAAGGACTATTTGCCTAATGTACAACCAGAGAATGTATCTCAAAAGTGATAAGCCTTACTCCCAAGGTGGTGGCAGCAGCCTGTCCAGAGGACAATGGATAAAATCTCCTCTTTGTTCCACTGAAATTTGCTCCTTGAAGTCCCCAAGATATACTCTGCCCCTGCAGGACCTACCACCATAGTCTTCTTTCTCTCCAGATTTATCTCCCTGCCAAACTTATCAGGTTTGATATAGATATTGTCAAGAGTTTTCTACTCTTTTAATCCCTTTACACTGTCTTTCTCAACCAGCCCCAAGGCCTATTACTTTATTCCTTTACTAATATCCTCAATTCACTACCTGGTTTTCCTCTGTCACCTTACTTAGACCTCTTGGTTGAGATCTTGAGACAAAAATTTGAATGTTAAGTAGTTTATTTGGGAGAAGACCCCAGGAAACACTGGTAAGGGAGAAAGGAGTAAGGCAGAAAAAGGAAATAAGATAGTCTGCAAAGATAACCATCCATGTTTCTAGATCCATGTTCTTGCCTGCTGCCTTTTCCATCAAGAGACAGAGTTTGTTTCCCGTTGCCTGGGTTCTTGTTCTGGCATTAAGAAGGGTTCAGCAATCTGGAGAAGGGCTGTGTGTAACTTAATAAAGAGTCCAGAGACAAGCATAATTTTGAAAGGCATTTGGGGGTCAGAGGAGCCTAGCTAAAGAAACTAAGATCTCCTCCTCTCAGGACCCCATGCTTTTTATTAACACAAATTGTCCTGAGGTGAGGTGGAGATATACATTTCAAACGGTAGGGTTTCATATACACAGTCCATTGTCAGATTTGAGGAAATGCCTTAGGCTGTTCAGGTGTTTGGCCAGTAGGAGGCAATAACATGTAGATTAAGATGCCCTGAGCTATCTGGCAGCAAGCAATCAATTTAATGCATCCTTTTCAGGTTTGGGGAAATGCCATCAGCCACTCCAGATGATTCAGCCCTGCTGTCATGTTGGAATTGGCTCCTGGCATCCCCCCATCTTGAACCTGGGCTGGCCTTTTACTGTACCTTGTTTTGAACAACTGATTGCAGCAGAAGTCACACTTCTGAGTCAAGGTCGGAAAGATCCTAGCAACCTTCTATTTTGCTTTATCGGGATACAAGACAACATGTAAAGAAGCTTTAACTAGCTTAGTGAATAGTAAGAAACAATGTGGAGAAAAGAAGCCAAGGCAGTGCCTGGCCGTTTCACCCATCGCCCTGAGACCCCAAATCAGTAAGGAAAGCCAGAGGACATTCCTGGCCCAGACAGGCAAGTGCAGCTACATGACTAACCTCTGGCATTCTAGGTGAAGCAGAACTCCGCAACTAAGTCCTGCTACCTCACAGAATTGTGAGAAATAATAAATCCTTGTTATTTTAAGCAACTAAGTTTTAGGGTAGTTTGTTATACAGCCATAAATGAAACAGGTAGAAAAATCAATAGGGGATGTGTTTATTAAGCAACTTCCTGCTACGGTAAACTGGACTTCAATCCTACTAGGATATTCTGGGAAACTGTGGAACATGCCTCACAGTAAACCCCAGCTTAAGGATGAGAATGCTAGGCTATTTATTTATCCACTAACTTGCCACTAGTTATTTGCTTAAGGCTTCTTCTAGTGCCATGAACTCTTTGGAGCTTGAAGCCAGTCGAACACTTGAGCCAAACTTGCCCTCCCCCCCTCCTGGAGGCAGGGTGGGTAGGGGGGTGGGGAGAGAAGCCTTCAAGCAGAGAGTCTCCAGTATCATCCAGAAATCTTCAGTGACAAGAGATGAGTGTTGGAGAGAAATGGAAAGGGCACCAACATCGGTGAAAACCCAATCTTTGGAGTAATCCAGCTACTTGCCTTCTCCACTCCTAGATTTCAGAAACTAAACATGGTCTCCCAAACTCAAAGACTATAAACACTACTCATCCATAGACTCCACATGTAGCTGGGCCCTAAATGTTGTTTAATAAGCCTTCCAAGTTTCCCTCTTTCCTGAAATTTATTCTACTCTCCCCCTTCAGTATCTGCAAAGAAATCTGCTATCTCAATGAGAAAATAAAGGACATTAGATGGACTTTGTACAGTCTCACTTACAAACAACTGCACTTACACCCATCCATTCCTCAGTCCCTACTAACAGCTCAGGAAAAGGATCAACCTTAATCCAGTGTAAAGGCATCTACCTCTTCATTAGTGGAAACACCTACCCCTCACCTTAGGGCTTTTGCCCCTCCTGTGTAATTGCCCCTGGCTGTCTCTCTGAACACATAAACGTGAGGGAGGGATTGATCTATTTGGTCTATTGAAATACTACATACTGTTCCTATTACCTAAAATGTACTATTTTCTTCCTCATCCACCTTGCCACCCTCTGCCTCTTCCCTGATAAAATCCTCTTCAACCTTCAGTTCGCAATAGCTATCACTTTCTCAGGAAAGTATTCTCTAACTTGACAAATCTATGCTTACTCCTGTCACAGCAATTTGCTTTGTATTGAAATTGCATCATTTCATTTCTTGATATTCCCCCTTTCTCTCCCACTGAATTTTAGACACTCCAAATAAGGTATTTATCTTATAAAATTTTGAACTACAGTCTCTATGCCTGGAACACAGTTGGTACCTAATAAATATTTACTGAATAAATAAATAAATGGGGTCCTGTCCTCACCATCCAGTAACTTTAGTAAAATCCACATGCAGGACATAGCATACTGTGGCCCTTCCTCTTTCCATTCTCTTTTTTTTTCTCCTTTCAGTCTTCTATAAAGTATCATAAGTCCCTTTTCAGTTTGCATACAATTTAGCAAAAACTAACAGAGCAAAATGCACGTGCTTAGGAGCTCAGGAATTCATTGTGAACTTGAACTTTTTGTCCTGTTACAGTGCTATGGCAAAACAGGCTTCAACACTGGCTTCTAAAATGGAATCTCTATTTCTCATCACCAAAAGTTGAGAATTTATTAAGTTTTAAAAGGATTTCCATTGCAAAAATGTGTACTTATATATTCACAGTGAGCTTATTTAAGAATTTTTTTTTATATAATTGTAAAACAATCCCCTTTTTTGTAGTTAGAATGATGGGCCTATCAACATCAGATTTTATAGATATTATTTTTAACTTTCACAAAAAATGAGAATCAACCTAAGAGAAATGGGGGGAAAAAGTCATTTGGGACTTATAGTCACTTCTGAGCCCTGCTACCCAGTCTAGAGTCTTTTCTTAAACCATAGGCCAGATTTCCTTGGAAAGGATTTAGAACAAAGAATATATATTTGCCTCCTCCCTACCACATTCTTGCAACTGGAGAATGTAGTACATTTTAAGCATTTAATATAATATTAATCCTACTGCCTTAGAATGTCTAAAATCTAGTCAGAGTGCTTCCCACCTTCTATCTTCCCCACTTTGGAAGAGGTGAGAGAGGCGAGGTGGCTTTTAAAAGCTGGTCTTCTGGGATATAAGTACAATAAAATTCCACTCCAATTATTTTTTATTTCTGTTACCTCAAATCCTATATACATGCGATGTTACAAAGTCTTTGTAATTTTCAGTAAAAGCATCATTTCAGTTAAGATTCTTAAAAATGTAGATTAAAGTAAAAATGCAGAGAAGTGTAAAATCAGAATAGCAAACCTTATAAAATTTGGTAAAATGTAGGAAGAAGCATGTTTCCCAGTCTGTTTTCTTGGTCTGTGGATACCTAGGACATAATTTAGTTTTCCGTCCCCTATTCCCAGATCAGCTCACTCTTTGTTCAGTTCTGTCTTCAGTCTGGCATATAATTACTTCTTCAGCTCCTGTGCTATTTGGTTTTAAGCACCTCTTACCCCCAAGGCCTCATGGCTTTAAGGGCTTGTTGAATTTAAACAAGCACATTTAAATCTTTGTCTTTAAATGAGTAAAATAAAACTCTTAACACCTAACACAGTACTCTCCTATCCACCTACACTCTAAATGTGCATGTTTTAATTGTCTACCAGATCATAATGAGCATCTATCCATCCTCAAAAGCAGAGAAAGCAGGACTCATGCTAGAGGTAAATTTACAATAAATGATTTTATTCTTGATTAGCTATGTGAGTTTGGGAACACAGAGATTGGCACATGCATAATTTAACCACCAAAAAGTATCAAAGTATCAGATGATCAGGAACACCTTGAAAATAAAGATGACAGAAAAATAATGAAGGAAAAACAAAGGAGAAAAGCAAGATGCTAACAGAAAAAAATATA
The DNA here is from genome assembly GCF_014108235.1 of Myotis myotis. Lineage (NCBI taxonomy): Eukaryota > Metazoa > Chordata > Mammalia > Chiroptera > Vespertilionidae > Myotis > Myotis myotis. Next base: position 152,326,915 of record NW_023416324.1, read on the forward strand.
AGGCAACTAAATGAAGACATTTAAGCCTTACCTCTCACTCAAAAAATTTTGCATTTACACACATCGTCAACCTCAGGTGTGGGCATACACACACACACACACACACACACACACACACTTTAATAACAGAAATGTTACTATATGGCTTTCTTAAGAGACATACAGGAGGCCTGGATTCTACTACTATTGCTGCTGGCAAATCTTATATAGTATCAATGGTTTTAGTTTATCCTTGACTAAATGATGGATCGTGATAGTTGCCCTGTATTCTTCACTGACCCCAAGTACTAGTAAGTGAATACTGAATGAGACCTTTATTCAAATACACTATCAAAAGGCCACAAAAAAGAATTATTATAATTATAATTATAAATTAAAAGTTTCTTAGTGAAAAAAATGAATAAATTTTCGTAAGTCAAATGGAAAATAAAAGATGTTGAATCTCATAAAGGAAACAGAAATTTAAAAAATAGAATACCATTCTCTCACCTATCAAATAAATGAGAGTAAAAGAAGGAAAGAAAAATCCAATGTTGAAAACCTGCACTGCAGTGGGGGTATAAATTGGTATAATTTTTTTTAAAAGAAAATCAAGCACTGATCTGCCAACTTGGCTCAGTGATTGAGCATTGACCTATGAACCAGGAGGTCAGGGTTTGATTCCCAATCAGAGCACATGCCAGAGTTGCAGGTTCAATCCCAAGTTGGAGGCATGCAGGAGGCAGCTGATCAATGATTCTCATCAACTCTCCTCTCTCTCTCTCTCTCTCTCTCTCTCTCTCTCTCTCTCTCTCTCTCTCTCTCTTCATCTCTGAAATAAATAAAAATATATCTAAAAAAACAACAACACAAAATCAAGCACTATATTTCAAGAGCTTGAATAATGACCATATGTTGTGTCAGTTTCAGTCCTCAGGTTACAAGAGCAGTTGGATGTGTGAGCTATTTATTGGAAGAATAACCTATGAATGATGAAGGGGGAGAGGTTTAGGCAGGAAGAGTGCTCAGACCATGATTGCAAGTCTGACACATATGAAAGGAGATAGGAAAGGAAGAGTTTATTTGTACACAGATTAGTTCTGAGAAAGTCTCAGCCAAGCTGGTGGGGAGTCTTTGTGTCAAAGTTTTCCCTTAGAATAATCTTGAGTTGTACAGGAACATGTTGGTTCTACTACCCTCAACATGCTCAGTCACTGGCTGGGAGCAGGCCAAGAGAAGCGCAGCTGCAGTGTGAATGCCTGAATCCCATGATGGATCCAAAGGTGTAGTAACTGGAAGCTGCCAATCATCTATACTCTCCACATTAGCTTCTCTTGAAAGAAAACCTAAGAAAGGGACCTCAATGGCCAACATATATGGCTTTATTCCAAACCTATGAATCTATCCCAAGGAAATAATCTAAATACTGGGGAAAAGGAAGCTTTGACCACAAAGAAGCTCATAATAGTCTTTAAAAAAAAAATAACTGAAAGCTGGAAACAATTTAAATGTCCAAGCATAAGGATTGAGTAACTAACTATAGCTTATATACTCAATAGAATATACTGTACCTACTAAAATAGAAAAGGTTATCATATTTGAAGTAAAATTCAAAATTAAGATACAACAGAATAAAACCTTTGAAAAGATACATTTTGAGACTGGAAAAAAGTTAACCAATACAGTAATAGTAATATTTTTTCTTGTTTTTTTTTAATTTTCTAACTTTTCTTTAATAAAGTATATAATTTTTATTTGGGGGAATAAAGTAAGAAAAGTGAAAGAAAAATGCATAATATTTAAAATGATTTAGAATGGAAAGGAAGTACAACATAGAGATATGGTAGAAAAACCAAAGAAAAAAAATGACAGAAAATGTAAAGACTAGTATCTTCAAGAATTTTGGAAAATTCATGAATCCAACATATTGTTAAACAAAACAAAAAGTAGGATGGGGAAGTGTTTTCATTTTAATCATGGTATTAGGTTTTTGAATGAAAATTGATGTTTCATTGATGTTTCAAACCCTCCTTTATGACTATTCAGTATTGTTATTCTATCATCACCCCAAGGAGTGTCTTCCCTGTGTGTGTGTGTGTGTGTGTGTGTGTGTGTGTGTGTGTGTATTCCATAGTGCATTCATTCTTCAACATACAACTAAACAAACTTTTGAGAGTCACATGCCAGGCACTATACAAGTAAACAAAATGTCACAGTATAAAATGTATGCTTTAGCCCTGTATTCTAAAATCATTTATAGGAAGTCCACATATGTCTATGCCCTAGGACTATCTGTCCATTGAGTACAGTACATTTCATTGCTTTTCACACTGTCTTCAATATGCACATCAGAAACAGAGTCTGATTACAACTTGACTAACTCACACAAATGAAGAACAGAGGATGTTATCCATTCATTTCTGACTCTCTTTGGATCATGGAAAGTATCCTGAATTCTGCTATATTGTGCCAAATGCTCTCAGAGTAGAACTCTATTTACTCACAGGCACTGGTTGCCTAGATTGTTGTCATACTCTCTAATTAGAAAAACATGGTTTCCAGGTCTATTTGAATGACATCTCTGATGTAATGCATACCTATCTTCTTATTCAGCTTGTGCATGTTTCTTTTTTCATTTAAAATCCATCACTTAATGATCTGTGACTTTTAAATAATTAATGATTACATAAATTAAAATAATACATACCTCTTTAAAGGAGTTAATCTTTTCTTGATCATGTTACAAAATTGGCCATGAGTGAATATCATCCATCCCTTGAATTTCATAATGGTTCAAGGATAAACTGCTTCCCCTTTGTAATTCAGTAAGTTTGCTGCAGAGGACCCTATTGCTTCTCCACTCAAGAGTGAGTAAAATGCACTCAGGGACCTTAGGGGACCTATTCTTAATAAGATAAAATCCTGTTCCTGTTTGTTAAATTCACTGAATTTAAAACTCACTGTTACAAAGAAATTAATCCAAGCTTGTTATGGATTGATCTCCTAAAACCCACAGAGCAAATTTGGTGCCATTTAAAATATATATATATAAAGGATACTAATAAATTCCAGATAGGAAGACAAACTTCATATTTATTATCAGAAAAATGAGAGAAATCTATATCAAAACTAGTTTAAGCTACTGAGCATTCTAATCATTCAGTCTTATTAACACCAATAATGATGATATTAATCTCATACACTTACATAATAGTCTGTCTTACTTTGAGAAAAAAACTTCACATACATTATTTCATTTGTCCTCATAATGACTCTCTGAGAATCTAAGGTAAATGGTATACATTATCTCACTTTAATAAGAAGAAAATTAGAGATCAGAAAAGGAAAGAGGCTTGTCTGATAGCAATATGTAATTGGTGCTAGGTTATTGGTCACCTGACTCCTACTCCAGGGTTTGTTTTTCAGTACTTTCAAATAAAAATAATCCATGATTTGCAATGGTTTTCTGTAGTTTATATAAGCCATTTAGAGCCATAAATTTCCATCATCTATAGTAGTTGATAGTAAAGAAACAATGTAGTTAACTTCCACCTACCCCCAAATAACCTGCTAATAAAATTAGCATGAAAAGAGAATACCCAGTGCTACCATGATAGCATGGCCAGTATCAACCATTCCTCCTACTGATCAAAGTACAAAAGTTGAATAAAATAAACTAATTTAAAACCCATTTGAAGGCACCAGAAATCAACCAAAGTGGTTTCAACTTAAAACTCAAGATCCAGTAAAAAAAGGGGAAATCATTGAAGTAAGCCATATGATATCTACCACTTTTAAACTCAATCATTTAGTGATTCCTAAGTAGCATAGGACTGATAGAGCACAAAGCTCTTGATAAGAATATTAAGTAGTCTAATGGAGAGGAGAAAGGCAAAAAGTGTACTTTGTAGCTGTCAAGATAGCCACAACATGAGGAGCCAAGGTACTGGACAGAAGGTAAATGCAATGAGGTGAAACCTCTACTGTTTTTTTTCCACTTTTAACTCCTGAGGCATTTTCAGATTCCTTTTCATGGGGTTAAAAACACAAAATCAGGCAGAAAACATCAACCTGAATACTAAAATATTAGAATGTTCAGTGCCAAGGTTTTATGTTCTTTTGTTCCCAAGAAGTAAAAAACTAGAGTTTACGAACTACTTAAAAATCATTCCAGAATTTTATTTGAACCTCTAAATGGCTATTTATAGGAGGAAAGGCAAAACAGAAAGAGATTAGTTATCACAATGGTAGAAACACAATCTTCAATCTTAATTCCTGATTAGATTAAGGTGAATTACCTTTACACTAGCTATTTGCAAGAAGAAAATAAAATCCTTCTTGGAAAAATGTATCACACAAAGCCTTCTCAGTTTTTCATATACAAAAGCATCAGGGATGCCAGAAGTTATGATCAAATAACCAAAAAACTAAGAGAAAAAAATAAACACAAATTCAAAAGATGATACAAGAAAATAACTGGTACAGACATTTAAAGACTATGATTAATATAGTTTGAAACATGAAGGAGAAAACAGAATTACCAAAGAACGAGGATCTATAAAAATGTCAAATGATATTCTAGCCTTAAAAATAAAATTACAAATTAAGATTACCATCACTTGATTTAATAATAGCAGGTTAGACACACAAAAAAGAAGGGATTCATAAACTTGAAAATAGGTCAATTTAAAAAAAGCCAGACTAAAACAAAAAAGAAATAAGAATGGAAAAGTCAAGAAAAAAGATATATGGAACAGGGTTATAATGAAGAAATGTCTAACATACAAATAATTTCAGTTCCAGAAGGAAATGGTAGAAAGAATAGGTGGAAAATATTCAAAACAATAATAATCAAGAATTTTTGGAATTGACAAAACCTATCAATCCATATATTCAAGAATGTCTAAGAACTCCAAACATGATAAATAAAAAGAAACTGACACAAAAGGACATACATTTCTAAGAAAACTTCTTAAAATAAAAATAATCAAAGAAGAAATCTCAAAAGTCAGAGAAATAAAATGCATTACTTTCTAAGGAGTAGTAAATTTGATAGCTGATTTTTCATGAAAAACAATGAAAATCAGAAAAGAAAGCACTGATAACTTTAACGTACTTTTAAAAACAAATTGCCAACCTAGAATTCCATAACAAATGAAACCAGCCTTCAAAATGAAGGCCAAAAGAAAATATTTTCAGGAAAACAAAACTGAGAAAAAATTTTAACAATACTAAAGGATATCTTTCAGGTAAAAAAAAATTGTCTTAGACCATGAGACAGAAATTTGGGAAGAGCTCTGGCTGAGTAGCTCAGTTGGTTAGAGCATCATCCCATCCACCAAAAGGTTGTGGGTTCGATTCCCAGTCAGGGCACACTCCTAGATTGCAGTTTTGATACCCACTCAGAGTGCATATGTGTGGCAAATAATCAATGTTTCTCTCTCACATGAATGTTTTTTCTCTCTTCTTTCCTCTCTCTCTAAAATCAATAAAAACATATCCTCCGGTGAACATTAAGAAAATAAATTCAGGAAGAAATGTAAGGTTATTATATATAGGAATTAGATCACCTAATTCCTATATATAATATAGGATTCGAATACAGGACAATAACAGAAATTGTGAGAGGGGAACAAATACACTTTCCTTACTGGAAAGAGATAAAAGGAATCCTATCTAATAAAAGAGAAACGTGGTAATTAGCGTACGATCGCTACCCTTCCCATTGGCTAATCAGGGCGATATGCAAATTAACTGCCAGCCAAGATGGCAGCCGGCAGCCAGGTACATTAAAGCGAACATGAGGCTTGCTTCCTTCAGTGACGGAGGACTCCAACGTTCCCTGTCTGCCGCTGCCGGCCTCTGAGCTACAACTCTAAGCAACTATGTTACAAATATAGAAGCTAAACAAAACCCCAGAAACCTGCTTTAGTCCACTGGGTTTCAGCCAGCAGGATTGCAACATTGTTTCAAATACAGAAGGTAAACAAAGGCCAGAAACCTGCTTTCAGCAGCAGAGGCCTAAGAGCTGGAGCCTCGGAGCTAAAGCTGGACCAGAATAAAAAAAAAAAGAAAAAAAGGAGCGGTTGGGAGCGTCAGTCACCCGCCAGCCTGAAAACAGCCCTCAGCCCCTCACACAGACTGGCCAGGCACCCCAGTGGGGACCCCCACCCTGAAGGGTGTGTGACCAGCTGCAAACAGCCATCATCCCCTCATCCAGGCTGGCCAGGCACCCCAGTGGGGACCGTCACCCTGGTCCAGGACACCCTTCAGGGCAAACCAGCCAGCCCCACCCGTGCACCAGGCCTCTATATAGTAAAAGGGTAATATGCCTCCGAGCACCGGGATCAGCGGAGCCGAGAGTCCTCCCACCACCAGGATCAGCGTGACGGGAGGCAGCGCCCAACCCCCCTGATCGCCCTGCGGCTCTGTGTGTGACAGGGGGAGGGGCCACAACCTCCCTATCCACCCTGCTCTGTTCATGACAGGGGAAGGCGCCCCAACCCCCTGATCAGCCCTGCTCTGTGCCTGATGGGGGGAGCTCCCCAACCCACTGATTGCCCTGCGGCTGTGTGTGTGACAGGGTGGGGCGCACCCACCCTCCCACTGGCTCTGTGTGTGACAGGGTAGAGCCATAACCTCCCCATCGGCCCTGCCCTGAGTGTGTCAGGGTGCGGCTGCCGGAAGCCGGTCCATCCTTGCTGCTTGACACAGTCGCTGCAGGAAAGAAACATCTGCACAGCATATGTTTCAAGGGACCTGGCGTATATAGCATACTGTTCTTAATATGTTTGCTCCCCTTAGCGCTGTGTGTTTTAACCAAGGTCACCTCTCCGAGAAAGGTTGTTTCCCCAGGTAGGAATTTTTCCCTGAAGTCAGGGAGGGGATGCCTCTCCTAGAAAGGTTGTTTCCCCAGGTAGGAATTTTTCCCTGAAGTCAGGGAGGGGATGAAACTCCTTAACTAAGTGCCAGGCGGGTAGTTAATCACTACAAACAATCATGCTTAAGCTACATAATCTTTACTTCCTGGAATGGAGATAAGAAACGCCCTAACCTTTGTAATAGAAATTGACAGGATTAAAATCAACTGGGATAAATACGGATGTAACAAGACAATAAACAGCAGAACCTCTCTGGAGATCCAGACCAGAACTTGGCTGGAGATCCTGGCTGGAGATCCTGGCTAGGCTGCTGATCAACTGAACTCCATCTCCGTGTCATTCCTTCTTCGCCGACTCCATCCACACCTTTGGGGACCCCTGGACCTGCTGGGGTTGGACTACGGCATGCGGCGCCCCAACCCCCTGATCTGCCCTGCTCTGTGTGTGACAGGGGGCGGTGCCCCAACTCCCCTATCGGCCCTGCTCTGTGCGTGACAGGGGGGAGCTCCCCAACCCCATGATCGACCCTGCTCTGTGCATGACAGGGTACGGAGCCCCAACCACCCTGATGGGCCCTGCTCTGTCAGTGACAGGGGGCAGTGCCCCAACCCCCTGATTGGCCCTGCTCTGTGCGTGACAGTGGGTGGTGCCGCAACCTCCCCATCGACCCTGCCTTGAGTGTGACAGGGGGCGGTGCCCCAACCCCCCAATTGGCCCTACCCTGAGCATGACTGAGTGTGGCATCGCAACCTCCAGATCCGCCCTGCTCTGTGCAGGACAGGGGGTGGTGCCCCAACTCCCCAGTCGGCCCTGCTCTGAGCCCGACCAGGGGCTGCTCCTAGGGATTGGGCCTGCCCTCTGCCACCCAGGAGCAGGCCTAAGCCAGCAGGTCGTTATCTCCTGAGGAGCCCAGACTGTGAGAGGGCACAGGCCGGGCTGAGGGACCCCCCCTTCCCCCGAGTGCACAAATTTTTGTGCACCGGGCCTCTAGTCTATATATATAAAAGCCTAAATGACCATTACAACCAAACGACTAGAACAACCAGTCGACCAGTCACTAACTATGATATGCACTGACCTCCAGGGGGCAGACACTCAATGCAGGAGCTGCTCTGTCATGGTCAGTGTGCTCCCACAGCCAATGTCCCACGACCCCTTCTCCTAGCTGGCTGGCCCCCATCGGCTCAAGGTGTTAAACCATTCTTAGAGACCTGATTCTGGGTAGGGGTTTTGTACATAGCAGAGCAGCTCCCTCACTGAAATCTATTGAAAGTCAGCCCTGGACACAGGGTTTGTCTCGCTCCTGTCCTCTTCCTTCCCCGGGGGCTTCCCGCCTGCTGTGGTGGCGGCGTCGCGGCAAGGGAGGGGGGACAGAGAAACACGCAGTGGCGGGGCACTGGCAGTGGCAGCTGGTGTCCATTCCTTCCACTCCCGGCCCCGCGACCATCACCTTCTCTCCCAACCCCTCAGGGACCCTTAGCCCTGAGCTGAGACAGGGAACCAGGGGTGTGTGGTGGTGGATGTAGCCCCTTTCCGAGGGAGACCGAGGGGAGGCTCCCTCCTCGGGGTCAGCGGGCAAAATCCCATGGCCCCTGCCCCAGCTGGCCAACCTCCCATTGTCCCTCCCCCCCATAGCCAACCTCCCATGGACCTTCCCCCACCCCCATGCACAAATTCATGCACCATGCCTCTTGTTATTTATGATAGGCTTTATTTGGATAACCATGAAAAAAATTAAAAATATAGCTTAGTAAGATAAAATAAGGGGAATGAAATAAAAATGTTGACTAATAATGAGGAAACAAAGGAGGAAGAAATGGGAAACAAAAAAGATGGAAAAAGTAGGAAAATATAGTAAGATGATAAGATTAAATACACAAACATTACTAGTTGTATTTAATGTAAACTGACTAAATATTGTACTTGAAAGACAAATGCTGTCAAACTTCAATTTAAGAACAACCACAATATGCTGTTCAGAAGAAACACATCCTATATCATAAAAGCCCAGTGACCAAAACGGTATAACAACCAGAACACCAAGAGACCGGAATGACTGCTGCCCCTCGCCCTGGCCGGCCCCAATCCCCCGGAGTGACCCCAACCCTGATTGGGGGCATGGACATACTGCAAACGACCCACAGCCCATCGCCCCGGGCAGCCCTGCCCCCCAGCGGGGAACCCTACCCCGATCAGGGGTGAGTCCGGCCAGCAAACCGCACCTGGCCCCTTGCCCCAGCCAGCCCCACCTCCCAGCGGATATCCCCAACCAGATCAGGGGCGTGGCCAGCATGCAACCTGCCCAGGGCCCATTGCCGCAGCCGGCCCCACCCCCCAGCAGGGACCCCCACCCCGATCCTGGGCCCCCATCAGGGCAGGCGGACTGGCCGCCACCCATGCACTGGGCCTCTATCCTATATAATAAAAGAGTGATATGCAAATTGGCCCTAACGGTGGAATGACCAGAACAACCACTCAACCAGTCACTATGAGGCACACTGACCTCTCGGTACCTTTTCCCAGCCAGCGGGCTCTGATCGCCCAATGGTGAACAGGGAACCAGGGGTGGGTGGCGGGGGACACGTGTGGTGCCAGGCCAAGGGCCCCACCACACCAGTCACCCCACACACAAAGGACACCCCGTGGCAGGGTCAGGGGCTGGCAAGCGGGTGGAACAGCCAAGCTCTCAGTTCCTCCCCGAAGCTGTCAGGCACCAATAACCCGATGGCGAACAGGGAACTAGGGGTGAGTGGCAGCAGGGGGTGGGACTGGCGGTGGGAAGCTGGGGAAGATGGCCCTGATCTCAGGTCAGGTCTAGGGACCGTACCCGCGCACAAATTTCATGTGCCTGGCCTCTAGTCTTAAATATAAGCATACAGAAAAATTGAAAGTAAAAGGATAAAAAAATTACTTGTCGGATGTCACTTTCTTTTGGAAAGCTGGTATAGCTACATATAATAGCATAAGTAGAATTTAAGACAAGATACAGAACAAGAAGATTATTTAATAACTAGAGGCCTGGTGCACAAAAATTTGTGGACTCGGGGGGGAAGGGGGGGTCCCTCAGCCTGGCCTGTGCCCTCTCGCAGTCTGGGACCCCTCGGGAGATAACGCCCTGCTGGCTTAGGCCTGCTCCTGGATGGGAGAGGGCAGGCCCAATACCTAGGTGCAGCACCTGGTCGGGCTCAGAGCAGGGCCGATTGGGGAGTTGGGGCGCCGCCCCCTGGCATGCACAGAGCAGGGCAGATTGGGAGGTTGCAATGCCACCCTCAGTCATGCTCAGGGTAGGGCCAATTGGGGGGTTGGGGCACTGCCCCCTGTCACACTCAAGGCAGGGTCGATGGGGAGGTTGCGGAGCCACCCCCTGGCATGCACAGAGCAGGGCTAATCAGGGGGTTGGGGCGCTGCTCCCTGTCACGCACAGAGCAGGGCCCATCGGGGGGTTGGGGATCCTTACCCTGTCACGCACAGAGCAGGGTCGATCAGGGGGTTGAGGAGCTCCCCACTGTCACGCAGAGAGCAGGGCCCATCAGGGGGTTGAGGAGCTCCCCCATGTCACTCACAGAGTACGGCCGCTAGGGTAGTTGAGGCACTGCCCCCTGTCACACACGGAGCAGGGCGGATCAGGGGGTTGGGGCGCCGCCCACTATCACCCACAGAGCAGGGCCGATCAGGGGGTTAAGGCACCACCACACTCACACTCAGGGCAGGCCGATGGGGAGGTTATGGCTCTACCCAATCACACACAGAGCAGGGCCTGTGGGGGAGAGGGGGTTAGGGCGCCGCCCTCTATCACCAACAGAGCAGGGCCCATCAGGGGGTTGGGGCGCCGCCACTCTCACACTCAGGGCAGGGCCGATGGGGAGGTTATGGCTCTACCCTGTCACACACAGAGCAGGGCCCATGGCGGGGAGGGGTCGTTGGGGCGCCGCATCCTGTCACACACAGAGCCGCAGGGCGATCAGGGGGTTGGGGAGCTACCCCATATCAGGCACAGAGCAGGGCTGATCAGGGGGTTGGGGCGCCTTCCCCTGTCATGAACAGAGCAGGGCGGATAGGGAGGTTGTGGCCCCGCCCGCTGTCACACACAGAGCCGCAGGGCGATCAGGGGTTTGGGCGCTGCCCCCTGTCACAGTGATCCCAGTGCCCGGAGGTCTCTTGGCTCCGCTGATCCCGGGGCTGGGAGGCCTCGCGGCTCCACTGTTCTGGGTGCTCGGGGGCATATTACCCTTTTACTATATAGGATAGAGGCCTGGTGCATGGGTGGGGCTGGCTGGTTTGCCCTGAAGGGTGTCCTGGACCAGGGTGGGGGTCCCCACTGGGGTGCCTGGCCAGTCTGGGTGAGAGGCTGAGGGCTGTTTTCAGGCTCGCAGGTGACTGAAGCTCCCAACTGCTCCTTTTTTTCTTTTTCTTTTTTATTCTGGGCCAGCTTTAGCTCTGGCTCCAGCTCTGAGGCCTCTGCTACTGAAAACAGGTATCTGGTTTGTTTCGGTTCTATAATCGAAACAATGTATAACTCCAGCTCTGAGAGCCCGGCTCACTGAAAGCAGGTTTCTGGGGTTTTGTTTAGCTTCTATATTTATTACAATGTTTCATACTGCAGGCTCAGAGGCCTGCAAGGCAGGCGGGGAACGTTGGTTTCCTCCGTCACCTAAGCAAGCAAGCCTCATGTTAGTTTCAAGCTGCCTGGCTGCCGGCCACCATCTTGGCTGGCAGTTAATTTGCATATCCCCCTGATTAGCCAATGGGAAGGGTAGTGGTCGTACGCTAATTACCATGTTTCTCTTTTATTAGATAGGATGAAAAGAGGTACTAACTAATCTACTAGGAAGATATTACCATTCTAAATTTGTACTATTTATAATAGAACCTTACAAAGGAAAAACCAATCCTATCTAATAAAAGAGAAACATGGTAATTAGCTGTAACTTCGCTACCCTTCCCATTGGCTAATCAGGGCGATATGCAGATTAACTGCCAACCAAGATGGCAGCCGGCAGCCAGGCTACTGACACAAACAGAAGGCTTGCTTGCTCCAGTGATGGAGGAAGCCAACCTTCCCGGCCTGCTGCTGCTGGGCTCTGAGCTGCTCTCTAAGAAACATTGTTATAATATAAAGCTAAACAAAACCCCAGAAACCTGCTTTCAGCTGGCCGGGATCTCAGAGCTGTAGTCGCAACACAGTTTCAAATACAGAAGGTAAACAAAGCACAGAAACCTGCTTTTACCAGCCAAGGTCTGACCTAAAGCCGGCTCTCAGCTCCAGTGACAGCTAAAGAAGGTAAATAAATCCAAGAATAAAAAAAAAGGAAAAAAGGAGAGGCTGGGAGCTTCAGTCACCCGCCAGCCTGAAAACGGCCCTTAGCCCCTCACCCAGACTGGCCAGGCACCCCAGTGGGGACCCCCACCTTGATCCGGGACACCCCTCAGGGCAAACCAGCCGGCCCCCACCCGTGCACCAGGCCTCTATCCTATATAGTAAAAGGGTAATATGCCTCCCAGCACCGTGATCAGCGGTGCAGCGAGGCCTCCCAGCACCGGGATCAGCGGAGCAGCAAGGCCTCCTGGCCCCTGGAGCAGCGTGCCGGGGGCAGTGCCCAAACCCCCTGATCGCCCTGCGGCTCTGTATGTGACAGGGGACGGGGCCACAACCTCCCTATCTGCCCTGCTCTGTTCGTGACAGGGGAAGGTGCCCCAACCCCCTGATTGGCGCTGCTCTGTGCCAGATAAGGGGGAGCTCCCCAACCCTGTTTGGCCCTGCTCTGTGTGTGACAGGGTGTGGCACCCCAACCCCCCCATGGGCCCTGCTCTGTGTGTGACAGGGTGGAGCCGCAACCTCCCCATCGGCCCTGCCCTGAGTATGACAGGGGGGAGTGTCCCAACCCCCTGATCGGCCCTGCTCTGTGGATGACAGGGGGCGGTGCCCAAACCCCCCAATCGGCCCTACCTGAGCATGACTGAGGGTGGCATCACAACCTCCTGATCGGCCCTGCTCTGTGCATGACAGCGGGGAGCTCCCCAACCCCTTGATAGGACCTGCTCTGTGTGTGACATGGGGGAGCTTCCCAACCCCCTGATCGGCCCTGTTCTGTGCGTGACAGGGGGGAGCTCCCCAACCCCCTGATAGGCCCTGTTCTGTGTGTGGCAGGGGGGAGCTCGCCAACCTCCTGATGGGCCCTGCTCTGTGAGTGACAGGGGGGAGCTCCCCAACCCTCTGATTGGCCCTGCTTTGTGTGTGACAGTGGGGAGGCTCCCCAACCCCCTGATCGGCCCTGCTCTGTGTGTGACAGGGTACGGAGCCCCAACCCCCGATGGGCGCTGCTCTGTGCATGACAGGGGGCAGCGCCCCAACCCCCTTATCGGCCGGCTCTGTGACAGGGGTGGCACCACAACCCCGTTATCTGCCCTGCTCTGTGCGTGACAGGGGGTGGAGCCGCAACCTCCCCATCGACCCTGCCTTGAGTGTGACGGGGCGGCCCCCCCACCCCTCAATCGGCCCTACCCTGAGCGTGACTGAGGGTGGCATCGCAACCTCCTGATCCACCCTGCTCTGTGCATGACAGGGGGCGGCGCCCCAACTCCCCAGTCAGCCCTGCTCTGAGCCTGACCAGGAGCTGCGGGGCAGGCACCTAGGGATTGGGTCTGCCCTCTGCCACCCAGGAGTGGGCCTAAGGCAGCAGGTCGTTATCTCCCGAGGGGTCCCAGACTGTGAGAGGGCACAAGTGGGGCTGAACAACACCGCCCCCCCCCCCTGCCAGTGCACAAAATTTTGTGCACCGGGCCACCAGGAGAACAAAAGGAGAAAGACAAATTCACAATCAAAATAGGAAATTTTAGCATGTCTCTTTCAGTATATCTTTTTGTATATCTTTTTAAAAACTGAATATTTAGCCCTGACCGGTTTGGCTCAGTGGATAGAGCGTCAGCCTGCAGACTGAAAAGTCCCAGGTTCGATTCCGGTCAAGGGCATGTACCTTAGTTGCAGGCACATACCCTGTGGGGAGTGTGCGGGAGGCTGCTGATTGATGTTTCTCTCTCATCGATGTTTCTAACTCTCTATCCCTCTCCCTTCCTCTCTGTAAAAAATCAATAAAATATATTTAAAAATAAAAATAAAAACTGAATATTTAATTTTAAACCTTTCCATAAGAAAAACTTCTGGCCCAAATTGAATATTTAATTTAAAACCTTTCCATAAAGCCAGAAGCCAGCTCTGGCCCAATCAGGTAAATTCTTGCAAGTACCTAAAAAAAAAAAAAAAAAAAAGATAGCACTAATCCTACACAAATTACTCCAAGAGTAGAAAAACAAACAAACAAATGAACAAAAAAACCCAAATACTTTCCAACTCATTGTATGAAAATAGTAGGACTGTGCAAACAAAACCTGATAAGGATTTTAAAAATAATATTACAAGCCAATCTATCTATTGAATGTAATGTACACATATCTTTTTTCTACCCAGAAATACTTTATTTATTTTTTTACAATCTTTGTTGTTGAAAGTATTTCAAATGTCACCTTCCCACCTCAATAAATCCCCTCCTCTCTACCCCCACCTTCTCCCCAGGCCTTCACTGCACAGAAATATCTTTAAAAAAATATAAGGAGCACTGGCCGGCTTGGCTCAGTGGATAGAGCGTCAGCCTGTGGTTTGAAGAGTCCCAGGTTCGATTCCGGCCAACGGCACATGCCTGGGTTGTGGGCTTGGTCCCCAGTGGGGGGTGTTCAGAAGGCAGCCAATCAATGGTTCTCTCTCATCATTGACGTTTCTATCTCTCTCTCCTTCTCCCTTCCTCTCTGAAATCAATAAATATATTTAAAAAAAAGGGGAAACTCATTTCAGTTCCCTGTGTGTGTGGATTTGTTTTTTTTTAAAAAAAGGATAGCACATCAACAGCAAGTTGGGTTGATTCTAGGAATGCAAGGGTGGATTAATATTTTTAAAAAAATAATTGAATTTACCACATTAATATATTAAAGGAAAAATCTTTACAACTTCAAATAGCTCCATAAATATATGTGATAAAATTCAATGCCCCTTCATGATTTAAACACACACACACACACACACACACACACACACACACAACCAACTCAGCAAACTGAAGAATCAAAAGGAACTAATTCAATACTAGAGGCCCGGTGCACAGATTCGTGCACCAGGGGGGTCCCTCAGCCGGAACTGCACCCTCTTGCAATCCAGGACCCCTCAAGGGATGCCAGACAGCTGGTTTCGGCCCAATCCCTGAAGGCCAGGCTGAGGGACCCCACCAGTGCATAAATCCGTGCACTGGGCCTCTAGTATGCATATAATAACTTTGGTTAATCTCTTCCCCCTCCCCCGCCTTCCCTCTGAGATTCATCTGTCTGTTCCATGTTTCCATGCCTGTGTTGAGCATCTTCCCCCTGGTGGTCAGTGTGCATCATAGCAACAGGTAGAATAGTCAAATGGTTCAACAGTCAGCCAGTCAGTTAGGCTTTTATATATAGAGACTAGAGGCCCGGTGCATGAATTCATGCATGGGTGGGGTCCCTCGGGTTGGCCTGTGGAGATCGGGCCCCAGCTCGAGCCCCCAGCCTCGCAGCCCCGCAGCCCCACCTGGCACCCTGTCTTGGCCTGGTGCCGCTCCCTCAGTTGCTCCACCATCCTGCCTGCAGGGTGACTGATTGGGCCTGGGTCCCCTGCCTGGCTCACTCAGCATCTGGGAGCTGGGCGGCAGCCCCGCCACCTGCTGCTGCCACTGGTCGCTGTCTTTGGGGTGACTGGTGGGACGATCGGGCCCACGCTCGCACCTGCCTTGGCCTGGCGCCACCCGCTCACCTCCTCCACCATCTTGCTGTGGTCCCACTCTCATTGGGGCCCATCGGGGCCAGCAGCGCCTCCACTGCCACTCACTGCCAGTGCTGCATTGCTCACGCGTGCCATGTTCCGCACCGCCCCCTGGTGGTCAGCACATGTCATAGCGAGCGGTCGAACTCCCGGTCGAAGGACAGCCCGAGGGGACAATTTGCATATTAGGTTGTTTTTTTAAGCTTCTTTAATACTGATGAAAAGCATGTGTAGTTCAAATAAAACATACTTAGTGAACAGTAGCAGATGCTTCATATAAATTACTACTTTGATATACATGTCTTACGGTCTATGAGAAAAGAGAAAGAACAAAATGTCAGTTTTGCTACATTTTAACAGGTTTTTTGAGGGAGAATTTTTTGGGTTTTGTCAGTGACATCAAACAAAATTCCTGAGTCCCGCAGGGTACAGAGTGCTGCCCTGCACCTCAGTTTACATGACGTGGAGAAAAGTGTGGTTCTTGCCCCTTGAGGAACTTACAGTCTGAGGGGCTGACAACTCACAGTCTTAAGAGTTGAGTGAATAATAAAGTTATTTAAGGCAATTCCTCATCCCCTCCAGCTATTGTGGACGGAACCATTTTAAAATTAATCTAATCAAGATGAGAGACCAGACTAAATCTTGCTGAGAATTCTTTCAGGCTCCTAAAGTTTCTGATATCCATCTCAGTAAACGGAATTGACCCAACAGACAAATGAAAGACTAGATCTCTTGAAGTGCAAGGGCTAGGACAACTTAATTGTGGTTACTTATTTTAAAAAGCAAACATATTGAACAGTATGACAGGTTATTACACTAGTTTAAAAACAAGCCAAGTACTGCACTACATTCCCCTCGTGCTAGCACTGGTCATTGAAAGTAGTGCTATTAAATATGTGAGCTCTACATCTGACGCACAGAAAGCCCACTGCAGATTTAATGTTCTGTGTATCAAACAGGCACCTTGTGTATACTATGAAAGTTTTATTTATGCCCCATTAAGTCAAAAATAATGTAAATAGTCAAATTATAACAAGTTAATGACCTGCATATTTCCATATGGATGAATGGTGATATATATAAACAGAAAATAAATGGCAATCCTATCTACCTATGTAAAAAAAAAAATAGAGTATCTCCAAATTTTGCATACTCATCGCTATAAGAGGTATGCAGGTTTCCAGGTCTCACAATCAGTTGTCAGAAAAACAGCAGTTATTCCTGAAGTATCTTATTAGCATCTGACTCAAATTATTTTTAGATTAAATGATTTAGAAGACATTATTAACCCACCTAAAAATTGGTAATTATTCTGAGATGGTTCTGTGTTAACCCTAGATTCACTATCAGAAAGAATAACAATATGATGTAGAAGAACAGCAAATCAACATGACCAAAAATATGCTCACTTTCAGAAACAATCTTGTCATATGGAAAAATCACAGCTACAACCTGGGAACACTCCCATGTGGATATTGATCTGGCCAAGGCACACTCTAAGCAGGAAAAGGATGAGATCAGATGAACTTAGGCCACTTTAGAGGAGCAGCCTAGAAATTTACTTCTTGGACAGCATAACTGGTCCAGACTCACCAAAGCAGTTTCATACTATCCTACCCACATCAGCCAAAAGATTGACATTAATTCAAAAAACCAAGAGCATAGTGGAGCAGAAGGGAACAGACAGGTAAACTCTAGTACATTCTTATTGCTGTAATAAGTTTGAAGATGAACACATCCTACCCACAACAGTGTTGTTCCAGAAAGAGGGCAGTAGTGGTCAATTAGAAAAGAGAATATTAACTGAACAATCAATAGAAAAGTAAAAACATGTTTCAAAACCTACAATAAGCCTGTATCCAAAGGAGTCTTACATGTCAGTGATGTGCTGGACATGGGTTCTGTGCTACAGCTTTGCAGTGGGCTCCCTCTGGCCCACTGGCCTGGCACAGCCTGCTTCCTGCCTAAAGGGAGAGGATTCTACACAGAGCTACGATGTTTCTAGTGAATGATAAAATTCACAGAAGTTCCATGTTATTCATGGCAGGGTCATTCCTTGTGCAAAGTTTGATGTAGATGAAGATAAAGTGGTTTCTTGGTCAGTAATTATCATTTCTTTCTTTTAAAATCAGTGGGTTTCTTGTATAGTTCTATTATAATGGGCCCAGGTTTAATTTCACTCATCTCCATGAAATATGAGGAAGCAAAAAACACCCAACCAGAAAAGCTAAAAGAAAAAATAATCCAAAAATATGAAGATAGTGTAAGGAGCCTCTGGGACAACTTCAAGCATACCAACATCTGAATTATGGGGGTGCCAGAGGAAGCGAGAACAAGATATTTAAAACCTATTTGAAGAAATAATGACAGAAAATTTCCCCGACCTGGTAAAAGAAATAGACTTCCAAGTCCAGGAAGCACAGAGAAATCAAAGAAAGGGGAACCCAAAGAGGACCACACCAAGACACATCATAATTAAAATGCCAAGGACAAAAGACAAAGAGAGAATCTTAAAAGCAGCAAGAGAAAAGCAGTTAGTTACTTACAAGGGAGTTCCCATACGACTGTCAACTGATTTCTCAACAGAAAATATGCAGGCCAGAAGGGAGCGGCAAGAAACATTCAAAGTAATGAATAGCAAGAACCTACAACCAAGATTACTCTACCCAGCAAAGCTACCATTTAGAATTGAAGGTAAGATAAAGAACTTCACAGACAAGAAAAAGCTAAAGGAGTTCATCACCACCAAACCAGTATTATAAAAGTTATAAGATGCTGAAGGGTATTCTTTAAAAGAAGGTAAAGATAAAAAACATGAACAACAAATTGGCAACAAATACATATCTACCAACAACTGAATTTAAAAATCAAACAAATAAACAAGCTGATGAACAGAATAAACTTATGAATGGAATAGAATCAGGGGCATGGAAATGGAACAGACTGACAATTCTCAGAAGGAAAGGGGTGTGGAGGGTGTAAGAAGAGATTAGACAAAGATCTTATATGCATGTATGCATTACCTATAGACACAGACAATAGGGTGGTGAGGGCCTGGGGTGGAGTGCAACCAGGTGGAGGGGAGCTATGGGGGGAAAAAAGAGGGACATCTTTAATAATCTCAACAATAAGATTAATTTTAAAATAAGTAAATAAATAAATTATAGGGGTTTAACATAACAGTACTGTATAGTATACCTGAAAGTTGCTAAGAGAACAGACCATAAATTTTCTCACTAAAAAAGATAAAAAGTAAAAAATAAAGAAATGATAATTACGTCAGGTTATGAAGGTATTAACTAACCCAACTATAGTAATAATTTCACAAAATAAAAAGATGTTAAATCATTAATTGTACAATTACACTTCTACAGTATTACATATCAATTATATCTCAATAAAGATGTAAAAAATAAACACATATGGAATGGAAAGTTAGACATCAAATTGTAATTATTGACATCTAAAAACTCTAAAAGAAACCATAGAATCTAATAGAAATAATAAATGAATATAGCAAGATCT
Organism: Myotis myotis; assembly: GCF_014108235.1. Classification (NCBI taxonomy): domain Eukaryota; kingdom Metazoa; phylum Chordata; class Mammalia; order Chiroptera; family Vespertilionidae; genus Myotis; species Myotis myotis. Next base: position 152,346,133 of record NW_023416324.1, read on the forward strand.
GTGGCTACACGGTGAAAAAATATATATACATGAGTTGGTTTTTTATACACTAGCAACAGGCATTTTAAAAATGAAGCTTAAAACAATATCCTTTACAAGATCATAAAATAAAATTGAATACCAGGCATAAATCTAACAAAAAGTATGCACGTCCTCTGCATAAAAAATCTGTAAAACAACCCTGAGAAAAATTACAGAAGACTAAAATAAGTGGTAAATATAATGCATTTATAGATTGGATACTAGTTTTTCCAAAATAAAATTGCAATCAAAATTCCATAAAATTTTATTTTGTGGATACTGACAAGTAAACTCCAAAATTTTGATCGAAACATGATACCAAGAATAACCAAAACTATAGAAAAAAAGAACAAATCTGAGTGATTTATAAAACCAGGTATAACACTTCTAAATACACATTAATTAGCAATAGCAATGTATTATTAATAAAAGTATAATAATAAACCAATGCAACTGAATAGAGTTCAGAAGTAGACCCAAAAATATGTAAGTACTTGAATTATGATAAAGATATTCCTGAAGTACCTGGGGAAAGGACAAATTGTCAGCAAATGCTACTAGATCAATTAGATACCTCATCAAAAATAAACAAATAAATAAAATGAATCCTATCCACCCCAATCCTCAACTCACAGTTGACTCCCACACGAAAAGAAACGAAATCTATGTAATGGAGTCCTAAATGTTAATGCCAACAATAAAATTTCAAGAAAATAACAAAGAAAAATGTCTCCGTGATCTTGTGGTAGACAGAGGTTTTTCTTTTTAAAACACAATATAAAGGACATGTATGCATGCATATATGCCAAACCAATGGACATGGACAACAGGGGGATGAGAGCATAAGTCGGGGGGGGGGGGATGGGGGCCTAATGGAGGGGATGAGGGCACATTTGTAATACCTTAACTAATAAAGAATTAAAACAAACAAACAAACAAAACAAAAAAACAATGCAAATAAGCAAAAAAAAACCCACAATATAAAAAGCACTAAGTATAAAATAAGAGAATGATAAACTAAAGTTAATAAAAATGGGAAAAAAATTGCTTATTGAAAGAATTATCCTATATAATAAAAGGCTAATATGCAAAATGTTCCCTAAGGGATTTGACGGACTGAGAGTTTGACCACTTGCTATGACATGTGCTGTCCACCAGGGGGCAGCACGGAATGAAGGAAGGCCCAGCCAGAAGCCAGAAGCCGGGGGAAGGAAGGCCCTGATCGGCCCTGATCGCCGGCCTAGGCCTAGGGACCCTTACCCGTGCATGAATTTCATGCACCAGACCTCTAGTACAAGAATGAAAAGATAAGTCTCAGAGTAAGAGAAGACAGAAGTAATATGCATATTTGATATTCACATTATATAAAGAAACACCTACAACTCAATAACAGAAATAGTAACAAATCCAACTATAACGTGAGCAATAAATTTCAACACATGCATTATAGTAAAGGATATCTAAACAGAAAATAAACACATGAAAAGATATTTCATTTCATCAGTGACTTAAAAAATACAAACTAAAACCATAATGGACTACCATGCCACATATACAAGAAAAGCTAAAGTTAAAAAGGCAGCTAATACTAAGCAATTGACAATCTCATATACCAGGTATACCGGTTAATAATGCAGATTTTTTTCAACAGATGGAGTTACACATATGTTGATATACATGCAATTTGATATGTATGTTATTTTGTTGTATTGACAGGAAGCTTCAAAACTTCTTATGTCAAATTTTCTGAAGGTGTTAACATCATAGATATTTTTACACTTAAAAATGTCGAATTTCGTGCCAAAAAAAAGAGCATTTGCGGAAAGTTTTAATTACTTTATTTGAAGAAAAGTGCTGCTGAAAGTTATCGTATACTCGGGAGGCTTATGATGAACATCCTCCATCTCACAATACTTATGAACGCTGGTTTAAACGCTTTAAAAGAGATGATTTCGATGTGAAAGATAAAGAACGTCCAGGTCAACCAAAAAAGTTTGAAGACCAACAATTACAAGCATTATTGGATGAACATGCGTGTCAAACTAAAAAACCACTTACAGAAAGATTAAACATTAATCAGCAAACAATTCCCAATTGTTCACATGCAATAGGAAAGATTTTAAAGGAAGGAAAATGGGTGCCACATCAACTGAACAAAAGACAAATGGACATCAGTAAAATGTTGCTTCAACGGCACGAAAGAAAGTCTTCTTTGCATCGAATTGTGACTGGTGATGAAAAGTGGATTTATTTTGAGAATCCCAAATGCACAAAATCATGGGTTGATCCAGGTCAACCATCAACAAGTGAGACCAAATCACTTCGGAAGGAAGACAATGCTCTGCGTTTGGTGGGATCAGGAAGGTGTGGTATATTGTGAGCTTCTAAAACCAGGTAAAACTGTTAATATGATCACTACGAACAACAAATAATCAATTTGAACAACACTTTGATTGTAAAACAACCAGAATGGGCCAGAAGACACGGCAAAGTAATTTTGCTTCATGATGACGCACCATCGCACACTTCAAAACCAGTTAAAGACACATTAAAAGATCTTGCCTGGGAAGTATTAACCCACCCGCTGTATTCACCAGACCTTGCTCCTTCAGATTATCACTTATTCTGATCGATGGCACATGCACTTTCTGAGCAGCGCTTCAAAATGTACGAAGAAGTGGAAAATTGGGCCTCTGAATGGTCTGCCTCAAAACAAGAAAAGTTCTATAGGGACGGTATCCACAAATAACCTGAAAGATGGGGGAAATGTGTAGCTAGCGATGGACATTACTTTGAATAAAGCACTTTTTATGTTTCTCTTGAAATTATCATGTTTTCTTTGATTGCAAAATCCACATTATTAATCAGTACACCTGGTACTGATAATAAGAGTAGAAATTGGTATAATCTGCCTGGTTGGTGTGGCTCCATGGTTGAGTATCGACACAAGAACCAGGAAGTCACTGTTCAATTCCTAATCATGGTACATGCCCAGGTTGAGGGCTTGATCCCCAGTAGGGCGCCTGCAGGAGGAAGCTGATGGATGTTTCTCTCTCATCATTGATGTTTCTATCTCTTTCTCCTCTCTCTCTATGAAATTAATAAAAACACTTTAAAAAAAGAAATAGCTATAATAATTTTGGAAACTTTTGTCAGTATTGACTAAAGCTGAACATCGTCATTATCATCGTTTGGTATATATCCAACAGAAATACTTAGACATATACCACAAAACATGCAATAACAGGGTCGCCAACCAGTGGTCCACAGACGACTGGTGGTCCATGAGGCGATTGCTGAACTAGAATGTCCACTATTTAGAATGGCCCTAAACTATAAATGACCAAATGTCCATCTACTGAAGAATAGCTTAAAACAAAATTGTGATATATTCATACACAGGAATATTACAAAGCAAAAAAATGTATTTTAAAGTCTGTAACTACACATAGATGTAACACAACATGAATAAATCCCACAAACATAAGCAAAGAAGATATATCACATGATTTTATTAATATATTACTCAAAAAGTCAAAACTTATCTATTATATGTAATAGATAAGTTATCCTGGGGGAGTAGGAGTGGAAGGAGACATGAGAAGACTTCTGTGGTATGGCAATGCTTTGTTTCTCGATCTGGGTACTGCTTACTTTGGTATGTTGACTTTTCAACAATTCACCTAGGTATATACTTAAGATTTCTGCCCATTTTTATATGTATGTTTTATTGCAGGAAAACATTTCATTAAAAACAGCTTAGCCTGGCTGGTGTTGCTCAGTAGTTAAGCACTGACCTATGAACTAGAAGGTCAATTCCCAGTCAGGGCACAGGCCTGGGTTGCAGGCTAGATCCCCAGAATCCAACCAATGATTCTCTCATCATTGATGTTTCTATCTCTCTCCCTCTTCCTTCCTCTCAGAAATCAATAAAAATCTTTTTTTTAATCTTTCATTTCTTTATTGGTTAAGGTATTACATATGTGTCCTTATCCCCCCCCACTGCCCCCCCCCCACTCATGCTCTGTTGTCTGTGTCCATTGGTTGGGCTTATATGCATGCATACAAGTCCTTTGGTTGATCTCTCACCCTTACCCCCACCCTCCCCTACTTTCCCTCTGAAGTTTGACAGTCTGATTGCTGCTTCTCTGTCTCTGAATCTGTTCCTGTTCATCAATCTATGTTGTTCACTCTGTTCCGCAAATGAGTGAGATCATGTGGTATTTATCTTTCTCTGATTGGCTTATGTCACTTAGCATAATGCTCTCCATTTCCATCCATGCTGTTGCAAATGGCAAGAATTCCTTCTTTTTTACTGCAGCATAGTATTTCATTGTGTAGATGTACCACAGTTTTTTAATCCACTCATCTGCTGATGGGCACTTAGGCTGTTTCCAAATCTTAGTGAATTGTGCTGCTATGAACATAGGGGTGCATATATCCTATAGTTGTGGTCACAAGAGGGTTGGTGAAGTATCATTACTTTCATGTTTTTCTCTCTGTCCTCTCACAACTTATTCCATGGGTACAGTAACAGAAATGTGCATCAGAGTGGAGTAAATTAAGCCTCAGCTTATTGACTGGAGGACCACAAAGGAAAACTCTAGGGAACTAAAAAATATCAGTTGTATCATGGGGAGAAAGAGCTTAAGAAAGTAACTCCATAAAGTTATAAAATTCTGGGCTCATCCTGACCTGCACATACATGGATCTGTTTTTAATCAGTGTGCAAAAGAAATTACGTACTAAATTAAAAGACCAGCACACAGGTCCAAGACTGGCCACTGGTACACATGGAGAAATCTGACAAGCACTGAAAATAAAACTGACATAGGAATCACAGAAGGCAGCTTGTAACTTATGACCTAAATCTAACCAAATCAATTGCCTGCCGAAACAAAAATACCAACATTCTCCACAGAATTTAAATAAGATTCAAAATCTCATAACATAATATTAAAAATGTCCAGAAAACAACCAAAATTACTAGGCATATGAAGAACCAGAAAAATCTCAACAAACATGAGAAAAGATAATTAACACTCACAAACACTGAAATGAGACAGATGTTGAAATTATATGCAAAGATTTTAAATTCGCTCTTATAAAATTGTTCCAACAAGGAACAGTCTTGAAACAAAAAAATAAACAAGAGCAACAAATCACTGTATGCTCTCAATAACAATGAAGATGACAAAGAAACGAGTCACTGAGCTTTAAGTTATATCAATTGAAATGATCCAATATGAACAAAGAGGAAAAATAAAAAGGGGTTCAAAGATTTGTGGGACAAGAAGTCTAGCATTCATGTTATCAAAGGATCAGAAGAAAAAGAGAAAAAGTACAGTGCTGAAAAAATTTTTGAAGAAATAATGGCTGAAAACTTCCCAAATTTTGTAAAATACATTAACCTATAGATTTAAGAAGTATAGAAAACTCCAAATAGAATAAAAACAAAAACAACCAAGTCCAAATACATCAAAAGGAAGCTGTGGAAACTAAAGGTAAGAAATAATATCTTGAAAGCATCCAGAGGAAATCACACATTAGGGGAACAATGATTCAAATGACTGTGGATTTCTCATCAGAATCCATAAAAGCCAAAAGGAAATGACACAACTCTTTTTAAAGTGCTGAGAGAAAAGAACTGTCAACATAAAATGGTATACCCACTTAAAATATCTTTACAGAACAAAGTGAAATAAACACCTTGTCAGAGAAAAAGGAACTAAAAAATAAAAATCTGTTGCCAGGAGAAGTTCTCTAAAAGAATTGCTAAAGGAAGTTCTCCAGATAGAAGGAAAAGGATACCAGAAAGAAACATTATACATTAAGAAGATTAGCCAAAGAACTTATATGCATTTTATATGCAGAACTCACGGACACAGACAATAGTGCAGTAGGCCTGGGGACAGGTGAAGGTGGGTCAATGAGGTAAAAAGGGGATAATATGTGATACTTTGAACAATAAAGATAAATTTACAAAAAAGAAAAAACAACAGAAATGATAAGCACATGAGTAAACATAATAAATATTCTGCTTTTGAGTTTTAAAAAATACTAGAGGCCTGATGCACAAAATTCATGCACTGGAGGGGGGGTCCTTCAGCCTGGCCTGTGCCCTCTCACAGTATGGGACCCCTTGCTCCTTACCACCCACCTGCTCGCTGTTCCTTACCACTCTGCTCGCTGCTCATTATTGCTGCCGCAGATGCGGGAGAGGCTCCCGCCACCACTGCTGAGCTCACCAGCCATGAGCCCAGTTTCTGGCTGAGCGGAGCTCCCCCTGGTGGATCACACTGACCACCAAGGGGCAGCTTCTGCATTGGGCGTCTGCCCCTGGTGGTCAGTGTACATCATAACGACCGGTCATTCTGGTTGTTCCACCCTAATGGTCACTTAGGCTTTTATTATATAGACTAGAGCAGCAGTTCTCAACCTGTGGGTCGCAAACCCTTTGGCAGTAAAACAACCCTTTCATAGGAGTCACCTAAGACCATCCTGCATGTCAGATATTTACATTATGATTCATAACAGTAGCAACATTACAGTTATGAAGTAGCAATGAAAATAATTTTATGGTTGGGTCACAACATGAGGAACTGTATTTAAAGGGCCAGAAGGTTGAGAACCACTGGACTAGAGGCTCAGTGCATGAAATTCGTGCACGGGGGTCCCCTCAACCCAGCCTGCACCCTCTCCAATCCGGGACCACTCGGGGGATGTCCGACTGCCGGTTTAGGATTGGGCCTAAACCGGCAGTCGGACATCCCTCTCACAATCTGGGACTGTCGGCTCCTAACTGCTCACCTGCCTGCCTACCTGTTTGATTGCCCCTAACTGCCTCTGCCTGCCGACCTGAATGCCCCTAACTGCCCGCCTGCCAGCCTGAATGCCACCAACTGCCTCCCCCACCAGCCTGGTTACCCCCAACTGCCCCCTCCCTGCTGGCCTGGTCACCCCTTACTGCCCCCCTTCTGGCTTGGTCACCCCTCATGGCCCCCCCTGCTGGCCTGCTCACCCCCAACATCCTCCTCTGCTGGCCTGGTCACCCCTCACTGCCCCCCTCTGCCAGCCCGGTTGCCCCTCACTGCCCCCCCTACCGGCCTGGATGCCACAAACTGTGCCCCCTGCCAGCCTGGTTGCCCCTCACTGCCCCCCCCCCCCCGCCGGGCTGGTCGCCCCACGCAGCCTGCTGTTTGGTCATTTGGTTGCCCCTCAATGCCCCCCCTGACAGCCTGGTCTCCCCACACAGTCTGCTGTTTAGTCTTTTGGTCGTCCCTCACTAACACCCCTGCTGGCCTGGTCGCCCCACGCAGCCTGCTGCTCAGTTGTTTGGTTGTCCCTCACTAATACCCTGCCAGCCTGGTCGCCCCACGCAGCCTGCTTGTTCAGTCATTTGGTCGTCCCTCACTAACCCCCCTGCCAACCTGGTCACCCCACGCAGCCTACTGCTCAGTCATTTGGTCATCCCTCACTAACCCCCCTGCCAGCTTTGTTGCCCCACTCAGCCTGTTCGGTCGTCTGTTCAGTTGTTTCAGATGTGACAACCCCTGGCTCTTTATATATATAGATGTTTCACAATTGAAAGCAAAAAAACATAATATCTGGTAGGTTTTCAATGTATATAGATATTAACAATAATGCAAAACTTTGAGAGTAAAAAAGTTTATACTGTGGCAAGATTTCTACATTCTACTTGAAGTGATAAAATATTGATTCTGAAAATACTATGAAAAGTTAAGTATGTATATTGCAAACATTACAAAAAAAAAAAAACTACCCAAAAATATATAGTAAAAAGCACAATAGACAAATTAAAATTTTTTCAAATAATTTCAAAACAAGGCAGGAAATGGGAAACAGAGGAATGGAAAACAGGGAACAGAATATAAAATGGTAGACAAATCCAAACGTATCAATAATCACATTTAATATAAATGCAATTATTGATACACACACACACACACACACACACACACACACACACACACACACTTACAAGTTCCTAGAGCCATGTATGCTAAGAAAGAAGTAAACACTATACTGTGCTATGGACTAGCAAGAGGTTCCTATTTTAGATAGAATGATCTGAAAAAGCTGCTTTGGAGAGCTATCAATTAAGCTGAGACTATAGTCAACAAGGACCCACACAACCAGAGAGTTTAAGAGCCTGTTCCAGCATACTTAATGAGAACAATGAAAGTGAAATAGCCTGGCCTGGGTGGCTCCGTTTTTGAGCATAGGCCCATGAACCAGGAAGTCACAGCTCGATTCCTATTCAGGACACATGCCCGGGTTTCAGGTTCGATCCCCAGTAGGGAGTGTTCAGGAGGCAGCCAATCAATGATTCTCTCTCATCACTGATGTTCCTATCTCTCTCTCCCAGTTAGTACCTCTCTGAAATCAATAAAAATATATTTTTTAATAAAAGAAAGTGAAATAGTCAAAGGTCTCTTCCAAAGTAAGAGAAGATTTGTGGTGCCTCAAGTGCACTCTTCAGCAAATACACCATTAGAAACCAATCACTCTCTGGAGGAAATAACAGAGGAAGAGAAAACTTCACTGGGTTCTGACTGAAACAATATCTTATGAACCTAGGTAGATTCGACCCTGCCCAGGCTGACACGGCAGAACAGGGAAAACAAAAGTTCCTTTACTTGCAGCTGCCATTTCTGGTGACAAACCTCCTCTGCCACAGAAGGTCTAATAGTCATTCCTAAGAAAACCAATTTTACCATGGCTGCCAAGTAGAAGTCTGGGACTCCACTTTATCCCACAACTATCCCATAGATCAGGTGGGTCCTGATGTGAACAGTGCTACTGCCACTAGGAGATGAAGCATTCAGCCCCTCACTAGGCCATGGTAACCAACACAATGAGCCACCCCATGACTGTGAAATAATTCTAACAACTCCAGCTCCAGAGACTCCTGGGCAAGTTCCTAAATTGCAGTAGCCAGAGACAGGATAGCTGTGCCTCCTCCTACCTACCTGCACATTCTAACTAAAAGTCAGACATACCTATCCTTGTACCAAGTGATTGAGGACCAATATAAACAAGATAGTTTCCTGAGTTCTGTTCATAGAGCTCAGCCAGCCAGAACCTTATTTCTTTTTCCCTCCACATGGCTTTGCTTCATTCCTAATTCTTGATTTGAAATCTAAGTGTTGCACTATTGTACTTTGAGCACGTCTTTTGATCTTGGCCTCATGGACTTAATGAAAATCACTCTCCGAGAACTCTGACAAAACAAAACAAAACAAAACAAAACAAAACAAAACAAAACAAAACACTGTGTTTCTTTTTCACTCAGTCCAACTCAAGTAGGACAAGTCTTCATTGTTTTAGCTCTTGTACTTAAGTCTGAAATCATTGACAAAGATGTCTTCCAGGTAAGGTATTTTACACTATAAGGGAAGGTCAAAGCCCTGATAAGTCAAAATATTCAAGTCAGAAATGATGGCTCTAAAAGAGAAACAGAAAAACAAATGTCACTCCATCACCCCAAGTCTGACTTCAACTTTTCTAGATAATCTGTGTTTCTGGGTAAAGTGGGACCAAAAGAAATGGAGGGAGGGGATACATTTATTTTGCATGTTTGTGAGGAAATGGGCCTATTTCCATAGATGAAACAACATGAATGGAAAATAACTGGGAGAGGGTTCTAGTAAAGTGAAATAGGAAAAGGTAAATTTTGTGGCACACTAAACCTAATTGTTTAAATTCATTTTAAAGTTTGGTGGCAAATAGTGTTGGTTTTATTTTATTGATAGATTTAAAACATCCATTTATCACGCCAAAGGTTTAATAGTAAAGGAGGTCTACTACCGGAATAAGACCAATATCTCTGAACAACCAGCATATTGACAAAAGAGTGCCTAAATGTAATCAAACTCAGCTCCTAGGAAGGAGAGATGCTTGTAATCTTTCATCCCCCAAATATAAATCTTTAATTAATTATTCAAGGTATTCTGCAATTGTCACTAGGCCAACAAAACTAAAGCAAGGAATGAAGGAAAATCTGTGCCTTTTGAGTCAAACAGGCGGATATATATTCATGAAAATAACGCATAGACCAGGAAGATGACAGCAGAAAATTGACCATACTCAGCTCACCTCTGTTACTAAACCATGTGCTGAAGGTCGTCTGCTGACTTAAGATAGCAGGGTAGGTATCCCAGACCAAATAATGATCCTCTTCTAGGAAGACATACTAAAATCACTAGGGAAGCTTTTTTTCAAATTAACCTTTCCCTCCTTCAGCTTAGAACTGATTCAATTGTTACAAGAACTTCAAGTGAAGGATATAAAGAAAGTTAAGATATAATGGAAAGCTACCCATCAGCAACTATGTCCTTAAAAGTACTCTCTGAACAGCCAATATTTTGACAATATTCTGAGAAGCCAAGAATCTTGGTTAAATTTAAACAACCATGATAAATTGGACACTGTACCAAAATATGCAGACTACTTAACCCTCATCTGCCTCAATCAACAGCATGCAAGGGAGAGACCAATATGCCAAGTGACTATCTCACAGCTTACTGGTAGGAATAACTCACTTTGACAAGGATGGGCAAAGTGTTTTATTCTCATTTCACTAAACCCTAATTCCTAATTCTTTTAGGAATTTTTCATTTTAACGTAAGACCGCATGGTTCCTAATATATATACCACAAGGTAACTTTGAGTTTTTGGATCTAAGTGCTGTGAGTGAGCTGAGATAGTGTTCTCTGCTTCTCTAACCTCACTGGCATGACAACAGAGGGTAGGGGTGCAGACAGGCTTTATACCTGAACTGCTGACAAGGCCTCTCCCAAAAAGAAATTGGGCCATAAAAAAACAATGAGAAAAAAAATCAAAACACTTGGAGGTGAAATAGCACGCTACTAAACAATGATTGGGTTACTAAAGAGATCAAAGAAGTAATAAAAAGCATCCTGGCAACAATCCAAAATCTATGGGACATAGTGAAAGCAGTCTTGAGAAGGAAATTCATAAGCTCTACAGGACTACCTCAAAGAAACAAGAAAAAATTGTAATATATTATTTAACCATACAATGTAAAGAATTAGAAAGAGAGCGACAAGCCCAGAGCAAGCAGAAGGAAGGAAATAAAGATCAGAGCGAAAACAAATGACATAGAGACCAAAATAACAATACAAAAGATCAATAAAATCAAGAGCTAGTTCTTTGAAAGGATAAACAAGATTGATGAACCTCTAGCCAGACTCACCAAGAAACAAAGAGAGATGACCCAAATAAATAAAATCAGAAATGAAAGAGGTGAAGTAACAACAGACCCCACAGAAATACAAAGGATTTTTTAAAAATGCTACTAATAACTCTACTCCAACAATCTGGACAACCTACTAAATGGACATATTCTTAGAAAAATACAAACTTCCAAAGCTCAATCAGGAAGAATCAAAAATCTGAATAGACCCATAACTACTGATGAAATTGAAGCAATAATCAAGAATCTTCCAACAAACAAAAGCCCTGGTCCAGACGGCTTTACAGGGGAGTTCTACCAAACATTCAAAGAAGAACTAAAACCTGTCCTCCTCAGGCTATTCCAAAAAATTCAAGAGGAAGGCACACTACCAAGCTCTTTCTATGAAGCCAGCATTACCTAATTCCAAACCCAGATAAAGACACCACAAAGAAAGAGAACTACAGGCCAATATCCCTGATAAACATAGATGCTAAAATCCTCAACAAAATTTTAGCAAATCGGATCCAGCATTACATTAGAAAGATCATACACCATGACCAAGTGGGGTTTATTCCGGGGATGCAAGGCTGGTACAATATCCACAAATCAATAAATGTGATACATCGTATAAACAAATTGAGACAAAAATCACATAATCATATCAATTGATGCAGAAAAAGCATTTGACAAAATCCAACACCCTTTCTTGATAAAAACTCTCAGCAAAGTGGGAATAGAAGGATCATACCTCAACACAATAAAAGCCTTATATAACAAACCTACAACTAACATACTCAATGGGTAAAAGCTAAAACCATTTCCCCTATGAACAGGAAAAAGACAGGATGCCTACTTTCACCACTCCTGTTTGACAAAATACTGGAAGTGCTAGCCATAGCAATCAGACAAGAAGAAGAAATAAAAGGCATCCAAATTGGAAAAGTAGAAGTAAAACTGTCATTATTCAGAGACTAGAGGCCTGGTGCACAAATTCGTGCACAGGTGGGGTCCCTTGGCCTGGCTGGTGATCAGGGCCAATGGCCGTCGGCAGCCAGGAGGAGGGACCACAGGAAGTTGGCCAGCTGGCCCGATCAGGGCTCATCTGGACAGCCGGCTAGGGGGAGGGACTGTGGGAGATTGGACGGCCATGGGATGTTGGCCGTGGGAGTACACTGTCCACCAGGGGGCAGCTCCTGCATTGAGCATCTGCTTCCTGGTGGTCAGTACATATCATCGTGACCAGTCGACTGGTCATTCGGTCGTTTGGTCACTTAGGCTTTTATAGATAGAGATTAAATGATATTGTACATAGAAAACCCTAAAGATTCAATCAAAAAACTATCAGACTTAATAAATGAATTTGGTAATGTAGCAGGATACAAAATTAACACCCAGAAATCTATAGCTTTTTTATACACCAATAATGAACTCACAGAAAGAGAGACTAAAAAAAAACAATCCCATTTATATTGCAACAAAAATATTAAGATACCTAGGAATAAACTTAACTAAGGAGGTAAAAGACCTGTACTCAGAAAACTATAGGGCATTGAAAAAAGAGACAGAGGAAGACATAAACAAATGGAAGAACATACCATGTTTGTGGGTTGGTAGGGTCAACATCATTAAAATGTCCATACTACCCAAAGCAATTTATAGATAATAATAAAAAGTGAATAAATAAAAAAAACTGAGCCATAGTCAAACATGGAGGTTTTGAACTCTGCTTAAGGTAAAAGGAAACTAAGTCATATTACAGGCAACTAACTCTTCAGTTATTTTGCCTTTTATCCTGTACTCATCAGGAAATTTAAAGATCTCTAAAACATTGTTTTTTAAACTGTAGGGTATACTAACAATGGTCTTGAAATTAAGATAGTGGGTTGTAGACTTAAAAGAAAAAAAAAACAGATAAGGTAGGATAGGATAAGATGGGATAGAATGTCACAGGATAGAATAAAAATAGCAGTAGACATGACACATAGGAAGGGTAATTATTGTCTTATGAAATGAAATTTTTGTTTCAATTTCATATAGCTGTTGAGTATACTAAGCCATGATTTAAATGGATTTCTTTCTGCGGGTTATTATGAAAATGTGTTCAAAAACCACTGCCATAAAGGATACCTATATTGCATAAATAGCATTTCTCGACAATAATTCTATTGGCTTAGGAAACTGGTCAAGACCCCTTTCTAAGTAATCAGCCCACCTATGGTAGAACTTAAAGTCACCTCTTTCCCCTATCCACTACATTCCAATAGTGCTTTTTAATCACTATAACAACCACACACTTTCTAATGCTACCTGGGAGATGACATCACCCTCTATAAAGAAAATGAATCCACAGATATAAGGTCACCAACTCAATTCATACCTAATGAGAAGCAAGTGGTTCCAAGTATCCTTTGTATCCAGAGCTTGACCTGCAATAGAAATTGCTTTCGAGGCCCTTATGTCTGGTATATATACTCCTCTTCTTTGTTAACTTGTTCTGCAAATTAAGTTTTCTGTTCTGAGAACCCATTAATCTGATAATAAATTCATTAGAAAAATGAAAAGAACACAACATACATTGCTATTAATGGAGTTTCAGGCATGTCACACCCCACACAATGTACTAAAAATTGACTCATCTTTACTTGAGTGTCTCCACACAAATATTTGTGCTTTTCAATAAATAGCATTTCAGGAGTGAGGTTTTTCCTTAAAGCTTCAAATATAATTATAAAGCTACTGTTTCAAGGCTTTTCACCATTAGGAATTTTCACCATCAATTTATATTGACTGATTATTTACTGTTTGGAGGATCCTGTATTCTACAGATAAAATTGAATAAAGAAAAACCACAGCTTCTCGTCTAAAGAACTTATAATATTTTTAACTGATATTTCTTACTTCCTGTGATTCACTTTGTGTGATAGTGACAAACAGTTCATAAAGCTTCATCTGCCATCCTTACCCACAAAACCAAGCAGCAGTATAATACATAAATTTTTTAAAATGAAGTTAAAATCAGCTGGTAGCTTCCTATTGAAAGACAGTATTTACACATGCACTTGAGTGGGGGAATTTTTCTTATTCAGAGAATAATGAAGTTTTTACCCTATAGATTTTTAAAACTTAGATATCTTTTCCAAGTTTGAAATGGTAAACATTTTAAAGATATAAACAGAAATAGTATGAATAATCCAGAAATTACAACATTTCACTTAAATTCTTCACAAACTCCCATATCTGACTAGCATGGGATCAAATCATGTGGAAACAAGAATTAAGGAGACCAAAAACTAAAAATCACAAGTACTCACCTATTTTCCTTCCAGAACTCCAAAGGAAGTGAAGTAGCTAACCTCTCACTTCCCCTAATGAGCACCAAAGGACAATTAGAATGGATAAGCAATCCTAAAGGAGTGTTTTTAAGACAGAAAATGACCCAGGTTGCTCAAGGCTTACCTTCAAACATTTCATTGGATAAAATGTAAAGAATAAAAACATGAACATACAGGAAGAGAAAAGTGGAAATGGAGTATATCATATAGGTTTAAATGAACAAAGAAATCTGAGAGAAAGACCCATTAATTTTTTAAATGAAAAAAAAAAAAAAGATTGCTCAAATGAGTAAAGGAAGGCCACCTTGTAGAAGACCTGGGGCATGGGGCATGGGGGTTGGTAGGGGGAAATCCAGATAGGTTATACATTGTAAGTGTTCAGTAAATATTATCCAAAGGAGGAAAGGAAATCCATTAGCTATTGGGTAAGATAAATTGCGGGGAAGCATGAGACTTGGTTGGAAAGTTTGTAAGAAGGACATTCTGATAAAAGGGAAGTGTGCAGAAGGCCGCCTACCCTTTTTATCGGAATTCCGACTGAGGGGAGTGCCGAAGGCAGTGCCCCTAATTATTCCTTGACCTTTCCAAACAATCCATGCACAAGCAGACCCCCGGGTATTTACTGGAATCCTTATGCTTAATCTTTTCAGTGTCCTTGCTTAAAGGACATTACAAACACATGTGCCCTCCCAATATCACTTACCCTGCTGATTGTATCTAAAAGATAAACTTTATCTCAAATTGCTGTTACAGTAAAGGCTAATGAGGCAGGCAATTGAGGTTGTCTTGTTACTTTAGCCAGGCAGTCCCTTAGCCCTCTCTTTTACAGCAAACTTTGTATCTGAGTATTCCATTCATCCGTAGCTCAGGGTCTGCTGGTCAGCCCCTGCAATCTATAATAATAAAAACGTAATATGCTAATTAGACCAGACGACGTTCCAGATGAAGCCGGGGCTGTGAGGGAAGCCCGGGTCCCGGGTGTCAGAAGGAAGCCAGGTACTGGCAGCCAGGGGAAGGAAGGCCTCCTCTTGCATGAATTTTGTGCGTCGGGCCTCTAGTAATTAAATAAATAAGAACAATGAAGCCCAATTTGCAAGGGATACAAACACCAACAGCAAGTTTTTTAATTGTTGTTTTGTTTGTTTGTTTGTCTTTTGTATACCAAGGGAACACCAATTAGCAATAAGAAGGAAAATTTAAAGTTTAGCTTTACTAAACTAGCAATTAAAAAATATGTATGTAAACATACACACGTACACACACACACACACATATACTAGGAAGACTTTAGGAGATTCCCATGCATTAAACATACTTTGAAGCACACAAATTAAGAGGCTGTCGATTCAAAGTAGTGACAAAGACAACAGTCATTCTAAAATTAATAAGCTAGATGTAGATGAATCACTAGCATTAAACTGGAGTTTATTAAGAATAAAACTGTGCCCCAAATATCTAATTAACCTGTCCTTAAAAGTGGCCATTTTCAGAGAACTGAAATTACATTGGCAATGTGACCCAATCACAAAAAAAAAAAGAAAGAAAGAAAGAAAAAGGTTTAGAAGCAGCTTGGTAACCAAAGACAAATAAGGGAATATTTAGTACAAAAGAATAAGATTTCTGCAAAACTTAAGCCCCATTTGGTTAATTACATCTGGGCTTCTTGTAGGGTTAAATAAGCATCTGTAATTGCAGTAACCAGAATACACAATATATCTTCCTCATAAAATTTTATAGCAAAAATTGTGCATAGAAATTTTAAGTAAACATGGAATTAAGAATATATATTTCCACAGCATGGAGTTGTCTTAGATATAGGAAGCAAAGTGTGAAGTGCAGACAAGTAAACATTTACTTGGAAAAGACAAGTAAACATTTTTATAAACTTTGACTATGGAATTCAAAGTGTCATCTGCACATCCTTTAGATTTCACTACCCTCTTCAGATAGTAAAATACCAAACCACAGCATCAAGGAATCATAAAGAGCTTGATGACTACCCATATACTAAATATTAATAAACAGATTTTAAGATAATAACTGCCCAAGGTTAAAACATAAATATCAGAACATAATTTATAAGATGTTCAAATTAGAACCAAAGTTACCATATGAGTTCCCCTGTAGGCATGTGTTGAGTATTAAAAATCACTAGTAATAAAGAATATAAGACTAGGTACTCAAATATCACTTTGAAACATGGTCCCCAAAAAAGAACCTTAAAAGAATTATAGTACACTCTCTGAAAGCATGTCACATATTGTGGCTATAAAGATATCCAAAATGCTGGGGATCAACAGAAGTGCTTTGGATCCAGCCTTTAGGATCTCCAACATTTAATAGCTGGATATGAGAGAATATGCTGGCAAATAATATATCAGGGGAATAACAAGGGACTTAGGAACAAAATCAGGAGAGCATGATGCCATGGAAGATAAGGGCAAACAACATTTCAAAAAGGAAGAAGTTGTCAGCAAGATAAAAAATGCTCAATGAGATCTCAATAAGAGTTAGTTTGGTAAATTGACAAGGCCTCAAAAGCACAGGGAGTAAATTGATGAATGCACTGGTGAAGAAATGAAAACATAGAATAAACACGTATTTGCAGAAATCTGAGTGTAGACTGGAAAAAGAGAGAAGACAGCAGCTAGTAGCATTTTCTAACTTTTATAAATGACTAAAACTCACAATGAAGCTGACTCATTCAAGACTCTTCAATCATTCTTCATACGTATTTGATCATTATGCAGTGTAAGTTATAGCTACACACTCAAATATATCATCTTATATTCACCTTTCGATGACTTACCAACAATGATAGGGTAAAATCTTTAGTACAGGATTCATGGCTTCTTTTGGTCTGAACAGCATTACCAATCTAACTTTACTTCTTACTTCCACCCTAAGATGCAGCTATACTGAATTAGTCACCATGGCTGAATGAGCCAAGCTTTCTCATTCATCTGAGCCTTCTTGCATACTGCTACTTTTTTATAGAATGTTCTTTCCCAATACAATTATCTTCCCTACCTCCCCTTCATCTATCAACTCCTATTCATCTTTCAAATCTCCATTCAAGTATTATCTTTATGAATTATTTCTTGCTTTCCAAAGTAGAGTTCATGTTCCCATCATAACATTTTAGGCCTCTCTTAAAATATTAAAACTTATAGAATTCTTCTTGAGTTTGAGAATCCACCTGTCCATTGGTCTCTTGAGAGCAGACACCCTGTATTTTCATTTGTATATCTCTATGCTTCACATATAGCTAGCACTCATAAATGTCTTTTAAGTGAATGAAAGAATGGATTTGTTACTAAAAGCATGGTACAAACCCAAAGTATAACTAGCTTTAGGTTAGGTAATAAGTGGGATACACATAAATGGCTACTAAGGGAAACTTAGTGATTTGTGAGACACAGGTGAATTTATTACCTTGAAAATTTTATGTACTTCAAAATTAAGATGAATCACATTCTAGTGTAAAATATAGTTAACTGAACTACCTTTAATTTGGTGACTCTCCTCACTGACCTCATCTTGCCCAAATTTAAAACAAAAATAACCTTAAAAATGTACTGCATACCTATGATATCCAAAGCACTAAGGAGGGTGTAAACTTATAAATGATATATATCCCCTGCTTCAGTTCATATTATGGTGGGGGATTTGGGTTTAATTAGAGACTTTCCAAAAGTCTAAAGATGATTATACCTCTTTAAAAGAATAAGATAAACTTATAGCTACCTAGCTCTGTAAACCAAGGGAAAAAACAATTATCTTAAAAGATGCCTTATGGGATCATTGGTTCACATGATAAAACAAGAAGACTATGGACACAACTCTGGTTAGAGGTAAGAGATCATTCTAATTATTCTCATGAACCTTCTTCAAGAAAAAAGGTCAGCTCCATTTTTGTTTTTAAAAACCCAGTGTCTGTAATAGTGCAACTAATGACAACCTTGCTGTTATTCTCACTTAAGAGGAAACCCTATAATAAGAGCTTCCCAAAATGTCAAATACTTGTCTCATAATAGGGCTTCTTTGTTCACTTATGTCTCTTTTGATATGCACAGATAATAAAAGTTCATGTAAAACTAAAGGTAATATAGAGTAGAAGCCAACACTAATTCTGTATAAATATGTCTGATTAATAAAAGTGCCATTGTTATGGTTATTTCGTAACGTCAGCATTGTTACAAGAACAGAGGACAGAAGTACTCTTACTCTCACTGTTTTTGTTCATCCTCTGTCACCCAACCAGTTTTCAAATTTTTATTCAGTTGGGGAAATGAAGGATAGATTTTTGTCCATGAATTATTTCTTTTTCATTAGTTCATCTCAAGAAAGTTGTGAAACTAGCTTTAAATTTGGGGGTCAGGGGGAGGGGGGAGAAATTAAGAGTTTTATTCTAAAATTAAACCTCATTCTTTAAATAAAAATACATACTCCAAGCTTAATTTCTAGGCTCCCTTTTCCACATGCACGACTACTATATTACCCTGGTGCTCATGAACACCTGAAAGATAAAATTTAGCATCACAGCACTAGGACCTGGTTAGAAGCCTAACATGTAAAAACTATGGCTCAGTACAACAAATCATAAGCTAGGTTGTATGTGGGGTTCAGTTCTAAAACTTAGAACCCCACCCTGGAGTAATAAGAAAATCCAGAAATGAGTATGCAGTCTCATATTGGAAAGGAAATAGAAAACAAGTAATAGATAGCAACATATATTCAGGGCTAACAGACAGGCTGACAGATTTTGAACACAATTCTAAAGCTGGTAGATAAGTTTGTACTGTCATTACTTTGCTTTTCCCTTTAAACTAGAGGCCCGGGTGCACGAAATTCTGCACAGGTAGGGTCCCTAGACTTGGCCGGTGATCAGGGCCCATCGCAGACTTCTTTTCCCCTGCTGCTGGTTGCCAGCCTTGTGTCTCCGGCTGCCAGCTGCAGGCCAGGGCCTTCCTTTGTTCTGCACCACCACCTGGTGGTCACTGCACATGATAGCGAGCAGTTGAACTGGTCAGTTGAACTCCTGAGGGGTCAATTTGCATGTTAGCCTTTTATTATACAGGACTAGAGGCCCGGTACACGAATTTGTGCACCAGTGGGGTCCTTTGGCCTGGCCTGCAGGATTGGGCCGAAACCAACTCTCCGACATCCCTCAAGGGATCCCAGATTGCGAGAGGATGCAGGCCAGGCTGAGGGATCGCCCCCCACCCCCCCACCCCCCGGTGCATGATCAGGGCTGGGGAGGGATGCGGGAGGTTGGGTTGGCCAGTCGGGGAGGGACCATGGGAGGACTCCAGGGCGTGTCCGGTCCATCTCACTAAGTCCCGATCAGCTGGACCCCAGCAACAAGCTAACCTACCAGTTGGAGCATCTTTCCCCTGGTGGTCAGTGAACATCATAGCAACTTGTCGACCAGCTGAATGTCTGACCCCTGGTGGTCAGTGCACGTCATAGCGACTGGTCGACTGGTTGACTGTCCCCTGGTAGTCAGTGCATGTCATAGTGAGTGCTTAAACGGCCTTAGCATATTACGCTTTGGTTGGTTGAACAGACGACCGGATGACTAGACACTTAGCCTATTAGGCTTTTATTATATAAGACTACAGGCCCGGGGCAAGAAACTTGTGCACAGGGGTGGGGGGGAAGGAGGCCCCTCAGTCTGGCCTGCACCTTCTCCAATCTGGGCCCCCTCAGGAAATGTCTGACTGCGGGTTTGTGCCCACACTTTTAACAGATGACAGCTCCACTGCTGTTTCTTTCTTTCATGCTTAAACCCATTGGAATTAGTAGGTATTCAAAGTGTGTACACATTTTGGGGGACACCCTGTATATCTCTAATCAGCAGTGAAAGGAACCAGCAGCAGATTTGGAACCCCCAGACAGGGAATCTTGCTCACTCCCCACATGTCTCCCTATTCCACTTTCCGCCTTCACAGGCAGCAGGAGAATCAGTTTTCTCTCATTAACTTGGAAAAGCACGTCCTGTCACCAGCTGCCCGGCAGGAGTGCGCTACGCCCCAAGCAAGCGAGGCTCAGTCAGGACAGCCTTCACTCATGGGTGCTGGCACCCAAAGTACACATTCCTCATCTGCAGTTGCCCCGACTATCCCACCATTTCACTGAGAGGACAGAATTCCTGGGTTCTTGATCTTGAACGCTGACAGAAGGCACCTCAGCGAGGGCCGCCCACGCCCAGCAGGTATGTCTGTCTGCACCTGCTCCTGCCTCAGCACCTGCATTAGCCCCAGGGAGGTGATCTCGTAGCTGCACTGGCCTCCGCGGGAACAGGGCATCACCACTCTGCCCTCTCACTGTCATCTCACAGGTGCCCACCCTCAGCACCCAGAACACCCAGACACTCACCAAAGGGCATGAGTATGCCGGAGGGGGACTTAGGCATGCTGGGGTTGATGGAAGTGTGGCGGAGGGGCGGGGGAGAACTTGCGTCTGCCTTGGTCCGAGACTGTTGCAGGCGCTCGAGAGTGACAGCATGCTGGGGGACATTCACATGCCAGGGGGAGAGGAGAGGATGTGCGCACCGAAGGCCTGTGGCTTTGCAGATTTGCAAACCCCTGTGGTGCGGCCAGGAGGGCGTCAATCTGGCCTGCCACGGTGGCTGTCCCGGAAATTGCACACCTTTTGGGCCAGGAGGAGGAACTTGCGCAGCCACTCCTAGGCGCTGATGGCCTGCAGGCACTACTTCAGCTCAGCCCACAGGCTCCACTTGGTGCTCTCACAGCCACCACTGCCGCCATGTTGGGAGTACAGGCCACCTTCTGCGGGCCCACCTCCCCTGCCAGGAGGCTCTCCTCAAGCGCTACCCACAGGCCTGGAGTGGCCTGGGCAGGGCAGGACGCCGGCATGCGCTGCTCACCTGCCCGGAGTGACCAGGGTGGGGCGGAAGCCAGGCATCCCGCCCCACCCTGACCGCTCCTGCCTTTGTGTGCTGCGCACAGGCCCAGAGTGGCCAGGGTCGGGCAGAAGCCAGGTGTCCTGCCCCGTCCCACCCTGGCCACTCTGCGCCTGCACGTGCTGCCCACCGGCCCAGAACAGCTGGGGCAGGGCGGGGCGGGATGCCTGCCCACAGTCGCTCGGCACCTGTGCACATGCGTGCTGCCCACAGGCCCACCATCTTTGTCGAGTTAATTTGGATACTCACTCCTGACTGGCTGGTGAGCATAGTGGAGGGACGGTCAATTTACATGTTTCTCTTTTATTAAATAGGATTCTTATCTCCCAGACCCTGGCCTCCTGCCTTGGGGCAGCAATATAATATGAAAACTTAACAATAGATCTTAACTGTAGCTGATATTTTTATATCCTTCACAACATACTCTTTAGATTGCACCCAAGAAGGAGATTATTAAAGAGTAACAGGAGACCAGTTACCAGACCATTTTAATTGAACAAAAAACACCACTGTGCTTTCTTGCTGACATATCAAACATCTGTACAAACATTAAAATCAATTTCATAAATAGAGAGCTACTAGCAACTGGGGTGGGGAAGAAATTCTCTTTCTCACAAGCCCCTTCAACATCTCAGGTTAGTTGAGCAGGGGAGGAAGCTCTAATGAGAAAAGAGGACTCGCTGACCCACAGTCTCCTGTGAAATCGTATGTCAGTTAGAGGCAAGGACACATTTTTGCAATCATTTCGGCCTATTTTTTGTAATAATTAGCAAGAGTTCCATTTTGCTAGGGCTAGCATTGCTCACAGCTCTCTCTCTCTCTCTTTTTCTCTTTTTAAATTTAGGCTTTTTTTTCCCTTTCCATAAAGTAAATTTACATATTTTCAGTCTCTCAATCCCTTCTATGTTTTATTTATGAATACAGCCCTTCTTGATGGTAGCTTTAATGTGAAAGAGGTAGTAATTAATGTCCCAATCTGTTAGGTTAATCCCTTTCCATACTCTCCACAGAGAAGTTTAAGGTAAGTAACAGTTTATAGTCAATAGTAGGTTTAATTATGCTTAATGAGAGTTAGTTTCTCTGTTTACTAACTGCATTGAGGTGTGTGGGTCCTAGATGAGCTTTCCCTTGGCCTCATTCTGATTTGTTAATAGGGCCACTGTGGGCCATATACTTAGTGCTTAAACCTATAAAGCTGCTCCTAGGGAACAAAGCAAGTAAGGCACCTGTTTCAGCTGAGACACCATTAAGTAAGTGCAGCCTTCACACAACTATATCTTTCTTTGGGAAGAGAGCTATTATTTTATAATGCTTTCCAAACAGATCCATTTGAGAAGCTAATTATTGCCTAAATTTCAGAGCTTTGGTAAGTCTACATATAAAAAGCTATCTCAAACTAAGTACAATCATCAATAGTGGTTTGTATAAAATTAGAGTATCAAACACTCCTAAGACTTTCCATATTAATCCTTTAATGTTATCATTTCAAGTGTTAAGATCTAAAACTACTTTTACAAGTCACTGGTTTTTTTTTTTAACTAAAAATGTCTTTTGTCTTAAAATTGTATTTAAACTTATTATAGTATACTAGAAGCCCAGTGCACAATTTCATGCACAGGTGAGGTCCAGCCGCCTGGCCCCAATCAGGATGGCGGGGTCTGATCGGGGGCAGGGCTAGCAGGGGGGAAGGGCCGCGGGTGGTTGGCTGGCTAGCCCCGCCCCCGATCGGGCAGGTTGGCCACCACAGTGCACATCATAGCCACTGGTCGTTTTGGTCATCCTGGTCCTTGTGCCGTTCAGTCTCTTGGCTTTTATATATATAGCTAGGGGAAAACTTCTGTTTCCTTACTAAGCTATAAAAATAAGCACCAAAACAAATACCCAGACTTTAAGGAAATCATGTTGACCCAAAGGAAATTTAGTACACACAATTTTTAAAGGATCCTTTTTTTGCCATGTTTGTGTTGTAGATAAATTCTTAGTATAACTGATGATATAGTTCCTCTAAGTCTGACAGGCCAGTTTTCAAAATACATTTATTGAGAACCTGGTCTGAACTAATCACAAAAATGAAGAAGGCATATTCCTTCCCCTAATGAAGCTTATCCTCTGGGAAAGGAGATGTACATAGGTAAAAACTATGACACAATGGGTTAAGTGTTATGCTCATGTGCATAAATGTGAAGGAGGCACTAAGAAAGATGTGTTGATTCTGTAGTAGAGGATAAATTAGGCCTCCTCTAGGGACATAGCATTTTTCTGGGTTACAGGAAGGCCACAAAAGGCTGAATGAGCATTGAGAACAGGCACAAAGCATGGCAGACCATGGTGTGTTAAGGCAGCTAGTAGTGCAGTGTAGGCAGAAAGAATTGTGAGCTTAGGGAAAGGAGATGAGATGGAAGAGAAATTTTCAAGTTAGGTGCTCAGAAAGTAGATTGGGACAAAATTTTTTAAAATTTTAATGTCGGTCCTGGCCGGGTCGCTCGTTGGTTAGAGTGTTGTCCTGATATGCCAAGGATGCAAGTCTGATCTCCAATCAGGGAACACAATAAGAAACAACTAATGCATTTGTAAGTGGATGTTAACAACAAACTGATGTTTCTCTTTTTCACCCTTTCTCTTTCTCCCTCTCTCTCAAAAAAAATAAAATAAAATAAAAATTACTAAATTAAAAAAAATTCTGTCATCCTGTATTAGCTATTAACTAATATGAGATATAGGAAAAGGCGAAAAAATATCTTTACCAAACAAAATGAGACCAGTATAAATCTTGAAAATTAAAATGAACTTTTCTGAGCCTACTGATCTCTGAAAACTGTTTTCATATTTAAAAATCCCCATAATGTATTTACAAGTCCTTACATTTAGTTCAAAGAATTGTTTTTTTGTAATAGGAAAATAAGATTCCTAAGATGTTACCCACCTAAAAGATTGGATGATTACATATTAAGAGAAGCTAGCGGGGAGAGGAGCTGGTAGATACATATCTCAGGGCATTCTGGAAAATATAAACATGATTCAATGTTCTTTAAATAGAGAGTGTTTACGGTTAGTTTCAGAAACATTTTTGCCTTTTGAAAATTCTACCTTTAGTCAGTATATCCTGACTGCTTATAGAAAAAAAAATTAGAGGCAAACATTTCCTTTAAAACCACAAACTAATGGGTCTAAAAGAAAAAGAGTGCAACCCAAACTATCAAAAAGACCCACACATCTGAAAGTCTTTCTGCACTTAGCTAAACTGAGCTTTCCGCTATGTCCTTCAATTCACTATAAACTTATAGTCTCCCCTACTATGCTACTCTGAACCACCCTGAGGATTTCAAAATTACTGTCAGACACTGGGCATTCATAGGCACCTACTTCTGAATTCCTGTGCAAGGAAAAGAGAAAGACTAGATTCAAATGGTAATAAAGTTTCTATCACCATGATAAACATATTTAAAAGTTGGTCTCATCCTGATACAAGAGTTATATAAAATAAGTATAATCTTTGTGTAAGTCACAGGTTATTATACTGAAATTTTTATTTCTATAGGTAGTATAACAGACTTAATGTGCTGCTAGAAATATGCATAAATACATTTCAATATAGCATGCATATGCAAGCCAGCTATTTATTATATTCCAATGTACACATTTTTATATTTACATTTCAGAACTTATTCTTGAAAGTTAAATGGAAAATACTCCAACTTTTTTCATCATACAAATTCTAAATGAAATAAAATGTCCTTTAAAAACTGTAATTAATGGCTGCTATGTCAAACAGTAAACCAAAGGGTCAAACCTTATAATTCACAGTTTGAGAGGTCATAGCTCAAATTATAACTTTAAAAAACTGATTATCTGTGAGTAATTTGACAAATCCATCTAATACATGCTGAATGAATATAAAATCTTTTTGAGAATAAAAAGAATGTATGTCCAAGTGGACAGCTGATGGAGAAAATGGCCTTTTTACTGAACAAGGCTAAATCCAGCATAATGAGTTGGTATGCCTTTGAATGAGCATGCAAGGCAGGAAGGCCAAACAGGACACACATCCAAACAGAGCATAATAAACAATTTGATCAGAACACAAGAATATTCTACACACATGTCTGAAGAGAAGAAGAAATAAATATACATTTCCATCACCTGTTCCTCCATCACTATTCCTACAACCCAATTCACAGAACTATCAATAAACTATTTAAAATAAATATTTTTTGTAATTAAAAAATGTTAGAAATTATCCCTCTGATTTTTCAATTTGAGATTTGAAAATATATATTGATATATATTAAGCCGAAGTTTACAACACTTTTCTTTATTACTCACCTTGAAAACAAGTATTGCTCCACCCATCATCCCAAGGCCACTTGTACCTTAAAATATAATTTGAATTAATTTGGCCTGCCTGCATTTTTTAATCTAGAAGTGATCTACTATTAATAAGGCAGGCTACTGAAGCTAATTCTCCCATTGCAGACCAAATTCCCTAACTGTGCCAAAATTGAGAAGTCCAGCAAAATTTAATTTTTTAATTTAATTATATAGCCATGTGTGTAATATTTATGTGTTTATTATATTTTCCTATTAGACTGTGAACTCCACAAGTTTAAAGACTATGTACTTTTACGTTCAACAGTTATATCTAACACCTCAGAAGTTCCTGGCACAGAGCAGAAATTCAATAAATACTTGCTGTATGATAGAAAGATGGATGAAGCGATGCAAGGTGGGAGACCTATGTTTAGCTTAATATCCTCTAGTATTATTTGTGTGATTATGGGGGGGGAAAGTTTTTTTAAATGTACACTCTATTTAGGCATTTTACATTCCCAGTAATTCACTGATCCATCCACTTAACCTAGAAACTGAGAAGATTTGAAACACATTTAAAACTAAAATAGATGAAAAATGAAAAAGATGGAAATTAGAGTGGGAAACAAGATGTTTATATATGTATACATGTAAAGACAAATCATAGGAAAGAAAGGAAGTTTGCTTTCTTTGTTTCTTTGGGTTAATTTTATTATAACCATTATTATAATGCTTTTAGTATAACAAAATACTAAGATTATTTATTACTTCCTCATATGGCAATGCACTACAGCCGCTATATAACCAGATTCCTTATATCATGAGCCAAAGAGTCTATTGAAGGACACAAATATTCAATTATAATAAAATGTAATAAATAAATAATAGTAATAACATAGGTTTTTGTGAGAGAATAAAGCAGGATTCTTCTCTTAACCAGAAAAAATGCTCACATGGTAATTGCTGTACTTTGATGCTACTACGTCCAATTCCAAGAGACTTTTCTGGTACATGTACAGTGGTACACTGCTGGCTTTTGATGTACAGGGAAATATTACTAGTAAAAGGGAGATCTGAACATGTAAGTCACGCTACCATAAGAAAACACATTTGAAAAATGGCCTTTTTCTTATAAGTGAAAGCCTAACTCTGATTCCACTTAGTCTGGTAATATGTTTCTGTCATTCCATTGGACCAGCCCACACGTACTGGGCTCTTCATAGGTCCTGGGCTTCACCATCTGGCTCTTTATTTACTTAATTCTTTTTTAATACTGACAAGTGTATTAGTAACACCTCCATGATCACTGGTAAATATAGAGCCACCGCACAACCAACATTTTCCCTAGTTCTTAAAGTCACTAATTAGCTGTGGGTAGGGGTTGGGGAGTATTACAAATATATGTTGAGCGGTACTACAATAAGTAGTCTAATTCCCAGGAAGAAAGCATGTTAATCTGCTTCCCACTTCATTAGAGAAATAAAAAAAGATCTTGTCATCACTAAAGGATATAAAGAGATATCTGAATATTGGAGGAAACAGTAGATAGGGAGGAAGAATAAATGCAGCATTCAGGCAAGAAACACAAATCCCCTACATATGGTAGACAATGTTCATGGTTTCTCTTGATATCTTTTGATTGCTCTATTCATCAGTGTGTTTCATGAGCATACTTTACTCAATTAATAAACACAAGCTTCCAAAGAAAACAAATAAGGTAAATAAATCCTACTTAAATGGACTGATAGTTCTTCTGATACTTAAGATATACATTAGGAAACTCTGAAAGCTAGTAAGGTCTCATTCAGTTGAGCTCCATAATAAAAGACAGTAGGCTTAAAGGAGAGAACACAGTTTCCAAAGGTACTAAAAAGTCATTTAGAGAGAAGATATTATCTAATTTAAGTACTGAAACTGGGAGTTATGGTATTGTAAGTCCATTAAAGAACTTTTTTTAAATAATATTTGTGGGTTTTTTTTTTAAGAGAGAGTCTAAAACTTTAATTTTCCATGAGATTTAGATTCCTCAAAGAACATCAACTGATAGTTATATGTGTTAATTCAAGCATCAAGTATAAATTATTATAACTCAATTCCCTGAAACTAATAATTCTGAGTAAAGTCAAGTCCATTGTCCTCATTGCTAAAATCAAAAAATGTAATACGAAGCAAAAGCCTTTTCGAGATTATTTTTTTGTTTCAGTCTAACTTCTTTATTTATAGACATTTTGGGAAAAGGATGACATTCAATTATAGTACTTATCCCAAATAACTAGAATCTTAGCTAAAAACTTATAAAGTTGTGGATTGTGAGATATATATTAGTAGTTCCTTAATTAAATTTTTAACTAATAAATAAAAGTTAGTTGGTTCACATGAGAAAATAAATTGATGAAAGGCCAAAAAATAGAATAAACAGGGAAAAGGGGGTTAGGGGATGCACTTTGTTTAATATCTAATTTGAGACCTGTCAAAGAAGTGGGGCATATCTTATTACTGGTATATGAAAAATGAAAGAATGAATGCTTTTGCATACAAATAAATGCAAGTATAGAAACATAATAGAAGCTTTGTGTTACAATGGAACTTAAACTCCTCTGGGCAGTGATCAGCTAAGAAGGAACAGAGACAGATACAATGCAATGATTAACTAGCTGATGAATCTATTATTCATGACAGGTATGTAAGCAGTCAGGGCAGTTATGCTGGTGGCTTCTCCTCATCAAGCAGCTTTGCCAGGACAGACTGGAGGC
Source organism: Myotis myotis (assembly GCF_014108235.1). Taxonomy (NCBI): domain Eukaryota; kingdom Metazoa; phylum Chordata; class Mammalia; order Chiroptera; family Vespertilionidae; genus Myotis; species Myotis myotis. Next base: position 152,374,696 of record NW_023416324.1, read on the forward strand.
TTGGAACCAGGCATGACACAAAAACAATAAAGCCTATTGCCAGCTAAGGGAAGAGTCAGCACAATCCAACTCCAGTTTTTAATAGTACTAGAAATCTCTCTTCAATAATGTTTCCCCTTGTGATTGGCATATACTGTATTTACAGAATGTTACCAGCACTTACCTCTGTTTATCTTACTATGCATAGTAGCATACCTGAAACAACTACTTGGAAATTGTCAGGATATACAGGAAAAAAGTGACTTTATCATTAGTTGGCAAAAATGTCTGTTGATGGGTATAACCATCATGTCATTACACGAACAGATGGTCAAAGTGAGTTCATTTTACTGACAGTATATTATGTGGGTCTTTTTATCCCTGAACAACCAAACCAAACAAAAGTACAACACAGAAGAGGCCATCATACCTTCCTGCGTTTGGTTGGCAGCTTAATCTTTGATATATGAAAATAAAAAAACAACATGGACTGTAATCCTGCATACTACCATTTCCACATAACATTTAATAGAATATTTAAGTATTCATATAAAAAACTCATCCTGGTATTTGTGAAGATAAAAAATATACATGAGGTTTTTAAAAATCTTTCAACTACATGATCTCCAGTTAAAGGAGAAACATAAAAGTCATATTTCTTATACTTCAGTGTTCTGTTTTGTTTTTAATTTAAACAACAGTTTATAGGGGGGAAGCAAGTTACAATTCTTTATTGTTATTCAGGTATTTTAATAAGATGTTAGAAAAAGAGATATTTTAAAAAAGCAATCCCCTTGTTAAAATCAATTTCTCTTTGAAAGGCTATGCTCTCTCTGTGTATATATTATTTTACTGAATAATTTTAAAATCTGACAGCTGAAATATTCATAAACAAATGAATTAATAGTCTAGCAGGTATCCAATCACCAATTACTACATTTTACACCATGAAATCTCTTGAAATACACACACACACACACACACACACGTTGCTATGTAGACTCGGTATGACAGCTTCTTCTCTAGAACTAACGCAAATAGAAAATATTACCTTGATTCTGTGAAATAAAAAAAAATATTATGGGGCCCTAGCTGGTTTGGCTCAGTGGATAGAGCATTGGCCTGTGGACTGAAGGATCCTGGGTTTGGTTCCAGTCAAGGGTACATGCCCTAGTTGCAGGCTCAATCCCCACTAGGGGTTGTGCAGGAGGCAGCTGATTAATGATTCTCTCTCATCGTTGATGTTTCTTTGTCTCGCTCCTTCACCCTTCCTCTCTAAAATCAATAAAAATATTATTTAAAAAAAGATTATGGGGTCAAGGAGAGAGAATGTAAGAATACATTTCTATCTATAACAGCTAATAGTAAAAGCAACAGCTGAAAATTATATTGCTAAAATGCATCTACACATGTGGTTATGAAAACTTTGGTTCAAGAAAAATTCTAGTTACCGACTTTCAAAAAGAGCTGATGAAGTTTAAGATACATCTTTAGTACTTCTGTACCTTAAAATATTGCTGAGTATTAATTTTTCATCAAGTTGTCATTTTCTCTGACATTTGATTTTATTAATCAAGGCATTTATCATTAATTTGTTGAAAATATCATAATTAAGCCAAATAAACTAAAGCCCTTAAAAGGTTAAAATTAGAAAGCAGGTGAATTAGAACTTTGACATTACCCTGTTGACATATAAGAGCTGTTTGAAAGTATGGGAGTCAAGTTTTTGCAGTTAGTTTGATGCCTCAATCTTGGGGCTGGGTACTTTTTTTAAGTGTTATAAAGATTTGATTTAAAGCTCCCTGACAGTTTTGACATTCAGGTGAAAGTACTGCTGCTGCATTTGGAACAATTTGCATATCCCACTGCTAAATAGAATGTTTGAGGTGTGCACTGGTGTAAAGAAATGAAAAACAAGCTATCACACATGTTTAAGTGTATGTATTCACAAAACTGATGGTTGGAGCATACCACCCCATCCCTCCAATGTAATCTATGATTTACTCTTCTATAATAAATTACCCTACCATGTTATTCTCATTGGAAGATCTAACCATGTATGTAAGAAGCAAAGTAATTATAGCCCCCTCTTGTCTAAGAAAACTTCTTTAATCCCTATGAGCTCTTTATACACAATGAAGGGACACAAGTCGATTGTAAACTTCTTGCCTGCAATTCTGGACTTGGTAGCCATGAAATCTCATCTGAACAGTTTTGCTGTTCCCAAAAAAATGCATTTTTATTTTTTTATAGTTAGTTATAAAGCTTTTTCTGATGAGGAATAGGTACTGAGTTATTAGTTTTGAGTCAATAAGCCTATTTAAGAAAAGGGAAAGGTATAGAATTAGAAGAGTTCCAAACTGATTTTAATAAGGAGAGGGGCCATAATACATTCCCATATAGAAGGAAGAAAGGATACAACAACACCTAATTAGGCTGACATATTCTCAGATGACACAAGCTTTCTTCTTTTTTGACTTATAATTTCAGATTATTCTTTAAGCAGACATAGAAAAGGATATATATAATGCATTAAAGGGCAATAAAGGAAAGACTTCAGTTTATAAACCCAAACACTTAAATACTATAAAACTTTTCAAGAAGATAAAACCCATTCAAGGAAATCTCATTGACTATTACCTTTAGCCTTCAGGGTCTCAAAAGGCAAGTCTTACCACTTCTTTTGTGTGACTGTAAAAAGAAAAGCTTAGAATTAGAAGTCTGCTAAGGAAACAATTTAGATTTTCATAATATCTTTATTACTAGTTATAAAAAGTAGATAGCTAAGTTTGTATATGTCAATTAATATTTATAGTTTTTATAAAATAGGCTAACATGTTCATTTGTGTATGTGCAGAACAAGTACTCAGTAAAATGTGGCACAAATATATAATATAAACCACTATATATACAGGGTTTATATGGAGAATAGGTTACTTATTATAGTATTACTAAAAGATTTCTTAATCTACACAAATAAAGGTTTTTACATTTATATTTCTACTAGAGGCTGGTGCACAAAAATTCGTGCACTGGGGGGGGGGGGGGTCTCTAAGCCCAGCCTGCATGCTCTCACAATCTGGGACCCATCCATATGGTCCAGTCCCATTGCAGCATGGCTCTGGTTCCCTGTGCCTGCGGGCTGGTGGGGAGGGACCAAGAGGCCAGTCTGATCGCAGCATGACTCCGGTTCCCTGGAGCCTGTGGGTGTGGGGAGGGACCAAGATTCCCAGATCGCAGCATGACTCTGGTTCTCCAGAGCCCTCGGGTGGGGGGAGGGACTAAGAGGCCAGTCCAATTGCAGCAAGGCTCTAGTTCCCTGGGCCTGCGGGCCAGTGGGGAGGGATCAAGAGGCCAGTCCAATGGCAGCATGTCTCCTTTCCCACAGCTCTCTCAGGCCGCCAAGCCAAGGGCGGCTGGGGCCCACAGCTCCCTCCCGCCACCACACTGCAGGCGGCCAGGACTCAGGACTGACTCCTGCCACAAGGCTAGGACCCAGGACTGACTTCTGCTGCACCAGCCAGGACCCTAGCCTGGTGTTCGGTTGTTCATCCAGATGTTTAGGTCGTGACGGACCCTGGCTCTTTATATATTAGGATAATTTTAAAAAACGAATTCCAAATAGTCTTTACCCCATTTATTTTTTTATTCTTAATTATCAGAAAGTTTGCAAAGACTCTCTGATCTACTATACACAATATACTGGTAATCACTGGTGAGTTAGAAAATATACAAGTAGGAAAGACCCAGGCCCTATCCTCAAAATAGTGAGTGAAGTCAGAGAGATGTGCATAAAAAAGACAATCCAGAAAGGAAAAAAAAATAAGTGGGTGGAAAGAAATAGGAAGCAGAGGGTAACATGTTCAAAATAGCTGGAACTGGTCTACAGCACCTAATGCATGGACGTGATAACATGGTGTCATGTTTCCTGTCCTAGCAAGTAAGGGTAATCATAAGATCCTACCCAGATTTGGAGGGAGGGATGTCAAATAAATGAATTATATAGAATCAAAGCTGGGACTGGGAGCAGTTAAGCAGGCAGGATGTTGAGGTGCCTTTGAAGCCAATTCAGTGAATTTGAACTTGAAAAAAGTTAACTAGAAGCAATTCTCCTATTAAAAATTCAGTTTGATATTATATGTCTTTGGAATGTGATCCAAATTTGCTATGAAATCTCAGTTATGACCTTCAGGTCATATTTACTAATAATCTCCACAGAGACTCAAGCAGTTTTGCTAATGGAAATGTGTGTGTGTGTGTGTATATATATATATATATATATATATATATATCCCAATCCTATAAAACAGTGCATCTATACTGAAAGACCTACTAAAATAAAAATAAAAAAGTCAAGAATTTTAATTGCTGGGATCTTTAATATGCATAAACAATATTTTACAAAGGGAAAACAAATAATCAAACAACAAACCACACCAGTAAATCAAAAGAATCCTGAATGTAGACTCTACTGATAGATATAAACAGGATCCAGAAAAGGAAGGTGATGGTCCTATTATATTCAGGCTATGTGAGTAATATCACACTTATTCTGCAACACCAAACTTTAGAAGAGGCACTGAAAATTAGAATTTCTTAGGAGGACTGAGATAAGAACCATTATTCATGGATAAACAAGGGATAACTAGGAATGGAAAAGAAAAAAATGTTCAGATTGTAGGGATGAAGTAGGGAAGGACAATTGGGAGAAAACTAATTTGGCTACTACATGATATGTTATGAAATTAATTTTTATTTATTTATTGTCTGTTTCTCCCACTAGGATGAAAGTTTCATGAGGTCAGTACTGTCTTTTTCACTGTATTACCCCATTTTCATAAATGGTGTTTGCTACAGAGTAGGAGATCAATGAATATTTATTGAATAAAAGAATGAACAACCTGACCAACCTATGAAACAGGCACTAAGTCTACACCTATTTACAGATGAAGAAATTTATGCTTAAGGAAGTAAAATGTTATGAATTAAATTAAACTTTGCCCTTTGCAACCCCAAACTGCTACAACCCATTGTTTATAGTCTTCCATTCAATATTCATTCTAGCAGGGAAACAAACAAGCATATATAATGTTAAAGCTTATAATCTATATATATAAAAGCCTAAGCGACCATTATGATGGAATGACCGAAACGACCAGAATGACTGGTCAACCAATACCCATGATAAGAACTAACCAATGGGGGGGGGGGGGGGGGGCGGGGATGCTCAAGAATGCCCCCTGCTGGTCAGTGCGCTCCCACAAAGGGAGCACCGCTCAGCCAAAAGCCAGTCTTACAGCTGGTGAGCACAGCTGCAGCAGCGGGAGCCTCTCCTGACTCCACAGCAGCACTACAGGTGGTGGAAGCAGGCACAGCGGGCCAAGATGAGTATGAGCAGCACAGCGCCGAGCCCTGGTTCTGACTCCTCACTGGCTGCCTGCTGCTTAGAGCGCTGCTACATCCCCCGAGGGGTCCCAGATTGTGAGAGGGTACAGGCCGGGCTGAGAGACACCTCCCTCCCCCAGTGCAGGAATTTTGTGTACCCAGCCTCTAGTGTTATATAATTAGTACTATGAAGGAAAAAAAAAACACAAGGTAACAGCATTTTTAAATGGGTTTGAACAGAAAAACTCAGAGGAGCTGACAATAAGAAAAGACCTCAGTAAAGTGAGGAATACAGTAAAAAAATATCTGGTAGACTATGTTAGCTCTTACAAGGATTAAACAAGACATATATTACCTTTCTCATAACATGGCTAGCACTCAGCAAACAGTATTCTCAATGACTATTGTTTTATGTTGCTATTATTTTTATAAATGGTAAATTCCCCCACTAGATTATAAATGTGTCAGACATTCATTTTTATTTTCCTACAACTCCTTAAGTAGTGGTTAGCAAGAATTCAGTAAACATTTATAGAACTAAAAATAGAATTACACATTACCAGTTCATTAATTAGAAAAAGTAAACAGGCTATACGAACATGAAAAAGTCACCATATTTAATATGCTTGAGTCAATTTAATTCTGTTAGATCAAAGTTGCTTAATAATTAATCATTTATGGATTAAAAAGGAAGAAAAAATGAACCATATATATATATATGTGTGTGTAAATATATATATCTACATCCAGTAAATCATAGATTAAAGAAAGTAATAAAGAAGAATCAGAAAAAAATGGAGTTTTCAACATCAGTCCACTTCTTGACCATTTACATACTCCATCTGACTCAATCAGACTAAGGAATCTACTACACAGGTATCTGATGTATTTATGTGTTCCTATTACAAGCACAGTGTCTGATACTGTATAGCAAACATTCAATACATCTTTCTTGAACTGAATTAAACCAAAATGATCTTTAGTACTTCTGATGCTTTAAAGTTATTTCACATTTTTAAAAATACAGCAAAATAGGAGAGTACAATAAAAAAAAATATCAAGTGTTAGGTTTTGTTAAATGTAGCAAAGGAATAGCGAACAAGGTTAGTTTTTAACAAAGATTGAATTATATATAACTGTAATATTGGCAGTAGAAGAGACAAATAATTAGAACAGCCCATAGGGACTTAGTATGAGGTAAATGCTACAGTTAGCATTTCCACAGTTTTGAAATAATAGACTAATTTATGGGGGGGGGGGGGAATTTTGTCTTCTAGCTCCTATCAGACATCAAAATATAAATTGGATTAGTATAGCTAAAGCTCAAGAGCTTTAAGAAAAAATATGTGTATAATTTTCTGTACTTCAAGGAGAGAAGACCTTTTGAGGCACATGGCAGTAGTATATACCTAAGCACAAAGATTTATGACTGTAACTACTGAAAATAAAAATGTTTTACAAGTCCAAAAATATCTTCAAAAAATTAGGAAGCCAACAACAAATAAAAATATTTTAATGTATATGATATTCATGTTTAATAACCTTTACCTATAAATAAATGAAAAGAATCTTTTTTTCAAATAAACATGTATTTCATAATAGAAGAATCAAAAGCTAAGACATATATAAAGCAATATTAATTTGTAATACCAATGAAAGAAATGCAAATTAAAATAACTTAAAAATTCCATAGTAGTGAGCTGGTTAAATAAATTATATGTGATATAATGATAAACTTTCATTAAATGTGTTAAGTGAAAATTTACAATATGCCATTAAGCTTAAGAAGCAGGTTATAAAATGATAATAAGATACCAATTTTAATATTTAATATATGGGAAGAGACAGAGAGAGACTATGATAATATTTGGTCATATGTATATATAAATGCAGATCTGTATGTATGTATTAGAAAAAAACATGTATGTATTAGCAAAAGCATGTAAGGACTTATAGACTAAACTAGAGGCCCGATGCACGAAGATTCATGCAAGAATAGGCTTTCCTTTTCCTGGCTGCCGGCACCACCTTCGCTCTGGCCAGAGCTGCCTTTCTGCCTTTGCTCCAGCCCAGAGCCTCTTTTCCACCTTCCCACGCTGCCCAGAGGCCCGGAGCAGCTGGGGCGGTGCAAAACGCCTGCGTCGTCGCCATCACAATGACGCAAGCGTCCCGCCCTGCCCCCGGTCGCTTGGTGCCTGAATATGCAAATTAACCTGCCATCTTTGTTTGGTTAATTTGCATGCTCACTCCTGATTGGCTGGTGGGCATTGCCAAGGTACGGTCAATCTGCATCTTTCTCTTATTAGTGTAGATTATTCCTGATACCTATCTCAGACACTAAGGCTATGGCAGACATTTTTCTTCTTATAATATATTTTCAAAGTTTCTACAATAAACACAAATTACCTTTTTTTTTAAATCCTCACTCAAGGATATGTTTTTATTGAATTTAGAGAGGAAGGGAAAGAGAAAAAGAAACATCGTTGTGAGAAACATCAATTGGTTGCCTCCTGTATGTGCCTTGACCAGGGATTGAACCTAAAACCTAGGTATGTGCTCTGACCAGGAATCAAACCTGCAATCTCTTGGTATATAGGACAATGCTCCAACCAACTGAGCCACCCTTTTATAAACAAAAAAGGACTTTAACAAGACACTTGTTCTACGTTTCAGAAGAAAAAAAAATTGATGACATATTATTAGATTTCCTGAATGTTAAGAAAGCCATTTGAAAATGTCTATCTGTCCCTATTTCTGCAAAAGCCACCTTTATTAACTGCATAGGTTAAATTTGAGAAAAGAAGACGGGTGAAGAAACAGAACAACAATAAAAGAAAAAGAACCCTGGCCAGTAGTGTCATTGGTTGGAGCTTCATCCAGTACACCACAAAGGTGGTGGGTCTGATCCCAGACAGGGCACACACACAGGCTGTGGTTTCAATCTCTGGTCAGGGAGCATGTGGAGGTGGCTGATGGATGTTTCTCTCACACATAAATGCTTCTCTCTCTCTCTCCCTTCCTCTCTTGAAATATCAATTAAAAAAAACAAAACAAAACAAGATTTGTAATTATTTTTAAAATCAACTACCTATAATGGTATTTATCAGATTCCTAAAAAGCTAATTTTAATTAATTTTTTTAAAGCCACAACCTAGAATGTAGAAAATATGAATTTTGAGGTTATATTTATATAGTAAGCATACTATTGTAAGAGAAACCACATAAAACATAGTAGGACCACTATTAAGAGACAAACAAAATATTCCATAAGAGAGAACAGATGAAGCTATGTCAAATCAGTTTTGAAAGCAGGAGGAGTATAATTTCAAATAAGTAAAAATTCAAAGTACGGTAAGCAAATAACACATTAGGACAAAATAAATGGAAACTCCTAAAGACTGTTCCTTCTCTATCAATTGTTAGGTAAAATGAAGTCTTATTAAATAAAAATTTAAATACTAAGTTCGGTGTATTTCATCAAAACTGGCAAATGAAAACCAATTTATAATCCTTAAACAATGTCAGAAAAAGTGTACATACATGGTCAAGAGAACAAGATGCATTCCCTCTAAGTCTGGAAAAGACTAATTTAGTTCTAGTGGAGGTATTCATTCTGGCTATGGATATTATTATAGTTTTTAAAACACCAGACAAATCTAACAAGTTCTATGGCAGACATCCTCCAAGAATCTGTAATAGTGACCTGGCTAAACCCCATACTAAAGCCATTTAAAATCAAATTCCACTGAGCAGAGCTCTAGGGCAACAACAAAAGACCATTCACTTGACTCAATTATACTTGATGTTAGGTATTTCAGTTTCCCTTCCAAACAGAGAGAAAAAGTTCAGAAAGATTATGTACTAAATACTGCATTTAACCTGAAAATCCAATCAATTTCTTTTTTTCTCACTTGTCTCTTTAAAAGTAACCCAAGCCCATTCCTTTATCACGGTGCAGCTTTACCCTGTTTATTTTTATTTCCCAATAGCAGAATGCCTTAGATAAATTAATTAAAAACCAACACATTAACAAATAAATAAATTAAAACTCATTGACTATATAAAAGGCACACAGTCCAACTGGCCTAATAAAAATTAAAAAACAGGTAAACAGAATGTATTTCTAAATTATTTACTTAATCTTCTTCAACAAAAACTTTAAAGTTTTTGAGCCTGGAATGTATACTTTGCTAAGGATCCATAAAACAATTACTCTTAAATATTCTATTAAAATGTTTTAATAAAAATAATTAAAAAACACCAAAGTAAATGTGAATTTACGCAGTTGCACAAGTACATAAGAAATGCAAAACATTAAGATTTCAGAGGTCTGTAAAATTCCCTTCATGCCCTAACCCACGGACACAGACAATAGTGTGGTGAAGGCTGTGGGAAGGAGGGAGCAGGGGTGAATGGGGGATAAAAAGGGACATCCATAATATTTTCAACAATAAAGATAAATTTTAAAAAATTCACTCATGCCAATGCCCCACTGTCCTCTTTCAGATATTTTATTCCATAATACCTTTGAACAGAATGAGTTGAAATACTCTGTACTAAATTATATTAATGAGATTGATAGAGTAATGGTTTTGCAGCAAACATTTATAGAATGCTCTTACTTCTAAGCATATCATATGAAAAAAAACAATTATGAAATTATGGAAAATGTTAGTAACTCTGAAACTAGAAGGACGAAAAGAAAGAATGAACAGTAGACAAAAATCATCATTTCCTCTGGACCAAAAACCAGTTCAGCTAATATACTGAAGAATGATTGTACTTGAGGCAATTTAACATCAATTACCTGGAATACAGGTTAATTAAAATTTTTGGCTAGCTAAGGGTGAATAAAGTTTATGTTTTGATCATTTTTTTTTTAAATATATATTTTATTGATTTTTCATAGAGAGGAAGGGAGAGAGATAGAGAGAGTTAGAAACATCGATGAGAGAGAAACATCGATCAGCTGCCTCCTGCACATCCCCCACGGGGATGTGCCCGCAACCCAGGTACATGCCCTTGACCGGAATCGAACCCGGGACCTCTCAGTCCGCAGGCTGACGCTCTATCCACTGAGCCAAACCGGTTTCGGCTGTTTTGATCATTTTAACTAAAAACCTAAGATACACTAGTAAGTTTGTTCTGCCTTGGTAAATGGCTTGTAATTTTATCTTCATTAAAGATGAAAATGTTATACTACTTTAGAGGATGGCTCTTAATCTTTTGGGGGGTCATAAGTCCCTCTGTGGAGATAATAAAAACCAAGGGCCTGTTCACGAAAATCTGTATAATATTTCAAGAAGCCAAGGACCCACATAAAGGCCACTTGTCTTCTAATGTTACAAATTTCTAACTATGTACACAGAGGAGATTGTACTGACTACATAGTGACCCCAGGACATAACAAGGATTTTTAAGATGCCTTATAAAGACAACCCTAATTATTAACTATTTTCTTATGAGTTGTCTCGTTCTTTCTAAAAGGGGAGTGTATTTTTTAACTAATTTTTCCTTATTAATTTTTTAAATTTAAATCCTTTATTGTTTAAAGTATTACATGAGTCTCCTTTTTCCCCCATTGACTTCTCCCCGCCACTCCCACCCCGCCCCCAGCACATGCCCTCACCCCCCTACTGTCTGTGTCTAATGGTTATGCTCATATGCATGCATACAAGTCCTTTGGTTGATCTCTTACTTCCTTATAGGTTGAACAATCTGTTCAACGCTTCTATTCCTTCCCTCATAGGTTGAACAGTCTGTTCTATGCTTCTATGTCTCTGGTTCTATTTTTGTTCATCAATTTATGTTGTTCATTATATTCCACAAATGAGTGAGATCATGTAATATTTTTCTTTTTCTCACTGGCTTATTTCACTTAGCATAATGCTCTCCAGTTCCATCCATGCTGCTGCAAATGGTAAGAATTCCTTCTTTTTACAGCAGCATAGTATTCCATTGTGTAGATGTACCATAGTTTTCTACTCCACTCATCTGATAATGGACAATTAGGCTGTTTCCAAATCTTACTATTGTAAATTGTGCTGCTATGAACATAGGAGTGCATATATCCTTTCTGAAAGGGCAGTGTAAAAACAATTCTGCTTAATGTAGTCTTGGTAAAAGATTAAATGTGAGTCTCCTTTTAGGACAATGGCATTGTCAGTATTTTGAGCTTTAAAACAAAATAGTGCTGTTTTCAAATCATTCCACATGTGAGAAGTGGCAACAATTTTCTTATACTTTTGTAACTCTCAGAGGAGGCAATGTCAGAGAGAAAGCTTCTTAACTTTCCTCTTTATTTCTAAAGATTATCAGATAATAGCAACTACATAAGCATTCCCTATATTCAGGTTTTCCACTAAATGCTTTTATGTATATTTACTTATTTAGACCTCACAAAAGCTCTAGGAAGTAGATACCTTGATATCAAATGTCACTATCCCTACTTTATTTATGTGTAAACTGAGGCACGGAGAGATTACTAGTAAGTGATTTGCCAAAGATCATCTTTCTACTAAGTGACAGAACCAGGATGCACATCCAGTCAATCTGTCTGCAGAATCTGCACTCCTACAAACCATACGACATTTCCAGTCCCAATATGTCATGATCTGATGGATTTTCCTATGTGATTTTATATTTAGCACAAGTCTACCTCTTCACTGCCATGCAAGAAACATCCATACTGCTTTGCTCAGACATGTCCATTTAGGGAGTTTTTCTTACGTTGTTGACAAAACTGGCACCACCATTGTGAAGCTGGCAATTATCTGTCACTGTAAATTTCCCAGAGTTAAATGCCAAGATTGAAAAATAAGTCACAATGATCTCAGTAAATGTGGAACTCTACAATAAAAGCAGACCCCTCATTTCCTTTTGGGAAATAGTCCTGATGGGATATAAAATTGAATAATTATGCATTTGAAGGGCCAACCAAGAAAAATGGGCCATGTTATCCTAACAGCACCTAAAGGTGAGACTGTCTGTAATTCCTAGTTCTTATGAAGAGAGGAACAAACCAGATTAATTGATTTTTACTTTGTAGTCTTAGAGTCTGTGAATTAAAGTATTAAAATAAAATGCATATTTAGTGAGGGCAGGCAAGTTGCTTCAGTGGCTAAAGCTGCAAAAACATATAAATTGTCTTGGCATATCCTTCTCACTGACAGATTGAGTGTTCCCAGAGATAACAACTAATTTGTATCTCAGGGTTTGCTTTTAGTGTACCAAGCTTTACATTTTGAGTGATCCCACAAAGAGCAAATGATGAGGAAAAAAAAGACGAAAAGAAAAGATTCCTATCCTTAAAGTTTTCAGTGATAAATTTATTCCATTTTATTTTTATTGAATTATTTCCTACATATAAATGCAATCAAGCAGGTTACCTTTGAGACACAAACATTAAGGTCAAAATAAGGCAGAATATTCAGAGTCCTGAAACATGGTCAAACATTAAATACCCAATTTAAAAAAAAAAAAAGTACAGCACAAGGCAGATAGACATGCAGATGCAAGAATTCATAAGAAGTCTTGGCTGGGTAGCTCAGTTGATTAGAGTATCACCCCAATAGACAAGGTTTTGGGTTTGATCCACAGTCAGGGTACATATCGGAATCAACCAATGAATGCATAAATAAGTGGCACAACAAATACATCTCTCTCTATCCCTTTCTCTCTCTCTCTCTCTCTCTCTCTCTCTCTCTCTCTCTCTCTCTCTCTCTCTCTCCCCCCCTCTCTCCCTTCCTGTCTCTAAAATCAATCAATCAATCAATCAATCAATCAATCAATAATGAAATTTTTAAAAGAATTCATAACAAGAAAGAACCTTGGCAACTGAGGAAACTTTTCTTCATTAGACCCAGGGACTTCTACAGAGTAATTGATTCCAATGCAGCTAAGCCAGCTGGAAATGAGAACCTGGTTAAAACTGAAAGTATGCCTGGAATAAAATACCATCCTCAGCTCCTTCTGTCTCTAAATCATCCCACATACCACAATAAAACAAATATTTGGAAATCAACTAGTTATTACCTTATTCCTTATAATGATTCTAATCATGATATGGAATCCTACATGCTGAGTTTTCAAAGTCCTCCATAACTTGATTCTATTTTGTAACTTTTCTTCAAATGCAGAAGTTGTAGCCTCTAATCCAATCATATACAATTTTAAACCAATATACATTGATTCAACAAACATTTATTCAGCTTTACAATGTGTAAAGGGGTATTCACATAACTAAAATCTACATAGTCTTGGAGCTAAAGAGTCAAGCACTAATCTCCAGTTTCTCTAAAACACTCAGTCTATCTATGCTTTCTCCCTCTCACTCTTGTCTTATTCTTATGCAGACATCTATTCATGGCTTTCTCTTGGATTCAGCAAAAACTGAGTCAGATACAATCAATTCAATCACTCTCATTTTAGCTCAGACACCTATATTTCTCTTTAGAAAATACTGACCATTTGGATACTTTAGAAAAAAATACAGAAGGCTAAACTTATGCTCTGTCCCCAGTACTCTCACACAGGCACAAACATAGTGGACCCTAAATTAACATAACACACATGAACACATACACTAACTCTTTCACCAGGATGCAGACACACTGGTCTTCTTTATAATGGTGAGGCAAACGTAGGTTTACAGTTGTGAGTATGCAAAAGTTTATTATTGTATTATTATTTATTAATTATTGTATTATTTTCCATAGAACAAGATGTATTGTCAATGTATCTATGTCCACATGTGACAATAATTATAATACATATAAAGGTTTAAAAATAATAAATTATTTATTTAAACTAGGCATTAGCAAACTTTCTGTTAAAGGCCAAATTATAAATACATTAGCCTTTGTCAATCATATATTTTTTGACTCAACCATTCAACTCTGCTACTATGGCATGAAAGCAACCTTAGACAAATGTATAAACAAAAAAGCATGCTTGTATTTCAACAAAAATTTATTTACAAAAATAGAGTGACCATAAGGGAAATGCAAACCAAAACCACAATGTGATCTCACTTCACACCTGTTTAAATGAGTACTATTTTTAAAAAGACAAGAAGAATTAACAAGTTTTGGCAAGAATGTGGAGAAAGGGAACCTTTGTGCACTGTTGATGGGAATGTAAATTGGTACAGCCACTATGGAAAACAGTATGGAGGTTCCTCAAAAAATTAAGGAACTGTACGACCCAGCAATTCTACTTCTGGGCATTTATCCAAAAGAATGAAAACACTAACTCGAAAAGATATCTTCTTATTTGTTTTTCTTGTTTGTTCATTTGTTTCTTTCAGTTTTATATTCCAAATATAAGTGAAAGCTTGACTTTTTCTGTCTGACTTATTTAGCTTAGCATGATATTCTCAAGATCCACTCATGTTGTCATGAATGGCAGTATTTTACCTTTTCTTATGGCTGAGTAGTATTCCATGAAACCTATATAATTTTATTAACCAATGTCACCCCAATAAATTTAATTTTAAAAAGATGTCTGTTCCCCCATATTCACTGTAGCATTGTTTACAATAGTCAAGACATTAAACAATGTAAGTATCCACCAATGGATGAATGAATAAAGAAAAAATAGTGCATATATACACAACAGAACCTTATCCAGCCACAAAAAAAAAGAGAAAATCCTGCCATTTGCAACAACATATGGACCGTGAGGGCATTAAGCTAAATAAAATAAGTCAGTCAAAGAAATACAAATACCATATAATATCATTTTTACTTAATGGAATCTTATGAAATTCAAAAAACAAACTAAACTCATATATATAGAAGATAGACTGGTGGTGGGGGTGGATGGAGGAAGGTAGTCTAATATACAAACTTCCAGGTATAAAATAAGTCTTGGGGATGAAATATATGTCATGGTGACTATAGGTAATAATACTGTATTGTATATTTGAAAATTGCTAAAAGAGTAGATCATAAAAGTTCTCATTACAATAAAAACATTTTTAACAATGTGTGATGCCAGTTAACGACAGTTATGGTGGTGATCATTCTAATATACATATACATATATATACATATATACATGAATTGAATAATTATGTTGTATACCTGAAACTTATTTAATGTTATATTATATACTAGAGGCCCGGTGCACAAAAATTTGTGCACTCGGGGGGGGAAGGGGGGGTCCCTCAGCCCGGCCTGTGCCCTCTCGCAGTCTGGGACCCCTCGGGAGATAACGCCCTGCTGGCTTAAGCCTGCTCCCGGGTGGCAGAGGGCAGGCCCAATCCCTAGGTGCAGCCCCTGGTCGGGCTCAGAGCAAGGCCGATTGGGGAGTTGGGGCGCCGCCCCCTGTCATGCACAGAGCAGGGCAGATTGGGAGGTTGCGATGCCACCCTCAGTCACACTCATGGTAGGGCCAATTGGGGGTTGGGGCACCACCCCGTCACACTCAAGGCAGGGTCTATAGGGAGGTTGCGGCGCCACCCCCTTTCACGCACAGAGCAGGGTCGATCAGGGGGTTGGGGAGCTTCCCCCTGTCATGCACAGAGCAGAGCCCATCAGGGGGTTGGGGGGCTCCCCTCTGTCACGCACAGAGTAGGGCCAATAGGGGAGTTGGGGCACCACCCCCTGTCACACAAAGAGCAGGGCGGATCAGGGGGTTGGGGCGCCGCCCTCTTATAACCCACAGAGCAGGGCCGATCAGGGGGTGGGGGCCGCCACTGTCACACTCAGGGCAGGGCCGATGGGGAGGTTATGGCTCTACCCCATCACACACAGAGCAGGGCCCATGGGGGGGGGATTGGGGCGTCGCCCTCTATCACCCACAGAGCAGGGCTGATCAGGGGGTTGGGGCACCACCACTCTCACACTCAGGGCAGGGCCGATGGGGAGGTTATGGTTCTACCCTGTCACACACAGAGCAGGGCCTGTGGGGGGGGGGGGGCGCCTTCCCCTGTCACGAACAGAGCAGGGCGGATAGGGAGGTTGTGGCCCCGCCCCCTGTCACACACAGAGCCGCAGGGTGATCAGGGGGTTTGGGCACTGCCCCCTGTGACGCTGATCCCGGTGCTGGGAGGCATATTACCCTTTTACTATATATGATAGAGACCTGGTGCATGGGTGGGGCTGGCTGGTTTGCCCTGAAGGGTGTCCTGGATCAGGGTGGGAGTCCCCACTGGGGTGCCTGGCCAGCCTGGGTGAGGGGATGATGGCTGTTTACAGCTGGTCACACACCCTTCAGGGTGGGGGTCCCCACTGGGGTGCCTGGCCAGTCTGGGTGAGGGGCTGAGGGCTGAAGCTCCCAACTGCTCCTTTTTTTCTTTTTTTTAATTCTGGGCCAGCTTTAGCTCTGAGGCTCCAGCTCTGAGGCCTCGGCTGCTGCTGAAAGCAGGTATCTGGTTTGTTTCGGTTCTATAATCGAAACAATGTATAACTCCTCCTCTGAGATCCCGGCTCGCTGAAAGCAGGTTTCTGGGGTTTTGTTTAGCTTCTATATTTGTTACAATGTTTCTTAAACTGCAAGCTCAGGGGCCAGCAAGGCAGGCAGGGAACGTTGGTTTCCTCCATCAATGAAGCAAGCAAGCCTCATGTTAGTTTCAAGCTGCCTGGCTGTCGGCCGCCATCTTGGCTGGCAGTTAATTTGCATATTGCCCTGATTAGCCAATGGGAAGGGTAGCGGTCGTACGCCAATTACCATGTTTCTCTTTTATTAGATAGGATAAAGACAGAGAGAGAGAGAGTGGAATATTTATTGACCGAAACCCATTAGTGACGTCTACAAAATTTCAATATGGGAGACTTAGCAACAAAATTTGATTAGAAGGGGTGCTAGCCGAACTTATGTTAGAACTTCCTTTGCATGATATGCATGTTGCTTTTACATAAATTGTACAAGGATTGAGGGATTGATGGAAATTATGTAAGATCCAAACCCCTGAGTTCATCCTTGCTGCTGCCATCCAATCCTGCAATCAATTTTGGGATATTTTGGGTATTACAGTTGGCCTTATGTAGATGCATCTTCTTTCCATAATTATTCAATCTATCAGATTATGTGTATCCCTGTTTTAAAATTATTTTTTAAAATGCTACTAGAAATACTAGATTGAAGTTTAAAAAGTTCATTCCCTTTTTCCATACTAATTCTGCAATTCTATTTTAAACAACTATTAATTTTGTCAGACATAATTTGTTTGTAATAAACTCATCCTGTTCGTTATTCATGATTTCTTTGTCTTCATAATGTTTACTGATTTTTCTTCCAGTGTTTTATTGAAAATTTTGTCAGGCCATTTTAAGTTACATTTTATTACATCTATTATAAAAATGTTCTTCAAATCTTTTAGATCTTCTAAATTTCCCAATTAGAATATATCTTCATATAACCCAAAGTACTAAATACTCCTTTATAGGATTCTAGTTGATAACTATTTTCACCTATTTTAAACTAATTTCATGCTTCTAAAAATTGTATTCCAACACCAAAATAGATAAAAAATTAAATTAAAACCTGGCTGGTGAAGATTCTAAATAATAGTACATTCATCCATGTTGTCATGAGACGTGTTTTTCATTTTCTATTCTCCAACTTATAGTATAATAAACTAGAGGCCCGGTGCATAAAATTCATGCACGGGGTGAGAAGGGAGTGGTGTGTGTCCCTCAGCCCAGCTTGCACCCTCTCCAATCTGGGACCCCTCGAGGGACCCCGGTGGGATCGGGCCTACACGGGCAGTCAGATATCCCTCTCACAATCCAGTACTGCAGGCTCCTAACCGCTCGCCTGCTTGACTGCCTGATTGCCGCTCACTGCTTCTGCCTGCCAGCCTGATCACCCCCTAACCACTCCCCTGCCAGCCTGATCGACACCTAATTGCTCCCCTGCCAGCCCAATTGCCCCTAAATGCCCTCCCCTGCTGGCCCAGTCACCCCAACTGCCCTCCCCTGCAGGCCTGGTTGCCACCACCTGCCCTCCCCTGCAGGCCTGGTTGCCCCCAACTGCCCTCCCCTGCTGGCCTGGTTGCCCCCAACAGCCCTCCCCTGCTGGCCATCTTGTGTCCACATGGGGGCGGCCATCTTGTGTGCTGGATGATGGTTAATTTGCATATTACATCTTTATTAGATAGGATTCTATTGCCAACCAGCTTTCATTAAGTAATCAGCCCTTCTATTTGTGATAACCAATAAGCTGTACTCTACTTTTCTGACACTCAATTCTGCTCTGTTCTGGCTACATAAATCTCTAGAGCCTATGGTGTCAAATTATTTTTTTAGCCTCAATTAGGCTTTTTCAAACACACTAAAACTATAATATTTAAATGTAAAGTTCAACATTAAGTTACATCAGCATGTCATATAACCACAAATCCTATCTAATAAAGAGGGAACATGCTAATTGACCCTTATGCCATCGCAAAGATGGCGGTGCCCACAGCCAATAAGGAGGGGATATGCTAATTGACTGTCCCACCATCAAAGATGGCGATGCCCACAGCCAATAGGAGGGAATATGCTAATTGACTGCCACGCCCTCAAAGATGGCGGTGCCCATAGCCACAAGATGGTGGTGCCCAGTCCCCTCAGCCTGCCTCCAGAATCCCCCAGTCCCCTCAGCCCCCAGCCACCCAGGGCTGGCCAGAGGCTCAGGTAACTAGGGCTGGCTGAGGCTTACACTGCTGGCAGTGGCAGCAGCAGAGGTGTGATGGGGGTGTCGCCTTCCCCTGATCACCAGGTGTCCTCCTGCCCCTGAGGGCTCCCAGACTGTGAGAGGGGGCAGTCTGGGCTGAGGGACTACCCCCAACCCCGTGCATGAATTTTCATGCACAAGGCCTCTAGTTTTAAAATAAAATGAGAAAATATAAGATTTTAGATACTATTATAAAAGCCACTTCAATTGGATTTAGTATTCAATAAATGAAAACATTTGCGAATCCTAGTAAAATTAAACCTTGAGAGAGTTGAAATAGCCATTCTAAATAATGGGAACATTTAGGTAATTGTCTGTACAAAACAAGGATCAGGCTTTTTGAGGTCATAAAATGCTTGACCTTCCCAGGTCAGATGAATGTGGAAAGCTTACCAAGAAATTACACAACTGGAGTGAGCTTGTTGAATCTATCTGAAGAATAACATTTTCAAAAGCTCCAATAATAACTGATTCATTAAAAAATAATTGGGAAAATTCTTTCTCTCTCCTGATATGAAGGAGAATAAAAAAAAAAAACTGCAATGTTTACAAAACAGGATGAAGTGTTCATGGTTCACTCGTGAAATCTGAATACCCTTTTCACCTATTTTCTTGCTCTGTATTGAGAACATTGAAAAAAAGCCATTCCAAAACAACACCGGTTGCTGATCCTGAGTTCTGTTATTATCACATAATAGAATAGAAGCTTTCACATACAAACAAGCAGTCAGTCACTTATTCTGTACTCAGAGGAACCAATTTTCCCCCTGTAGTCATGAGTACAGCACAAATCATCAAGTGCCAAAAATTGAGTATAAATGCAAACCTCTCAACTTCACTCAGGTATCAGCAAAAAGCACCAGTTGAGATTCATATGAAAAGAAGTCAGGGCCAAGGAGTTGAAGGGGAGAACAGACTGGAATGAGAAGGAATTAGAATAATTTATCTGCTTCTGCTACAGTTACCTGCCTCACTAAAAAGAATTAAACCAACCTTGCCAAAGATTTGTCTTGTTTAGGTACAAGTATCTTATCAATGCAATCTCACCCACCTTATGCTCTCCCTATCTCTCTTCTCCTTTCCTAAACTATCTTTTTCTCTGTAATAGTCTCTCCACCTAAACTCTTAACCTCTCTCTTTCTCTCCCTCTCCCTCCTTCATACCACATACACACACACACACACACACACACACACACACACACACAGAAATACTGACTGCATGATGTGAACTGTTAACTTAAAGGATATTTTCTTTGAAAAAATAACATGTGAATGTTAATATGACAGTATAGAAGTATATCAGCTATTGAAGTATTAGGGCAATAAAATCCAAATCAAGTACTAAATACATTAACATACTTATTGTGCATCTTCTATAAGGGGACTGCCGTGCTATAAATAAACTATAAAAATCCTAATGGATGACCTACTAGAAGTAAAGACAAGTTATTGTAAAATGCTAATAATTGCAGTGAATTTGGCAGATTTTATCTTTTTCAATTCAAATACTCAAGACATTTAGGACAATTTTGATAGTTCAACTCACTGAACCAAGTTAGAATGAAAGCTGGAAAGGAATATCTCTGAGTGTCAGGAGAGAACTTAAATCTAGAGCCAAGGGTGGGGCTGAAGACTTGTTGGGCCCTAGGGCAGTGGTAGGCAAACTCATTAGTCAACAGAGCCAAATATCAACAGTAAAATGATTGAAATTTCTTTTGAGAGCCACATTTTTTAAACTTAAACTATATAGGTAGGTACATTGTTATTAACTTAATTAGGGTACTCCTAAGGCTTAGGAAGAGCCACACTCATGGGGCCAAAGAGCTGCATGTGGCTCGTGAGCCGCAGTTTGCCGACCACGGCCCTAGGGCATTGTACTCATGCATACCTAGTTATGTGGGATGATGTATAGAGTATTAGCAGCAATGTATAGACAACAGACAATACCTAAAGCCACTAAGATGGGCGCAGCTTATTACAACTGAGTCATGCTTATTAATGGATGTCCTACCCATAAGATTGAGAATAATTCTATAGATTAGCATGGAGAAGTAGTATGAAAACCTGAATTATTCTTAGGGCTCAGGGTGGTAAAAAGTCACACACAAAAATATGAAACCCAGATATGCTCCATGGGCACCTTAGAAATCAGCATTTACATTATATTTTGGGAATAGAAAATCCAAATTTAAAATTTAACCCAAAATGATCAGGATTTCCTTAAATTCTTATGGGCAAAGATTGGGTCATAGGACAGAAAGAAATGCTAAATCCCTTTGGAAGAACACAAAAAACACTCATAGAAAACAACCTCCTTCAACTGAAAATTGCAATTATTTTGTTCGTTCATTCCACAACTACATACCAAGTGCCTGTTTAGGTAGGCACTATTTTAGAAGATACAGTAGTGAATAAAACACAGT
Organism: Myotis myotis; assembly: GCF_014108235.1. NCBI lineage: Eukaryota > Metazoa > Chordata > Mammalia > Chiroptera > Vespertilionidae > Myotis > Myotis myotis. The sequence continues at coordinate 152,396,150 of NW_023416324.1, forward strand.
TCCTGTCTTCAGCAAGTTTATGTTCTTGTAAGGAAGAGAATGAACATACACAAATATATTAAAAATATAATGTCCAGTACTAATAAATGTCACAGAAAAAGCAGAATAAGGGAAAAGAGGGAGATGATATGGAGAAGCAGAAACTTTAGATGGAATGTTGACAGAAAGTTTCCCTGAGAAGGTAAAATTCCAGTAGAACAATAAACAAAGTAAAGGAGTAAATCATGAAGCAGAAGATACTTCAACAACATCTTCAGAAGATACTTCAATTTTTACTAAAAAATGAGTAAAGATACAGAATATTTATTCAATATAATTAATAATTTTGAACTAACTGAAATATAGAACTTTCATCTCAAGAATTTCATGTTCTTTCCAACCCTAATGTAGAATTTATAAAATTCAACATTATTGATCCATTAAAAGAAGTCTCAACAGACACCAAAGAATTTATATCATACAAAAAATGTTATCTGACTACAATGCAATAAGATCAGAAATTAGGACCACAAGATGGATTTTAAATCCCTATATATATGGAAAGTAAAAAACAAACAAAAAAGTTTATAAATAATACATGAATCAAAGAAAAAATCATAAAGGGAGTATTAAATGAAGACACAACAATAAAGACATTCTATATTAAAACCTGTGGGATACAGCTAAAACGGTAGTTAGTGGAAATTTTATGGCCTTAATGAATATATTAGATGTTAAAAAGTTGTAAAATTAATTAGTTGAGAATCTAAATTAGCAAGTTAAAAATAATATCAGAAAAAAGCAAAAAAAGGGAGAAGGAAATTAATAAGATTAGAAGAAAAGTCAGTGGTATAAAATGAATATACAACAGAGAGCCAAAACTGGTTGTTCAACAGACAAAACTGGTCTTTTTAAAAGACAAACAAAATGTTAGGTTAAACCATATGAAATTGCCAATATTCAACCTAACAATAAAGTCTATATTGATCAAATTATTATTACTTTTTAAATATTGAGCAAAAAAGGCACTAATTAAATACTTCAGGAGTGAAAAGAATGAATCTCTAAAGATAGAAGACACATTAAATATCATAAGAGAATATACTAAACAACTAAATGTCAATCAACTTACAAACTCAAATAAAGTGGGCAATTTCCTAGAAAAGTATAACATAAAAAATCAATACAATAAAAAATGGAAAATGAATAACTTTATGATCAATGATTGATAGCAAACTTGATACTAAAACTAGAGAGCATGAGAAAGGACAAGTATATACAATCTTGTTTTAAGAACATAGATGCAAAAAATGAGAATTTTACTTCTTCATTCCCAGTTTGAAATCCTTTAAATATTTCTCTTGCCTCACAGTTCTGGCTAGGACTTACAGTACTATGCTGAATAACAGTGGTGAGAGTGAGCGCCCTTCTCTTGTTCCTCATCTTAGAGGAAGAGCTTTCAGTTTTCACCATTGAATATGATATTAGCTGAGGGGTTGTCATATGTGGTCTTTATTATGTTGAGGTACTTTCCTTCTGTACCTATTTTATTGAGTGTTTTAATCATAGATGGACACTGTATATTTTCAAATGATTTTCCTGCATCTATCAATGATCATATGATTTTTATTTTGTTAATGTGATGTGTTACATTGATTGATTTGCATATGTTGAAGCATCGATGTGACCCTTGAATGAGCCCCATTTGATCATGATGTATTATTTTTTAATGTATTATTGTATTCGATTTGCTAGTATTTTTTTTAGGATTTTTGCATCTGTATTCATCAGAGATATTGGTCTGTAGTTTTCCTTTTTTGTGTTATCCTTGCCAGGTTTTGGTATCAGAGTTATGTTGGCTTCATAAAAGGTGTAAGGAAGTATTGCCTCTTCAATTTTTTGGAAGTGTTTGAGAAGGTCTGATATTAAATCTTCTTTGACTGTTGGGTATAATTCACTAGTGAAATCATCTAGTTCTGGGCTTTTACTTTTTGGTTGGTTTGAAGGTTCCTCAATAAATTGAGAATACAGTTTGAAACAGCAGCCCCTCTTCTGGGTATTTACCTAAAATTTTTGAAAACACTTATTCACAAAGATATACGCACCCTATATTCATTGCAGTGGGCAAGCTACGGAAACAACCAAAGTATCCCTCAATAGATAACTGGATAGAGAAGATATCACACACACACACACACACACACACACACACACACACACACACACTAGAATGCTATTCAGCCATAAGAAAAGATGAAATATTACCATTTGTAACAATATGGATGGATCTTGAAAATATCATGCAAAGTGAAATAAGTCTCAGAAAAAATCAAGAACCATATGATTTCACACATATGTGGGATATAAAACTGAAAACAACAAATGAACAAATGAGAAAAACAAACAAAAACTCATAGACACAGACAACAGTATGGCGGATACTAGAGGGAAGAGGTAGGTAACAATGGGTAAAGGGGGTCAAAGATATGGTTACAGAAAAAGATTTGCTATGGGATGATAAAACTCAATGCAATATACAAATGATGTATTACAGAATTATACACTTGAAACACATATAATTTTATTAACCAATGACAACCCAATATATATAATTAAAAAAAGAAAAAACAGAACTTAGATGCAAAATTCTAAATAAGAGCAAGACAAATAAAGCAATGTGTGTGTGCATATTAAATCCATAATAATTACAGAGAATTTATATCAGGAATATAAGATTCATTCAACACCAGAAAATACATCATGATACATACCATATTTAGAAATTAAATTAGAAAAACTATTGTTCTCCCAATATAAGGAAAACAAAATAAAATAAAACACAAAAGACTATAAACATGGATACAAGAACAAAGAGACTGAGTAGATATTTGCAATATACATAATCAATGAAGCATTTCTAACCAGTACATATAACAAGCTACAACAAATCAATAAGAAAAAGCATAAACATTATAATTTTTAAACTGCTGGGAATATAATCCAAAAAAATTAAGAGAAAATAAAACCTGATTGGCCAATAAAAATATGAAGAGAAGCTCAACTTTACTCAAAAGAAATGAAACAAAAGCAGCAAACAGAAATGCTTTTACTGCTCTTTTTATGAAAGAAAGAAGGAAGGGAGGGAGGGAGGGAGGGAAGAGTTAAAGGAAAGAAGAGAGGAAGGGAGAGAGGGTATAAAGAAGAGAGTGAAGGTGAGGGGTGTGAAGTGAAGACGAGGGAAGAAACACAAACATACATCAATAAGAAATGGACAAATTGAGGCTCAGTCATACGATGAAATAATAAACAGCACTATATACAGCGGCTAAAATGCCTTGGGTCTGAAGGAACTGACATAGATAACTATGAATGAGCACAATGCAAGTGAAACTAAAATATGTTCCAGAATGACACAAAATTTCTCAGTTCACAAGAGCTTCCAGCATCTCATTAGTACTTTTTTTAAATAAAGTCCCTAGTGTCTTAGTAATGTTTTCACAGCAAATGTAGCCTAAAGAGTACTGAACAGATCCACTTATTGAGTAGTTTAGTTCTAACAACTCAATAAATTTTTATGTCCCAGAAAATTGGTAATTATATAAAAACTAGAGGCCTGGTACATGAAATTCACGCACTGAGGGAGGGGGAGGTGTCCCTCAGCCCAGCCTGCACCCTCTCCAATTGGGGACTCCTCAGGGGATGTCCGACGCCATAGGGATCGGGCCTAAACCAGCAGTTGAACATCCCTCTCACAATCCGGAATGCTGGCTTCCAACCACTCGCCTGCCTGCCTGCCTGATTGCCCCTAACTGCTTCTACCTGCCAGCCTGATCACCCCCTAACCACACCCCTGCCAGCCTGATCGACACCTAACTACTTCCCTGCTGGCCTGGTCGCCCCCAATTGCCCTCCCCTGCAGGACTGGTCCCCCCCAGCTGACCTACCCTGCAAACCTGATCACCCACAACTGCCCTCCTCTGCTGGCCTAGTCACCCACAACTGCCCTCCCCTGCTGGCCATCTTGTGGTGGCCATCTTGTGACCACATGGGGGTGGCCATCTTTGACCACATAGGGGCGGTCATCTTTGTGTGAGGGTGTGACGGTCGATTTCCATACTACCTCTTTATTATATAGGATTAATAAACATATGTTCAACGGAAATATTTTCATTCCATTCTTATATAATCACTAGAGGCTCAGTGCACTAATTCATGCATCTTGAAAGGAATTGTGGGCTACAAGGCTGTGGTGGGCACAGGGGCGGGTCTTGGCCCATCCTCTGCCCTCCGGCCCAACCCCTCCCATCACGGCTCCCGGTACCCTGTCTGGCAGCAGCCCTGCTCCTGCCTCTGGTGCTCCCATGCACTGAAGGCTCCAGCCTCGCTCACACCCACTGACGGAGCAGGGCAATTGAGGCCGGCATCAGCAGCAGGTGCAAGCGAGGCTGGTGTCACCAGTGGGTGCAAGCAGCGGCTGCTGCCATGATCACCCCTCAGGAGCAGGGGGAGGTGGAGAAGCCCTCAGGGGTGATCAGGACCCACAGCCGCCATTAGCACCTACTGATGGCACTGAGTGATCAGGACCAGTGCCAGCAGCGGGTGCAAGCAGCGGCTTGGGCACCAGCAGCGGGTGTGAGCGGGGCTGGCACAGGCAGCAGGTGTGAGAGCCAGGTGGGACCCGGTGCATGGGAGCAACAAATTTTCAGTAACCACCAGAGGCTCACAGTGATGACAGCAACTGGTGCCCCAGCTCACCTGCTCCACCATCCCGCCACGGCCAATGCCCACCATGTTCTATGTGCACCACCTGGTGGTCAGCGCAAGTCATAGCAACTGGTTGTTTGGTTGTTCTGCTGTTTGGTCTATTTGCATATTAGGGTTTTATATATATATATATAGATAGATTCTTAAATTACTTATTATTGGAATCTGTGTGCCTATTGAGCATGACAAAACTTCTCAAACCTGAAAATTAGATTGGACCACGCCACCCTTATTTCCTGTCATTTACTGATTGTCACACAGTAACTGCTTTCTATGACAGCAACTGCCAAAAATCCAGCTTCTCAAAGACATGACACCATCAAGAAGAATGTACTAAAATTAAATGTGGAGACTGTGAAATATCACTAGCCAGTGGTTGACCTGGCATATGACAGATGTTGACTATTGCCATGTTCTTCTAGAATATGTTAAAACAACCCGCAGCACCTGGGAGTTAACTGTGCACTCGAGAAGCACCTTGGGACCTAGATTGGAAACCATGGCATAAAGTTGAGATATGATTCATATAACTTTTTGATTATACAAAACTACACCAAGTGTTCATGGACAAAATAAGCATAAAAAATCTAAAAATTATTAAAAGTATGGACTGAATGTATATATATTAACCTTGAGAGAGTGGCTATCTCTGAGGGGAAAATAGAGAAATAGAACACAAGGAGAATGTAAAGATTAATTTCTTAAGAATTTTCTTAAGCAAATATAGTAAATGCTAACATTCTTAAAATGAGGGATGGATGTTTGGTATTTATATTAACTCTGGACCTTATGATATTTTTGAAATAGTTTATAAAAGAAAACAAGAAATGGCAAAGATTATAAGTTTTCAAAAGCTTTATACAGGCTGCTACTTTTAGCATACCATTCTAAATCCAAAAACATCTGGTTACTGTTAGACCTGCTTTTCCACAGTTTCCATTTAGAATCATTAAACTATCCGCTGGGAATAGTCTAACACTGAAAGAAAAGAAATTTCAGTGCAAAGACCTCTATTTCCTTAGCTCCACCCTAAATCACAAATGTTTGCTTTTATTTAGTAACTCTGGAAAATTTCTCAGCAGAAATGGGATATAAGCATTTTTTATCTTCTGCCTTAGAAATATAATTACTTGCCCATTTTATTTGTTGAAAATAACATCAAAACATAACGTTTATTCATTTAGTGCTATCACAAACCACACAAATGTCTGGCCCATTGCAAGATATAGACCTATTTCCAAACTTAGTCACTTTTTAAAAAATTATACTAAAATATAGGTGACATGCAATATTATATTAGATTTAGGTGTACAAACTAATATAATTTAGATACCTTATGATGTAAACACTATGGCATGTCTAGAAATCATCTGTCACCTGTCACCATACAAAGTTATTATGATATTATTGACTAACCTAGAGACCCGGTTCCCCAATTTCTTGCACTGGTAGGGTCCTCAGCCTAGCCTGAGCTCTCTCGCAATCAGGGACCCCTCAGGGGATGTCGGACTGCCAGTTACAGTCTAATCCCCGCAGGCCTGGGATCAGGCTGAAACCAACAGTCCAATATACCCAGAGGGACATAGTAGTACGCAAATCAGCTGGCAGCCTGGGAGGAGCCTGAGCCCAGGCTGGGCACCAAGCCACTCCTTATCATCCAGTCCCCACTGCACGTGCAGCTGCCACAGCTCGGTAGCGCTGCCATGGAGGTGGGAGAGGCTTGTGCTGCTGCAGTGGCTCTTACCAGCCATAAACCCAGCATCTGTTGCCCATCGCTCAGCTGAGCAGTGCTCCTATTGTGGAAGTGCACTGACCACCAGGGGGAAGCTCCTGCATTGAGCGTCTGCCCCCTGGTGGTCAGTGTGCATCGTATTGACTGGTCGTTGGGTCGTTGGGTCAGTTAGGCTTTTAGATGATAGATAGATAGATAGATAGATAGATAGATAGATAGATAGATGATAGATAGATAGATAGATAGATAGATAGATAGATAGATAGATAGATAGATGATAGATGATGATAGATAGATAGATGATAGATGATAGATAGATAGATAGATAGATAGATAGATAGATAGATAGATTATCTGAGCTGTACCTTACATACCATGGCTTAATTCTTTTTTAAATTCTTTATTGTTGAAAGTGTTAAATATAGTATTACATGTGTCTCCTTTTCCCCCATTGACCTTTCCCCAGCCATCCTGACTTCCCAGCACATGCCCTCACCCCGCCTAGTGTCTGTGTCCAGTGGTTATGCTTATATGCATACATACAAATCCTTTGGTTGATCTCTTACCCCCTCGCCCCACCTTCCCTCATAGGTTGGACAGTCTGTTCATTGCTTCTCTGTCTCTGGTTCTATTTTTGTTCATCAGTTTATGTTGTTCATTATATTCCACAAATGAGTGAGATCATGTGATATTTATCTTTCTCCAACTGGCTTATTTCACTTAGCATAATGCTCTCCAAGTGATCCATGCTGTTGTGAATAGTAAGAGTTATTTCTTTTTTACAGCAGCATAGTATTCCATTGTATAGATGTACCACTGTTTTTTTAATCCACTAATCTGCTGATGGGTACTTAGGCTGTTTCTAAATCTTAGCTATTGTAAGTTGTGCTGCTATGAACATAGGGGGGCATATATCCTTTCTGATTGGTGTTTCTGATTTCTTGGGACATATTACTAGAAGTGGAATTACTAGGTCAAATGGCAGTTCCATTTTTAATTTTTTGAGGAAACGTCATACTGTTTTCCAGAGTGGCTGCACGAGTCTGCATTCCCACCAGCAGTGAAAGAGGGTTTGTTTTTTTCCACATCCTCCCCAGCACTCATTGTTTGTTGGTTTGTTGATGATAGCTATTCTGACAGGTGTGAGTTGGTACCTCATTGTTTTGATTTTCATCTCTCAGATGATTAGTGACTTCGAGCATGTTTTCATATGTCTCTCAGCCTTCTGTGTGTCCTATTTCAAAAAGTGTCTATTTAGATCCTTTGCCAATTTTTTGATTGGATTGTTTATCTCCCTTTTGTTAAGATGTATGAGTTCCCTATAAATTTTGGAAATTAGGACCTTATCAGATAATTGGCAAATATGTTCTCCCATGCAGTGGTCTTTCTTGTTTTTTTGTTGATGGCTTCCTTTGCTATGCGGAAGCTTTTTATTTTAATGTAGTCCCATTTGTTTAATTTCTCCTTAGTTTCCATTGCCCTAGGAAATATATTGATAAAGATATTTCTATGAAATATGCCTGATATTCTGCTGTCTATGGAGTCTTCAAAGGTCTTTCCGGTTTCCTGTCTTACGTTTAAGTCTCTTATCTATTTTGAGTTTGTTTTTGTGTATGGTGTAAGTTGGTGGTGTAGCTTCATTTTTTTGCATGTATATATCCAATTTTCCCACACCACTTACTGAAGACACTGTCATGACTCCATTGAATGCTCTTACCTCCTTTGTGTTTGTTCCTGTGCCAGTATGAGGCAGTTTTCACAACAGTATCTTTGTAGTACAGCTTGATTCTGGTATTGAGATCCCTCCAACTTTGTTCTTCTTTCTAAAGACTGCTGTGGCTATTCAGGGTCTTTTTGGTTTCATATAAATCCTTGCAGACTTTGTTCCAGGTCTGTGAAATATGTCGTTAGTATTTTAATGGGGATTGCATTAAATATATAGATTGCTTTGGGTAATATGGACATTTTAATGATGTTGATTCTACCAATCCTTAAACATGGTATATTCTTCCATTTGTTTATGTCTTCCTCTATCTCTTTTTTCAACATCCTGTAGTTTTCCAAGTACAGGTCTTTGACTCCTTAGTTAAGTTTATTTCTAGATATCTTAATTTTTTTTTGATGCAATGGTAATAGGGATTGCTTTGGTTTTTGTTTGTACCTCTTTCTGTGAGTTCATTATCCTATCTAATAAAGAGGAAATATGCTAATTGACCCTCATGCCATCACAAAAGATGGCAATACCCACAGCCAATAAGGAGGGAATATGCTAATTGACTGCCCCACCCTCAAAGATGGTGGCGCCCACAGCCACAAGACGGCCGGCAGGGGAGGGCAGTTAGGGCTGACCAGGAGAGCAGGGGAGGGCAGTTGGGGGCAACCAGGCTGGCAGAGAAGGGCAAGTTAGAGGCGACCAGGCCAGCAGAGGAGGGAAGTTGGGGTGACCAGGCAGGCAGGGGAGGGCAGTTGGAAGCAATCGGGCTGGTAGGGGAAGGCAGTTGGGAGCAAATGGGCCAGCAGGGGAGCAGTTAGGTGTCAATCAGGCTGGCAGGGGAGTGGTTAGGGGGTGATCAGGCTGGCAGGCAGGTGAGCAGTTGGGAGCACGCAGTCCCGGATGGTGAGAGGAATGTCCGACTGCTGGTTTAGGCCCGATCCCTGTGGACATCCCCTGGCAGTAAGACATCTCCCAAGGGGTACCAGATTGGAGAGGGTGCAGGCTGGGCAGAGGGACAACCCCCCACCCCCCAGTGCACAAAATTCATGTACCGGGCCTCTAGTCCTATATAATAAAAGGCTAATATACAAATCGACTGAATTGCAGAAAGACTGGTCACTATGACGTGCACTGACCACCAAGGGGCAGACACTCAATGCAGGAGCTGCCTCCTGGTGGTCAGTGCGCTCCCACAGGGGGAGAGCGCCATTCAGCTAGAAACCAGGCTCACAGCCGACAAGTGCAGAAGAGGTTGCAGGAGGCCCTCCCGCCTCCGTGGCAGCGCTAAGGATGTCTGACTGCTGGTCATCAGTTGGACTTCCCCTGAGGGCTTCTGGACTGCAAGTGGGCACAGGCCTGGCTGAGGGACCACCCCGAGTACACGAATTCTGTTCACTGGGTCTCTAGTTGGTGTATAAAAAAGTCTTAGATTTCTGGGTGTTAATTTTGTATCCTGCTATATTGCCAAATTCATTTATTAAGTCTAGTAGTTTTTTGATGGAGTCCTTAGGGTTTGTTATGTACAATATCATGTCATCTGTGAATAATGACAGTTTTACCTCTTCTTTTCCAATTTCGATGCTTTTTATTTCTTCTTCTTGTCTGATCTCTATGGCTAGCACTTCCATTACTAAATGGAGCAGAAGTGGTGAGAGTGGGCATCCCTGTCTTGTTCCTGTTCTTTGGAGAAATGGTTTTACTTTTTGCCCATTGAGTATGTTGGCTGTAGGTTTGGCATACAAGGCTTTATATATGTTGAGGTATGATCCCTCTATTGCCACACTGCTGATTTTATCAATAAAAGGTGTTGGATATTGTCAAATGCTTTTTCTGCATCAACTGATATGATTATGTGATTTTGTCTCTCAATTTGTTTATATGATGTATCACGTTTATTAATTTGCAGATATTGTACCAGCCATGCATTCCCAGAATCAGTCCCACTTGATCAAGTTAAGTTGTATGATCTTTCTAATGTAATGCTGGATCCAATTTGCTAAAACTTCGTTGAGGATTTTAGCATCTATGTTCATCAGGGATATTGGCCTGTAATTCTCTTTCTTTGTATTGTCTTTATCTGTTTGGGGATTAGCGTAATGCTGGCTTCATAGAAAGAGCTTGGAAGTGTACCTCCTCTTGAATTTTCTGGAACAGTCTGGGATAAGTTTTAGTACTTCTTTGAATGTTTGGTAAAACTCCCCTATGAAGCCATCCAGACCAGGGCATTTGTTTGCTGGAAGTTTTTTGATTACTGCTCCAATTTCCTCCATTCTTGAATTTTCTGGAACAGTCTGGGATAAGTTTTAGTACTTCTTTGAATGTTTGGTAAAAGTCCCCTATGAAGCCATCCAGACCAGGGCGTTTGTTTGCTGGAAGTTTTTTGATTACTGCTCCAATTTCCTCCATAGTTATCGACCTATTCAAATTTTTTTATTCTTCCTGATTGAGTTTTGGAAGATTGTATTTTTCTAGGAATAGGTCCATTTCATCTAGGTAGTCCAGTTTGTTGCAATAGAGTTGTTCATAGTATTTGTTTTACAATTCTTTGCATTTCTGTGGGTTCTGTTGTTACTTCACCTCTTTCATTTCTGATTTTGTTTATTTGGGTCCTCTCTCTCTGCTTCTTGGTGAGCCTGGCTAGAGGTTCATCAATCTTGTTTATCCTTTCAAAGAACCAGCTCTTGGTTTCATTGATCTTTTGTATTGTTTTTGTTTTTTTTTTGGTCTCTATGTTATTAATTTCCACTCTGATCTTTACTATTTCCTTCCTTTTTCTCACTCTGGGCTTTTCTTGTTGCTCTCTTTCTAGTTTTTTAAGTTGTAGAGTTAGATCATTTATTACCAGTTTTTCTTGTTTGTTGAGGTAGACATGTACTGCTATGAACTTCCCTCTCAGGACTGCTTTCACTGTGACCCATAAATTTTGGATGGTTGTTTTCATTGTCTTTTGTTTCCGTGATTTTTTTTATTTCTTCTTTGATCTCTTTGGTAACACAATCATTGTTTAATAACATGTTATTTAGCCTCCAAGTGTTTGATATTTTTTAGTGTTTTTATTGTAGTTGATTTCTAATTTATGCCACTGTGGTCTGAGAAGATGCTTGATATGATTTCAATCTTCTTGAATTTGAAGAGACTTTGCCTGCTTAACAATATGTGGTAACTTTGAAAATGTCCCATGTGCGCTTGAGAAGAATATATATTGTGTAGCTTTGGGGTAAAATATTCTGAAGATGTTGATTAAGTTCATCTGATCTAGTGAGTCATTTAGACTGCTGTTTCTTTGGTGATTTTTTATCTAGAGGATTTATCCAGTGATGTCAGTGGGGTATTCAAGTCCCCTACTATGATTATATTGCTGTGGATCTCTCTATTGATATCTTCCAGAAGTTTTGTGTGTGTGTGTGTGTGTGTGTGTGTGTGTGTGTGTGTGTATTTGGGTGCTCATGCATTGGGTGCATATATGTTTATCAGAGTTATATCCTCTTGTTGTATTGATCCCTTTAATATTATGAAATGCCTTCCTTATCTCTTGCTATGGTCTTCACTTTGAGGTGTATTTTGTCAGATATAATTATTGCGACCCCAGCTTTTTTTTTTCATTTCCATTTGCCTGAAAAATATTTTTCCTTCCATTCACTTTCAGTCTGTGTGAGTCCCTTTTCTGGGGCGGGTCTGTTGTAGGCAGCATAATATACCCTCTAGTCCAGCCACATTTGCATAAATGTTGAGATTTCAATATTTTATTACTGAATAAAATTGTCTTCTTTATCCACTCATCTATTGATGGACATTTAAGTTAGTTCCATATCATGGCTATTGTATTAAATAATGCCTCAATGAACATAGCAAAGTAAATATTTTTCAAGTTAGTATTTTTATTTGCTTCATGTGAAGATGATATACAGATGGCCAGCAGACACATGAAAAGATGTTCAACATCACTAATTATAGCAGCAATACAAATCAAAAACCACAATAAGATATCACCTCACACCTTTCAGAATGGCTATTATAAATAAGTGAATAAATAACAAGGGTTGGCAAGAATATAAAGAAAAGGAAACCCTGTGCACTGTTGTGAGATTGTAAATTGGTGCAGCCACTATGAAAAACCATATGGATGTTCCTAAAAAATTTAAAAATAGAAATAACATATTATCTCAAGATTAGTCTTAATTTATTGTTTAGGATACTAGCAAATTCAGATGGACAACTGTAAAAACTAAATGCCCTTGTGATCATCCAAAATAGACAGGCAATAAACTTAAAAACAGTTGTCTGGATGAAGTGAATAGGGCAAAGGGCACTAAAGTGGAGTAGGTTGCAGAGTTGGAGGTGAGGAAATGAAGATAAGGGATTGAGAGAACTGTACCAGTCAGAATAGGCCAGATTTTGCTATGGCAACACACTTCTTTCTTTTTCTTTTTCTTTTAAATATATTTTTATTGATTTCAGAGAGGGAGAGGGAGAGAGAGACAGAAACATCATTGATGTGAGAGAATTATTGATGGGCTCCCTCCTGCACTTCCCACACTGGAGATTGAGCCTGCAACCCAGGCATATGCCCTTGAGAGGAATCGAACCTGGGGCCCTTCCTTTTATCCACTGGGCCAAACTGGCAAGGGCACACTTCTTTCTATTTGGTAAACATTACTCTAAATTATTCTTGACTTTTTCTAAAAATCAAATCAAATTAAAGGGTAGTTGTCAATGAAAATACTCAAAAGGATATGTCGTTGGTTCTGAAGGCAACCCCAATATAGCAGAATGTTTAGAACAATAGCTATACTATTTAAATGAAGAAATATCTCCCAAGGTGACTACTTTGCAAAGAATAATACTCATCTGGATGCATAGAAATCCATTTCATAATAGCCACTTGCATTTGTGTTTTTATAAATGTGTTTCAGAATATGAAGTTGATTGTTTTTATATATTAAATAGGTATAAATCAAATTTGTATACAAGTTACACTTTTAAAATATTTTGCAAACCATAATTCTTCTATGTATCAAACCATCATTCCTTAATTTATCTCTTTGGCAAATCCTAAATTTCCATAAATTTGGTTTTTAAAGATGGAGATCACTTGAGTTATTATGTGGACAGATTCTAATCTTTGGGACAAATGTCTCTTAAGTTTTATTCAAAATAGTTTGAATAATGTGCCCTAATGACCAAAAATACTGCTATTATTTAGAAAAAAAAAGGTTTCAAAATGGAATGAATTACTGAATAATCATACTAGTGTATAAATTGCATATATGCTTGGAACTGAAAATCTAGCCAGTTTCAAAATGTCTCTACTCAAATTTAATATTCTTAATGAGAACAGCATTCTCCATGCAAATGTGTAAAGTATTATAATGTAATATTTAATTTGATGAGGATACCAACTTTCTACTGTTAGAATACACCAGTTACGTGATGGTGACTTTTTTGAGTATGGAGGAGAATAGAATGAATTGTAAAAACAGAACTTCTTCATGACAGAACACAAATATAATGGTGGTATCTTTTTTAGAAATCTCAATTTGTATAGAAGATCAAATCTAAATATGTTTATTTTAATAGAAATTCATGTTTGGACAGTGACTCAAGTGAATTAATTGTATTGAAATTTTTAAACAAATTTCTGCACTATAGAACATCAATGTACATAACAGCTTTGTTACCCAAAAGCTTTATTTAGTAACTAGAGGCCCGGTGCACAAAAATTTGTACACTCGGGGGAAGGGGGGGTCCCTCAGCCCGGCCTGTGCCCTCTCACAGTCTGGGACCCCTCGGGAGATAACGACCTGCTGGCTTAGGCCTGCTCCCGGGTGGCAGAGGGCAGGCCCAATCCCTAGGTGCAGCCCCAGGTCGGACTCAGAGCAGGGCTGATTGGGGAGTTGGGGCGCCGCCCCTGTCATGCACAGAGCAGGGCGGATCAGGAGGTTGCAATGCCACCCTCAGTCACACTCAGAGTAGGGCAGATTGGGGGGTTGGGGAGCTCCCCCCTGTCACTCACAGAGCAGGGCCCATCAGGGAGGTTGGGGCGCCGTACCCTGTCACGCACAGAGCAGGGTTGATCAGGGGGTTGGGGAGCTCCCCCTTGTCATGCACAGAGCAGGGCCCATCAGGGGATTGGGGAGCTCCCCCCTGTCACTCACAGAGTAGGGCCGATAGGGGAGTTGGGGCACCGCCCCCTGTCACACACAGAGCAGGACGGATCAGGGTGTTGGGGAGCCGCACCCTGTCACACTCAGGGCAGGGCCGATGGGGAGGTTATGGCTCTACCCCATCACACACAGAGCAGGGCCCGTGGGGGGCAGTTGGGGAATCGCCCTCTATCACCCACAGAGCAGGGCCGATCAGGGGGTTGGGGCGCCGCCACTGTCACACTCAGGGCAGGGCCGATGGGGAGATTATGGCTCTACCCCTTTACACACAGAGCAGGGCCCGTGGGCGTGGGGTGGTGGGGCACCGGACCCTGTCACACACAGAGCAGGGCCAATCAGGGGGTTGGGGCACCGCACCCTGTCACACACAGAGCCACAGGGCAATAGTGGGTTGGGGAGCTCCCCCCTATCAGGCACAGAGCAGGGCTGATCAGGGGGTTGGGGCACCTTCCCCTGTTACAAACAAAGCAGGGCCGATAGGGAGGTTGTGGCCCCGCCCCCTGTCACACACAGAGCCGCAGGGCGATCAGGGGGTTTGGGCGCTGCCCCCTGTCACGCTGATCCCGGTGCCAGGAGGCCTCGCATTACCCTTTTACTATATAGGATAGAGCAGCTGTGGGCAAACTACGGCCCACGGGCCGGATCCTGCCCGTTTGAAATAAATAAAACTAAAAAAAAAAAGACCGTACCCTTTTATGTAATGATGTTTACTTTGAATTTATATTAGTTCACACAAACACTCCATCCATGCTTTTGTTCCAGTCCTCCGGTCCAGTTTAAGAACCCATTGTGGCCCTCGAGTCAAAAAGTTTTCCCACCCCTGGGATAGAGGCTTGGTGCACGGGTGGGGGCTGGCTGGTTTGCCCTGAAGGGTGTCCCGGATCAGGGTGGGGGTCCCCACTGGGGTGCCTGGCCAGTCTGGCTGAGGGGCTGAGGGCTGTTTTCAGGCTGGGGGTGACTGAAGCTCCCAACTGCTCCTTTTTTTTTTTTTTTTTATTCTGGGCCAGCTTTAGCTTTGAGGCTTGGCTCCAGCTCTTAGGCCTCCTCTGCTGAAAGCAGGTTTCTGGCCTTTGTTTACCTTCTGTATTTGAAACAATGTTGCGATCCTGCTGGCTGAAGCCCGGCCGACTAAAGCAGGTTTCTGGGGTTTTGTTTAGCTTCTATATTTTTAACATAGTTGCTTAGAGTTGCAGCTCAGAAGCCTGCAGCAGCAGGCGGGGAACGTTGGAGTCCTCCGTCACTGAAGCAAGCAAGCCTCATGTTCGTTTTATGTTGCCTGGCTGCTGGCCGCCATCTTGGCTGGCAGTTAATTTGCATATTGCCCTGATTAGCCAATGGGAAGGGTAGCGGTCGTACGCTAATTACCATGTTTCTCTTTTATTAGATAGGATATTTTCATGCTGCATATGTATAGTATTTCTAAAAGAACTTTAAATTTTATTTTTCAATTACAGTTTACACTCAATATAAGATTGTATTGGTTTCAGGTGTACAGCATAGTGGTTAGACAATCATATACTTTCAAAGTGTTCCCTCAGATATTTCCAGTACCCACCTGGCACCAGAGATAGTTATCATAATTTTGACTATATTCCCTATGCTGTACTTTTCATCTCCATGACTATTTTGTAACTACCAATTTTTACTTCTTAATCCCCTCACCTTTTTCACTCAACCCCTCACCTTCCCTCCATTCTGGCAAATACCAGTCCACTCTCTGTGTTTATAAGTCTGTTTCAATTTTGTTTGTTGGTTTATATATTTTACAAACAAACTTTCCCTGTATGTGTGAATGTACACATAAGTGCAATATATACAAAACCCTGAAAATATAAATATACTGTCCCCATCTTTACAGTAAGGTTGTTAGAAAATGATAGTGATAGTGATTTTTTAGTAGATAAGAGGCTGCTTTTGTCTTTGCTTAGGTTTATCCCTAATTTCAATGAGAAATTAAGATGAGTATATCTAAAATTCAAACGTCAAGTTCTATGTACCCATCCAAGCCATTATCCAGGTAAAGAACAGTTAAAGAATAGCCTTTAAAAAACTCAAAATTAATTCAAAATATGAGGGGAAAATCAAATAGCAAACAATATAATAAGTTGACTCTTGTCACAAGATAAAAATTTTCCATTAATGTAAAGTACAAACTATAGAAATAATGAAGGGATAAAAACCTGCAGTCCATGACTGCATCTTGCCCTTTACTCCATCTAACAGCCTATAAATTTTTCAACTAAGAGATCTAGAACCAATAGGACATCCAACCATACAAAGTTATACAGTAGCAATAATGTTCTGCCTCATTCTAGAATTAAAAGAAGCTTTCATTTAACCCTTTGCGGTCGTATTAAATTTGGACATGGGTGTCGTACTGGTCGGAATTAATTTCCATTGTAAGAGGAGTGATACATAACATGCAAGATTATGAAGGATAAACAAGATTTATTAATTCTTTTTTGGAACTACATCACTACTAGTAGAATCACTACAAACGTTATCACTTTCTATGTCAGAGTCAGTATTCAAGGTGCCAAAATAAAACTCTTCATCGTTACTTTCAGATTCGCAGTACACTTCTTTTGGTAACTTTCTTTTTGTCATTTTGTAGTATTATTTTGAAATATCTTAACAAGCGAGAATGCTTAATTACAGTTAAACGTAATTTGTAAAGCTTTATTTGAAATTCTGCGAAGTATCTCCGAAGCTTGTAGATTTCTTCACTCTCAAAAGGCGACTGACTCGCCACGGTGTTTTGCATGGCGACTGTGGAACGACCGCATTTGTTTATATTGAGTTTCGGTATCTCCGATTTGTCGGGGCAATGTTTTGGTTCGTGACAAGGTCGCTTAGACACTAAGAGCTTTCAGAGAAATTATGAACTGATACATGAATGAATAGAGTTAAGATTCGTACGGTTCCTTGCTGTGGTGGCTGGGAGCAGACATACGACCGGAACAGTAAAAAAGCTTTAGTGGCTGAGAGTAGATAAATGACCGCAAAGGGTTAATAAAAGGGAAGTCTTATATATATATACACACACACACACATATATATGTAAAAGCCTAAGCAACCGGTCGACTGGTAGCTATGATGCACACTGACCACCAGGGGGCAGACACTAGACGCAGGAGCTGGCCCCTGATGGTCAGTGTGCTCCTGCAGCGGGAGCATCGCTCAACTGACCAACGGGCGCCAGATACCGGACTCATGGCTGGTGAGCACAGCTGCGGCAGCATGAGCCTCTCCCGTGGACACTCCCCCTGCGCGCCCCTCACCCAACTGGACCAGGACCGGGATCGGACCAGCATCGGGACTGACTTGGCGCTAGCCCACAGCCCCTTCTTGGTCATGGGCACACCAGTATTGCCCTAGGACAGGTGCACGGAGACCTCAGTGGAGTGGCAGGGAGCTTACCGAGCAGTGGCAGCGGCAGGCGCAGCATAACCGGGATGAATAGGAGCAGCGCGGCGCCGGGCCTGGGCTCAGGCTCCTCCCTGGCTGCCTGCCACTTTGGCACTACTACATCCCTCAAGGGATATAGGGCTGCAAGTTTCAGCCAATCCCCATAGGTCATGCCAAAGGACCCCACCAGTGTAGGAATCCATGTACTGGGCCTCTAGTTTGTAATAAAACTATTTAATGTAAACCCAATCCACCCAAAATTATTGTTACAGTGAATGTTTTAAAAGAATACATGAGCCTAAATGGAAGAGAATATGCATTTATGTGTATCTATATATGCATCCACATCCATATACATATGGAAATAGTACATATATATACCCCTATACCTATATATATGTGTACCTATATATATGTGATATATATATAGGTGTATAGATAATACTAGAGGCCTAGTGCACAAAATTCATGCACAGGGTAGGGGGTCCCCTCAGCCCAGCCTGCATTCTCCCCCGGGACCCCTTGGGGGATGTCCAACTGCCGATTTAGGCCCGATCCCTGCGGACATCCTCGGAAGTCGGACATCCCTCTCACAATCTTGGACCACTGATTGGCTCCTAATCACTCACCTGCCTGGTCACCCTTAACTGGCTCCAATGCCGGCTAAGTCACCCCCAACTCCCCCCCCCCACACTGCCCTAGTTGCCCGTCACTGCCCTCTCTGTCAGCCTAATCGCCTCCAATTCCCCCCCCCCCCCCCCCCCGGCTTGGTCGCCGCACGCAGCCTGCTTGTTCAGTCATTTGGTCGTCCCTCACTAACCCACCTGCTGCCCTGGTCACTCCACGCAGACTGCTTGTTCAGTCATTTTGTTGTCCCTCACTAATCCCTCTGCCGGCCTTGTCGTAGGCAGCCATCTTGTGAGGGTGTGAGGGCTAATTTGCATATTACTGCTTTATTATATAGGATATAAAATATGTTTACTTAAAGAAACATAAACATAAAAATGCAAAACAGAGTTATGTGTAAAGCATCAGAGGGAATATAATCCTATATAATAAAAGCCTAATATGCTAAGTGTCCCGCCATCCAGTTAGCCGTTTAACCAATCAAAGTGTAATATGTTAATGATATGTTAAGGCTGCTCAACCACTAGCTATGATGTGCACTGACCACTAGGGGGCAGAGAGCTAACCTGTTGACCAGCTGCTATAATGTGCACTACCACCAGGGGGCAGACATTCCGACAGGTAGGTTATCTTGCTGCTGGGGTCCAGCCAATTAAGACTGAGGGAGATGGCCTGTACATGCCCTGGAGCCCTCCCATGGTCCCTCCCTGGCTGGCCAACCTCCCGAGTCTCTCCCTGGCCCCAATCATGCACTGGTGGGGTCCCTCGGCCTGACCTGCGCCCTCTCACAATCCAGGACCCCTCAGGGGATGTCAGAGAGCTGGTTTTGGCCTGACCCCGCAGGCCAGGCCGAGAGACCCCACTGGTGCATGAATTCGTGCACCAGGACTCTAGTGAGTATAATATAAGATGAAGTCTCTACATTTCATCTTTTCTTTATCACCCTCAAAAAAACAATTAAATGTTTTAAAAAGAAAAAGGAAAGAAAATGTTTCTTAGTTGAATTGCTTTTAAGATCCTTTTACTCAAAGTTAAAGACTATGGCTGCCATCAACTAATGGGTCATTATTTATCTAAATCTGTCTAGACCTGAATATAGAGTTTGTCATTATGTCTCCAAAGTCATTACCATTTGCAAAGATCTGAAACCTTTGTCATTGAAACCACTTTCTTAAGATTTAACAAAATATTTTTAAGGGTTTTTGTTTTGTTTTTTAATACTGAGACTGAGTTGACTCTGTTGATTGTTATTGGTATTACTTTTGGTAATCCATAGGTGTAGCAAAACCATGCTCACACACATATCAATTTTAAAATATAATCTGTCTTTCTTGTATAAGCCATAAAACACTAAAGGCAATGTATTACGTAAAACTTGGGGTGCTTCAGGTGGCTGAAGCCATTTGGCTTTCAGCTTTTTACTTCAAAATACTTTTGAGAACGTGCAACTAATTCTAGTGCAGAGTTGTGCTGCGTAGGAATATCTTGTCCTACAACTCTTACCGGAAAAAGCAAATATTTCATTTCCAATCATGTTATCTGCTTGTTGCACATACGATTTTAAAATTCTTTTCTGTCAGCTGGACTGCTCTGTATTGAAATCCCCTGAATTTTTGTTATTCCCATTTTTGTTGAGGCATTTTATTTCTTCTCTAATTATTTCTAACCCCTCTTTGCATTTTCTAATTTGCTCAGTTTTTCCTTTTACTGCCTCATTGCAACTTCTTCAGAACTTTCTGTCCGACCAGAATTTTTTTGCAATTTTATATTACCACATTGACTCTTCCTGTTGCTTTTGAATGCCTAGTCCTTAGTAGAAAGAGATTGCACTTTCTTCCAAAAAATGTTCCTCAAACATCTTCGACATGTATTCAGTATATGTCCAAACTCTAATTCACATTCCTTCAAATTCCATTTCCACTCTCAGTACATTAATTTTGTATAACTTTTACATGAAACAAATGTTTCTAGACACATGAAGACTAAAACAATGAATAAGCTACTAAGATATCCTCTAATTTTTCATGAATCTAATGTTAACATTGTTACCATTTTGATTTCTAGTAAATCTGTAACATGTTTTTATTGTATATAGAGCATGAATATTTGCTGCTTGAAAAACTAAAAAACATTTAGGGTATGCACTAAATGCCCCATGGCACTCCATATTACATAATTCAGTTCATTATAACCCAGGCAATTCTTAGCCTTTATTTTGTTTAAAATACAGTCATTTCTTTTGGTGCATTATAACTATCTTTTTATTTCAAATACAACCCCTGAATAAGATCATTAATGATTCATCAACAAACTATTTAGGTTCAAAATTAATCCATCTCAAATTGTTTCTTCTGCCAAGGAGAAAAATGGATTTAAATTGCTATCTAAATAGACATCACAAACAAAAGCATTGGGAAAAATTAAATTTTTCTTTCCTTGTGGCAGTACTTACAAAATATTTAGGTAGGATAGGTGAAATATAAATGAGTAAATTGCTTACATCCAACTAACTCTAATTTGACTTCAGCTCAAAGGACAAAAATCAGACAATCTGGAGGGGAGAAAAGTTAGCACTATACTGAAATTGTCAAGCGACTTCTAAACTAGATCAATTGACTTCATAACATTCTCAGAACAAAATGTTCTCTACGAGTAGATCTGATATGAACAGACAAAAATTGGAAAACATTCACTACCAATTTACTGCAGTCACCCATAAACTATTACAAGAACATTATGTATCAGGGTTCAAGCCAGCAAACTATTAAAGCGGACTGGCATGGTGTCTTTTCATTATACTTTAATGCTACTGAAGTACTAGTATTAATAAGTCCTGGGAGAATTGTAGTTATGTTGAAACAGTCTTATCATGTAATCAATTTTTCAAATACTCCAAGTCTTTTAAGGTAAGCTCTGCTTCTTTTCTGCTTCTTGTTGGTCAATGTCATTCCACCTTCACAAATGCTATCATCATCTTTTGTTTGGCCAAGTCTGTTTTCATCTTGGAAATAAATCAATCTAAACAGTACTAATTGCCATAGTTAATGAGTGCCAAGACAGCTAGCACCCTGGCCCCCACTGCCACTTCATGTGTTTCTGCTCATATAGAAATCAAAGAACAAATAATGGAAAGAATCATCTTCCAAATATAAGAAGATGCTACCACATATACACCTTTATCTATTTATTTGTTTTTGCTTTCTTTGTTTGTTTTAAACTTTGATTGAGGACATAAATAACCCTGCTAAAATTGCTTTCCTTTACAGTCCCTGGTTAATTTTAACTTGTTAAAAATTTTCTAACTGAATTTATTCTTATTTAAAGGACAGTAATGATACTCTGGCAGAACATGATTAACCCAGTGATCTAATGCTTTTAACTCACTTTTCACTGTTCTCTCTCTTTTTTTTTAATGTAACATGCAATAAGCATTTATATTTTAAGAAAAACTATCTTAAATAAAATAATACATGCAATAAACATTAATATCTCAAGAAAAACTATTTTAATTAAGTTTTCTATTGGTTGAATAAATTCCAAGCAACTAAGGCATCTTTCAATGTGTTGTACTAGTGAAAAATATTATAACATAAAAACTTCCCAAAAAGTAGGAAGTCTTAGTAACATTCACATATACAAATCAGCAATGATTCAATTTGTAACTGAAACTGTAAGACAAAAAGAAAAAAAACTTTAGGCATAAACAGGTTTAAATTTTTTAAAAGTCCTTGAAATACTATATATATCTTTATATACTAGATATTTCTTGCTAGCACAAACTAACCACAATTTAGTAGCATTATCTGAAAGTAAATATTTGTGTATTTGTGTGATTATTTAATATGATTATGTGTGTGAGTATACGTGTGTTTGTGTGTGTAAATATATATCTATCTCAGTTAGTCTGTAAGACCTATGAGCCATGCTTAATTTAATCACCACAGTATCTCCAAATTTCCAGCACAATGCCTATGACATATTTACTCAATATGTATTTGTTGAAGAAATTATAAGAAGGGAATAACATGAATGCAACAGTACACAATGTGAGATTTTTAAAGTCCTTAATAAAAGAAATCCTGGGAAAGCTTAGTGACAACATATTTCCTCAAGAGGTAGTTTTTCCTCTGTGACAGCTCATTGTTGTCTTTTTCTTGGCCTACTGCAATGAAGATTGCCTTCTTAAACTATTAATGTATACCATAAATTTTTCTTAGGGATATTTATTGGCAATTCAGTCCAAAATAACTTTATCAACCTTATCACACAGAAAAGACACAGTATGTTCCTTTATTTGTGCACAAACCATACTTTATTTTTACTTCATACTGCTTATCTTAATTAGCAGATCTAGAATATCCTGTTTTTGTTCCCTGTATAACTCTTTTATGCAATTAGTCACAATGCAATCAAACTTACATTTTAAAAAATAAGCAATGCTTTCTATCTACAATAGCATATAGGGCACCTGAGACTCATCACACAGCATGTAAACAAACATAGCTCCAACTACACTTCTCCCCACTCCTCTGTGTTATGTTTCTAGTAGAACTACAAAATGCAATGTCACTAAAACAGCCAATAAAGCTTTCATTGAAACTGTTTCCTCGGTCTCTTATAAAGTAACATCGACTTTAAAAGTTTGTAAGTGATACCACACAATACAGAGCATTTTTGTTTCACCAGACTCCTTGACAAGATACTTAAGCCAATCCTTTAACAAGAAATGTTTTAAGCCTCAAATGAAAAGAAATTAAACGGTGACAAAAAAACAGAAATACACTGAGAACCACTCTGATAAACAGTCTGAACTTTAGAGCCACCTCTCAAAGTTAAACTGTACACTCCATGAAAGCATTTTTTTTGGTTCACTGCGATACCTAGGAAACTGTAAGATTCACAGTGAAACCGCTAAAAGTACTTACTTAATTGGATTATTGTGCATACATACTATGATGACAAAAATACAAGACCAGGGCCTAAATGAAGCAAGAAGTTTGAAGCTATAAATGCTGTCTGGGCCTCTATGTTTCTGGGTATTCTGATTAGATAAAGTCATAAAATAGGCTACAGATGAATCATATGGTAATCTAACTTAAAGAAAGCCAAGAAAAAGAATTTCTTTAGAAATATCTTTTTAGGACTGAGAAAGAAGTTTAAAAACTGCATCTGAAATACTGACACTTTCATGAATGAAACTGTATATTTTATATTTGCTTCAATATAATTTTTCATGGATGTGGTTTACTGTATTGAAGCTATTACTACAGTGACTGAGAAAATAGAACTGTCACGATAAAAATGAAAACAACCATAGATGGAAATATTTTCCAGAAAAATTCCAAATACTACTACTTGCATCATTAAAAATTGCTGTATTAATTCAGGACAAAGTTACCTTAACTGAGTTTCTAAATTAAAAAAAGCAACTAAGGTTAAACTGAAAAAGTCAAAAGAATCTAAGGGCATAAATAGTGAAAATTCAATAGACAGGAGACTCTTGGAATGTACTAATAACTAAAACTCTAAACATAGATATCAGACTATTAAAACAAAGTAAGATTTATATGGGTTGCCTTGAAAGGTACTTAGTTCCTTAGCCTGATGATGTCCAAGCATAGCCTCCAAGGCCACTTGGTGGACAGTCTCTAGAGGAGGCTCGGGGTTCAGGAAGGTGATGGGATAAATGGGATTTAAGGTGGCCTTCAGCTCCTTAAGGATTTTATGATTTTTTGAGATATTTTGCTAAAACATAAAGCCACAATATATTATGGGATGGCAGTAAGATGACATGTACTGAGCAAGGAATAATATTCAAAGGAATAAAAGAAGTGCCATCATTTCCCATATTCCAAACTTTACTAAAGGACAACAGAAATGCTGTGTAAAAGAACAAAATATACATTGCCAAGTGGATAAATTTTATGAGTACACCTAAATAATATGAAAACATATTAAAGTGAAG
Organism: Myotis myotis; assembly: GCF_014108235.1. Taxonomy (NCBI): domain Eukaryota; kingdom Metazoa; phylum Chordata; class Mammalia; order Chiroptera; family Vespertilionidae; genus Myotis; species Myotis myotis. Next base: position 152,420,503 of record NW_023416324.1, read on the forward strand.
AAGGTATTTATTTATTTATTTAGTCATTTAGTCATCCACCAAATATTCAGAGTGCCTACACTGCTGTATCATATAGATGTCAGTATAATGTGGAGAGTGGAAAACGATAGACAAAAAAAAAAAATAATTACAAAATAAGAAGATCATCTGACAATAATGAACAAAAATACAGGTAAAGGGAAAAGGGTAATTGTTTTAGGAGTTGCATTTTAGTTGAGACTTCAAGGGTGGAAGCATCCAATGATGCAGAAAGTTAGGGCAGCAAGCAGTATGTATGAATGCTCCAAAAAAGAAAAGCACTAGACATGGACTGAAAAAAAATCAGTGTGGCTAGTGTTGTGAGCTAAAAAGAAAGTTGATTTGAGATGATGTAAAGAGAATGTGGGATTATAAAACTGAAACTCCAGAGGGAAGGGGGAGGGTACTAAAGGGTAAAGGGGGCTAAATATATGGTGACAGATTATGTGACTGTGGGTGGTGGACATACATTAGCATATTACGCTTTGGTCTAGAATGGAGATCATGTCACCTCTATCAAGAAAGCAGCAGTCAAGATGGAGATAAGTGAGCAGAAATCTGTAGTTAGGTCCTGAACCAGCTTTGTTGTTACCTACTCTCTCTGAGCCTCAACTTCATCTTCTAAAAACTGGGGTTAATTACATATATATATAAATACATTTTATTGATTTTTTAGCAATAGAGGAAGGAAGGGGGATAGTGAGATGGAAACAAAGATGAGAGAGAAACACCATCGATCAGCTGTCTCCTGCACACCCTCAATAGGGGATCGAGCAAGCAACCCACAACCCGGACCTGTGCCCTGACTGGGAATTGAACCTGTGGCCTCTTGGTTCCTGGCTCAAAGCTCAGTCACTGAGTCACACTGGCCGGGGTTAATTACATTAATGCAAAGAGATTTTCAGAGCATTATGTGAGACAGAACATGATAAGTACTTGGCATAAGAAATAGTGCAATAAATCTGTTCTTTATACTTATCTATAACTAGAGGTCCGGTGCACAAAAATTTGTGCACTCGGGGGGGAGAGAGGCCCCTCAGCCCGGCCTGTGCCCTCTCACAGTCTGGGACCCCTTGGGAGATAATGACCTGCTGGCTTAGGCCTGCTCCCAGGTGGCAGAGGGCAGGCCTAATCCCTAGGTGCAGCCCCTGGTCGGGCTCAGAGCAGGGCCGATTGGGGAGTTGGGGCGCCGCCCCGTCATACACAGAGCAGGGTGATCGGGAGGGTGTGATTCCACCCTCAGTCACGCTCAGGGCCCTGAGGGCTGATTGGGGGGTTGGGGCACCACCCCCTGTCACACTCAAGGCAGGGTCGATGGGGAGGTTGCAGAGCCACCCCGTCATGCACAGAGCAGGGCCAATCAGGGGGTTGGGGCGCTGCCCCTGTCATGCACAGAGCAGGACCCATCAGGGGGGTTGGGGCTCCATACCCTGTCATGCACAGAGCAGGGCCAATCAGGGGGTTGGGGAGCTCCCCCCTATCAGACACAGAGCAGGGCCGATCAGGGGGTTGAGGAGCTCCCCCCTGTCACTCACAGAGTAGGGCCGATAGGGGAGTTGGGGCACTGCCCCCTGTCACACTCAGGGCAGGGCGGATCAGGGGGTTGGGGCGCCGCACCCTGTCACACACAGAGCCGCAGGGCGATCAGGGGGTTTGGGTGCTGCCCCCTGTCACACTGATCCTGGAGCGGGGAGGCCTCGAGGCTCCGCTGATCCCAGTGCTGGGAGGCATATTACCCTTTTACTGTATAGGATAGAGGCCTGATGCATGGGCGGGGCTGGCTGGATTGCCCTGAAGGGTGTCCTGGATCAGGGTGGGGGTCCCCACTGGGGTGCCTGGCCAGCCTGGGTGAGGGGATGAAGGCTGTTTGCAGCTGGTCACACACCCTTCAGGGTGGGGGTCCCCACTGAGGTGCCTGGCCAGTCTGGGTGAGGAGCTGAGGGCTGTTTTCAGGCTGGGGGTGACTGAAGCTCCCAACTGCTCCTTTTTTTCTTTTTCTTTTTTATTCTGGGCCAGCTTTAGCTCTGAGGCTTGGCTTCTGCTCTTAGGCCTCCGCTGCTGAAAGTAGGTTTCTGGCCTTTGCTTACAATGTTGCGACCCTGCTGGCTGAAGCCCGGCATGATTCTGGGGTTTTGTTTAGCTTCTATGTTTGTTACATAGTTGCTTGCAGCTCAGAGGCCTGCAGCGGCAGGTGGGGAACATTGGAGTCCTCCGTCACTGAAGCAAGCAAACCTCATGTTAGTTTCAAGCTGCCTGGCTGCCGGCCGCCATCTTGGCTGACATTTAATTTGCATATTGCCCTGATTAGCCAATGGGAAGGGTAGCGGTCGTATGCCAATTACCATGTTTCTCTTTTATTAGATAGGATAATAAAAGCGTAATATGCAAATCGACCGAACAACTGTCAGGACGACCACGCTATGACACACACTGGCGCCAGGCCAGCCAAGGTGGGTGTGATGCGATTGGTAGGGGCCCTGCCATCGCCCCATGATCGCCCTGCAGAGGGAGGCCCAGGCCACCCTCTGTGGGGCAATCAATGGGGGTGCTCCGCGATCAATCACACCAAAGAGGGAGGCCGAGGTCATCGGCTGGTAGGACGGCTGATTGGGTCACTGGGGCAGGGGGAGCTCTGCGATCGCCCCAAAAAGGTAGGACCAGGCCACCCTCTGCATGGCAATCGATTGGGAAGCCCCAGCCGGATAGGCAGGGCCTCCCTCCGCTGGGTGATCAATTGCAGAGCCCTGCAATACCTGGCCGGCAGAGGCCCAGGCCACCTGGCTGGCCACCACAGAGGGAGGCCCGGGCCACCCAGCTAGTGTCACTGTGGTGAGTGGGTGGGGCCTTCCTCTATGGGGTGATCAATCTGGGGCCCCGCAATTGATCACCCCACAGAGGGAGGCCCAGGCCACTGGCCAGTGACTCTGTGGCGGGTATGCGGGGCCGGCCAGCGATCGCTCCTCAGAGGGAGGCCCAGACCAGCCAAGTGATCACACCCGATGCCTGTTGCCTGCAGAGGGAGGCGACCAGTGGTTGGGGGGTGGGAGGAGAGGGACAGGCCACAAAAATAGTAAGTAGTGGCAGTGGCGTGGGCAGGGCCATCTGCTGGCAGCCAGGGGAAGGACAGCCCCAACAGGCCCTAATCACCAGCCAGGCCTAGGAACCCTACCCATGGAGTCCCAGATTACGAGAGGGAGCAGGCTGGGCAGAGGGACAACCCCCAGGTATGAATTTCGTGCACCAGGCCTCTAGTTTAAAAATAATGTTCACTCCAAGTTAGAAATAATAATAACAACTAAATATCCACTCAAATATGAACTTTTTGGCTTTCACACACATATTTTAATTTTTTAGATAACAAATGAAAATATTTAGATTTTTATTCATAAAATACTGGGGATTATACAAAAGTTATACAGATATTAATTCAATGTCCAATTGATTACAACAAAAAGTATCTCATCCTAGAAATGCATCTATTGGCTCAAATGCAATGACTACCTACTTTCCCTCTTTCTGCTTCTCCTATCAAGATACACAGGCATGCATGCATGCGTGCGCGCACACACACACAGAGCTTTAGGAAGTGTTTCACATTTGCAAATAGCTGAAACGAAAGAAGAGGAATAAGTAAATACGTTACATGGGCTGTATATAATTGAACATTTTTCAAATTCCTTAAACAGAAATTTCAGTACCATGGAGATCCTTGAAATGAAGACAGATAAATGTGACCAATTATAGCCAAATTATTTCTTGCCAAAAACTTAGAGAAATCGTCCATGAAAATAATAACTAAATAAAATCTCACTTTGAAATTATATCAAGGTGTCCTTCAGTTGAAGAAACACTACACCCTTTACAATAGAGCAAAAGAAAAACCAGCTGTGTTCTGTCTGAGAATACCCAGAATCTGCATCTCTGAACAAAGAAAGGGATGGCACCCAAGGAAGGGCATTGTTGCAAATGAAAGACGCTCTTGTTTTTTCTTTCCTTTATGTATGTACTAGAGGACTGGAGCATGAAATTTGTGCACTCGTGCGCGGGGGGGTGGGAGGGGAGGAGGGGTGTGTCCCTCAGCCTGGCGTGCACCCTCTTGCAGTCTGGGAACCCTTGCGGGGATGTCCGACTGATGGCTTAGGACAGCTCCCCACAGGGAGCCATCAGTTAGGCTCCTGCCACCGTCACTGCAATCGCCAGCTATGAGCCTGGCTTCTGGCTGAGCGGCGCTCCCGCTGTGGGAGCACACTGACCACCAGGAGGCAGCTCCTGAATTGAACATCTGCCCCTGGTGGTCAGTGCGTGTCACAGCAACTGGTCGTTTGGCAGTCTTGCCAAAACTGGCTCTCCAACATCCCCCAAGTGGTCCTGGATTAAGAGAGGGCGCAGGCCAGGCCAAGGGACCCCACCGGTGCACGATCGGGCCAGGAAGTGATGTGGGAGGTTGGCTAGCCAGGGGAGGACCGTGGGAGAGCTCCAGGGCATATACAGCCCATCTAGCTCAGTCCCGATAGGCTGGACCCCAGCAGCAAGGTAACCCACTGGTCAGAGTGTCTGCCCCATAGTGGTCAGTGCACATCATAGGGACTGGTTGACCAGTTGACTGTCTGACCCCTGATGGTCAGTGCATGTCATAGGGAGCGGTTGAGCAGCCTTAGCATATCATTAGCATATTAAGCTTTGATTGGTTGAATGGCTGACCAGACAACCGAACACTTAGCACATTAGGCTTTTATTATCCTAGCTAATAAAAGAGAAACATGGTAATTGGCGTACAACCGCTACCCTTCCCATTGGCTAATCAGGGCGATATGCAAATTAACTGCCAGCCAAGATGGCGGCCGGCAGCCAGGCAGCTTGAAACTAACATGAGGCTTGCTTGCTTCGGTGACAGATGACTCCAACGTTCCCTGCCTACCGCCTGCCGCGGCAGGCCTCTGGCCTGCAACTCTAAGCAACTATGTAACAAATATAGAAGCTAAACAAAACCCCAGAAACCCGCTTTAGTCTGCCGGGCTTCAGCCAGCAGGATCGCAATATTGTAAGCAAAGGCCAGAAACCACTTTCAGCAGCGGAGGCCTAAGAGCTGGAGCCAAGCCTCAAAGCTAAAGCTGGCCCAGAATAAAAAAAAAAAAAGAAAAAAAGGAGCGGTTGGGAGCTTCAGTCAGCCGCCAGCCTGAAAACAGCCCTCAGCCTCTCACCCAGACTGGCCAGGCACCCCACTGGGGACCCCACCCTGAAGGGTGTGTGACCAGCTGCAAACAGCCATCATCCCCTCACCCAGACTGGCCAGGCACCCCAGTGGGGACCCCCACCCTGAAGGGTGTGTGACCAGCTTCAAACAGCCATCATCCCCTCACCCAGGCTGGCCAGGCACCACAGTGGGGACTCCCACTCTGATCCAGGACACCCTTCAGGGCAAACCAGCCAGCCCCACCCATGCACCAGGCCTCTATCCTATATAGTAAAAGGGTAATATATCTCCCAGCACCGGGATCAGCGGAGCCGTGAGGCTTCCCGCCACTGGGATTAGTGTGATAGGGGGCAGCGCCCAAACCCCCTGATCGCCCTGCGGCTCTGTGTGTGACAGGGGTCGGGGCCACAACCTCCCTATCCGCCCTGCTCTGTTCATGACGGGGAAGGCGCCCCAACCCCCTGATCAGCCCTGCTCTGTGCCTGATATGGGGGAGCTCCCAACCCCCTGATCGCCCTGCGGCTCTGTGTGTGACAGGGTCCGGCGCCCCAACCCCCCCCCCCCCACGGGCCCTGCTCTGTGTGTGACGGGGTAGAGCCATAACCTCCCCATCGGCCCTGCCCTGAGTGTGAGAGTAGCGGCGCCCCAACCCCCTGATCGACCCTGATCTGTGGGTGATAGAGGGTGGCACCCCAACCCCCACCCCACGGGCCATGCTCTGTGCGTGATAGGGGGCAGCGCCCCAACCCTCTGATTGGACCTGCTCTGTGCGTGACAGGGGGCAGCGCCCCAACCCCGATTGGCCCTGCTCTTTGCGTTACAGGGTATAGAGCCCCAACCCCCCTGATAGGTCCTGCTCTGTGAGTGACTGGGGGCAGTGCCCCAACCCCCTGATTGGCCCTGCTCTGTGCATGACAGTGGGTGGGGCCGCAACCTCCCCATCGACCCTGCCTTGAGTGTGACGGGACGGTGCCCCAACCTGCCAATCGGCCCTACCCTGAGCGTTACTGAGGGTGGCATTGCAACCTCCCAATCCGCCCTGCTCTGTGCATGACAGGGGGGGGCGCCCCAACTCCCCAATCGGCCCTGCTCTGAGCCCGACCAGGGGCTGCACCTATGTATTGGGCCTGCCCTCTCCCACCCGGGAGCAGGCCTAAGCCAGCAGGTCATTATCTCCCGAGGGGTCCCAGACTGTGAGAGGGCACAGGCCGGGCTGAGGGACCCCCCTCCCTCCCGAGTGCACAAATTTTTGTGCACCGGGCTTCTAGTATAGGATAAAACTGAAAAAAGAAAGGAAGCACAAACTACATTACATAGAAACTTTTTTTGTTAGTGTCAAATCTTGCCAAATAGTTCCAAATAGCTATATTCTAAAGAAGTCTACATACCCTGCTTCCTGAAAGAGAGGGACAGGATGAAAGAAAGGGGAAGCATATGAGGAGGAGTGAGAGGGATCGAAGGAGTGAAAGAAAGTTTAAGGCAATCATAGAATACTTCCATATAATGGAGTGGTCAGTCTGCATACACAGAGATTGTAGGTAAGACACATTTTAGTAATTTTAAACCATGGTAATGCTAGGTACATAAATATAGTCTGCCATACTCTTTTCAGGAAATAATATGCATGCTTCGAGGCAGATGACCTACACTGAGTTTTAGTTTGTGGAAATAATACAGAGTAGAGTTCCTGCTGGCCAAGTGGAGACAGAGCCTATGAACATATTCAACCCCCAAATTCTTATGACAGTAGAGACCCAAATTCTGCAGAGAGCCCAAGAGCAGGTTGCTTGAAAATTATTGGAGTTTCTTTCCTTCATCTTATCAGCAGCACTATTTTTTTAAAATATATTTTATTGATTTTTTACAGAGAGGAAGGGAGAGGGATAGAGAGTTAGAAACATCGATGAAAGAGAACCATGGATCAACTGCCTCCTGCACACTCCCTACTGGGTATGTGCCCGCAACCAAGGTACAATGCCCTTGACTGGATCAAACCTGGGACCCTTGAGTCTGCAGGCCAACGCTCTATCCGCTGAGCCAAACCAGTTAGGGCAGCAGCATTATTTTTTGTGAGCATAATCCTAGATAAAAACACAAATCTTAAAAAAAAATTTTACAGATAACCTGAATCCTTTGGCTAGGGTCAATACAACAATGAAGAAATAATTTTGTTATGTTTTCTATAGTTTTTTAAAATCTATATCATTTTCCAAAAGGTTTGTTTCTAGCACTGAAATTTAATTGTTGTCTACAATAAGTAAAATTTACTAGGTATTTATCTTTAATGCCATTAGACAGGAAATAGAGATAAGGGGGAAAGAATACATTTTACCTGAGAGTTGAAAATACTTCTCATTGGCATACCCAAACTTGGGTTAACCTTTACATTATGGCACTGTCAACAACTCTTTTCTCTTTGTACTTCTGTCTTTTTAAATTTTTCTTCCCTCTCACTTCATTTCTTAGCACTATCTAAAAATTTTAAACTTTTTCCCTTTTTCTCCTTCCTGATTTTTACATTACACTGCTGATGGACATAAGAAGAAAAAATTGTGCTAAAATAAAGCAAATGTCTTTTCAATCAGAACATTGCTAAATGGTACTTCCAAGCATTGCTAGTTCAATCACACAAGTTAGGATTTTAATGATGACTCAAAATTATATCTCTTTTCTAAATCAAATATTAAATGGCAAGTATTTTGGAGATGAACATATTTTATTAAATTATTTTTAAAGAAAATTTGTCATTTATATTTGCTATCAACATATTATTTGCCAACTATGCTACACAGTTTAATCTGAGTATACAGAAAGTTTCTGTAGCTCTGCACTTTGGCAGGTCTAAATCAAAAGGCCATTGTTGGCAGAAGGCAAAGTTGGTCAAGCCAAAAAAAAAAAAAAAAAAAATGGACCTGGTAGTGCTTGTCTTCAGACTCTCACTTTTTCATCCTTGTGATAAACCTGATCTCCTAGATTCCCTCTTTTTCCTTTTTCATTCAATAAATATTTACTGATCCTTACCTATTTGTAAGGAACTAGAGTAAGTGCTATTGACAACCAGATGAATTAGGCCTTCTCTGACATGGACAAGTTTATAACTTAGTCGGAGAGGTAGGAACATACTGTAATATAATTCGATATGGCCCTTAATGGAAGTAAGAACAGATTGCTCGCCTCATTATGAATTTGGCTACTCAGAGTCCTCTACTTTATTTCTAGGATTTTCTCTGTACTTTTATCCTCCTCATTAAAACTCAACTGTTGGTTAAACCTATATTCCCTCGAGGCACACCTCTTAGGTGTTTTGGGAAAACAATCTTACAAATTAATTTTATATATATATGTATAATGTATTTTAATATATACATAATATATATATATTAAAAGAGCAAAGCATGTACATTATATCTCTCTTGCATTTTAACAAGTCACTCCATTTGAAAAAAACTGGTTGCTAATGGTGGAGATTTCCAGAACTGTATAGTAAATAAGCTGTCAGGAGAGAAATTTTAGTAAGAACTCCTCATACACTTCAATCACAACAGTAAGCAGTTAACTCTTCCACATAAAACTGCATTTATATGTCTTGACATTATTGTTTTTTAAACAACAGAGCATGCTTTATACTTATTCACTTAGGAAATACAACTGAAGTTAATCTAATGCAATTCAATCAACTGTTACTGTTAGGAACTATTACTAAAATAGATATTATATTGGTTAAAAATTATAAAACTTTGCCTTTATTCTTTGATGTTATTATGAAGGTTTACCTCAGAGACACAGAAATAGCCCACAAAAATTTCCAATTGTTTTCTAACTGGAAATCATGATTCCCACAATAATAAAATAAAACAAAATCAGATATTTTTAAATATATGAAGAATATGATTCATAGAATCACATAATCAAAAGTGTAACTACTGAGGAAAACAGAGATTACTTAATATAATGTCTATATAAATAATTTAATATTTGTGGAGTTGGGTTCCTCCACTATAAAACAAATGGCTTAAATTAGAATAAAATCTATGTTTGCTTCCAGGCTTGATACATATGTGAATGGTCTGCATAAATATTTCCCAATTCTCCTATGACATGAAATTTTACTGATTCTATAATATCATAATTAAAGAATCTGCATAAATAACAGAGACCTCTTTTATATTTGTTTCCCCAAACACTAACTGAATGCCTAGGCTTAATAAAATTTAGCTGGACAGTCTGAAGATTAGATAAATCAAAAACCACACTGATGTAAATGAATGTTGCAAAGTCAGGGGCATATCTAAATATCTAAAGACATTTAATGAGACACACAAAAGACTCAGGATTGGGTATTTTTACAGATTTCTCATCTGTAAAAGGCTCTATGGACAGTTTAATAAATTATTAACAGTTTGGGGTGGGAGACAAAACAAGAAATTAAAAAATTAAGAAAATTAAAGTTAAATAAGGTCCATTTTGACTAGGCTTGTTTATGACATTTCCCCTCATCTACTTACTGTTTGTTCACTGTACTGTGCTTACTAATAATCTATTCCAAATTACTCTTGGTAGTCTGAAATCACTTCATCTACAATATATAAATGCCTTGCTTACTTTGATAATACAAATCCCAGGTCTCAGCTTACCAAAGTTTTATGGAAATTACTTATACTTCACCTAACATCTTTAAAACTAAATTTCCTTATCTGTAGGACAATAATACCCATATTTCAGCATTACTGTGATAATCAGATAGACTCACTGCATGTCATAGTTTTATTCATTTATCTTCCAACTCACTATCATTATTGTTCTACTTAAGGCCAATCCTTCCACTTATATACTTGGTTTTTATAATCTCCTAAAGTCTCTAGGTTTTTGCTCTATCAATTATAAAGTCTCTCTCCTTATCTTCATGCCTTCTTCTCTACTGCCTCTTTATTTTTCAGAATATGTAAATCACCCTCATCCTAATACAAATCTCACTTGACCCTGTGCCTCCCTTAGGCACGAATTCTCTCTCCTCTTCTCTGTTCCTTGAATAAACAAACAACAAAATTCAAAGGATTTACTTTTCAATATGAAAAACATATGTGGGTTTTTAAAAAGGAAAATACAGAGAACAGAAAGCAATAATAACAATAGCAAAACACAATAACATAAAACACTATTGGTGTGTTTTTTTGGTTAAAACTCACCCAATGATATTTTTCCATTGATTTTTAGAGAAAGTGAAAGGGAGGAGGAGAGAAAGAGAGAAAGACACATCAATGTGAGAGAGACACATTGATCAATTGCAGGATTGAGTCTGAAACCGAGGTATATGTCCTTGTCCAGAATTATCCCAAGGCCCTTCAGTCTGAGGGCTGAAGCTCTGTCCACTGAGCAAAGCCGGCTACGGCAAAACACCTATTATTAAGTATAGGCACTTCTTTCCAGGTATAATATGTAGTTACATACAACTAAATTTAACCCATCATCTAAAGTTTTGAATTTCAGCATTTTCAGCTAATAAGCCCATGTCAATTCTCCCCAAAATAATTCATAAATTTAACTCAAACCCTATCAGAGAACCAATTAAATTGAAGGCGGGACAGGAAATGGGATTGATTAATTTATTTTAAAGTTCTTATAGAAGATTAACTGGAAAAAAAAGTAATATTTTAAAATAAAAATAATAAAACAAAACTCTCATTAATAAGTTTAAGCTGTATTGTAAAAGCCACAATAATTAAAATAGCATAGTCCAAGTAAAGAATAAAGAAACTGATAGAACAGAAGAGAAAAAATAGAAAGGTTAGAAATCAAATAGAAAGGCATGAAACAAACCCATTTGTAAATTAAGTATTTAGCATATGATAAATAATGCATTTCAAATCAACAGGGAAAACAGATTTTTTTCTATTGATGATGCTGGGACAACTGGTTAAATATTTAGAACAGAGTAAATTTAGAGCCTATCTCACACTGTATATCAAAATAAAATTCCAGATGGTTTAAAGAGTATTATGCAAACAATAAAACCATAAAAAACTAGAAGCAAATATAGAAGAATTTTTAATCAAAGTTGAAGAAGTTCTTTCTAACCATAAAAGCAAAGGCAGTAGATATAAAGAAAATGTAACAAGATTTTTTAAAATGGTAGATTTAAACACATAAAGAAATAAAAAGATCTATATAACAAAAATAAGCAAAAATAAAAGACAACAATAAATTCAGAAAAATTATTTGAAACATGACAGAATACCGTGTAGCAATTTAATTTTTTCTATGAAAAATAAGAACCTGAGAAATATGATCAACAAATACAGAAATGAAGAAAGCATTACACAACAGTATATGTCCTGATCCCAACTTTGTAAAATATATGCACGTTTGGGTATAATGGCTTCCCATACACATCATGTTGTTTGTAATCTCCATGCTTTTATTCATGCAGTTAGCACTGACCAAACAAATCTTTCCTCTCTCATTGTTTAGTCAACTATTCTTTTGTTGTTGGTGCTGTTAACCCTGCTTTTGAGAGAGAATGGAAGGGAGGGAGGGAAGGAAGGGTAGGGAAGAGGAAAGAGGGAGAGAGGAGGAAGAGAGGGAGAGAGGGAGAAAAGGAGAGAGGGAGAGAGGGAGAGGGAGAGGGAGAGGGAGAGGGAGAGGGAGAGAGAGAGAGAGAGAGAGAGAGAGAGAGAGAGAGAGAGAGAGAGAGAGAGAGAGAGAAGAAATGGACTGGTTACCTCCTGCAGGTACCCTGATACCCTTACCGGGTATATGTGCCCTTGACTGGGAATCAAACCCACAACCCTTAGGTGCGTGGGCCAGCGCTCTATCCACTGAGCGAAACTGGCCATGGCTACTCTTCATTTTTCAAGGATCATTTCAGACATCTCTTCAGACATTCAGAATTTTTGCCTGAATTGTTAGGCTGCAATAAATATGTGTGTTTGCTCATAGCACAATGTTGCACACCATCAAATTAGTATTATATACTATTAACATTATATATATTTATATATCACTCCACTCTTATTATTAAAGTTCCTCAAGAGAATAAAAACTCTATTTACTCCTCTCTGCATCACGAGTGTCTACTACTATACCTAGGTAGTACACATTCAAAAAAGATTAGTTTGAATTATTGCTGAAATGTCTTCTAATCAGGATTATTCCAAAATGAATGTCAGTAGGGAGCCAAACAATATAAGAAGAATCAAACAGTATAAGAAGGCTGAGAGAAAATAAAAATAAAAGAGCCAGCTACTTAATGAGAATTCATTCTGTACTCCTTTCCAAGACATACCAGTAGCTTCCTTCAGGGTACAACTCAATGATTCACCCTAGAGTATTCCAGGTATATACTGATCTTTTCAAAAATCTAAAGACATTTACTACTTACAGATTGCGTCCCACAATTTATTGTTTAAAGTTTATTGTTATTTAATTATTTCTCACTTATGGATCTTTTCTTTTTCATCATATTTTGAGCTCTGCTATAGAAAAAGGCCGTAGCTTATTCTAGTTAGGTATCCTACAATGTGTTCGTCTAGACAGCTTAGTACTTTAATAAAAATCAATATATAGAGATATATAGCTTTGAATAATTTATATGTTTTTATATACATGCTTTTCTTCATAATTCTCTAGGACAGGGAGGATCAACTCCAATTTCATCCTTTCTCTATCACCATCCAAATGGTAGCTATATACTGAATATTATGGAAATACTTACACTGGCTAAGTAAACCTGACAGTATTAAATCAGAACAGCTTTGGCTATGTTTCTGCTAACTGTGCCAGGCCACAAAGCTTTCCTAATTTTCATGAATTAGTGGAGATAAGTTTGCACCAACCCCTTTCTAGTAGAATATATGAGGATTTTTAAATGAGCTCATCTCTCCACAATGAATAGAAAAAAATTATTACTAAGGATTCAATAGTAGATCTTCTTGAGCTAAATTATGACAGGTATTAGTAAGAATTTTCTTGTTAGTCAAAACATTTGTTCTACATATAGCTTAGCATATACAATATCTCATAACACACACCCTATTTACAGCTAAAGTCAATTTTCTATCATACTATTTAATATATTCCAAAGTTTTCCAATGAACTACCTAACCTCCTATAGACTGAAAATAAAATCATTAGATTTAAATTATTTAATGCCAAGGGAAAAAGTCCTCTTTTTCTCCTTCTTATGTCTTTGTTTCACAAAATTATTATCAGACAAGCCATGCAAATAACTAAAAACAAAAAATTATATGGTGTCGTTAATTGAAAAAATGCTTTTGCTGCACACAGAAATTGACACTAAGTGCTATATTAACAGGAAATCAGTGATTTTCAATTGACATTGCACAGGAAATCGTTTAGTGTCAATTGATATTAAATGGGCAAAATTGTACTGAATTAGTAGAAAATGATTTGCTGGAAAGGAATGTGCTTCCATTAGGTGACTTGATATTAAGTGGGCTCAAATGTAATAAGTTTTAGAGGTCACTAGTCAACAAAAATTAGGGCAGGCTATCCAACCCTGAGTACATCAGACTGATTGCTTTTAACATCTTTATCAAAAAATAAGCTAATGTCATATTACCAAGACGAAATTTTCTTCCTATAAGCTTTCAAGAGAAGTAGGAAAATTCTAATTAAATGCTTAAATGAGATAAATTACCCAGTGGTAAAAATAATTATTTCTTGGGCCTATTTGATTATCCCAATCCTTTAAAATTCATATATATTCAGTATAAACATATACGTATATTTAGGATGAAATAAAAGGCAAAATAATAGCATATTTTTATATAATATGATCAAGACTGATTTCTTACTACATAATGACCTGTACAGTAAACACATAATAATTTATTGTTTAAGTTAGTAGTATCATTGGATATTATGAAGAAATAATTTTATAGGTCTGTTTTTTAACCTGAGTAATGGGGAAAGGGAAGTGTGTAGACATGGGAGATATGAAGGGGGGGGGGAGGGGGAGCAGAAGGGGATAAGTTATAATCATTACAAAGAGAATTGCATTAAATATTTTAGATATTTCCTGGGGGTACAAATGGGGATTTTTAAATCATTAAAAACTATAAAAATCACTTGTTATTAGTAACACAAAAAACAATTATGGGGTAATGGATCTAGACAGAACAGTCTATTCCACCATAATAGATTGCGTATTTCCTCAAGGGCATATGGTACCTTTTCCAAGATAGACCAATTGTTAGGCCATAAATTAATTCTCAATATCTTTAAAAAGATAAAGATCTGGCCACAACACAATAAAATTAGAAATCAACAACAGAAAGAAAATGAGAAAATTCACAGATTTTTGGAAATTAAAAAACACACTGTTTAAAAAAATGAATCAAAGAATAAAGCATAGAAAATCTAGAAATTACATAGAAATGAATGAAAATGAAAATAGAACATACCAAAAGCTAACAGAGAATTTATAGCTACAAATGCTTACAATAACCAAGAAAAATCTCAAATTAACAATATAACTTGCCCTAACCGGTTTGGCTCAGTGGATAGAGCGTCGGCCTGCGAACTGAAGGGTCCGAGGTTTGATTCCGGTCAAGGGCATGTACCTTGGTCGCGAGCACATCCCCAGTAGGGAGTGTGCAGGAGGCAGCTGATCGATGTTTCTAGTTCTCTCTCCCTCTCCCTTCCTCTCTGTAAAAAAAATCAATAAAATATATTAAAATATATATATATATATATATATATATATATATATATATATATATATATATATATATATATAACTTTACAATTTAAAGAACCAGAAATAGAAGAATAAACTAAGCCTAAAATTAGTGGAAGAAAGTAATAAAGATGAAAAATAAATGAAATAGAGAACAGAAAAATAATAGATAAAAATCAACAAAACCAAAAGTTGGTTCTTTAAAACAATCAACAAAATTGATGAATGTTTAGACAGACCGATTAAGAAAAAAAAAAAGAGAGAGAAGGCTCAGATTATTAAAACCAGACATCAAAGTGGAGACATTACTACTGATTCTATAGAAATAAAAAGAATTATAACACAGCTCTATGAGCAATTGTATGCCAACAAATTAGCTAACCTAGGTAAAAATCACAAATTTCTAGAAACACAAAACCTACCTTGAAGAAATAGAATCTACTGTAATTATTAAGAAGACTAGAGGCCTGGTACACAAAATTCGTGCACAGGAGGGGGTCCCTTTTGCCCAGCTTGCACCCTCTCCAATCCGGGACCCCTCAGGGGATGTCCGACTGCCGGTTTAGGCCCAATCTCTAAATTGGCAGTCGGACATCCCTCTCACAATCCTGGACCACTGGCTCCTAACCGCTCACCTGCCTGCCTGCCTGGTTGCCTTTAACTGCCCCCCCTGCCAGCCTGATCACCCCTCACTGCCTCTGTGAGCTGGCCTGATCACCCCTAACTGCCCCCCCTGGTGGCCAGGTTGCCCCCAACTGCCCCCTCCTTGCTGGTCGCTCCTAACTGCCCCCCCTCCGCCGGCCTGGTCACCCCTTACTGCCCCCCTCTGCCAGCCTGGTCACTCCCAACTGCCCCCCCGCTGGCCTGGTTGCCCTCAACTGACCCCCTGCCAGCCTGGTTGCCCCAAACTAACTCCCCTGCCGGCCTGGTCACCCCACTCAGCCTGCTTGTTCAGTCATTTGGTCATCCCTCACTAGCTCCCTTTCCGGCCTGGTCGCCCCATGCAGCCTGCTTGTTCAGTTGTTTGGTTGTCCCTCACTAACTCCACTGCTGGCCTGGTCATAGGTAGCCATTGTGTGAGGGTGTGAGGGTTAATTTGCATATTACCTCTTTATTATATAGGATTGAATCAGTAACAAAATATCTCCTGACAAAGAAAACCCCTGGATCTGATGGCTTCGCTGGTGAATTCTACCAAACATTTAAAGAACTAACACCAATCCTTCTCAAACTTTTCAAAAAGGTTTTATGAGTAGGGAACACACCCTAACTCATTCTATGAAACAAGAATTACCAATACCAAAGCTAGACAAGGATAATATAAAAAAGGAACCACAGACCATTATCTCATATGAGCATTTGCCGGGGTCCAGCCCCAGTGGTCCAGGGGTCACCAAAGGTGTGGATGGCGTCGGCGAAGAATGAAGGACACGGAGACAGCGTTCAGATGATCAGCACAGCATAATCAGGTTCTTTTTTATTGCCCTGTTACAACTGTATTTTACTATTTGATTCTATAAGCATGCGTATATAGTTACATCATGGTATGTTTTGGTTCCTCCTTTGACCTTTTACAGTTTCTTGTTTTATGTTTACAGTTTCTTATCTGACCTTTGCTAAAAATCTTATTTCTATTTAGCTCTGCTGATTTTAATCTTATCTATTGTCTATGTTTCTACATTCTATTCTAAAGGTTAGTCTCTGTGTTCCATTATGAGGGCTAGTTTGTTATTTTTCGTCTAAGGTTACTATTCTATTGCTCTACTGTTAAGCTATAAGGAAATAACTGAAGGAGGTTTTCCTATTCTATGGTCTAAGTAAAGGTTATGTAGCTTAAGCGTGATAATTCTTAACTATGGTGATTAACTACCTGTCTGGCACTTAGTTTAAGTCTTTCTGCTTGCATAGCTCACCTAAGATTTTTAGATAAGGAGCCTGCCTGCATTGTTTGCAGCAGTATTTCTTTAGCTGTTTGAGAGCTGTCCTTTTAGCCTTACTGGTGGTCTTCCTTGGGACTGCCCTGCGTCCGCGAGTTTTTAGGGGTATAGGCTATGGTACTTTCTCTGGTGGGTAGATCCTAGGGATGTGGGCCTAGCAAGTCCTAAATTTATTGCTAACAGTCTTAGTCTAAGTTCCTCATAAGTGGTGTGGGAAACTGTTTATTGCCTTCACTATCTGATAAGCATAGACAGAGCACTCCCCGAAACCCCCCGAAGGCTGGATGCCTTTGAAGCCCTCCCAAAGGTCAGAGCTAGGCGCCACCTCTGTTTGTCCAGACAGTGGTAGCTGAAACTACTCCCCCATTTATTATTATGTAAATCCTTGCTGATGGGCTAGTCTGCCTGTTGCAGGGGGTCACCTGCCTAGGGCTATGCTATAGGGGCATCCCAGATCAATAAAAGCTTGGTGAGGCCTGAGCATAGAGAGAGAAGTCCTTCGGGACTTGCCGCCTGGTCCCCCAATATTGCAAAATTATCTCGTGTCTTTTTCTCTCATTTGCTGTGCGGCTCCTCTTTCAGATACCGAACCCTACTCCACGCGAGTCGTGGAAGGAAACACTCAACAAGTGGTACACGGTATTTCTGTAACACTAGGGGGTTTTACTGATTCATTCCTTCTCTAGTCCCGTTAATCCCTAACTCTACGGAAACATTCCCAGCTAGGGAAACAACCTTTCCCGAAGAGGTGGCCCTGGTAAGAACACATAGCGCTAAGAAGGGGAGAAAACATATTAAAAACAGTATGCCATATACGCCAGGTCCCTTGGAACATATGCTATGCAGATGTGTCTTTCCTGCAGCGACTGTGTCAAGCAGTAAGGATGGAACGGCTTCTGGCAAGGATTGATGCAAAAATCTTCAACAAAGACTAGCAAATTGAATTCAGCAGTATATTAAAAGGATTACACACCATGACCAAGTTGTGGTATATTCCTGGAATGCAAGGATGGTTCACTTATGGAAGTCAATTGATGCACTACAC
Source organism: Myotis myotis (assembly GCF_014108235.1). NCBI lineage: Eukaryota > Metazoa > Chordata > Mammalia > Chiroptera > Vespertilionidae > Myotis > Myotis myotis. The sequence goes on from NW_023416324.1 coordinate 152,438,394, forward strand.
CGCATTAACAGAATGAAGTTGGGGGGGCGGGGGAGAAAGGAAGCACATGATCATCTCAGTTGATGTAAAAAAGGCATTTGATAAAATTCAACACCGTTTCATGATTTTAAAAAATCAACAAATTTGTAATACAAGAGAACTCAAAAACTCAATTAATATCCTAATACTGACAAAATGAAAGTTTTTTCCTCTAAGATTAGGTAAGGATGCATGTTTTCGCCACTCCTGGAAGTCCTTGCCAGCACAGTTAGTCAAGAAAAATAAATTTAAATATCTAAATTGGAAAGGAAGAAGTAAAATTATCTATGCTCACCATGATGTAATCTTATATGTAGAAAGCCCTGAAGATTTCATACAAAAAACTGTTAGAAATAAAAAATGATTTCAGCAAAGTAGCAAGATACAAAGTCAACCCATAAAAATTAGTTTTATTTCTATACAGTAAGAAGGAACAATCCAAAAAGAAATTAATAATACAATTCCATTTACAATAATATCAACAAGGATAAAATCTTAGGAATTAACTTAACCAAGAAAGTAAAAGACTTGCACAATGAAAACTACAAGACATTTCAGAAAGAAATCTATATATATAAAACCCTAATATGCAAATAGATTGAATGGAGGAACAACTAACAATTGGCCACTATGATGTGCACTGACTGCCAGGGGGCGCACGTGGAACATGGTGGGCATTTCCAGCAGGCAACAGAGCACAGAACATGACGGGCGGCAGCCATAGACATGGTGGGATGGTGGAGCAGGTAAGCAGGTGTGTCAGACCAAGGCAGGGCACGGGTCACTGTCACTGAGGCAAGCCTCTGGTGGTTTCTGAAAATTCTTTGCTCCCACGCATCACAGTCCCAGCCGGCGCTTTCACCTGCTGCCCGCACTGGCCCCGCCTGCACCCACTGCCGGTGCTGGAGCCGCCACTCACACCCACCACCAGCGCCTGGCGCCTGTCCCGATCGCTCGGCGCCATCAGTGGATGAGAGCCATGGTTGCTGGCCCTGATTGCCACTGAGGGTTTTTCTACCTCCCCCTGCTCTTAGGAGGCGATCAGGCCAGCAGACACAGCTCGCACCCATTGCTGGCGCCATTAGTGGTGTGAGCGGGGCTGGCACTGTCAGCACATGGGAGCTGTGGCAGTAGGAGCGGGGCTGCCAGCAGAGAGGGGACTGGGGGCCACAGTGGGAGGGGCCGGATGGGGGCATGGAGCACAGGGCCAAGACCTGCCCCTGCGTCCACTGCAGCCTCGTGGCCCACAGTTCCTTTCAAAGTGCACAAATTCATGCACTGGGCCCCTAGTACATAAATAAATGGAAAGAGTCCATGTTCATGGATATGAAAATTGTTAAGATATCTACATTCTTCAAAGTGATCTATATATTTAAAGCAATCCCAAAGTCCCAATGGTGTTTTTTACAGAAATAGGAAAACCTAAACTAAAATTCATATGGGATATCAAGGGACCACAAATAGCCAAAATAGACCTGGGAAAAAAATAAAGCTGGAGTACTTATAACTCCTGGTTTCAAAACTTACTAAAAAACCACAGTATTCAAATCAGTGTTGTAGTGGCATAAAGACAGTTATATAGAATAATGAAATAGACTAGATAATTAGTACATAAATCTTTGCTTTTATATCAAATGGTTTTCAACAAGGGTGCCTAGATCATTCAATTGGGGGAGGGGGAAACAGTCTTTTCAATAAATGGTACTAGGAAAACTTGATATCCATACACAAAAGACTAAAGTTGGACCTTACCTAACAACTATATACAAAAAATAACTCAAAATGAATTCATAACCTAAATGCAAGACTTAGAACTATAAAATCTTAAAAGAAAACATGAAAGCTTCCATACCATTGAATATGGCAATGATTTATGTATATGGCACCAAGACAACAAAAGAAAAAGGAGACAAATTGGACTTCATGGAAATTTAAAAATATCTTGCATCAAAAGACAATATCAACAGAGCAAAGAAGGAACTCACAGAATGGGATAAAATATTTGCAAATCATATATCAAATAAGGGATTAATATCTGGAATATATAAAGAGCACCTAAAATTCAACAACAACAACCACCTTATTCAAAAATAGGCATTTCTCAAAAGAAAGTCTACAAATGTCCAAGAAACACACAAAAACATACTCAACATCACAAATCACTAGGGAAATGCAAATCAAAACTACAATAAGATACCACTTCACACCAATTAGGATGACTAACATCAAAATATATAACAAGTGTAGGAAAGAACGTGGAGAACTAAGAGCACTTCTATACTATTGGTGGGAATGTAAAATGTTGTAGCCACTTTGGAAAACATTATGACAATTCCTCAAAAAAGTAGAAATAGAACTACTATATGACCCAGCAATTCCATTTCTTGGTATTTACTAAAAAAAAAAATAAAATGGAAAACTGGGTCTCAAATAGATATTTGTACACCCATGCTCACAGCATCATTATTCACAATAGCTTCAACACAGAAACAACCCTAGTGTCCATGGATGGATGAGTGGATAAGCAATATGCGGTATATACATACACTGTAATATTATTCAGCCTTAAAAAGTAAAGGAAGTTCTCACATATGCTACATATTGAACCTTGAAGATATTATGCTAAATGAAATAACTCAATCACAAAAAGACAAATACTGTATGATTGTGCTTATATGAGGTAAATAGGTTAGACAAAATCATAGACAGAAAGTAAAATGGTTGTTTCCAGGAGCTGGAGGGAGCAAGCTATAGAGAGTTATTGCTTAATGCATACAGAATTTCAGTTTTTCATAAATACTAGAGTTCTGGAGAAGAATGATGATTATGTGGTTGGACAACAATATGAGATCCACTTAAAAATCCTATCTAGCCCTAACCGTTTTGGCTCAGTGGATAGAATGTCGGCCTGCGGACTGAAGGGTCCCAGGTTGATTCCAGTCAAGGGCATGTACCTTGGTTGTGGGCACATCCCCAGCAGGGGGTGTGCAGGAGGCAGCTGATTGATGTTTCTCTCTCATCAATGTTTCTAACTCTCTATCCCTCTCCCTTCCTCTCTGTAAAAAAATCAATAGAATATATTTTAAAAATCCTATCTAATAAAGAGGGAATATGCTAATTGACCCTCAAACTGTTGCAAAGATGGCAGCACAGCCACAAGATGACAGCGCCTAGTCCCCTCAGCCCTGCCGGGGCGGCTGGAGGGCCCGGCCTTGCCCGCGCACCTGCCTCCGGAGTCCCCCTGTCCCCTCAGACCCCCAGCTGCTCAGGGCCAGCCCGAGGCGCAGGCAAGCCTCCACCCAAGGCTTAGGTAACCAGGGCTGACCGAGGCTTGCACTGTCGGCAATGGCAGCAACAGAGGTTTGATAGGGGCATCACCTTCCCCTGATTGCCAAGTCGCCTCCTGCCCCTGAGGGCTCCCAGACTGTGAGAAGGGGCAGGCCAGGCTGAGCGATGCCCCCCTCCAGTTCATGGATTTTCATGCACCAGGCCTCTGTTTAATAACTGTGTTATGGGTATTTTATCACAACTTTTAAAAATGAAAGAAATGGTAGTAATGCTTTGTAATTTTTTACTTGCCCTTTCCCCTACCAAACAAAAAGACAAAAAATAAAACTAAATGTGTGGAAAATTTACCTAGTAAGCATTGGTATAAAGAAATAGTAAAACAGTTATTACTTTTTTTTTTCTAATTTGACTGAGAAAAAAAAGAAGTCCTCAGGAAGAACTCTAAGCCCTCAAAGAACTTATAAGTATTGCACAAAAAGTAAACTAAGAACATTCCCTAGGATTAACAGAAAGTAATCCAAAATAAAATTCAGCTTCATCTCTGTAGAAAGTTTACCATAAAACTAGAACTATATTCAGAACAAGCCTAAAGGGTCAGAGAAATTTATGATTTAAATAGATGACACAGAGAAATTTTATTGGATAGTAATATATAGGTACGATAAGTATTTGAGTTCTTACTAATGGCAAGCACATGTTCAGCATTCTTAATGAAATATCATTTTTTTTCTCTTAACAACATGATAAGGTTCACCTATTTCAGAAACAAAGATCGTGAGCTCAAGAATACCCAAAGACACAAAAAGAGTGATTGTGAAACTTACATATATCTCAAGCCAAAGTCAAGGAATTTAACTAAGTAAATAGGACTTTCAAAACTGAGGCATAGTTGGCAATTTAAAATAAAAGCCCACTTGATATAAAAAAACAACTGGAGCTGAGCTGCATGCAAGCTAGTAGGCTTTCAGTAGAAATATGAATACATTGGATGACAATCGGGTGTGAGGAAGTGGGTTTATAGAAGACTATTAGTATAAAAAACACACAAGTGTTCCTTGGCCAGATAGCTCAGCTAGTTAAAGAGTTGTCCAGAAAGCCAGGGTTGTGTGTTTGATCCCTGGTCAGGGCACATAAAGAATCAATCAATGAATGCATAAGTGGAATAACAAATCTCTCTCTCAATCTCTCTCTCTTTCTCATCAATTAAAAAAACAAACAAACACAAAAACATAACTACCTAGATGTGGCTATTCCATTAAAGCTGCCTTTAGGTTTTAGTTTTTAAATAAATATATCCACTAGAAAACATTAATTCTTTGCCATTTTAATACAGAGAGTTCTCTTTTATTTTCTAAACAGCACAAATGAATTGAAAATCATAATTAAATCACTCATCCTAACTATAGAAAACTTAGCTATATTAAAAAAATGAAGCTTTGCATAGGTGCCACTTCCATATGCATAAGGCACCCATTACCAAGTTTTGGTCAATGTACACAAAAAAAATAAGCATCTTTTCAGGATTAGACTTCCAATCTACCATCCAAGCCTATGCAAGATGACAAATGTCATGGGGTCAAAGACTTAAAAGGAAAATCATATAAGCTTTAAGGTGAATTAACCAGTACATGCTTAATCCAAAATGCACTTGTTAAAAGCAAGATGAGTACTATACAACATCCTACATTCTAAAGATACTCACAAACCCAGCTAACAATCTTCAAAATCTTCAATAACAGACCTTGTTCCTTGTGTACATAGTAAAACCATAAAACACCATAAGAGCAAATACAAAACAAAACTGACTTAGCTTTACAGATTTAATAATCTAAACAGAATGTTTAAAAATCTCTAATAAATAGATGGAAATTAATAAGTATTCAAGAAAATAATATACATTACTTGTTCAATGGATAAACTCATCCCAGTGAAGTTTTCTTTATATTTTTTTGCTATGTAAATCATATTTTCTTGAACATTTTTATTATAAAATCTACACAATATAAGACAATATAACATATTGTATGATATTTGGGAAATGCAAAAAATATTGAAATTTATATCCTATTATAATTCTAAAGCTATAATACTTTCAACATTTGTGTAACATGTCTACAATATGAAAGTTTCAAAATATAAACATTTAGCATTTTCAGCAGCTTTAGGTCATTGTATGATATTTATATTTAATCCACACATTTTTTACCATTCTATTAAAAATTTTCTTTCTTTTTGTCAATTCTGTCTACTGAAGTGTTAAAGGCTCCTTCTCTGAAATCATTATTAGGTAATATCTCGGTGACCTGTTATTGTATCCTTGGATAGGAAGAGATAGTATCTCTAGTTAGGTCAGCATGAGTCAACTGTGTGATATGAACATTAAGAGAAATCAGATTAAATCGTAAACTGTACTAACCGAATAACAGTATCTAGAATGAAGGAGATAAGAGTCCCATTCTCTTCAGCAATGGTCAGATGACATGATCAATATTGTGATACAGAATGACCCAGAATCACTATAGTATTCTAAAAAAAGGTACAAGACTGAAATTATAACAGGCGAGGAATAGTTGAAAGAATCGAGGGCATTGCAGGCAACTATTTATGGGATTAGGGAAATAATTAGAGTAGGCAAGGTTTCAAATGTTTGAAAACTTCCTATTAGTTTTACTCTGCATCGTCTCAAAGGATATACTAAAATAACGTATTGAGACTACTAGATATAGATTTCCATTCAAAGTAAATAAGAACATCTTATCATTAGAATTGTTCACAGATTATATGATATCTCACCCAAGATATAAGTGAGCATAAGGAGACTGAAGGTGTTTGTTAAAAATGTAGGAAATCAGACTAGATTACTCTTAAGAGCAAATCTACCACATGAGTTTAAGATTCTTCTCAAAGCGAAGAACTGAAATATTTAATTCTGCTAAGATGAAAATGTTTTTCTGATGGTGCCTGGAATCTGCAGTTACCAATCTACTATTATTTGATTTTGAATAGCAAAATATGAAAAAGTTGGGTTTTTTGCCCTTTAATAAGTAGTTTCTACAATGGTGATTGCCTGTTTTTTACTTCAAGTCATATGGCCTGACAAAGAGCTAAATGACTGACTGAATGAATCATTCAGTCATTCATTTAACACATATTTATTCAGAGTCTGATATATTCCAAAACTGCATGGTGGCAGATAAAAAGAGAGAACAAGATAGGCCTCAATTGATAATCTATTGGGGTAAGTGGACACACACACAGATCACTTTCTAAAGTACTCGTAGGTCTTATTCTAGAAGTGTGTGCTCTGAGAGCATACTAAAATGATGTTTGCTTTTCCCAGGAGAATCAGGGAAGACTTCACAGAGGAGGTGATATTTAGGCTGTGTTTTAAAAGATGACTAGGGTTTCACTAGATCAGTGGTTCTCAACCTTCTTAATGCCGTGACCCTTTAATACAGTTCTTCATGTTGTGATGACCCCCAACCATAAAAGTATTTTGTTGCTACTTCATAACTGTAATTTTGCTACTGTTATGAATCGTAATGTAAACATCTGATATGCAGGATGTATTTTCATTGTTACAAATTGAACATAATTAAAGCACAGTGATTAATTCCAAAAACGATATGTAATTATATATGTGTTTTCAGATGGTCTTAGGCAACCCCTGTGAAAGGGTCGTTTGACCCCCAAAGGGGTCGCGACCCACAGGTTGAGAACCCCTGCACTAGATAGTAAGAGGAGAGAATGGTATTTTAGGCAGAGGAAACATGTTCTCTGAGGCACAAGTTAAGTGTTGTGTGTAGTAGAAAGTGACAAAAATAAAGGTAAGACTAAAGTAAGTATAAGACATAGAGTAAAAAGAAAATTGAAAAAAAGATTGACGAAATAGTTTGTGGTTAAATACCTAAGACAATATAAGGATTTGGGTTAACCTTGAGCACAAAGGGAAGATGTTTCCATGTAGAAAGATGATATAATGAGATTTGCATTTTAGAAAATTTATGAGCATCAGTGTGAGAAATACATTTTTTTCAAAGATTAGTTTTTGCTTTGAAATATTTTTTTTTGGGGGGGAGGGGGGGGATTTAGTCCTCCAACTATTAGCACCACTAAGGATGAGTTAATAGGCACCAGATGGCAGCACAGAGCACCCATTCTTTATAATATCAGTTATTATTTCTGAGTCTGTATGTTTTACTTAAATAATTCCTTTATTCAAAAGTTCCATTAAATTAGTGAACACTATTTGGACTGATTGGTACAAAGTAGAGTACTGTATAGGAAATAATCATTTTTAAAGCATTAAAGACCATATTATATTGGTGCATAATAGGGAAAAGGCAATTAACTCAAGGAGGATAAAAATAGATCAAATTAAAAGTAAAACCTAAAGTTCAATGGGCTTTTACGTTTATCTTTCAGAAATTGCTATTTATCTTAAAATAATATTAATACATGTATTTCCATACCACATAAAAATTTTAAAGGCATTTTATTTTCATCATCTCCTCTCTCTGCCTTGATCCCACCATGACCATATGAACAAACATGACTATCCCCCATTTTAGCAGAAATGAACCTGAGGCTCATATAACTTAAATTATTTTCCCAGTTCATATGTTACAATTAAAAAATGATAGTGCCAAAACCAAATCTTTAGTTCAATCCTTGGTTCCCTCTGTCATATTTCACAACTGAAAACAATTGAGAACTAGGACAAGGTTAAGACAAGGAGATGACAGAACCAAATGATTCTTTGTAATTTTGTGGAAAAATTATGAGAAAGAGAATGCAAATATTATGAATTAGCTTGCATACTTTTCTGAGAATTATTTTGGGAGAATTTGCATGCCATAGAATATGATGACCAATATTTAGTGCCACTAGGGAATATACATTGAAGAATATCTACAGTTTTTGGTTGGAGATGTTCATTTGTTAATGAGGTGATTAGCAAGAAACACATAACTTTGTAATTTAGTACCTAAAATTTTTTAAATGACTACAAATTCCTTATGTAGCAATTAGTTCTGCCTCCCTGCATTATACCTTTAGAATTAGACACGAAAGTTTGAAGATTTAACAATGAAATAGGCTCAGTCTTTTTATCCAGTTAATTTAAAGAAATTTTAGCAATAGGTTCTTGTACCTTATCTCTAAGGATATCTGTCTCTAACTTTAGTAGTATGGGATGTCTCCCTCTATTTCCTAAAGGAAAGAAGCTATAAGTCCTCCTATAAGAGTTTTTCTTTTTTCAGAGAGTTTATTCCAACAGTGATAGGTAACTCCCTTTTTTTTTTTTTTTTTTTTTTTGCAAATTTGAAAAATGTCCGTGGGATCTCTACCAAGAATTCATACCCTTCCCATGCCTTACCATCATACTCCATCTTTGCAACCACGCAAAGTTATGCAAACAACATTAGAAATTAATATCTATGATCCAAAGTGAAGTCTAATTTTTCATTTTAACACAAAGGGAGAAAATAATTCATTAAATATATGTCATTTGAAAAATTTTCACAAACTTCTGAAAGTTTCATAAATTTTTCTGAAAGTCTGGTTTTCCCAGTTTCTATCTACATCTTTCTAGAAATATACATCCTTTTCTTGCCTTATCCTGAAAATATTGTCTCTACCCATAAAGTCTCATATTGACAATGTTTCAAATATTAAGTTATAAATTCCCCATGATATCAGAAGGAATTAGCACATTTCATATTTGTTAAGTTTAAAAAATGTATTTTAACTCTGAAAACATATTCTCTAAAAGAATTGATGGCATCCTTAAATGAACTATAAAAAGGTAGTTGAAACCAGAAGAGGTCAACTACAATGGAGTAGTTTTGAGATACTGTCTTACTTCATATTTTCTTTGTTTCTTTATTCCTCCTTTATTACTTTTTACTTCCTTGAATTTATAAGTCCTATTATCAGGAATTACTCTCCAAAATATTTCAAATTATATAAAACTAAAATTAGCATGTTGCTGACAGCCAGCCTAGGTTTACCCTCTTTTATTCCGTAGTGAGGAAAAAAATCATTTAAACCACAAATCTGATTTTCATTGTAGAGGTAAAGTCATTTACTTTCTTGATATCACACATACTTATCTCTAAGCTTCAGACATAAATGAAAAGTTAAAGCCTAATGTGGCTCAGGCCTATTACCTAGTTAATCTAAAAAAAACCAACAATTTAATTCTTAAATATTTTTTAAAACAAAACTAAACCAAATGATGTTGGTTTGTGAACTTTAGTGAGTATATATTAAAATGCAATGACATCGCCAAGACCGGTTTGGCTCAGTGGATAGAGCGTCAGCCTGCGGACTGAGAGGTCCCGGGTTCGATTCCGGTCAGGGGCATGTGCCTGGGTTGCGGGCACGTCCCCGGTGGGGGATGTGCAGGAGGCAGCTGATCGATGTTTCTCTCTCATCGATGTTTCTAACTCTCTCTGTCTCTCTCCCTTCCTCTCTGTGAAAAATCAATAAAATATATTTTTAAAAAAATTAAAAAAAAAATGCAATGACATCTATTTTCCATAATGTATTTCTATGTTGATATGATCCAAAATGAATCAATATAGCTTGTTTAAGAAATTTTATCAATAGGTTCTTGTACCTTAAATGTAAGCATATCTGTCACTAACTTTAAGGTTCATTTACCAGTTTTAAAACAATCCCGTGCATCACTTGTATCTATTTTTGCTTTGAGGAATAAAACTCTGAATTAAGCCTTTGTAGTTTTGATCTTTCTACTTTTGGCAATAAAAGTCATCAAGTTTTGTACCAGAAAGCTTGTAAATGACCAAAAACAAAAATCTTCAATGGCTTCCTTTAATTATTTGACAAATTTTAAGAAAAGATAGCACTAAGAACTAAGAGGAAAAAGAATTGCTGGTATTCATCATTGGGCTTTTCGATTTGTCCTTTCTTCCTTTCTCTTCCTTTCTCTTCCTTCCTTTCTTTCTTTCTTTCTTTCTTTCTTTCTTTTTAAATATATTTTATTGATTTTTTACAGAGAGGAAGGGAGAGGGATAGTTAGAAACATCGATGGGAGAGAAACATCAATCAGCTGCCTCCTGCACACCAAGCCCTTGACCGTAATCGAACCTGGGACCTTTCAGTCCGCAGGCTGACACTCTATCCACTGAGCCAAACCGGTTAGGGCGATTTGTACTTTTAATGTTTGTATGAAATCGCCACAACTGCATATTCACTTTTTCCCTGCATATACTCAATATGTGTTCTAGATTGCTCCAGAATATTCACTATTTATATTTATAATATTGTGAAATTTTATTTAAATTTTTCATTAATACTTTTATATTCAATGAACCTATTTTTTACTATAAATACATTTTTATGAATTAGGACTATAACAGAAACGTAACAATGCAAAATTTAGCAAACGTAAACAATCTGTAAGTTATATAGACATACTATCTAAAACATATCATATACTGTATCCGATTATCTGAGTATTGGTTGAGACAAACTGTCTTTACGATATGTATGTGAACTTGAAGTACAAACGTGTGAAAATATTTATGTTGTGAAATTAATGTGAATAAAATTATTTCATTTCTTCTTTTTCTCTAAGACTACCAAAATTCATGGTGCCCAGGCAACAAATTAGAGAAACACTGCTATAAAGGACAAAAACCAGAAGTCTGAATTAGGATAGGCAATGCAGCAAAGACAGATCTTCACTACATATAAGAAAACTACTCTAAGTAATTGAGCAACTTTCAAGAATAGCAACCCATCCACATCATAAGCAACCCTCCTAGCCTTCACCCAAGACTAAAAAATATGCTCATCTAAATACTTTATTATAAATCACTGTGAAAGAAAACACCAGCCATAATCACAATCAATGGATCTCTTGAGTAATAAAACTCAGATGAACAGTCTAGTCTGTATATAAGTGAACTTCCTTGGTATGAAATGGCTTGGATGGCATCTGAAAAGGATCTTCTTTTGAGCAACAGCTCAAACAGCACAGCAGAATACCACATTGTATATATAATTTCAGTGGATTTTCTTTCTCAATGTTCATTTTATTTTTACAGCAAGCTCATGCATAGTGTGTGGCACATGAAGATACAAATCCTTATGTAAATTTCCACCTTCTTATGGGCATACACTTCAGTCTTAGTAACACGACTTCTAAAAACATATTGCAAAATGAGAGGCCAAGAGGGTATGTCCATAGAATCACAGCAATGATGATTATAGATAGGCAATGCAGGTTCTTTCAAAGCCAAATGTTACTTCCTTTCTCCCTTGATATCACCTTTCATTGATTCTTCATTATTTTTCTCTTGCAGTATTGCTATAATGTCTGAAGTGGTAATAACTTTGGTTTTATTTTTCTTTTTTAATACACTTTTATTGATTTCAGAGAGGAAAGGAAATGGAGAGAGAGACAGAAACATCGATGAGAGAGAACCATTGATTGGCTGCCTCCTGCACACCCCACACTAGGGGATCGAGCCCACAACCCCAGGCATGTGCCCCTGGCCAGAATCGAACCTAGAACACTTCAGTCTGCAGGCCAACACTCTATCCACTGAGCCAAACCAGCTAGGGAGGTAATAACTTTGTTTCTAAGCATTAAAGGGACAGTGTAAGAGGTTTTGGTTGGGGTGATACCAGACATTTCTGCTCCAAATATGGATTTTCTGTAAGCGTATGTGGTGCTCAAATATGACATGGAGAAGCTAACTCTTACTCTTCTTTGTTGAGTTTGCTTACTCTACACATATTACAAACAAATTTTCCTTAGGAAAAAAGATGTACTCAAAGTACAGACTCTGACTTTTTTCTCTAGTTATTAAATTCTGAGTGTTTTTTGATATATGGTTGGAATTATTATATTTTGCAGGAAACACTTAGAAAAACAAATATTCTGAAGCTGTGTCAAAATGTTGTCACAATTTACTTAACACAAATAAATCACAATTTAATTGATGGCAAACAGCTTGCTCTATACATAAACGTACCTCATGCATGGTGGAATAGAGTGTTTACAAAGCTTGTTCCTTATGAAGATACCTGGAATTGTGGCACTGTTTTGACCCCAGAAATAAAATGATCATGATGTTGGCATGAAAAAAAAAACCAAATAATTACTAATAGCTGATCATTTTTTTCTCTATCAAATACCATCTTTTTACTTGAAGTGCATCTATGCACACAAGAAAAATCTACTTATTTTTATTTAATGCAATTAGTCTTTTATGCCTGAATTACTCTAGCTAAGAGAGAAAAGTTCCCACACAAGCCTGTGCAACATCCCTTTTCTAAATCATCTCAAGGCCTGTCTACTTAATGCGGGTTTAAATCCTATGCTAAAGTCAGGGTCTTGGGATTCTGATTTATATTGGTAAATAATAACGATAATTATAATAATATGTCAGTGGAAGTGTCTGTCATTTCAGGTAAGATAAATAATCTTGGCTGAATTAAAACAAATGTTGAGATAATTATTACTTTTTATCTTTCAAAGCAACCAGAGCTTCACAAAATGAATTAAACTCACAAGTGCTATTCTCACAGAGCTTATATATTAAGGGCTGCTCTGAAGGGTCATCCATCAGTCTTTTCTCACATACACAGGAAGTAAAAACCATGATTTAACCTTTGTTTATAAGTATGTGACTTCTTAAAAAATGCTTTTATTGATTTTAGAAAGGGGGGAAGAGAAAGGGAGAGAGAGATAGAAATACTGATGAGAGAAATATCAATTTGCTCTCGGTGCATGGATTAATGCTCAACCATTATGCCACACCAGTTGGGCATGATGTGACTACTTTTAAATTTTTATTTACATTTTAGTTGAGCATGTCTTAAATACTTCTGTCTTAAAACAGTACTTTTTGGATGATTTACAAAAGATCATGTACTAAAGATTATTATCTAAAAGGGCATTTAACCAGGCTGGCATGGCTCAGTGGTTGAGTGTTGACCTATGAACCAGGAGTTCACTGTTAGATTCCCAGTCAGGGCATATGCTCAGGTTAGGGGCTTGATCCCCCATGTGGGGTGTGCAGGAGGTAGGCAATCAATGATTCTCTCTCATCATTGATGTTTCTATCTCTTTCCCTCTCCTTTCCTCTCTGAAATAAAAAAATTTAAAAAAATAAAAATAAATAAATAAATAAATAAAGAGGCATTTATAATAATCCATGCATGTTCTAGTTTATCTGCACAACTTCACCTTTAATAGACACACTCTTACCTGCAAACTCCATTCCAGCCTTATTAAAGTATTTGCATAAGCATGGACCTATCACACACTTATTTTTTTTAACATCCAAGTTTTTGGACAAGCAATTTCCTCTTTGTAAAATACCCTTAAGACTTCTACCTCTGGCTAATTCTTACTCATCTTTTCAGTAACATCTTAGCCATCATGCCCTACAGGAAGCTTCCCTGGCTTGAGTTAGGTGCCCCTCCTATACGTCTCTAGCAACTAGACAAATAGTAGGTATTAACCAAATATAGTATATTTCAGAATATAAGGCAGTTTACTCAATATTTTTGCACAGAAGAGAGGTTCCATGTATTGGGGCACACTAACAATTACTTGTTTTTAAACAACAAAGTACTACTTGAGAAAGATCTAATAGCTTGAAATGACTTCAATCAGTCTTGGCTTTGGATGGTCTTACAGGTCATTCTGATAGAATAGTTGAAAATGGAAGCAAAAACATTTAATACAAAATACTAATTCAATAAATGATATTGTGATCCTATTATATTTGGGGTACTATGTTAGTTCCTAAAATAATAATAAGAAAAAATAGATACAATTTGTTTTCATTTAACTAATGCACAGTGGGAGCCAGATATTAATAAAAAATCATATAAACAATTAAATAATTATCAGTAGAGAGAACATTTTAGAAGGAAAAAATGAGATTTTATGATATGATTTGAGAAAGGAATCTGACATATGATCATGAAGATTCCCTTGAATGATGTTTAAACTGAGATATGATGGTTGGGTAGGAGTTTGAAGGCTGGTAAGCTAAAGCTGGTAGGGGCCAGGATAAAGATTTAGAGGGTTTTGTTTTTTTCTTACAGAAATATATAGGCTAATAAGAGTTGTTATTTGATTGTTAGAATAGAAATTAATAGTGCTAAAATAATATCTTAAAGATAATATATTCTCCTAAATAGGCTAGAAATTATTCTAGTAATGTTGGTCACAATCTCACTGTGCTTCACCAACCCATTTTCCTAAGAAATTTCTGTAAACTCTTTTCCAATTATCACAGGTCTAGAATTAGTAATATCTTAATGCAAGAGGCCTAATCATCTATCTTGTGTACTAAAGAAATATGAAAGCCCAGGCCAGGAGGCTCAGTTGGTTAGAGACCTTACGTTATGCCAAGATAGACGGTTCAATCCCTGGCCAGAATACATACAAGAATTAAACCAATAGATGCAAAAATAAGTGGAACAATTGATGTTTCTCCCTTACTTTCTCCCTTCCTTTCTCTCTTTAAAATCCTATATAATAAAAGCCTACTATGCTAAATGTCCGATCATCCAGTTGTCCATTCAACCAATCAAAGTGTAATATGCGAATGATATGCTAAGGCAGTGGTTCTCAACCTTCCTAATGCCACGACCCTTTAATATAGTCCCTCATGTTATGGTGACCCCCCAACCATAAAATTATTTTCATTGCTACTTCATAACTGCAATTTTGCTACTGTTATGAATCGTAATGTAAATATCTGATATGCAGGATGTATTTTCATTGTTACAAATTGAACATAATTAAAGCAAAGTGAATAATTACAAAACAATATGTAATTATATATGTGTTTTCCGATGGTCTTAGGCAACCCCTGTGAGAGAGAACCTGTGATTGAGAACAGCTGTGCTAAGGACACTCAACTGCTCGCTATGACATGCACTGACCACCAGGGGGCAGACAGTCGACCGGTCAACCAGTCACTATGATGTGCACTGACTACCAGGGGGCAGATGCTCAATGCAGAACCTGCCCCCTGATGGTCAGAGTGCTCCTACAAGGGGAGCACCACTCAGTCAGAAGCCAGGCTCAAGGCTGGCAAGCATAACAGCAGTGGCAGGAGCCTCCCCTGCTTCTGCGGCAATGATAAGGATGTCCAACTGCCGGTTTAGGCCCGCTCCATCAGTCAGACATCCCCCAAGGGCTCCCAGACTGCAAGAGGGCACAGGCTAGGCTAAGGGACCCCCACAAGTTCTCAAATTTCATGCACCAGACCTCTAGTAAATAAATAAATAGCCCTGGCTGATGTGGCCAATAGAGTGTGGGCCCATGCAGTGAAGGGTGGCAGGTTCAATTACCAGTCAAGGGCAGATACCTGAGTTACAAGTTCGACCCCAACCAATGGATGTGCCTCTCTCATTTGATATTTCTCTCTCACTCTCTCGCTCTCTCTCTCTCTCTTCCTTTTCCTCTCTCTCCCTCTCTCTCCCTCCCTCCTTCCCTCTCTCTTTAAAAATCAATGGAAAAAATATCCTCAATTAAGAATTAGCAAATGAATAAATTTTTGAAAAAAATATGAAGTCAACTAGATAAAATTAGACTTAAGTTGTATTATTAAACAGGAATTCATCATCTTTCCTCCTGCAAAGTTTATAACTGAAAGACAAACTCTCTCTTTAGAAGAAGTTGACAAGCTTTCATTTCTACCACTGATTATCCTCTAAAAACAAAAAAACAATTTAATTTAAAAATTCATAAACTTAAATTTCTATTTTATTATAATTTTGAAGTATATTTAATTTTCTATTATAAAACTATAAATACTTTTATAAGACTTTTTTAAAATGTAAAAATGTAGAAATTTCATAAGAAATAACTATTCAGAATCCCACTACTGCAAAACAAGCACTGCAATGGTATTTAAATTGTTTTTAGTTACTATTAGCAATAAGTTTCACTTTTTAATCAGGTTTTTTATTAAATTTAAAATCTTTATAATTAATCAATATCACTATTTAATTTTTATTACACTGTAGTAAAATCTACAATATAGAGCAAACTTAATTCTGAAATCAGTGCCCATGATTCTCTCATTTGAGTAGCCACTTTCGCTCTCTTTTTGGGAATAGTAATTTTTCCCTAAAATAAATATTGTCAATACAGATAAAAAAGTACAAAACAAAACCTATATGGTTTTTTAAAATGTGAGCTCCAAACAAGAGAAGTACTCTTCTAAATCATTTGAGATATCTCTTTAAAAGATGTAGCACACTGGAAAATATACACCTCTTTCAATAAATCTAACCAGCCTTTTTTCCCCTCCATCATTAGAACTGTTTTTCTGTTGTATTGCTTGTTTGTTTGTTTTTATTTTTCTTTCGGTTAAGCACCATAGAAAATAGTTGAATTGATTTCAGGGACTATGCATAATTTATTTAAGTGTCATCAAATATTAGAAATATTAGAATAATTCATAATGAAAAGATGCTCGCATGAAAAGGATACAGGGTTCAACCATGTCACCTGTTTCATTCTGAGAGTGATGAGCTCACTAATAAGCAAGAGCTCATTTTAGTAGAATATGTATCAAGTACTTGCACAATAACTAGATATTTTTTCTTTTACTTAATGCACATGATTAAATTCATGTAAATTACATATGCTTATATTAACATATTTATTAATGAGATTTTACTGTATCTTATTCTAACTTGCATTGTAATATGTATATTCAGTCTATAATTCAGGAATTTCAATAATGAAAGCTGAGAGCCATTTTTCTTCTTAAATTATCTCAATGCCCTGTGTATCAGTCCATTATACTTAAATTCTGAATCAAACATAAGAGGTTCAATATGATAACACTGAAATACATGTAAAAAAGGATGAAAACTGTAACAGAATGTATAGTTATCAGAATATATTGCAAAGTTTTTATTTGGTTTAGTTTGTGGTCAGTTTGGCACTATAATGAAAATAAAACCTCCATCTTTACCATAAAAACTACTAATGACTGTAATTTCAATTAAATTGGGCTTTCATGTTCAATTGTTTAAATTATTTACTCTGTAGGCACAATCACAGTCAATTCTCTCCCCTTAGTCAATATCTGCTTTGAAGAAAAAAAAAATCAAAATTTTAACATATGAGGCATTGAAATATACTACACTTTTTATATACCCAAGACAGAAAGCCTATCACTCAACTGATGAGTAAACAACAGAGAAATAGCTGTGAAGGAAAACATTTCTTATTAAGATAAAAATATCAAATAATCTGTTCATACTGAGCAGTAAAAGACACTATTTCAGCTTTCAGTATAGGCTATTCTTTTTCATTCATCTTTCCTAGGAAGGACTGAAATCTATATATATAAAAGGCTAATATGCAAAGTGTCCCCTAGGGAATTCAAGCAGGAGACTGGGAGTTCTATCGCTCGCTATGATGTGCACTGACCACCAGGGGGCCCCCGATTGGCCCTCATCATCGGCCAGGCCTAGGGACCCTACCCATGCACTAATTCGTGCACCGGGCCTCTAGTAACCTATAAGAGTCATGCAATTTAACTCTTCTTTAAGCTTTGTTAATTTAGGCTCAACAATTGGAATCATAGCAAATTTGCAAGTTTCTCACCCACTTCCTAATATTAAAAATAAAGAATTTAGGTTGAGAGGTGATATTAATTGCACCTCAGATTTTTTAGTTACTTGGTAGCTGCTTTAGAACTCAAACCCAAATCTTTTTCCAGTTCAGTGTTCTAAAGAACACTACATCATGTTCTGTGTTTAGTCTCTCTAAGGTAAATCTACACAGTTCAAGCACCAATTAACAAAGCATAATTAATTATTTTCCAAAACAGGAATAATTCAGGGATTTATAGTATTTTAAGTTACACACTATCATGCAAGAACAAATAGTTGGATAATACATAATTGGTTGAGTTCACACTCTGATCTACACAAAACCTAAACAAGCACACACATAAAAACAAACAAAAAAACAACTAGAAATAGCCCCCAGGTGGTTCAACTTCATACACTAAAATAAGTACAGAGAATGAAATAATAAAAGTTTTAGAAGAAAATGTAAAGAATTTTTTATACCCTTGAAGTAGGGAAATTATCCTTAGCGTTGTCACTACAATTATTCCTAAAAGTAACACAATCTTGACTTTTCTTAGCACTTTATCCTTTTCACACTCAATAATTTTACTCTTATAATGCTTTACAGGCATTAGAAAAATGTAGAAACTAATTATAACTCTAAGGACCTGCCTCCAGTTCTCATGTTTAAGGATTTTAGCCTCAAGTCAGAGTTGTAGAAGTCGGAATTTTTATAGTTCATGTTTTCCTGATAACACAAACATTGCAGAGGCTCCCTGAGATCAGAGCCATGCTTAGCTTTCCTTTTGTTATTACAAATATGTTCAGCCATGAAGCAATTTTAACTACCACAAACTCTCTCTCTCTCTCTCTCTCTCTCTCTCTCTCTCTCTCTCTCTCTCTCTCTCTCTCTAACTTGCTTGGGAAGAAGTCAGCTGCCATGTCATCATGACATCCAAGCAACCCTATGGAGAGACTTCTGATCAACAGTCAACAGGGAACTGAGGCCTCTTGCCAATACT
Source organism: Myotis myotis (assembly GCF_014108235.1). NCBI lineage: Eukaryota > Metazoa > Chordata > Mammalia > Chiroptera > Vespertilionidae > Myotis > Myotis myotis. The sequence continues at coordinate 152,457,317 of NW_023416324.1, forward strand.
CATGTGAGTAAGCTATTGTGGAAACAGATCTCCCAGACTGTTATCCTTGCTAATATCTTTTTTGTTGTTGTTGTTAATCCTCACCAGAGGATATTTCTCCATTAATTTTTAGAGAGTTGAAGGAACGGGGAGAGACAGAGTAACATCTATGTGAGAGAGACACATTGATTGCCTCCCGAACACACCCAGACCAGGACAGGGGACCAAGCCTGCAACTGAATTGGCATCGAACCTGGGAACCTTCAGTCCATAGGCCGATGCTTTATCCACTGAGTCAGGGCCTTGCTAATATCTTAACTACAACACATAAGAAACTCTGAGCTCGGACCACTCATCTAAGTAGCTCTCAAATTCCTGATTACAGAAATAATTATGTAATAAATGTTTGTTGTTTTATATCCCTAAGTTTGGGGTAACCTGTTAAACTGCAATAGATAAGCTAACACCCAAAATGAGATAATAGGTAAATTACCTAGCTCTCTGAATCTATTTCTTCACTCCTGAGAGATAATAGACATACTAATACCAAACCTATATAAAAATATAAAAACACCATTTCTAGCTGACACGAAAAGCTCCATAAATGTTATTTATTATTTTTCATTATTATTATAAAATAATACCATTATTAATCACAAAAGTTTATCGTGTTTCATAATCATTTGTTAGCTCATTTTTACTCCATAAACCTAAGTGGTTAAAATTCACACACAGAGAATTAACATTAATTGTAGAGAATGACATAATAAAAGTTTTGGAAGAAACTATAAAGAATATTTTTATACCCTTGAAGTAGGAAAATTTTCCTTAGCATAATGCCAAGGTAAAAAACCTTAAAAGAAAATATTAAGAGATGGGACTACATAAAATTGAAACTACATGTAAAATAACTGATTTTATACAAGAGTTAAAGTCAAGTGACAAAGGGATGAAAATATTTTTTTAAAAAACTGTTAAGTGAATAAGAATTCTGCAAAAGTTCAAATTATTAATAAACAAAAATAGATGCTACAAAATAAAATATAAAATCAAAATGCCAGAGAGTATCACTTTTTACCTATCTTTAGATAAAAATTATTAAGTATTGCTGAGGGAATAGAGAAATTAACACAACATTTTGAGGGGGTGAACTGGTCCAGAATTTCTGAAAAGCACTCTTGCAATATATATCACAATCTTGTATGTGCACTTCCCATTGGAGCTGGCAATGATTTTATCCTAAAAAAAAAATCACACAATATGCAAGAGTCATCTACAACGATGCAAATACACTGAGTGGCCAGATTATTATGACCACCTGACGTTTGTAGGCAAATAAGATATAATTTCGTGCTAAAGTTGCTAGAGGGCCAGACCATTATAAATAGGGAAGCAGGTTGTTTACCACAACAGAAGTGATTTTTTTTCTGAAGATATGGGTAAACAACACGATTTAAGAGCCTTTGAACGTGGGATATATATATATATATATATATATATATATATACACACACATATATATTACATGTAATACATATACTGTATATTCTTTAAGAATATACAGTATATTTTAAGAATATACTGTATATTCTTAAAAAAACAAACAAGTTTCTTCTATTGCTAAGATTTTTTAAACTAATGTATAGAATATGTATTACATGTTGTCACTTTGATTTTTTTAAAGTGTCTTCTCTTCAAATTTATAAAAAAGATAAACAGAACTATAAATAATATTCTCTAATGAGAGTATTCAGAGGATTCCCAGTTTATATTCAGATAATTAAATCATACAGCTATCTAGTTTTTCACAGCCAAATCCTTCCTTCTCAATTTTGTGGCATTTCCTTCTCAATTTTGTGGCATTTCATTTACATACGCTATCAATTATTTATTTAGGGGATGTTTGAGCTTAATATGAGAAGAGAAAGAGAAAAAATAGAAAAAGAAATATATTTCTTCTTTTACTTCACAATACAATTGAAGATTAAAAGTAGCTGCTTAACAATAGGTTGTATCCAATTAGTACCTCAAAGAGTATGATTTATTGTTTTGGAGCAATCTTTACGCTTATCTATTCCAGAGTATATGGTCATACAAATTCTCCACTGAGAATAAAATAATCATCATATTCCAATTACTCACATGTAATTTTTTAAATTATTATAAAGCCACAGAATTAAACATCATCTCATTACCCTTCTGCCTTCTCCAAAGCCTCTAGTGAATGAGTGGCCATTGCAACTTCATTCATCTTCAATAGAACAAGCATCTTTCCTGACTGGGACAGTATATTTCTTTTTATGCACACTAAGATTGGAATAATTTTTAAATCAACTTTATTGATGCATAAATTATATACAATATAATGGACATACTTTGAGTGCACAATTTGCTGCATTTTGATGAATGTGTACACCCATTTAACTTCCAGCACAGCCAAGACATAGAACATCTTAATGTGCCCCCTCCCATTCAATACTCCAGCCCCTCATGGCCCTAGGCAAACACTGATATGCTTCCTGCCACTAAAGATTAGTTTTGTCTGTTATAAATGTCATGTAGATTAAATTAATACAGTATGGACTCTTTGAGGTCTAGCTTCTTTTCCTCAGTATAATGTTTTTAAAACCCATACATGTAAATACTGGAAATCCTAGCCAAAGCAATCAGATAGGAAGAAGAAATAAAAGGCATCCAAATTAGAAAGGAAAAAGTAAAACTGTCATTATTTGCAGATGACATGATACTGTATACAGAGAACCTTAAAGATTCCACTAAAAGAAAATTCTAAAACAAAAAAAAATGAATTCAATAAAGTAGCAGGATACAAAATAAATATCCAGAAATCAGCTGCATTTTTATACACCAATAATGAACTATCAGAAAGGGAAACTAAGAAAACAATCCTATTCACAATGCTTCCAAAAGAATAAAATACTTTGGAATAAATTTAACCAAGGATTTAAAATACCTGTACTGGGAAAATTATAAGACACCATAGAAATAAATTGAAAAAGTTACTAAGTGGAAGCATATACTATGTTCTTGAATAGGAAAAATTAACATCATTAAAATGCCCATGCTACCCAAAGCAATCTATAGCTTATTCCTATCAAGATAACAATATTTTGCAGAACTAGAACAAAAATTCCAAAGATATGGAACTACAAAAGACTCTGAATAGCCACTGAAATCTTGAGAAAGAAGAACGAAGTTGGAGGAATCACACAGCCTGATATCAAACTATACTACAAGGCCATAGTAATCAAAATAGCATTGTACTGGCATAAAAACAAACATATACTAGTATATCAATGAAACAGAATAGAGAGCTCAGAAATAAACCCACGCCTTTATGTTCATTTAATATTTGACAAAGGAGGCAAGAACATACAACAGGGTAATGTTGTTGGGAAAATTGGACAGATAACATGTAAAAAAAATAAAATTAGACCACCTTCTTACACCATACACAAGACTAAACTCCAAATGGAGTAAAGACTTAAATGTAAGACTCAAAACCATAAAAATCCTAGAAGAAAACATAGGCTGGAAAATCTCAAACATTTCTTGTAGCAGTATTGTTTTCTGATATGTCTCCTCAGGCAAGGGAAACAAAAGAAAAAATATACAAATGGGACTACATCAAACTAAAAAGTTTTTGCACAACAAAGGAACCATAAACAAAATAAAAAGACAACCCACTGATTGGGAGAACATATTTGCCAATGATACATCTGATAATGGGTTAATATCCAAAATTTATAAATAAGTTAACAAAACACAAAGAAAACAATCCAATTTAAAAAATGGCCAAAGGATCTGAATAGACACTTCTCCAAAAATGGCATACAGGTGCCAACAGACATTGCAGCAGCGCTATTTACAATAGGCAAGATTTGGAAACAACCTGTGTCTGTCAGTAGATGAGTGGGTAAAAAAGCTGTGATAGATTTACACAATGGTATACTACTAGGCTGTAAAAAAGAAAGAGATCTTACCCTTTGTGACAGCATGGATGAACCTGGACAGCATTATTCTAAGTGAAATAATCCAGTCAGAGAAAGGCAAAACCAGTATGATTTCACTAATATGTGGAATCTAATGGGAAAAAAAATGAACTAGCAAGCAAAACAGAGACAACTTATATAGAGAGAGCAGGCTGACAACTGTTAGGGAAAGGAGGGTAGGGGGGCTAGGTGGGGGTGTGTGTGGACGGATTGAGCAAAAAAGAAAAAAAAGGCTAAAAAAAACCCATGGACATGGACAAGTGTGGTGATTGCCAAGGGGAGGAGAGTGAGGGAGGAAGGTATAAGGAAATGAATAGTGATGGAAAGAGACTTGACTTGGGGTAGTAAACACAGAATATAGTATACAGATGATGTGTTGTGGACTTGTGCACCTGAAACCCATATAATTTTGTTAACCAGTGTCACCCCAATAAATTCAATAAAAAAGAAAAAAATTTTAAATTAAAATAAATAAATAAAATAAAAATAAAAACCACACATACAGTTTATTCATTTTTATTGCTGAGTAGTATTCCATTGCATAAATATGCCAAAATTTTTGTCCAATAGACTGATGTAGGATATTTGAGCTGATGTACATTTTAGACTATTATGAATAAAGCAGCTATGAATAACATTCATTTACAAATCTTTCAGGTGGACATGTTAATTTATCTTGGGTAAACACTTTAGGAGAGGAATTGCTAGACTATATGGTGAATGTACTGTATAGTAAAACTTTATAAAAAAGAGTCAAACAGTTTTCCAAAGTGGTTCTACTCTTTTACATTTTTCACCAGCAATGAATGAGAATTCTAGTTGCTCCATATCCTTACCATAGATAGTATCATCAAGAGTTTTAAATTTGAAAAAATACAACTAAAAGACAGAATGGGCATCACCCAGAACCACAGGAAGGCTGGCTGAGGGGAAATTCTTCAACTAGAAGGAAAGAGAACAGCATACCGAGACTCAGAGGAGGCGCAGTGCGGAAAATACAAAGGTGCGGAGGTGCGTGCGGAGCGGGCTGGTGGCTGAGGGCGCGGTTGTCTGTTTCAATCGGGAGGGAGTCTCAGGCTCTGAGCTCCAGTTCTGGGTGAGTCTCTAGGGACCCAGACTCAAACGGGAGAAGCAGGACTATCTGGCATCGGTCGGAACTTGAGGGCAGCTTTCTCTCCGAGGTTTGCAGGGGTTGCTGGGACTCTGAGAGGCAGAGCCTTTGGGAACAGGACTGAGAGCAGCCATAACTGCTTGCTCCACCCGCCCTGTTGATCCCCTGGGACCCACCCTGCCCAAGCCCTGCACAGAGCCATTTGCCAGATAGCCTCAGGCAAGGGCTAGATTAGCACCTCCCTAGAGGACAAAAGTTCTCCCACTGCAGACACAGCTGATTCTCACAGCCAGTTGGCCTGGAGGACAAATCACCCCCAGTATTTCCTACAACAATCAAGGCTTAACTACAACAAGACTGCGCACAAAGACCACTAGGGGGTGCACCAAGAAAGCATAAAAAATGCGGAGACAAAGAAACAGGACACAAATGTCGACGGAGGATATAGAATTCAGAACAACACTTTTTGGTCTTTCAAAAATCTTCTAGAAACTGCCGATAAACTTAATGAGATCTGCAAGAAATCTAATGAGACCCTCGATGTTATGATAAAGAACCAACTAGAAATTAAGCATACACGGACTGAAATAAAGAATACTATACAGACTCCCAACAGCAGACCAGAGGAGCGCAAGAATCAAGTCAATAATTTGAAATGCGAAGAAGCAAAAAACACCCAACCGGAAAAGCAAAATGAAAAAAGAATCCGAAAATACGAAGATAGTGTAAGGAGCCTCTGGAACAGCTTCAAGCGTACCAACATCAGAATTATAGGGGTGCCAGAAAAAGAGAGAGAGCAAAATACTGAAAACCTATTTGAAGAAATAATGACAGAAAACTTTCCCTACCTGGTGAAAGAAATAGACTTACAAGTCCAGGAAGTGCAGAGAACCCCAAACAAAAGGAATCCAAAGAGGACCACACCAAGATACATCATAATTAAAACGCCAAGAGCAAAAGACAAAGAGAGAATCTTAAAAGCAGCAAGAGAAAGAAAATCAGTTACCTACAAGTGAGTACCCATACGACTGTCAGCTGATTTCTCAACAGAAACTTTGCAGGCCAGAGGGAGTGGCAAGAAATATTCAAAGTGATGAATACCAAGAACCTACAACCAAGATTACTTTATCCAGCAAAGCTATCATTCAGAATTGAAGGTCAGATAAAGAGCTTCACAGATAAGGAAAAGCTAAAGGAGTTCATCACCACCAAACCAGGATTATATGAAGTGCTGAAAGGTATCCTTTAAGAAGAGGAAGAATAAGAAAAAGGTAAAGATACAAATTATGAACACGAAATATGCATCTATCAACAAGTGAATCTAAGAATCAAGTGAGTAAATAATCTGATGAACAGAATGAACTGGTGATTATAATAGAATCAGGGACATAGAAAGGGAATGGACTGACTATTCTTGGGGGGGAAAGGGGTGTGGGAGATGCGGGAAGAGACTGGACAAAAATCGTGCACCTATGGATGAGGACAGTGGGTGGGGAGTGAGGGCGGAGGGTGGGGTGGGAACTGGGAGGAGGGGAGTTATGGGGGGAAAAAAAAGAGGAACAAATGTAATAATCTGAATAAAGATTTAATTTAAAAAAAAAAGAGTTTTAAATTTCATCTACTGCATTAAACTAGAGGCCTGGTGCGTAGGTTCATGCACTGGTGGGGTCCCTCAGCCTGGCCTGAGGGGACCAGGCCAAAACCAGCTCTCCGACATCCCTGGAGGTGTCCTGGATTGCGACAAGAGTTCTCGGGTGACGCAACCCGGAATCAGGCACCCTCCTCTCTGGTTCCGGGTGCATCACTCAGAACCGCAGCTGCCAAGTCACCACAGCTCACAGCTCGGCAGCTCCTGCATTGAGAGTCTGCCCCCTGATGGTTAATCCACATCATAGCTATCGAACAGACGGTTGCTTAGGCTTTTATAGAGAGATATGTAGTGGAATCTTGTAGCTTCTATCTTCAATTTCCTGATAATGAAAAATGCTGAGCATATTTTCATGTACTTATTGACCATTCTTGTATCTTATTTAGTGAAGGATTCAAATATTTTGTCCACTTTCTTATGCAGTGTTGTCTTATTTATTGGGTGAAAAAGTTTTTAAGCATTCTGAATACAAATAAATTGTCAGATGAATACTGTAAATATTTTCCTATAGTATATATCACTTACATTCTCATTTTTCGAAGAGCCAATATTTACATTTTTTATTGTGATAAGGCTTATTTTATCTTTTATTTTCTTTTATGGTTTGGTATCCTTTTCCAGAAAGTTTTGCCTACTCCAAGGTTGCAAACATTTTCCCCTGTGTTCTAGAAAATATTTAGATTTAACCAGTTGTACTAGCATTATTGGTTAGGGTGACTTTTCTCTCCCTGCTCAATTATCTTGGTACCTTTATCAAAAATCTACTAGCCATGTATATGTGAGTCAGTTTCTGGGTTCTCTATTTTTATGCATTCACCTATACATCTATCTTTATGCAGAAAAACAGCCTATTGATTACTGTTGCTTTAGAATAAATTTTGAAATCAAGTAATACACGTCCTTCTACTTTATTCTTCATTTTTAAAAATTATCTCAACTACTCTGTATCATTTACATTTCCAAATAAATTTTAGAAATACCTTATCAATTTTTATAAAAAGCTTGCTTTAATTTTAATGGGGATTGCTCTGATTCTACAGATTACAGCAGGAAAAATCAACATTATTAACAATATTGAGTTTCTGGATCCATGAACATGGTTTATCATTCCTTATATTTTGGTCATCTTTACTTTCCCTGAGTAATATTTTTTTAGTTTTCAATGTATAAGTCATATATATCTATATCTATATCCTACCTATCTATACAGAGAATTAATTTTATGCCTAAATATACCTGATTTTTATGCTATGATAAATGGAATTTTATATTTTTTCTAATTGTTTGCTGTTAACATGCAATATAATGGATTTTGTATATTATACTGTGCAAGGATGAAAATTATCTTATTAGTTCCTTTAGCTTTTGTAGATTCATAGAATTTATATGAATCTTGAAAAACAAGATCATGTTATTTGTCAATAAATAAAGTTTATTTCTTCCTTTCAACATTTATGCCTTTCTTTTTCCTGTTTTATTGCACTTATAGATCTCCAAAAAATATCAAGTAGAAGCAGTTTGAGTGGGTATGATTACCTTGTTATTGATAATCATAGGAAAGCACTTAGTTGTTCACCACTAAGTATTACGTTAACTGTGTGTTTTAGGGAATTTCTCCATTTCATTTAAGTTACTGAATTACTAGCATAAAATTGATCACAATATTCTTTTATTATCCATGCAATATCTGTAAGATTTGTAGTTATTTCCCTCTTTCATTACTAATACTGACAATCTGTACCTTCTTTTTTCAAAATCAGAGTTCCTAAAAGTTTATCAATTTTATTCATAATTTCAAAGTAAGAACTATGTTTCCTTTATTATTTCTTCTGTTCATATTTTTATTAATTTTATTTCTACTTTATTATTTCCTCACTGCTACTTACTTTGTGGTCAAATTGCTATTTTTTGTCTGACTCCTTAAGGCAGAAGCTTAGATCATTGATTGTACATCTTTCTCATTTCTAATATAATAATTTAAAGCTACAATTTTTGCTTCTAACCATTGCATTAGCTGCATCTCAAAATAATGATTTCATTATAATTTAGTTAAGAATAGTTTTAGTATATGTGCTGCCAAAGCGAGCACTAGTTAAGAATATTTTTAAATTTCCCTGGTATGGTGGGTTGAATGATAGCCCCAAAGACATGTCTACATCCTAATTCCTGAAATCTGTCAATATTACCTGATACGGCAAACGGGTGATTCTTTTGGGTACTCATTCCCCACACTATTAACAAGATCTCTCCACTTTGGCTGACAAAACGAGGTATCTCCAATCCTTATATAAGCTCTGGGCTTGGTTTATCTTTCAGTTCTCTGATTGTTCTTTGCCCAGCCTTCTGGAGGTTCACCCAAAGTATGCAGTTTAGTATTTAGCAACAGACTCACAGCAATGCCTTTGCAAATTGCTGCAGCTCTTTCTCTTTACTAGTATACCTCCCTCCCCTCTAGTACTCTCCCCACTCTGCTATTTCCACTTCCTCAGTCGCCCTGACCTTCAAGTTCTGTCTTCTCAACTCAAGGTGATTATTGTGCTCTTCTTTGGTTCCCCTTCTCTGCATCACGGTCAGCAACGTATATCCAGGCGTAAAACATAATTATTTCAATGCAGAAGATGGCATTCGGGTTGTTTTTTTTTAAGTATCTGCCTCTCCCTATTGTCTCATTAAATTTCAGGGTTTATTTTCAAGAACCATATATTTTATGTGACACCTACTTATGTTATAAATATTTCAAAAAATACAGAAGTTATATTCATTCCTATTAAAGTTCATCTTTGAATAATTTTAAAATTTTATAGAAATTCTCATTCTTTCATCCAAATCACTGCTATATAAAATAACACTGATGACAAGAAAGTCAAAGACATTACCTGATATCTTGGCCAATGATGGCGAACCTTTTGAGCTCGGCATGTCAGCATTTTGAAAAACCCTAACTTAACTCTGGTGCCGTGTCACATATAGAAATGTTTTGATATTTGCAACCATAGTAAAACAAAGATTTATATTTTTGATATTTATTTTATATATTTAAATGCCATTTAACAAAGAAAAATCAACCAAAATAAATGAGTTCACGTGTCACTTCTGACACGCGTGTCATAGGTTCACCATCACTGCTCTAGGCATACCTATGTTCTAACCATACTGAATTGTGTATCATTACCTAAACAACCTCCTCTTAATACCCATCTTCTTGATTTTATTTCTTAAGAGTACAGGCTCTAGGATAAACTGCTGAAGTTCAAATCCTGATTCAACCAGTTTACAGAGCAAGTTACACTAAAACTTTCTGTACTTTTAGTATCATCAAAATAGTAATGATAATACAGAACCTACTTCAAAAGGATTCTCATGAAGAATAAATAGAAGAGCATTTAGTCAGTAAAGGTTAGCTAATGCTATTACTTGCAAACCTTTTCCTTATTTTTTAATACAAATCCTATAATTCAAGGTACAGTTTAAATGCCATTCTAGATCCAAGTTGAGAGTATGTTTTCTTAATTAATAAATATTTACCAAAAATAAACAAACAAGAATAAATGACTACTTGAGTCAAGTTTTTCAAATAGCTTATGAATCTACCTAAATCTACTGCCATCATTTTGTCAAATCCCATGTTTATACCAAGATAGGTATGGCTGCAAACTGTTCTCATCTGATAACCTAGTTAACTTTATCAAAAAAGGAAAATGAGATTAGAATGACATGACTTGCTCTTTGTGAAATCATGAAGAGGCTCTTAGTAATCACCTTGGTTTCTACATAGATTACAAATAATGTATTCAATATTTCATTTTATAACTTTGCCAAAGATAAACAAAGTTAATAGTTTGTGTAGATTACAAAATTTGTCTTCATTTTATCTTTAAGACTTTACACATTTGCTTATATACAGTATTATATATCTTCCAACTCCCCAATGTAATCATATCTGAAAGTTATGAATTTCAGTGGAAAAAGCATAGGCTTTAGAGCCAAAGTCCTTAGGTTTGGATTTCAGGTGCTTTGATGGATAGCTATGTGGCTTGAAAATATTATTTAATTTTAATAAACACATCTATAAATGGATAGAATCTTCTTGGGTACAGTGAATAATAAATGAGATTAAGTGCAAAGATCTGACCTACGGCCTACTATTCAAAATTCTTTAGTTGATTGCTTTTCTCTTTCCTCACCCCTATGAAATGGGAATTATCACAATGTATTACTTCTCAGCATCACTATAAGGATTCAGTAAAAACATATATTGACAATGCTTTGAAAAACACATGTTACATAAATGTGCAGGATTTTTTTAATATGATTATCATTCTAAAATAAAATGTGTCAAACTTTGTGAAATTTTAATTTTGACAAATCAGCATCTACAAACCATTGATTTCCATTCCCTCCTTCCAATATGAAGGTTATTCCTCTTAGCAAAAAAAAAAAAAATTATATATATATATATATGCAAAATAAATATCCATCATCTCTTCCTTCTCTGCATTACCTCCTAACATTATGTCATATACTTCCAAATAATGACCCTATCTATTCAGAATGAGGCCACTTTTCATATCCCTTCTAAAAGATTATGAATCTAAAAGAATATATTAGAGTATCATTGGACATATAGAAGGGGGCTAAAAACTGAAACAGATTTTCACAAATAGCAGAAAACTTTAATTAGAATATCCTAAAAATCAATAATAAAATATTATGAACAGTAAATTTAATTATTTATTTTTATGATGAAAATATTTCAACGTAGCTATATCTGAGTATACACTGATTCCCGCCCCCCCCCCCGCCCCCCTGCCAGGCCACAAGCATTAGTCCCTTCTACCAACCACTAAATAAAAACTAAATAATATGCACTCTGTGCCACAGAAAGAAAATATATATTTCATCCCTATTAAGGACTTTCTGACCCTGAACTTATATTGACCATAATACAGAATCTGTCATTAAGTGTTCAGTTCACACACATACACTCTAAACTGGTCCAACAACTTCTATTATGCCAGTCACCAGCATTGCCAGCCCCTTTGCCCTTCACTGCCTGGAGAACGTCCATCAGAAACAGGGAAGCGGAGCAAGCTGCCACAATGCACCATTGATGTTTGAGCAAGGCTGCCCAAGCAGCTGCAACAACAGGGCAACTCTTCAAAGTGTCAGCATTGAAACTTAGAATTCTCCCTCCCATACAACTATCAATGAAAACCTTTATAAGCTACAATCAATTACAAAATAAATCTTTGAAATAAATCATGTTCTTTATTCATTTTTCTTCTCCTTTTTCTCCTCTCAACACCAAATGTCCTTGGTTTAAAAAAAAAAAAATTCAAGGAGAAATTTCCTCCTTTTCTACCTTAGTCTCTGTTTCTGCCCTCTTATGTTCTAAAAATTTTCTCAAGGAGGTTTAAGGGTGTCTGCTAAACACTTTTGTTTACAAGACATGTACTGGGGGTTTTATTCGTTTGTTGTTGGATTTTTGTTGGAGTTTTTATTTTAAAACTTCAAAAGCACTTGATATTTTGAGCACACTCATACTGGATTTTTTGGCAAAGGATGTTTTTGATTACTGAAAGATAATCTAAATTCTAAATTGCATGCACTGAATCACATAACCTCCATAGTTTTGAAACCACAACAAAAGTGGTTTTACATTAGCTATAGATGAATAGGTAATGAGTCAGTGAACAGTTAAAAGCATTCCATGAGAATGCATAAACTAGCCATGTGAAGTTTTTGATCTTAAGTATTCAGACATTACTTAGAATAAGGGAAAACTATTCTTTGTTTAACAAGTGAACTATGTTTAATTTGTCTTATATGACTGTACCTACAAAGTTAAATGAAAGTTTACTCATGTGTTTTCTGTTTCTCCTTAGCCATCAGTAGTTAACTTGCTTTTATTTGGAACACATATTTAGGGTATGGGAATTGCAGCAACAACTTTTAGATTTCTCACCATAACTTTTAACAAGGAAATGACATGTGTACTATATAAGAAACTCCTGTAACTAAATTTTATTCTCCAGAGACAGAATGTCCAAATTTCTGCAATACCACGGTATAAACCATTTAATTCCTCCAGATAAGTCAAATATGTACACTTCACCAATAATTACCCTTCTATCTGAAAAATCAAAAGCCAAAATACTTATATTCCTACTGTTATAATTTTTAAATGATCAGTTCTCATAATTTTCCAAGTAATACATCTGTATAGCTTACTAGTTAAATAGTACCACAATATTTATTTTTAATAAAAACAAAACGTTTCCCAGCAAGCTCCCAGGAGACAGACTTTAGATATTGTTTTTGTGGAAAGGACATCAAATAAAAGATACTCTCCAAACTCACTAGAAGGAATCCTGTCAGGCACCTAACCACAAATTGATACCTAATATTTCTGACACTTGCCTCTGCCTACATGGTCATCAAAGTCCTCTAGGATGCGAAGTTGCCAACTTCAGAGGTAAACAGCTATACGAAGACACTGACAAGGCCTGTATATTGATATTGAACTCAGAAACTGTTTATCTTTACCTGTCTGCTAATAGTATTAGTTATAATAGTTATACTTGTTCTTTGGGTTTTTCTATACAGCCCAACTGTTTATGATTACTGAACATAAATAAGATAACTTAATACTCTTTTTATGGCTTATGTAAATGTTACATTTGATGCCAAATACAAAAAAAAATAAAAGGAGACAGAAGGCAAAACTGGGATCATGACAGTTCACTGGATAGACATGCACAATCCAGAGTGTTTTTTCACAATGAAGGTCGTAACACCTGACTTCCTTCTTTTTACTTGCCCTTCAGGTTTTGGGAAAATTCAGTCTCAACTCAAATGCCATGGTTGCAGTATGGCCCCATCCTCAATGGTCGTAAGATGCTGTCTATAATGAGACTCCCTACAAATGAGTCTTCCTGGCACTGTGAGACCATACAATCCTACCAAAATGTTAGTCATCAATTAATATTTCAAAGTGATTTATGATATATCCTCCCTTCCCCCAACTGGTGGGCAGAGTATGATGTACCCTGCAGCCCAGAAATACCTGAGTGACTAACCATGTACCTTATATGAACTATACATTGAACCACCAATCAATACCTGCCAAATACCCTAAGCCCTTGTGCCTATATGGACCATACATTAAGCCACCAATTAGCACGCGCCAAGTACACTAAGCCCCCATTCCTTCCCATTTCTCCCCTCAAAAGGTGTGTTCACCTCTGCACAGTTTGCTGTTCTCCTATTGCGAGACAGCCCGCAGGTCTCTTTCCCCTAATAAAGCCTGTAATCCTGGTTTTCGGCTCCTGACTGGTCTCTCAATTTATGATTACAAGTGGGGACTATTAACAAAAAAAGGGGGTTCTATGAAAAGTAACCTCACAGTGTAATCTGACCATAAATTCCTAACTGGGCAAGTCATGGCAGGCAGTCATGCCCCAGGCATATGATTTCTTTAGTAAAAGGTTTTATCTTTGTCTTACACAAACCCTGTCCCTAGCTTCTGTGCATCTAGGTTAACACACAGTTGAAATAAACTGTAACCAATCTCAAGAGAGCACATAATCTTGTTAACTATTTTGTAATGACCAGGGATGGGAACATCCAGTCTGTAGGCCATATAAGGCCCAAGAAATCATTTGGTCTGCCCCAGACGAGGCATTAGGGGTGATTAATTAAATGTTTGACCAAATATAGCAGGCTAATTTTTAAGTTGATAATTTCGTATGGCCCGGGAATGATGTTATAAATATCTAAGTGGCCCTTGGCCGAAAGAAAGGTTCCCCACCCCTGCATCCAATCCCCGCTTTGCTTTTGCCCATCTTCACATAATTTTCCCTAAGTTTCCTCCTTAATTTAATTTTTTTAATTTAAATTCTTTATTGTTTAAAGTATTACATATGTCTCCTTTTTTTCCCATTGACCTCTCTCCAGCCACTCTCACCCCCCAGCACATGCCCTTGCCCCCCCTACTGTCTCCCTCCTTAATTTTAAATGTATATTTGCTCCCTGGCATGTATGTCGTCAGTTTGGCTAACATAAACTCATAAAGACAAACAAACAGAAAGACACACAAAAAAAGCAGCCCATAACCTTTCTAGTATTTATCTCTTTCTCTCTAAATAATATGATTATATTCTTAGTTTTTTGCTCTTCTACCACCCACACTTCCTTTCTTTTCATCCTCCTAATGTTCAGTGAACTACTATATTTTTAATACATTTCCTTCCTTGAGTAAGTTTTCCTAGAGTTAATAATGCCACTTTTGTCCCCAACTCCCAAGTTATGCAACAGAAATGTGAAACCTCTCTGAATATATTTCACACTCTTTTTAAAATTTCATTTATTTTTTTCAATTACAGTTTGCATTCAACATTATTTTGTATTAGTTTCAGGTGTATAGCATAGTGGTTAGACAAACATCTACTGTACAAAGTGCTCCCCCGATATTTCAGGTACCCACCTGGCACCATACGGAGTTATTACAAGTGTTGACTATATTCCCTGTGCTTTAAACAGTTGTCCCTGTAACTAGTTTATAACTATGAATCAGTACTTCCAATCCCTTCTATTTCATACTCTTAAGCATGAAGCATTCTATTAATTCCAACTCTTCCTTTTAAAAATATCTCTTTCTGGATTTTTCCATCTTCCTGCTCAACTGCAGACTAATTACTCTTAGGATCAATGCACAGCTGCTGCCCATGAACTTCCATTCCCTTCACCCTTACCTCATCCTCATCACTTACTTCCTAAAAACTGTTTTCCTCTTTTCTCCTATTACCCTCATTTGCATGTAAAAAGATCCCTGAGGAAGCAACCAGGGAAGGTACATTTAGAGAATCATGCATCTAAAAATGTCTTTTTTTCCTATCCTAACACCTGATTAGTGGTTTGGCTAGGTATAGAGCACAAGTTAAAAGTAATTTCCCTCAGAATTTTAGCCATGTCTTCTGGCTTTTATTGCCATTAACAGAGCAAATACCACGCTGCTTCTTGAGCACATGTATATGTACGGTTTATATTTTCTCTCTAGAAACTAGTATTATTATCTCTATATTGCTGGCATTCTAAAATAGACCAGTTATGTACTTGTCATAGATCTGCTTTATATATATTTTAATGTGCACCCAGCAGAACTCATGTTCTTCAGTTCTGAAAATTTTTATAATATAATTTTATGATAACCTCTTCCCTATCATTTTCTTTGCTCTCCCGTTTTCTAGGACTTTTAGTAATCATATTTTTTGTAGTTGTTAATCCTCACCCAAGGATATTTTCCATTAATTTTTAGAGAGAGTGAAAGGGAGGTGGAAAGACAGAGAGAGAAACATTGATGTGAGAGAGACACATTGATTGGTTGCCTCCTGCACACCCCAACCAAGGCTGGGATTGAGCCTGCAACCGAGGTACATGCTCTTGACCAGAATGGAACCCGCTACTCTTCAGTCCACGTGCCAACACTCTATCTACAGAATTGTTAGACTGTTTGTCTAATTTTGTTTTTTTCTCCCATTTTCCATTTATTTCACTTTTTGCTATATTTTTAGGAAAGATTCAATTCTTCTATTAAAAATATTTCAGCTATTTTAAGAGTGCTTATTCTGATTATTCTTTTTTTAATCCACCCTGACATGTTTCATGAAAGTGCTATCTTATCCTATCTCTGTGAGTATAATAGTTATATTTTACTTCACCTATTGTATTCCCTAGAAAGTACTGCTTCCAGTTCTTGAGTCAGACCTGGCACATGACTGGGTTGCTTTCTCATTGGCACAATCCTCGCTAGGCATTTGTATGCAGCTTTCTCAGTTATACTGATTCCTCCATCCATCTTACATCTTCCAAAAATGGTATCTCTTTCATACGTTGCTTCCTCTTCCTTGTGAAGACTATATATTAGTCTTTTACTCACACTTTTAATCCCTTCCTAGGAAGGAATGAGAAAAAAACATATGTTTAAATCACCATGTTTAACTAGAAGTCTGCTGTTAAAGTTTCTTTTTTAAAAATATATTTTATTGATTTTTTACAGAGAAGAAGGGGGAGGAATAGAGAGTTAGAAACATCGATGAGAGAGAAACATCAATCAGCTGCCTCCTGCATGCTCCCCACTGGAGATGTACCCACAACCAAGGTACATGCCCTTGACCAGAATCGAACCTGGAACCCTTCAGTCCACAGGCCGACGCTCTATCCACTGAGCCAAACCGGTTAGGGCTTCTGTTAAAGTTTCTGAAGATGTTAATCCTACAGGTATCATCAAGTTATTCACAGTCATAAAATCATAGGGTTTTTACTATTTAAAAGCCTTCTCAGAGATCATACTATTCAACTTCTTATTTTAGAGGAGAGCAAATGGAAACCCAAAAAGGTTAAGTGGTTTACACAAAGTTATTTAACTAGCAATTCATACAGCTGGTACTTGAACTTGCCTCATTACTGTACTGCCTCATCACATAGATAACTCTTTAAAGCAGCTACTCTCCAAGGACTCCCAGACACATCATAAGGTTAAACCATTTGAATAAGCCAGTCTACTTTTTGGTTAACGAAATGGGGGAAGGATGCCATTAAAGAAAGTTTGGGAAAAAATTACTCCAAGAATAAGTATCTGATTCTAGACTTTATTTTCCACTAAAATTTCCTAATCAGTACTGTCCCATGAAACTCACTCTCCTTAGCCTGCTTCAACATGCCAGTTACCCTAATTTTTATTCTTTCAGGTCACAGGATTCCACCATGTTTTCTCAAAGCAAAGTAATGTTTGAAATTCAACTGAATTATTTATATCCTTTCTTATCTCTCCCTCTCACATTCTCCCTGACCTCAACCTGGCCAGCAGCCTGCTTCTCCTAAAATAATCCTTCCCTCATGAATAGCACACCCAGGTACTCAAGGAAAAATGTTGAGAGTCATCCTAAATTTCTTTTCCCTTAATAGTACCCACCCCCACTCCTCCATCTAGGTAGTCCCCAAATCTTATCATTTCTACTTCCTAAAAATCTCTTGAATCCATTCCTGGTGATGGTTCTCACAGCCTCACAGCTACTGTTTCAGTCCCAGCCTTCACTGTATTTAATCCTGATTACTATTAACTGTCTTCCAACTGGTCTCACAGACCAGTCTCTTCTCTTTATATCCTTTCTTCCTCACTCAATTGTTGAAATGTTTTTTTCTTAATATAACTAAGGAGTCATTTCCTTAGCATGCCATATATAAGATATATATATATATATATATATATATATATATATATATATATATATATATCAGGCACCTGCGCAGCTATCCATCTTCATCTCCTGTAGCTTCTAAGCTTGCATTTTATTGAAGTAGGAACTAGGTAAAAACCAAAAGGCTTTTGTTGGGTTTTCTACTCACAATGGATTTTCATTACTAAGTGCCAACTGTCCTTTCCCATCTCTTCTCCCAAATAAAGAAGGAATCAGATGAAAGAAAAGAGGGTGATATGATTAAAACCCAATTGTAATCCTAGAAAAAGTATTTGATAAAGTTCAGTTTACCATAACATTTTATATTTACATTTATAATATTTTATCTTTTAGGGGTTATAATCTGTCTAAATGCATTGGAAGTACATTAAATTCAGTACCCAGAACATTGAAGATGCGAATTACATATATGAACATGACAATAATAACTGGACCTTTTGGATGTGAAATAATTAAGAGATCAACACATTATTATAGTACAGACCAAATCTAAGGATATTTTATACAATAGCCACTAGAATTACAAATTTAAATAAGGGCCATGTATTAATCACCTTTAATTCCCTACAGTGACAAATACAATCCCAACATAATAGGTGCTCAGTGAATGAGTGAATGAATGAATGATTAAATGAAGTGATTGATAACATCAGGCCAGCAGACCCAGCAATAAAGTCAGCAATATCTTATCTTCTAGGTCAGTGGTCGGCAAACCGCAGCTTGTGAGCCACATGCAGCTCTTTGGCCCCGTGGCACGGACCACGAAGTTTCAATCGCACTGTATGTGCGCGCCCGCACATGGTATTTTTTGGAAGAGCTACACTCAAGGGGCCAGTTTGCCGACCACTGCTCTAGATGATAAGCCAAATAATTCAATGGAACTTATTACTATAATTGATCAACTTAATCAAAATGGCATGAATATATTTTTTAAAGTGTGTGTATCTATTCAGCAGATCTTTATATGGACCATTAGTCTGATCTTTATTGGGGCATTTGTTAAATCTTTCAATGAGTAACAGCAAACATTTTCAACATAAAAAAAAACCATACTATTTGAAAAACAAGTAAAAAAGAAAGATGATCCCGTTGTTAGTATTCCTCTCTTTAAATTGGCCAACACGCATTTATCCAATACAGAGAAATGAGAATCTTCTTAGCTAGAACTTTAAGTTACTGCCTTTCATATTATTGCAATGATATCCAATCTGCCTTATAAGCAAAATAGAAACAACACCATTGTATATGCACATATACCTAACTGATCATTTTTTCTACCTTACCAACCTCTGGTTCCATGATATTCTGACCACTGTTATGGATTAAAGCCAACTTGCCTGCCTACCTCAATTTTAGTTGCAGCAAAACTCTGCTAGTATTAACCCATCACCTGAAGTTTGGCAATGCATCCCAGGCCAGTTATAGAAATGCCTTAATCCACAACCTGAAATTTAAAATATCAAGGGGCTGGGCTCCAGGGATTTGAGTCAAGAACAGAGCACTCTGAGTATCCAAACTGAGATTGGCTCTTTTCTCTGCCTGGAAATGTCCTTAGCAAGGGGTCCTGAATATTGTGTTGACTAACAGAAATTTAATATGAAGAGGAAAATTCCCTTGAATCCTACCACCTTAAAAACACCTTGTATAACAAAAGGATACAATGAGTAGATCCTCACTGGGTTCAAAGCCTGAATACCTAGCCTCTTGTACTTCAGTATAAAGACAGCTATTTCCTGGAATACTACCTTGTTTTTATAAGTTCCACTGTTGTCCTCATGTAAAATTGTGTAGATAAAGAAAAACATGGGTAATCAACAAATTAAGGAATAAAAGTATAAGTTAGAAAAAGAAATACATGTTAACAAATGCTGACACACAGAAGAGCAAAGAAAAATATATGAGGACACACCGAAGGCCAAGGCCTGAGGACAGGCAAAACTGAAAGGACATGTAATGATTGAAAGAAAAGCACAGGAAAGACAGAGTAGAGGAGATATTTGAATAATATCATAGGTAGGAAAATGTATGTTCTATGAGCTGAGGAATAATCCCAATGTTATAATGAGCTATGAAATAGGAAGACAACATTTCTTTTATCCAAAAGCTTTATGACAGGTAAGGATTGGCTACAATATACAAAACAAATAGTTCTAACCTTCATAATAGGCACAAAAAGTGATACTTATTTAGGAACACAAAAGGGTAGTTAATAACTTTATACCATTTAAAATTTTTAACTGTGGAAAACATCTTAAATTCCACTTTGCTACCCACTTGCTTTATTTTTAAAAATTATGGAAGTGCCATATAAGTCATCTATAGAAGGTGAATGGTATCACTTATCTAAATAATAATAAAAGAAACAGTTGATAGCACATTCATTCTTATAATGCCACTGACACTGAATCAACTATTATAACATTCAAACCAAGGAGAAAACGATGAGCAGGGTTGGCATTGTCTCTTACCCTGAAGCTGGACTGGAGCCCCTTTTCTATGAAGAGCACATGTGTAGGTTAGGAAAACAGGATGTGAAATGATATGAAGATGTGTGTGGCAATATTCAGAAAGAAGGCAAGAAAAAGCTTAATTCTCCTCTGAAAAGCAGTTCTGAAATGTGGATTCATTAATAAAAACCTGTCACCTACCAATCAGCATAAGCATTTAGAAACTGATGGAAACAGTACAATACCTACCCTTTCAATCAGTATTCAACTACCCCACAACTGTTGGAGTTTAGCTGCCAGGAATTTTTGTCAAGATTGCATTTTCCTCTCCTTTGTTTGTTCTCTATTTACAATTGTGATAGAACTATGTGAAGCTTAGTTTTTACTGAAGTGAGAGACACCTTAGCTAGATAACTAGGCTCAATGTGGATAGGTGCCCTGTAGGAAGTCCATACAACTCCACCAATACTCCTTAATCTCTCCATATCTCAATCCTTTTGATAGTCTTCAGCTGAGACTACACCCATGTAGTCCTTTCACTTATATCTCAAATACATTTTCAAGTCTCAGCATTTCCTGAGAGCAGGTAGTTAACAGTCAAACTTCCTCTTCTGAGAAATCCTGAAAAAAGAGGTGGAGTGGGAGTAGGAAATAAGATAGTTTTGCTGCCAATCCAATCAGAACTATTACATCTTGCTAATAAAATATTTCAATAGCTGGTAGGAGTGGTCCGGAAGATTATGTTTGTTATATAAGTGTACATAAGCCTCACTGCAGATAATCTCAAATGCTGCTGATGCTGATGATGATGACAATGATGTTGAGGATGATGACAGCGACCTCTTTTAGTACCTGTGACAAGCATTGTTCTAGGTGTTATGTTATGTATGTATTATCTCATTTAATCCTCACACTCTAAAAAAATGTCCTTCTTAGGTAAAATTATTTTCATCTTCACTTGATACAGGATTCTGAGACACAGAAAGAAGCTAGTTAAAGCAATTTTAATATATTTAGCTTATTTAAGTTAAAACAAAATGTACACCTGTTTGGCCAACTGTTTGTAGCAGGACCAAGGGCTGTCACTGACTCTAGATTTGCTGTCTCATTGTTCTTCTTGCTTAAACTGTACCACAATGTATCATCTATTTAAAGTCAGTGAGAGTTTAAAGGTTTTGAGGTTTTTTAAGTTAGGAAGTGCTTAAGGGACTTACAAGTGAATGTAGGATCCTTCCAGAGTTTTTACTTTAATCCTTTTCCCCACCCCAGGCAATATTTCCTGGATGTCTAGGGCACAGCTATTTAGACTATAATTTATTTAGTAATTTACCTTTATTTTTTAAATATATTTTTATTGATTTCAGAGAGGAAGGAAGAGGGAGAGAGAGAGATAGAAACATCAGTGATGAGAATCATTGATTGGCTGCCTCCTGGATGACCCCTGGGCATCAAGCCTGCAGCCCAGGCATGTGCCCTGACCAGGAATCAAACTGTGACCTGCTGATTCATAGGTCCATGCTCAACCACTGAGCAATACTGGCCCGGCTAGTGATTCACCTTTAAAAAGTCTTTACATATCATTCAACTTAAATGTCATTAAATCAACAACCTTGTATACTTTTTACTCACATTTCATCGGTTTGCATAATTAAATTATAATTGCACATTTGATTGGACTAAAAAAATTGAAAACACACACAAATAACTATAGGTAACCATACCAGCGGATAAGCATATAAACAGAAATGCACCATTTTCAGAATGTATTCTATTGGTCTGAAGCAGGGATTGGCGCTAAGAGGACTGCTTATTCATAGTTTCCCTAATTCTCAAAGAATACTATTTAATAAGTATATTATGTTTCTCGCAGAATTAATTTACAATTGAAAAATATAATCAGATTTGATAGAGGGGTTTATAATAATACCAAAATTCTACACTAAAAGGGTAACATTTTTCTTATCTTTCTCAATTAGAAATCCTCAGAGATTCCTTCACTGATAAAAACTAAAGTCACAAATTTTTATCCCAAATTGAATTAAGTATAAGAAAGCCACTTCCCAAAGCATGAACATCCCCAACCAGACCACACAAAAACTTATAATAAATGAAGAAACTTAGGCTTTAATAAAGAAACTTCCTAATAAAGGAAACCATCACCTAATGGAAAAAACTAGACTGAAAGGTCAGGTTCAGCCACGTACTACTTGTTTGCTGTGGGGTAAGTTACTTCTCCCAGAGCTACAGTACCCTATCTAAAAAAGAAGACAATAATACCTTTCCCATCTCACAGAACTATAATCAGAATTATATAAAATAAAACATAAAAAAACTATCAACCATCATACACATATAAGTTATTATTATTGGAAAATCCTACTTTGTATTTTGGACACAGAACTTAAGAGTCAGGGGAGGCCATTTCACAAGTGACGAGGCTGATAGCCAAAAGTTTAAATTCCTTTTCTACTTACAGTAGCATGGATGATAGAGCAGAAATAGAGAATTCTTGATTAACCAGGAAAAGAATATCACAGTCCAGGGAGTGGGATCAATTGGAGATTCAAGGAAACAGAAGTCCCAGAATGAACTAATGCTGCAGTGTAAACTGTCATCAGAGATAAGATGTTAAAGGCTGAGCAGTTTTATACAATAAGTCCTAGTAGTGTGGTAAAGATATTAGAGAAGAGATTTAAAACATCAACAACAACAAAATGCAACTATATCAAATACAGATAACTATTTACCTTACACAATAAAATTTTGATGCCTTTTCAAAATACAAAAAAGTGATGAACTTGAGATAATTCTCTTATTTATGTTATTCCTTTCTACTGGTCAGAATAATTACCCATAGGTTAGGAAGTTAAGAAAACAATAGGATGGACGTCAGTGAAGTTCAAGCACTTTAATTGGATTCCTCTGGGTATAGTTTCTTTCCCTTTTTTTCTGGCCATTAATTCAGCAGGGGAAAATTATCTAACACAGCACTACGGCATGAAGGGACAGACCCTGAGAGCCTATCTCTCTATGATGACTGTTCTTGTGCATCCAGGCCGCCTATTGAAACTAACAATGCCTGCTGCTGCTACCGAAGAGGATCATCCAAACTCTGAAAATGAAACACATCATACAAAGGGATGAAAGAATACTTATTCCACAGGGTTTAGCTTGCAGCTGGTCATGCATGCCAGAGGGTTGTGCCATGAGGATGAGAAAGAAGCTTCCAAAGAGAATGGCTGTGGCAGCCAACTGGACATTTTGAAATACTTAGGAAACTGTTCTTTTGAAACTAAGGCAAATAACTAGACTTCTTTATAACAGAACTTGGAGAGTCGGGGTTTTTTCATCTCTGCAATTCACCAGGTGTAAATATTCTTGTGATTAAAAGAAACTTAAAAATTTTCTAATTGGTTATAGTCATTTGGGGTTCCCCGTTTATAGTAAGAGACCATATTATATAATTGATTTGTTTCCCTCTGGATTAGAGCTCAATGCTACTTCAGAGCTTAAAAATGTATACAGGAATAGATGTTGTTTTCTGCAAATGATTCAAGTGCACTGAATAATACGTTTGTTATACAAAACAGCACAGTGGTTAAGACCACAGATGTTGAGGGCAGATCAGCAGTGAAACTGAAGGGACACTCATCATATGGCATCCGGTCCAATGTGCTCTAATAGCATGGAATAGTTGTATAGAGTGAGTTTGCCCACAAAAGGTGTTCCAAATAGAGTTAAAAGTTATCAGAACCTTCCCTGCAGCCGCCATTGCTCCTGCCCCTCAACTGGTCCCAGCAAGGTGTAATGCAGTTTTTCAGGTTCCCTGAACGTCAATGTCTAAAGCACAGTCAAAAGCAGCTCCTAAGACTTTGGAAAGATATGTCACAGGGAAACACCAGCCTTCTATCCTATAATGAATTTACTTGCACCTTCCCAAACTATAAACATTTGCTCTCCCTCCCTAGTCCTTCCCCTATCCTGTTCCAAAAAACTCATCTTTCTCTGTTTATTAAATTAAAGTAAAAAATTCCTTTTGTTGCACATAATGGTACACACATTAGACTCAGAAATCCATTTTTACCTCTTACACCACTGATTCCAAATAACTCTGCCATAAGTAGATGTGTAGCCTTTTGGAAGTTACTTAATCTAATTCTGCCTTAGGTTTCTTATTGACAAAATGTAAATAAATATCTGTCTTATGAGAATGTTGTGAAGAGTAAGAAGATAATATTTACCTCGTAGTTCAGTTACCAGTGCAAAGGGTGATTCAATAAATAGTAGTCATTGTGTCTACAAGAGGAGTAACAAATAGTTCACATAAGAAACTGAACTGAGAAAGGGGGTATAATATAAAAAATATTCTCCTACCTTGTCAGCACGCTATTGTTGATTCAAACATTGTGTCATTTTTCTCAGGTTAGATCACACTTTACAAGAAGCATTACTTCCTTGAGGATTATGCCGAAGGGAACAGAACTCATTGGAGAAATATTTCCGTTGCACATATTCAATCCATTAGTTCTAATTAATGCCTTTCAGACCACTGTAAACAAGTTCTTGGTACAAGTGTTTTAACTTTTCAAAGAGCCACTATTATATTCTATGCAGAAATGTTTGGCATTGAAGGGTATCCATAATTGTTCTAATGTTTCTTGTTCCCCCACTCTACCACCACTTCTACTCTTTCAGTAGCTCTTATAACTTCTTTCAAAAAGAGAAGACAATTTGGATGGAAATTGATACTACAAAACCAAAGTTAAAATATATTTGCGAAAAATTAATCTCACTCTTTCATTCTACAGGTACCATCTCATTCAATTGCACAAAATAAACTTTTGACCCTGAGTCCATTACCAACATATTCTAAGGACAGATGCAATCTTTCAGAAAAACCTAACAACAGGGAAATAAAAAAAAAATATATATATATATATATATATATATATATATATATATATAGTATCCAAATAAAGAGATTATAATAAAAATGTATATAAAAAGAGACAATGATATTTGTAGTACAATAGAAATTTATCCATACGCAGTAAAATAAAATACATAATTCATTTCACATAAAATATTTTAAATTCAAGTTTTAGTCTAATAAAAACACTAAAATGGACTTTAGATAAATTTCTACCATTAATTATTTCTTTATAACATGAAATTTTATTTTCAAATTATTATACTACAATCCTTCAAAGACAAAAAATTCTTTTTCATTCTAAAGGAATTGATCAACTATTTGTGAAAATCGGACAGCATTTTTCTCACAATCCTTTTTAGTAGCACCCATCCAATTAGTCACCAGATCCTGTCAATGTTCTCTTTCTGTTCCCATTTGTACTGCCCCAAATCCTAAATATGTAGTTTAATTATTTTGAACTACTGTCTTCTGCCATCCATCTTTATGCTTCTAGTTACCTGCTTCAAAAAGGGGAGGTGGGAGGGTTCATGGAGTTTCCCTTAAAAACCCTGAGTGTTTTACTGATTAAAATGCAAGCTCTAGCTTATCATTCAATTCAGAAGATACCAACTGCCTGCTATGTTCCAGACTCTAAACAGAGTAGTGGGCTGGTAGTGGAAATAAAGATGAACCAGACATAGTCCTCCTTCCCAAAGATGCCAGTGGAGTGCGGAGGCAGATAAAAACTAACACTTGCAAAGGGTAACTGAATACATGGTGCTAACAGAATTAGATGGTAAATCCTAAACTCAATGAGAAAAGTAAAAGTAATATGATGGTATTCTGCTTCCAAAAATGAAAGAGTGACAGAAACAGGATTTAGCCTCCTGCCTTAAACAACTAAGAAGTAGACAAATAATGGTTTACAGACATTGGACAAGAGGCAGCACATGACAAGGTCAGCCCTACAACTGTTTTAACGTACTCTGAGAGGGAGAACCAAACAGCCTGCCTTGCCCAGGGCCACACTGCTAACAAGGAGTAGAGTTGGGCTTCAGGAAGGAGTCTGACTACAAAGTCCCCAGAAGTTTCAATTTTTACTTTCCTACCACCTTTAAATATTTGAATAGACTATACATACCTCAGCCTAGCAATCAACTCACTCCTACTCTAATAGTCTTCCTTGCCCTATAGAAATTATGCTTCAAGGTTTGAGTTTAAACATTACTTCACCCAACAAAGCTCCGCCAATTCTACTGCACGTAGGCACAGTAAAAATTAGTATTATCATCCTCTATAATACTGTATTTATTTATTTTTATTGTTTTATGGAATTACTTTTATTCTGCTTTATCTAATAATAATGCTAATATTAATTAAAATTTATTGAGTGCTCACTACATTGTTACTATAAATGCTGTACACATACCAAATCATTTAATCCTCTGGACAATCCTACGCAGTAGGCATTATTTTGTAGGTAAGAAAACTGAAACTGAAACACAGAGACAAAATAACTTGCCTAAAGTTACACAACTAGTAAGCTTCAGAGCAGGGATTCAAACCAAATAATCTGGCTCCAAAATCAGTACACATTACCCAGTTTTTTGCTGTCTACTGGACTTCCTGAATAGAGACAGTTCATTTAACTGATCTTGCTATTTGTATATCTCATACAACCCAGAGCAATATTTTATATCTAATAGATACTCTATGTTGTTTTCCATATGAATGAGTGAACAAAGGAACACTTTGAAGCTGTGGAGGAGTACTTACACTAAGTAATAAACCAGAATGTGGGTAAACTAAACTATGGACAAAAATGTACCTATAATTCTGAGAAATTATTTCTCATCCTTGCAGCTCCTCAGAAATTTCATCCACAGCAATCAAAGCTCTTACATGCTCCAATGATGGAGTCTTACTTCACCCTTAACTAGTTTCAATATTGGCAAATAACAGATATATACTTGTATGTTTATTTTTAACTACCATTATGAGACATATTTCATACAGTTATTATAAACATAAAATAATGTTACTAGTAACAATACATATAAGTGAAAAATATGTGTGTGGGTGTGAGTGAAGAACTAACAAAGGTAACAATAAAATAATAGCAATAAAAACAACTACAATTTCCCAGCACTTACCATGAGGCCAAGCACCTGTATTATCATTGTTAATGGCATTACATAATGCCAGTGCATTATTTTGCTTAACCCTCACAACAATGAGGAATAAGATGAGCCCTGAAATTCTAGCATTCCCATTTTTAACAATAGATTTTTTTCAGATGAATTAAAAGAGCAATTTGCAATGTTAGTATCCATTTTATTAAAGGTCATAGGACTACCACTTTGGACTACATTTTTAATCAATTATTGTTTTTCATAAACTTTATCAAAAAGTTACATAATGGGCTGGCAAGCACTATTATTCTGCTTATATCAATACCATCATGAGTTCATATATGTTCAATATTTATGGCACAAGAGCTCATTTGCAAATCAGTGCATTGTTTACTAATAAAATGTAGTAAAGTTGCAAGATTCTTGAGGTTGAACATCATGGTTATAGGACTTTAAATTAGATGCTCACATTCACTTACATAGTTAACAAGTGCTAGAATCAATACATTTTGTAAATTGAATAATCACTGTAATTCAGTGGTCAGCAAACTGTGGCTCG
Organism: Myotis myotis; assembly: GCF_014108235.1. NCBI lineage: Eukaryota > Metazoa > Chordata > Mammalia > Chiroptera > Vespertilionidae > Myotis > Myotis myotis. The sequence continues at coordinate 152,485,373 of NW_023416324.1, forward strand.
CGAGCCACATGCAGCTCTTTGGCCCCTTGAGTGTGGTTCTTCCACAAAATACCAACTTCTGAGCATGGGCCACGAAGTTTCAATCGCATTGTACATGCGCGCCTGCACATGGTATTTTGTGGAAGGGCCACACTTAAGGGGCCAAAGAGCCGCATGTGGCTCACGAGCCGCAGTTTGCTGACCACTGGTTTAGGTCAGTGGTCGGCAAACTCATTAGTCAACAGAGCCAAATATCAACAGTACAACAATTGAAATTTCTTTTGAGAGCCAAATTTTTTAAATTTAAACTATATAGGTAAGTAAATTGTTATTAACTTAATTAGGGTACTCCTAAGGCTTAGGAAGAGCCACACTCAAGGGGCCAAAAAGCCGCATGTGGCTCGCGAGCCGCAGTTTGCCAACCACAGATTAGGTGATCAAGAAGTTCCCTCTACTTATTCTCCAGAATTAAAGAGTCATGCATACAATAATTATAAGTAACGGAAATATATGTGCACAGCTACAAAACATCCTAATCTCAGAATTAATCTTCAGTCCAAGTGTCTTAAATCAAAGTTTTATCAGAAAGTTAAAGTTTTTTTATTTCTATAATTCACTCCATTCTTACAGTAAAAATCTTGATTTAATAAACCTTTAAAAATCCAATAACATGTTAGTAGTACTTTAATAATAATGATGATAACATTATATTACATCATTTCATATCACATTATTTAATAAATATCAGTAGTCAAGTGCTTACTATCTGCTATGCAAAATATTAGGTGCTTTACTATATGATCTCATTTACTCTCCATCACTCTGGGAGTTTGGTTTTCTTATTTGCATTTTACATATGAGAAATAGTTCAGAATAACTTGTCCATGGTCTCACAGATACCAAGCACTGCTAGACTGGGTGCTCAAACTCACCTCATGTAACACTAACAATAAGAGAATTTTGCAAAGTGGGATTTTGCAAAATTAAACTACAAAAATAAACAGCTTCCCTATACTGAAACAAAAGGCCACTTAGAAAATATATGGAAGAGAAGAGTCTGTTTAGAATATTATATATGTAAAAAGGTAAGCAAGCAGGTAAATACATAAATGAATAGAACACCAAGGAACAAAGAGTAACAAATGTTTAAAACCTCAATAAGGAAAACTATACAACATTTCTAAAGAACACAACACTTACTGAGCAAATGGGGGTAGGGAGAAGCAGATTCTTAGGTAAGAAGATTCTACCTCATAAAGATATTAATTGTCCCTATGTTAATTCATATTTTATCATAATTCCAATAAAAATACTATCAGGTTTTTTTTACTTCAAGGTCTACAATGGCAGAGGTGGGATAGGTTAACACTTCAGATACTAAAACATATTCTAAAGCCTCTATAATTAAAATAATGTGATAATTCCATATGAATAGACAGACTAATTGCACAAAACAGAAAATATAAAAACATGTATTACTGTTTAGAAAAATGTATAATAGGAAACCATGTAAGTACTGGAAGAAAACATAAATGAATTCCTTTTACAAACTGTAAGTGGGAAATTTTTTCCCAATTATACCTCAATTATATAAGACCCAATGAAGTCAACCAAACAATATTAAAAGCCAATGCCTCTTTTGGTCAGATAATTGTCATTCTCATGGATTCTATGGAAAGCAAAATCCAACATACTTCTGGGAATCACAGAAACTATGGACTTAATTCAGTAGAACAAACTCTAACACCTTCACCTTCTTCACCATCATGTTAAAACAGCAGCAGAAAGATTGTAGTAATATGACCCAAACTTCCAAGAACCTAAACCACATCTGTAGGACTTAGTTAGAAATAAAGTACACTACCTCATATTCCAATTATTCATTTCAAAGACTTCTTATTGCATTTCTGGACTATACTTACTTTAAAAGGGATTACAATCTTTGAATATCTTAATCCACTATTTATATTAAAAAATGCAAAAGGGATTTCTATGTGCTAAAGGGTAAGGGCCTTTAATAGATATTTAGATTTATCCTATAATTAAAAAATAATAATAATGCAAATGTATGCAAAAGCTCTGTAAACAATATTTTCAAAAAATTTGTTGTGGAGAAGGACCTCTGGTGTCCAGCTGGATTCAAGCCAGTCTACAGTGGCTATTGATTGCATAGCACTTGAGTCCACCACGATAAGACGGTAATCTTTGCTTACTTTGAGGTATTGTACTTCACCCTGAAAGTGTTCAGCCTCTAAAATTTTTAAAGATTATGTCTAAGAAGAAAAATCTTGGTTGTTTTATGTTTTTCCCAATAAACATTTCAACAAGCATGATATATATACATTCTTTGCGCACTGAATACACCATCACTGACTGGCAGGAATATATCTCACACACAATAGTTACAGTGTCTGATTAGTGTCTCTGAACATATAGATAACATCTACATTTATAAAAATGAATAGTGTCTCCACAAGTAGCTTCTGAACAAGCTTTCTAAGAAACAACATAAAAATGGTACATTGGCAAAAGATATGATCACAGCCTTGCTGTAAGCCAGCAAGCAAATGAAAACCTGCACTATTCCTTATGATCAGGGTTTCACCCATTTATTTGGTTAATCATTCAAATGGCTAAACAGACCTCTAATTTGAAAATAAAAACCAATTGATGCAATCACAAACAAGTTCTAAAATTGCGGTTTATAAAAATTGAAATCTTGTTCTAAGCCAAAACACACACACAGTTACCTTTTCCTAATCAGAGCATTCATTTCTCCTCATTATGATCTCACAAGCACATTAAAATCTTATTAACATTAATTACTTCTGAGCGCCTATGCATGAGCAGTAACAGTTGTGAGCGTGCGCGTGTCTGGATCATATCTACATTTATATACCTTGCTGCACTTTGCTTATAAAATATATGAAAATATTTCTGCTAACACCAATTAGCTAATTTCACACACACACACACACACACACACACACACACACACACACACAGAGTAAACTGCTGTCTCACTGCACAGCCTATCAGAAACCAGTAAACATATGGACAAACGGATGGGAAAGAAAGCAGAAATATCTCTTGAATGTGAGAACTAAAATGCTTTATACTTGAGCCTTAATTTTTGAGGTGAAAACAAGTTGGGAGAAGAAAGTAACAAAAAAAAAATGTAAAAAACATTAAAAATTAGAAAACCAAACGTTCTCTGTTCTACACAGATGGGTTCAAAGATAAAAATGATAGACAAAGAAAAACTGGCAAGCAAAAAGCAGCAAGCACAGAAGAGGTAGAAAGAGACAGATAAACAAATATACAGAAATGAAAGGGTCCCTCTATACATGTGTATATATGCATGTACACACAACACATATACACATTTGCTTCATATAATTATATTCAAATTATAATGTGAATAATACAAACTTTACTCTGGCCATAAGGTAAAAATAATAGCACACAACACCTCAAAATCAAACAGGCTGTCCTGCTCAATCCCAATGATTTATGGATTCTATTTATACAAACAACATTACATATAGGAATTATTCATCCTATGAAACTCAATGTAAATGTAAAAAACTAGGCAGTTACAGGCACAAAACTTCATATGTATAATCCTTATATCTTTTCTTCACTCAGCATCCAACTATTTTACCATTCATATATATATAGTCCATCAAATTATGTCCTTCTCTCCATCCTCATCTTTCCTTTAATACGAATATTCACAAATAATTAACTACTGGCCCTTACATCCGCATTTTCTTATTTGATCCCATCTTCTCCTCACAGGCTACGGTTTATACTAAAACTAAGACATATGAAATACCATTGTATCTATATCTATACATTCTGAGTCTGTCATCTTTAATTTTTGTCATTGACCACTGTTTCAACATTCTTACTATATTGTTTTCTTGAAAAAATATTTCAAAATTTCTATAGAAAACACCAGAGCATCAGCCAAAAAAAAAAAAAAAGAGTTCATGTTCAGTTCCATAATAACTTTTTCAGTGAGAAAAACACTTAACTTCATTGGGTCCCAATGCCCATATTTGTATAAACAAGAATAAAAGAATAAAATGTAGAAAAGTACAAGACAGTTAACCATCCAGCACAATTAATGCTCAAGTTGACTTAAGCAATTATAGCTCATTCTATGTTCTACCTATTGTCCAGCAGCCTCATCAGCCTACAGTTTGGGGTCAATGACATATAGCTGCACAAGTGCGTACCCTTCAGGACTGCTATATAACAAAGGTCTAAGAGCTGTCTCTATAGGGTATAATGTTTTTTAGAGAATAAATACCAGCAGTTGGGAGTAGAATTTAGAGTTTTTATGAAATAGTATTTAAAATATATGTCACTGGTATCAATATAAAGTTTAAACTGTAGTCAATAATACTCTGAATTTTATTTTAATGTAATGTTATTCAACATGCTCAAAACTGAACAAAATATAATGGACATTCTCTGGGAAACCTAAAACATATTAATGTAAACATCATTAGAAAATAAAGTGTTAAAGGTTTTTTTAAAAAATAAACTAGAGGATAATAAAATCAGGCTGAATACACAATAAAATGGTATTTAAAAATAAGCAAAAGTAACTTTTAGTAATCGCCTCTTAAAAAACTGAAATTACCTTCTTATGAAGTTTATATAGACTTTATATAGGTCAGGAGCAATTGCTATAGTAGCATTTCTGACTTGTAAATATTCTGATTTACCAGATTTATCCAACAGAATTAAGTGTGCCCTTTACAAGAAAGCCTACAGAAATGAGAAAACAAAAATCTGAAAGAAAAAAAATAGTGACTTACAATACCACTTTGTTTTAAAAATACATTCATTTTTAAATGATAAACACTTAAATATTTGTTTGTAGGTCATTAATAGCTTAAGAGAAACTAGGTACCAAAAATTAAAGTATTAGCAACCACTGTCAAATGAAGGTCATTTTGATTTTATTTTTAAATCTCTAAATGTACAGATGAGTGGAAAAAGATATTTCTCAAAAAATCAATTAACATTTTCAAGAATATGTGAATAAAGACAGATCTCTAATGATCAGAGAAGTATGGAAAAGGAGAAGGCAGAAAATAAATAATCTTAAGCAAACATCAAAATAACCACAATGCTATATTACTGTCTGCTTGTTGCAGATAGCTTCCCAACAATCCACTAATAAATGACAATGACAGAACCAGCAAAAAGTACAAAAACAGGTTGAGACTTAGAACCCACCTTCCCTCTACTAAGTCCCACATCAGAAAATGTAATGCTTAGATGGTCACATTTCATTATCAGTGGTATACTTGGCATTTGAACCAAGTCTAAAAATCAGTCTTTGTTTTCCACTAAAAGCTATTAAGCTGAGGTTTACTTAACTCTTTCCTGTTTGAAGGGGTGTGGGGGCTTCTCAAGGATTGCTGAAATTGGAGGCTACATATGAAAAAGACAGTTCATCCTTTCCAAAAAAGATATTCATCCAGATTGCCCTCCAATCCGTGAAATCTGAGATGCCTAAGGAATCTTCTTTGTGAAAGCCTTACAAATATATCCAAAGATGGTGAGTCCCATATGGCTCTGATAAATGAAACCTATTATTGTGAATTTCAAGCTCTTCTTTAAAACAAAACACTATTGGGTGAATTTGGTGTTCATGAAATAAAGCACTAATTGCGTGGCCTAACAACACTCTAAATCCTCTCCCTAGCAGACATTTTAAGTTGTGCCAAATTGGTTTTGGGATGTGAACAAATATCCTGGAGCCAGACTCTCACATGCACAGCAGTACTCCCTGGAAGTAAGTTGGACACTCTTGGAAACTGCATTAACTCTTTCAGGCCACCAGGGAACCTAACTTGCACTAAAATAAAGTCCTCTTTTAAGATGAAAACAAGTCATTCCGTTTACAGTTGAACCCAAGTAAAAGGTAAAATAGCAAAAACTGATTTTTGGCCAGCTCAGCACTAAAGTATCCATAGGTATTAGATAGGTCCTATACCCCAAAAGGATGCTTATTCAAATGCATCCGGAAATTCTTATTCCTCTTTTCCTATTGTGCATAATTTCCAAGACCTTAATAACAGTTGTGTGCATTCAGGAGAGGAGGATTCATTTTAAGCTTAATATGCCATATTTGCCTCAGGCAGAATGATAAGAAACTTTTGTTCCTTAGGTAACCACTGTCACCTTATTATAACAGGAAACTTCTTGAATTTTTGTTCACCACATGAGACATAATTTCCACACTAAATTCTTTTCTGTGGTCTTCCCATCCTGGTTCAGTAAGCTGCCTACAACCCTGGAATTGCCTATTTAAATGGCAATTAATCTAATCCCATCTTCCTAATATTAAAATTTAAGAATAAAAACAATTTTTAAAAGTATCTAAATGTAAAAAAAAAAATTGTAACCACTAGCTTCTTCTTTCTTCCCCCTTCCTCCTCCCCTGCCCCCCACATCTTAATTTCTTCAAAACAAAGTAATTTCTTTAATCATCACCGGGGGGGGGGGTTGTTTTTATTGATTTTAGAAAGACAGAAAGAGAGAGAAACATAGATTGGTTGTCTCCCATATGAGCCCCAAATGGAGATTGAACAGGCAACCTAGGTATGTGTCTTGACTGGGAATCGAACCCGAAACCTTTTGGTGTACAGGACAATGCTACAATCAACTGAGCCACATGGCCAGGGCCAAGTTGTTACTATTTAGGAGAATTTTAATGAAGCATTCTATTTGCAGTATGCTGTAGGTAGTATTGCCTCTCTTAGCTCACTGATAAATACCCTGGATAACATTTGTCCTCAAGATTACCCAAAGTCCACTAACTATATTTTTACGCTTTTAGGTCACTGCCATTCTACAGCTCTCCTCTTTCATCTTAAAGATTTAGTAAAAATATAGATTTTTTAAAATTACTTTTTTGGGGTAGGAAATAACTAAATGCCCATGAAGAGGATTTGTGTGGTGTTGTTTCTTTCTTTTTTAACCATTTGTAGTTTAAGCCTTCTGCAATATATTTCTTAGAGAATCATATTTAATTTCCTGCCAATTGGTGTGAATTTGTATTACCAGAAGCCTATATTCCATTTCTATCAAAGCCTTATATTCTAACAATTAGCCTGTGTGTGCTGCTACATAAAAACAACAACCACCTCCTCTAAAAGGAAACGAACCGCTATTTGCAAGTAGATAGGACACATTTGGTGAATCAAATATGTAGCTGCTTCTGACCTCAATTAATTCAAACTGTAATTCTTAGAATAGAAATCAAGGCTGCAGATGTGTCAACATGAGGATATATACCTGGATTTCATTTGGGTTTTGAAGCTTGAAAAACTCTTAAATATTTCCTAATAAAAATGTAGAGGGTACATTAGTACACTGTGGCCTGTTCATACCATGTCTGATATAATGGCATCACTTCTAAGTTAGTTGCTCGTAACCAAATAAACTCATATTGTAGTTGAGTTTGACTGATATCTAGGACCACACTAATGGCACTAAGAGGTGAATGGCAATACTCACCAAGCACCCCAACATCAAAATGTTTTGCCAATTTTTTTAAAGCAAATATTTATTATTTCGGTGAGAAATTGACTCAATATATATTCACAACTCTGACAGAGTGATACTAGGGCTAAGAAACAACCTTCCCACAAAGTCCAAACAAAGGAGATATTTGTGGACAGTTATAGACCAGTTAAGGAGGACTAAAGTTCTGATTCACATTTCTATCACAGTCCCTTTTCCACCTTAATGCCATATAATGACAGCCACTTAGGAGAAAAAGTATCAAAACAGCATAGGTTAATTTCAGAATCCTATGATCAATTGTAATTAGAACTTTTAAAAATGGCCTATCCTTTATGAGATGCCCATCACATTTTTCATGTTTAGAGCTCTGCTATGAGTTCAGACCCAATTTATTCAAAGCCATCTTTATTTTCTGCTTCCATGTTCATTACTTACACAATCCCAATAAAACAGAGGTAGAAGGCTTAACATGATGCATACTGTCCTCACAACTCAGCTAATTCTAAACAGCCTTGCTAGTAAAACATATTTATTCAACGAGCTTCTAAACCTGAATTTATAAGCAGAATAGTTTTTTAGATATTGAAAGAAAGTAGCAAAAAAAAAAAAAAAAGGAAAGGAAAGGGAGTAGGTCAGGGATATTAGAAAGGCATCTTAATCAAAAAAGAAACTGACTGGACTGTCCAACTGTCTTATTGAAATAATGAGTAACCTAGTTCCTACGACTAATCCCAACACTGTAACCTATGGTGAAACTTTAGGCAAGTAATTCAACCTCTATTGACTTTTATTTCTTAATCTGTAAAACAGGGGTAAGTTTCAGAGACCAATTGCTTTATGCATCCCTACACTGCCTAGGATATTTTAAAATATATTTCCTGAACCAAAACCTCACAAACATGCCATCAGTTATTTTCCCTCCTTTTTCCTGTCTCCTTTGCCTCTGCAGAGAAATAAAATTAGTGGTCAAAGTTAAACAAGCCCAGTGGGCAGGACAGACTTTGGTTTAAGGAAAGGGATGGAGTAAGTTGTGTTAAAGTGCTTATTTGGCCCCAAAAGGTTCATTGTTGGGATACTACCTCCCACAACTAGCCCTACTGGAATTTTTCTCAGGAAAATGGAGAACTGTTTTAAGATAGACATGCCCTTTAAGTTGGTCTCAAATCAAAATAAATTTAGGATATTCAAAAACACCCTACAGGATTTTCCCTGTGGAACCTAAATAAATCACTGACCAAATTTTCCAATTTATGCTCCGCTGCTAAATGGAACTTTATTTTTAAAATCATGTTTTAATTTCTATATCTGAAAAAGGAATTAAGGTACAGTTCTTCACTTTATATTTTTACCCTTCTCACTTCATGGTAGCATCCATTCACTTGATAAAATTTAAAAGAATGCCATTTGGGAAAAGACCACCCTTTGAGAAGAAAGTTGAAACAGAACCCAAATTTCCAATAAACTTGAAAGTCTGCTAATGACAACACTAAATCCTCTGGTTAGTGACTTTGTGGGTCTTTTTAAAAATGTATCTTTTTTCATAAGTACAGAGGCATAATATATGTATATCAAAATTTATAAAACCACTAGAGGACCAGTGCATGAATTCATGCATGGGTGGGGTCGGCTGGCCTGGCCCCAATCTCCGGATCAGTACTGGGCCTGGCGGGAGGAAGAAACAGTGGGAGATTGGCCAGTTGGCCCGCACTGATCGGAGCTTTCAGGCCCAGGCTGGCTGGGGGGAGGGGCCGCAGGCCTATCAGGGTGGGGTGGCTGATTGGAGGTGGGGCCAGCCGGGGGAAGGGGCCGCAGGCCCCGCCCCCTGATCGGGGTGGAAGAGGCCGATTAGGGGCGGGGCAGCTGGGGGGAAGGGCCAAAGGAGGTTGACATGCCAGCCCCAACCCCCAGAACAGGCCTGTTCGCTGGCCGAAGTGGGAGTCATAGCAACTGGTTGTTCTGGTTGTTATGGTGTTACGGTTGCTGGCTTTTTATATATATAGATGATTATCTTCACATTAAACTATACATTTCAGGGCTCCTTTAAATTGTCAACACCCCGTTTTATATAAAGTAGTATTAAATCTATAAAAATGTACAAACAATGTTTTTACAATTCAGGTAATGGGTAAATGAGAAATTGTATTAGGTTGCACACCACACTGTGTACCCAAGCTGTCATTTTATACTTTGAGGCACTTTTTAAAAATAAGAGCATCAGGAATGCTCAGGAATTGTGTGTGTTTTTAAATATATTTTTATTGATTTCAGAGAGGAAGGGAGAGGCGGAGAAAGATAGAAACATCAATGATGAGAGAGAATCACTGATCAGCTGCCTCTTGCATGCCCCCTACTGGGGATTGAGCCCGCAACCTGGGCATATGTCCTTAACTGGAATTGAACCCAGGACCCTTCAATCCACAGAGCCAAAACAGCTAGGACAGGATTCAGTTTTTAGATGTTATGAAGCACTGCTGCACTGAATCTACTAATACTGTCATTGGATTTTATATGCAAATCAATTATTTTAAGACCAATAACAATGGCTATGTCATGAAATTGTGTTTCATGATGTGTCATAATACATAAGATTGAAATTTTTCATTCACATAATCTATCCTATCAAAGAATTTCAAATCTCAAATAAAAACATAACAAAAGATTGTTCATGTCAAGTGACTTCCCAAAGACAATATTCATCTTAATGCCAAACTTTACAAGACAAAAGAACTTACTAGACTGATTCAATGTGCCAAACCAAGTTTGTTCCCCACAAAAGAAATGAACTTAAATCCCATAAAGTTTAATTACTATTTAGTGGCTTGTACTTATCAAATGGAGGAACAGCCTAATGATTCTGGAGGATAACTATAAAGTGCAGTCAGAAATTAGATGTACTAGTTCAAAGCTATCAAAGTTAGACTGAACCAGAGTTCAATTCTGGTTGTACCACTTACTAAATCTGCAATCTTGGGTAAGTCACTCTCCCACTTCTGGCTTTATCTGTAAACTGGGTTAAGAAATACCTCACAGCAAAGGCACAGGAGTCGGAGTGGGGGGATTAAAAGATCCATTAGACATTGTTCTTTAACAGTTCAATAATTATTATTACTACTAGAGGCCCAGTGCACAAAATTCGTGCATTGGGGGGGGGGGGTCCCCTCAGTTCAGCCTGCACCCTCTCCAATCCAGGACCCCTTGGGGGATGTCTAACTGCTGGTTTAGGCCCGATCCCAGGGGCCAGGCCTAAACCAGCAGTCAGACATCCCTCTCACAGTCCTGGACCACTGGCTCCTAATCACGCACCTGCCTGCCTGCCTGGTCGCCACTAACTGCCCCCCCCCCAACAGCTTGATCACCCCTCACTGCCTCTGCGTGCCAGCCTGATAGACCCTAACTGCCTCCCCCCCCCCCCGCCAGCCTAATCGCCCCCAATTGCTCCCCCTGCCGACCTTGTCACCCCTAACTGGCCCCCCTGCCGGCCTGGTTGCCCCCGTACTGCCCCCCTGCTGGCCTGGTTGCCCCCAACTGACCCTCCAGCCGGCCTGGTCACCCCTCACAGCCCCCCCGCCGGCCTGGTCACCCCACACAGCCTGCTTGTTCAGTCATTTGGTCATCCCTCACTAACCCCCCTGCCGGCCCGGTTGTAGGCAGCCATCTTGTGAGGGTGTGAGGGTTAATTTGCATATTAGCTCTTTATTACATAGGATTACTATACTACTTAGAACACTTCTGACTGCTCACAAAACTTGAATTCTACCTCCAGCTAAAAATTATTTCTCAATAGAAAAATATATCAATTTATTTTACTGGTGTAAGAATAATTATTATACCATCTCAGTAATGCACTTTGAAGCCCTTAAAGCTAGACATTACCATTTAACATAATAGAAACCTGGTAAAGCTTTATTGAATTTGGGAGGAAATAATATGATATAGAAAGAGTATAGGCTCTGAATCCTGGCTTTAACATTTAACAGCTATGTAAACTTAGCAATTTACTGTATGAGCTTCAGTTTTTTTGTTTTTGCTCTATAACATAGACAGAAAACCAGGGGATAAAATATAGTTTTTATAAAGATAAATTAAGCAATTATCAAAAGGTGCTGAGTAACTTTTCTTTAATTTTGGGTTTATAGGGTAACAGTGATAATTGCTGTTTTTCAAGCCTAACCTCTTCTTTTATTATTGTTAATCCTCACCCCAGGATATTATTCCATTTATTTATTTATTTATTTATTTATTTATTTATTTATTTAGAGAGACAGTGGAAGGGAGGGGGAGAAACAGAGAGAAATATCGATGTGTGATAGACTGATTGATTGGTTGCCTCCCACATGAACCCCGACCAGGGCTGGGGATTGAGCCTGCAATAGGGGTACACACCCTTGACAAAACCCAGGACTCTTCAGTCCTTGGGCCAACGCTCTACCCACTGACCAAACCGGCTAGGGCAAGCCTAAACTTTTCATACATAGCAGTTTCAATTTTGCCCTTCTATATAAAGTGAGTTTGTGTTTAATTTAAAAATAATATGGATCTAGCTGGTTTGGCTCAGTGGATAGAGCATCGGCCTATGGACTTGAAGGATTCCAGGTACAATTCCGGTCAAGAACACATGCTCAGGTTGCAGGCTCGATCCCCCGTGGGGGGCGTACAGGAGACAGCCAATCAATGATTCTCTCTCATCGATGTTTCTATCTCTCCCTCTCCCTTCCTCTCTGAAATCAATCTATATACTGGTATATGAAAGCCAAGTGTCCGGAACACCGAAACAACCGGAACGACTGATCACTATGACACACACTGCAACAGCCAACCAACCCAATTGGGGCCCCAATCACCCCACCCCCCAACTTCCCGCAGCCCCTCAACCCACCGGTCCGCTCCCAATCAGCCCCACCACCCAGATCAGGGGGCGGGGCTGGTGGCCAACTTCCCATGGCCCCTCCCTCCAGCCAGCCTGGCCCCTATCAGCCCCTATCGGGGTGGGCCAGCCGGACCCCACCAGTGCACGAATTTGTGCACCAGGTGTCTAGTAAAAATATATTTAAAAAAAATAAAAATAATATGAACAATGAAAATGAATTCAGGTGTTATAGGAAATGTATTTTAGCAATATACCCTAAAAACAAGAGCAGTATTAGAATTTATGAAGTAGTTTTTTAAAATATAGATGCTCCAACATGTGTCTAAATATTTTGATTTAAGATATCTGAGAGTAGGACCTACAAATCTACATTTTAAAAGCCCCTGGCTGATTATGATGTAAAACAGACAAGAAAAGTAGCATTTTTCTAACAGTTTTAGACCAACTGGAACTCAGGATGCCTGAGTTCCGAAACCCCAGACATATTAGGGATGGAGCTCAGAAATTTGAATTGTAACAAACTCCCTAGGTAATTTTAAGTACAATAAAATTTAAGAACTACTGGACTAGCGTCCAATACTACAAATTAAAGACTTGGATGGGGCAGGTACAGGGTCAGAGGGAGCCAATGGGGGTGGGGAGGAGGGAACATCCGTAATACTTTCAACAATAAAGATAAATTTTTAAAAATTAATTTAAAAAGAATTTTAAAGGTATATACAATTTACTTCTTCATATTCTGTTATTTTAAATTTATCAACTTCTATTTTATCAGTTATCACTGTCAAAATGAATTTATGAATGAAGGGTAATTTAAATGAAACACTAACTTTAGGCTCATACATATCATTATTATTATTATTATTACAATTTTTTAAACCAAAACTATAGGAAACGGGACAAACATATCAATTGATCTCCAGAGAACCTATCACCACTGAGAAGCATCCAACTAAGAAATGCTATGAATTTCAGTGTTTTTTAAATGTGTCTGTGTGCTTTGCTTTGACTGAGGCTTCTATTATCTAGTCCTTCTTTAACTAGAGCAGTAATAACAACATGCTATTAGATTAGTATAGGGCTTTACTATCTTAAAGAAATTCCAGCTAAAACCGGTTTGGCTCAGTGGATAGAGCGTCGGCCTGCGGACTGAAAGGTCCCAGGTTCGATTCCGGTCAAGGGCATGTACCTGGGTTGCGGGCACATCCCCAGTGGGAGATGTGCAGGAGGCAGCTGATCGATGTTTCTCTCTCATCGATGTTTCTAACTCTCTATTTCTCTCCCTTCCTCTCTGTAAAAAATCAGTAAAATATATTAAAAAAAAAAAAAGAAATTCCAAACACATCAACTCATTTAACCCTCACAAGGTAGATAAGAAGGGTAACATTTATTATCATTTTTCTGCAAATCGGAAAACCGAGTTTAAGAAGCTTAAGTAATTTGGTGGTGTTGGATGGTAATACATGAACTGAAAACTCCAGATGTGAATTCTATGCAAAAAAATCTGAAATTTAATACTTAGAACTCATTTTTAAGTGTAATTAAAAATTCAGAATCTCTAAATTACAAGTTGTCTATTGTCCTATACCAAAGATGAGTTTATCTTACTGTTTAAATGTGTTGTCATTTATTTATTTTATGGCGAAAAGAACGAGGTAAAAGTGAAGATCAATTAACCACCATCAAACAAACAAAATAAAATAAAACAAGAAATTGGAATACCCATCAGTTAAAATATTATTTACCATGTTCATTTGCAGTTCAGCCCTCTATATGGAAAGTCCCTGTGCCTCAGTTTCCTTCTCTAAAAATGGGATATCAAATAGTAATTTCAAAAACTAGCAATTTATTTTTCAGTTATCATGGTACTTTAAAAACTGTTAATATACAACAAGAATAATATTAACATGTGCCCAATCCCTAAAAAAAAAAAAAAAAAGTCAAAAGTACTTTAAGATTGCCCTGCCTGGTGTGGCTAAGTGGTTAGAGTTGGTTGTGGATTCATTTCCCAGTTTAGGTTGTAGGTTCCATCCCCAGCCCAGATCAGGGGGTGTGCAGGAGGCAACCAATTGATATGTCTCTCTCACATCTCTCTCTCCCTTCCTTTCTCTCTCTCTGCTCCTTCCATCTCTCTAAAAATGAATGGAAAAAAATATCCTTGAGTGAGGATTAACAATAACAACAAAAAGTACTTTAAGATTTACTAGTCCAGCCTGCTCATTTCATGCATGGGAAACAGAGCTAGAAAGGTTAAATATCTTACCCAAGATAACATAGTATAGTTCTTGTAGTACTAGAACTAGAAATGATGTATCTTTACCCCAAAGTTAACTACAATAATGCACTAGTAAAATGGCAATAAACTTGTTTTCATAATCAAAAACAGAAATAGTCATCCTATATAATAAAAGCGCACTATGCAAATTGTCCCCTCGAAGGGAGTTTGTCCAGGAGTTCAACCAGGGGCAGGGCCGACCAGGGGAAGGTAGGGAGGTCCCAGCCAGCAGCAGGCAGCTGCTAGTTTTCATATAAGACAAAGTAAATTTATAAAGGGATGCTTGGAAAGGAGGTGACCTCAGAATGTGTTTTTCTGAAGGACTCTAAATTTATTTAAAACTCAGAAATAAAAATAAAGCAAATGAGACATTATAAACCAAGCAACATAATCATTTACTCAGACCTCAAACATTTGAATGCCTCTGGGCTAAATTCCATAGAAAGTCCTGGAAGCAGAAGGATGAGTAAGACACAGACACAATCCCCAATATGCTTATAAACAATGGCAATACAATGTGAAAAGTGGTAGTATCAAGGTATGCATATAAAAGTTGTTCTGAGAATATGCAGGAAAGAGCCCTTCACTATCTGAAATGATTGAACTGAGGCTTTATAAGTGATAAGAATTAAGTGAATATCTCCGACAATCCCTGCCTTCATCATCCCGAATTCTAAATTGTTTGTGCCTGGAATTTTTAAAGTATTTTTAATATACCCTGGCATGAGAGGAGTAAAATGCATACATCATAACTTCTCCTTGTATAGTGAAAATTGCCAAACACACTAAGACATAGATTTTTCTGCAGCTATTACAAAATCAGAACTTGAAACAATTTGACAAATCTTTGCAAATGCCCTGTTCTTTCCTTTTCATTGGCTCAGGCATCAGTTAATCTCACAGCAACAGGGACACAAGGTGGCACTGTGGTGCTGACATTCACTTCAGAGTCCTTTCTAAATGGACAAATTAGAAAGAGGCAAAAGGCCCTATTTTGAAAATTAAAACCAGAGTTTTAACACTGGCTTTCTCCTAGCTCTACTAGCATTAATAGCAGTTAAAGAAGAATCAAATCATTTTGCATTTCGTGAATATCACATCATGCCGGTCTAGAAGAGAATTATTACCTGATGGTTTCTGCAAATTTTATTTGTTCATAGAAATGTCCAAAGACATATAGTATAGCTTGGTGAATAGAAACTCAGAAGTAAACTCTTAACCCTGTGTAAGACCATGGACATCTAGTGGCCAGTGGGAAGGAATAAAGCCATAGCAACCACATTGTGCTTCACTCCCTTAAAAGCAACTCTTTTATCAAACCATCCACAGGCAAATATGTCACTCGGTCTGACAAATGAGAATTTGGGGGACACTGCATTCACTGAATCATTAAATAGATCCAATAATATATTGTGACATCTACTTAGGTCGAAAACAACCACCACAAAAAAATTAAATTATGCATTGCTTTCTCAGATCACCCAACTTCCCTTCGTCCTTCCATCATTACCAACCTACATGTTTCTCCATACAGGCAAAAAAGGATTTATAGGTAGAAAATCATTTACAGGTAGAAAATGCAAGCAGAATTAACTACCTATATGCCTATTTAAAATAAAATCATACATTCTTGAAAATAAAAGAAAATCTAATAAGGAACTTTCCCCTTTATTTACAGGCAAGGAAACTGAGGCTAGAGAGAGTATGATTTATTCAAAATCATATAGTCAGTTAAGACTAAAAACCAAGCCTCTGGATTTAAGCACTTTAAACTCCTTTTAGCATTAATTAATGCCGCCTGCTCTCCAAAGCAGTACTTCAGTGCTTTTTGTTTGTTTTGTTTTTTCTTACCACACCATAGGGCTTCCCTCAACATATTAGAGAAATAATTATTTTCTAAAACTGTAATGCACATTTTTCATGCTAAGTTGATAAGATTGAAACTACTGTATATAAATCCTAGCATATCTTCATATTTATGGCCATATTCTGAGCCTGTTATAAAAACATGCTTCTTCTTTTTTATAACTAACAAATTATTCACATTCATCAACATTTAGAAAGCAAAGTAGCAGTGGGCAAGGTAAGGTGTAGAACGGGGGTCCTCAAACTTTTTAAACAAGGGGCCAGTTCACTGTCCCTCCGATCGTTGGAGGGCCAGGCTATAGTTTAAAAAAAAAAAAAAACTATGAACAAATTCCTATGCACACTGCACATATCTTATTTTGAAATAAAAAAACAAAACGGGAACAAATACAATATTTGTATTTGCATGTGGCCCGCGGGCCGTAGTTTGAGGACCCCTGGTGTAGAATGTGCTGGTCAAAACCACTATACAAAAATGGTTTCAGAAAGCCATTTTGTAAAAAAAACAAAACTGAATCCATTCGGACTGCGGAAGTTTAGAATTGTTTGTTTTATATAAAAGGTATTTTTACTTTAAGAGAAGAAACACACACAAACTTATTCAGTCAATCATTTCACCTGTTCTAATTAAACTAATGATGCTGTTTTGTGACATGCCTTGGGACTGCCTTGTTGGGAAGGCATCTTATCAAAACAACTAAAATCTGCATTAGAAATGTGAGATGTTAGGACTTTCTCTTCTATTTTCTTTTGGTGGTACCAATAGAATCTCTTGAAGTGGAGAAGAAATTTAGGCATGACATGATAATGCCATGTCAAAAAGGTCAGAGGGCTTTTATTGAGGAAAGTCTTTTTCTTTTATTATATTTATACATTTTGAAGTTTCAAAAGCACCCACCCCTTCCACCCTCAGCTTTATTTATATTTTCATCTCCATTTGCTTAATCATCTCTATTCTTCTCCCCTCTAAACAAGAGGTGAGGGGTTAAAAGATCATTGTTGATGTGGGGAACTATAAAAAGTAATAATTATTCCAGTTCTTTTTACCCAGACCAAAGCCTGGGCACGGGTGTAAATAACCAAGAATATGGAGACATTAGTAAATATGTGCAGAACCAAAGTACATTTACTGGGCCAAAATGAATTTTATTATGTCCAGAGTTTAAAAAAAAAAAAGAAATAGAAATAGAAAGAAACCCAACAACAAAAAGAAAACCAACAGCATAAAGCCACTCTTGAGATATTTGCCTAGTTCATCCTATATAATAAAAGGCTAATATGCAAATAGACCAAACAGCAGAATAACAGGTTGCTATGACATGCACTGACCACCAGGCCAGGGGGCAGATGCTCAATGCAGGAGCTGCACCCTCATGGTCAGTGCGCTCCCACAAGGGGAGTTCTGCTCAGCCAGAAGCCAGGCTCAAGGCTGGCGAGTGCAGTGGCGGTGGCGGGGATCTCTCCCACCTCCACGGCAGCACTAAGGATGTCCAACTGATGACTTAGGCCCACCTAAGCCGTCAGTTGGACATCCCCTAAGGGCTCCCAGACTTCAAGAGGGCGCAGCCAGGCGGAGTGACACCCCCTCACCCCCTGCCCACGAGTGCATGAAATTCATGCACTCGTGGGCCTTTAGTATTTAAATAATAACAGAGAGGACCATATTCTCACTGTTTAAATGTCTTGGTGTCTAAATAAGGGATATTGTTTGTTTATAATAATAAAAGTACAGTTACCATATATATACATACATACACACACACACATCTACCAGAAAGATTACATAGCCTAAAGCATTGATAGTGTTCTACTAATAACAGTTTTTTTAATAACTTTTAATTTGGTACCTGATAATAATACCTTATTTTCTCCAAGTTGCATTTCATTTACTGGAAAGAATCTCATACTATAAAAGGAATTTGCCAATAACAAATCACAATTTGATTACAACAGTAATTCAGAGAATATTTCTGAAAGAAAAGGTAAAAATAGCAAATAACCAGGCTCATTTAGTAAAATCAAATTAAAGCCTTCTAAAGATTAGAAATACATAAAATTTAAATAATTTAAATTCAAACATGGCTTTAAAAAAAGTTTACATTAAGAATTTACAAATAACTAAATAAAACTATTATGTATGAGTTATAATTATTGCCAATTTTAGTTTCAATTTATTGAACATCTTTTTAATTTTCAAAAACCTCAAACTTCATTATATAGTTTTCTATTTATTAAATATGAATCCTTACATTAGTTATTTAATATGAAAAGTTTTAAAATAAATTCTTAATATTCTAAATGTATACTGTGTAATATTTGTTAAATTCCTACCTTGAGACACAGAAGTATTCAGTGCCAAAATGACTTCTAATGTCAAGAAGGTAAACACATTATGCTATAATTACCAACCTCTCCAACAAGGTTTCAAAGGTGAGACTGAATACTAAGAAATTAATAACAATATCTTCATTTCCCATCTGGTAACTACATGGGTTAAATAACTCAACTCTTGCTCCTTACCTCAGTATTCTCACTTGGAAGTTAGTAGCTAACTTTTCCTAAATTAAAGCAGTTATATAAGGTTTACATTGGTTAACTGAACTACAAAACACCCCAGGCTGAAGTTTCAGTTGAGTGTCAAAAGATTCCAGAAAGATAAGTTCCATGTCCTCAAGTTGATTACTTTCAAGTGAACTGTAGAATCACCAAAAGGTTTGATCTTGGAGTAGAAGAGAGGTTATAAAGCCAAAGTTGAGCATAATTTTTCCACAATTTAGTGCAGAAATAGCATGCTACTTACTCATTACTACAGTTATATAGCTACAGCGTCAGAAAAGCCCTTTTTCTTATAGGCCCTTGAAAGTTGTTTCCAATATCTGCTGTAGTGCTTACATGTACATGATAGTAATAATAGATGGCATTATTTCTTCCCACAGCCTCAGAAGTTTGCCTATGTTGAAATTACAAGAGCTCAAGAAATATATATTTTACTACATTAAAATAATGTCATCAATGTTTTCTGATGATTAAATATATAGTATCTATGTTACAGGAAAGCATCTGAATTCAGGCACTCCCTAGAATTTCTAGGATATAGATATACCCCCTTGGGGTTTTGGTAGAGAATTAAATGGATTTTGCCAGTTATTTGACATTGGCTATAATCCCTAAGGATTCTACAAAATGCTAGAAAATACTTAAGCAATGCAAATGCATGAAACATGGGTTTTCAAGAAAATTACAAGTTTCAAGTTTTGCCAAATGCCCAAGAATCCTGTATGTAATTTGAAAGTTTACAGCAAAGAATCAATTGACCAAAACTGACTCTAGTAACATTGTAAATAATATCTAGTACTTGTACAAGATAACCAATGGCTTATACAATATGAAAAAAATAATTTAAATTGGGGTTGTTTTCTAATTTAATAATAACTCCTGCATGTATGACTGTTTATTATCTTTGATGCAGGGTGTACTATGTAAGTAATATTTGATTTCTATAATTTGCTTGGAATAGTTACACAGCCGTACAAATGAAAATATTTAGATTTTATTTTTTGTGCTATGTGACTTTTCATGCTAATTATATCCTCGTTGATTAAGGAACTTAGGATAGGCATACTATTTTGCTTCTTTTGTAGAAGTTTAGTAAATTATATTTTCCAGTGAAAAATGTAATTTGTTAAAATATATTTCTAACGTGGCCTCCATTTAAGGGAAGGCTAAATTAATATGCTTCATTATTAACTTTTAGACCTAAACAGGCTACCCTTGGGACTGAAGAAACATGGAACTAGTGTCATTCAAAGAATGTCAACATCAGTCCTTCCTTTGCCAGAAGGATCACTCACTAGTTAGCAGTATCAGCCAGATGCTGCTCCCATATACCTTGCCAGACCCTGGAGCAACACATTTGCTCAGAGCCTGAACCTGTCTTCTGATGTGGCAGCATGACCAGCCACTACTGAGGCTGGGCAAGTCCATAAACACGTCCACTGATAATTTCTATATTTACATAGAAGGCCAGAACATGTGTAGATAATCACACAATTGGATATTTATGAAGTGCCAAATTTTATGAATATAGGAATTTGTTCATTAGCACATGGACTAATCATTAAAATTCAAAACAGATAAACAGGGATGCCATTTATTTGTTCACATTTCAGGGGAAAGTCTGCAGCTGCTATCCTTTTGATGAATGGCTTCTGGAGAAAAATGTGAAAAAGAAAAGTATTCATAATTTTTGAAATCTTAATGAGTAAAATCCAAGAAATTACTCTATGGTCTTTATATTTAAAATAATCATAGTGATTCTCCCCTTAGTTTAAAAAAAAGTTTAAACCAGCAATGTACTTAGCATGAATTATACTGTCCTGCATTCTACTGTTTCGGTCCTTCTAGAGGAGCCAATGATGATTTTCATCAAGATAGGAGTTAAAAAGCACACACACGTCATTCAATACCAAATTGTTTTAGCTACAGGGCATGGCAGAGCATGAAATAACTGCTTTAGAGCACTTCCTCATGTGGGTGTGTTAGATAACTGTCTGCTCCAACATTAAAATGAAACACACTGTGATCGGACCAAGACTTCAGAGTTCTCAATAGGCAAATCTTATGTGCTGATAGAAAGAGCCCACCGTAACCAGCACGGCTGGTTAATGAATTTTTCTGGCACTCTATAGCCCTCCTATGACTCAAGCCTTTCAGCTTTCCAAACCCCTCCCTATACAGCAGAGCACACTGGTTTTAAGTTTACTTACACACATTTTACAATGTCCTGCTGTAGTTAGATTGTGACAGTTCTTCCCAGAAAACGCTGAGAATATTTTTCCTACTAAAAATATTTTAGATCTACTGAAGGCTGAGTTATAATTCAGAAGAAAACATATACACATTCTAAAAATCAAGCCAACCATAAAAATCATTAAAATTTAACTTTCTTTTATATTCTTTCTAGAAAGCTAAAAGACATTTTCATCTTCCCTTAAAAGCCTCTCCATTTAAGGGAAGGCTAAATTAATATGCTTCATATGAAAATTTTTAAATGTCGTATGTGAAAAAATATCTGTGATTCCTTCCTTCATACATGTATGAGAATATTGTACATAAGGACACATATAAGCACACAGATATCTCCACACATACATATGTACAGAAAAAGAGAATTACTGATCAAGAGACATGTGAAAATTTCCTTTTGAAAAAAGGCACAGAATTTTAGATAGTACTCATGTTAATGTAGAAAATAACAGGTGCATGACACATGCACACTTTTGACATATTAGTTTTAAAACAAAATTTTGGATCAAGAATCTGAAATGAAGAAAATTATATATGAAACACAATCCCCTTGTACCCACTGTTAACATACACTTTCGACTGACTCCCCCCAAAAGTTCCCATTTAAGAAAAAAATCTCTGCTAGAACCTGAGTATACGGGCTATTTGTACTACTCTTGATCAAAGCTGGCCTTTCCAGCTGAGAAGACAGTTTAGGTAATATAAGCAAATTTAAGGTCTCCGAATAAATTTTTTAGAAGAAAGTGAAAAAAGACTTAACAGCAAAAGTTCACCACCTACTTGGAATAATGGATTTTTAATAAACATTTTACTAGGTTTGAACATTGAGAATGTGTTTGGGAATTTGCTCTGGTGTCCCAGGTGGGTTAAGAATATTGCTTTATGGACTTCTTTGTGTTGTCAGAGAGGCCTAATGGAATTAAAAAAAAAAAAGTCTGCCACTTCTATTAAATAAATAATGTATTATGAAAAAGGTGATTGTTATCAAAGATCTCTATAGATCAGCATCCATTTTCTATCGTTGCACACATACATGCTGAAAATATTTCTGTATCTTACTAGCTGACTTAATTTTTCTCAAATGAATAGCAGTTTACTTTTGAACAAATTAGAATAAAACTCAATTGAGAAGTCCATTTCAAATGGACTTATTTAACTACTCTTGAGTTTTGAAGAACTCTGTTCTGGGAAAACTCTTCAACAATGTCAGCTAGTTGTGAAATGCAACTTTTCCCACCATAAAAAATAAAAAATATAAAGGGGGAAAAATACCTCAAAACTATGTTTGAAATAACAAATACATTATTTATAGTCCCCAAAATGTTAAGAGAATACTTACAGTTGTTGCACAAGATGGCCTGAAATACTCCATAGCTTCCACTTTGTAAAAAGATGGCCAGCCCCTCCATTCCTCCCTCCCCAAGCATAAATAAACAGTAACATACTAAAAGGAAACTGTCCTAGGATAAAAACTGCTTGTTAAGAAAGTTTGCATTCTTACTAACCACAGTGATATCCCTATAAAGTCCATCTGCAAAATAAAAGTTACAAAACAGAGTACCTTATTCCTTTCTAAATACATCCCCCAGATGTAATACAGAAGAGTGTGTGATGATAAAAATAATTACTAGATTCTCACCCACCCTCGGTGACTCCCCTCATCTTATGGCCAATGCCATCAAATAAATACGCTGGGCAAAAAGTCTTCAACCTGCTTCAAGGACTTAAACTGTAAATATGGACTTTAAACTTCAATGTAAAACAAAGAACAAGAGTCTCACTTTGGTAATACCCACATTGGCACTACAGCTAAAACTCATTGGCACATAACTGACAAAACCCAATTAGCAATAAATAAGGACAACATGATATATAGACAGACAGATGGAAGTGCATAAACAGACAAGAAAAGCAAAGAGACTAACAAACATACGGAGGGGTCTGTTTTAAAAGAGTGAAAGATACTGATTTATTTGGTACTTTAGTGAGAAAAATAGGTTTGTTTGTAATTATTCTTAAAGTAATTAAACTGAATCACAAGGGCACACCCTTAAATAAGTAGGAAGAAAATTAGCAAAGGGTAGGCCTCCTATAAAGGTTCCAAATTTTAAGGTAGCAACAGCTCTGTCAAACTTAAATCTGGATATTAAAATCCAAGGGAGAAAGAATAAAAGCATTGGGGGCTAAAGGAGATGATAGGTGGAGGGGGGAATTGAGGAAGCAGGATTTTTTTTATGAAAGTTGTCTGCCCTACCTTCTTCCCCAGCGCTGAGTTTCTCTTCTCATAATCGGTGTCTCCCTGGAAGTACAGTGTGAGTGGTAATGACTGCCTGCCTCCCTAATGAGTCCATTTTCCTGCTCTTGATGTTGTGTATATACACACACTGCAACCTACCTTACAAACCACAGAGACGGGAAGAGAAAGAGAGCAAGAAAGGGAGGGAGAGGGGGGTCAGTGAGGGAGAGAGAGACAGAGCAAGCGAGTGAGAAAGAGAGAGAGAGAGAGGAGAGAGAGAAAGAAAAACAGAAAGAAACAGAGAGAAAGGCACAGACAAAGCCCTCCTACCAGACAGCAGACAGCCTTCCTTCCCCTATCCAGCAAAATGCAACTCGTCTAATGCAGCAACAGGTTCAGTATTGCCAGACTAACAGAGTGAAAAAAGGTATATTCTCTGTATCATTACAGCTTGCAAATAAACAGTTTAAGAGCAGCTGGCTCCACCTTCTTTATTTATGCTCCATTATGAGGAATGTATTGTTTCAGTTCTGGCACACAGTACATGTAATTATCATAAATATATTTCTTGCATATTAGCAGCAAATAGTGAAATGCACAGCTTATTTGTGCAATCTTTTAAATTTATTCTTTTAATGTGAGAAGAGTGTCAACAAATCTGCTCTGACAAAAGCCTAGTAATGATTTTAAAGTCAGAGCAGTCTTAAAGGAGGCTCTGAAAGAAACAGATTCAATACAATAGGAAAACTGATCCCAGACAAAACTGATAACTGCAAAGAAGAAATCAATGCTCAGTAAATAAGTCAAGACTATATGCAATACTGCAGATAAAAACAGAATTAAGTTTAATTAAGTACCTAATAGACTAGTACTTTAGAAGAAGGCAGACTAGATTCTTATTTGGAGCACCTATCTGTACAAACATCACAATGCAATGTACCCTGTGTGAACAGGTGCAATGCATATAGTACATAGTGTTATAACAACAGAAATAAATCCCATAAGGAGCTTCCCTCACAAGCAGGATAAGACTTAATAGAATATGGGTCTGAACCATAACAGAAATCCCTTGTTCTTTTATCAGGAAGGAAAAATAAAAATATTCAAAACCATTCTTAAAAGGGAAAAAAAGGTGTTTTTCTTTGCCTGATAACTCTAATTTTATTCATACGCTAGAATCAAAATAATGATGGTATTACACTCCTCACTCCATCACGTGCTCCCCACCCCTCTCCCCCACTCCCAGGTGTATTTTCTCCCATAAGTGATCTTTTTTCAGCTATGGAATTACAAATATCAGAAAATGGAATTAGTTTAATGCCCTTCCCCCTGTCCCCCAATATTTTGAGACTAGACTCTGATTGTTTGCCTAGACAGCACCTTCCTTAAAATATTTTTATGAAGTTTGGTTGTGAGCCACTTAGATGGGACTTAGAAACATTATACTAGAGGTTAAATATTATTTTAAAAAGTTAAATAAAAAATATGAGTGGATCTAACCTACTCAAACCCTGCATTTGGACATCAATAATTAATTATATATTAATTGTAAAAGCACCCTTTTATATTGTTTAGTGTTTTACCATGCTTCAAAATTAGAATGTGTTCCTTTGCATAAATAAAACTACTTTACTATATAAGCATCAGTTCCTTCGTTTAAAAGTATGTTTTCAGTTAATAAAGTAAATAACTTAATTATTTCAATATATAAATTATACATCTTCACCTGATTCACAAAAAGTTTTTAGAATGTCAGTGAAATCTTGGGTCATGTTCAGAACAGAGATCAATTTTGTTTTAGCTATTTTAAGAGTAGATAATGTATAGCATAAAAATTAGAAGGCAGTGGCCAGCCAAACATTATGCAAACTGTCCTAGGAAAATTCTGTCAAGAAATCAAGAGTCCAGCCCTGGCCAGTGTTGCTCAGTTGGTTGCGCATTAGCCCATGCACTGAGAGGTTGCTGGTTCAATTCCCAGTCAGAGCACATGCCCAGGTTGTGGGCTCATCCCCAGTAGAGGGCGTCCAAGGGGCAGTCAATAGATGTTTCGCCTCCCTTTGTCCCTCTCTAAAATCAATAAAAACATTTTAAAAAAGAAAAAGAAAGAAAGAAACAAACAAACAAACAAACCAAGAGTCCAGAACCTCCACTCTCGTTGTAAACCACCAATTCTAATTATCTGGTGCTGCAGTAGTGTTTTCCCCTCTCCAGGTACAGACACACAGGAAAGGAGATGTAACTGACCCTTACTTTTGGTCATGTCTTTAAAAAACAACTTTCTGAAACACAATTAGTGTGACTAAGGGACCAGCAGGCATCTTGCCCCTCCCTTTACTGCTCAGCCTGGCAGTTCTGGTTTTCTACTATTCTCCTACTGTTTCTCTGAAGCTTTATTGAAATGTATGAAGAAAAATGCCACTTATAAAATAATACAAGCCCAACTGGCATGGTTCAGTGGTTGACTGTTGACCTATGAACCAGGAAGTCACAGTGTGATTCCCAGTCAGGGCATATGCCCAGGTTGCGGGCTGACCCCGGTGTGGGGTGTGCTGGAGGCAGCCAGTCAATGATTCTCTCTCATCACTGTTTCTCTCTTTCTCTCTCTCTCTCTCTCTCTCTCTCTCTCTTTCTCTCTCTCCCTCTTCCTATCTCTCTAAAAATCAATGAAAACATATTAAAAAAAAAAACACACAAGTCTCACAGTTTGACAGACTGATTCAAATTAGATATTCAAATTAGTATGCCATAACTTTTTTAAAAAAAGGTTCTTGATAGTTTCATTTTGTTTTAACCCAAGGAGAATAAGAGAGTATCTTATTTTTACCAGCAGGAGCCAAAAGGAATGTAAGGACCATAAGGCTATTCACCTTTTCTAAAGAACCAGCTAGCTGAAAAACGCACATCTCAACACTTTCTCCATATCTGCACACTCTACTGGATTCCAAGCACAGTAAGTGGCACATTCTTAATACTTTCTAGAGTTCAAGATACATTCTCCCTGCTGGGACAGAAGACCCAGGTATTGAATTAACCACAGCACCACGTGAAATCATCATCTTAGATGACTATCATATTCTGAAACTTATAAAGTTATTAAATTTAGTATGTTGATATGCCATGAAGAAATTTCATGCTGTAGAAAAATCAATCCTAAAGTGAAAGTTAAAAACTGGTTTTGTTCTCAGCATTGCCATGAGTAGTCTGCATGCCCTGGGCAAGGCATGTAACTGTCCTCAGCTTCCATTTCTTTATATTATAAAAAAAAATTAAAGGAATAGAACTGGATAACAGTAATTATTATGATAGCTAGTGTTTAGGTGCTTACTATGTGCCAGGTACTCTTCTAAGTACTTTCCATTTACTAACTCATTAAATCCTAATAATCTTATAACGTAGATTGTTTTTGTTGCATTTCCCAGGTGATAGAGAGGTTAAGATTTGCCTAAGATCACACAGTATAGCAGTAATATGATTTGAACTCACCTGTCTGGTTTAGAGCTCATGTATTTAATCCCTGTGTCATACCATCTCCCAATATCTAATAATAACTAAGGCCTCATCTAGCCATAAGATTCTGTGGATATGAGTAAAACCCAACATAACATATCCTGATGATTCTTCACCCTACCTTAATTACTAATACAGCATAGTGCAAATTTGCCCTTATAAATTTATACCCAGAGCTCTCAATACATTTGGTTTGAGTCTAGCAACAATATTTAAAAGTTTAAATTATACATTTAACCACCTTTTTTATTACCAAATATCTCCAAGTATGTGCTTCCATTCGCTTTAACTGGAAAATAACCTATAATCAATAATCAATTTATGAAGCCTACTTGAATTATATATAGTTCCCACAGATTATTCTTCTGAATGCTGTGTTAAGGGAAAAAAACACACATCTCTATATAGTTTTTTAAAAGTTTCTTAGTTCAAGTACAATAGCTAATACTAATGCAAATAATTATTAAAAAACTAAATATTAAATAAAATACAATAAAAATGTCTTGTTTCCCATAGCCTGAAACAGGCATAGAAAAAGCAAGGATTCAATTATAAATTATTTGTAAGAGATGCTGAATATCAACGTGACTTTAAACAGTTGGTTTTAAGTTTGAACTATTAATAGTTGTATTTTGAAGATTATGATAGACTCATTCTACAAGAAAGAATTTACCCTTGCTCTGATCGTTGTGCATTAACTAAATACACATTGCATGCCCATTATGTGCACTGCCATTTCACTTTAGAAAGTGAAGATAAAATGTGTGATGTACTTTCTGCTTTTGCAAACTTCACAGGCTGCTGGGGGACAGACATGTAAATATTAGTGCAAGCAAATAATCCTCCAACTACATAATGTGATATCCCATGTAATACAGTGCCTTCAACTTTGTGCTCTTCCCTCAAAAAGCTAAAAATAAAATTCAACAAATCAAATAGAAATACCTAAATTTAAAATGTGTCTTATGAAATAGGTGTGTGTTTTTGCTCACATGCATTCATTCCTGGAGCAGGGGGGAGGTATTAAAGATAGATTTTCCCACAAATTGTTATTCTCTAACAGTTTATAGACCCCTTGAGTACATTTTATCCATAGTCCCCAAGGTGCCTAGTAAAGTGTCTTCTACAAGTACACAGTACTTACATGAGTGTAGAAATCAGTGATAGCTACTGCCCTGGAGCGTAAAATTTCATTAATTTTAAAAGTTATAATGTACTGTACTTTGATCAGAGATTGTTGTCTTGGCAAATAAGTGCTTTCAAAAGTACTTAACAGGTAAGAATTTGTTTTTTACCTTTTTAAAGGAAAGTCAACTAATTTTCAGAAGTATTTACCACTGTCCCAAAAATACTTTTGCTACATCCTTTCTCAGGTATTATTAATGTTTTTATATTACCTGAGGAAACTGGAAAACATGTTGATAGTTTAAGACTGTTCACAAGAACATTCCCAAAAGGTATTTTTATTGTCCGGGTTTAAAAGGAGGCATAAAAATAAGAGTATGTTGCAATGATGTACAGAACAAAACTTTTTAGCTCTAATAAATGAGTGGAAAAGCAAAGTCTGGTATTAGTGGAACAAAATGAATAAATGCTAATGAATTACTGGCGCTGTCATTCAGGTCACCATCATAAAGTCAATTTTATGTGGCCTAATCTATATATATTAGTGATATATATATATGACTAATATTCCAAGTGTCCTCTTGGGAATTCAACTGGGAGACCAGGAGTTTGATGGCTCGCTATGACATGCGCTGACCACCAGGGGGCAGCGCGGAACGAAGGAAGGCCCCAGCAGGCAAGGCCCCCGATCAGCCCTGATTTGCCGGTCAGGCCTAGGGACCCTACCCATGCACAAATTTCGTGCACTGGGCCTCTAGTTAGATAATAAGCCCTAATCTTGGTCATCTATTTTAAAATTGTATCCCATCAGAGCCCCCAAAACAAAAAGTATAGATAAATGGTAGTTTACTAACAGTAGGCTAGTAATATGATTCTTATGTGAGAAAAGATGCATGTCTAAGTTCAATTCTAGTCAACAAATATTTGAGTTTAAGACAAAAACAAAGTATTACATGTAAACTATATCACTGGGAGTACATCTACTATGCCTTTTGCAGTGCTGTAGTCATTTTTCCTTTCTCCACTGGGCTGAGGAAGAGGCTCTACTTATTAAGCTTTGTCAACCCAATACCTGGCAAAACACCTGAAATACAGTTGAAGCTCCATAAAGTTTTCTTGAATGAATGAATGAATGACAGAACAAATGAACAAAGCAACAATACATGGTATTATAAATCTTGATTAAAAACTTTAATAAATTTGAATTCTAAGGATTATATAAACAACTTGTAAATAGCATTTAATAATATGTTAAATAATATAGAAAACATTCTTACTTTTAGATCTTGTGGGGGAAAAATGGTTATAGTAGGGGGGGTAAAGTAATACTTTTCAAATTTTCTGTGTATTGGAAAAATGCCATAATAAAATTTGAATAAAAAAGTACTGCCCACCCTAACTGATTTGGCTCAGTGGATAGAGCATTGGCCTGTGGACTGAAAGGTCCCAGGTTTGATTCCGGTCAAGGGCATGTACCTTGGTTGCAGGCACATCCCCAATAGGGGGTGTGTAGGAGGCAGCTGATCTATGTTTCTCTCTCATCAATGTTTCTAACTCTCTATCCCTCTCCCTTCCTCTCTGCAAAAAAAATCAATAAAATATATTCTAAAAAAAAAAGTACTGCCCTATAGATAGCAGAATTTTAATTCACATTATCTCTAAGATGAAAATTCAGCTTGCTTTTACATTTCATTTACCCATTATTTCTTGCACATCTACAATGTTAAGAATGCAAGTGTAAGTATGAAGTTGGCCTGAGTATTCTTCATAGGAATGGAAGCATCTCCTTTGAGAACACCTAGGTAAGCTAGCTGGGGTCAGGGAGTGAAGCTTGAATAATAATTTTTGTGGGGTTAAAGTGAACTGCCTAAGAAGTTAACAATTTGAAGGAAGGGAAGCATAGAAATGAAAGGAAATGAGAGGAGAATGACAGGAAAGGTGGACAGTAAGAAATTCCCAATGTCAAGATGGCCAAAAGATTTTTTTAAAGTGATGCCTAATATTAAATTATAAGAATTTTACATTTTGCAATGCAAATATTCTACTCTCTAAACCTATGGATAGCTTGATATATTCTACAGCCTTGCTTAGTAATGTAATGAGAAATAAGAGGATAAAAAATGAAGGTACTGCCATACTACCACACCTTTGCAAACATAGAAACTCCCTAATGAGAAAATACTCCAGGAGTTCCAAGAAGTAACCAGTGGTATTGTGAAGAGTGACCAGTAAATGGCTAATAGTGAATAGTAAAAAGTCAAAAGTGTGTTTAGCATAGAATCACTCAGATATTATTACTAGTCAATCACCTTTTCCCACAAATATATGGGACAAATATGGCCAAGTGAAGAAGAGGCATAGAAATTACTGTCTGAATTATAACAATGGTTATTGTTGTTACTATACCTATAAACTAATCTTAAATGATATATCATCATAAATTTAGGGGGTGAAAGTACTTTCATGACACAACCAAAAAATTTTGAACTAAAGAATTAAAAAACATAAAAGTGTCATTGTACTTATGCTCTAAGATAATGTTAGACATATATTACATGAATTCTTCCAGCTCTATGCTCAATCCTCTCTGCTAAACAATCTAAGACAGTGTGTGCTAGCAACTGTCTTTAAAGTTTCAATACTGACACAATAATTTATTCATATGTACAGGTTATATTAAATTTTGTGAAATAAACAGAAACTACAGTGTATAATAAAGGAAAGTTAAAAGCCCCACAGAAGATATAAAAGAGGCATCTTAATTGTAGCTGTTGTATGTCCAGCAGATTCGTGAGAACCTGCATGGTGACTAAATGAAAAAGCTGTCTTCAGTTCTTCCAATCTACAAAAGCTGTCAGGAATTGTGTGTAGTGCTACATACACTATCTCATTTAATCTTCCCAAGAGCATTATTAAAAAGGTAGTGCTTTCATTTATAAGAAAACTAAAGTCCAAAGTCACATAACTAAGAAGTGGTAGAGTTCAGGCCTAAATTCAATCCAAATGAAATTGCAAGGTATTGAGGAAGGGGCTTGACAAAATTACTCCAAAAATGTTCTAGAATAAACAACTGGTAACAATAAGGAGAAAGATAGGAAGAAGACTAATAATGGGGAACAGGTTTGAAAGCATTCACCAAATAATTTCAATACTTTTATATAAGCAGATATATATATCTACACTAATAAAAGAGAAACATCCAAATTGATGTCACTCCACTACACCCACCAGCCAATCAGAGTGATTATGCAAATTAACCCAACAAAGATGGAGGTCAATTTGCATATGCAGGCACGGAGCAAAGACTGAAGGCTCCGGCCGGGAGTGAAGACTGAAGACTGAAGACTGAAGACTGAAGAGGCTTGGCTTCTCCACTGCGGCTGAACCAAAGGCGGGGGTCCCGGATGCCGGAGGAAAACCGGTGCCAGCAGCCAGGGGAAGGACGACCTACTGCACGAATCTTCGTGCAACAGGCTTCTAATATATGTGTGTGTGTGTGTGTGTGTGTGTGTGTGTATTTTAATGTATATTGTGTCTCAAAGTAAAATTTAAAGAAAGGATAATGAAGAAAAGCAGCGTATAAATAAATAATTTTCAAAAGTGACCAAAGAAGCATATCATGAACCAGTTTGAGTAAAGGGTTGTAAACATTAATAACAATCTGTCCAGTAATTTTGAAGCCAGTTATTAATAATAGAGTCAGCAGGATAGCAGCTTGCTAATTCCTCTGAGGCAACAGGCCATTGGGATGATTCAAAATGGATAGAAACAGTATATTTTAATTTTGTTTAAGAAAGTTCATTTAACCCCAATACATTATAGGGTCACAACCATAACCTTTCAAATATCTGCCGAAACCGGTTTGGCTCAGTGGATAGAGCGTCGGCCTGTGGACTGAAAGGTCCCAGGTTCGATTCCGGTCAAGGGCATGTACCTGGGTTGCGGGCACATCCCCGGTGGGAGATGTGCAGGAGGCGGCTGATCGATGTTTCTCTCTCATCGATGTTTCTGACTCTCTATCTCTCTCCCTTCCTCTCTGTAAAAAAAAATCAATAAAATATATTTAAAACAACAACAACAAAAAAAAACAACAAATATACATGGTCATACCAATTTTTTAAAAAGAATCTACATAAAATTTTAATCTTCATTTCTACTAATAAAAAATACAGAAAAACCTCTTTAATCAGATTATGTGCATTCACAATTTATAATGTATCAGATATGTTTTACAGGATTCTTATTAAATAGAAAATTTAAAATTAATTACATTAAATTAAGTTTTATTTCAATAATCACATTGGGTATTTTAAAATTATCAAATAAACAAATTCAACTTCAGGGTGAATATCCATAAATTTGAACTTATCATCATTAACTACATAAGATGTCTACTCTACTTCAAACTGATGACATTTCACAAATGAAAATGTAATAACCAGTCCTTCCACAAGACAGAAATATGCTCTGAACATCATTTAAACCTATGTAGAATATAAACGTAAGTATTTCGCCAGTTGAGGAAACAGTTTTATTAATAATCAATAAGAGAACACTGCCCATAATTAAATTTGTATTAATTATGAAAAGGGCTATGGAAGAGATAAATCATCATTGTGGATTTCATTTTATAAATATAATGGTCTTGGACTATAATATTACACACTTCTTACTTTGTCTTATCTAAAAGTCTGCAACTGAAATAAACTGCAAGCAATTTAATAAAATTCATGATTTTGACTAAAATAATTAAACCTCTCTACTTAAACTCCCTCTACCAATAAAACCACTAAGTTCAATATGCCATTCAATAATTAATTTGTGCTTTCGCAATTTAATCATATGTTTAAAATGTTTACAATAAAATAATAAATATAAAATATTTTATATTACAAAATATTAGATGTTATAAATAAAGCAAATTCTGAACTTTTCCAGGGCTACATTTTCACTATTATTTTTATTTTTAAAGTTAAAATAATAAATATATAGAAATAAATAATAAATCAGCACAGTTTTTAGGCAGTGATAGTTAATAGGTAAAATATTTATAGTTGATAAGCCATGGGCATAGACCAATAAGAAATGTTAAAGTAACTAATTAAAACAGATAGTGACTGTAAATAAGTGATATGTTACCAATGTGTGCTTCCTGAATAACAACCAGAATCTGACTCTTTAACAAGCTAATAAACTTGAAGTTACACATAGTTTTACTATTGAGCTACTACCCTTGCACTCTAGAGCAATGGATTCTTCAATTTTCAAAAGTTATACACCCATCAGTAAAAATATTTTGAACTCTATGTAGATCATTTGTCTGTGATTCTCTACATCCCACCCTTTCCAAGCTCTCTTCTGTGGTGGAACCTGAAAACTACATTTCCCAGATTGCTTTGTCAGAATGGAAAGCACTGGTAGAAAATCAGAGAGAATTCTTCCCCCTCTCTGGCTTTTGACACTAGAAATCGCAGCAATGGTGCTTCAGCAGCCTCTGCAACACAGAACTCGGGATCTGGCCCTCATGACTGCTGATTGCAGCAATGGGACTGCAGTTGTAGAACAGTAGCAGCCATCACAGGTGACTGGAAGCTTTAGCAGCCTTGATAAATCCCACCAGCTTCAGTGGAACAGTAGACTCCTGGGCTCTTGGTATCAGTAGGCATGCAGGCACCTGGCTTCCTGAAAAGCAGTGGTAATGGTGATTCCAACAGCTCCAGCTGCAGCAGAGCTCCAGCTGCCTGAGTGAGCATCACAGTGCTGTTGTAAGCTCTGTGTAACAAAACTTTCCCTTGCTTCTACAGGTACTCAGCTAAATAACAGTGCCACCTTTTATTCCTTCCACCAGATTTTCCAACACTTGCAAACAATTCTCCAGATTAAAGTCACTGTTTTGAATCATATCTGTTTTACTGACTGGGCACTGATTAATGTAAGTAAGTGTATATATCAGCGGTTCTCAACCTCCGGGTCCCCAACCTGTGGGTCGCAACCCCTTTGGGGGTCGAATGACCCTTTCACAGGGGTCGCCTAAGACCATCAGAAAACACATATATAATTACATACTGTTTTTGTGATTAATCACTATGCTTTAATTATGTTCAATTTGTAACAATGAAAATACATCCTGCATATCAGATATTTACATTACGATTCATAACAGTAGCAAAATTACAGTTATGAAGTAGCAGTGAAAATAATTTTATGATTGGGGGTCACCACAACATGAGGAACTGTATTAAAGGGTCGCAGCATTAGAGGCCCGTTGCAAGAAATTCGTGCACGGGGTGGGGGGGGATCCCCTCAGCACAGCCTGTACCCTCTCCACTCTGGGACCCCTCAGGGGATGTCCAACTGCCTCTCACAATCCAGGACCGCTGGCTCCTAACTCCTCTCCTGCCTGCCTGCCTGACCTCCCCTAACTGCCCCCCCTGCCGGCCTGGTTGCCCCCAACTGCCCCACCCTGCCAACCTGGTCACCCCCAACTGCCCCCCTCCGCCGGCCTCATTGCCCCTCACTGCCCGGCTCTGCCAGCCTGGTCACCCCGCACTGCTGCCCCCCCCCCCACCCCGACAGCCTGTTCACCCTACGTAGCCTGCTGTTCAGTCGTTTGGTCATCCCTCACTAACCTCCCTGCCGGCCTTGTCGCCCCACTCAGCCTGGTCGGTCGTCCGTTTGGTTGTTTCAGATGTGACGGCCCCTGCTTCTTTAACCTCAAATATATATATATACACACACACACACATACACATATATATACACACACACATACACATATATATATAGTTATAGATATATACTACTATATTATAAACATAGAATGAAGTAACAGGCATTCTAAAGGATGAGATAGCCCTAGCTGGTTTGGCTCAGTGGATAGAGTGTTGGCCTGCAGACTGAAGGGTCCTGGGTTCGATTCTGGTCAAGGGCATATACCAGGGTTGTAGGCTCAATTCCCAGTAGGGGGCATGCAGGAGGCAGCCAATCAATGATTCTCTCTCATCATTGATATTTCTATCTCTCTCAACCTCTCCCTTCCTCTCTGAAATCAATAAAAATATATTAAATAAATAAATAAATAAATAAATAAATAAATAAATAAAGGATGAGATAAATAAGAATTAAACAATACTCAAATTTTAATTTTGTTGTATTTATCAACAACTGGAAAACATTTTTGCTCTTACTAAAAAAACAAAATATTTAGACAGAGTAATTTGATTAAATATTTGTCACTCTTTATATCTTGGCTCGGTTTTACACTTTGTAAAACAGTCATTTAAAATCTGATACTATGTTCAGGTTATTGTGATACTTAACTATCCAGGTTGCCATGGTGGGGGTGGGGTAGCTTCATAAAATAGTAGATCCAAATGTGATTATTAAATCACAATATTCAGTTTTCATTCCTAACCACCAATTATGTAAAAGATTTTGTTTAAATCTGGCTAGTAAGTTTCCATCTTCCCGGATGTCAATCAGTCATTCTTATTAACCAGGGTATTTTAGCATTTTTATTTTTCAACAAAAAAATTTTAAATTGATTTAAAGATTTCATTTAGAAGATTTTTAAAACAAGTTATAAAATTTGGTTCCAGGTAGTCAGGTACAATTTTGTATAGTTTTTAAATTATATAGAAACCAGAGTTTTACAATTAACATTGGTTTTAGCAACAAAATTACATTATAATGAAAATAATTACAAGGAGGGGTGGGAGAAGAGGAGGAGGGTATAAGGGGGATAGAAAGTGATGGACAGAGACTTGACTTAGAGTGGTGAACACATACTACAGTGTACAGATATTGTAGAATTGGGCACCTAAAACCTGTATAATTTTGTTAAACAATGCCATAAAAATAACATAAAAAAGAAAATAATTACAAACATTCATAACATGAGCTTTTCAAAAAGTAGTTACTTTCTCATTTATTATAGGTACTATTACTTTTAAAAATAGAGATAAGTGTTTGTTTTTTTGAAAATGCATATATGTTATAAGGTATAGTAATGTCAGCCATCTGTCATCATTGAAGAGGGCAGTAAAACAGAATTCTTTGTCAGTGTGTAAAAGAAAAATACATGACTGAATAAATTTGATATTGCTTCTCAATAGTCTGCCACTGACTAACCAGTGAACCTGATATGGTGCAAACAATATTCATGGCCACTATCAATCTTATTACAAAGTACTGTTCTTCCAATTTTATTATTTTCTACCATTTAAAAGCTTTTATTTGAAAAACACAACATATTAATCATATAAATGACATCCTACACCACTTTTAACTTCAACTGATTTGTTAAAATAGCTTGCTTATAAATTACTAGAGGCCCAGTGCAAGAATTCGTGCACCAGTGGGGTCCCTCGGCCTGGCCTGCGGGATTGAGCCGAAACTGGCTCTCTGACATCCCCAAGGGGTCCCAGATTTTGAGAGGGTGCAGGGCATGCCGAGGCACCCCACTGGTGCACAATTGGGGCCAGGGAGGGACGTGGGAGGTTGGCCAGCCGGGGAGGGACAGAGGGAAGGCTCCAGGGCGTGTCCAGCCTGTCTCGCTCAGTCCCAATTGGCCAGACCCCAGCAGCAATCTAACCTACCAGTCGGAGCATCTGCCCCCTGGTGGTCAGTGCATGTCATAATGACTGGTCGACCGGTCGACTGTCTGCCCCCTGGTGGTCAGTGGGCATCATAGCAACCGGTCAATCTGCAGTTTGGTCGATTTGCATTTTAGGGTTTTATTATATAGGATATTTTTTGTACAAATGCATTGTTTTACTTAGAATTCTGATGCTTAGCTAGGTATCTTCTCCAGTAATTCTTTTAGTGATTTCTAAAAATATAGTTCTTAACATTACTTAGATTAAATGTAACAAATACCATTGGCTGAAATATTACAAATATTGGTACTTTAACTATATAGTAAACCTTTCAAACTGTATCATATATTCAAGTAATTATTTCTTTAAATCTTCAGGACTGTTTTCTACAATCTTCTAGCAGCATTTGCTAACAAATAAATGTGCTAGTTTGTTACTATATTATTTTTCATGCATAACTTCAATCATTTTTGCTATTGAGGGAAGCACAGTGTTTCTAATGATATATGTGTTTGTCTTTTCCTGATATTCAGTTAAAAATAATCCCCAAAAGAATTTTAAACATTAACTTAATGACTTTGTAAAGTCTGGACTGAGAATCATGTGACATTAAACACTGCTTGCTTCATGACCTAGGTATTTAAATTTTAATGCCTTACCAATGAGAAGGCCTTCAACCATCTCATTTTCTATACTTCAAGGTACACCATACTCTAAGGATGAGGTTCATCCTTAATGAGAATGAATATAAATCCACATTTCAAATAGACTTCTTGATCATTATTTTTGGTTCATTTATTATCAAATATGATTAAATCGGCATTGCTTTTACTTTGTAATGTAGCTGACAAAGTGTTCATAATATGTATTAGAGAGATATATTCTTGTTCAAATGTGCATGGATTATTAGTAGTATCTTTATTTTACTATATTTTTAGTTGTCTGTTTTCTAAGTGTTGGTTTAGTTAAAAGCAGATAATGTACTCTGTGACTTCTTATAACAAGGCACAAATAAAATTCATTACCTCCAAATCTTAAAAGAAACCAAGTCCCACTCTCCCCTCAAGATGCTTTGTATAGCCCTAGCAGGTCTGCCTCAGTGGATAGAGCGTCAGCCTGCGGATGGAAGGGTCCCAGGTTTTGATCCCCAGTAGAAGGCGTGCAGGAAGAAGTCGACCAATGATTCTTTCTCTTCATTTATGTTTCTATCTCTCTCTCCCTCTCCCTTCTTCTCTGAAATCAATTTTAAAACAAAGATGCTTTGTATAACTTACATTGTGTGTAAATAATACTTTGACATTGCCAGCAACAATCTACATATTAAATATTAGTCACCAATAATTTCTTTAAAATAAAAAAATATATACAAAAGATTTGGTATCTTCTCAAGCCCTAATAAACCATCTTGCATATTTCCTAGAGTGCATGTACACTACTTTTGAGACCACTATTCTGCAACATGGGCCATGGACTCAGATCTGAATAATACTTATTAGCTATGTATCCTTAAGCAAGTTATTTATCCAAGTCTTGTATAGCTCATCTATAAAATGAGAATAAGAAGAGCTATCGCATAGAGTTTTGATTATCATATTAAATTGATAATAATAACGTAATATTTGTTGAGTGCTTACAAAGTGTAAGGTACTATTCAAAGCACAGTAAAATGTATTAATTTTTGGAGTATAATGTCTACAAATAATGAATACGCAATAAAAATTAGTTTCTTTCCCAGGAAAGAGAAAGAGTAATTGTACAAAAACAGGAACATTTATTAGGGCAAATACAGTTGGTTGTTTACGGGCCTATCTCTTCCATGAAATTTCAATGTTCCTGGAGCGAAAGTCATATTGTAGCCATCCCTGTATCTTAATAGAGTGCAAAGTACAATGTTTTGAATGTAGTAAGTGCTGTATAATTAAATAAATGTTTTTTAATGAATGTACATAGGATGCCATCATAACTTCTGGCAACTCCATTATCAGCAGGAATAATCAATTAATTGCACAAGCATTGCAAAACATACTACTGTTTTGATACATATTCTATTATACCTTTGCAGGAAGCATAACATTCTCCAGCGCTTTTGAAAATACAATAACCTTGATTATTTGTACTAACAGATGGAAAATAAGGTATGGATAATCAAAACATAATTTTTTTTGGATTTTTAAATGTTTCGTATTTATTTGAGTATAGATATGCCTAATGTTCTATAAAAGAGAATGCACTTCCAACAAAATAAGCTGCACTATGAAAAGCTGACTTAGAAATAAATTGAATGTAATTTAGTTTCTGTGATTTCTTTTCCCCTCTTAACCCCTCTGTGTAACATACTCAAACTATGTGGAATTTGCCTTTTTCCAGACCCTCCCCAAAGATAAGAAATGTTTAAATGTTGGTTTCTGTGGGGATATTTTCTGCATAAGGTAGGTAATTCTAATCAATGAATTTGAAATCATGATTACCTAAGTATTACAAAAAAATCAGTTGAAATGTATTGTGATATATACCATCTGCTTCACTAAAATTAACAATTTTGATTTTTTTAAAGTATTTTATTGACTTCTGAACTGCATTACAAACCATAAATGTTCTTCATGACTCTTTTTTCAGCTAAATGACCTGAGGTCATTTGTGATGTACAATATGTAGTTGTTTAATCACATCAGAAATCTCACAGTTTTCTACCCAACTAATACTGCTGTTAAAAAGAAAAATAAGCAAATCATTTTGAAATATTTAGAGATAGTAAAAGGAGGAATAATAAATGTAAGGCATCACTGTATCTTAATGAGAACCTGAAAGATTAGCTTTTTATCTCACTCTCAATTATTCATGGACAGTACACTCCTTCTCTAGGTGGATGAGAAGCAGAATGTTTTGATAGAAAGAATATGGGCTTTAAAGTCAAACAAACCCAGATATGAATCAAGCTTATACATTCACAAGCTATGAACTGAAACAAGTTACTCATTTCCCTTGAATTTCAGTTTTCTCATTAGGAAAAATGGGATAAAGGTATTAAATGAAAATAGATATAAAGTCTTGTTTGACCCATAGCAAAAATCCACTAAATGATAATCCATTTCTTCCTTTTCTTCATAAACAAGAGGTTCTCAATTTATGAATGATTTCATCAACAATTTATATTTGTCTTTCATATAACAGCTTACAAAAGTTTTTCACATTAACTACTGAATTTAATCCTTATTATCAATATAGTAATTTGGCATTACTCTATTCATTCACAATAATTAAGCTTCAGAGAAATTAAATAATTTTTGTAAGATTTTGCAAGTAAAAACTTAAAAGATTGAAATTTCACTTACCATTCCATCAAACTTGATTTCCCAAATACTAAAAAATAGTTCTATCCAGAACTAAATAAGAAGAATGTTTTATACTAAGAAACTGATATCTAATGATAATGAGTACTATTAAACTATTTACCTAGCCCTAAATTGAAGTAAGGAAAGGCATATTCACATTATTATCACTTGTGGTTCTAGGACCTGAGATTTAGTTGGTACAGTCAAATGTTTTTGTAACACTTTCCTAGAAAATAGTTTTTATGAGAGAACATTGAGTTAAGGAAGATATGCCCATATGAAAACACGTAATATCTAGTGCGGTTCTTCAAGGTAGGGAATAACTTTCAAATAAAATTTAGAGTGTAATTTTATATTCTTCAGTAATGCAGTAAATTTCCTCAGTAACCAATTTATTTATTTCTTAATGACATTATAAAATGAGTAAATTCTGGGGATTTAATACACAGTGTGGTGATTATACTTAATAATACTGTATTATATACTTGTAATATGCCGAGAATAGATCTTAAGTTCTCACCACAAAGGAAAAAAAATGGTAACTATGTGAGGTGATACAGATGTGTTAATTGTGGTAGTCATTTCACAATATGTATGTACATGAAATCATGTAGTTACTTCTTAAAAATATCAAATTGTAAAATGTGAGTATACAATTTTTGTCAATCATACCTCAATAAAACTGGGGAAACCTTTTTTAGGATAAAAAGTGTACGTAATCTTTTTTAAAAACAGCTGTCTCTAAGTACTAGAAACATACACATTACTTTGGGGTACTTTTCTGTATTTTCAATATTTTCTGTATAATGTATATATTATTTTTATAATTACAAAAATATCTTAATAAAATAATTACTTAATCATCAAAAAAAACTAATATTGGTAAAATAGGTATGTATAAAATATTGAACGGTCCATTAAAATAAGACTCCCATTTCATGTAACCAACTTTGAGAGAACAACTGATTACTCACTTGCATGAGCACAAGAATCTTAAGGCCACTGCTAAATATTTCTTTGGCCCGGTCAGTATGGCACAGTAGTTGAACTTCAACCTAAGATCCAGGAGGTCACATTTGGATTCCTGGTCAGAGCACATGTCGGGGTTGCAGGATCATTCCCAAGTAGGGGAACTCCAGGAGGCAGACAATCTATGATTCTCTCTCATCATTGATGTATCTATCTCTCTCCTTATCCCTTCCTCTCTGAAATCAATAAAAATATTTTTTAGAAAATAAAATACATTTAATTAAAAAAAGAAATATTTCTTTGAGCCCTTATCTTAAATCTGTTTCTTACTAATTAGGAGGAAATAGAGCATAAAAGTTAAAGGTGTGTGTGTAGTTTCTAGATTCAGTCAAATCTTGACCTAAATGCTTTAGAAAAAGACCTTAGTATCATCAAAAGCTTTTTTTCCTCATCTTTAAAATGGAGGAAATAAAAGTACCTATAGACCAGAGCTTTTGTGATAACGAAATGTGATCACTCAAGTACTGAAAGTAAGTGCATTTATCAAGCATTTGACCATATAGAGGACACTATGATAGAAATTTTACACATTTTCTCATTTAATCATCACAAAACTCTATTAAGTACTATAGTATTATACCTTTTTACTGTTGAGAAAAGTGAGGCCCAAGGTCCCACAGCTACAGGCCATAATCAGGATTTAAATCCAACAGATGAACACAGACAATAGTGAGTTGAAGGCCTGGGGTGGAGTGAGAACTGGCTGGAGGGGGACAATGGAGGAAAAAAGGTGGACACCTATAATATTCTCAACAATAAAGATAAATTTAAAAAATAAAATTAAAAAATAAACAAAATCAATAAAACCAACAGACTAATTCAAGAGTATTAATCAATTAAGCTCCATGCCAGGCACCCAGGAAGTACTTAATAAATCTCAGCTTATGTTTTTTGTGTTTAATTCTCCTTTACCTACGTGTCAACTTCTTATTTAATAGTTCCAAAGAAAATAAAATAGTTCCCAAAAATTTTAATTTCATTCTAAAAAAGGAAGAAAGGGTGAGATAAAAAACCAGAGAGAGAACATGAGCACTAAATTGTGAATTATTTATTTACAGTTATGAATAAGGATCAGATTTCTCATATGTCACTTAACTAATAAAATTCAACAGGAGAACTTCTGGTTTCTGGTTCCACATGTAAGGAACTTGGAAGTCCTAATAAGGAGTAAAAAGCTGAACAGATTCAAAAAATCAACTAGATTTTCTTGGATCTATAAGAGGGCAGAAAATAGGGCAAACCATTGAACCATGATGGGAAAGAGATAAGCAAATACAGGGAGTCACACCTTCCAGGAACAGAGACTCACTAGTGGAAATTTTGGTAGTTTTAGACCTGAGTTTTTGCCTTGGAGATAATAATTCAAAGTGCTTTCAAGCCTGGACTAAATGACAGAAAATAACATAAAGCACTAAATGATCTAGATATATAAAAGCCCAGCAACCAGAACGGTAAAACGACTAGACCAACCAGTGGCTATGACACGCACTGCAACAGCCAACCAGCCTGATCTGGGCCCTGATTGGCCCCACTGCAGCCAGTCTGGCCCCCGATCAGCCCCCAACACCCTGATTGGGGGTGGGGCCAGCTGCCAACCACCTGTGGCCCCTCCCCCAGGACAGCCCTGCCCCTGATCGACCCCCAACACCCTGATCAGGGGTGGGGCTGGCCAGCCAACTGCTCACGGCCCCTCCCCTCCGCTGGCCCAGCCTGATGGGCTCCCATCGGGGCAGGCCAGCTAGACCCCACCCATGCAGAAATTCGTGCACTGGGTAGGCCTCTAGTAAAAAATTATAACCTGTTGAGATAAGGCCAACTTTCAAGTCTGTGCCCTGAAATTTCGTGAGTTCATATCAAGTTACAACTGGGAAATAATCCCATCTGTTGATTGGGCTAATTTATTTCATTTTATTTTTCTGATTACAATTTAAAAATCATTTTATTATAAAAATTTTCAAACATACAAAAATAGTGTGTAATGCATGTGTTATATCCATTATCCAATTTCAATAATTCACAACATTTTACTTTTCATATTTTACCTATTGCCACCACCACCCTTTATTTAGATGACTGAACTAATTTAAGATGAAGAATAGAACCGTCTTTGGGAAAAGGGAAAAGAAAGGATTTAAGGAATATTTCCAGTTTGTTATCCATTGCTACTTGAACCAGAAAGATTCTAGACTGTGAAGCAAATAAATGTAAAAGGCAGGAATAATAAAGTATAAGTGTGTTAGGAAGATAGTCTAGATATGTTATTTGACAACAAACAGAACTTTTGACTATAATAAGGAAAAGCATTTTAAAGAATTATTTTCCAACCTTTTTTATTTTGACAAGAAAGATTATAAAGCTTCATTGAGGTTATAGTTTCTAAACATTGGCTTATGTTTGAGGAATATTAGGATTTCTTTCATTATCTTTAAATTCACATAGTCACTAACCAACCATAGTCCAATAAGCACCTAAAGAAAGAACAGTTTGCATTTACAAAATTTTAGTATCACTAAGTATCAGTTTATTTTTACAGCTCAATGGTTCATTTTTACAGTATAAATAAAATTGCTTATTTCCTATGAAGTCTCATGTATTTGAGAATGTTTCCATTTTTTATTTTGAAAGTTTAAATTAGAATATAAAGCGACTTTATCAAGACCAATGGTCTTTCTTGTAATCTTAATGAAAATACTTTATTCGTAAACCTTGGAGGATTCTTCTGAGCATTTAGAATCTCAATTTATCGTCCTGTCTAAATGTTGAAGGTAGAGAATATTAGAAGATGGCTATGTGGCAAATATATCTAAAACATCATCATTGAAAGGAAAATGTGAACAATATCATGCTAAACTGTCTCAATTTTAATCATGAAACAAAAAGCAAAAACTAGGTAGAGATGGGAAGTGATGGGGAGAAGGGAGTTTAAATTATAAAATCACAAGGCCCAAATGAATTTTTAAACATGGATCTAAATATCAAATAAATGTGTTTTTTCCCCTCAAATCTGGGTCCTCCCAATTGACTTTTTAAAAAATTGTTGACACTTTTACAGATGTCCCTCATTTCTCCCCACTTAGCCCACTTCCACCCAGGCCCTACACCTGGCCTTCACCACACTGTTGTCTGTGTCAGTGGGCTATGCATTTAGATTGCAAATCCAAACAACAGAGATTGTCTAATTCTCTCCTCTATTTTCATTAGCAAAACGTTAGTATATTGTTGTCTACTGCTCTCCGTTCTCCCTTAAATGTTTTTTTTAAAAAAGTCCTCAATCAAAATTATTCCTTCTTATATTTCATGCAAATCCAGTGAAATTATATCTCTGTACAATCTTATACTTCTGAGGAGAGCCTTGGTTCTCCACAGTTAATTCATTCAAAAGATGCCACAATCCCATAATGCCTTTATGTGTCCTGCTTCTCCTAAAGTCTAATCTCTTGCTTTTCTAATGCGTGTCCATAAAGATTGTCTACACACTTTGTTCTTTCTGACTACACATCCCTACAATTGCTATACATTCTAATATATGCCCATCCCTTGCAGGGTATATCCCATTTTAATAAGTGCCCATCCCCTGAGCCAGTGGTTCTCAACATTCCTAATGCCGTGACCCTTT
Source organism: Myotis myotis (assembly GCF_014108235.1). Taxonomy (NCBI): domain Eukaryota; kingdom Metazoa; phylum Chordata; class Mammalia; order Chiroptera; family Vespertilionidae; genus Myotis; species Myotis myotis. Next base: position 152,530,162 of record NW_023416324.1, read on the forward strand.
AATACAGTTCCTCATGTTGTGGTGACCCCCAACCATAAAATTATTTTTGTTGCTACTTCATAACTGTAATTTTGCTACTGTTATGAATCATAATGTAAATATCTGATATGCAGGATGTATTTTCATTGTTACAAATTGAACATAATTAAAGCATAGTGATTAATCACAAAAACAATATGTAATTACATATGTGTTTTCTGATGGTCTTAGGCGACTCCTGTGAAAGGGTCGTTTGACCCCCACAGGTTGAGAACCGCTGCCCCAGACAATCACCTTTCCATAAGCCTACATTCACATAGCTAGCTCACTTTCCAACTACTGTTTACCACTCCAAATTCTACTTTCTCTAGCTTCTCATTTCCAATATCAAACATCCACTCTTGAGGCAAAAATGTATCAACTAAAAAGTCAGGGTTGCTCTGGTCAGGTGGCTCAGTTGTTTGGAACACTGACCCATACACCAAAAGGTTGCGGGTTCAATTCCTGATCAGGTTACATACTTAGGTTGTGGGTTCGATTCCCAGTCAGGTATGTACCAAGAGGCAACCAATCAATGTTTCTCACTCACATTGATGTTTTTCTCCCCCCGCCCCATTTCTAAAATCAATAAAACACACACACACACACACACACAATCCCACAATCCTCAGGTGAGGATTTTAAAAAAAAATGTCAGGACCTAGTATTTTACCTCAAACCTCCAATTACTATGAAAAACATGCATGGTTTTCCATAAATTTCCAACTCTTGTGCCTTTCCAAAGATCCGTCACAAGCTAGTTCTGTAGGCTGTGTCATCATACACCTCTCCCTATTGCATCCACTCCACGTCAGTGAAAGTTCTTTCCTCTACTTTCTCAGATCTACATCCCCCTAAGATATCTTCACTTGTAAGAAATAACTGGAGTCTCATAAATCAACTATTTGCTATTTATATTATTAATATAAAAATATTATTTTAACATTTTTGTGGGCATCTATTTTCATTCCATCCCACAGAAACTTCTTTCTTCTTAACTTTGCTTTTCATGTAATTTAACAAATACCTAGAATAGCAGATTAATCATTTAATGTTTTAATATGAATTATTAATAAAACAATTATTTACTATCTGATTATGTATTTTGTTTTAAAAATCAAAGTAGACACAGAGAATGCAAGTATTCTGGAAACACAAAGGATTAAGGATGGAGGCAGATTAAATTGTCAAAGACTATCTTTACCAGACACATTAAGCAGAATACTTGCCAATCCTCTGATAAATATGCCACTACACAAGCTCTGGACATCTGAGAAAATAAAAGATCAAATATGACCTGAGTCCTGATGCCATGTCACATATACAATCATCACTTTTTTATGAAAAATAACAAATGAAAGAAGAATGAAATAAAAGATAGTAAATGGAATAGGTAAACTTTTTTTTTCAGTCAAGTTAAAACTTAGTTTGAAAAAAAAAAACTAAGCAGAAAAAAATGAAACCATGGTCTGAGCATCCATGACTCAAGACTTGGGATATAAACTGGCCTGACCACTGAATGGGATGACTGGTGCCATTATTTTGGAAAGTTTACTTACAGTGTTAAGAAATAATGATTTGGTTTCAGCCCATTCCAAAGTGAAGCTGAAGATATTGATGAAAGATTCTGGGATTCAGGGTCTACTTTGAAGTGAAAGAAACTTTTCCTGAGTTACAAGAGACTTAAAGAATATTAACAATTAAGGGAATATCACTTAGGTTTCTTAAGGATCAGAATAAACAGATTACTTAAAGATTTCCTTGCTGTTCTCTACCAAACTGCAACTTCCATTTGGGAGAGCAATCATTGGTGAGGAGAAATTTTCTTGAAAGGAGGCAGAAAAAGAACAGAATTAAAAGATGACTTGCAATGACATACATCCAAGAATGCATACAGTATATTCTGAAAAGTCCTACTGCTGTAGTAACACTAGTATTGCTAAGCAAGAGTGAAGAGATATATTAAAAAGATACATCTTTCAATATTGCTGTTAATTTAATACTTAATAACAATAATCAATACACAAATAATATGTGCAAATATGCCTGACCAAATGATTTCATTAAGTGAAACATATAATATCAAAGATAATCAATTCAGGTTGTTTTTACTGGTAGCCTTGGGTAATGTCTATTGAAAGAAATGCAGAGAAATTATCTCTTTTAAGATCTATCTTTTCAATGTTCTTATAACATTGCCTCCCTTACTGGAGGAACAGTAAAGAAGCTGAAGAAAATTAGACTAATGAAGTTGCAAGAATAGTTAGGGAAAAAGTAAAAACAAAATTACTGGGGAAAGAAATTTTTTTTTTTTCATGGAGAACCACTGAAAAGGTTTAATGGTAGCTTTATTTTATTTGGCTTTGGACTTGTGCAACAATTAAAAAATTCTATTATTTACATATATTGATTAAAAGTACTTTAAAATATGGAACCAAATACAATGATCTTGCTTCATATCTTCTAAATATATTCAATGGGAAAATAAAGTACCATTTTAGACATAAAGGAAAAGAAAATTTTTAAATGGGTAGATAGACAGATAGGTAGATATAGATATAATGAGGATGTGTCCTTGAAAAGAGTCAGATATAATAATTGATTTACACTTAGAGAAACACGTTTATCCATTCTCCAAACCAAAATCTAGGCATCTATAATAATTTATAACAATAAAAGCATAATATGCTAATTAGACCAGACGTCCTTCCAGACGACCTTCCAGACGAAGCCGAGGCTGCAAGTATTTAATAATACAGTATAGACTCTAGTATATGAAGATTATAATAAAAGAATGTAAATGTTTTAATTCTTCTGTAGTGTTGTTTAACCAATAAATCTAATGTAGGGATTTCCCTATTTTAGCACCAACACCCCAAATTACCCAATGGCAAATTTAGTGTCTGGTTACCAAAAAACAGTAAAAATTTTACTAAAGTATTCAGGCTATAGTCACTATTAACTGCAGCTACAAATTACAAGGAGAATTTCTAATGAAATATAACAACAGATTTCACAGCTGTGCTTAGCTGTCCAAGGCCATTTACTAGTAATTCAAAACAAAAGTCAACATTATAATTTTATCCAGATGTGATAAAAGTCCAGATTTCACATAAAACATTAATATCTCTATAGAACAAAAGGTCATCAGGAGATATGCCTGAATAAGAAATTCCCCTCAATGACCAGGTAAATATACATCTCTACAGACTCATTTTGGATTTTGGGCAATTAAATGTATTCACACCTTCCATGGATCCCACTGTTTTGTCTTTTTGAAGCTTTGATACCTTCATCAGTAATATGTTATATTATAAAATGTGAAGAGGCTTAATATCCAACATGCAACTTGAAACAGTATACATATATATATATAAAAATACATGACCATTAAAAGTAAAACATGACCACCTTCAGATTTTCATTATCATCCTTTGCACAAAGTATCATGTTTTTCAAAGCACTTAGACACTTGTTATTTCACTTGACCGTCACAAAGAATTGTGTGAAATAAATGAGAAAACTATACTCTTTTAAAGATGAAGATTCTGATACACAGAAGTCAATGGGTTAGTGTAAAATCATATTATATGCTGATTTCTAGTTATATTATTAAATATTATTAAATGTTTTCACTTCTATATTGTTACCTAGTTAAAACTGTTACGGTACCTAAGATATATTATGTCAAAATAGCAAGTATTTATTAAGCAATTTCTACATGCAATTCTTCAATTGATATATAACTGTTGTTATAATTAACTAGAGGCCCGAGTGCACAAATTTTGTGCACCCGGGGGGGGGAGGGGGGCCCTAAGCCAGGCCTGTGCCCCCTCGCAGTCTGGGACCCCTCAGGGGATGACCACCTGCTGGCTTAGGCCCGCTCCCTGGGGGATTGGGCCTAAGATGGCAATCAGACATCTCTCTGGCAGCCCGGCAGCCCTCGGGGGATGTCCACTTGCCAGCGGGGAGCAGGCCTAAACTGCAGTCGGACATCCTTAGTGCTGCTGAGGAGGCAGGAGAGGCTCCCACCACCACTGCTGTACTGGCAGCCATCAGCCTGGCTTGTGGCTGAGCAGAGCTCCTCCCATGTGAGAGCGCCCTGACCACTAGAGGGCAGCTCCTGCATTGAGCGTCTGCCCCCTGGTTGTTAGTGTGTGTCATAGTGACCAGTCATTCCCAGTCCTTCTGCTGTTAGGGTCAGTTTGCATATTACCCTTTTACTATATAGGACAGAGGCCTGGTACACGGGTGGGGACCGGCTGGTTTACCCTGAAGTGTGTCCCGGATCAGGGTGGGGGTCCCACTTGGGTGCCTGGCCAGCCTGGATGAGGGGATGATGGCTGTTTGCAGGTGGTCACACCCCTTTCAGGGTGGGGTCCCCACTGGGGTGCCTGGCCAGTCTGCGTGAGGGGCCGAGGGCCGTTTTCGGGCTGGTGGGTGACTGAAGCTCCAAACCTCTCCTTTTTTTCTATTTTTTTTTTTTTCATTCTGGGATTTATTCACCTTCTATGGCTGTCACTGGAACTGAGAGCTGGCTTTAGTTCTGAGGCTCGGCTCCAGCTCTGAGGCCTCGGCTGCTAAAAACAGGTATCTGGGTTTGTTTGGCTTCTATAATTGAAACACTGTTGCAGCTCCAGCTCCGAGGCCAGCTGGCTGAATGCAGATTTCTGGGGATTGTTTAGCTTCTATAATTGCAACATTGTTTCTTAGAGTGCAGCTCAGAGGCTGGCAGCGGCAGGCGGGGAACCTTGGCTTCCTCCATCACTGGAACAAGCAAGCCTCCTGTTCGCTTCAGCTGCCTGGCTGCCAGCCGCCATCTTAGTTGGCAGTTAATTTGCATATCGCCCTGATTAGCCAATGGGAAGCATGTCGGAGGTTCGGTTAATTACTATGTCTGTCTATTATTAGATAGGATTTGTAACATTAACAGGGTTAATTATTAGAAATATTTAACAACTGACACAGAAGAAAATAAACCAAAAAAAATAAACACTGAACAAACTGAAATATACCACCTAAGTTTTATCAAAGGATATAAGCTGCATGTCAGCCTTGACATGGGTATGACTAGAGTTTGATTTGACCTCAAACTATAAATCATCTGTGGAAAAGTTTATTTGGCCTGAAATGTAAAAATCAGCAAACTCTTTCAATCCAGACTCTGATCTTTCTGAATCTCATAGAAATTTTCTCTTATTAAATTATACTTCTCCTGTTTTTATTTCTCCCTCTGTAACTCCTATTATTCACGTTTTGACTTCTAATCCATCCTTCAAGACTCAGCCTTTTATGCAATATTTTCATCATGTTTTTGTTCTATGTGTTTTGATATAATTCTTGCACTTGTTCTTTCACTGATTTATGTTTCAACAGTGATGATGTTCTCCTTTGATTTTTCCACTGAGTTGTTTAGCTGATATATTTTTCTTAGTACCTAAAATTCTTTTTGTTCTATATTTGAATTTCCTCAAATGCTTTTTTTTCAAATTCAGGTTTCATTTATTTTGCCAATAACACTAGTTGCATGGAATGTCTACTCTGATTTTCCTACCTGATCTTCCTCTCTCCTCCACTAAATCCCCTTCAATGGACTGTTATTTTTTCATTGACAACACAGGTCTGGTTGTTGGAGTATCCTAAATGGCAAAAATATCACACTTAGTGAAAAGAAAAGGTAAATAGCCTATCAGTTCCCTGCCAAGGCATGAGGAGGAGAATCTCTGTTGTCCTCTCTCGTTACTTCTTTGCATCCTCAGAAACAAAGAAAACTCAGCTAGCATATTTAGCTACTTTGGCTTTTTAGCTAGTTGAGGAGACTTGGAAACTTAAAATAGGTGATTACTGATCTCCTCCCACGGTGGTTCACAGACTTCTGAAGGCCAAGCTCTTCTTCCCAATATCTCCTGTTTTCTCATCTTTACCTTTTGACTCTAATAGTGTTCTCTAGTTGCTTGCCAACTGAAAAGTAGAAAAGTTTCAAACAAAGCAGTGTTTTCCTGCCCAGGGTGTCGTGACAATTGTTCACAGATCTCAGCAGTTATTTGATTCAGAAAAGCAGCCAGAAATTGAAAATGAAGGGGAAGGTAGCCATACAAAGGTCATCTGGTTTTCAGAATCCTTAATTTTAAAAACATCGAGGAAGGGAGGTATGAGTCTGCAGTGTGTCTGGGACTTCATTATAATTATTCCCAAGAATCAATACTTTTCCCAGAAAACATATCCCTGAATATATGAAAATGATAACATGTTTTCTTTATGCTTAGATACAGATCCCAAAACATACTACAGCTATTAATCACTTGCAGTAAGCTTCAATGCAATCCCCATTTTAATTATTCAGGACATAATTATCTTTTGTTTGGAAACAACTTCAAATCAATTTACTGTAGCTTCAGTTAGTAGAAAGACAAATTATGACCTTAGCTAATCATGTAACTTTCCCAATGTCTAACTAACAAGTCTTATAATTATGAAAAAGAATGTCAGCCACTATATAGGAATTAAACATACATTCTACATGGTGGTTTACATGACATCACCCTCCATGTTGTTCACAGCCAATTACATTTTTTGCTCCTTAGAAGAGCTAAGGATATAATATCACCCAATATTAAAATGTTTCACCAGACCAGACTTCTAAACAACTTAGATAATAAGTTAAAATAAGCAAAAACTCCTCTGCTTTTTAGTTGTATGAAATTTTATGAACTTTATTTTTTTGTTTTGTTAAGAATTAGAAAGATCATAGAGAACGTTTCAAATCTCAATTGCCATCTATTAAGTGTAAAAAATACTATGGGTTGTTTGTCCTATTATCCAGATAGGAATCATATAGGATATGAAATTTGGGTTTCATCCTTGAATCACTAGGTAGTATAATTCTGTGTACTCTATTCAACACAATATCCTGAATTGATTGTAGTAGATTTGCTTTACCGCTGATGGGTGATATCTGATATATTTCTTTTCTGCATCACGGTAAATATAGTTTTTTATTGGAACCTCTGTGATGATAGAATTTCATTAAATAAAAAGAGAAAAGATCATAAGCATGTGTAAAAATGTTCGTAACTGAGAGAAGTACAGAGAAAGCCTGTAATAGGTAATAATGATAACAATGCTAAATTTGAGCCAGTCAAAAGAAAATGAGGGAATGAGAAACCTGGTAAGCAAAAATCAAAGTAATCTTCCTATAACAATTACAAAAGAGCCTGATCAACACTGAATCCCTCCAGTGTGCGAGGTACTATGCTAAGCACTAAGGCTTTAAAGATAATAAAACATGGTATCTGTCCTTAAGGAACTGCAGTTCTAAATACTACTTTTCCTGAGTGATGAATGTCAAAGAATTTGAGTCAAGAGTGAAACTTCATATAAAACATCAAACCAAATCAAATCACTTTACACTGAATGCACCCATTTTTACATAATAAAACTCACCATTACACAAATAACAGACAGAAGTGGAGGTATGCATAAAAGAAAATTACAGGGGAAAAAACACCTTTTATTTTTGGCTTTTATACACTTTGGCAATTCACTTTATAACAAATGTTGAGATTATAATGTAGAATATCTGAATCAGAAGAGTCTGGACTTCTGCTCATTATTTTCCATACTGCTTTTCAGTTCAAATCACTCCTGAACATAGTATTGCCTTGTTCTCAACCCTTTAGTAGAACAAGAAAAATTATTGAGAGCACTAGTTTTCAAAGGTATTTCTCTACAGGTCAGGTGCAAACAACATAGCTATTTAAAAGACTAGGTACTATAAGATGTCAACAGAACAAGAACAAAAGAGTTCCAATGACAATGAACTTAAAGGGAAAAGGTATCATGCATAAACTGAACACTGATCTCCTTTTTAAAATCACAGTATATTTTTCTTAATGATGTATTCATTTGAAACATACAAAATGATTATTGCACCATATTTCCTAATGCACTAAAATAAGTCTAAAAAATCAAAAATATTGTCATTAGGAAAAGTAGTCACAAAAGTAAAGGTATAATAAGTACTTTCTTTTTTTTTACTCCATTCAGATGATCCAACTCATATATATATATATTCATATATATATCAACAATGAATATTAGCTCTTAAAAACTTTTGAAGTCTACAATACCTTATATAAAAGGGTGAGTTAATATGTATACATGGCATACATATCAGTTTATGCTTGATTTGATATCATTAAAATTATTTGAAATAAAAATTCATTTTAAAGTTTCTATAATTCCCTTTCCATTAATTCATGCTGGCGATCCTAAATATAACCCAAACTCATATAAACTGACTTTTGATGATTTGAGTCTATAACTCTGATAGAAATGTATTTATCCTATCACATAAAAGTAAACCTTTCTTTCAATATGGTGACAAATTAAGGAAAAGTTAAAGTTATCTAAGAGAAATAGGCTCTATTCCACCTAAACCTGGTATAGCCTGGTTTAAAACTCAATGAATATGTTAAGGAGGAGATAAAAAGTTAAACTACATAATGAAATGAAATAAAATTAAAGTACTATTTATTTCACCTATCCAATCCCTAGAAAAGCTAACAAGTGTTTTCTTATATTTGGCAAATGAACAGCAAATAGCAACTTATAAATTTCCCAGAAACAGTGATCTCATAATGGAGTGGCACACAGTAGGCACTTATATATAACAACTATTCTCAGGTTTACCACATACATTTTTTGTACTAAATTTCATTTCTTTGTAATGCACCTCAACTTATTGAGTAATTCTTAATTATACTGGTGATCATGTTTGTTTTGTGTCAAAACCCGAGCAGTCTTTCTATCCCAAACTCTAGGCCAGCGGTTCTCAACCTGTGGGTCGCGACCCCTTTGGTGGTTGAACGACCCTTTCACAGGGATCGCCTAAGACCATCGAAAACACATATATAATTACATATTGTTTTTGTGATTAATCACTATGCTTTAATTATGTTCAATTTGTAACAATGAAATTGGGGGTCACCACAACATGAGGAACTGTATTAAAGGGTCACGGCATTAGGAAGGTTGAGAACCACTGCTCTAGGCCAGTGATGGCGAACCTTTTGAGCTTGGCGTGTCAGCATTTTGAAAAACCCTAACTTAACTCTGGTGCCGTGTCACATATAGAAATTTTTTGATATTTGCAACCATAGTAAAACAAAGACTTATATTTTTGATATTTATTTGATATATTTAAATGCCATTTAACAAAGAAAAATCAACCAAAAAAATGAGTTCGCGTGCCACCTCTGACACGCGTGTCATAGGTTTGCCATCACTGCTTTAGGTGGTCCCTATTTAAGCCAGCTGTTGGTTTCTGAAACAAATGTAAGGGCACAAACAACAAATAAATGTAAGGACTTTCCACAGTCTGAGGATCTGCCACAGTTTTTAATATATTGCTTTTCTGTCCTACTTCACCTTTTTTTTTTTCCTGTATGATCCCTAGTTCTTAGTTACTCAATCTACTTAGGTTTACTTCTTTTTTCTTTACCTTCCCAGTCTTCCCAGTATCTAATGCTTCCTTTGAACTGCTTCTATTTTAACAGTCTTAGGAAATACTGTTGTTCATTGAACCAAATCGTGCAGCAGTACCCAGTCCACCCACTGTAAAACCTTTAGACAAATTCTCTCTCAGCATTTGTTCTTCTAAACTGAAGAGTTAAATTTTAAAAACAGAATCTACCATAGCAACCATTTCTTCCACTTACACCTTTCACCTTGTTCCCTTCTCCAAAGCCACTATCTTTCTTAAAATAAAATTACCAGTACAAATATGGGCAAGCATTGAGTGAAAATGGTCCCAGAATAGAAGCATGATGGAATGGTGATTAAAAGCTTTAGGTTCTCTAAAGTTGAATTTGAGTTTGCATTCCCAGCTGTTATATACTAGCTGTGTGACTTTGAACAAGTTACTTAACCTTTCTGAGCCTTAGTATCTCTTTTAAAAGGGCACAATGAAAGTACCTGTCTCATAGGATTATGGAATTAACTGAGAAAATGTAGATATAACCAATGCCTGGTACAGAGTAAATTCTTATTAAATATTGGCTACTCTTGCTATTGTTATTATTGTTGTTTAGTACAAGGGCAGAATGTATTTGTTTTATTTTCACTATGTTTTCCACCAATATTTTTTTTAATTTTGTTTTATTGCTTAAAGTATTACAAAGAGTATTACATGTCTCCTTCCCCCCCCCTCCCCTTGACATTACCCCGGCCTCCCCTACCCCCAGTGTCTTATGTCCATTGTCCACCAATATTTTTAACTAGTCTTTTTTGTACCATTGTCTTTAGAAAGAATCTATATTAATTCCTCATTACATGTGCTGGATATAAAGCTAACTAAGACTAAACTCAGCTTCCCTTCTATTTTATTAATTTATTTACTTTTGTTAATCCTCATCAGAGGATATTTTTCCATTAATTTTTAGAGGGAGTGGAAGGGAGGGGGAGAGACAGAGAGAGAAACATCAATCTGAGAGAGACACATAGATTGGTTGCTTCCAGCATACACTCCTGACCAGAGCTGGGGGTTGAGCCTGCAACCAAGGACGTGCCCTTGACAGGAACTGAACTCGGAACGCTTCAGTCTGAGGGCCAACACTCTTTCCACTGAGCCAAACTGGCCAGGACTCAGCTTCCCTTCAAAATATCACTTAGAATAATTTTTCTTTTATTTGCACACATTAAAACACTCATTATCACCTTTTGTGTCCAATCATTGATCTAAATTTTCTTGCCATGTCTGTCAACTAGACATTAAGAAGGCCTGAATAAGTTACCCTTATCTAATATACAGGGTGCGTTACAGTTGTGCGTATGGAAAATAATACAATAATTAATAAGTAATAATGGGAGAATAAACTTTCATAAACTCATAACTGTAAACCTACTTTTCTCCACCCTGTATTAGAGAGTGTGCTGTATATTCCGTCTATGAGGGTATTTATAAAAATGTTATGACCAGTACCAGGAATATCTAGAGCTGTGGGTGGATGTAGGGAAGGGGGTGGGGGACCCAGATAGTATAGCTTTCTCCACATTACCTATTCACAAATGGAAACAGCAAAGTATTTGATGGTTTTGAGTCTCTCACTACCAGCAAAAGGAATATGAGTCAATTAAAACAAAACTGAGAGTGATTTTTATTTTCAATGTTAAATGAAAACTTTGAGGTTTAAATAAAGACCTATCAAGTGGGGATGTGAGAATTGTGTGCAGTTTGTTTCTACATAAAACAGTGAAATATTTGTAAAGTCTTTTCTAATACAGATTCTTTCCACTATTCTTCATCAAAATGGTCAACTTCTTTTGTCTGTCTTATCAACCCTTTTATGTAAATCTATCTCCAGATGGGTATATTTACTGATCAAAAATCAAGCAGTAGTTAAAAATTACCAATTTTATAAGATCTATATGGAGATGGCTCCTGACTTTTTGCTTAGAGAGGCACAAAAACCAAGTTTATCTTTTCACTTTGAAGAAATATATCTATTTATCTGACTATATATTATTTTATGGAATTAGAAAATGACTGAGTTAGTATTACCTGCCTTCCCCAGTTAATCAACTTTAGGGAGAGTGAAATGCAAAAATATCATATTTATAAATTCTATTATCAACATATCTTCATGAGTGAAGGATTGGTAAAAAAGTTTACTTATGTAAACTAATAAATTTATTATAATTACCAATTATAAAAGATTGTAAGTACTTAATATTAACTACCTATACTTAATATTATATAGTACTTATAATACTATGACATATTTAAAAGAAAATATCATTTTTAAAAAGTTTTATCAAGGATTAAAAATCAAAAGCAAAGTCAAATATTTTACATATACTCTTTTCTGGAACCCTAACCATCACTTCCACTAACATTATCTGAAACTAAAATATTTGATTGTTGAAAGAAACATACTTATATTATTAAAACTAAAAGGAACCCTGAAGATGAAGTTCAGGGAGAGATCCAAACAGATTATATCACATGCCCAAGATCATACAACTAGACCTAGGATAGTGGGAGCACTAGACCTAGGATAATCTTTCCTAACTCTACACCTGAGACTTTTGACAATGTAATAAAATGAGAGAGTTAAACATAATATATTGAGGGGGTGATAGAAAACTTAGATGTTGTCCCTTTAAGTTAAAGCTTTAAATTTAATGTTTTCTACTAATTTGATTTTATATTCCTAGGAAAGTAAGTTTAAAATATCATAAAATTCAGCCCAGCCAGTGTTGCCCAGTGGTTAAGCACTGACCTATGACTCAAGAGGTCATAGTTTGATTCCTGGTCTGGGCACATGCCTCAGTTGCAGGCTCAATTCCCAGTGGTGGGCAGGCAGGAGGCAGCTAATCATTGATGTTTCTATCTGTCTCTCCCTCACCTTTCCTCTCTGAAATCAATAAAAGGATGAAATATCATAAATTCAAAAGTAATAAAAACATCAAAGGAAATGTATGCACTTCCTTAAATCAAAACCATGGAAAAGGATACTTTTTAGTGTAAAAAGGAAGCCAGAGATTTAGTGTGTGTGTGAACTGTAGTAATGGTTTTTGTTTTGTCTTGCATTGTTTTTTAAATTGTTAGCGCACTTAACTATAAATAAATCTCTAGAATCTTACTATTCACAGTAAAATAGATACCAAGAATTTCAAAACTAAAAATCCAAGTCATTTTAATATCGTGTGAATTAGAAATAAAGAACATCTTTTAAAAAGTTAAAATTGAAAAAGATTAAATCAGTACACCCAATTCTCTAAACTGTGTGTATATTTTTTCCTGAAGTACATATTCATGAGCTGACAGTGGAGACAAGCTGGCTGCTTTGTTTGACTATAGTTCTGTTTACCACATACTGTCAGAAATGGATTTTGACACTCACAGCATTAATATTGCTATTTTTATTGATATAATTAGCACTGCTATAAATAATTTCTCAGTCTGCCATAACTAAGTATATCATTACAGTCAGAAATATTAGGGCTTCTTTTTCTTATATAATGCCTTGGTAATAGACTGCTGGCCTAAAGAAACAGTGACCTCATGATGTGGAAATTACTGAAAAAAAATAGAAATAAAAAAAGTTTGCCTTGTCAATAGAGACTACTGTTTTGTGTATGACTTCACTGAGCAAACTAGTTTATATTTGTTTGAAACTAAAGTTTCTCACCAATCTGCTATTTCAATTTCACATCACACCATATTGTACCTAAAAGAGGCAATCTGGATTCCTGTTGCTACTTCCCCCTACCAGCTCAGGAATGGGTTTGAAATACAAGGCTTGAATATATAAAGCAAAAGAATTAAGACACCCAAAATTCAGAATCAGTGGGTGGAAATACGTGTGCTTGAAGTCATTTGTATAACTGCTAGTGGGTGGCCCACTTGTGAATTTTTATCTTTACATGAAAGCAAAATCAAAACATATTTTATCTTGCCTCTAGATCACATCAGCTGTGACAATAACCTCATCCAGACCTTGAATAGTTTGTTCATAAAACAAAGTGGGGTGACTGACCCAGTGCATATTCAACACAGAGTATGAAGGCCAAAACAAAATGACAATACAATTCAAAACAAGTTTGTGGAAATTTTAGACTAGTATATTAAACCTTTCTTTGTCTCTATCACTTGACAGATGGTTAGCCTTCACACAGCCTAGTGTCTCTGGCAAAGAAATAACTGTGTGTAGCCAATAACACCGCAAATTTTGACTTAAAATGCAGTGTACACATACTTACATGTACCTAAAAATATGAGTAGTAATAGAACTAGTCATGCTTATTTAATACTATAAAAATTTGATAGATGTCAAGATTTTAATTTTTGCCCTATGAATACCTCTTTTGGAAACTCTCAATTGTCTTCTTATATGGATCCAGGACTTAAGAACTCTTCACTTTAGATTTCATTTATTTTATGAGCTGCTTGGTAATCATGCTTTAAAAAACAAAACAAAAAACTTCCAAAATATATTTGAATCCAAAATTATTACAAAATTTACAAAGATTTAGTTAGCTTATGTTTCATGTTGCTCAGAGTAAACTTCTGGTAACTAACAAAGTGAGTTAAACAATATCACCTGGGAACTTTGAATGTCTTCCATGTCAAGGACCACAGGCAGGACTGGAATTATTTATCCAGTACTGAAATATGTCTTTATTCACAAACTGCTCATATAAAAATATATACTCACATGTACATAAACACACATACATCAACCATCCTCACTAAATTAGGAAAAGTTCTTCATTTTTAACGTTCTATCAACCATTCTTCCACTTTGCTCTTTAAAAAAGATTTCAGCTAAAACAACATATTCAGTTAGTTATAGTCGCTGCTCTTTTTCCTAAATCTTCCTATTTATAATGTTCAGATGCTGGCAAGTCTGTACACAAAGAGGCAACCTCAACTTTCTCTAAAGTTCATTAATATGCACCCTTTTTGGAAGAGGCGATAATGCTACAAATTAGCATAGAAGATAGAGGTCTAATGTAGGTATAAGAAACACAAACCCTTCACAGCAGGGGATGGGAAGACCAGGGGTGGAGGGGCTGTATAAAAAGAGTTATCCTACTTAAGAAAACAACTCACATTTGGCTAAGGATATAAGACTCACCATGACAAAGAAACATGAAGAAAATCAAAACTTGTTATTTGAGAACTATGAACTCGCTTTTGGAAAGGTGAGACACCCACTACTTGAAGCAACAAACTCACTGTTAAATCATATACACCCTTAACCAGGCACCAACTTTCCGTTAGAAACCTAGGATTTTTACACCTACAGACTAAATGATTAGATTTAAAGTAATGCTAAAATCTTCTGTAATGTTCCTCTTGCATTACACATGGTCTATTAAATAAGAGAAGTGCCAATCAAATGCTTTTGTAGTTTGAAAGAAAGGTTTAAATAACAAAGCTTTTTTTTTTTTTTTTTTTTTTTAATGCAGGCCTCTCTTTAATGTCACCTGTAAATTAATTACAACAAATTTCCAACTGAAAAAAACTTAGGCACTTGATTTTCACACCTATTTCTATTCATTCTAACTAAAACATTTCAGATATTCTAGGTGATGTTCTACCACAATTTGCTAACAAAAGCTCCACAAGAATTTTACAGTAAATTTCAAGCCACAGATTTAAAATATCTATATATATAAACATTTTATTTATTTCAAAGGCATGCTTAAAATTAAGAAAAAAATAAAACCCCTATTCTGTTATGTGTTTTTTTTAATCTACCCTAGTATATGGAGGACATTTCATAACAATAACAAAGGGTAAAAATGAGAAACAAAATAAGCTTTTCCTTTATCATTGGCAATTGCTAAACACTTCCTTGCCCCTCAAACTGTAAGCTCTTTCAGAACGTATTCCCCAAAATGGAGAAAACAGCTAGGTTTTAAAGTTTCATTCAAAAATGTCTCCTCCTAACAATCTAAAGCACACAAAGTGTATGTGACATTAGAATGTAAACTCTATAATGCAGATAATTTCATCTCTTGTTCACCTTACCTCCCAAGTGTCTAGAAGAGTGTCTAAAACAAGTTGTTGAATTTAAACAATCATTTCAGAAAAACATGATTATTTCAGAGAATAAAGCAGGGCTCATCAAGTTCCACGTTTTTTACTCCAAATGTTTTAAAGAAGTATCTACTTACCACTCATTCTAAAATATTCAGAATAATTTGTAATTCATTTATACACGTCAGATCCTAAAGGAACTTAGTTGTACCTTTTATTGCTCTTCTAAAATGATAGAATTGTTCAGTGTAGCTTTTTCTTTTTCCTAGGAACTCCAATTTTGTCAGAGAAAGTCTGAAGACTTTCACTTCTGAGATAAAAGCAATTCATTTAAAATGACTTTTTTCATAGACTTTATTCCTATACAAAGCAGTCAAATTTGTATTAATTTGACAGTAAAAGCAGTTGTATATTTGTGGGTCTCAAAACTTTCTGGCATCACATCAACTAGTAGTTCTAAGCATACACACGCACCCCAAATTAGAACCCTCACATGAAAGTTCTTTCCTCTAGTATTCCTTCTAAACTCATATTGTCTTTCAGTGGCTAGTCAGTGTACACATGAATTATATCTGTATTTTCTTGGTGCAGTGGGAATCTCAAAATACTGGCATCTTAACTGGACTAGACATTAAGCATAAAGACTTCTTCCTGCGAGTGAATAAAATTTGACAATGTTAACCTTAAACTTCTTTCTTTAGTCTGTTAAAATCAGGACCTCACCATGAAAGGGTGTACTGCTTTGGAGACTGGTAGCCAGTTACCTTGTCACTTGGTCTTCATATGCAAAAGGCCTGTATTCCCCTGGTCTGTGAGATCTGAAATCACAAAGCCAAACAACCGAACTGCTGGACTCACTGAGCAGCTAATAAATCTCTATAAAACTCACTTTTCTACTTCTTCTCTCCTGTTAATTTGAGTATTCTCAAGCCTAAAGCCCTCCAAAATTGAGCTCCATGGAACTCACCACCCCGATTTTAGGGAACTGAATCTTGAGCACTAAACAATGAGTAACATTAGCAATTCTTCAAAGACAATTCCAAAAGCTTTCTTGAGAGAAGACTATTCCTGAGAGGGCACAATGATGCCGGAGCACTACATGTGCATGGACAACTTGGATGCAGTCTGAATAAAAATAACAAAGAGAAAACAAAGGGATGAAAAATCAATGTAAATTGTTTTTGAGGGTTTTGTTCTTTTCCTAGAAACACCTAATTATAAAGCATAAAATGCATAAAGCAGCCAAATCTGGCCTGGTCAAATTTACATGTGTAGGTTGCGGGCAGGGAGGAGGGTTCATGTTAACTAGTCCCACGTGATAGCAAAGGTTACTTGGGTTTAGGAGCAACAGGTAGGAGAGCAAACCATTTATCAGTTTGTTGATAACTTAAATAGTGTTTACAGCTACAGAATTTATTTACAAGATGGTCGTTATAATCTAGGTTTCAACATTTTCAAAAGCAACGAGTTACTATATAGTAATTTAGATTTGAGTTCACTCGTAAACATTGGGATAACAACTGTCCTCGGCTCTTTTTACGAGCTGAAATTCACACATATATGACCACACAGTAAAAAAAAAAAAAAAAAAAAAAAAAAAAAAAAATCTCTCGCCTTTAGCAACATTTTGGTATTTTAATGGTAAATGATGAAGGCAATTTTCACACGTCTAGAAAGTCAACATGTTCAATTTAGCTTGGGCCGATGCTGATTCTGAGGACAGCACCTAAGCCACAGGCTGCCAAATCACTTTTGCTTTCATTCGGATTTTTAACTGGAGGACTATCATCCTACCACTGACCCCATTCAACTGGCTCAGCGCTCGAGATCAGCGAGTAACAGCGCGAGGGAGTGTAGCTGTTCGCCATATTGTGTTTTTAGCTGGTGTTTATAGTTTATGTGTGTGCCTGGCATATGCTGTGCAAGTGTGTTTATCAATAGAACTTTGAGAAAATCCCTGCCTCTGCAACCGCTTTCAAACGGTTTAACCGCTTCGCAGAGGTAGGGGGCGTGGGCTGGGGGGTGCGAGAGGACCAGAAACCCACACAGATTTAAAGCCATGCATCCCACAGTGTAACAGAGTGCGTTGCTTCTAAACTCTCACAAGGCTTCCAACCGTTTTTATCTCAGCTACTGGAAAAGAGTCAACATGTTTTAATGTTTTCAAAGGAGCCGAAAAGGGACGGTGTGTATTCCTTCCCCAAGCCCCCTCCTCTCTAGTCGCAGCAGCGAAGCAGGCGGGGGCCCGTAGCTCCGAGGTCTGGAGAGGCGTCCAGCGGCTCTGGGGCCAGGACATGTCCCGCTCCCCAGTTCTCTGCAGACGCTCCAGAGCCCGCAAGGGCCAAGGCAATGGGTGTGTGTGGGGGGGGGGGGAATGGGGGGGGCACAGGAGGGAGGGGACGGAAGACAAGCGGACGCTTTTAGCAGCAGCTCCGGAGCCCAGGCTAGTCGCCCTCGGCTCCTCTTCTTGGAAGCGGCAGCTCCAGGCGCAAGAAGTGGAAAGAAGTAGGTAGAACACGCGTTTCCAGCTGCAGGACGCCCCGCCCGCTCCTGGAACCCGAGACCCTCCCGCGCTCCCTTCCTCCCAGCCGGGTCGGGTGAGGACGTCGCCACAGCCGGACGCGAGGAGGGGCTCCCGGGGAGAGGAGGCGCGAGCGGGGCGGAGCGCAGGGGCGCGCGCTCTCTGCCGGCCGACGGCCCGCGGGCTCGCCGCGCCAGCTCGCTCCCCCTACCGACCTCACCCCACTCCCCTCCTTCCCCGTCCCGCCGCCCCCGACTCCCAGCGCCTCGCGGACGCCTCATCCCCCACCGTAAGCACACACCCCTCCCTCCCGCCCGCCCAGCAACAAATTAGAGTTTTTGGCGTTACCTCCTCGCGCTCTTTAATCTTCTTTCCTCAACTCCTAAACTTCCCCGCCCTTACTTCTTCGGCAGAAGGTCCACATTGGGCGCCTCACGCCGCGAACCCTCTCTACCCCCCCACTATTGGGTGATTCTGCTGCCACTCTCAGCTTCAATGAGCCTATAAGAATGGGACGCTCCTCGTGAGGTTGCCGCCCATAAACAAAATGCACTCCTTCTCCGCCCCTCTCTGTCCCCGCCCCACCTCCTTTCCCCTCATCTGTACCACCGTCGATTGGGCTAGAAGAAGCCCAATCCGCTATCTCAAACACCTATTGGGGCGTCGAAACTTCGCTCAGAAGACTGTTAAGAGGCAATTGGTCAACACTCTCCCAACTCCGCCCCCCCCCCCCCTCGCCGCACCTTCCCCCAGTCTGGAGAGGTCAGTCGCATCTGGTTGTTCAGTGATCCTAGAGGTGGGAGGCTATTGGTTGAGAAAGCCCATCGGACCGGACTGGACTGACCCGTGATTGGTCAACAACAGACACTATAAAGTTTGGCTGTCCTCCGCCCCGCCTCCCCCTTTTCCCTCCACGCCCCCGCCCCCTCCCGGCTGCTTTTACTTTCTACGCATTTCTATTTCCTCCTTTATTTATTTATTTGTGATAAACTTAAATGACCCGGCGACGGAGGCGGGACTCCACAAGAGGCCGGGAATGACGAAGGGCCGCCTGGGTCCAATTGCCGAGGGGACGGCGGGGTGAGGGGCAGCGGCGGTGACCAGTGAGAGACAGGTGTCTGGAGCGCGCTAGGCCTGTGGAGCCGGGGTGCCCCAGCGGAGGCGGCGGTTACCCGCTGTCTGGCGCGGCGGGCTCGGGGGGAGCCGGCCGGGGAGGAGGTGGTGTCGCCATCGCCCACGGCGGAGGCAGCCGAGGGAAGCTAGGTCCCGGGCGGTGGGCGGGACCTAGGAGAGGGGGGTCTGGCGAGGCGGCAGCGCCCGGGGCCGTCCGGGGTCAGGCTCGATTCCTGCGGAGCGGGGCGCAGGTTGCCAAGCCGGGAGGTCACCGGAGGCCGCGGGAGCGGAGCCAGCGCTCCAAGGGGAAAATGTGTGCGCTGCGGAGGTTTAGAAACATGCCATGGACAACAGTTCCGAACAAGCCGCCCTTCATGTAAATGAGGATGTTATCCTAACGGGAAAGGCAGATTCCGTGTCGTTTTACTAAACGCCTGAAGCACCAGCGACCCAACTGGAGCCCACAAGATTCAATATCCTCGGGGCTAAGGAACAAATAAAGCAACACGGAAAATTAAATGCGGTTCAGATGCTTCCCTAAAACCTTCTCCCTCGTCCATTTGTCACTCAGCACAGCACTCCCCAGAGCCAGATTCTTACCAAGTGTTGGTCCAGTCCTCAGGCATGCGGGGCGTGGGGGAGGGGATGAGGCTCAGAGAAGATTCCTAAAAAGGTTGTGGGGGGGAGAAGGGGGATCTTCTTTCACTCTACAAGGAAAAAACACACAATCCTGCCAAAATAAGATGTTGGACATGACATTTTGGGGAACTCGGATAGCAATGACTTATCACAAAATAAGGGGCTTGATCAAAAACGGCATCCATCGGTGTGGCGATAGCCCCAAGGAAAGGGAGGTGGGGTCCCGGTGGAGGAGGGCAGAGGGGATGGGGACAGAAAGAGCTTTGCTTGGGGCGGTGGGCACGCAGGTGCAGTGTGCAGCTAACGTTTTATTGAGTTGTGCACTTGAAACATGTATGGGTTTTGTGAACCAGTGTCACTCCAATAAATTAAATTTGAAAAGATAGCACGCATGCAAAGAGTATACTCTGTATTTGCCATTTTAAAACAATATTATTATAGGATATGCATCTGATGTATAGTTTCCAATAGACGTGTGTTAAATCGTCTGAATTTTATCCTAGGCTTCCTTGGACACAGCGTGCATTCAAGAAAAAAATTGTTGATGGCACTTGTCAAAAAATGGTTAGGGAGATTCTATTCAGGGCCATCAGTGGGGACCAGTGCCGCTAGAATTTTGCGGTGCGGGAGAGAGATTGTCCTGGACTCCCAAGACAGTATGAGCAAGTGGAAATTTTAGCCAAGGAGCAGGGGTGGTGTGTGTGTGCGTGGAGGGGGGGGGGTGTCAGTGAATGGAAAATTACCAAGGAAACAGAGGTAAGGGAGGGAGTGGATGGAATTCTAGCTAAACCAACCTAACAGGATTCTTGCTGAGGACAGGTTACGTTAGAGTGATCAGACATCACCTGAGGGAGGTGGAGGAAGAGGAACCTGATGATACATCCAGGGGGATCAGATGTGGGGGTGGGTTGGGAATGGTTTTGCTAAACTGACTTAGCAGGGTTCTTGCTAAAATTGGATTTTACAAGGAAGTGCCAGAGGCCTGGCTTTGATTAGGGGATTTTTGGCAGAACTTAAACAAAATAAATTGGCTCTAGTGAAAAAATATGTAAAAGGCCTTAACCTCATAAATGCTATTAGATCTATTTTTTGTGGAATATATGTATGAGGGCCTCAGAATTTACAAAATTATTGCATCAGCTGTCAAATTTAAAGTCCAGTAAAATGTGCAAATTTCTATTGAGTCTGTAAGCTGAAACATTTTAGAATTTATGTATAAATCTTAGCTAAAAAGTGATGTCACTACATCATTTAGGTAGTGACTGTAATAAGTATTACATCCATAATAATCAGTTTCAAATTAGAAAGTTAAGTAAAATTTAACAAAATTTAGTTATTCCCATAATTTTTCCAAGGGGCACTCGTGACTCTAAATACTCCTTAAGACTCATCCTTTCCAACAAATTTTTAAAGGTATTCAATGTGTTGCCATGAGAGTTGTTAGGATTATAACAGTAGGGCATTAAGAAATCAGTGTAAAATATTCTAATGTGAAGCCTTGGACATTACTGCCCCTGTAAGAGATGGTGGTTATGTCCAGTTCTCCTGATACTAGAATCTGGGTTAGAATGCTCTATCTATATCAGTCTTTATCTTTACATTACATAGACCTATACCTCAGCCATCAGTCCCACACATTCGGAAATACAAATGTCACAAAAGTTGTAGCAAGAATTCCATAATTATGTTGAGGCAAAAGACATGTTTTCTTGGTTAGCAGTTAGCAGAATTGAGGAAAAGGCTACAATACAAATGATGTAATAAGGAAGCTTGGAAGAATGATGAAGGCATGATTGATAGAAATTAAAATAAAAGTGATGATTGCTTAAGAAAAGACTTTACAAGGAATTCTCATTAGTCCCCTAACCTAGTGCCTTTTCAGATCCTAAATATAAAGTTTCAAAAGTGCTTCAAAAGAGGCCAAACTAGTAGTAAATGTGCTTTGCCTATGTTACAAATGAGGACACTTTGACTTTAAATGTCACAAGTGGCGGACCTTGTTTTCAAACTCAAGTTGTCTGCCTCTCTTCAAAATGCTATCTACTCATTCATTGAAATTATTAAGTGCATATTATTCATATTAGATATATTTGTTGAGCGTTTAAAAGTGCTAAAAACTGCCAGGCCGGTGTGGTTTAGTGGTTGAGCCTCGACCCATGAACCAAGAGGTCACTGGTTCTATTCTGGTCAGGGCACATGAATGGGTTGCAGGCTCAATTCCCAGTATGGGGTGTGCAGGAGGCAGCAGATCAATGTTGTTTTTCTCACACCAATGTTTCCATCTCTCCCTCTCCCTCCCTCTCTCTGTAAAAATCAAAAACATATTTTTTAAAAAGTGCAAAGAACTTAGAAACTAAAGATAAGATTTGGCATTTTTCTGCAAAGAGTTTGCTGTGTACTGGGAGAAAAGTAAAGGGATAAAATATGCTGTGTACATATGTGGTATATACTAGTACAAAGTGGGAATGTAGAAAAGAGAATGCCTAACTCTTAAGAATTTGGGAATATGTATAATACACTGTACTCATCACTATACTGAATTCAAAAGTTAATCAAATTAGATCATGCTCTCAAGGGGCTTAGATTCTAATAAGGGCACTAATTAGACATATATTGGGGGTGGGGGGGGGGAGGAACCTGTGTTACTAGCCAACATAAGAAGTTTGTGGGGTTTTTTAAATCCTAATTCTAGGATACTTTTTCCATTGATTTTAGAGAGAGTAGAAGGGAGAGAGGAGGTAGAGAAAAGGAAAGAAACATCCACATGAGAGAGATACATTGGAAATCAACCCCATGACCCTTGGGTCTGTAGATCAACGCTCTAACCACTGAGCAACCAGCCAGGACAAGAAGCGTCTTAATGATAAAGTGTTATGGGAGATCAGAAAAGAAATACTATTTAAAATACTATTTACATCTTGAGGAGTAAAGGATAGGAAATCAGGAAAATCTTAATGGAAAACAATTTTTGAGATGGTCTTTGAAGGATGTATTAGAGAACTCGCCACCCTTCCTCAACGCACAACAGATATGAAATACACATTCCTTGATATTTTTTGCCATTTACTCAAAAGACAGGTACGACTTTTCTATGTAAGTTCTCACCAATAATTTAAGCAGATGATAGCCAGTAAAAGGATATTAAGAGAAAAATGAGCCTTTCAGAGTGAAGTAAAACTGAGTTAAACATAAAAATGTGTTAGGACAACCTGCCAATAATTAAGGTTAGACAGCTGCCTTTAAAGCAGCAATAGGAAGATTTCCATAAATCCACCTGTGATACAAGTTTTTCTGTCCCTGGAGACTTATATAAAATTTTCCTTGAACCCCCAAATGCACAATATGGCAGAAGTCTAAAGCCCTTGATGTCTTACTGAATTTGCAGAGGTGAGCTGAATTTGCCAACTACATTTTCCTGGGGAAGTATCTGTTGAGTCTGTGCATGTTCTGATTCTCTGGTATTTTAATTCATTAATTCCTCTTTGTGTCCACAAGTGTCTGGTGTTTTTAACAGTTTTTGTAATTTATCTGATTTTTTTTTTTAGTTCAAGTGGCGTTATGGCCTATTGCTATCTTCTCCATCCTATCTGGAGGCAAAATTTTCACATACTAAAGTTTTTATTTCAAATACAGTATTTCTCAGTTGTAGAATTTCTGTTCGATTCCTGTTGATGGAGTCATGTCTATGCTGAAATTTTCCATCGTTCCCTCTTAATCTAAACATACAAAATATGCTTATCCTATATAATAAAAGCCCAATATGCTAAGTGTCCGGTTGTCTGGTGACCAGTCAACTGTTCAACCAATCAAAGTGTAATATGCTAATGATATTCTAAGGCCGCTCAACCGCTCACTATGATATGCACTGACCACCAGAGGTCAGACGCTCCAACTAGTAGGTTAGCTTGCTGTTGGGGTCCAGCCGATCAGGACTGGGGGAGACTGGGCTGAACATGCCCTGGAGCCCTCCCATGGTCCCTCCCCAGCCCGGATCATGCACTGGTGGGGTCTCTCAGCCTGGCCTGTACCCTCTCTCAATCCGGGACCCCTTGGCGGATGTCGGAGAGCCAGTTTCAGCCCGATCCCACAGGCCACTCCCCTCGGGAGGGCGCCAGACGCAGGGCTTATGGCTGGCTGGCAAGCACTGCTATGGTGGTGCGAGCCTCTCCTGATCAGGACTGATTGGGTGTGAGCCCACAGCAGGCACAGTGGGGCTGGGATGAGCGGGAGCGGCAGATAGGAGCTGCAAGCAGTGTTGGATTGCAGGTTTTGCCCAATCGCCGCAGGCCACCCCAAGGGACCCCACCCATGCACGAATTCATGGACTGGGCCTCTGATCCTATATAATAAAAGGGTAATATGAAAATTGACCCTAAGGGAGGAACAACTGGTGGCTATGAGCCACATTGACCACCATGGGGCAGAGACTCAACAAAGGACCTGCCCCCTGGTGGTCAGTGTGCTCCCACAGGGGGAGCTTCGCTCAGCCACACTGGGCTGACAGCTGTGAGTGCAGTGGTGGTGGTAGGAGACTCTCCTGCCTCCTCAGCAGCGCTAAGGATGTCCGACTGCAGCTTAGGCCTGATCCCCTGGGGAGCAGGCCTAAGCAGGCAGGTGGACATCCCCTGAGGGGTCCTGGACTGCAAGAGGGCACAGGCCAGGCTGAGGGACCTCTCCTCCCCCCCAACCCCAGAGTGAACGAGCCTCTAGTTTAGTATAAAATACTTAAGTAAAACTCCATACCTATGGACGTGTTTCTATTGCTTTTCTCTTTGAGTCATGTTCTTAAGCATGCCCCGTAATTTTTTACTGAATTCTGGATATTTAATGAACATTTATGGCAAAAAGTTTTCTTTTGGGAGGCACATAGGATGCAGGTAGATCACAATAATCCTGAGGAAGGTTGGCATTAATGTTTAATTGGGCAAGTCTGTTCCAGGCAGATTTATTTCCATAGACATCGCCTTTCTGGGGTCTCAAATGAAAGTCTGGGCATTTACAATTTCTCCTCTATTTTAGTATTCTCTGAACTCCATCCTGTGTATCCCTAGCAAGAAATGTCTGCTCAGCTCTAGCCTCATAGCTGCTGTTTCCTGATGGATTTGTTGGTGTTACTCTGTGCATATACATCTTAAAGTTCACAAACTCCTCAAGAGAAAATCAAGTTATCTGTCATTTCTTTCTGAAATTTTGCCCCTCAAATTTCAACCACTTTGGCAGAGTCAAACCCTATCCTCTCTTGCCTCTACCCAGTGAGCCTGTAGCTTTTTTTTTTTTTTTTTTACAGATGTGAAGTGTTATTGTTTTGTTTTTGTTTTTGTTTTTCCATTGATTTTTAGAGAGAGGGAAAGACAGAGGGAAATATCAATGGGAGAGACACATTGATTGGTTGCCTCCCAACCAGGGCCAGAATTGAGCCTGCAACTGAGGTATATGCCCTTGACCGGAATTGAACCCGGGACCCTTCGGTCCATAGACCAATGCTCTATCCACTGAGCCAAACTGACTAGGGCAAGCCTGTAACTTTTTATTCAGAACTTATTTCCTCATTTTGTGAATTGGTAAATGCTTCAGAGAAAAGGCCAGATTGACTTTAAAGCTCTCCTTGTTATGCTTTCCTTCTCTCAGGAATCATAGCTCCTCAAACACTACATCAGTTGTCTTCAAACAAATGTTTTATATACTTATATTTTATTCAGTTTTTATAGTTGTTTCTGGCATAAAATTAGTCTGCAATAAGCCATTCCATCATGACTGGAACCTTGATGAATGAATATATATCAATTTACCAAGTAAAGCATACAAAACCAGGTCACATATCTTTTAATATTCAAATTAAAAATTCCCAACTGTCATCAAATAGGGCCATAGATGTCTTTCATCCGAACTCAGGATATCCCAATGAAAGTCTAAGATTCTCAGAGATGCTTACTGAGTGCAAGGTGTCATTTCTACTTACTGTATCATGACCAGAGTATCTATCTGGTTTATTCACCAGGACTTTCTATTGATGCTGTTACTTTCATTCAGGATTGCTTTGAAAACTGATGGATCTCTCTCTCTAAAATAAATTGTACTGTAGTGCCTGACACCTGTGTCACTATAAATAGTCCCACCCTGATCTCCTAGAGGTCAGGATTGGTGAAGAAACCCCCTTTCCCTGTCTCAGTATAATTTATGGACTCACAAACCTAGATTTCAAATCTTACAGTTATTTCATTATAGAGATTGTTCAGGAAAAAAAAAGAAGACAGAGAAATAGTTTACTCCTGGTATTCATGTAATGGATGGGTGGTTGCATCAGAAGAATTTCTTGCCTTAATCACATGCTGGACCAGAACAAGCCTTTTCATGTACACTGTGTTTCCTAATCCTCAAGTAAAGATGGAATTCTTTCCCTCATTGCCCTAAAGGCTGTTGCAGTTTCTGTCACTGGATCAATCACAGTTCAGCTAAGGAAAAATTTACAATTATACCAAAGAGCAATCATCTGAATGTGATTTACCCAGCAAGATTTTCCCTCTCTGTGGCTCTGTTGTTCGTTGAATGCCTAAGAGGACCACTTTTAGTGTTAAAGAATTGTCCATAGACCTGATATACATTGGAAAGCTAATAGAGAAAATGTATTAGTTTACTGTTGCTGTTGTAACAAATTACCTAAATGTAGTGACTTAACACAAATTTATTATCTCACAGTTCCTGACATCAGAAGTCCAAAGTCAATCTCAGTGAGCTAAATTCAAGGTGTCACATGACTGAGTTCCTCCTGGAGGTTCCAGGGGAGAATTAACTCATTTCCTTGCCTTTTCTTGTTTCTGGTGGCCACCTGCATTCCTTAGCTCATGGTCCTCTCCTCTATCTTCAAAGCCAGAATCACAGCATCTCTCTCTCTCTCTCTCTCTCTCTCTCTCTCTCTCTCTCTCTCTCTCCTCAAACTGAATCCCTAAACTATTTGTGCAGAAAATTAATCTGCTCTGTATTAAATCTCCAGAGAAAATTTGTTTAAAACCTCTTTTAGTAACTCTTCAATATTTTAATTAGAATTTTAATATTTCTAGATTTAAAAATGCACCTAAATAAATGATATTTTAAATGCCAGGGACATTTGAAGTTTCAAATCAGAATGCATTTTTGAGATTCAAATTTTAAAAATGATCCTCATAGAAATCATTGGAAAGTACATATGTCACAGGGATAATGATAAACTTTTAAGTTCAAAAGATGGATATTTTAAAGGAAAATAAAAGATGCACCAGGCCACTAGTAAATATATAAACAAGGGTGTGTGTTTTTTTCCTAGTTTTTAACCAAGTCATCATGAAAAATGGTTTCCTTACCTTCTAAGTTTAGCATTTTCTTCAAACCTTCATAGACTATGTACTTTGAAAATAATGTTCAAAACTGTGAGATGGCAGTATTGTCATTCTGAATGAAATTTCTTCATTGGATCCATACACATCTGTCATTATGGCTGGTACTGATATGCTCACTATAGGGCAAAAGGCTGGTTTGGGAGCCAAGAGCTTTAAAAACGTGCAAGGATTTTGTTGAAAGATGGATACTATTGAAAGCATATCAGGACTCAGCACTTACAATAGGTGGTTATATTCTCGGGAAATTGGGATGATTTAAATTTGGGGGACAAGCAAAGGTTCATTATAAAGAGGTCCAAGAGCATATAATTACAACCCTTGTGTGTGGACAGAGCTGATCCCATCTTGAAAAGCTAACTCCATCTTTGAAGCAAATCTTTGGCTTAATTTCTGTGTGAAAGAGCCTGGACCTTTAACCTCTTCTTCTCCCCCCTCGGTGGACTCTGAGATGTGTACAGAGATTTAAGGCTAGTCATGACATTTCCATTACTCCATCCTCTGGGGCAAGGAGCCCTAGTTATTATCTATCTCTTAGCTCTCCCTGGCACCCAGGCTTGTCAGTTTCTGGCTTCTTGGTCTCCTCTGACTACCCATGCACTCCTTTTCTAGGCCCATCCCTAAGGGGGGCTAACAGAGGGTGAAAGATGCAGAGACCTGAAGGTCCAGGGCCGCCTAGGACCCATCCTAAATTCCCTATTAAACCCATTAACAGCCCTAGCTGGTTTGGCTCAGTGTATAGAGCATTAGCATGTGGACCAAAGGGTCCAGGGTTCGATTCCTGTCAAGGGCATGTACCTTGTTGCAGGCTCCATCTTGGCCCCGGCCCTGGTCAGGGGCTTGCGCCCAAGCCAACCAATGGATGTGCTTCTCTCACATCATGTTTCTCTCTATCTTTACCTCTTGTACTCTCCCTAAAAAATCAATGGGGAAAAAAAATATCATCGGGTGAAGATTAACAAAAACTAAACAAAAGAATCCATTAACAGACAAGTTGGACTTGGCTGCCTGGTTCTTTGGTCTCTGGCCTCCTTTAGCATTTGGGGACTGCTTTTGCATACACAGCCTTTTCGCTGAACACCTTGCTAACTCTTCTACTTCCTGTCAATCCTTAAACATTTTAATGCTTCCCTAAATCAGTAGTTTAAGAGAAGTGGTGCATATGCCTAAGGTTAATTTGAGTTCCTTCCTAGAGAAGAGGAAGAACAAGTGAAAGGGAAGAAAAGACATCAGACCTATTTCCTGATTCTCATTATGAACACCCTGATTTACTTTAATCTGTATGTGCTAGGTCAGTGCTTGCTTTCTTTGTAGCCTCTACTATCTACCCTTCAAATTCAGAGATACTATAAAATTTAAATTTGGAAGGAATGCAAAGCACATCTTTTAAAAATTATCACATTATTATATTATTATTTGCATTTATATATGGTGATTTAAACATGATTTGTATATGGCTTAAATATTTTTAGGAAAAGTCATTTTCCCATTCTTCCTCGTGGCCAATGGAAGTCTTGAACTCTAAACATTCAGTTATTTATGTATTGGACATATGTTTATTGAGAACTTCCTAATTTTGCTAAATATTGCATGTATCAATACAAATCAGTCAAGGTTCTACTGTCCTACCCTCACAAATCACATAGTCTACTAAAAAAAACATGATAATTCTATCACAATCTAATACAAGCCTTGGTAGAGATATATTTTAATACCTAATGCTAACTCTGTGCCTAGGGACTATATGTATAGTTAATTTTTTCAATAGTTTTATGAGTTAAGTACAATTATTGTATCCATTAATACAGATGAGGAATTGAGGCTTAGAAAAGTTAAAAATATAGTAAAATCAGGGAATGTTAAGTAGTTTACGGTGACTGACAGCTAAGTTATAGTTGAGGTATTCCTTATTTTGGGATAGAATTGACTTATTGACTTATGAGTGTTTATTTTTTTGATAAGCTGATTAAAATATTAACTAATATAGCTGCTTTCTCTTTCAACCCCTATTTTAACCATCAAACTTATGTCCTGCTTATTTGACTTCCCTGATATTCTGTACATTTATCAGGGCCTAGAAGTAATGGGAGTAGAAAAATGCTTGGAAAGAAGGGGCTAACCTCCTCTGACAATAACAGTTGCATGGGAGAAGAAAAAGCCCAAAAGAGGACCCCATCCCATCAAGACAGCACCAAAAGAGAGTTTTTGATGACTGTAGAGAGAAGAATGAAGCCATAGGGATGTCAAACCTCTTGTGTCAGATTGGAAGTATTAGCACTGTTGCCTAGCAGTGCTCTGGTCTTGATCCATACAATATTTCTTTAGTTGTGATAGTAGCATTGGAGAGAGGGAGCTTTGAATCTTCATTGGAGCCTGGAATGTAATGTAGATAACAATAATCATGCAATAGGAGCATATAGAATGGGCACTTAACTAGGTATTAGGAGGATGATGGAATTGATCTAAGCCATTTTTCTCTAATTTTATTTTTTAGCCCGAACTATCCTTTAAAGTAGCAAATTGGTGATCTGTCTGAATAATAAATTACGGTTTTCTGACTATTGGTTCTATCATACTCAACTTAGTTCTGAAAGATTATGATATTTTCATCTTTGTTTTGTTTTGAAATCTGGTTCTTATAATGCTTCTTTCAATGGGAGAATAACCGAGTCTTGGAAACATAAACTGTACAAACCAGAAACAGTACTGAATTAGTCAGGATTTCACATTTAAGGGTGGAAGAAGCACAACTCAAATTGATTTAAATAAGAAAGGATACTGTATTAATTTGCATCTGAAGAAAGAACCACAAGTGGTGTTACCAGCAATCAGTATCTGCTCCTCACTTTCCTGGCTCTGCTTTTCTCCACTTTAACTTTATGCTCAGGTGGACTATGTCTCAGGAGATTATGTATGGCAAAGATGGTAACAAAAACATCAGCCATACATAATCTCCAACACAAACTGGTTTAAATAATAAATGTACCAGCTTCCCTAAGAGATAGAAGTCCAGATGTGGTACAGTGATTTGAATTCACTTGGAGGCAGTTTGATCAGACTCTCTGGATTCTCTTAGCCCTTCTTTGTATGTCAACTGGTCCTAGGCCTCACAGATGTACTCCATGCCAATGAGAGCAAGAGAACAAATCTTTCTCCTTGATTATAGGACAGAAGTTCTGAATTTCATTCTGTGGAGGACCAACTTAGGTATTTGTCCATGCTGGAACCAATTTCTAGGGCAAAGCGGATAGGAACTCCACTGATTGGCTTATCCTAATCAGAACACACTTCTGGAGTTGGGGGTTGTATCAGTCCAACCCAAGCCAAAAGGCTGCCATATAAGGGGAAACAGGTGAGATGGATACCAGATAAAATAGTGCCCACATTCACAGAAGGACAGAATCATATTTCTCTATGATTCCAGCAAAAGTCCTGGGGGAGGGAGAAGTTCCCATTGGGAGAATTCCATTGGTTGATGTAAGTCTCTGGATCCTCTAGGCCTCATTGGACTAAAAGTGGAGAATGAAAGGGTCTCCATAGGCAGAAAAGAGTTTTGGGAGCAAGCCAAGCAACAGTTGTGCAATATAACATATTTTAGATCACATCTCCAATTGCTCTATTTTATATTCTGGATAGAAGTTAGTCTTGTCTGCTGCCATGGACACACAGACTAGAAAAATTACATTTTAGAATTCTTGAACACTAACAGCTGAATTTTTATTTAGAATATGAAAAGATTAGATAATACTTTCCAATGGGAGAGGAAAATTGAGATTTATAGCAATAGCGTTTTTTACACAGAAAAAAGCAATATCTGTTTTTCTGGAAATCAAAGCTGCAAGAGAATGAATCATGTTTTAGGAGAAATTGGTAGAAAAAGTTTCTCCTAATTCTTTCCTAAAATGTAAGAATTAGCATAGCTTTCAGAGGACAGAAATGTGTGACTGATACAGGAACTTAATTCTAATGAAAGGAGACACAGATAGTCTCCAGTATTAGGAAGAATTATTTATGCAATTTTTTCTTTTTCTTTACTAGGAAAAAAAAATGGAACAAGTAATTTGATCCTGAATACATTTTAAAAATATATTATTGCCTTCCTTGCATCTTTATTGGGTATTTTAAAAGTTGAAGCTTTAAAACTCTGTAAAAGTATCAGATTTAACTATAGACTTCTAGGGAAGGATCAAAGTTATGAGATGTAATTTAAAAATATTGCTAAATAAAATACTTCCAAGGTAACCTGCCTTTGATTTATCTTTTCTATCAAAGATTAATCATTTGAAATGTCAGAACATCACAGACTTGAGAAAAACTTAAGCCTCGTAGAATTACTCTGTATACTTATATATGATGAGCCCCCAGTGTGCTGTCAGAATGCACTGTGGAGATGAAGGCTGAGAGAAAATACTCTACTGCCTACTTCTATTTCCCAAGGTGAGTATAGCTAGTGATGGAGACTTCAAACAGCTGGCAGTACACTTACCTGATAGTTTCTGGCTCACCATCATTTCTCACTCTGCCTCTCCATAGTATTTTTTCACCTCCAAGTATGATTTTTACTTCTGCAGAGAATCCAGGGACAAAAGTTTTGCCAGCAGACATTTGGTTCTGTGAATACACAGTAGTGATTTAAGGACGTTGATGGCTCATTCTCTATCTCTAGTGGAGGTAAATTAAATGCAGGAGAAAATAATAGATTAGATAAAGTGTTCTGTTCTTTTTGCTGTCTGAGAAGAAATCTTGTAGGACATCCTACATCTGAAAGAAGGAATTCAACTGTCATTATTTAAAATAGCATATAACAAATACATTTGGGATAATTTTTAAATTGGTTTTAGAAAGAATATTGGGATTGGATGTCACTACAATTTAATATGTTCTTCCTGAGGATCTCAATGTGTGGGAAGACTGTGTTAGTTCCTTTGGGAAGATACATAATATCTCTGCCTTCAAAGAGCTGATAATCTCAGTAAATAGGCATGCAACATGCAACAAAAGACAACAGAGGATATATTAAATGGCTAGTGTTTTTATTGAAAATAGTTATTTTCATTTCCAGCCATAGAGACTCACGGTGGGGAGGGGAGGAGGGTTCATTAGAATTCATGTAATAATAAGAGTCGTGGGATGTGATGGAGCTCTAGGATAAAGATCCATGCCATGGCATTATAGAAAGATAAGAGTGGAGGCTTGATCTGGATTCAAGGCAGCTGGTAGGACCCCTGCTCCAATGTTCTACATTAATATGATAATGGTTCTCTCTGGGTTTATTTTTCTCTGTCTTAATTTCTGCCCCTCTCTTTTCTAAAGTTCAAGTTCAAATTCTGAGAGTCTGTTTGACTTATTATTCAAGCCTCATTTAGCCTGAGCTTTTCTCACCTAGCCATTAGTGGAAGAGTAGATAACCTGGCTATTGGAGATGGGACAGAAGGTGGTGGTGAATAATCTGTGAAGAAGGACACTGCTCCCTTGGGCTGCCTCTTCTACAAGGCTTTTTGACTATGTGGCAGATGGCACCATAACCAATATGAATATGGCAGTAAGCATATTGCTAGTAAATGCTCTGGGACAATGATGTTCAACCATTGTGCCCATGGCACACTGGTGTGCCACAAGAATTTTTAAAACACAATATCTGACTAGTCAAGGGCACTGACCTCTTTTTCCTTAGATTGTCAAATTAAAAAAAAAATGAAAGCCGAAACCGGTTTGGCTCGGTGGATAGAGCGTCAGCCTGCGGACTGAAGGGTCCCGGGTTCGATTCCGGTCAAGGGCATGTGCCTGGGTTGTGGGCACTTCCCCGGTTGGGGATGTGCAGGAGGCAGCTGATCGGTGTTTCTCTCTCATCGATGTTTCTAACTATCTCTCTCTCTCTTCCTCTCTGTAAAGAGTCAATAAAGTGTATTTAAAAAAAAAAAATGAAAATAGCCAACACAACAATCAAATAGTTCTTTAATGCAGAGATGTGATCTCAAAGTGGAAATAAACATACACTGAATCGTCACATGAACTAGAAGGGAAAAAAGGGGAGAATCTCTAGCAAAGACAAAGAGTTAGGAAGTACAGTTTGTAACCATTCCAGGAAAGGTATGGATCAATGTTCTTTGTTTCCCCATCCTCTGGTAAAAACCATATTTGTCATTAGCTTTTGTACTTGCCTATTATTGGTACTCTAAGCCCCTAGGTAGAAAACCATTCTCTTTGTATCCCTAATACAAAATTTTAAGGACAAGGACTGATTTGCTCAACTAGGACTAGTGTCCACCCCAGAGCAAATCATCTGTGGCCTTGAGATGGGTCACATTTTAGAAATGAGCCATCTCTCTCTGCAAACTTATGGTTGGGGAGTTGAATGAAGCAATACTTGGAAAAGGGGTGCTGAGCAGACACAACAAAATTGTTAATTTAGTGATCTATTTCACACTAATGAAATCAAGACTCCCCTTTCCTATGGGGCTTCATTATGACTTTCCTTCCTTCAAAATCAGAACTACTGATGTAATTGATTAGTTGACAGTTATCTAGACTGAAGAAAGTTTGTGTGGAAACTTAGACTCTAATTCTCGTTGATATTCCACATTAGTCAGATTGTAGGATCCCCTAGGCACCATAAAGAACTACTATATAGTTTCTTTTCAAAATATCTTTCAATGATCTCTGGTAAATATGGGAAACTGGGCAACATTTTGTACCATTCCTGGGCATTTCTTCAAGGGAGGCATGACTTGTAATATGAGGAAAGGGACCTATTATCTGTATAGATTCCCATTTTCTTCTTTGGTCTTTATAGTTTACCAGAGAGAACCATGGACTCTTCAAAAAGAAAGTGATCCAAACCAAACATTAAGGTACCCTTGAGAACCTTTGTTTCTCAGTTGTGGATCTACCTGCTGTGAAACCTCATAAGAGTAATAATATTAAAAATAGCTAATACTATTGAGTACTTATTATGTGCCAGGCATCTTCTAATCACATGCTGAGCAAACTACTACAGATTGGCCCAGGTCAAATTCAGCCTGCTACCTGTTTTTGTAAATAAAGTTTTACTGCAACAGAGCCAGTACTATTTTTTACATAGTACTGTCCTCCACTGCTTTTGCCCTAGAGCTGAGAAGTTGCAACAGAGGCTCCATGTCCTAGAAAAGTCTAAACAATTTACCATGTGGCCCTTTTCAGAAAAAGTTTGCTGACCTGCTTTAAGCACATGATGTGTATCTAATCTTTTTCTCACAACCATCTCATGAGGTAATTACTATTTTCTCCATTGCTGTTTTACAGATGAGAAAACTGAAGCAGAGAAAGGTTGAAAACTTCCCCAGGGTCACATAGCTAGTGAGTGCTGTCTTCTCAGAGTGTCAGCTAATGTACATCAAAATCCTAATGTTACCATTAGTAAGGAACATATAATGAGGGCTCAGGTTAGTAAAGTTCATTGGTTCTCAACCAGGGTCATTTTGACTTCTGGACATTTGGTGATGTCTACAGACATTTTTGGTTGTCTCAACTAGGGAGGCCAACACTATTGGCATCTAGAGGATAGAGGCCAGAGATACAGCAAAACATCCTACAATACAGAGGAAAACTAATAATTATCTGGCTCGAAATGTCAATAATTTCACTGAGGACTCCTGATATACTCTAATCATAAGGTAGATTCAGCCCTTTTGACTTATAATAAACATTGACTCCCTATGTTTACCTCAGTTAATTGACATATAGGGAACACAGCAAAATTAGAAAAAAGTGAAAGTAATGTTGGTGGCTAAAGAGATAGATTTTTGAGAAGTGTAAGATCCTTTAGAGTACAGAGTATTTCTACTAGAAGCAGAAGTCTATTCCTTCCAACTTCAATGGTCCATTATAAAGGACACTGAACTACTTCCTCTCTTAGCTACTGCCATTTCTGTGGTGACTACTGGCGTCAATTAACGGGTTCCCCTCATCTGTATACCTTCTACTGTATGGCATTTTTTACTCACAGATTCTGCATTAGTTTTCTATTGCTGCTGTAGCAAATTATCATACATTTAATAGCTTACAACAAAACAAATGTATTCTTTTACAGTTTTGGAGGTCAGAAGTCAGAAATCAGTAGGCTAATTCAAGGTATTGGCTGGCTCCTTCTGGAGGCTCTGAGGGGAGAATACATTTCTTTGGCTTTTTCAGCTTCTAGTGGCTGCCTGTATTTCTTTCATCTTCAAAGTACATCAAGCTAATCTTTGCTTATGTCATCACATTGCCTTCTCTGACTCTAACTTCTGAGTCCTCCTTATAAGGACCATCATGATAACATCAGGCCTACCTGGATAATCCAGGATAATCCTCCCTTCTTAAAATCCTTAATTTAATCACACATGCAAAGTCCCTATTGCCTGATAAAATAACAAACACAGGTTTCAGGGATTAGGATGTGGACATCCTTTTGGGCCATTATTCAGCTTACCACAGCTTCCAAAACCTAATATCTCCCCTCATTGCCTTCATTCACTGTATCATTCAGTTTCTGTGCTATTCAGCTGTCCACGTCCCTTTATGTTGTTTCAAATTTTCCCCCAGGGAAAATATCTAATTGTATTAGCTAATTATCATTCAACAAAAAGTTCTCTCGTTGATCAGAAGTCTTGTATCATAAATTGATAAACCCAAAAGATGGCTGCTGTTGATCATATGCTAATTCCTAACTTAGTGATGCAAAGATAATGTGATCCTGGGGTTTATGGCAAGGTAATTTATGTGTAAGGTAAAGCTGTGGCAGTGTAGTAAATTGCATTAGTGGCTCTAGTTCTTTACCCTTCCCTGTATCCATGCTGTTTACCACGAGATACACATTTTTCCTGCTGAAGAGGCAGAATATAGTCTCACATTTAGGGCT
This sequence comes from Myotis myotis, assembly GCF_014108235.1. Classification (NCBI taxonomy): domain Eukaryota; kingdom Metazoa; phylum Chordata; class Mammalia; order Chiroptera; family Vespertilionidae; genus Myotis; species Myotis myotis. Next base: position 152,566,248 of record NW_023416324.1, read on the forward strand.
TGGCCAAGTGACATATGTCCAATAGAATGAGGCAGAAATGGCAAAATGCCAGTGCTGAGCTGAGGTCAAAAAGACTTGCATGTTTTTTCTTATCTTTGTGCACTTATTGCTATGGGAAGATAAGACCTGGGCCAGCCCCAGGAAAAGAATGAGAGACGTGCAGAGTATAGGTGCTCCAAGTGGGTTACTCTTGGTCCTTTCTAGATTAGCCAACCCCTACCTAGTCAACCCACTGATGCATGAGCTAAATAGATGTCATTCAGGTTTAGAGGTCCTTTTCACACAGCAAGAGCTAACTGACAGACAGATTTCTCCAACATAAGTCTGTAGATGGGATAGCTTTAACTAAAATGGGGTTACATAAGGGAATGAGAGTCACACAAAATGGCACAGACTTCCCTGCAGCAACGAAGTGGTTCCCTTAAAGCTCAAGACAAAGAGACTGCAAACAACTCAAAAGACTGATAACACAAAAAACTCTGTTAAGGAAGAATGTGTCTCCTTTTGTGAGTACATATACAAAATCTCAATCCTTGGTGTTCTAGGCTCTGAATATGGCTGATAAATCAAATGTGATGTCATAAAACCAAGCAGTATATCCATTAGGGACTGAGTCCCATGCATCTATTGGAATGGCAAATCTATTGGGAGTAGAGATGTTTTCATGCCTTTTCATCAAGTTAAGCAACACTCATGGAGAGCTGTAGATAATGCAGGACAACACAAATATTTGATAGGATAAGGAAGTGCACATGGAGTTTCAAGTGAGACTTGAGCCAGAAACTCAGGATCCAACAGCAGGATTTTTTCTAGGGAGGGATCTTAGGTTTCTGAGACGGACCTGGAATGTCAGTGCAGTTGTCACAGTATCTTGAAGAAGGCTAAGACTACAAAGAGACTTTTCACATCCACTACTTCTCATGGCATAGGGCAAGAATGACCACAATTAATATGTTTGGGGCATTTGTGAGTATGATAGCCACTACTGCAATTTGCCTCTCACAAGCTATTTAATAAATTTAGCTTTATTTTATTTAAATAATGTCTGCTGGCACTCTATGGTTAATGTGTTTTCAAATAAAAGAGAGGCGTGCATGTGAAGCTTCCTGAAATGTAGAATGAGATTTTCTCAGGCTTAAGGTATTGGGCAAACATGAGAAGTATGTGACAGGTAGAGGTATAAAGAACAATGTGCAACTTTTTCTCCATCCTCTGTGTTTACTCTGTGGTTGAGGAGACGAAATTCTGCATATAAGAATGATTATTAGCTATGAAAAAATGTTAACTGTCTGAAGAACTTTCTGGCAAATACTTATTCTATAAAATCTTTTAGGTTAATATTTAGCATCGCATCTCTTACCCTTTGAGACAGCATGGAGGGACTTGGAGAGTATCATGCTAAGTGAAATAAGTCAGTCAGAGAAAGACAAGTATCACATGATCGCACTCATGTGGAATCTAAGTAACAAAATAAACTGATGAACCGAGTGGAATCTCAGAGGGAAGGTTGGGGAGGGTGGGTGGGTGGGAGGTAATCAACCAAAGACCTTATGTGCATATATGCATAACCTATGGACACAGACAATAGGGTGCTTGAAGGCCTGGGCTGGGGGGGGGGGCAGGCTGGAGGGGGTCAATGGAGGGAAAAAAGGGGACATATGTAATACTTTCAACAATAAAGAATTATTTTAAAAAATCAAAAAATATTTAGCATCATAGAGGTAAGATTGTTAAACAGAACTTAATTTTTTCTCTTTCTAAATTGGTAAATATGTTAGATACAGTAAACTATGTTATTGTCTAGGACAAACTGTACTCAATTCTTTAAAAGCCTTTTAATTTATGAGCAGGCTCTGGCAATCTAATTAAATAAATGAAGACTTGTATATGTATGAGTCAGACAATCAAACATTATTATTCTTAATCTACCATGCTTTTATGACATACATGTAGTTTAACATGAAAATGTTAAACTCATGATAGCTCAGAAAGAACTTCATTCTTAAGATGTTGATTTTGAAAAATTTAGAACCAATTCTGGCATTTATGAAATAGATAAGTTTTCTTGATTATTTTATACTGTTAATATGTGTAATATAATGTACCACTACAGAAGTGTCTCTTTTTCAGACATATAAATAATAACTATTACTATAATAACTACCTTAAATGAGTTTTTAATTGGTTTGATAACTATAGTAGCAACTCCTAAAATATGCTAGCTCTGTTTACTTTCAATTTTATTCAGCATATGGGCATAAGAAAGCATTAGCATTTTCAAGTCCAAGGACGAATGTGTTTAATGTTAAAATAACTCAGAACAGTTTTCTGTTTTTCATCGTGAAGTTCAAGCACAAAATATAAATAGAGAAACTTGGGTCTGCTGCTGTTATTCTCTAGAAATTTGGTCAAGCTGTCAAAGATATGATTGTAGAGATCTTGTGGATCAACTATTTGGGTTTCCTTTAGCCACCAACTCAACTAATAGATGATACAACATTATTTCCACCAATAAGCCTGTTACTTGAAAACATTCATACTGGGTAGACATGTTTTTATGTCAATTTTACCCATCATCAATTCTTAAAATGCTTTTCATACAGGGTAGAAGCTGGAACTATTGGTGCCATACCTGGGAGTAGAGTATCAGAAAATGACAGGCATTTGGGTTTGAGTCTCAGTCCACACAGCCAGCTTGCTAGAAATATAACTTTCATCTCTTATTTCTCAATTGAACTTAATTTCAACTTTGAGATCTCATTCTGCTCAGTGGTGGAAGCTCAATCACTTTGGAGTTACACCCCTGTACTCCCAGTGTTGATTCCAAGATTCATGGGACTTATAAAATGCCAAAGCATGGTGGGGATGGAAATAGAGGGAGAAGTTGACATGGTTGTCATCTATCAATCCTGGCATCTTCAAGGACAATTTCTTAGCTGATCTTTAATTGTTTATCAGCACAGAACACATCTGAGTTTTTATTTTTCTTGACAGTAAGATTCTTCCACGTTTTCTCCATGAACGTGTCAAAAACTGTTTTCAAAGCCATGCAGAGTAGCAGCTGTAAAGCTGATCTCTTCTCCACTCAACCTTCAGGGAGAAATTTCCTTGAAGTGAGGGCTACTATAGCCATGGAAGCACATCTGTGGCTTCTTGTAGAAGTTAAATCATCCTTTTCCCTGTGTTGTTTTGCCTCCACCATGGCTTGACTCAAACTGTGCTGCATGGAGAGGGAGAGGCTGCCACATTGCTGGAGAGATCTGTCTTCTGACCATTCTTTGGGGTGCCACCGGGTGTGTTTTACCCTTGGGTAGGGTTTTTGCTCTGCATATTCATAAAGATGCACACAAGTGTTTCTGGCAAACACCACAACACCTTAGAGCAGCGGTTCTCAACCTGTGGGTCGCGACCCCTTTGGGGGTCGAATGACCCTTTCACAGGGGTCGCCTAAGACCATCTGAAAACACTTATATAATGTTTTTGTGATTAATCACTATGCTTTAATTATGTTCAATTTGTAACAATGAAAATACATCCTGCATATCAGATAGTTACATTATGATTCATAACAGTAGCAAAATTACAGTTATGAAGTAGCAGTGAAAATAATTTTATGGTTGGGGGTCACCACAACATAAGGAACTGTATTAAAGGGTCGCGGCATTAGGAAGGTTGAGAACCACTGCTTTAGAGAATGCAGCCTTAGGCAGTGTTTGGGCCTGAAGCCAGGTGTCTTGTGATAGTATTTTTGTGTATGTAACTCAATGAAGGTAAGGGAGAGTGAGATAGCATGAGTGGGACAAGGGTTTGATACAGGAGACAGAGGAGATAAACGGACATTTTTCTAATATGGTAGGGAAAATTAAGCCAATTATAGCTACTTTTTGTTTTATATATAAATTAGGAAAACTGCCTGGATTGTACAATGCTGGATAGGGTATAGTGAAGCTGGGTCTCATAAAATAAGGGAGAAGTTATAACCAAAATAACTACAATATCCATTAACAGTTTTAAAATTATCCAGAAATTCCACTTTTATTAATTGTTTCTTAAAAATACATCTAAAATGGTGAAAAATTTATGCACCACCATGTTTGTTGCAAGATTACTTTTAACAGGAAAAGACTGAGGAGAATATAAATATCCAAGAATTGTGGAGGTGGTGAGAATGGTTCAAAATATGATTATATGCATGTGAGTCCAAGCTCATACCACTTACCACGTGGCAGCCAATAAGTCAGCTGATAGGGTGTTAGGGAAAGGAAAGGGACTTTATTTAGAAAGCCAACAAGCTGAGCCCGACTGGCTTGGCTCAGTGGTTGAGTGTTGACCTATGAACTAGGAGGTCACAGTTCAATTCCTGGTCAGGGTACATACCCAGGTTGTAGGCTCAATCCCCAGTGGGGTGTGCAGGAGGCAGCCAATCATTGATTCTCATCATTGATATTTCTATCTCTGTCTCCATCTCCTTTCTTCTCTGAAATCAATATATATATATATATATATATATATATATATATATATATATATATATATATATATATATATAATTTTTTTTTTCTTAAAGTCAACAAGCTGAGAACATGGTGGCCCAATTCAGGCTTTTCTTACATCAAGGAAATATATCTGGCCACAATCAGGGTCCAAGAAAGATTGTGCTTTGTTCTTAGTCTGTTGATGCTGGTTGATGTGAGTCTGGTCACAAGCTTCCTGCAAATCTTTTGATAAACAATCATTATTTTTTGTACATACTTCCCTTATCTCCTCAGGAGAGGCACTTTTAGGTAAGGAGTTGTTTTTGTAAAATTCAGGCCTCAAGCAGAATACCTTTAATGATTCCCATATCTATATGCAGGACTCAGCAGTAGGCAATGGAATCAGAGCAGGCTTGAAACAAGATAAAGTCAGAGAGGCCACGCATTTCACTCTGTTACATACATGTACTAGTATAATAGAATATTACACATCCATTAAAAATGTTTACAAACATTACAAGTGGAATGATTCTGATCACGAAGCTTAAAAAGCATATTACAAAACTGTATAAAAATATGTATTAAAAATACAGGAGTTAGCCCAGGCTAAATAGTTTAGTTGATTAGAGCATCATCCTGATAGGTCAAGATTGTAGGTTCAATCTTTGGTCAGGACATGCATATATAAGAGTCAACCAAGTAATGCATAGATGAGTGAAACAGCAAATCTCTCTCTCTCTCTTCCACTTTCCTCTCTAAAATCAATATAAAAAAAAGACTGTGGTATTTTAAAAAATAATACAAATAAAAATACATGAGTTATGTCATGGTGAAAGCATTGCTTGCCTCTGAGAGGTGGGTGCTTCTTTTCCCACCTTCTCATGCTAATGTCAGCACATTTTCAGCCTGTGACCCTGTGCAGGATATATTTCCTGTCACTGTAATAGGTGGTGATAATTGAACCAGATAGTCGCCATAAAGTCTTACTTCTTACCCATCCAACCATTTTTCCTCCCAAATGATCTCTTTAGGAAATCTTAGTGTTTATGTTAAGAAAAAGTCTATTTTAACTCTGTTTTTAAGTGTTACAAAAACAGCACAGAAGAAATGATGGAAGATAGACTAGAATAGGGATTCCTAAGTAAACTGTGTTTACTTATACCTTATACCAGCGGCAGCAGCAGCACCAGGAAGCTTGTTGAAATGCAGATCCTTCAGCACCTCCAGAGACCCGCCTAATCAGAAACTCTGCAGGTGAGGCCTAGAAACCTGTCCTTTGCCAAGCACTCCAGGTGATGCCAACGCATGCTCAAGTGTAAGAGCCAGGGTGGTCCGTGGATAGAGTGTCAGCCTGTGGACTGAAGGGGCCTAGGTTCAATTCCAGTCAGGGGCACATGCCCAGGTTGTGGGCCCGATCCCCAATGGGGGGCATGCAGGAGATAGCCGATCAATGATTGTCTCTCATCATTGATGTTTCTCTCTCTCTCTTCTTCTTCCTTTCTGAAATCAATAAAAAAAATTTTTTTAAGAAGAGTGATCCAACTAGTTAAAATTATATATAATTAAAAAAAAAAAAAAAAAAAGAGTCAGGGTGGGCAAACTGGCCAAAGGCTGCACGTGCCTATCTGTTGCATAAGATTGTTATTGGAACACAACTTTATTCATTGTATATTGCTGCTTGTGGGCTATAAGAGCAGACTTGAGTAATTTTAATACAGACCTTAAAGCCCACAAAGCCAAAAAGATTTATTATTTTATCCTTCACAAAACGTTTACCTACCCCTGATCTAGAGTATAGTAACCTATTGCATTTTAGCTCATACATATTTTTTTGTTTTGGAAGTAGAGTCTATCTTAAGCATTTACCCCATCACAGGTGTTTTTTCTGACAAAATGTCTGCCAATTTATAATTTTAATTGAATATGCTGTTGTGGGTTTCATTAATGTAGAATTTTTTTTGAAATGTGGACTGACTATTCTTGCCTACTGTGATTAACTTCTGTTCTAGAAATAAAAATTAAATAAAAGGAAAACAATTTTTAAAATGAAAGAAAATCACAAAGACTTATAGTGTATGTTGCTGTGTTAAAGTAAGAGACAAAATAAATCTAAAGGGTTCCACCTGCTGGTAGAAATAATAAATAACTTCAAATAAAATACACACTTTAAAAATTATATGGTAAGTCAAAAGTGATAGTCACAGTTTAGTATACTAGTAAAAAGATGATCATCTAGTTCTTTTATTTTTAAAAAGGATTGGATATTTAATATTAAAATAAAATTATAATCCACTTTTAATAGATTATACAAAGCATAATGATAATAAACAGATTTTTAGATCATAAATTTTGTGAAGATATGGACCATGTCAATCTTGTTCACCAGGATATTCCTATGCCTAAGTAAGGTGCTGTGCAAATATGTATAAATAATTTGTTATACGATTTTGAGTTGAATGAAATACTAAATTGTCACAGAAAGTTTATATATATGTTTTTATTGATTTTAAGAGAGAGAGAAAAATTGATGTGAGAAACATCGATCTGTTGCCTCCATTATGCACCCTGTCCAGGGATTGAACCCACAACCTAGGTTTGTGCCCTGACTGGGATTCAAATCTGCAATCCTTTGGTGCACAGGATGACCCTGCAACCACCTGAAACACTGGGCTAGGGGAGAAAGTTTTATATTTTTAATTTAAAGAATCATAAATTTGTTATAGAACTACAGAAAACACTTGGTAATAATTTTACTTCTTAAAATAAATAACTTAACAAATATGTCATAATATATTTTATTTCTTAGAAGATAAATGTGTCAGAATAGACTCTGTTATCCTGGAATAAAAAAATGATGCCTAAATCTCAGTTGCTTACAAAAGTAAAGGTTGTTTTCCTATTCACATTCATCCGGGTTTGCCTGTAGCTGTTCCACAGGTGTCTTCATTTTGGGATCTAGGCTGTTAAAGCTGCCTTTATCTGGAATATAACTGGTTATCTTGACACAGAAAAGAAAGACTCTTTTTCCTTTTTAAAAACAGCTTTATTGAAATATTAGAGGCCTGCTGCACAAAATTCATGCACTGGGGGGAGGCTGTCCCTCAGCCTAGCCTGCACCCTCTCCAATCTGGGACCCCTCAGGGGATGTCCGACTGCTGGTTTGGACATCCCTCTCACAACCCAGGACTGCTGTCTCCCAACTGCTCGCCTGCCTGCCTGCCTGATTGCCCCTGCCAATCTGATCGACACCCAACTACTCTCCTCTCCAGGCCTGGTACCCCACCAACTGCCCTCCCCTGCTGGCCATCTTGTGGCCAAATGGGGGCAGCCATCTTGTGTGAGGGCATGATGGTTAATTTGCATATTACCTGTTTATTATATAGGATAATTTCCATACAATAAATTTGCCCATTCTAAGTGTACAATAGTACAACAGATCACTGCAATCCAGTTTTAGAATATTTTGTTTCCATCAACCCAAAACATCTCTTGTTCCCATTGCAATGGATCTTCATTCCTATCCCAGCCCTATGCAACGATTACACTGCTTTCTGTCTAAAAATTTACCTTTTGTGGACATTTCATAAGAATAGAAACAGAATATGTATCTTCTGTGTCTGATTTCTTTTACTCAACATGTATTTGAGGTTACTCCATTGTGTAGCATTTATCAGTATAGTTTGTTTCTTTTTATTACTAAATAATTGTCCATTGTATGGATATATCATATTTTGTTATCCATTCACCAGTTGATGGACACTTATGCTGTTTCAAATTTTTGGCTATTATATGTAAAGCTGCTCTTATTTTTCTTGGGTAGACCTAGGAGTTTATTTGCTGCGTCATATGACAAATTCATGTTGAACATTTTAAGAAATTGCCAAACTTTTTCAAAGTGACTAGTCTATATTCTCACCAGAAACATGAGGGTTCCACTTTCTCCATATCTTTAAAAAAAAAATTTTTATTGATTTCAGAGAGGAAGGAAGAGAAAGAGAGAGAGTAACATCAATGAGGAGAGAGAATCATTGGTCAACTGCCTCCTGCATGCCCCATAGTGGGTATCGAGGCTGCAACATGGGCATATGCCCCAACCAGGAATTGAACCATGACCTCCTGGTTCATAGGTCAATGCTCAATTACTGAGCCATGTCAGCTGGGCTACTTTCTCCATATCTTTGACAACACTTGTTATTGTTTGCCTTCTTATTATAGTCATTCCAGTGGGTATGGAACTGTATTTAATTGTGGTTTTAATTTACATTTTCTATTTCAAATGACTGTGAGTGAGCATCTTTGCAAGTGCTTATTAACCACAAATTTGGTGAACTATCTATTCAAATCCTTCACCAATCTTTTGAGTTGTCTTCTTATTGAATTTTAAGAATTCTTTATATATTTTGGAAAAAACCTTAATCCAATATTTAACTGGCAAATATTTTATCCCAGCCTGGATTTACTTTTAATTTTTTTTTCATGAATTATGCGTTTAGTGTCACATCTATGAACTCTTTGCCTAACTTAATAAGATCATAAGGATTTTTCATTATGTTTTCCTTTAGAAGTTATACAGTTTTAGTTCTTATATTTAGATCTGTGATCCACCTGAATTAATTTTTGTGTTTAGTATGAAACACAATATGTTTTGTGGTTAGTAGGAAAACTGTCTCATTCTTAATTTCTTCCCATTAAATTTCTGCCTTTTCTGGCAGTCTATTGCTTGTCCTAACCTTAAACACAACTTCAGGCAACCTGTGATATTGTCTCTCCTAACTGTGACCAAGGTCACTGTTATTTTTGACAGTGCCCTGGACATGGGGATTTTCTACTCTGTTCAATATCAAGTCCATCCACTTTGGCAATAAAGACGGTGGTTTACATGGCTCACCTGCCCTGGGGAGTTGTATAGGGAGCAGCCCATGACTCAAATGTTGGAAATTCCCATTGTTCCTACCCAAGGTTCAGCAGTTTTTCTTGAACGAATATTTCTTAGTTAATTATACATTTTTAGTTGATTTTCATAGTTGGAAATTTCTTTCAAATGTCCAGTTTTTTGTTGCTTTTGGGGAGAAGATTTGCCAAGCTTCTCACTCCACTATTTCAGAATCCCAACCTTTTTGAAGCAGTTTTCATAACCTATTCAGTTACAAAGTGTGTTATTTCTGTTTAGAATTCATGAGTCAAAGCAAGTCACACGGCCATTTCTTTATTCAACAAGATAGTGCTGTTTAATCTGCTTGTAGCAGGAACACCACAGAGATGATACGGTAGGCAGCTTCTGACATGGTTCCCAATGGTCTTTCCCTTCTGGTGTTCACACCCTATGTCATCCCTTCCCTTTGAGTGTGACAGCCTTCTAATAAGTAGAATTTAGCAAAAGTGATGGGATGTTGCTTCCATAATTAAGTTATACAAGACTGTTACTTTCATTTGCTGGTACTTTCTCATTCTTTCTTTTGCCTTCATGGGTTGCTCACATTGATGAAGCAAGCTGCCATGTAGGAGAAGCCCACATGGCTAGGAACTGAGGGTGACCTCTGCCCAATAGCCACCATGGAACCAAAACCCTCCTAGTTAGTCCAGGAGCCCAGGAGGAACTGAATCCTGTCAACAACCACTGAGTGAGCTTGGGAGCTGATTATCCCTCAGTTGAACCTTGAGATAACTTCAGCCCTAGCTGACACCTTGATTGCAGCCTCTTGTGAGACCCAGGAGTAGAGAACCCAGTTAAGCCATTCACAGTCCTGATCCACTGAAAGTGTGAGATAATACATGCTTGTTGTTTTAAGCCACTAAGTTTTGTGTGTATGTGTGTGGGGGGTGGTGAGTGTTAATTTCTTATACAGCGATAGATAATTAATACAAAGAGAAGCTGAAATATTTGGTAAAGAGTCAAATAATTTATTGCAATAAAGAAAATAGGCACAGAGCTGAATAGGCTGCTTCTCGATACATGCGATCAGTACTTCAAAATTATTCAAATTTTATTGAGTAGCTTTCCCTGGGACTTAGAGCCTAGAATTTGCTCTGAATTTCTGTTCTTATTTTATAAAATCATAAAATATTAGAGTCACAGTTTCAAAATTTCCAGAAATTAATTATGGAAATAATGCTTAGCCACAGCAAAGTAAGTATATTTTTGTACAATTAGATTAAAAAATTAGATTTCTTTGGGTATTGTTTATGGGAGAACTCTCATTTCTCATTGATATTTTGTAATTGGTAAGTGTATTGATGACTATGTGTGCTTTATAATTTACTTTAAAATAGTATATAAATACTAAAATATTCTTCACTTATATGAAAAAAAATTCAGTTAAAAGTATGAGAGATTCTTCTAACGAGTAGAGTATTGGAAAGAAGATCAAAAAGGGAAAGTTGATAGTGGAGAAACCTGTCTAACCCTACCACAAGCCAGGTGACCAAGGTTAACATTAATAGTGATGTCATACTCATAATATGTGCCCTTGATATGATGTGATAAGTATTCACCATAGAATTAACATTTTAGTTCTATGGTATTCTTACTCAAAACTCATTAGCCCACTCTAATGTTGGGGGGGAGGGGAAATCAGACAAATCCCAATCGAGAGACATTCTACAAAATACCTCACCAGTTTCCTCAAAACTTCCAAGGTCGTGGAAATCCAAGGCAAGGTTGAGAAACTATCACAATCAGAGAAGCCTAACGGGACATGACTACTGATTACAATGTGGTATCCTGGAACAGAAAAAGGACCTTAGGTAAAGTGAAGAATATCTGAATGAAGCATGAGTTTTAGTTAATGATAATATATTAGTAACCATTCATTAATTGTAACAAATATATCACACTAATGTAAGATGATAATAATAGAGAAAACTGGGTGTGGGTTAAAAGGAGAACTCTATTATTTTTGGAGTTAATAATATAAATGTAAAACTTCTCTAAAATAAAATAGTTTACATAAACTATAAGGGGAGAAAGATATCATTCTGAGTAGCAACAAAACTATGAAATTTCTAGAAATTAAAAAAAATATGCAGGATCTACATGAACAATTTTTTTAAATAAACAAAATAAAAGAATATTTTAGTAATGGAGAACATGCCATACACCTGGATCAGAAAGCCAAATATTATAAAGTAGTCATCCCTGCCTACATCCTATATAATAAAAGGTTATTATGCAAATCAACTAAATGGCAGAACGACTGGTCGCTATGACACACACTGACCATCAGGGGGCAGATGCTCAATGCAGGAGCTGTCCCCTGGTAGTCAGTCCGCTCCCACAGGGGGAGCACCTCTCCCTTTTCCATGTCAGTCGGACATCCCCCAAGGGTTCCCGGACTGCGAGAGGGTGCAGGCTGGGCTGAGGAACTCCGCCCCCACCTCGAGTGCACAAATTTCATGCACCAGGCCTCTAGTATATTTATAGTTTCAATGTCATTCCAAATATACCATTATATTTCACCTTGAACTGTACAGAATGTCTTTTCTGTTAAAATAAATGAACAGCCCTGACTAGGTTGCTCAGTTGGTTGGAGTGTGGTCCCCATACACCAAAAAGTTTTGGGTTTGATTCCAGGTCAGGGCACATACCTAGGTTGCAGGTTCCATCCCCAGTAGCTCAGGTGGATATGGGAGGCAACTGATTGATGTTCCTTTCTCACATCAGTGTTTCACTTTCTCTCTCTCCTTCCCTACTTCCTTCCCTCCTTCCTGCCCTCTTTCCTTCCCTCCCCTTTCCTCTCCTCTCTCCCTTTCCCTCCTTTCCTCTCTAAGAAAGTCAGTAAATATATTATTTGATAAGGATAAAAATAAATAAATAAACAAAAATATTCAAACTACATTTTAAAAATAAAGTAAATTTGATGATATATTCAACCAGATACTAAAACATATAATAAAACTATATGATAAAATAGTGTAGCCCTGGTAAAATAATACATTCTCCTTTTAATACATACTGTATTATATATCACTTTTGTAGGCACTAAGAATATAGTGTTCAGGAAGTCATGCATGCTCCCTGCCCTCATGGAGCTTACAATCGGTTGGAGAAAGTAGCTACTGTTTACAACAATTATAATACAAATGTACTGCATAAATTAGGAAAGACCTACTGGAGAAAATTGTATTTCAGTTAAGACCTCAAGGATTTTAACAATTTAGATATAGAGGGAAATGAGTTAAAAGACCATGGAACAGTCCATGTGAAAGCTATCTGTGGAAAGATGTTCAGCAGACTAGAAATAGAAAACAAAAAGAAGAATGTTGAGATAGGTAGCTAGAGAATTAGTGAAGTGCCATATTGCATATGATTTTGTTGAGGGTTTTGATTTTTACCCTAAGGTCAGTGGGAAGTCATGGGGAATTTTTAAACTGGGAAAGACCCAGTCAGATTAACATAATGTAAAAAGATTACTGTGATTTCCCTGAGAGAAATGAATTAGAGTAGAGCCAGAAGTGTGCTGATAGATAGGAAGCTATTGCAATAGATGAGATTATGAAGGTTTAAATGTAAAGGCAAAACTAGAAATGTGATGGAGATGTGAGCGAGATTAAAGAGAAATGGGCAAATAAGAGAGGTATGTAGGAAAATACAACATTGGCCTGCTTATTAAAAGGTCTTTCTAAACATAATAGCAATAACAAAGCCAAATAATTGATTTGACTGCATTAAAACTTATTTTTACTTTTGTACATAAAAAATTTCAGGCATATGGTAAACAGTTGAGAGAAAGGAATTAATACCTGTAATAAAATTAGAAAAAGATGACTACTCTAGTAAAAAAATCAGCAAAGAACATTAACAGGCATTTTGTAAAATGAGATTTACAAGTGGTTGAGAAATATAAAAATATTAAAACTCAGCAATGATCATTGCTATCATCAATAATCAAAGAAATTCATGTTTCAAGATAATGTAGGGCTAATTTTAATTTTCTGTAATAGACAAATTAAAAACTGATAATATTCATTGTTGCCCATATATATGTACAAAGAGTTTTTAAAAACAATCATACTTCCCTGGCCAGTGTGATTCAGTTGGTTGAGCATTGTCCCGTGCACCAAAAGTTTGCTGGTTCAATTCCCAGTCAGGGCACATACCCACATTGTGGGTTCAGTCCCTGGTCGGAATGCGTGTGGGCGGCAACAGATTGATGTTTCTACCTATCCCTCCTCTCTCTCAAATCAATAAAAACATTTTAAAAAGACCAGAAAATATATATAAAAAAATCATACCTTTCAACTCAAAATAATTCTGGGAATTTAATCTGATGAATTAATCTGTGTTGTGAGGGCGTACTTATATAATACAATATTTTCACTAGAAACAATTATCACAACATAAATTCCCAACAATAAGAAAATGTTTAAATATGGCAAGCAGGAAATTACCTGGAGTCATTAAAAATAATATTTTTGAAAAAAATTAATGACATGGGAAATATTTATAACTTACTTTTAAAAGAATAAAGAAAGGTATAACATGTTTATACAATAATATCACAAATATACAATAATGTATTTTTAAATAGTTATTTTAAACAAAATTAGTACACATTTAGTATATAAATTTTGAAAATACAGAAAATCTAAAAAGTAATAATAATTTATATTTTCAGCACCCATGAATAATGCTATTAATACTTGAGGAACAATTTTGACTTTTCTTCTTACATTTTCTGGGCATACTTATAAGGCTCCAAGACCCAGTTTTATTTTTTCCAATCTGTAATGTGGGGGATAACAAGGCTTACCTTGCAGAGTTGATGCAAGAATTAATGGTTGCATTATTTAGAGTTCTTTTGGATGTGATAGAAACCTA